>NC_086253.1:25004082-26254082 GCF_021018805.1 Prinia subflava
TCAAGATCACACAGCCTAGACACTGTATCTATCCATAAGGGAAAAAATACTACTATTTTTATGAAAACGGAACCAAGTGTATCATCAGTTTCCTATAGGAAGAGTATTCCCTCTTTCTTTCTTTAAATATAAAAGTATTTTGGATTACTATGACAGTATTTAAAAAACTCCTATACGATGGGGAATCTATCAAAAATCTAAGCCTCTCTTGGGCAGACAGGCTGATTTGGCCACCAATCTTTGATATGTACACAGGTATTTTGACTAAGGTAACCCACATAAGGTAGATTTAAAATGGTACATGCATTGTTCACCAAACTGCCTTTCCCTCAAATCCTTCCACATCTATCATTGTGTTTATACTCTATCCCAAGATTCTCTGTGAGACAGGAAGTTTCTTAGACCATTGAGAAACACAGTGAAGTACTCATTCTTGAAAAAGCTAGAAGAGAGCTTGAGCTACAATTTTCTTATCTGTTTCCCAGATGGTTCAAGAAGTGAGTCATCTATAAGAGGACCTATTCTGTGTCTTCCTTAAAGAAAGTAGTGACCTCAAGTATCAATGTATTAGAAAGCTTTCTGGCTGAACAATTTAAATAGTCCAGTATCATTTGCGCCTGAGCACAGAAGAGGACTTCTGAAGAGGACTACAATTCTGTGATTCTATAACTTCTGCTCTAAGCACCTCATAAAATGATGAATTTGGGAGGAGTTTCTAAGAAATCACAGCTTAAAGAAAAAGAGGCAGTA
This sequence comes from Prinia subflava, assembly GCF_021018805.1. Lineage (NCBI taxonomy): Eukaryota > Metazoa > Chordata > Aves > Passeriformes > Cisticolidae > Prinia > Prinia subflava. The sequence continues at coordinate 25,004,833 of NC_086253.1, forward strand.
TAAGGAAATAGACACCAAAGAAAGCAAATATGCTTTCTGATATCATTTTCAACCTAACACTTTGTCATGAAGACTTGTCCTGTGCATTATCTAATTTTCTTAACAATTCAACAACCTAATATTTAACTCAACATTTTCCAAGAGCTCGAATACCTCATTCTAGGAAAGGGCCCTTTTACTGATAATGTCAACACACACCCAATCTTCAGTTTCTGAGACACGGTTCATCTGAAATCCTCAAGCAATCCTCTTTTCAGTTTGACCAAGCATTTAATATCCTGTGAGCACATAGTTCTGATGCATTTTCCAATGGTTTTTCATGTCTCCTTAAAAGAGAATCTCATTATTTAGGTTGGAGAACACCTCTAAGACTGGGTCCAGTTTCTGACTGATCACCACCTTGTCAATTAGACTTTAGCACCAAGTGCCACATACAGTCATTTGTTGAACACCTCGGAGGATGGTGACTCCACCTCCTTCCTAATCAGCCTATGTCAGTGCCTAAAAACCCCTTCCATGAAGAAACTATTCCTGATGTCCAACACCCCACTTGTCTACAACCTCCTTCCAGGCAATTGTAGTGAGTGGCAAGTTCTCCCCTGAGCCTTCTTTACTCCAGACCAAACACCCCCAGCTCCCTCAGCCACTCCTCACAGGACTTGTGTTCCAAAACATTCACCAGGTCTGTGTCCCTTCTCTGGACAAACTCCTGCACCTCAATGTCGTTCTTATAGTGAGTGACCCAGAACTGCACACAGGATTGGAGGTTTGACTTCACCAGTGCCAAGTATAGGGAAGAACCACTTTTCCTGCTGGCCACACTATTGCTAAACAGGCCAGGATGCCATTGGCCTTCTTGGCCACCTGGGCACAGCTGGCTCATGTTCACCTGCTGTTGACCAGCACCCCCACGTCATTTTCCACTGGGCTGCTTTCCAGCCCTCTGCCCCCAGCCTATAGTGCTGCATGGGGTTGTTGTTACCGAAGTGCAGGTCCCAGTACTTGTCCTTGCTGAACCTTATATTGCTGGCCCTGGTACTTCAACCCAGTCTGTCCAGATCCCTCTGCAGAACCTTACTACCCCCCAGGAGTCAACACTCCCACTCAACTTAGTGTCATTCACAAATTTACAGAGGGTGCACTTGATCCTTGCATTCAGACCATCAGTAAGGATATAAAACAGGACTGACCCCAATATTGCCCTATGAGAAACACCACTAATGGCCTACTGGCTACTGGACGTGACACCCTTCAGTAACACTCTCTGGTCCCAGCCATCTAGACAGTTTTTAACCCAGAAAAAAGTGCATTTGTCCAAAAGCCATCAGCTGCCTATTTCTCCTGGAGGATGCTGTGGGAGGCAGTATCAAAGGCTTTGCTGAAGTCCAGGTAGACTATATCCACAGCCTTTCTCATGCACCAGGCAGGTCACCTGGTCATAAAAGGGAGATCAGGTTGGTCAGGCAGGACCTGCCCTTCCTAAACCTGTGCTGGCTGCCCCTGGTTGCCCTGTATGTGCCTTGTGATCACACTCAACACCATGTGCTCCGTATAGATACATACTTGCAAATCAGAGTTCAAATGCACATTTAAGTATTTGGACATTGAAGAATTTGCCTAAGTGTTGCATATGGTGACACAAAACTCAGGGACTGTATCCATGAGTTTCCATGAGTCCTATATATATAACATTCAGAATAAGAGGGATCCCTCAGATGCCTGAGAAGGATCACAGATTGTGAAAAAGGATGGAGAAAGACTGAATTTAACTGAATTTTAGGGAAGTACAAAACGGAGAGGAAAAGCAGAAAAATAGACAGGTATACAGTTTCATTGCATATCTCCTATTAAATTTCAGTATGGATTCATATTGTCCCTATAAATATATTCATATTCTACATTGAAGTTAAAAAGCGAAGACTGCTGAAGACACATATACACACAAGAACGAGATAGTACCTGCAATAATTTTTTTTGATTATCAAAAGAGATTAAAAGTGTAAAGTTATAAGCAGATGTGTTTTAAGTATATTGAAAGAAAAGGTAATAATAACTATAAGAAAGCTAATTTGCATTAATGGAAGTAGAAATAAGGGAATTTTGAAATGGTGAGTAAAGTAAGTTTAGTGAAAAATGCCAAAGACTGGTCAGCTCTGAATCTAATATGTTATAAAGATGATTGTGTTAATATTGGGAGAGATATTCCAAACTGCACAAACATTTCATGTTCTGGATGATATTTAGCTGTTGAGGGCACTGACCCATTTTTGACTTTTTTCCCAAGAATTTAATAAAGAAAATAAAAATACAGTACAGGTCTGCTGAAAAAAATAGAAGAATGGAGATAGAAATGGCAGCTCTCAGTCATTTTAATGACCAGATGAAACAAAACTCCTGATGTGGAACAAGAAGCATATCAAATAGAGAAAAAAAAAAAAAAAAAGTCTTTTTTATGAAATGGAGTTTGTTTACAGCCTGTGGGGCCACAGCTACATTTTCAGAGTTTCACAGTAATAGTAAAATCTGTCTCAGCTAAAAAGAAAAATGAAAGAGGAAATTAATCAGTGGTGGGAAGCACAGAACACAGTGAACATATATAGTTAACACTCATCTGATTGCCTACATCTTTGAGGTCATCCTGACCATCTCTAAACCCAAAGCAGAACTATGCTATGCTCTTCTCTATTGGGTCAGAAAGCCCCAGAGGAATCCACAGACAAAGAGTTTTCTAAATTCTCTTCTTCAAAACATTCAGGAATTCATCTGAGACTTACAAGATACAGAGACAGGGTATTAAGCCAAAGAATGAATCAATGGTAGAACATATTCCTCTAAGAAGATTTAGGTAGCGACTTTTCACAGAAAGCCTTAGAATAAAATGACCGGACATTTCAGGCTGCATTTTGTGTTTATTATTTGACACACAGGCTTCAGGATATGATGACTTTCCTATCATGAAAATAATGGATCTTATTAAAAGATCTTAAGCTCTGATACACAGCTACTTGTTCCACTATCTAAACTGGATTTATTTTTAAACAAAGACTATCTATTCTTTTTTCAGCAAGAACTGTAACACAAACTTCCTCAAGATAACTGGCAAATTAATCAGATGCACCACCTGAATTCTGGAGCATTTTATATCTTACAAGCTATTGATGTCTTCAAAGCAATACTGAAAAAGTTATTCCATTCAAGGATAATCCAAAATTTTGCCACTCCTTCTCCTGACATAACTAATCACAACAAATGGAAGATTTGCTTGAACAATGGAAGATTAAAAATAGCCCCTCATCTGTCTGAAACAAAACATTACACCAAGGAAATAAAGCCAACAGGATATTTGAACTAAACATGTGGCAACCCATTCAACCTTTTCAAAATTGAGCATCTTTTCTCAGGAAGCCACTATCGGCTTCTTGACTTCTAAGTATACCATGTCTGCTGTAAAGCAGAAGAGCTTTAGCCAGATGAAAAGCCTAGAAATTTGTAGATTCTGATTTTTTAGATGGGAGGAAAAGGGTATGAAATCCATAGAAAATTATTTGGGCTTTTTTTGCCGCTAGTTATTTTGAAAACAATATGTTACCTGAATCTGACTTTTTTTGTGAGATATAATGGCTCAGTAATAATAGAGAATTAATAAGGCCCAGTTAACTAGCTAAACCATGCCTCAGCTTCTAACATGCTCAGTATAAACAATAGTTATAAAAAAGGGCACCTAATTAATCAAAGGGAATTCTGACAGTCTGTTCCTCATTGTCATGGGTTGGCACTGGCCAGATGTTAATGCACCCATGAATATATGTTTTTTCCCTAACAACTACTGTGGGATGTGATCAGGAACAGAGCAGAGCAGGCTTAAATCTTGAAAACATAAAAAACCACCAAAACGTTATTACATTACATAAGAACAGAGACAGAAAAACTCTTAAACACACACAGAGACAGAAATAAAAACTTCTCAGAACATCTCTCAGTTTCTACCCCCCACACATTACTCTTCACAGACCAAACTTTTGGGTTTTAGATCAAACAATCACCACTCAAAAACAAACCAATCTTCAATTCAGCAAGGGAGAGAGGAGTTTCTCTCGCTCTACAGACTGTTCTTCAGAAAACACGGGTCTACTCTTTATGTGTTTCTATGTCACCCCTGGCACCGCCCAGAGAAGTCTGCCAGGGTGACACTCTCTTATTCCTATGTCTAGCGCTCTCACCGCTGTCCATAGTCTGAAAGCTGCATACAGGGCTCTTTTAAGGATACTTGCATGCCGAGCTCTCCCCCTTTTTACCCAGGGGCCGAGGTTCCAAGAGCAGGTCTCCCCTGAAGGCAGAGGGCGCCACCTCACCTTCCCCCTCTCTTCTCTGCTCGCTCCACTCTTCAAGTGCCAGTCACTGTAGCAAAAGCAAGGGCAGCTGTATCTACTCAAAATGCAGTTTATGTTCAAAAGAGACTTAAGTTCAGTCCATGGCTGACATTATGCAAGAAAAGTCCAGCTCAGAAAGCTACTCCTCTCATTCTTTGCCCATCGAGTTCCTTCCAATCATGCTTTATCATCTCGGTCCCAGGCCGCTTCCCTCTCTCCTCCGAAACCACTAGTCATGAGAATCAATGTCTAAGAAAAGTTTCTTTCTGCCAAGCAAGGGTTAACAGTTTCTATCTCTGGGCAGGGTGCAGGCTGAGGCACTCCCAGGCTGGGCAACTCCCACGTGTCTGGGCACCTTCTCCTGGAGTTTGGGGGGGGAGGGGGGTGAGCACACACAGAAGGCACTTCTACAGTTTTCCACCCCTCCATCCTGGACGGGGCAGCTCAGTTCCAGTCTTGTCCACTCTCTTCTCCCCCCCGGGGCCCCAGCTTACTTTAGATCCATCACATGGTTGTCCTGAGCCCGGCCACCTGGCTTTCCCCTCCCCCACTCAGCCCAAAGCTGAGCAGGGGAGAGGAGATGTTTCCACTGCTGAAACCAGAACCCAAAAGAGACCGAACTCACCTGGAGTCCTGCTTTTAACTCTTTGTGTCCTCAGAGGCATGTCTAAACTTCTGAGTGACCAATCCAGGTGCCAGCATAAAAACTGATTACTGATTGGCCTGCTCACATCCCCCTGGAAAAATTCACCTCCCCCCGCAACCACGACACTCATGTAGTTATGCAGGCCAAAGTTTGTTAACCAATTTGTCTCCCAAAGACTTACTATGCCAGTAGAGGACATCAAAGAGAACAGATACCTTTATTATTTTAATGCCTTATTTTCCTTTTATCTTTTAAACTTGTAAATATTGCAGACTTCAAGAGCTCTACTTAAGCAGAGTTGGTGGGGAGATGATCACAAACAAAATAACATGAAGCTCAGGGTTATTTTTAAGGCAGTTTTGGGAAACCACTACCTTGCTTTTGCTGCTCTGACTTGTGTTTCCATGGAAGCAGGACCAGACATGGACACAGTCACTAGCAGATGCAATTTCAGCTGCCAGTTTCTGATTCTCAGCTCTGTTTCCATGACAACCAGCGCTGGCACCCTGAAAAGGAGGTGAGGTATTTAAAACACTACAGTACTTTTAATAAATATCTGCTGCTGTACACGCACAGCACAGACACATCTCCAACTACAAAAACGCTGCTCAAGGTAACACTGAAAATACATCTTGATACCAGCTACTACTATTTCGCTGGGCAGGTTTCAAGGAGAAAGAATGGGTGGTTTCTGAGACCTGATTCCATCCTGATATCCAGGAGCCAGGGGGAAGAGTGTTCTCTTCTTTCAGAATGAAGATGGAGATACACAAAGATGCTGTTCTAAATATATGTTATTGTTTCACAAGGAAAACAGAATATTTTTCTATACTTGCTGTCATTTTGCTATAAAGAATTAACAAAAGCCTTCTCAAAAAAGTGACAGAGTGACAGTGTGACAGTCACTCTGGGTTATGTAACCAAAAATAAAAAGTGTATTGTATTTCATCTGTTGAAGCCAGTTAGGGAGATGGGTTTTTTCCCTTTATCTCTTGTAATTCCAGGGGGGAGGGGGGCAGATGCCTTCTGACAATGGGCCAGCTGTTAAAACCAGGTGGGGCAGTGTTTCTTATCTCTTCCACCACTGTCCAGCCTCCAGGGGGAATATCTTCTGTTAATGGGCCATTAAGGCTTGCTAATGACACATTACATCATGCCACTACAGGAACATCTCTACTCCAACAGAACCACATCTGTCATCATCTCTAGTTCAACAGAACCACATCTGTCACTCCAGGAGGACTTTTTTGGAGTGCTTCCAACACCCTGGCCTACAGGGTTTCAGGTTGTATTCCTGACTGTCAGATTTTTCCAGGACTTTTGTTTGTTTATTTGCTTCTTTTTTTTCTTTCTTTCTTTTTTTTTTTAATTTGTATTTGTATTTGTATTTTTTTTAATATTCCTAATAAAGAATTGTTACTCCTGTTCCCACATTTTTTGCCCGAAAGCTCCTAATTGCAAAATTGTAATAATCTGGAGGGCAGGGTTTTTACATTCTCCATTCTAAGGGAAACTCCAGTTTTCCCTGACAGGTGTCTTTCCAAACCAAGACAAGTAGATGTGGAACTGAACAACTTAATATAGTTCTCAGGGTGCACAGAAATTTTGGGGCAGCAACTGCCCTTTTCTTTGCTTAAATTTTTCACACTTTTTGAATAGCTACATATATCTTTGGTCTTGGGAAGAGATAGGTGTAATCAAAGGCCATCTTCTTCTGTCTGCACTCTTCGGAGAAAGGGTACAGAGGCATCAGTTCTTCTGCCAGCAGGTACATGTCACAAGAAACAGCTGTAAACCAATTCCCATTCTAACCCTAGCTGCATTTTGAATCTGTTCCCTTCCCTTAAACATACTTGAGCTAGAAACAATTTTAAAAAGAGAGAGAAAAGCCAAGTTTATCTTGCTAAGAGAAACTTTAATATGACACCTCTGGGAATAAGGAGAGGTGGATTTGTCTGTGTAAATTGCTATATGAAAGCAATAATACATTTTGTGTAGAGGTTGTGATACCCTGTCTCAGAAAACTGAAAACCCAAAGGGTCCTCTTGCAACTTACAGGAAAAGGAAAAAGAAGGGATGACGTTGAATAAATGTCACCTGTAATACAAGCCTGTAATACTTTCGAAACAACACTGTCACCACTACATATTGCATATACCAAGAGAAAATGTTAGAGGCTTTCTCCCAGCGATGAAATACAGAATAAGTAAACTAATAAAAGTGGAATAAAAAGCCTTAAAGCAAGTACTAAAACCAGATTATCAAAAGGCAGCACAAAATTTGGTACCAGAATTAAGAGCAAAGCTGTGCTTGTGCTCCTCTGTCTTCCAGAGCTGCCTAATTATCATAATACAAGGATGACACAGGACAGTGGAATTAAGGTTGTCACATTGTGAAAACTTCAGATTCCGACTTCTATAATATAAATCAAACCTACCAGTGACTCTTACATGATGAAAGTTGATCAGATAGGTCCACAAATTGATGAACTCATGAAGTCTTTAATTCAATCTTTTATAGATATGCACAAAATATACAGTTGTCTTTATGGAACTAATTACATTTTAACAAAGGAGTTTTGAAGATAATTGTGTATTCAGTCAAATTAATAAAAATACTTGCTTTGTTGAGAAAGTATAAACAATTGGAAATACATGCACAACATATTAGTCAAAGAACTTGACATGTACAAGAAAAATTGAGGTTAAGAATGGATTTCCTTTATTCCTGCTTGAAAATTGCCATGAGTGCATTTATAGCTGACTGGTTGTTGCACCCACCACATAAGACCGGTACTCCAGTAGCAGTGAGACAAGCTACAAAGAATTCTGAAACCCAGCTCAAGAGCATCAATGTTTTGGGAGCATTGTCAGTCTTTAAGAATGTATTACTTGATTTGCCCAGGAAATAAATCATTGATTGTGTTTTTGTATGTCTGTACAAAGGACCATCCTGCCCCTTGCCAATCTCTGACACATCTTTTAGAAGGCATAATAAGTTTGAATTCTCATGCCATATCCTTTAAATATTTCAACAAAACTCAATATAGATAACAAAACAAAACAAAACAAAACAAAAAAAAACCAACCATGATTTTTTTAATGGTATTTTCAATGTAGCAGAAATAATGTTTAAGATTATCAGCCCAAGCTACAATAGCTTTCCATCAGAGGGGACAAAGATTTTTGATAGTTAGGAAGGAATTATGGAGAGAGGGAAAGTCAGAACAAAGCATTAATATTTTAGAGAATAAAAAATATTACAGGTTAGGAGCCAGGTCCTTAAGTATGACAAGACTGCAGTGGAGCCAGAATTACATTGAATAGTGCTCTCTATTAATGTTTCAAACTGCACTAGCACAAAGCCTGATGATCTTTGCATTTGCCATGGAAGCTGTGCATGTGTGAGCAGGAAATGCATCCACAAAGAAAAGGTCAATGCCTATATCCTGGAAATAACACTCCTAGCCTTGCCTTAAGGCACAAGCATGCTGAAAAAAGCCTTAAAGCACACTGCAACGAAGCCATTGCTGAGTGTACCGAGCAAAAAATCAAATGCTATTGAGAATTCAGTGGTATGGGGTGAAGTCAAGACTACTTAGCAATGTCATTTAGGTTTAGGAGTATAGAGCATGATTTTACTACAACACAGAAAGATCTGTGGAACAGGAGGCACAATCCATCACCATGAACAGCTCTACAGCTTTGACAGAAGGCTCCAGGAAATACAGAAATGCACTGACCAGTTTTATGAGTGCAACTAGAAGGGAAAGTCCTTGCTCTAGTTTTGCCAGGTCTCCAAACATGACAGTCAAAAAAGGTTTCCCCACATGCTAAACTAAAGATAAGCTGTGTATGACAGTTAGCTAGATTGTTTATATGGGATCAGACAGAAATCTCAGAAGCCTGGAGTGCTGCATTTGTCACATCTGCCTATAGAAGCAGGTCCATGGAGGGCACATGAGGATGAGTCAAGCTTGAACATAAAGTAATTCAGTACCTGCTCTGAGGCAGACAGTGGGGAGATTACACAAGAGCAAGAATTTAATATTTGACTCATGGCCTAGACCAAAAGAGAAAAATTTGCTGCTCCTTACAGTAGATTATGCTCTTACCCACAATTGATTACTTCTTCAGCTTCTGAAAGGTACACCATGGGAGAGAAGTTTAAAGCAGTTGAAGTAACGTGGGCAAGAATTTCTCTCTGTAAAATCAAAAGAGCAAAGTGGTAACAGAGCTGATGTCTAAACTAATTAAACTAATTAAATCAAACAGGAAGTTATTCTGGCCATGTTGGATCCCTTCAAAACATTTTTCCAGAAACACATCTGCCAAAGGGCAAAGAGACCTATATTTCTCTTTCCCATAAATCCCTGGCAGCCTAGTGGAGAAATGCCATTCTGAACAAGCAGGTTGTCACTGCTAACGTAGAGCTGCAACTAAATCTCCAAGTAGTTACACATGACTAAAAAAATGGTCACAGGTCACAAAAGATAACTGCAGGTGATTCTAAGTTGCAAAATGGAGTCAAAATTCTAGGAAGACATACTCCTTCATGCATTTTAAACTAATCTTGCTCAAAAATATGTGAATAAGAGAGGTAGAATGTGGCCGAGTTTCTCAGGTATCGTGGGCATGATATGCTCACAGATACCATTTGAGCTATTCCAGACTAGGCCAGACTAGGCCTCAGGCCTGGGCCTAGTAGGCCGCGGAACGTTCCGAGTACGTAGTAGCAGATAACCTTATCTCCTGCTACGTATGTGTTAAGGTATGGCCACTCGCAGCATGGAGGTAATGGCACTAGATCTCCGTAGCCACCTTAATCCTAGATTGCTTACATACTTCTGTATGCTCACTGCCTATCACAATGCACCTGCTACTGTAAACTATCTGCTCTGTACTTAACCGGCCATCTCGCGGAATAAAGCGGAGTTCGTGCTGGAAACCATACTGGTTTGGTCTCACGTTACTCTAGTCCCCAGTCTTTCCAGGGGTCAACAACAGTGGCGCCCGAAACTTAGAGACAGAGCCCTGGATTTTAATGAAATATAGAGCTTCGATGCTGTGTATTAATTAGCTTCAATGCTGTGGATTATTTAGCTTCAATGCTGTTAATTAATTAGCTTAAATGCTGGAAGCCCTCGCTTGATTTTGGACGTGTGTGTGTCGCTTGCGATCTACTGTCCGGAATTCCGAGGCAGGCTGGGGAGCGTCGGCTGATTGGATTGAATAGAAGGCGACAGTGACACCTGCTGTCAGTGGAAAGAAGGTAAGAGCAGCGGCGCGGATGGATTCACTCACGGAACGCGACTATATCGCTGCCACGCAGCTATTAGCGTCCATTGTCTCGAAACGGGGCGAAAAGATCAGAGATTCTGATATAAGTCAGCTGGCCCAATGGGCTAAAAAGAAAGGCAAGTTACAGCAGCCCTCGCTTTTGTTTAGCGAGACAGAATGGAAGGAGATCGGAGATTTACTGTGGGACTCGGTAGTTTCACAGGGAAAAGACGCAAAACTCTGTTCGGAGTTAGGCGTCACGTGGAAGAAAATTATAAATACGCTACAAACCTTTGCCGCGGAGCGCAGAGCAGCCCAAGCCGCCATTTCCGCATTGGAGAGAACGGCCCCTTGCTCTCCTGACCCGGAGACCGTTCCTTCCCAAGCGGAAGAGCGGAAAAAAGTATCCAGAGTTGCGAGATTTTTCGGAATTAATTCCACGCATCCGGTGAAAGGGAATGCGGCCCCCCTCTGTTCCTCCCTCCGTGATGTGGTAGACGTAGCCAGCCATGCGGTTGAGAGACCGAGCGAGAGGCCGGAAGTGTCCTTGCCGCGGTTCGGCGAGAAAGGCGTGGGGGAGGAGACGAGCCAGCCGCCAGACCCGAGGGGCGTGGCGAAAGAGGAGGCAGGCGGGACCGGCAGCGGCGCAGGGCGGGCACAAGTGACGCAGCAAGGAGGCGGACTCGGAGGCGGTGCCACCGGCGGAGCGGAGCCAAACCCCTCCCCACCGGAACAGGAGCTGACGTCAGCTGCCCACATGACAAAAACAAAAACAGAGAACATGGCGGCGCCCATGACCGGATCGGACAACGCGAGTTCGATTCAACCTGAGATCCCTGCGCCCCCACAGCCTGCATCAGTGGGACCCGCCACCCATCCACGAGCGTCTCACTGTCCTCTGCCAGAATCTGACTCGGAGGAGGAAGCTTTGGAATTGGATAACAGCTGTGCGACGCAAACGCCGGAAAAGCCGCAGAGGTCAACGGAGCTGCAGCAAATTATAGCAGAGCTTGCTAAGCTCTCTAACCGGCAAAGTCAGCTGGAACAAAGGACATTTGAATTATCCAAAACATTCCCGCAGAAACCATGTACCATACAACCTCTGTCATCACTACAGAGCCAGCAGGCATTGCCATCCAATGCCCAGCAGATGGCGCTGCCTGCCAACCAAACTGATCCGCTGCTGAACCGCTGGGCTGAAGTTAAAAAACATGCCATCCTCGATAAGGACTTTGACGCAGCCAATGTTATAGCGTGCCCTGTGGTGATTGAGCAGAACGTTGCCAGATGGCAACCGCATGAATGGAAAGTACTGCAATCTGCAAAGCAGACAGTTAGTCAGTATGGAATTCGTGCGGAAGCTTCCAAAAGTATTATACAATACATCTTCACTGCTGATCTCTTGTGCCCTGCTGACAGTTCTAACATTGCAGCACTTCTGCTCACGCCATCTCAGTTTCTCATTTTTGAAAGAGAGTGGAGACGCCTGGCAACCGAGGAAGCCAACAGGCATCAAATAGTGGGAGATCCATTTTATGGGATTCAGCCGGACATGCTGACGGGCCAAGGAGCCTATGCCACGACGAATGTACAGCTGACCTTTCCCATCGAAATCCATCAACTCTCCCAGTCACTAGCCTACAGAGCTTTGCTGTTGGTGCCAGACAAAAAGAAGCCTCCATCCTATGCCAACGTCAAACAGGGAGCCACCGAATCGTTTGCTCAATTTATAGATCGTCTTTCTACGGCATTGAGGGATGCCCCAGATTTGCCTGACGAGGTGCGAGACCATCTGTTTCGTTCTCTGGCATTTGAGAACGCCAGCGCACGCATGAAAACCATCCTGGCCTCCCTCCCTCAAGGCTGTGGCGTGGACGAAATGTTGGTGAGAGCAGCGAGAGCAGAACAGTCCAACCAAACAGCAGCTTTCACAGCGGCAATGCAAAATGCAATGCAGCAACAGGGACATGTTATCGCAGCTGCATTGACGGGAAAGCCCTTCAACCGTTTTAATAACAAAAAATCAGTGGCAAAGTCCCAGTGCATCCGCTGTGGTGAAATGGGTCATTTCAGGCGGACCTGCCAAAAGCCTGTTTGGTGTCAACACTGCAATGTGGACACTCATGCCACAGAGGTCTGCAGGAAACAGGGAAACTTCACGGTCAGCGCGCCGAGGCAGCGCGCCAAGACACAAATCAATGCCTCAGCCCACCAGACCCCAAAAAAGACTCATTGAGACAGACCAGACCTGCTGCGTGGAGAAGTGTTGGTGTGGACATAACAGCAGCAGAAGAAGTCACCTTGCAAGATAAGGAAGTCACTCTGATCCCGACTGATGTCTCTGAACCCATCTATAATACAGTTTCCTCAGCTGGAGGTTTGATCTTGGGAGGAGCCTCCACGAGCAAACAGGGTATTATGGTGGTGCCAGGAGTCATCAATGCTAATTACACTGGACAGTTAAAAGTAATGGTTTATGCCCTGCAGCCTCCTGTGACAATCCCAAAGGGGAGCAAGATTGCTCAGATCATCCCCTTTGAGAACATCCTGTCACGTCGTCAGTCCCAAAAGCAGCCTGCGGAAGCCGAAGGCGGAGCTGAGAGCTTTGGCTCTATGGGACACAGTGTTTTCCTTACAGTGGATTTACACGAGCGGCCACGGATTGCAGTGAAACTGCAACGAGGCGATGAAATTATCGGCATCGAACCACTTCCAGACACCGGCGCAGACATATCTTTAATTAACAAATTACATTGGCCTTCTCATTGGCCTTTGACATCCCCCTATACCCGCGTTGTGGGTGTAGGAGGCCTGACTGTTCCCTCAATAAGTGCAGATCCTATTCGGATCATCTTTGAAGATGGACAGGTGGTTGTGGCTCATCTATATGTTGTGCCAATGCATCAAGAGATTCTAGGGCTCCTAGGTAGAGATGTGCTTTCCCAAATAGGGATGGTTTTGACCACTGACCGGCATTTTCCCTAGTGGCCACTGCAGAGCAGCCACCCATTTTAAAAATCACCTGGTTGACGGATGCCCCTGTGTGGGTTGAGCAGTGGCCAATGACAGAGAAGAGGCTGCGAATTACCAAGCAATTGGTGCAGGAACAATTAGAAGCAGGTCACATTCGACCCTCAGTGAGTCCATGGAACACACCGATTTTTGTCATCCCTAAAAAAATCAGGGAAATGGAGACTGCTACATGACCTTCGTAAGGTTAATGAGCAGATGCAAGCGATGGGTGCTCTGCAACCAGGCTTGCCAGCACCGACCATGATTCCGCAAGGGTGGGACATTGTGATCATCGATTTGAAGGATTGTTTTTTCACGATCCCACTCCACCCTCAAGATACTCAGCGCTTTGCCTTCACTGTGCCATCTGTTAACAGAGCAGCGCCAGCACAACGGTATGAATGGGTAACTCTTCCTCAGGGAAGTCGTACCTCGCCTACCATGTGCCAGATATTCGTCAATTGGGCTTTGCAGCCGATTCGTCAGCGTTTTTCCAATGCAATGATTTATCACTACGTCGATGACATCCTTGTTGCTACTAAGGAGCCTCTGCCCACAGAGGACTTGGACTGGTTGATCACGCAATTAAAACATCGTGGTCTGACTGTGGCCCCGGAAAAAATACAACGATCAGCCCCGTGGAAGTACTTAGGGTGGCTGATCACGAGTGCACAAGTCCGGCCACAGAAAATTACTTTACATACCAACATTTCAACGTTATATGATGCTCAGAGACTTTTTGGAGACCTGCAATGGGTTCGTCCCATTGTAGGAATCACCAATGAGGACTTGCAACCGTTTCTATCATGGCTACACGGTAATGATGCCAGTAGCCTTCGACAATGTACCCCTGAACAGCAACGAGCCTTAGTTAAGGTGTCAGAGAAGCTGCAACGGGGTTGGAGCATTCGCCGCATAGAACACCTGCCACTGTCACTGTTCCTCTCCAACGCAGATGCCTGTCCGTTTGCCATCATTTTTCAATGGCAAAAGAAAAAGGGGGAACACCAGTCTGGGTTAAAATCGACAGCTGGGGTGATTGAATGGGTGTTCTTGCCGGTGCAGCCAAAGAGTCGTGTTATGACAAGAACAGAAGCCCTTGCCGCGCTCATCAGGAAAGGGAGAGATAGGATCTTAGAGATCGATGGGGAAGAGCCGGCAGATATCAGTGTTCCGATCAGAAATGAAGATCTGGACTGGAAACTGAGACATTCTGTGGAGCTGCAAGAAGCATTGTTGGGTTTTACAGGTGTGGTTCACAATCGACAGCCAAAGGGTCCGATGTGGACTCTGATTGCACGCCATCAGTGGCTGGAGAAGCCTTTGTGTTCCATGACACCTGTGGACGGCAGAACAGTTTATACGGATGCCGGCCGAAAGACACAAAGAGCTGTGTGTGTGTGGAAACAGCAAGGAGAATGGAAGCAGCATTTAATCCACAGTGAAGCCGGAGACAGCTTGCAGACCATGGAGCTGGGAGCAGTGTGTTGGGCTTTGCAAACCTGGAACAAGGAACCTCTTAATGTGGTGTCAGATTCTTTGTATGTGGTTGGAGTGGTACAAAGAATTGAAGATGCACTCATTAAGACCACTCAGAATCAGCGCCTCGGAGAACTATTTCTGCGACTGAGGAGCATACTCAGACAGCGTCAGCATGCCTTTTGCGTGATGCACATTCGTAGTCATCAGTGCAACAATGGTTTGGGAGAAGGCAATGCACGGGCAGATGCTGCAGTCAGTTGCGTTGCCCATGTCCCTCCTGAAAGCAAATTTGTCAGAGCTCGCAACAGCCACGAGAACTTCCATCAGAATGCTAGAGCTTTGCGTCGTCAATTTCAAATATCTATGAACGATGCACAGGGGATTGTGCGTGCCTGCCCTCAATGCAGTCATCACGGGCCAGGTCTTGGCCTAGGCACGAATCCTCGAGGAATGAAAGCCCTGGAACTGTGGCAAATGGATGTAACACACATCCCAGAGTTTGGAAGGTTGAAATATGTTCATGTCACTATTGACACCTACTCCAAATTCATTTGGGCCACAGCACAAACTGGGGAAAGAGCTCTGCACGTTGAGAGACATTTGACTGTTTGCTTTTCGGTGATGGGAGTGCCTGCAGAAATCAAAACTGACAATGGTCCAGCTTATGCGGGACAACGAGTTGCTAGATTTCTGCAAAAGTGGGGAGTCAAACATACTACCGGGATTCCTCACTCTCCTACTGGCCAAGCCATTGTGGAACGGGCTCATCGGACGCTGAAAGAGTATCTCGCAAAGCAGAAGCAAGGCAATGACCTAGATGTGACCAATCGTTTATCTAAAGTGCTGTTCACTTTAAATTACTTATGCCTAGCAGAAGGGCGAGAAGAGCCTGCGGTTGTCATCCACCACCAGGCTGTGAAAGAAGGGAGACCACAAGCAATTCCAGGACTTTACGTATATCATAAGGACATGCGAACGGGTGAATGGCAGGGACCCAGTCCAGTCTTGTTTAATGGTCGCGGTTATATGTGTGTTTCTGCAGGAGAAGCAGGACCTGTCTGGGTGCCGAGTCGCTTTACCCGTGCGTGTCCACAGGAAAAGATACCAACCGGCGGTGACACTCACAGAGACAGCGACGACTTACCTGAAGCACCTCAAGAAGACGCGGAGAGTGCTGAAAATTGACTGTTTTAATACTATATCATTGCACTGTTGCTGTGTGACACTTAGAGGCACGATAAGTTATTGGTTAGGGTTTTAGGTTGATAGCCTGTGTGCTACACTGTGTGCTTGTCACAATGGGTGAAATGTTAAGCATGAGGGTGTTGGTTTTAATCAGTGTGGTAGTAAAAATAAGAGCAGGGATGTTTGACATTGACACAAGGGAGAACATGTGGGTTACTTGGGCCAAACAAACTAAACAGGATTCCTTTTGTTTATCTCTAGCGACGCCATCCAATCCTTTTAGAACCTGCTTGATTGGAGTTCCACTGACCTCCATGGCAGAGTTCAAGTCTTTAACTCCTGTCAGGATTGACCCAAAAGGTGATTTAGGGCCACAAGCTGCTGCCATAGCGCGAAACCTTCGAGCGGCTGGTCCAGAACCTCAGGAGCTTGATCTTTTAGGTTCTGTGCCAGGAAACTATTGTCTTGTTTTTGGGCGCTTTGCAGTGAATTCTAGTCTATTAATCATAGATGAGCAGCAATTGAAAGGCCACGCTACGTGGCTGTCCCCTCATTCACTTTTGTATTACAATTACTCTGAGTATTGTAATAGTTGGGTCAGATCTGTCACGCAATTGACAACAGCTGCTAAGAGATTGCCACCAGGAATCTTTTTAGTTTGCGGAGATAGAGCGTGGTCCACAGTACCTCAAAACAGTGTCGGAGGACCGTGTTATTTTGGCAAACTAACTCTGTTCGCACCTAGCATTCACCAGGTTCTAGGCTTGCCAAGGAAGGCTCAACGAGTCAAGCGCAGTATGTCTCAGCTAGGTCCCAACTGCAAAGATCACGTTACCCTATGGCAGCCTCCAGCCGTGATCTCAGCATCCATTTTTGCCCCAGGAGTTGCTTCAGCACAAGCCCTCACACAACTGAAACATTTAGCCTGCTGGACAGGAAAACAGATTAACATAACGACGAAGTTGTTGAGTGAGCTTGCTGAAGATGTTAGTGGCATTCGCCATTCAGTGCTCCAGAACCGAGCCGCGATTGACTTCCTTCTTTTGGCTCAGGGGCATGGATGCGAAGAGTTTGAAGGCATGTGCTGCATGAATTTATCAGACCACTCACGGTCGATACATCAACAGTTAGCGCAGTTGAGGGACAACATGAAACACCTTGTAGTTGAGAACACTCCGTTTGACACTTGGCTGAAGTCTTGGAATCTCACTGGGTGGATTGTGGATTTAATTCGTTTTGGTATAATGATCTTTATTGCTGTCATAGTAGTTTTGACAATAGTGCCTTGCTTGATACAATGCATGCGCAAATTAGCTGACCGTGCCTTAACGTCAGTTTGGATAGCCCAAAAAGAAAAAGGGGGAACTGTGGCCGAGTTTCTCAGGTATCGTGGGCATGATATGCTCACAGATACCATTTGAGCTATTCCAGACTAGGCCAGACTAGGCCTCAGGCCTGGGCCTAGTAGGCCGCGGAACGTTCCGAGTACGTAGTAGCAGATAACCTTATCTCCTGCTACGTATGTGTTAAGGTATGGCCACTCGCAGCATGGAGGTAATGGCACTAGATCTCCGTAGCCACCTTAATCCTAGATTGCTTACATACTTCTGTATGCTCACTGCCTATCACAATGCACCTGCTACTGTAAACTATCTGCTCTGTACTTAACCGGCCATCTCGCGGAATAAAGCGGAGTTCGTGCTGGAAACCATACTGGTTTGGTCTCACGTTACTCTAGTCCCCAGTCTTTCCAGGGGTCAACAACAGTAGAAGGCAGATGGAAAACCAGGTGATTCTCTAAATTGAAAAATTGGAAGACATTAAATATAAGGAAAAGAAATTAAAGTCAAATGAAATGTGCAGCTACATCTGGATTTATTACTTATCATTGCAGTTAGAGATAAATCAAAATTATTTCAGTTCACTGTCCGGGATTGATAGAGCCACAATTAAAAGCCATAGCAATAATAAACAATTTGCTCTAACTTCTGTGTTTTATTGTTGTGCATAAGCAAGAATATGTTTCTTTTGACTCATATTTTGTAGGTAAGCACTGTTTCTGGGATCAAAGGACGTCATTTTTTAACAAAATTAATGTTAGCCAAATGACTGTATGAATTTCAATATTTAATTTTTCTGTTATTCTTTTAAATAACATTTTAAAATTCATATGCTCCAATTTTTACATTCTCTTCCCTGAGTTATAAATAGAGGAACAGGGCATTAAAACTACATTTCTTTTGGGAAAAACCAAAAGAAATTATAGAATTTTAGAGTTTTCTCTTTGCTGTTGTGATTGAAAGAAAAATAATAACTGTCATGACCCCAGACAACAAGAAAAAGTATAGTCTCTTTATTAAGCCAAATATGTGGAATTCTATGAGTTGAAATCAATAAATTCATTCAGTAGATCTTTGGTAGTTCCTTGCCACGAATCAGAAACCAAGCTGCCAGGGATTATATGTTTTTGTAATGCTTCAACTTTATGTCTTAATAAAGTCCTATTTCAGTCTTTTAGGCAGTCAGTATTTGTGGTGGGATCGTGCTGAAAGGATTTCTGAATATTAGTCATTCAAAGAGAGCTTTAGGCCTCTTTCCTATGTAGCAGTAGCTACAAGTAGGAGCTGAGGCATGTAGCCATGTCTCAGCAAGATTACCAAGTCCTGCAACTTATGCTGAGTGCCTGTAAGCCTGTGACAAAAGAAATAGGCTCTTTTATCAAAATATCCTTCTTTCTATGGTAGTTTCATGGCAACCACAGACATTGCTATGCCTTATGATAGGAGAACTTCCTGTAACAAGGATCCAGCAAAAAATAATTTTCAATGAAAAAGATGGATTTCTCAGCATCCACATATTAAATTTCTATATTTGAAATACTTAAAATTTCAGGTTATTCATAGTTAGTATTTTTACTTTCTGCTTTAGAGATGATTATATTTTGCTTTGCATATTCTTATTATTTTATAATTAATTTTAGAAACCTGATCTTCAAAACTGTTTTATGTTTTCAGTATTTTTATAATACTTTACTTACTTTTATCAGTTTTACAATTTCCTTGGAACCTTCAATTATTTTGTTTTCATCCTTAACCATCATGAACAACTTTATTTTTAAAGGTAAGAGCTTACAGTGAGCAGAGTCAATCTTTTTTGTCCATCAGTAATTTGTTCTGTCATTTCCCTGTTAGCCACTGCAGTTTTTCAAAGAGAAATTTAACAGGATTGCCTGAGAAAGTGTCCATACTTAAAATATTGGTACGTGTCCTGATGCCTGTCATTATCCTTATTTGCCTTTGATCTTTAGCAGTTAGTTTTCTAAAGAGAAATTTTCCACCATGGTAATGGACAAGCAATTAAATGGAGTTTTAGACTTGCCTCTGTTTTAAGGTTGTGTTTTATGTATGTACAAAACAACATTACATTACCTAAAGTACTAAAAAATTATTCTGGATACTTTACAGAGCAGTTCCCTTGGAGATATTGTTTCATTCAAACATTTAGACCTCTACAGCTCATATTTCAAGATAATCAGAATTGATATTCATTCTATGCTAACTTTGCAGCAATATTTTTTTCTTAAAATTTTCATGGGATACAACAAAATTCTCTATCCCAAGACAGCCAGAAGTTTTAAAATATTCATGTAGTGGACACAAGAGCAAATCCCTGCCATGTCCATTTCAGAAGAAAAAATTGCACACTTTGTCATAATATCTGGCATTTTCTAAATCCATAACTGTTTGACTGTTTTGTACAATAGACTAGATCTAATGAGAACAGTTGCTAATAAAAACTATGCATCTGTACACAGAAAACCAAGATTCAAGACTCCTACACAGCCTAAGGGAAGAATTCAGCCAGCATTTTACTCGTAGACAGATAAAGACCCTTTTCTCACACTGCTGGCATCTATTTTTGATTTTGTTCTATAACTCCATCCTACAGTGAGGAATTCTTTTGCTACAGATTTTTTTTTGGTATTATGCATTTTCTTTGCTATTACATTCCTTCTGAAACAAAACATGAAAAGGAGAATAATAAGTAGAACAGTAAAAACCAAAAGAAACAGTAGTGTTTAGTGCACCTAAAGCCAAATTACTCAACATATGGAGGTCATCTAGTTTACGCTGCAGTTAATCAGGCTTTCATTATTTAGCAACAGAAATTCATAGCAAAATGCTTCATTTATGATTGCCAGGCTATAAAATATTCACTGCTTTAATTTTATTTTATGAAAATAAAATCTATTTTGAATAATTGATTTAGTTATGTAAAATGGATATTGTTTGTATACAATATGCCATATTAAGTCAACAAAATTAGAAAAAAATTTACTCATACAACAACAAGGAAATTATGATCCTCAACATTTCATATGCCTTTAAGCGGGAGCGGAAATATCACAAACATTTATGACTGAATTTTTGTGACTGCATAAACCAGAAGGAACAAAAGAAGTGGAATACAGATTTGAATAAAGATGTAATTATTTGAAATTTCCTTGTAATGAAAATTGATTGTTCTTCACTGACATAAGCAGCACCACTTGAAACACAGTAAAACTACTTTTGTCTTCAGAACATTTTAGAATTTCCATGGGACTGAAAAGAACTCAGACAAGGAGGTTTCTGGGTCACTGACTTCAATTCTAGTTGTTGTAAGTACCTTTAGATTATAATAATCTTTCTAAAGATGAAGGCTTCATCTAAAAATGTGTTACTTCTTTTATTACATCAGATCCTCCTTAATTGAACCATGCCCTCTATAGTTTAATGACTTTCTTTTAATTTCCAATCTATATCTATTAAGGGAATTTATATCTATTTCTCTGTTTTATTACAATTTTTATCTAAAAAGATATTCTCTCTGTATGGTGCTTATCTTTCTGGTGTATCTAGTAAACACTGGGAAGAGAGAGTCAGTGCATTTAGAATATTCAGTTCTTCACCTATGAGATTGAATGCCATATACAGTAAACCAATATATGGAGATCTTGAGTGTTTCTAAATCACTTGGTTGTAGAAAGTTCTAAGTAATCTTAACTCCTATTAAAAAGAATCAGAATGAGAAAATGCCTGTCCTCCTGCATAATCAAACCCTCTGAGTGTACTAAACATGGAGCTGAACTGCAATATTACATCCAGGAGAGAATTACACTGAAAAGCTTCCAAGTTAATAAAATATTTGCATACGATATTCCAACAGTACTCTATTCTCATTTGTATTTAAAAAGCATTTACAATTCTGAAGGAAACATAATTTGTCTTGAAAACTGTTTTTAGAATTAAATCACAGATGTTTATGTGGTTTTCATGGATATTTTCAGCTCACCACAGAACCTTCTTCTGTGGTTTCACAGTTACACACTGAAGGGCACATCAGCCCTCGTACAGGAACTGCATTGCACAGGTTGTAATTGCCAGTGCAGAAGAGTTGCTGCCTGATGTTCCTTCCCTCCCTACATCCTCCCAGTTCTGGCTACACTCAGTTCTTCTCTGGGGTGAATGATGACTTTGGCCTACTGCAGTTGTTTGGAGGGACCTACGGTGTTCTTCCAGGAGTCCAGTCATAAAACCTAGCACAAGGCACTCAGACTTGCAGCAGTTCAAGGAGGATGTGGAGAAGGGCAGATTGTTTTCTCATCAATATAGTAGAGAGATGCCCTGCTCTCCAAATGTAATACTTCCTGCCAACCTTTGCAAGTACTGCACTTTTGTAAAAACAGCAACACGTTGCAATGTGTCAATGCAGGGCATGGGTTTAGAATATACGAGAAGGAAAATTGCTTTTCCAGTAGGTAGGAAACACTCAGGAAACCGGAAATACATCAACAAATAATGTTTTTAACCCCAAAGAGAGCATTACCATCTTCAAAAAAATAATGCTGTTACTGTGAAAACAGATCTTTATACAAAGCAGGCTGTCCATCTCAATGCTTTTTGTCACTGTAAATTCAGATCCAAATTAACATCTCTTTGCAATACTGTCTTTTTTTGCAAAGCTCTGACATACCAGTCCCAGTGCCTTCAGGATGTTTCCTAGTTCCAGCTCCTTTTCTGGCAGTCTCCAAAGGAATCATTCAAACACTCTGCTTGCAGAGACATCCTTTCCACACAAGTCAATTCTATGTACTGAAACAGCAGTTTATCCCTATGCTTTTGCATATTTTGTGCAACATAAGTAGGTAAGAAATTATGGGCAAAGTGCAGAGCAGTATCTTCATAAAAAACTCTCCAGTTAAATATTATGATATGAAATTTCCACTGACAATTACCATTCTCCTGAGAATCCAAATGTGTCTCTGTGTTTTCATTTGCAAGGTTATAAACTGAAGAGGTACTGTCTCTTCTGTTTAATTTCTAATTTTTTTCTAGAGATGTTTTCTAGGTAATTATTTTGTCTTTCCTCGTAAGTGGATTACAGCTCCAAAAAAAAGTTTTGTTCTGCAGTGTTGTTTGCTTTTGGCTTTTTACAAATTAAGAAGGTAAAAAAATCCTTCAAAGTGTAGAGGATGCACTAAGCCTGAATTCATCTTATGACATTGCATGGAGCATGCAAAGCAGAAAAATTACCTAGGAGTGTCCATCAGTTTTGGAAATGCCCTGTGCTTTTTTTTGTGTATTCAAAATCTATCAGAAACTTAATAAATTTTCAAAAGCAAATGAAAACCCAAAAAAATTCTGGCAAAAAACACCCATTAAATTAGAAACAAGCCAGTCAGAATTCAAGGGGGTTCAAAGGACATAAACAACAGAGGTGTCTTGATTCTGGAGAGGATCAGAAAACAGACAAAAATATGTCTGTGATAAGAAGAGGATCTGCTTAAATCATATACTCTCCTCTGAGCTCAATACTAGTTAATGGAAAGGCTACAAATTAAAAATAGCTTGTCCACCATAATGTGTTCTGGGGAGAGTTTCAGGCAAGTCTGAGGGAGTGTCTCACATGCACAGGATGTACAGTCTAAAACATGTACATACACACCAGGAGACTTAACTGGGAAACAAATCCCCTTAGAAAGAGTAAGGCAGAACGGAGTGACTATGCCACCTCGACTGATACTTTGAAGGTATTTGCCTAAAAGTGCCCCTTTTAGGAGTGGCAGGCAAGGCTATACCCATGGTTTGCATCAGGCATCTCACTAACTATTCAGGAAAGAATTGAAGTTCTGTGGTATGCCCCAGTCTTTGACAACCACTGCAATAAAAACAATATCATGTAGCAAAGCTACATAATTTCAGAAATAAAGTCAGAAAACATTATGTAACCTGAAGCATAGAAAGGTTGGTACTGCTGGTACAGAACACCTAATAGGAAGTGGAGGGAAAATGTTTAAGAAATATTTGTAAGTATTACAGATAGGACATTTGGTATGTGTAGTCAATCCTAGGATATAATGTAACTGTCTCTCTTTAATCTCAAATAAATATGGCTATTAAGAAATTCATTGTAGATTTATATACAATAAAAAGTATACCACATATATTACACATATGCAATATATTCTGCAAATATCAAGTTTTTTGTTCTGTTTCGTCAGAAAATCTACACCTATGCAGATTTCAAGGCCATAATGGGCCTGTGTTTCCCGTTACACCAGTTATGCAGGTGGCCTTGAAGATTTTCTCATAGATGTTCTAACCTTGAATTACCCCAGAGTATTTACTTCCAATGGCAAATCTAACTTTTGTATTTGTTCACTGAATCTGCCTAACTGCTGTATTTATTCATTAAATCTTTTTGTTGGTTTCCTTCAAGGCTGAAAAGTACCTCTCAGCTCTATCTTCTAACTGTGAGTATATATAATTATCAATCAAGTCATATCTCAGTTTCCTCTTTAATACTTTGTAAATAGAGTGCTAATAAATTGAGTTTTGTCTTTAAGACATTGAACTGTCTAACTTGGAAGTCTTGTCCTTTAGCCTTTGTTTTATTTTTGTGGCCCGACAAGAGTGTTGATGCAGATTTTAAACTGAAGCAAACCAAGGAAGATCTGCTAGAAATATTCTCCCACTAGAGAATGTTTAGCCACTTACTTTGTGAGGTCTCTCAGAGTAATTTTTCTGTTTGATATGTAGTTCATTCCTTATAATGCAAGGTCTCAAGTCAAAATACCATGTGATAAAGAACTGAAGTATGCACTGTGATCCTAGCAGCCTTTATTAAGTGGAGTTAACATTTTGTTTTAAAAAAAGGTAACACATTTATTTGAAAAGGCCTCTTTTCCATGAAACCATGGTGATTGGCATTAGCCGTATTTTTAGCAACAAAGTCTTTGGGAAGCTAAGGTGCATGGAAATAGAAGCTTAATAGAGCTGAACAGATGATTATTTCGACATCCTCCTCCTTTATACAAAAATAACCTTTCTATAATGCTTCAAACACTGTATAATTCACAGTGTTTCACAGGTCAATTTTCCCAATATTGAAAGTGTTCAACTTCATTAGAGATGAAAAACTTGTGATAGAAATGCATAGGGCCTGCACTGACTAAGGTCAAAGGTTATCTTGCCAGGAAAGTTCCTAAAGACATGTTGTTTGAAACTGTAGTGATATGTTCGTTCAGTAATTCCAGGGGGCCACAACTCAAATAACTCAGAAAGAAAGAACTCCTTCAAAAATTTCTGTGAAATTACTGAACCCACACACTGTATCAAAACTTTAGCCAATGTGAAAAACAATTGATTTTGCTCCCTGGAAGAAGCTATTTTTCTTACAAGTCTTTAGGCTGTTTTCCTTACAATTCCTCTAGGAATTTCAATAGAATAGATGCTCTCATCCAGTCTTTTAGATTAACTTGAGAGCATAATAAAAGACTGGCTACTTGGAAGAAGTAAAAGTAATCCAATTTATTTGGCTTGGGTTTTAAGGCATCAGAAAGTTATCACTTTCCAATCAGTCAGGAGCAGCTTAGTGAGTGATGTTATATAGTAACACAATAATCAAAATAATTCTGTTCCTCTATACTGCTCTGGTGATGTGAGATGTGTACCTGAAATGAGCCTACAAGAAAGATGAGATGAGACTATTTGCAAAGGCATGTAGTGCAAGGACAAGAGGGAATGGCTTGAGAAGGGGGGGTTGAAATAGAATAGGTTTAGATTAGAGATTTGGAAGAAATTCTTACTGTGAGGTTGGTGAAGCACTGGAACCTGTTGCCCAGAGAAGTTGTGGATGTCCCATCCCTGTAAGGGTTCAAAGCCAGATCAGATGTGGCTCTGAGCAACCTGGTCTAGTGACAGGTATCCCTGCCCACAGCAGAGGGGTTGGAACAAGTGATCTTCAAAGTTCCTTACAACTCAGGGCATTCTATGATTGTATGATTTGCAGGAAGAAATTAGGAGTAGCACTTTGTTTAGGAATCTCAACAGTGCTCATACATCAGCAGATTAGTTCCTCTGAATTGCTCACCATTCTGTGATGTCAATAGCTAAAATACCAACTGAACAGGTCACCTCAGGTCATTACTCTGGATTAACCAACTCAAAGAAGCCTTTCTCAGTTTAAGTGAATCTTTTTTACATTTTAAAGTCTGTTGATTAAACTATTTCTTACTCAGCATTATCTCATCATTAAATACTACTAGCAATATGGCAAGCATAACAGTGTAGTGTATGACATCCATCCACCAAAGCAAATTTTAAAAATCTTTAAGGCAGAGAAGGACAAAGATTAGTAGGGGAAAAGGGTAGAGAGGGGAGATCCTAATCCATCATTTATTTCTGGTAAGCCATTCTGTTACTTAACTAAAAGAAACATGTTGGGAAGAAATGTAAACAAAAGATGTATTAATAACAGAAAAACATGCTTAGTCTCGAATGGAATAATATGCTAGGAATAGTAAAGGCAAGTTTGAATGCAGTATCATGAATAGAAAATGAAATCTAAGGCTATGTTCTTGAATATTCTTTATAATGATATTCTTCATATTCTTGATGTGACAACTTGCAGTGAATCATTACAACATATGCTGAATTAACATTTTAAGAATTTCTTTTTCTGATAATCACATAAAAAGGTCTGGTTTTTCTGTTACATTTAAGTCAGCTCACTTCTAGTAACTAAGGACATAAATAAATTACAAGCCATATAACAATAAGACTAATATCAGAACTATGGTCAGGAATCTAAGTCAACAAATTTTTATTTGTGCAAGTTTTGACTAATAAATACCTCAATGTTGCTATTCCACAACAACCATTTACACTAAAACAGAAAGAAGTCTCCTTCAAAGATCAATGTTGTTGAAGAACAATACCCACATAACTAGAATAGTATAAACTAAACTAATGTTTACCAAATCACAGCCCACAAGGCTTTTTAAAAATTATTCTTTGGCTTTCTGGACTGCCTTGAATAGCATAACATGACAAATTCTTCCTAAGACTTTCTCTGACTTTCAAGTCATTTGGTTTCTCTCAATATCCCTCCATTCTCTTGCAAAACTTCTTGTAGCTCATACTTTGGCTTCTATTCTAGACCTTTAGGTTATGCCAGGACCATAAAATAACCTATTATTTAAACAGAAAAGAACCACCAGAGATCATCTAATCCTTCTCCCTGCTCAAAAGGGATGTTATTAGATCAAGTTGCTCAGGGCCATTTCTAGTACAGACTAGTATAGACCAGAATGTCACCAAGGATGGAAATTTCATCACCTCTCTGCTCAACTTGTTTCAGTGTTTAACCACAATTAAAGCCCTGTAAGACTTTCAATTTGTTGTCCTGAAATTTTGTAAGAATGACAAAACTCTGGAAAGGCATTTAAGAAAATTATTTTCTATGGTATTTTTTCAGGTGCTGTAACCTGAAGAGATGTAAGTGTTTACTAATTGATTTTTTAAAAACTGGAATACCGTAATGTTAAATAGCAGTAAATCACCTTTTCAGAACTCAAAAAACTTTATTCATTCTCTATATCTTCTCCTCTCACTGCACTATTACTGGATGAGTGACACCAATATACTTAAACCAATAAAAAGATGTCACAGAATCAATCAAATGGAAATATGTAAATTAATTTTATAGTGTCTGAAACTTACTGAAGTCAATGGGAAGGTCAGGCCCTGTGTTAGCATACAGAAGAATAAATTGATTTAAATGGTATAAGGTTAAAAATCAACATTGGATGTCACAGGCTTTACAATGGTCAAGATTCTTGATGGCAATTGATCCCTTCATTATTTTTTTCACCTTAGCCAAAGTACTTTAACTTATGCAAATTATCTTCAGTTCATTCCAAACTACTTTTCAACATCCATTTGCATTTTGTTTTCATTTTTCTTCTTCAGCTAGAACGCTCTCCCATAGAAGAAATAGATTATTTTCAAATGGTTTTACTACCACCTTTATGGCAATACTATAACACATTGCCTGATTTATTGCAATGCCAAGTAAATCTTTAAATGGAGAAATTAGTGAATGTCTTTTCTGCATAGATAAAGCTTCACCACAGGGCATGAATTTGTTTCGCCCAACTCCAAGTAATATAGAAAGCTATTAATACAGTCCTTTTCAACTGCTAGAAGTCATTTTTAGCTTTGATCACATCAATCATTAGCATCAATAATATGATTATTATGATCTCTATATTAATGCAGATTGATACATACATATTCCTACTTTAATGTTCTCTATTCTATTTCTATTTGTCTAAATTGAAAGAATATTTAAATTTGCTCACACTCTTTGTAGTTTCAGTTTTAGGCAGCCCCATGTTTAAAGGCACTGAAGAAATAACCATTATTATTTTAGTCTCTTACCACATTGATTTTCCACTCAGATAATAAGTCATAATTTATAACCAGTATATAATACTTCTTCTATCACAAACTAAAATAGGTTTTGACATTTTAAAAGGATTTAACTTTGCAGTCATGTTATGTATTCTTAAATCCAAGTCGTTGTGAGCTCAAAAATCCCAATGATTTACTTCAGGTTGCTGTGTAATCCATGGTAATTTCACTCAGGCATGGACAACCAATCAGAAGGAGTTTACCACTTATTTCAGGGCACTGCTGGTGGCTCAGGAGCTCTGATTTATTCTGTACTCTCATGTTGCTCTGGTGTGACATTTTGTTCCTCTTTTATCTAGTTTGCTTCTTGTTCTAAAAAATATCTCAGTTTTACAAGGACAATGCCCGTAGCAAGAAGTGAATCAGGGACCAGATTCACTGGAGAGCATACCTGCACATTCAGACTTGGATTGATGGTACAGTTAAATTTAAGCCACAGTTCCAGGCTTGGAGTTGTTTTATGTCAGGTATTGTTCCAGATAATGTCTTCATGTGGCTTGAAGGTTATTGTGGGCCAGGACACTAGGAGATCTGTACGCTGTATATATGGCATTTTCACTTAGTTTGCTTGTTTTGGAAGAGGGAAAAAATTGAATACTGCCAGCTTTCCTTAATGCTGGAGGAAATGTTAGTAATTACATTGAAGTGTTTGAAAGTGGTGTTGAATTGTTTGTAGCTGGAAAGGCTTAAATCATTTCACTGTGGTGCAATTTAAATATCTATATTGTGTGAAAAAAAAATCACCATAGTAGTTAGATGCTGAAGAACTCTAAATGCCTACAGCCCAAGCTTAGATAACTGCCTGATATGACAGGAAATACTTGCTTTTTTACAGTAGCTTCATACTGACATGAAATCCTAACAAGAAAAGGGAAGACATGGACATGTCTTTCTCATTACAGAAATTCACTGCTTTTTCCATCTCAGAAAATTGCTGTAACTGATAGTTCAATACTCAGAAGGAGAACCCCACCATGGCCCCACATGCTATCCTGGAAGGTAAAGAAGTGTTGGTTTGAACTCCCTCCTTGTGAGAAAGGAATTGAACACACCTCGGGTTTGGAGTGAGTTCAAAGGGAACCAACATGGTCAGCTTCCTGCTCAGCCACCACAAGAATCCCCATCCAGGAAGGAAGCTGGGACTAAAATCTCAGATTCATGCACCAGTTTTTCACAGGTGTAAGAGGTAAAGAAGATCTGTCAGGCACTCTTTCCTGGCTTAGGTATTGCCACACACAGACTCTTCAGTCCTAGGAATTGAAAATTTATAGATGGTGAATTTTCCCCTGTTTTGCTTAGGTAAGGAAAACAACTAGTACAGGCTCATGAATTCCTTTCCTGGAGACAGTGCTACAATGCTCAAAACGATAAAGATATGACCTTTGTATATGTGAGCCTAAATTCCATATCTCTGAGATATGGAATTGCTTATGTTAACATATAAATTAGGCATGAAGAATGCCTGTAGTCTGTGAAGTAAAAATCATGGAAAACATAATAGCAACCATAGAAAGTCATTGTATCCTGTCGGGTGCTGCTAGTACAACCTGGCCATAAAGCAGTTCTCACTGTTAAAACATGTTACAAATGCATTTAGGTTTAAAATGTGAGTGTCAGGACAATTTGACCTAAGCAGTAGACTTAAATGTACTTTTAAATAAAATTGTTGTCCTTAAACAGTTGAAGTCTTCAGACAGCTACAAGGCTGAAAAGGAGGGGAACTGGGAATTACAAATATCAATGGCATTGAATACTGAGCCTCAGCAGCTAATGAGACTTTTAGGTGCTATCGGTTCTGCCTCTGCTTCCGAGGACAAATTTTTATTTCTGACAAATGATTCAACAATGAGGATCTGGTCATGTACACAAAGTACATAAAAAATTAACTTTTTCACTGTATTAGCAATTGCTGCAATGACACAAATGTCTATGCAATTCTGATAGATAGCTTTTAAATGCTTTTATCCCTCAGCTACAAAATTTTCGTACAACAGTTTTAGAAGATATTCTACCTATATGAAGTTTTTGGGAAAAACATTTATGTCAGTAGTATTCTTTTCCCAACTCAAACCAGTTATTCAGGAAATGTTGATAAATATCTGAATCATTTAATTAAACATTTGTTAATGGTAATAGTTATATGTGTCTGAAACATTTTCTTCCCTGTTTGTCTATACATAAGATGCTTAGTATCAAAGAATAAATATTACATAGGTGGTAGCAGAAAAAATGTTACAGACTTTAGTACAGAAACTCAGTTTTTCAGATTCTCCATTTCTAGCTTAGTTAAATCACGAGACTATAATATGAATGCATGCATGCAAAATTATCATCAACCATGGAGTTTTTATGTGGATTGAGAAAACAAAAGTTAGCATGAAGCCACTCTGACTGAATAGTTTTCTAAACCAAACCACAGTGTCTTTAACCACATTTTTCACTTACATTATCTTTTTGAAGTTTTCAATTGAATTGTTTATGTTCTGTTATGCTGACTCCAAACATCATGTGATGGAGGAACAAAATGACTCAAGACATATGCAATACATCAGTTAGAAAATCAAAGACAAGAAAAGCATCAATAGCAAAATAATTCATAGTGTCTTTTGTATAGCTTGTAGATTGGGGAAAATGAATGTTTATTCATTATAAATCTAAATTTTCAGGAGTATCTTACAAACTGATATCCAAAATGGAAAGATATTTTATATCATACTTTGTACAGGACACATCTCTTTATGTTTTCTTATGTAACAGAAAGCACATTTTAACTCTGGCTTAAGAAAGCCCATACATGCAAGCTGCATTCTGTGTGACATGAAGCAGTTTTGAGGTATGGTTTTCTATGCATTTAAATCTATTGGAAGATGTGTTCTGATGTAGAACTGAATATTATAGGTGTGGGCTTCTATATGCTCTTCAAACATTTAAAATTGATTTTCACTGGTTGGCAATAGAAACTTGAAAAAATAAAAAATATTTTTCCTTAGACATTTTATGAATTAAATTTATTGCATTTGAAAATAAAGAGAGAAACATCAAGAAAATTTTGGCCCCCAGGAAGAGCAGATAAGATGGCTGATTGTGAAGGTAATAAAGGAAAAACACAACTTTGACTAAAATCCTCTTCTGTGACTATGTAAAAGTTTCTGGTATAAATGAAAAAGCTCAGGTTTTGTTGTATTTTTGTAATTATAAAATTTTACTGAATGCTAGGTTCCTATTAATTACTTTATCATAATTATTAATGATATCTAATTTTTTACATATAACAAAGTAATTTCAAAAATACTTATCTTAATGGTTTTGTTTTTTTCTTTTTAGGTACTTTGTGTAGGATGTAAATACGCCATTTATCTCGTTCAAACTTAGATGCTTAGAAACATCTAAGCACTTAAAGACATTGAACAGTCCAGGACTTAGTCAAAAGCTCCTTCACATTGTAAAATGTCCAGTCTGTCCAGTGGTGCCTTTCCTATGGACCAGAGTTCCTTAGCACTCTTTCATTTTTGCATCCTCTCTTCTCAGTCAAATGTTGACAAAAGCACAGTGGTGCTGGGTGGTAATTACCTTATTTTTCCATAGTGGATTCCTGACTGTCTAAGAAGAATAACTATTTATTGTAGCTAAGATCAAGGCATAGAAACAGCTTACAGGTAGATTATGGTTGTTCCAGGTGAATTCACCTCCTATACCACTGCATCTTCTCCATATCAGGTATAATGGGCAAGAAATGTCATGCAGAAAATCTGGCACAAGCACCTGTAATGGCAGTGGAATTCCAGAAGCCTTTTATGTCTGTACATAGTACATTATACTATGTAAATTGTTTAAAGTTATCTTTTGTTCCAATTTTTGTTATGGAACAAAAGCAGCATGTAATCTCTTCTGCGCCATAGCCAATATGCAAAATTCATAGTCCCTCTTGTTGCTTCCCTAAAGCATTTAGTCTTGCATTCCAAGGCAACAATTAGGCTGATGGAGTACAAAGGTACCTAGGCTACTTCAGGTTGTTTCCTGGAAAAAGGAATTCTGGATTCAATCTCTTTCTCCCTTCATACTGAGGAGTATTTGTAATCTACTTCCCTGTCTTTTTGTGTGAGTTCTCCAACAACTGACCTCCTAGACAGAATGTGGGTATTTCCAGGGAGAACTAGGTGAACTAGAACTTAGTGTTATAGGGGCATACATTATTTCCTGTTAATACTATGTACATTCCGTGGTAGATAGATTTATCATCTTTATCTTCTATAGTTAATGAAGCAAGAGAGAAATGCCTCCAGACTGTGATTCATCTCATTTTATGACCCTGTCTCACCCTCCAGAAATACTTATTACACATGTGATATATTGTGTAATAGTAGGTAGAAACATAGAGATATGAACATTATATACCAAGACTTGGGCAACTAAAGTTAGTGGAAAAGAAGTCACATTTTAAATAAAGCAAGTGGAGGCACTCTGGAGATACCTCAGACACCAACCACCTTAGTGGAGGAAGAAGCAGCCAGTTAAAGAAATTAGTTTCTCCTCCTACAAAACCCAAAAGAGAGCTTCAGCTGTTATCCTAGATCACCTGGGTTACTCCTGTTCTTTGTCTCCTTTGCTCTTCCACCCCCCAGGCTGAGGCCAAGAGCTAAGCAAAACTGGAGCGGCCCTAAATTTGCGTAACTCAAGAACAGAAGATTGATTCTTGGTAAAAAAGACCTGTTTCTGTTCTGCTTTTGCTGTTCACTCGTGGGGACCAAAAATGCTGGTCAAGAGTTCCGTCATGGTAGAATTACTGAAGAAACTGATAGTTTCATCTAAAACGGGTTTTTGAACAACCTAGAAAGCTTACAGTCTTCATACCACTGAAAGATTTTATCATGGGCATACAGGTCTGTATGCTCAGGCCTGGGAAGCCTGGCCATCCTCTTCCTTGATGGGACTGGTCAAGGGCAATTCTACTGAAGGCAGCGAGGGGAAATATGTATAGCTGTCACTACTGAGGAATGGTGCCTTACGTGTTTATTCTGAAATGTCTTGCTGGGACTTTCCCATTTAATCAGGACTGCTGGTAAATGGCTAGAAGTGGACTGGCAAGCTCTTTCATCAGCTCCCTCATTCCTTCCATGTGCCTCCCAACTGGGGCTTTGTGGGCATCTAATCGGCATAAAGGTCACCAACCATTTCCTCCTGGATTATGGGGGCTTTGCTTAGCTCACCATCCCAACTCTGTCCCTGGGAACTGGGGTATCCTGAGGACAACTGGTTTTGGCATTAAAGACTGAGGCAAAGAAGGCACCTCAGCCTTGTTTTTATTCCCCGACACTGAGCCACATTCTGCATCCAGCAAAGGATGGAGACTCCCCTTAGCCCTGCTTTTGCTGTTAATGTATTTAAAGAAACTTTGTTTTCTTTGAAAGCAGTAGCCAAATTAAGTTCCAGTTTGGCTTTAGTCCTTTTAATTTTCTCCTTTCATAACCTCACAAAATACCTGCAGTCTTCCTGAACTGCCTGCACTCTTTCCAAGCTGATACACTTTTTTTGTTCTCTGTTAAACCAGGCTGGCCTCTTTTCCCACCAGCTTGAGTTACAGCACAGGGGGACAGGCTCCCTCTGTATGGATAAGATTTCCTTCTTAAAGTACATCCAGCCTTCCTGGACTCATTTTTCTCTCAGGACCGACTTCCAAAGGACTCTGCCAATCAATATCCTAAACAGGTGAAATTCTGCCCACTGTAAGACCAAAGTAAAGCTGGGAAAAGACGGGGGAATGGTATTGATTTTTTTGTTTTTTGGGTTATGTTTGTTTGTTTGTTTGTTTTTGTCTTGGTTTCTTACTAGCTAACTCTATTTCAACTGGCAATATTTAAATTAAAATAGTTTTAACCTTCTTTCCTTTTCTCTTTCCTTTTCTTTTGGGCTTTTCATTTTGGTTTCTACCCCACCCTGAATGACTGAGTATCTGGATAAGAGCTTGTCCCCTTAGCCAAGGTCAACCCACCACAGTAATAAAGGCATTTTTTGTATTGCCTACATTTCAAGTAGCTTTGGAAGTCACTGAAAATGCTACAGCTTTCTTCCTAGACTTTGTCAAAGGAACTCTTCTGAAACTTTTTTCACATTAGTTTAACCATTTTCACTATGAATTTCCAAGAGGATGTGTCATGGGTTAGCACTGGCCAGATGTTAGTGCACTCATGAATATATGTTTTTTTTTTCTAACAACTCCTGTGGGATGTGATCAGGAACAGAGCAGAGCAGGCTTAAATCTTGAAAACAAAAAACTTACCAAAACTTTATTAATTACATAAGAACAGGGACAGAAATACTTTTAAACACACACAGAGACAGAAATAAAAACTTCTTAGAACATTTCTTCTCTCAGTTTCTACCTCCCCACCCATCACTCTTCACAGACCAACCCCTGGGTTTTAGATTAAACAATCACTACTCAAAAATAAACTAATCTTCAATTCAGCAAGGGAGAGAGGAGTCTCTCTCGCACTACAGACTGTTCTTCAGAAAACACGGGTCTACCCCTTATGTGTTTCCATGTCACCCATAGCACTGCTCGGAGAAGTTTGCTAAGGTGACACTTTTTTTTTCTTATGTCTAGCGCTCTCACTGCTGTCTCATAGGCTACAACTACATACAGGGCTTTTTAAGGATGCTGCATGCTGAGCTCTCTCTTTTTCACCCAGGGGCCAGGGTTCTAGGAGCAGGTCTGCCCTGAGGGTAGAGGGCACTACTTTACCTTCCCTTTCTTTTCTCTGCTCGCTCTAACTCTTCAAGTGCCAGTCACTGTAGCAAAAGCAAGGGGCAGCTGTATCTACTTAAAAATGCAGTTTATGTTCAAAAGAGACTCAAGTTCAGTCCATGGCTGACATTATGCAAGAAAAGTCTAGCTCTAAGGCTACTTCTTTCATTTTTCTATCGAGTTCCTTCTAATTATGCTTTATCATCTCGGTTCCAGGCTGCTTCTCTCTCTCTGCAAACTACCAGTCATGAGAATCAATGTCTAAGAAAAGTTTTTTTTTGCCAAGCAAGGGTTAACAGTTTCTTCTCGGCAGGGTGCAGGCTCAGGCACTCTTAGGCTCCGCAAACCTCTACGTGGCTGAGCACCTTCTCCCGGAGTTTGGGGGGGGAGGAGGGGGGTGAGCACACACAGAAGGCACTTCTACAGTTTTCTACCCCTCCATCCTGGACGGGGCAGCTTAGTTCCAGTCTTGTCCTCTCTCTTCTTCCCCCCCCCCGGGGGCTCCGGCTTACCTGAGCTGACTACGTGTTTCCCCTCCCCCACCCAGCCTCGTGGCCGGGGGGGAAAGGAGGCTGGAGACGTCTCTCTGCTGAAACCCAGATCTGAAAAAGAGGCCGAGCCCCTCAGACTCCTGCTTTTAACTCTTTGTGTCCTCAGAGGCGTGTCTAAACCTCCGAGTGACCAACCCAGGTGCCAGCAGAAAAGCTGATCACTGATTGGACTGCCCACATCCCCCTGGAAGAATTCACCTCCCCCCCCAACCACGACAGGATGCAATAAGTATGAGGGTGAGTGGAAAAAAGAAAATCTATAAAAAGTCTGCTAAAAAAAGCCTAAGACAAACCAAGTTATCTGCACTGTCGTGTTCTTGAAATAAAATTCCATCAGTCTAAGTTAATGGTTCCTAATAAATGTGGTTAATAGCTAAAAATGGAGTTGAGTGTTCATTTCTTCAACATTATAAGCAGTCATTGCACACAGTAACAAAAATAGAAAGAATGACTTCAGGTTTTTTCCCCTTTGAATTGAGCTGTCACCTAATAAGGTTTAAAGCATAGTTCATTAATACGCTGTCATTGATGTGTGACTCCATTATCAAAGTTCTTCAAAGATGTAAATTTTCCATTGTAAGCTGCCCATCTTTCTAAAACCTAAGAAAGAAACTCTGAATCCACCAAATATTCAGCTTTATAATGCTGTCACATTAGTTTATTTTTTTTATTTATGCCTCTACCATTTAATTTTCAGGTCCCCAAAGGTGTATATAGCTGCCCCTAGACTGTAATACTAGAATTAAAAAAAGAGCAACAGCCACAGGTCAAATTATGTAAAGCTGGTGTTTTCTTATCTAAGGTGCCTCTTGTAATTCACATCACATTTCAATTGTTGAAGTGGAAAGAGTAGATCAAGAAAGAGGGCAATATAACACAGAAAATATACAGGGATAACACTGAATACATCTGACAGTCATTAAAACAACTAGCAATTCCCAAGCACTGCCATCCTCTATAAACAGCCAACTCAAATGGCAAGAGCTGTAAGGCGTAAGATATTTTCCCTCTTGCTGAACAGGAATAATCATGCCATTAGCTGTGGCTGCATCACGAACAGAAGTACATCAGATGGAGCAGCACATCAACATTAAATAACGTAACTCTGGTAGCTGCAGTAGACCACAGCTGCATGTAAGCCAATTTTCTCTCTTGAGAAGTCAAAGAACTAACTTGTATTACCATAAGCTAACTATTTCTTCTTTTGGTATGATCTTGAGCCTTTGGATGATGCCACATAGAGTAGTGAGAAGAACAAATGCTCGGCTGCAAGTTTTGAAAAGTGAGATGTTCCTTTAAAACACATGGCACTTCAGCAAACAACTATTTGGTAACTTGTTCAATACTAGTAGTGGTATTTCCAGCTCTATTTGGTCCATATAAGTGCAATAAAGATGGAAGATGAATTATCTGCTAACTTTCAAAAATTTAAAGAGTGCTTTGCTTGTGAATGTAAGTTGTGATTGTTTATAATTAGTTGAAATTTTCTTTGGATGAACCCTTTAATTAAATTAATTGTGCATTAGATTATTAGTCATACTCTTCTCCTTGCGCAGGTTTGTGCTACTTTAAATTTTGAGCTGTGCTCTTGTGTCAAAAAGTCACCATTGTTAATTAAAGAACTGCATCATATTATATTATTCATAGCCCCTCGTACAAGGAGCAAGATTTACAGGACTTTTGTTTTTATTAGCTAATCATCACTGTCTGCTACACATAAGAGCTTCTGCAGTTACATAGAATAGAAATCTCATGTTGGGGCATGAAAAGAATTGAAGAAAAGTCATCCCCGTCACCTAGTTCTGGAGAGGGAAAAAGAATGATCTCAGAGTTATTTTTGCATTTTACTTTAAGTCAGGGGACACATCAAACCTCCCAATTTCCTAATAATGAAGACTCCATTGCTCCCATAGGTCTGACATTAAGAGAAGCAGGTACTGGCCAGGAATAAAATATATTCCATTCCAGTATGTTCCATTTTATCAGTATTTAGATATTATACATTATATTGTACTATATTCATAAGTTATTAGCTATTATATTATAGGTAACAAATCCATGAAAAACTGGAAAATAATCTTCAAAAGGCCCTAAACTGTTGCAGAACACTTTCTCTAAGAGAGATTTTCAGTTTTTTACTCACATAACATTTTTCACTCTTGAAAATCAGCAACATCATATGGAAATTATAAAATGTGAAGACTCAATTTACTTTCTAGTGCCGTTCACATGTTTAAGGACTTTAAACTGTAACTAGGATGAGACACAGAGTTAGGGAGTGTTTTGTGCAAAGATATTTTATCCAACCCACCATTTAATTAAAATAAAAGTTTGGGGATAGAAATTTTTAGGTTTCAAGAAAAGTGAGATGAGGAAGTTCTTCTGAGTTCAAATAGAAATCCTGTACAAGGTGACAAAACATTTTTTTAAAAAAGAAAAATATAACTTATTCAAAAATAATGAGAAGAATTAGATCATCAGCTAGGCTATGGGGGAATGGATGGGGTGGTGGACTGGGTCTCTCATAAGAGATTTTCCCATGTATGTATTAAGGGGCTATAATGACATGAAAATTATATCATAGAATATTAAAACTATTATTAAAATAATAAATCTACATTTTCATAATTTTTGCACAAAATATAAAACTACCTATCAAGTAAATGCAGTCTTTCCTTCAGATAAAAAGAATCAGCTCCCCTGTATTTTATTGCAAAAGCTATAGGAAAAGGAATTTTAATTGCTGCCAATAGGAAATCTCTGTGGCTATCAAGAGGATGCAACAGCAAGAACAGGCATCTTCTTCCAATACCCAAAGGCAAAAAGGAAAAAGATAAACATATATTATATATGTTTACTAATTGTATGCACTAAAATATCATCCACCTGTTCTCCTTACTGACATCTTCATATTTGTCTTTTCAGTTTAAGCTGATACTCATAGTGGCAATCCCTGCTTCAATGTACAAGCTGGCATTTGCTCCTTTTTTCACATGGATATACAGATTAATCAGATTGGTCTAAAATGGTCCTCAGAAGCACAGTGTAAAACACGATTCTAAGTTTGGGAGCATGCAATATAGAAATCAGATGATTCTGCGTTCTGTCCTTTCAATTAGCAGACCCATCAAAAATATTTCTATTTCAAAGCATAGAGAAAGACCAAAGAATTCTAACATCCTATACAAGCCTATATCCGTGGAATATTTTTAATTTTTAAATATGTTTCTGAATATGAATCAACTTAAGAGTCAAAGTGAAGACAATTGCTTATACCTTAATAGACTCCAAAGTCAGTCAAATAGGTGCTAACCCAGTTCTCTTCTCTTTATGTAAGCAAATTTCAGAGGTGAGGCACGCATGTTCAGCTAAGCAAAAAGAATTTGTAGGAACTACAGCTAAGACTGTGAGATGTCAGATACCCTGGAGGATTAGGATTGAGCTAGGAGACAGAGTCAAGAAAAGCTTTACTGTGCTGTCTGCTTCACTTTGGGGCAGTGAGCTGCAAGTGAAATTCATCTTGGCTAGACAGTAGTCCTCTGCCTTGCCTGGCTGCTAGGTTGTCGCTTTTTACAATGCGACCACAGAGATAAATACATGGTATGTTCATTAGACGTGCCAAACCATTATACAACAACTGAATTGCAAGCCCTTGCAGAGGACTGCAGTACCTTCAGCAGGGGAATATACCACAGATTGCTGAATTCTGTACTGGTTTTTTTCTGGTATATGTTTTGGAATTGTGAGCAAACTGACGTTGAACCCTGGAAAGACTGGGGACTAGAATAACGTGCGTCCACACCAATATGGTTCTAAGCACGTAATCCCATTTATTCTGTAAGATGGTGGGTTAAATACAGACGGAATAGTTTACAAGAACAGGTGCATTCTGATAGGCAGTGAGAATACAGAAATATGTAAGCTATTGCAGTTTAAGGTAGCCACCGTGTCTTCCCAGTAACTGTTCTAAGCTAGTAACACTGCTACCTTAAGACATCCTTAGTAGCAGATAAGTTTATCTGCTACTACGTATGCTGAACGTACTGAGGCCTGCTAGACCAGGCCTGAGGCCTGGTCTGAGGCCTGGTTTGAGGCCCAGGTGTGGATAGCTCTACCTTATGATACAAGCTATCCTCCTACACATCCCCCCTTTTTTCTTTAGAGCTATCCAAACTGGGTCTGTGACACGGTTGGCTGCTTCTACATATACTGTTATGAGCAAAGCACTACTTGAGTTACCCAAGAAAAACCTAAAGATCTTAGCTGCTAAAAGCAAAAAGATGAGAGCACACTATATTCAGTCCTTGCTCTTCATTCATACGCAGGTTCTAGATTAAAGTTTCAAATCATCTGCTGTCTCTTCTTCTTCTGCGTTGCCTGATGATGTTTCACAGCTGAAGACTTCTCTGCTGTCACTGAGCAGCCAGGGTTACTTCTGTCAACGCAGCTGCAATGCTGCGTCTGTGTTGCTGTCTTCTCATTTGGTTCAGCTTTCGTTAGTATCTCATCGAGTCTACAGCTTGCAGAAAAGAAACTAAAACAGACCTGGTATGCGAATTGGCATTCTCAGAGACAAGGAAATAGAATAGGAATTTTGCTTACTAATGAAAGTGATAAGCGATTATCAAACTATTTCTGCTATCACCCCAGAGACTGCACACTGCTGAAACGCTTTTCTTTAGTGAACCTTGACATCTTTCCCCGGGTAAAGATGACAATCTTCACTCCAAGCTGATTCAGCTGTCATTCTGATCGGATCAAATTGTCAAGTTAAGATAGCTTGCATATTATTTTTTGGAGCAGAAACCTCTGGGCTTCGTTAACAAACACCATCCGTCCAAGTTAGAGTTAGAGTTTGGCCAGAACTCAAACTTTAAATTGGAGTGATGTTTTTAGCATATCTTTTAAAGACAATTTCTAACAACAATAAACATAAAATGCCTAAAATACAACAAACTGTCATAATATCATTACATAAAAGAGACATTTAAAAGCTAAGATAAAAGATTGTTCCGATCACTCGGGAACTCGTCTTTTCTGGAACTCTTCTTGAAGACAGT
The DNA here is from genome assembly GCF_021018805.1 of Prinia subflava. NCBI lineage: Eukaryota > Metazoa > Chordata > Aves > Passeriformes > Cisticolidae > Prinia > Prinia subflava. Next base: position 25,044,961 of record NC_086253.1, read on the forward strand.
TGAGTACCAATTGGAGCAATCACAGGATCAACACCTGATGGAAAAATCATCAATGATGCTTCAGGTACCTCTCTCCAAGACCTTCTGAAAAACACTTAAAGATTTAACAAACTGAAATGCAATGTCTCGACTCACACAAGAGGTACCAAAACAAGCTTAAAATCTCATTTCAATCGAAATGCGTAACACAGTTAAAAGAATCAAATGAAGCTTCAAAAGGACATGCTAAAACATTGCATAAAACATACAAGATTGATTACAAAAGAGACAAACTATATACTTAACATGACACTTAAGAAAAAATTCTGACTTACACCTAATAATACAACCATATCTGTTAACAACATTCATGAAATATTTAGATGGCTAAAAAGATGAATAGAATCATTTAAAATGACAAGTACTTGTTAGAAAACCCTATCGACAAATAACACAACATAAAAACTTGAACATCAACTTACAAATGCTACTAATTTATATACTTAACATGTCATCGAATTATATTTTAAAACTCTTATCTTTTAAAACTCTCATACACTAAGACACCTCACAACTAACAATACAATCAAGGATCTAACAATTTGCATCGTTTTAAATCTTCTTTATCAATGTTCTGTTATCATTTCAGTTAAACCTGTTTCTTCCCTCTTTCTCGCCTTTTTTTTTTTTTTTCTTTTCGTTCTAACTAAACTTTACAAATTAAACAACTATACCTTTTACAAATTATAAAACACTCTTTAAATCAACGAACTCTTAAATCTAACATAAGTAAGTCTCAACAAAAATCTACAACCCTCATTAACTTTATAAACTCTATATGTGTGGTAACTCACTAAGAAATCATTACTAATTAAACTCCTTAACATTTAAGTATAGACTTAAACTTAACTTAAACTTATCAGGGCCCAAATCCTAAAAAACAAGCTTTAAAATTATATGTTTAACAATAATTAACTCAAATTCAAATAATTCACACAAAAATTAATTTTAACAACATTAAAATGTAGAAACAACTCATCCTTACACAGAGTTAATAACTCTAGCTAAGAACTCATTTCTATTTCATTTTTTGCTTTATCTTTTTCATGATAGGATGTATCTTTCTTTTTCACGTTGCATTTCTCACACAGTGATGGATTCTTTCACAACAGAGGGACAGATGACTATTTTCCCTTCTTTTTCTGGTGTTTTTCTTGCAATGTCCACTTGTTGCATGTTTTCACTGTCTCTGTTTAACAATCTTGAAAGCTTCCTGGGTAATAGCACGACATAGGGTCGAGTTACGATGCTTGCTTATCTTCAAAGACGACACTGACATGCCTCTGCACTCAGCGAAGGGGGGGGGTAAGAAGATTTCAGAGCCCAGTCCGTCGGCTAGTGCAGTTGATTGGCAGACTGCAGGGGCATAGGAGCCTCTAATTGAGCTGACGGTGTGCTGGCATTCTCATTAGTAGACATCTTGTTTATTATATTTTTGAGCGGGACAGAGAAAGAAAAAAAAAAAAAACCACAAGGCTCGGCCGGGAACACTGCCGGTCGCTCCGCTGCTGCTGCCGCCCTGAGATCCGCCTCCTTGATGCATCACTTGTGCCCTCCTTGTTCCGCCTTCGGCCCCTCCTGCCTTCTCATCTTTCGCACCGCCTCCCGGGTCTGGCAGCTGAGCCACCTGTTTGTTTTCATTCGGCCCGAGAGGTGCAGGGAGCATTTCCTGCCTTCTCCCTGCCAGAGACGAACAAAGGGAGGGGCAAAGCGAAGCTGCATTCTCACTCTCGGAATGCGTGGAATGCATGGAATCTCCACTGAAGCGTCTGGCTACCTTAGATTTTTCCTGTTGTTCCTTTATCTTGGAAAGGGAAGCAGAGGGACAGGGAATCTGTTTTTCTCCGGCTAAAATTACGGTTTTGCTCTTTTCTGCGAATGTTCGCAAGGTATTTATTGCTTTTTCCCAAATTATGCTTAACTCTGAACGTCTCTTTGCTCTTTTTCCGGGTAAAACTACAACGTCCCATAGCAATCTGCCTTTCTCTTTCCGTCCTGCTTCTCTGCAAAGAGATGCTGGCCACTTTCGCTTTCCTTCTTCCCGAACCCATAGGGTTACCCGATTTATATCAGAGTCTTTGATATTTTCGCCTCTTTTCGAGACAATGGACGCTACAAGCTGCATGGCAGCCAAAAGGTACTGGTCCATAATTGAATCCCTCCGCGTCTGCCGCTCTTACCTTCTCTCTGCTGACAGTAGGTGGTACTGTCGCCTTTCTGACCAATCCAATCGACAGACGCTCCCCAGCCTGCCTCGGAAATTCCGGACTGTAGGTCGCAAGCGACACACACACGTCCCAAATCAAGCGAGGTCTTCCAGCATTTAAGCTAAATAATTGACAGCATTTAAGCTAAATAACCACACAGCATCGAAGCTTTATATTTCAGTAAAATCCAGGGCTCTGTCTCTAATTTTGGGCGCCACTGACGTTGAACCCTGGAAAGACTGGGGACTAGAATAACGTGCGTCCACACCAATATGGTTCTAAGCACGTAATCCCATTTATTCTATGAGATGGTGGGTTAAATACAGACGGAATAGTTTACAAGAACAGGTGCATTCTGATAGGCAGTGAGAATACAGAAATATGTAAGCTATTGCAGTTTAAGGTAGCCACCGTGTCTTCCCAGTAACTGTTCTAAGCTAGTAACACTGCTACCTTAAGACATCCTTAGTAGCAGATAAGTTTATCTGCTACTACGTATGCTGAACGTACTGAGGCCTGCTAGACCAGGCCTGAGGCCTGGTCTGAGGCCTGGTTTGAGGCCCAGGTGTGGATAGCTCTACCTTATGATACAAGCTATCCTCCTACAGCAAACCAGTCTTGAAAACAAAGGGATGTTTTCTCTGTTGCTAAACAGTGCTTACACAGCATCAAAGCCTTTTTGTTTTTCTCATGTTTCCCTGACAGTAAGTGAACTGGGGGTGCACAAGAGGTTGACACAAACAGGAAAGCTGAACCCAAATGCCACAAAAGATGGCATTGAGCTCAGTAATAAAATATGGGGGGGAAAAGATGGGAGTTTTGGCCTTTGTCTTCCCAAACAACCATTACATGCGAAGAAGGTCTGCTTTCCTGGAAATGGTTAAACCTCTGCCTGTCAATAGGAATAAATAAATAAATTTCTTTGCTACTGTGTGTGGCTTTTGCTTTACCTCTCAAACTCCCTATATTTCCACTCAGAAGTTTTCTCACTTTACCCTTGCTAATCTCTCCCCCTCTCTGCCTTGAGGGGATTGAGAGAGCAGCTAGGTGGGGCTGATTTGCCTTACAGGTTTAAACATTGAAAATTCTAAACAGACCTCTCAAAATTAATATTTATTTGAACTCAGCAATCTTTTGCTTAGTGCTGAAACAGGATGCTAACTCCTCTATACATCAGTCTATGCAAAAAAATTATTGTTTGAGCATATCAGAATTCAATTAATTCTTACAAGGTACAATTTGGTATGAAGTGTGGAAAGACAACATATAATCTTTAAGCAGTGTAAACTGCAATAATTTCTAATTTTAAAGACAGTGCTAATTCTTAATTAGCTTTTTGCTCAACTGACAAAATATTAGATATTGTTTTTTTAATACTAGCTCCTAAGTTTAATGAGAAACTCTGATTAAATATTTGCTTCCTAGAATTTCTGAGTTGGTTTCAGCCTTATCTTATTCCATACATTATGGTTAGCAGTTAGCATTTCCTCAAAGTGTAAAACACCATGATGAGAATTTTATAAATGGAATTTTTTTACTGAATCCTACAGTACACATGCAGGGAAAATTCTCCCTGAAGTTACCCTTTGCTCTTTCCTCATAATGTTCTAATTCTGAAAGCTTCATTAATTTCAACATTTTTTAGAGTTATAATTCCAATAAGGATTCTTAAAAAAATGCCAATAGGACTTAATGTTAAATGTGTGTGTAAGTACATTCCAGAAAATAAAAGACAGATAATGTGGGTTTTTAGGGTTGAGTCTCATTTCCTTACCTTTAATGTTAGCAGCATGCCAAAAATCTTATGTAGATGGGTAAACTGTAACACATAAAGTCTGATTAATCTATGTACAAACTGATTCATTTGGCTGGCACTAAAGCTTCCTGTCTTCTAGAGGGGAACAATCCTGCTTCATATAGGAGATTTGAAATGACAGTGAACCATATTGGATTTCACTCTACTGATCACTAGATTACCAACTTGAAAGCAATTAATAGATTTCAGTATGAATTCAGATTAGTAACTTTGCATCACTATGCGTCACAGACTGATGATTTTCTACAACTGCTAGAGAAATAATGAAATGTAAAACTAAACCTCCCAGCTACACTTACACAGCAAATACACTTCTTTCTGCTTGCTTTATTTGCTTTTGGAGCACCAGGATAGCCAGCATAATATAATTTCCCATCAAACTGCACTTCATAGTCTCAGATGACATTTTATAAATAGATAGAAAAGGGTATATATCACAGAGGTAGTTCTTTAATTTGCTAAACCAACTAGATGAAATCAATTTCCAGGTGTCCTTAAAAACTGTGCAACTGATAGTGAGATAATTGCAATTTTCATTTTGTTTAAATGAAAGAAAACACTTTTGATTTCAGAAAATTAATTAATTTTGGCAGTACACTTGAATTTACAGACACTATACGAAGCCAAGAATTTCAAACATATCCATATCTATATTTTGACTGATTTGAAAATGAATACTGGTTATATGGTTGCCAAAAATACTGTGCCTATTCATACTGTGTTGTGCAAGTTCTTTGATGTCTTCTTTCTAAGTCTACACACAGGAACATTTATTAATATCACAGTGGCTGTCAGAAAGGAATGCATGAGAATGACTTTTTCTGAACATGATACTGTTAACAAGTTCAAAGTTGGATGTGTATGCCATCATAGGGTTGAGATCTAAAACAAATTTTCACTGTTTAAATAGGTTGAAAAGCAGCTATATGGAGACTCCAGCATGAAAATGTTTCCTTTTGCAACTTTGGGTCCTTGAAGCAAGGCAAAATGATAACTCTGGCATATTTCTTGACTTTCATACAAGAAAAAATCCAGAATCCTCACTGTACCTGATACTTTGAGGAGCCAAGAAAGTTAACACAGTCATGCTCAATCAGAACAGAGTGAGTTTCACTTCATGTTTCAATGTAATCTAAATTTCTGCTATTCCATTTTTTCCAAATTATGAAATGGAAAGTCCTATAATAAAATGAGGGTAGGGGCTAGGGAACAACACAAACAACTGAGAGACCTTGTTGTTAAGGGCACAAAAGGGTTTATACTCTCTGTTGTATATTTATTGCCTCCTATTTTGAAGAGCTCAACTTCTGACTTCTAGTCATAACTGCAATACTAAACTTTCAAAATTCCTGTGAATACCATGCCATTACTTGCAAAAATACTTTTGCAAGTATTTTATGCACACAAGTGTATGAGTCTCCAGATATATCAGGAGTGGTCTATTAAGAAAGACAAGAGCAAGAGATCACATAGGAGACTCAAAAAAAAATCATACATCAAAAAAATTCTCAAATGCAGTAGCTGGGTTCTCAGATTTGAAGAGAAGCTTTCTCAATGTGATTAGAGAAACAAAACCATTCAGAAGGTCCACCATGTAGAAAACTAAGGCTAAAATGATTGGTTTGCTGCCAGTAGGTGATACTTTGATCCTCAATAAATCACAGAGCTCAACTCAAATTCATATCTAAATCATGACTGACTTGAGGGGGATAGCAAGCCTAAGAAGTACAATACACAACGAGATTTTCATTATTTGTCCAGAATCTTATGTATTTTTTTTTAAATGACCTCAAAAATTATTACATTCTATGGACAAAAGCCAGTTCAGTAGTACTATGCATTATTATTCTTCATAGCTGCCAGGAGAAACCCTTTAACAACACAGATAATTAGATTGACTTGGCAAAATTCATGGAGATAACCATGAAATGGATGGATATGATACATCAGTTGGAAGAAGAGGCATGGGCTTGCTCTGCAACATGTGGTGTTCTTAGCTGTAAGGTCTTGTAAGAGGTACTAACCTTATAATAAAGCAAATAATGTTCCTATATTAAAATATTATTTCAAGAAAGAATTTCTTAAATTACATGTTATCTGTTCAGGTGGTAGCTCTATGCACTCTTGGCCAGTGTCAGAAAACCTCCTTCCTGGGAGAAGGAGACTCTTCCATGCTTGAAGAATCTAGCATGTACACTGGAGGCCTTAAACAGCAAGCCCCAGAATAAAAGCTGTGGCTTTTCTGTCTTCCATCTCCTACAGAATGGGATCAAATTGGCAAAATTATTGTCACTACTATTCCTCATCATGTCACTTTTGACTCTTCAGTTATCTTTTCCTCTGCAGCTATAGTAAACTCAGCAAGTGCCTGTATGTAAAGTTTTAATAAAAATATTCTCATTATGTACCAGAAATCTTTAGGCACTTCATAAGGAATGAGTGGGAAACAGCAAGCAGAGTGTTTTCCTTGGGTATGTTTTCCTGGGGTACGTTTTCCCTCAGTTTTTGACACGAGCTAGAGGCTTTATTCAAAGCATCATATTTCATAGCTGTTTAATGCCTGATGGATCCTGCCTATGGGTTTGTTTAATCCCTTTTCGAGTTCATAGTTTTGAGCTTCACAACATTCTCTGGCAAAAAATTTAAATGACACATCAGGTGAAAAATGCTTCATCTTATTACTGGTTTAAGCCTGATACATAATAATTTGATTTTGAACTCACTGGTTCTCAAGCTATCAGAGTTATTAATCACCTTACCTTCTCCTTACCATTTGGCTCCATGCATATTCTCCATGCACTCCCTTTTTTTTCCTTTACCTAAGTCTTTCAAGTGCCTAAGTCTATCTAATCTTTCTAACCATTCTATGTGTTTAAAACATTTTGTGCTTCCAACCAATTTTTCTGTTATTTTCAGTCTTTTGATTACTTGAGATTACCCAGTGTAATTTTGAATTAACATTCAGAAAGCTACACAGGGTGATCTGTGTATCTTTTTCTTGTACATGATGGCTGATGTAGAGCTCATCATCGCTCATGCATAGTTTCAGCTGGTTTACATCCATAGTTTGAGTACTTTCAGATCAAGGAAGAGCAATGAAGCTGGGGAAGGGTCTGGACCACAAGAATTACAAAGAGCATCTGGGGGAGCTGGGGTTGTTTAGCCTGGAGAAAAGGAGGTAGCAATAAGGAAGCTTCTTATGAAACAGTCTTAGAAAATTTTACTATTCAAGTATGCATGCATTCTTTATTCCAGAAGGTAAGGTGATCCTATAAAAAGGGATAAACTATGGCATTTATCTGTTTTCAAGGAAAAGTGATTTCTTCCAAGAGAACCCATTTGAAAAGGGATCCACAGTGAACACTCCACAGCATGAGGACATCTTTCTAATATTGTTCCATCGGCACATCTTAATTCAGCAGATAAGCCGCTATCTTTCTCTATAATTGTGTGAAAATCCAGGACTGTTGTTGCAGAGTAGGGAAAAAAAAAAAAGCAAATGGTGCTCCAGAACCTTCACCAAAAAACAAGTTTCACTCATTTGCACAGGGCCTTAAAAATAAAGGCATAGAGCAGAATTTCTAGAATTGTTTAGCTAACTCAGAATTCCATATAATATAATATTATTTCAAAATAATTTGAAATTGCTACAGTCACTATCTTTAAATAACCAAACCAAACCACAACCAAACCAAACCAAAAACAAAAACAAAAACAAAACAAAAAAAAAAAAAACCCTGCACTGATGAAAAAAATTGCCAGCAAGCTTTTTTTTTTAGCTTTTCCATGTCTGATTTAGGACAATGAGCTCAGCATCATGAAGTCATGTCGAGAGGCTTCAACCTTCAGAAAGAAATAATCACTGAAGAATACACTGTGGCATGACTTAAACATATATGTTGGTCTGCTAGGCACAGCAAAGCTCCCCTGAACACTAAAAGAAAGGACAACTACTTCAAATTTGTTCTTCCCTTCTTTTCTCTCAGTAGTGTTGGTGAGAACAGAGAAGTTCATTCCTTGAAAACAACGTGATTCTGTCTCTCGGTCATTCCCAGAAAAGCTGTGTTATAATCAGGTTAAACCTTCTGCTGATTATAAGCTACACAGCTTCACTTACAAGGCACAGAATAGAGGAGAATTATTAATTTCAGTGATGCCTTACATTTATTTATGTAAGGCATATCTATTTATGTTTATAAATATAACTGAAGCTTGCACTGCTGCTTCTAGATATGAAAGTTATGACACCAAAGTCAGCATCTTCATTATGGTAACAATACACTTCACAGTGATTGCAACAGGGTTAATATTACATGATTCTGAACTATAAAAAATTCTAACAGCATAGAATCAACACTGATAATACAAACCAAATACAATTCAAACACAATTATTAAACTTTTACAGTATAACACTGTTCAATTTACTAAATTTAGTCACACAAAATCTCAGATCATAAATTTAGATGTTTTCAAAATTAGCTTGTGACTAAATATGCAGAGTGGAGAAAACAAGAAAGCAAGCTCTTACTGAATCCCAAGAAAACAATGCAAAAGTTTGGATTTTTTATATCATTTGCTTCTTTTTACAAGAGCATGATCAAAGTTGAACTCTACAAATCTGACTCTACAGAAACATTATTCTGAATTTTGAATTTTACAGTGATTAAATGACTTATACATCAAATTCATAACATTTTTTATTGAGAGAGCCTAAATACCTCCGAGGATCCAGCCTTGCAGAGAAATGGCTTAATAAATAGTGAGACAGCTTCTCTGGACATGCTTTGTAAAATAAAAGCTTTTAACAACAACAAAAATAATAAACATTATAAAGCAAATAAATGCAAGCCAAACACAATGTAGAAACCACTCTTACATTGGCTAAGGCATTCCAAAAAAGCCTCGAGCACCTCTGTGCTGTCCCTTTAGTAACTGATTGTTTAGGTGGGCTATTTGGCACCTTGCCCAATGAACTTGCCAACAGGCTTTGAGATGCACTTTCAAAGCCCAGTCAGTGCCTCTGTGCTGGGACTGAGCCAGTTACAATGAGCAGGCTATAGAAAATTCTAGTTTAACTTCCTTATATGTTTCCAGGTAAGCTGAAACGCTTTCCCTTATATAGAAACACTTGTGTCGGTGTAAGAATGCACTACTACAATTTTTCATTAATTAATCCCCTCTTAGGTCATCTCCTCCATTCAGGAATTCAGTCAGGAATTCATTCACACAAATCCAAGTGAATATTTAGCACACTCTTTGTTTTAAGCTTTTAAAAGTCAGTCTCAGCATTTTCCTCTTACCTGCTTTCATAAGTGGTAGAAAGGTCTGCAGAGCCAAGCGTTTGCTTTCCCTCAGCACTACACTGTCCCTTGTACCAGCATAGCCTCAAAAGAGAAGGTGAACTATCTCTGAACTTGAATAGATGTAGGATGGATCCAAAATGAAAATTAATAGAGTGGTTTCAATAGAAGAGAATTGTTTAAAATATAGATATTTAACTGGAAGTGTGTTTAATAAACCATTTAGAAGATTTTTTTTTCTATGTCATTACATATTACGTTAAAAATACGCTTTTTCACTAAGAGCTGCAACTCAAAAACAATAATCTGCTTTCTGTATGCACTACAATAACCAGCAGAAGTATTTTTGTTCAAAGCTGCCACAGAGGCCTGGGGTTTGGTTCTCTTCACCCTGCTCCCTCTGCTTTCCCTTTTTATATTTTCCCTGTAGTGTGCAGAACCAAAATCAAGAAAGGTTAATTCCTACAAAAAAGTTAAGTGCTACCAATCTACTCCTGGCTAGAAAACCACTATAAGGGTTCAAACACTGCCTCAGCCTACTTGGCAGAAATAATGAGAATATCTGGCACTTACTAAATGTTAAGAATAGGTCAACTTCCTTCTTAAAACAAAAAGCGTTGACCCTAAGAACACTGCAAGAACCATGGAGTTGATGGAGAGTCTGGAAACCTTTAAATTCTTTTTATTTCATCTCTCTCTCTTAAGTACCAGCAGTATATTAAATACAATGTATTAAATTCATACTGCTAAACTCTTACATTTTATACAGGATGTAGACCACAAGACCTGCTGTTTGGACTCAGAAACTGCCTTTAGGGAGTATGATAAATCTCTTGGCTACTTACAATGACTGCCTCCTGCTCACCTATTAAGCATTCCAAATGCTCATCTTGTAAGAATGATAGCTAAAATCTTTAAAGCTACTAGTTTAAAAAGTACCTTAAAAGCTACTTATACCAGGTACACACATCAGTTTTCAAAGTTGTCAATAGCAGCTCATTTTAGTAACACAAAATTGTATTAAAAAGGGGAAAAAATGATTGTTGTTTAAAATAAAAATGTGTTCTAGATTTTTTTTTTCCAATCCCATTTTCAAAGAATAAAATAAAGCTTCAATATTCATAGCTACATTTCTATCCTTTTTGAAAGGGCAGATCTTTGTTGCACTTGAGTCAGCTTGTATTTTTACTTGAATTTCATCAGAATCAGAAGAACTCTAAATCCTGCCTCTCCCTCTCTCCCCCTTTCAGTTCCATTTATTCTGCAAGAGCCTTTTGCCTCATATAGTATTTTGCAGGTATGCAAAATGCCTCTTGATTCTTTTAACAGAACAAAAATCACATCTCTGAGATAAGAATAAAACAACTTTCATTTCTGTATTAGCAGGTCAAGTAAGAATAAGCACAAACTAGTAGTGAACATCAACCTAGATAATTATTAAATAATTAGAATAAATTAGATACTCTTGATTGTTGGTGGTCTAAAATGATGCCCTTATGAACAATTTTGGGCCACGTTTTCTTACAGAAATTCCCTATAATGTGTCTAACTTGGACATACCTCAAATATATGCCGATATTTCTTGACAAGAAGCTGAAGGCTTCCCTGCCTGGCTGAGAAACCTCTTTCTGTCAATGTTGGAAATACTCAAAACAATCTTTTTCTAACAGTCTTGACTAGAAGAAGATTACATGATTTTTCTTTACTAAACCTATAATGCTAACTTTTTGCATCATTTACGCCTCCATTTTTAAAAGCCTTCCAATTGGTCAATACACTATAATGTTCTTGTCAATGTTACTAGATATTCAGAAATATAGATGATTCATATTCCTTTAGACCCCACAGTCTTCTACTTTAAACAGCTGAGAGATCTTCTCTCGTTGTTTTCTGCCAACATCAATGCAGTGTTTGAGCTGAAGTGTGCAATGGGTCCAAACCCCAACTCACAGAACACTCTCCTTTTCCACCCCTTCACACTGCATTCTCCCCTTCTCCTTGACATCTTTAAATTTTACTTCCTTTCTATTCAGTGCTATCCCTCTTTGTCTTTTCATAAGGAAGATTATCATCTCTAGAAAATGGTCTTTTCAAGTATACATTAACAAAGGAGGAAGAAATGCATCAACCTTCCAGTGACACAGATCCCACCTGTCATTTGCCCTCGTGAGATTGCTCCTGAAGTACTGTATCCAGCTCTGCTGTCCTCGGCACAGGAAGCATGAGGACCTATTAGAGCAGGTGCAGAGGAACCCATGAAGATAATCAGAGGGATGGGACACCCCTACTATAAAGGCAGGCTGAGCGAGCTGGAGTTGTTCAGCCTGGAGAAGAGAAGGCTTCAGGGAGACCTCATTGAGGCCTTCCAATACCTTAGGGGGTCTTATAAAAAGAAGGGAAAGGGACATTTTATATAAGCAGGTAGTAACAGGATAAGGGGTAATGGTTTAAAACTGAAAGAGGACAGGATTCAATTAGATATTAGGAAGAGATTTTTTATTCAGAGGGTGATGAGGCAGAGGGACAGGTTGCCCAAACAAGTTATGGATGCTCAATCCCTAGAGATGCTCAAGACCAGGATGGATGGCATTTTGAGCAACTTGGTGTAGTGGTAGGTGTCCCTGTCTATGGCAGAGGGATTGGAACCTGATGATCTTTAGGTCCCTTCCAACCCAAACCATTCTATGGTTCCTTTATTTTAAAACTCTCCACTTATGTGTTTGAATCACCCTGCTGACTTCTTGCTTCACTATTTGCCCTCTCTGGGGCTAAAACTTTTTTCCCCTGTTCTTTGGTTAGTTGTTTCTGATTTAACTTATTACTTCAAGCACCTTCAAAGATTTTTACAGGCCCCAAATTTCAGATTTACAGTATTTCATAATTCTGTGAGTTGCTTGTCTGTCTGAGTTGTGAGTCTTGGTCTGAATGCAACAGTGCATTTGTAGGAGACCATGATCAAACAGAGCCTGGCTCTGTGAAGAGTGTGAAGCTCTGCACTGCTGCAGCAGTTCTTTCATTTGGTTGTACATGTAGGAGTAGGATGAGGAGCTCCTCATCACAAACCAAGGTTTACTGTTACTAATCATGGTGATATAATCAATATGTCAGCTCGTGTACCGACAGCTCCTGGTGATAACCTAGCAGCAATGCAGAATCACAAGTAGCTTAATGTTTTCATGAAGGAAGATATGGTTATAAATACACATTCTCACATTAAAACCCAAAAAGAGAACTTTTATGTAAAAATGCTTATTGATACAACTATACTAATTTAAAAAAAAAAAAAAAAGACTCACACTATTAGCTGGCATTTATCCTAATAAAATTGTTTTGGCAAAGATCAGGGTTTTGATTGCAATATATCAGTTCTGTGGATATTTGACCATTTTTATGTTTAAGATTACCTTTTTTTTGTTATTTAACAAAAATATTGAAAAGATTTCTTTCTCCTTTGTCTGAGGTTTTATCTTTCTTTTTTTTATCTCTTACCGCCAACTGAAACCAGCTGTCCTACACCCTTTTTATATAACAAAACTTCCAGAGGCCTGTTTTTCAAAATACACGAATCAAATATGACATGTAGATACATTTTTGTAAAAACATGGCATCCACATTTCTTGGAAATATTGCATTATCTTTCTCTTTCTTTTGTTCTCATTTCTTTCTTTCTTTGGTTTTGTTGTATGTGTGTATGCCTGGCTCCACCATTCTATTTCGTGGACTTCAGCAGCATCCCTGAAAGAAAACTTAGAATTTTGAATGGCACTTTAAGTTAGATTTTAGTGGAGTTGATCTTCGGTAGTGTCCGTGAAACTGACAGCTGAAAATGTATTATGAAACCCCCAATTACCTTTTCCCTCATCTACTAAAACTACTTGTGGCAGCATCAGGGTTGTGCAAAGACACCGAGATACTTGTGAAATCAATGTCAAAATAAGCAGTAGATTAAACGTCACAAAAAATCTTTAGAAAAAATTTTACAAAAAACTTTACCATATAGTGCAGATTTTCTTAAAGACAATTTGTCTTCAAATGTGTGTTCCCTCACATTTAATACATCTATAAAAATACACAGAACATTCACGTCAGTATCATAAATATTCTAAAGCTGAGAAAAACTCTAATTGAGAGATTTCAAATTGTCTGGTATAATTTTAGGTATGGGTTTGTCAACATAAGCAGTAATGTTATTTTGTACTAATATTCAGCATGCTCTTAAGATGTTGAGTCAGGATCTATGAGAGACTTATTGTACTATAAACAATTTACCAGGATTCAGAATATTAGTCCTAGCAAGGAAGACTACAATTTGATGAGTAGGACTCACAAACAATAATTGAGAGACAAATGCAAATATTAATCAAATCTTATAATTTCTCATTCCCCCTCACAATATTGACTCAATAAATGTCTCAGATATTCTTACCCACAAGAACTCCATTTTACTGACATGCATGTAAATTGCTTGTTGAATCCTCTCTAGATAGTTAGAGACCAAGGAAGAAACTCAAAATTAGTACCAGAGATGCAAAGCAGTCATGAGAGCAAACTACAGATGACTTAAAGTTCATCATGTAGCCATGTATTAAGCAAGTAGATTAAATAAGAAGAATACACAAATAAATCACATTATTATAATTATATAAATTATATAATTTATATAATTATAAATGTAAGTTTCAGATTTCTTCTGCGGGAGAAAAAAGAGCAGAAGTTGTGCCAACTCAGTCCACAGTTCTTTCTACCGACAGTTTTTACCAGTTTTACAGAAGTACGTGTCTGAGTCGGTTCTGGTTAAGCCTGTTGTAAAACTCAAAAAATGAAGTCTCAGTTCTACATACTTGTCTGTGGTGCCTCCTTGCTATACTGTCTAACTCAGAGCGACTGATGGCATGTCAGCTTGCATTGTCAGTATATCACTTGCTCATGTTGCTTTAAACTCCTGTATATTTCTAGTGTTTTATCAGTTACTATATTAAGATCCACTAAGATGAATACCGTACAGTAGGTTTTCATTTTGACTAGCAGTAAACTCACATTCATTTCACTTTCTCTACTGCCATTGGAATAAAAAAGACAGAATTAGTGAAATGGATTAACACAAGTTTCTTTGCTAGAGCCAGTAAAAGTTCTTCAAAAGAAGTTACTGTTCTACCAACCACTTGTCCTTCATTGAATGACATGTCCTTCACTGAAAGACAGCAAGCATGTGTGCAATCTGCTTTGCATAACCTACCAGGGGTCTTGAGGAAAACTAATCAACCATGGCATAAAAAAGGTCCTAGTATATATAAAAATACTAAGAGTGTGGAAGCAAATAGTCAGTTGTAGTGGGTGGAGCACTTCTTTAAAAAGGAAGCCAACAGTGGAGAAGCAGATGAGAGCCTGCTGAGTCCTGTGTTGTTCAAAGCATTCAAAAATGGTCTGGAAAAGTAAGGAGTAAGCCTAAAGTTTGATGGAGACACAAAATTAATTAATGTTAAAATATCTGTGTAGCTATATTAGTGTTGTAATAACAATATGACACTTGTAATTGAGGCAAGAACTAACTGCAGAATTGCAAAAGGTCCTCCTGAGACAAACTGTGGGATAAATATTATAGAATAATTCAGGTTGGAAAAGACCTTTAAGATCATCAAGTCCAACCATTAACCTGGCATAACAAAACCCATCACTAAACCACGTCTCTAAGGGTCATATCTTTACATCTTATATATAACTCCAGGGGAGGGGACTCCACCACTTCCCTGGTCAACCTGTTCCAATGCCTGACAGCCATTTTGTTGAAGAAATTAAGATGGTTTATGAAATCTGGAACAAGAAAAGTTTTACACATGAGTAAAAATAACACTAACCTCACACATCATCGGGGTTTCTGAGGTCACCCTTTACAGGTAATCTTGAAGCTGTGACAGTAGCATGGTCACACATGTAACTAAGTGCTTGGTGGCAGTCACTAAGGACGTAAGTTATTAGGAGTTAGGGAAAGGATGAAAAATCCCTTTGGAAACAGAAACACTGAGACCTACTAACTTCATAAAACACCTCTGGGTGTATCTGTGTTTTTATATAAAATGTTCTGGTAGTCAGTTTACAAAGGTGACCTCAAAAAAGTGGTAACTATCCCATGCCATTACCCAAATATGTCAAGGTAATTTGTCCTGTCTTCAGTGGATGCCTTTATTTTCCCCTCTGCAAGCAATAACTAAATCTCTGTATTTTTGTTGGAAAACTTCTTGCAGACAAAAATCTATGACAGGATTTTGCATTTGTATATTAAGAGCACTATTTTTTTTATTATTTTTTTTTCCTCAATGCAGTTTTCTTCAACTTATACACTCTAACCAACCCTGAAAACCAGGTCTAATAACACATCAGAAAAACCATTTCCTTTTTCATTAAGGTCAATAAAATGTTAGCACCTGAGTATTCCCAGCAGACTCTGGCACCAAAATTAATTTTAATCCAATAGAGTAGAAGCTTACCTACTACCTATATGGTTGGCTCCCTGCAGAGTCCAAAACTAACCATGACATATATAACCCTAATTTATGAATCTATGGTTGCATCATTAGAAAAAAGAACCTGAAACATTGTGTCCTCCCAGTTTCAGCATCAGCCATACAAACAGTAACAGTGTTGTGAAACTTTTTAATTCTATTGGTCATGCTCCAAAGAAATGGATAGGGCCAAGAAGCTGACACCATTTCTGAGGTATCAGAAAGCAAGAGTTAAGACAGCCTCGAACTTTCTACAAACTTTTGTGTTCTTTGTTGAGATATTTTTACCACAATCTGATTGTCCTTTAAAAAGTAGATTCCAGCTCTAAAATAAGTCTTAAAAATTCCTTTTTGCAATTCCATTTCATTGATTAAAGCTGTCAAAAAAAAGAAGGAAATGATGAAGTAGGCAAAACACTTGTATCCTAAGCTACATGATAAATTCTGCTATGAACAAACATACCATTCGTACCGCCGCCTACATTATTTAGCTAGTTTAACAAATGTAAATTAGGTACTTGAAGTCAGCAAAATTAACTGTAATAGATGAGGCTTACAAATGAGTAATTTTGTACAGCTGCCATTTGCTCAATATTATAAAAGCACTCCTATCACCGTGGAGGCCTAGCCAGAAAACAGTCTGAGGACACAGATCTGGGTGCAACAAGCATGCCGGGCAGAAGACCCAGTTTATTTACAAAAACCTACTTTTATACTTTTTCTATGAGGCCTGTGGATTGGAGGAAGGAATTCCCACCTCCACATCACATTGGTGAAGGGGACTGTCATACAGTCTTGTTTGTCCCGGCAGGGAATGTAAAAACAATGGCTATGTTTATAGAACATAGCTGATGTTTACATTAAAAGAGCGTGAGAAGGTACGAACTTCTTCTTTAATATGAACGCTCAGCAAAACCGGGAAAAACTCATGGCAACACGCTCCTAATTTGATTTACCACATCTGTAAAGTGACTTCATTCTATAGATTTGTCATCTGAATTTGCATTTTTTTTCTGCTTACAGGAGGGAAAAAAGAGCCAATTTCACTTCAAAATTCTCATTTATTAGGCTGTTATATAAATGTCTTCTATAGTGCTTTGTGATGCAAGTATCAGCAATAGCAGTGAACAGGGTTCTGTGGTAATTAGGGATAAATGAATAGATCTGAGTAATGAACCTCTAAGGTTTGGGTTTGTTTTGTCACTCCCTCTCCCTCCCCCAATATACCCCTTGTGACTCTTCTGCTGTTGATTTTGAAAACCTAGACAGGTACACATGCTTGTATGATTCATTAATCAGACTAGAAAGAAATGCTACTTAGTTTCAGTGACTTAGCACTCATCTATTAGTTTGAGTATAAACCCTACATCCATTTTAAAATAATGCAATCATCCACGTTAATCTCTTCTGCTGCAGTAGTTCTGTTTCTTACCTGGTAAATGTAGAAGTAAATCTACTGACTCCAATGAGGTTAATGCAGAGCATTCTTAGCTCCACCATATTGTTTTGGCCAGAGAGCATCTTTTCATTCTTAAAAAATAGCTTAATTCTAGCTAAAGTGTAGTCGTGCATTTCTGTACCCGAGCAGGTGTTTCCATATAAGGAAGTGAAGCTAGAATTTTCTATGGCCTGCTCGCTGTAATTGGCTCAGTCCCAACACAGACACAGTGATAGGACTTTAGAAGTGCACCTCAAAGTCTAGTGTCCATCTCATTGGGCCAAGAGCCAAAAAAGCCCACCTAGACCATCGAGTACTAAAGGGCCTGCATAAGGGTACACGAGGCTTTTTGGGAGTGCCTTAGCCTGTGTAACCGTGCTTGGTACACGGTGCTCGGCTTATCTCTTTTCATTTTGTAACGTTTATTATTTTTCCTGTTATTAAAACTTTATTTTACAAAGCATATCCTGGGAAGCCGTCTCGCTATTTTATTAAGCCATTTCTCCGCTGGCTGGACCCTCGGAGTTATCGGGAGAAATCTCGATAAATGGCACCTTCGAACAGGGACCCTACATTAGGGTAACTGAATCGAAGTTTGCTGACAGAGCCCTCACGTTCAGCTAGGCCATTTTGCTCTTGGTTTCGTTTTTTTAAAAGCGAGCTCGTGGTGGTTTTTTTGGTCGTGAAAATAAAACCACATTTTTGGGTCAAAAAGGCTGAGAGGGAGCCTTTTGACTGAACCCCTATACCGGTGAGAGGGGGTCTTTGCCGGACACCGATTCTGGTACAAGGTGGATTACTCTTTAGAAGAGAGAAGCTGCAGTCTAGCAGAGCTGGAGACAGAGAACAGCTAATCACCGAGTGACCTGAGAGAGTCGGAGACAACCAAGAGCTGCCGGGAGATCACAAGAGCCATTCTGGTGAGTGACAATGGGGACCCGGCAATCCGTAGAACAGCGAGACACCTTTTGTTATTTTAATTATAAACTGACTATTCAAGACTATAAGTTTGAGAGGAAAGAACTTAAAAAACTTGTGAAATGGGTCTATAAAAAGTATCCGGACACTAATACAGCTGAAACAGTAACAGTGGAATTTTGGGACAAAATAGGATTGAAGTTGTATAATTCAAAGAAAAAATCTGTGTTAAAATTAAGACCCATCTTTAAAACTGTGTTAGACTTTGTAACAGAAGAAGGCGAAAAGCTCAGCAGTGAAAAAACACTTGAAACTGCAGAAAGAGAAACCTTGGGAAAAGCCTCTAAAAGCAACCATAAAAAAGGAGCCCAGAAAGTAAAATGCAAAAAGGCTCCTGCTCACCTTAGACATGAAGATAAAAATCCAAGTTCTGATGCCCCAAGTCCCAGAAAAAACCGGTTTGATTTACTCCCGAGAAGCAGGCAGGGAAGGACTCAAAGCCCTTCCCCGAGCCGTCCTCAGACCCCCGGAGTGGGACCTGTGCCAGCCGTGGCCAAGCAGGCAAAGATTCCATTCCAACCGCCCTCCCCACCCCCTCAGTCACCCAGTACGAGATTCGGGCGATCCCGGTCCGTTAATTTTGAGCGCGCGAGTTTTGAACAAAGCCCTGAAAGCGCGGGCTCACAGAACAATGAAAAACGTGGAATTCTCCCCATCTCTGAGGCAGAGGCTGCAGCTCCACGTGGGCGGGCTCAGTACAGCCCGACGCTGCGGCACGCCCCATCTGATGTGTCGCTCAGCTCCTCCCACTCCAGCACGGGAGGCTCCCCCTCCATGGGCGGTCCCAAGCCTCGGGCACCGCCCCGGGTTGGCACCCACAGCCTGGACAGACACGTCCTGGCTGTGACGAGCGTGGGAACCGGATGTGACATCCCGGAACTTGCCCTCCCCAAGATGGCGGCGCCCATGCCGGAGAAATGTAAACAAACTCCGATGAAAAATCAGAAGATTTCCCACATGTCCTACAGTTTCTCTGATGATTCAGAGGATTCATCAGCCAGCATAGATCCCTGGCACAACATAAGGAAAGAAACCAGCACCCCAGAGCCAGCCCGGCTCTGGCGACAGGAGACCAAAACAAAACAAAAACAAGGACAGAGCAAGACTGAAGCAGTGAAAGTTTATCATCGTCTAAAACCCTCCAAGAAAACAGAACAGAGACAGCTAACAGTTCAATTCCAGCAGCCAAGATACAAAGTAGACTTCGTCCAAAAGAAAACTGTCATGAAAACCACCACAAGAATCCATCAAAGCAGCAGGCTCAAAATACCTTAAAACCCTGACCTATTCTTTTATTTTGCAGTTTTAACAAGAAACCCAGAACTTTGTAAGTTAATTTTTTCATTAAGATCTCACAAAGACTACCAAGTAATTCCAATACAAAAAGTTTTTCTTTTCTGTTTTGTCAATTAAGCAAGAAGATTGTAATAACTTGCCCAAAAAATTTATATTCCAAACTAATTATAAAAGCGAATTCCTAAATAATTTTTCTTTTACAGGAAAAGATTCTACAAAAATATTTTGCTTGCTCATATCTTTAATTGAAATAGTTAATTCAAAATTCAAAAGTTTTAAAAAATGGCCCATATAAATATTACAAAAAAAAAAAATATTAAATTCATCTCTATAATTAAATTGAAAACCTTTCAAAATTCATACTCCTCTAAAAACAATTCGTTTTATAAATAAGTCAAGAAAATCTAAAATCTCATAACCATGTAGTGAAATCCTAACACCAAAAAATAAAAATAAGATTTTAAGAAAGTCTAAAAACTATATCTCAAAACCAAAAAAGAACAACTGTCTACATGTTTTTCAAAGTTCATATTTTATGTTTACAAATTTTTATGTTGCAAGTTTGGTAGAGGGAGCGAAGACCTCTCAAGAAAAAGTTCTAATCAATTGTAAATTCACATTAAAATACTAATCTTTTTCCTTTTTTCTCAACAGCAACTGTATTAAAGCAAACACTAAACTCCTAAGTTTTATAGCAAATAGCAAGGTAACAGCAAACTTTTAACCATACATCAAAATACATCAGCTCTTGTAAAAAGTGTCGCATATATCTCAAAGTCAAATTAAGACAATTGTGCAACCATGCCCAAACTACCAAACACTAACTACACCATCAATCAAACAAATTCACTTGTCTAACCACACACTTTTTAAAGTATGTTCTACCTCAACACATAAAGGAGAAAAAGACCAAAAAAGACAATTAAAACATCTCTTGTAAACATTTCTCATTCCTAAATGTACAGTTCTTAAAATTACAGAAGTTTTTCAACATATCAAATTTACCACATATTATAACTAATTCATTCAAAAGCCAATCTATTGTTAAAAAGCACACAAACAGCTAAAAATGCTCTTTAAAAGATAAAAATGGGAAAGGGTGTAGTGCTTTCTATTATAGAAAGGTTGAACAAAGTTATATATATGTTTTTTAATCTCTCATATTCATAAAAATTCTGAAAACAAGACAAATTTTAGAGCCTGTCCTTTATGGCAGGGAGAGAGGTTTTGTTTGTCTCCACAGGTACAGACTCTAAGAAAGTTCCTGCAAAAGAAGTTGAGTCACAACTACAAAAGAAGAAAGGAGAGCAGAACACACCTCAAGAAGAGCATGCAAAAAGACCCAGAGTGACCACAGACTGTGTCTTCAAAAAGACTTCTGCATTCTAACACAGCCCATCACTATAGACACTGAAATACATTTGAAGCGGAGACTTAAATTTTATAAAAGTTGCACTGTTAAAATTTTTGAAGTTATTATTGTCATGTCAAAATTGTTCGTTGTTGTATGTTAAAAGTTATTGTCAAATCTTTATGCAAAAGAAAAAGAAAATATAGTTCACTTGAAAAAATCTCCCCAAACAAAAAGTAAAATAAAATTCATATGTAATTTGAGACTAAATATTAAATTTTAAAGATTGGCTAATAAAAAGAAAGTACCAAATTTAAAATTTTGTAATCCATAAAACTACAGCTTAACTATAAACCAAATTGTTAAATAACAATAAGTTATTGACACAATCACAATTATGAACAAAAGTGAGAATTTTTTCAAAGTAACTATTTCTCTTTTTTTTTCTTTTTTTAATATGATTTTACAGGGTGAGATGTAGTCGTGCATTTCTGTACCCGAGCAGGTGTTTCCATATAAGGAAGTGAAGCTAGAATTTTCTATGGCCTGCTCGCTGTAATTGGCTCAGTCCCAACACAGACACAGTGATAGGACTTTAGAAGTGCACCTCAAAGTCTAGTGTCCATCTCATTGGGCCAAGAGCCAAAAAAGCCCACCTAGACCATCGAGTACTAAAGGGCCTGCATAAGGGTACACGAGGCTTTTTGGGAGTGCCTTAGCCTGTGTAACCGTGCTTGGTACACGGTGCTCGGCTTATCTCTTTTCATTTTGTAACGTTTATTATTTTTCCTGTTATTAAAACTTTATTTTACAAAGCATATCCTGGGAAGCCGTCTCGCTATTTTATTAAGCCATTTCTCCGCTGGCTGGACCCTCGGAGTTATCGGGAGAAATCTCGATACTAAAGAGGTTATAAAGACAATACACAGAAAAAAAGTTGTCTTTTTATATCATCCATGAAATTTTGACCTTAATGCCTTGAAGGACAAAAGGTCTGTTAACATATTATTGAAGTTACTGACAGACTGTAATGGATCACAAGGCTTTTCAGAAATCTGTGCTGTGTACTGTATATCTGAGGAGAGAAGAGGTTCAAAGCATATTCATACACAAATTCTGTAATTCAGCACAGTTATATTTATTTGTTTTCAGTTCCTCAAAATTCATAATGTTCTTATTAATTATTTTAACGTGTAAGGACTGAATTAGAAGAAGATTTCAACTCCTGTGTGTCACCTAACTTCTGTCACTACAGCGAGGCAGCTGATGGGTGATGTCAGAGGTATTCAGAACTTGTCTACATGGACAGCAAATCAATTACCATGTTAAAGAATATTCTGATTAGGTATCACAATAACCTTGCCAATAAGACATTCATCATTCCATGGAATAATTCACTGATCATATGGTAAGACACAGGAGGAGGCATGGCAATAAAATCAGTGGTCATTTCACTCTTCATAGTAAAAGATGAATGAAAGATAGAACTGAGTCTTATCTCCAGTGTAAATATAAATATTCATATATAGGATCTATGTTTTATTATTTTTGTTGTTGTTGTTATTATTATAATATTATTTACTCTATCAATTTTTATATTAATAATTTTTAGACTGACATCTGGTCTTTTCCTGTTCCACATATTAGGTTCCCTTAGCTAATGGCCAGAAAATCTTCCCTTTCTCTCATTAACTAGAGTCTGTCCATGTAAAGGCATTTTCATTCTGCTTGCCTAGCTCATTCATATGAATCAGAGGAAAATTTTCTTTAAATCTATGAGAAACTTGATCACTTAGCATCATGTAGTAAAGTTCCTCCTGCTCCTGCTACTTTTGCTGTTGCAAGGAAGTAAAGTTGGAAGTTAATCTCAATAAACTTCGCTGGGTGCTAACAGAGTCAGACGTTCTGGCTGACTATTATATAGTGGCTACACAGCTTTTAATTTCAGAGATTAGTCCCCACAAATTAAGAGAATATCTCTTAAAGATTGAGTTTAACCTAAGTGAAAAAAGGCCACATTAAAGCTGAACTATGAAACCCAGCTAAACATTTAAAGGTCTTTCTGTTTTAGTGTTTCTGAAAATCTGCTGCCCATGACTGAATACTTGGAAATTTGTGTCACATTCGATCTGAGCTTGGCATGCAATTAAAACCAAAATATATTTAACAAAATACTCTCATAACCTCTATGAGTTTTTTCCATTTTTTGCTTGTACCATTTTACTATGAAAATATATACATAAGTCCTTTGTATTTTTCCTAAAAAGTCTATGATAGGGCCATAATGCTCACTGTAACTCTAGACCATGGTAAGTATCTGTTACTTATTTTCATCTGAGAAGTGGTCAGGTTGTAAGGCACATACATAGATATAGACAGTCATATTTTCGAATGAATTCACTTTTTTTATGGAAGAAAAGCCTGATTTAAACACCAATCCCTCCACTTAAACAGTAGACAAAATATTATACAATTTTTCCTAATGTTTTGCAGTCTCTATATGTTCAGAAGATATTTAGAGTCTGATCTAAAGTCTTCATTTACCACATAACTGCAAAATGAAAGACAAAGTTGTATTTGTTATCATCCTTTGTACATGGCTATAGACAGAAACAGAAGGAGGAAAATAGACAATAGTTGTGTGTAGCTACAAGGTTCTGTCACACCAAGCTTCATGTTCATTCACTGTCAAACAAATGGTTCAAAAAAGACCTATGGAAATGGGAAGATTAAGGTTTCCTGTGGCAGTGTGTTAATTTAATCGGTTAGGCTTTCTATACTTTTGTACTTGTTGGGTTCCCTGTACCCCACCCCTCGATTGTTCCTTTGTTTAACTCACATGAGTCCGGCACCTGCCATGCGACACACACAGTTAGCTGCCTGTCATTTCTCCCGCCTTTGTAAATCCCTCTTATTTTTCCCCTGATTAGTCCAAGCGATGTTCTATTACACCTGTATCCCCTGGCAACCTGCCCCGGTTGGCTGGCAGTGGCTGGCCACCCCCTTTGTCCCCCCTCCGAATCCTTCGGACAAAAACCCCCCGCACCCCTCTCCCCCCGAGCAGTTTCGGGCTGAGGAGGTGTTTGCAATAAACCCTCTGTTCGTCTGAAATTGTTTCCTCCTTTCTTTCCACTGCCCATCGAATCTCCATCGCTCGCATAAGCCTCTGCCAGGCAAAGAACCCACGGGAGTCAGTACTGCTTGTGAACTTGCAGACTGACCCCATACCACTCTGTCGCTGTGTCTGGGCCAGCGGCGACAGAGCCCGTTGGCTCTCTGTGAGCACACCGACGGAGGTGTGGCGCCCACCGTCTGGCACTGGAAAGGGGCTTTCAGCGCCTTTACGGAGCCCACGGGCAGGATTGGTGCGTCTCAGCAAGGAGCTGAGCTCACCTGAAATAATCCCTGGACGTCACATCGGCCCGGGTTTGAGCGCCCTCCGCGAGGGATCGCTCCCCGGGGAAGAGGAGGGCAGCCGTCTCTGCCGCATCCCGAAGATGGTCCTTCTCCGGCGGTGGATATTCTGGAGCAGCTTTGGAGCACCATGCCAGGGGTTCGTAAGTAAGCAGACCCCCCTAGTCCGCGGGGCGGGTCAGTGGGAATGGCGTTTCCCTTTCTGGCAGCCTGTGGGGGACAGCACCCCCCTGGCTGAGGTCGCGCGGCCCCCGGGATTTGGGTTTTTTGGCCCCTGTCCTGGGCTCATCCCCCCCTGGTGTTTTTCCGTTCCCTCGGTTTGATGTAAAGCTTTTATTTTTGTGCGCAAGCGCGAGCTTGCACGGCGCGGCTGCCGGCAGGCGCGGGTTTTCGTCGGCCAGCCAGTTTCGGTTTCGCTGCGTGCGCTGGCTTTTTGCAGAGCAGTCGGGCGCGTGAAACAGCGGTTTTAAAAAGCGCGGCGGCGGGTTTTTTTTTCGTTGCGTCTTTCGTTTGCTAGCTCCAGAAATCACACAGGCAGAATGGGTGCTTCTCTGTCTGCTTCCCAGAAAGGAGTGTTTTACAGTTGTGTTGCGTTATTAGAAGTTAATAAAGTTAAGTTCTCTAAGGATTGTTTAAAAAAGCTGGTCCGATGGCTTTTCATGCACTACCCGACGGCGTCCCCGCCGATGGTACACAGCTCCCGGTTTTGGGAGCTGGCGGAAAAGAAACTATTACAATTAGGTAACGCCGGGGAAAAGAACACACAGAAATTAGCCTTTTTAATTTTGCAATTAAAGACAGCAGCGACGAAAAAGGGAGTGCAGAAAAGCTCTCGGGAACCCCAGCTAGCCCCGGTTTCCCTTCAACCCAATCCCAGCCCCTCTGCCCCGAGAAAGGGAATTTTGAGGAAAGCAGCGACTCAGAGAGTTGTCCGCCCAGACTCTCCGAAAAATTCCCGGCCCCCGAGCCCCAGTAGCCTGGGACAGACTGCTGGGGACCCCTCGGAAGGCTCTGGCCAAGCTGACCGAGGACCTTTCCTTCCCCCTGCTTCCCCGAATTGCAAACCCAAGGTTCAGTTTAATTTAAACGCGTCACACTGGCCACAAAATGGCGGCAGTGACCCACCTAATGGCGTCCACTCCTCCACGTGGCCGCCACCTTTCCCCCATCCCCTGAACCCCTTTCTTCCCTCCAACCCCTTCCTTCCCTCAGCTCCTCCCTCCGCCCCTCCCATAGCCCCTTCCCAGACCCCTCCCACCTCCCCAAAGGTCCCGCCCACTCACCCTGCCCCTCGACACGCCCCTGAGGCGGGGCCGAGTCCCTCTCCCCGCCCCGGAAGGACGCCATCTTGCCGGCAATTTTCCCACGCCCTCTCTTCTGGTTCCCACGGTTGGGAACCAGAAGAAATGAGCGAGGGTGAGCCGGGGGTCACTCTCTCTGCTGCGCCTGTCACCTACCGCAGAACACGTGGTGGTGACACACCAAAACCCAATTGGCATGCTTTTTCCCAAAGCATCATTCGGGATTTATGCAAGGCGCACAAGGAATATGGCAGGGAGAGTCCCTACTTCCGTGGCCTCCTCACTGCTGATCTCGCAGGTGTCCATGTTGTTCCAGCAGACCTCCGGCAGCTTTTCTCTTGCCTGATGAATGGCACAGAGTTTAAGCTCTGGGATGCAGCATTTAAACAGGCCCTGCGAGAAGCAATGCCTAAGTTGCCCTTTCCAGCCATCGATGAAGAGGGCAATCCCCTCTCTCTTGAGTTGCTTGCTGGTGAAGGTTCCTATGTTTCCCCTGAGTCCCAGGCAGCCCTAATACCCTCAGCAGTCCTTTCAATTATAAAAAATATAGCCTGCAAGGCTTTCTTTTGTTTGCAGCCAGACGCACCATCACCACCCTATACCACCATTAGGCAGGGACCTTCTGAATCATTTGTTGCCTTTGTAGAGCGGCTCACCAGAGCAGTGGAAGTTAAAGTTAAAACAGAAAGTGCACGGGAAGGTATTATAGGCGAGCTTGTTTTCGTTAATGCTAACGACCTGTGTAAACAGGCAATTTTGAGTCTTCCCCTAGATCCGCCCCGCACTCTCCAGTCAATGCTCCAGGTGTGCCAGATGAAGGTGCCCTTCCTTGCCCGGAGGAACCCACCACCACCCTCCCAGGCAACCTTTCCGCCCAAGGCTGTGAGTGCTGCAGAATCATCCCAACAGCCTCGACATCGTCCGCCTCGGCGGCGACCCTCCTTCGGCAATTGCCCTGGTCGCTGCTTCTTCTGCAAGGAGGAAGGACACTGGACTGCCAACTGCCCTAAGAAACCTTCACTACAGCGGACTGAAAATACATCTCCAGGAACACTGGTGCCTTCCCAGGCACAGCAAAAAAACTGAAAGGGGAGCGCGGGTCCACCCAGCGCGACGACCCCAATCGGGTGGACCGGGCAGGGAACTCCAAAGGGGGTCAATTGGATGGACATTCTACACCAGACTCAAGAACACCTGAACATGATATAGCAAAACCTATTCTCACTACCTCTTCCTTTTTTGAACCCTACAGGTTGCATCTCACCAAACCATTGTACCTGACGGATAGGGACTTCCATTTTGTGACCATAGACCCAAAGAAGTTACATCAGTGGCCAATGACCGGCGAAGGTAAGTTCATCGTCGTCGGTGATTGCAAATACACTCCGCAGGAGATTGAGGTAGTCCCGGGGACACTTCACAACAACCCCAGGGCCCTCATTCTCTGGCTGCGCTGCACTCATCCGCCCACATTTTTACCCGAGGGCCAGGTCATCGCACAAGCAATTCCTTATGGTGACCCAGAACATCTTACCTTTACTGTAAATGCTGTACATCACATTTCCACCTGTAAGCCCTTGGTGCGATGTACACTCACTGTGGGAGATGAATCGGTAGATAAAGATCTTGTTTTTGACACGGGGGCAGATATTACGCTCATTCCGACCGTGGAATGGCCGTTGCACTGGCCCCTAGAGGACGTGGACGGACAGATCCAAGGTGTAGGAGGGTTCCAATCCGCAAAACAGTCGAAAAACGTGGTAAAAATTACAGGGCCAAAAGGACAATTGGCTGCCATCCGTCCTTTTGTTTTAGATTACAAGGAACCCCTGCTTGGAAGAGACCTCATGGCTCAGTGGGGGGTCACAATTGAAATTCCCGACCCCTCGCAAAATTTTCAGGCAGCGGCTGCTGAGAAGCGCCCGACCCTCAAACTGAATTGGACGACAGATAAACCAGTCTGGGTTGAGCAGTGGCCGCTAACAAAAGAGAAATTACAGGCGCTTGAGGAGCTCGTGGAGGAGCAATTAGCTAAAGGTCACATCGTGGAGACCAATTCTCCATGGAACTCGCCCGTTTTTGTCATTCGAAAGAGTGACAAAAAACGATGGCGCCTCCTCCACGACCTCCGCCAAATTAACGAAGTAATTGAAGATATGGGGTCTCTCCAGCCTGGGATGCCTTCCCCAACCATGCTGCCACGAAATTGGAATCTGGCTGTAATTGACATAAAAGATTGCTTTTTCCAAATTCCTCTACACCCGGATGATGCCCCGCGTTTCGCCTTCTCGGTTCCTTCCATCAACCGAGCGGCCCCAAGGAAGAGGTACCACTGGAGGGTGCTCCCGCAAGGGTTGAAAGCCTCCCCGGTGATGTGTCAGCAGTATGTCTCTTCCTTGCTGTCCCCTGTGCGCGCAACCACGGAGGGGGTTGTCATCCACCACTATATGGATGACATCCTCGTTTGCGCGCCGACCGAAGATGAACTTACGCGAGCGCTTGACCTTGTAACCAATTCGTTAGTTGCTGCAGGGTTCGAGCTGCAAAAAGATAAGATCCAAATGATTCCACCCTGGAAGTACCTGGGCCTGGAGATTGGTAAGAGGACCATTGTGCCTCAAAAATTGGAAATTCGGACAAATGTCCGTACCCTTGTGGACGCCCATCAGTTTTGCGGTGCCTTGAATTGGGTAAGGCCCTGGCTAGGTCTGACCACCGAGGATCTAGCCCCTCTTTTCAATTTATTGAAAGGGGGAGGGGAGCTCAGTTCTCATAGGGTGCTTACCGCAGAGGCAAAAGCAGCACTGGAGAAGGTCCAGCAGGCAATGACATCGCGACAGGCTCACAGATGCGATCCCGAGCTTCCCTTTCGGTTCATCATTCTGGGTAAGCTGCCACATCTACATGGGATCATTTTTCAATGGGACACGGGTGCAAAAACATCAGCACACAACACCAAGGGCCAAGGCAGAAAGGACCCTCTTCTTATTATAGAGTGGGTCTTTCTCAGCCACCATCGGCCCAAAAGAATGACACAGCCACAAGAGCTTATGGCTGAGCTCGTCCGCAAAGCAAGAACGCGGATGAAAGATTTGGCAGGGTGCGACTTCGAATGTATTCACATGCCAATTGGATTGTCAACAGGCCAAATGACCAAACCCATGTTGGAACACCTGCTTCAGGAAAATGAAGCACTTCAATTCGCTCTAGATTCCTTTACAGGCCAAATTTCAATTCATCGGCCGGCCCACAAACTATTTAATTCGGACGTAACATTTAAATTGGCTTTAAAGAGTGTCCGGAGCAGGAGACCTCTCGATGCGATGACAGTTTTTACTGACGCGTCCGGAAGTTCTCATAAGTCAGTAATGACTTGGGAGGACCCTGAAACTCGGCAGTGGGAGGCAGATATTAAAGTAGTTGAGGGTTCACCTCAAATAGCCGAGTTGGCTGCTGTCGTCAGAGCACTTGAGAGATTCTCTGGACCCCTCAATATTGTAACCGACTCCGCATACGTAGCGGGGGTGGTATCTAGAGCAGATCAGGCCATTTTACAAGAGGTGTCCAACACAGCTCTGTATGAGCAGCTCTCGAAATTGGTCAAACTTGTCTCCCACCGAGAGCAACGGTTTTATGTGATGCATACCAGGTCGCACACGGAATTGCCTGGGTTTATTGCTGAGGGTAACAGGAGGCTGACGCTCTTGCTGCCCCTGTAGCGATAGCCCCATTGCCTGACGTTTTTGAGCAGGCCAAGCTCAGCCATCAGCTGTTCCATCAGAACGCGCCTAGCTTGGCTAGACGTTTTAACCTCACACGTCAACAAGCTAAGGCGATTGTTGGCTCGTGTCCTTCCTGCCAGTCCCACGCTGTGCCTACCCTGCATGCCGGAGTCAACCCTCGTGGGTTGGAGAGCTGTGAACTCTGGCAGACAGATGTCACCCACATTCCATCATTTGGGAGACTGAAGTACATTCACGTCTCCGTCGATACCTTCTCTGGTGGTGTCTATGCCTCTGCGCACGCAGGTGAGAGGGCCCAACATGTTATCCAACATTTTGTTCAGGCCTTCTCATTCATGGGCATCCCCAAGGGGATCAAAACAGACAACGGCCCTGCATACAAATCCAAGGAATTTGCTGGCTTCCTGCAGCAATGGGGAGTGGAGCACAAGACAGGCATCCCCCACTCCCCCACAGGGCAAGCAATCGTAGAGAGGACACACCAAGAGATCAAGAGGGTCCTTAAACAACAGCAACGGGTATTAAAGGTGGAACCGCCGGCAATCAGATTGGCCCGAGCCCTTTATGTCATCAATTTTCTAAATTGTTCCTTTGAAAATCCCAATCCGCCCATTACCATACACTTTGGGTGCAACAAGGAGTGGCAGTTCGATCCCAAGCCCCCGGTGCTGGTTAGATCGCCTGTGTCAGGGAAGGTGGAGGGTCCGTTTGACCTGGTGACGTGGGGGCGTGGATACGCCTGTGTCCTCACGCCTACCGGAATCAAATGGATACCTGCCAAATGGGTAAAACCATTCATTAAAAGGAAGAGGGAGCGTGACGACAGCGTCCCGCAGGTGGCTTCGGCGGCATTCCGCCGTCGAAGGCGAGTCTCCTCCAGACCCTCTCTTCCCATCCTGTGGGAATGGGACCATGACCTGTCCTTTACCTATTTCTGTGACCCAAATTAATAATTTTTGGCCCCCCAGTTTTGTTTTTCAGACCCGGACCCAAGATGCTAAGCCTCCCGACCGTGCTCTTTACATTCTTAAAGGTTGGGGTTTATCTGGATGGGCCGGGTCCATTTTAAAAACATGTCTGTTGATTTTGTTTTTTTTTTTAATTGTTTGTCTTGCTTTCAGACTAATCAGGAGATCGTTAATTAAGTTAGTTTTAAGTTCCACATCTACCCCCTCTCCGGCTGCTGCTTGGCTCGCCAAGGTCACGGCTCCTGAAGACGAGTTGAAGGAGCTTGAAAAGGAGCTTGAAGAAGAAAGTGACGGCGAAAGCCTCGCAGACGATTAGTGGCCAGCTCAACCACCTCGATTCGCCAAATGTTACCTGGACTCTGAGCATCTGCTGGACCCCCCTCACTTCTGTTCTTTTAGTAAAAAGAAAACGGGGAGATGTGGCAGTGTGTTAATTTAATCGGTTAGGCTTTCTATACTTTTGTACTTGTTGGGTTCCCTGTACCCCACCCCTCGATTGTTCCTTTGTTTAACTCACATGAGTCCGGCACCTGCCATGCGACACACACGGTTAGCTGCCTGTCATTTCTCCCGCCTTTGTAAATCCCTCTTATTTTTCCCCTGATTAGTCCAAGCGATGTTCTATTACACCTGTATCCCCTGGCAACCTGCCCCGGTTGGCTGGCAGTGGCTGGCCACCCCCTTTGTCCCCCCTCCGAATCCTTCGGACAAAAACCCCCCGCACCCCTCTCCCCCCGAGCAGTTTCGGGCTGAGGAGGTGTTTGCAATAAACCCTCTGTTCGTCTGAAATTGTTTCCTCCTTTCTTTCCACTGCCCGTCGAATCTCCATCACTCGCACAAGCCTCTGCCAGGCAAAGAACCCACGGGAGTCAGTACTGCTTGTGAACTTGCAGACTGACCCCATACCACTCTGTCGCTGTGTCTGGGCCAGCGGCGACAGAGCCCGTTGGCTCTCTGTGAGCACACCGACGGAGTTTCCTTCATCAATTATGCATTTTTCTATGCAGTCAGTGTAATAAATAGGAACAAATTTTCATAATGTTCCTTGAATATTTTTGCACATGATGAATAAGACCCTTTTAAGTCTGGAAACAGTGATAATTATATTTTGCACACTCTACACTGAATCTATAATTCTCATTAGACATACAAGCTCGTCCACAGTATTTCAGGTAATGAAGAATAACCAGAGCCATGCTGCATTAAGAGGCTCATTTTTCCATGAAGCAATAAGCCATACAACATTTATATTAGTGGCTCTCTGAAACTGCACACAGTAGACATAATAGCAGTTAGAACCATCCATCTTGTGAACAACAGTGACGGGTGTTGCCCAGAGCTCTAAGTAACACAAACATCAAAAAGCACTCAGTCTCTTAAAACATGGCTAGAAATCATACAATGGGGCATATATTTGATCCCCAAATAATCAATTGTTCACATATATTTCTTCTACATGCTGAAGAAAGTTTTAGAGAGCATAAAGTATATTTGTTTTGAAGCAGAAATTAGGTATAGCTGAACAGATAATAAAAAGCAGATGAAAAAGTCTAGCAACACCAGAATGTTTGCACAAGCTAAAATCTCTTTAGGAATGGGAATACTGACACCTATAGCAGTGAAATTAATAGATCTGTGAAGATCTAGGACAAAATCATAGGGTGGTTTTGGTTTCATTTTTTTTCCTTTTAAGAGCATTTTCATTTTGTTACTGAGACAAGCATCCAAAAGTTTGTTTAAATATTTATTGAATGATGTAACATTCTTCCTTTTTTATCTCCTACCTTTCATGTTTTAATGAATTAACTTATGAAAATTAGATCCCTTACATCCAAATTTGTTTACTAATGGGCAACTTTTAAGCTGTGAAAGTTCATTGTGCTACAGTTTTTTCCAAACAAGCCTTCTTTTCATGATTTGAAACGTGGATCCTGTTCCAACTTGGGGAATATAAAATATGTCTTACATCTATCTAATTGTCTTCAGGAATACAGACACTCTTCTCTGTTTATGTCATTAGAGCTATATATGTTTATATGGTTTATTCCCTAGCCTGAGCCCTACTGTTCTGTGCAATATATTGAAATTCACTTTTTGAAGAAGATAATATCCCCAGGGAAATTTTCTTCTAATAGCAAGTATTTAATAAAATATTGATAAAAGACCAAACTAATATAGCCCTAACTTTCTAGATAAAATATGCAGGGTTACAAGGCCTGCCCTACCTGCATAGTTCAGTGTACACCAGTTTTGTTTCAGTATTCTTTTAGGAATTTCACAGAGAACAAAGCTTCAAATGCAAAACAAAGACCTCAAGACTATATTGTACAACACTCACCCAAACTTTCTATCACAATATATGTACTTCCTCCCTCATGTAACATGGTTCACAAGGAAATCCACTTGGACTTGCAATACTTTTTTTTCCTCGAAATTCAGCCCAATATTAAAGGGTGGTATCTGCACTGTGACTGATTCCCATTTAGTATTTTTTATGCCTGGCAGGACTTTTGAGTGTGGATCAAAATTAAGGGAAATTTTCAACAACTTGGCAGTGATAAGAAGCCTGAAAATGAATACAAATGTGATATGCCCACTTCATGCTGTCAGAGAGATATAAAGTGGTCTCAGCATAAATAAGAAACCCTACAGAGTTTGAGCATGTCAGAGGATAGCTCAGATGTCAGTAGTTAAGTCTTTCTCTGCATATCAAAGCATTTATAAAGAGTATCATTATAATACAAAAACTGCAGTGTTTGAGTGAATGTCTGTGGTGAACAGAGGTTTAACTACCTACAGTGAGTCTGAAGGACTAATTTTTTATTTCTTTTAGTACCTGCTAGATAAAGAGAGAGAAATTGAATAGATTTTGTAAGAGGTTTTGTCACACCAAACAATAAAAAAATTAATAAAATAGTAGACAAAATACTGTATCCTTCAAGATCGAAAGAACAAGATATATGTTAAATAGTTTTTAGTACAAAAATCTATTCATTTCTTACGAACTGGAACTTGAATATTTATGATGCACACAACAAATCTGTCTTGGCAACATCAAAATTCCTCAGAGACCTCATTTACAGAAAAACTACTTTAACTTCCCAGTATGCTATTTATAATCATCTCAATCACTAGTTCATTATAATCTATTTGAATGATCCCATTTTATTTTCAGATATTCTATTCTTATAAAACTCACACACTGTCATAAAAATAGTGATGACACAGTATTGTCACAGAATCGCAGACTGGCTGAAGTTAGGAGATCTGAGGAGCTCTGCTCAAAACCCCTTACTCAAGCAGGACCACCTAGGTATGATTGTCCATGTTCAGGTGGCTTCTGATGCTCTCCAAGGGCAGAGACTTGGGCAGCTGGGCAAGCGCTCAGTCACGCTCAGAGTAAAAAAAAGTGCTTCTTAGTGTTCAGTGGGAACATCCTGTGTCTTTGTAATTGGTGTCAATTGCCAGTTGTCCTGTCACTGGGCAGCACTGAAAAGAGAATAGCTTTGTCCTCTTTGCATCCTCCTATCAGGTTATCTGTGTATAATAATAAGTTCCTCTTTGAGGCTTCTCTTCTCCAGTCTAAACCCTTCCAGCTCTCTCTGTCTTTCTTCAAAAGAAGGATGATTCAGGGTTTTCATTTGTTGTGGCCTTTTTTTGGATTCTTTCCAGTATGTCCCTCCTGTACTGGGGAGTGAAGAGTGGAACACAGAACTCCAGGTGTGGCCTCACCAGTGCCCAGTAGAGAAGAAGGAAGCATTACCACTCTACACCTGCTGACAACTCTTCTTTTTTAATACAGACCAAGATATCTTCCACCTTTTTTGTGATAAAGTGTCTTGGTTTGGAAAGACAGGTATCTCAGGGAAAACTGGAGTTTCCCTTGGAATGGAGAATATAAAAACCCCCTCCCTCGAAATTATTACAATTTTGCAATTAGGAGTTTTCAGGCAAAAAAATATGGGAATAGGAATAACAGTTATTAGGAATATTAAAAAATATAAATGCAGTAGTACAAAAAAAAAAACAACAAACAAGCGAACAAAAGTCCTAGAAAACCCTGACAGAGTCAGAGATACGACCCAACACCCTGTGTTCAGGGTGTTGAAAGCAGTCCAAGTAAGTATTCCTGGAGTAAGGGATGTTGTTCTGGGAAGTAGAGATGATCCTGTAGGGAAAAAGGGTCCAGTGCTGGTGAGATGGGTCCAGTCTTGCTCCAAGAATTCAGTGGGAAAACACCTGCTCTAGTGTTTGGAATTGCAGGTTTTATGCAGGTGGAAAGGCTTTGGCTCCTCCCACTGGGTGGAGCATCTCACAATAGAATGAGGTGATGTTATCAGTCATGTGAGAGGCCTTAAATGGTCCATTCACAGGTGATGTCCCTGGCAGGAGGATGGGTGGAGGAAGAGATAAGGAGGCACTGCCTTATCTGGTGTTATCAGGTGTCCCATTAACAGAGGACATCTGCCCTCTTTTCCCCCTAGAGTTACGAGAGATAAAGAACAATATCTCCCAATAGCTTCAACAGATGAAAATAGAATACACATTTTTGGTTACATTTTTCAACCCAAGACATAAGGGTACATTGCTGGATGATGCAAAGCCTGCTGTCCACCAGGACTCCTACTATATTTTCTGTGAAGCTGATTCCCAGCTGCATGGCTTCCAGAATTTATTGATGCCTGACATTTTTTCCTACCAGCTGCAGGACTTCACATTTCTATTGGTTGAAGCACATGAGGTTCCTTTCAGCCCATTTCTCCCAGCTAGTCAGGGTCCCACTGGACAGCAGCATGACTTTCTGGCTTATCATGCTTTAATTCCAGCTCTGTGTCATCAGCAGGCCCATGATAAAGATGTTAAACAGGATTGAACCCAACACTGGCCCCTGGACACACCACCACCACTGGCCTCCAGCTAGTCTTTGTGCCACCTCTTTCTGGACTTGGATATTCAGGTCATTTTCAATCACCTCACTCTCTCCTTGTCCAGCCCATACTTTAACAGCTTGTCTGTGAGCAACAGTGTCAAAGACCTTACTGAAGTCTAGGTAGACAATATCCATTGCTCTCCCCTCACTTACCAGTTGAGCTATTTCATTGTAGGAGTTTATTGAATTGCAACACTCTGGTCATGGGAGTCATCCTGCAATACCTTTGTGATCCCAAAAAATCCATAGCCCTGTAACTTCACACAGGTCTTTACTTCAGTCTATTTATTCCCCACACTGCCTGTATTAGGGTACAGGCACTTTAGAAAAGCACCTCGGCATCTTGAGTTCCTGTAGAGGGTCTTGGGGATTTCTGTACAATTGTTCTTTATAGGCACTTCCTTGCTTACATGTAAGCATTGGGGGTGACTTGATTTGAGAAATACAAAATTTTTACATTTCACAAGTTACATGATCTCCATGCAGCTTCATCTCGCATTGTTTCATTCAAAGTATCAAAACATGCTAAATATTTTATCTACTTATATGTAATATTAACAAATATTCTGCAAAATTATTTTTATGATATTAACACAAACTATATATCCTTTCTTAAGTTAAATATAAAATATTGTCATTTTACTAAATTTAAAATCTACTTCCTATTTTAAATGCTCTTAAATCAGTCATAGATACTTTGAAAGTTACCCAAGCTTCTCCAGAAATTCTCATGCATTTCTAAACTTCCTTTTGTTTATAATACCAGTGTGAAGAAATACTGCCACAAGATAATTAAAAGGCTTGTGTGTAAGGTTTAGATACCACCAACATAGGAAGCATTGAGCTAGATCATTGCTAAATCAAAGCAGATTCCCAAAGCTGCTTCCGAACCATAGATGAAGGTTAAACATTTTCCTACCATCATTTTTCTTTGGGAAACTTGAAGGTATCTCCATGCTTAGTGAGAAATTAACAGCATTAATATCTTTGAAGCCTCTCTGCCATATATGATGTGGCAGTTGGCAGATTTTTCTGACTTAGACAAAAGGAGATCTCTTTAGCAAACGTCATATTTTCACTGTTTTCACCCTTTGGATGTTCCAGCACAGTTTTGCCAATCATTTCTGCTGTTTCTGTAGCTTTCCTTGCTTCAATAGAGCATCAAGTTATTCTCACACAAACTGCTGGATAGCAGCCCGAGGTGATGACATCCTTGGGAGAGCATGAATGTGTACGAAGGTTGGTAAGAGCTTCCAGAGGTCACTTGCAGCCCCATTGCATAAATAAACTGTTTAGTATAATCTAGATATTATTCACTAGAGAAATTTCTTCATTAGAGATAGTTTCCCCCACATTGCAATTCAGTATATGGGAACAAAATATTTACAGTTGAACACTCAGTATTACATGATTGATATCCACTTTAAACACTCTTGGCTGCCATCACCCATGTCTTTACCTCATTATGTAGTTAGTTTTTCTTTAAGTTAATAATTCTCAATAAAAGTAGGCCCACCTTATCATGCACATAAATTTTTAAACTTAACCCCATTATCATATTTGATTTCTACTCAGTGTGATTCTTCCCCCTCATGCAGTTACCTCAGGCTGACAACAGCTGATCTAAAGGCAATGTTAGAAATATTTCGTTACTGGAAGCCACTATATCAGAAGGAGCTAGTTCTGTATTCAGAAAGAGAATTTGGACACTACTGCTAAGCTATATCTTGTGAAATCTCCCATGAAGAATAATATAAATTGTGGTATTTTTTTTCTTCAAGTCTGAAGATGCTCACCAGAACTTATGAGGGAATTTGTGGTTTGCATGCCATTTGAATCCTACCCACTCCTTCAAGAGTAACTGTATTCTTGTAAGATTGAAAGCTCCAGTGAAGCTTAATCAAAATCCTGTTCACCAGTAATATCTATTTCCATTCCTCAAATCAGGAGCACTTAAACCAAAGTTAAAAGCATCAGACCAACACAGACATATTCTGCTTGAATTTCAGTTGAAAGTTGAGTTGTTTCTCATTTGTAAAATAAATGTACTGATGAAAAATAGACATCTTTTACACTCTGTTGGAAATTCCTGAGATATAATGCTACATAATAGAAACTTGTAGACACTAGACTAAATCACTGTCTTTATCATGTTCTTAATTTCTCACCAGTTTCTGTCTCCGGGATGGGAGCTGCTCTTCAGTACTCATGTCTCCATTGTTTACTCCAAACTATTCTTCACTGCATATAGGAATCACATAGAACATTTTTTAAATAATTACTTCACATAAAACCACCAATGCTTCCAGTGCAGTATTGCACTGGAAACCATTCAAACTAGACCAAGAATCTGGACAATTCTCAGATGGGAAGGTTCAAATACGTCATGTTGTTTTGAAAAAAAAAATCAAAGATTTTTGTCACTAACCTTTCTTCCTTTCTTCTTCTTCTTTTTTTTTTTTTTTTTTTTTTTTTTTTTTTTTTT
This sequence comes from Prinia subflava, assembly GCF_021018805.1. NCBI lineage: Eukaryota > Metazoa > Chordata > Aves > Passeriformes > Cisticolidae > Prinia > Prinia subflava. The sequence continues at coordinate 25,082,729 of NC_086253.1, forward strand.
TTTTGTGAAACATTGTTCAGAACGGGGCAATAGCAATAAAATTAGGTAATATACCTCAAGCATAACCTTAACATGGAGAAGTATAGCTGTTCAATTTGCAACAAACAATAGATTTTAAAGCAATTGTTAATATGCACCCTAAGAATTTAATCTAAGAAGGATTGGATAAAAATTTCCTGCTTGAGAGGACTGAAAATGTGCTACTGTTTGTTGAAAACTGGTGGAGGATTTAAATATAAATCTATCTTTTAAATAGAAAGAATTAATGAAAATTAGATTAAGAAGTATAGATCAATAATTAGGCTTTCATTTGGAGACTATGTTGAAATATATCTAAACTATCTTTGTCTTTCTAACATTGTATGTAGTTGAAATTTCTCAGTTTTCACCTGTAAAGAGGACAATGTGCTACAGGCATGGAGTGTTAATAGTCCTTGCTCCGTCAGAAAAAACAAACACTCCATGAATTCCAGCTACAGTTCCTGCTAGAGACCCCGGTGTTTCCAAAAGCCCAGAAAGAGCAATATCCTGATTGCTTCCCATAGTCTCCCTCTTCCTGTTCCAACCTCACTTGTCTCTCTGGTTGCCTCCTATCAGCTCCTCAGCAGGCTGTGGGGAACATAAACTCCTGCAGAGATTACAGGCTCAGTTCAAGGTTTCTGAAGCAGGTCATACAGCCTGCATAATTTCCACAGTTAGGCTGAACAGCCAGCATCCTTCTTTCTACCTTCAGAGTATTATCTACACATGCAACCCTATGCATAACAGAAAGGTGACATTTCCAGATGTCTTTACTAGTGTTACCATTTATACTGGTAGTGGATGTTTGGAAAACAAAAATCTAACACATTTAGGTAAGAAAACCATCTTATATCAAGAAAATTCCTTTATCAATTGAAATACAACTTAAGACATACCATATGAGAGTAAAAAAAAAGAGTATGAAATATTTTAAGCTATCAGATATTTTAGTACAGATACGCTGTGTTGTCTATTTTTCACAGAAAAAGAATGCAGATTTTTCTGAAACAGATACAGATTTTTCTGACAACAATCAAGAATTTTTTATAGTTTTATTTAAAATAATGCTTACAGTTTTTTCTCTTTGTGTGTGCAGTTGTATTGTACAGCTGATCATGACGCCTTGAGAAATTATTGACATTACCTCTGAACTGAAAAACCTGTCATAAGTGAATTTGATTCCCTTATCAAGAATGCACCACTTGAAATGATTCATCATTTATGGAGAAACAAATTTCTAATGATACTATGTGACTGCCATAACTCGAAAAATAAATATTCTCAGATTTTGTTGAACATATTCATATCTCTGTGGTGGATTTTACAAGATCAAAGAAGCACAGCAAACATCAAACACAGTTGTTTACAAAATGTTACAGGCACAAGACAGATATGGCACACGTGTTAGTGCTTCAGAAGCTTGTTATGAGCTAGCTAGTTCCATACTGTGTTGCATGTAAGAGGTTTTTCAGATTGTTAAAAAATAAAAAAGGAACCAATAGATCTTCAGAGCCTATGGTTCTGTGCATGTGATTTTGGTTTCTTTTTTCCCTAGTAACTTTTTACTTAAAATTTTCAGCAATATTTTAAGCAAGCTTATTTAAATGGCCCATAGAATTCAGTGGATAATATCCATTTATAGTAGTTTTATCTAGGCTGATTCATCTTAAGGTTTTATACAGTCTATTAAAAACAAACAAACAAAAAGAAAGGGAAAAAAGGAAGTTTGTATTAAGAATAAAAAGCAAAGATCTAATCACAACAATAACCAACATCTTCAAGGGCTCACAAACCCTCTTCACTTATTAAACTTAGAGAAGGATCTGATCATGTATGCTTCCATTTTTAGTTAACTACTATTTAGGAAAGACTGACTGAGGTCTCGGAAGTTGGAAAATAGAGAAAGCACAGTAGTGACTCAATGGGTTCATAGGAGGAGAAGTGTGTAGGTACACACAAAAAAACTAAGAATCTTTCTTGCTAGAGAAATAATCCTGGAAGTTGCTGCTGTGGTACTTTCCCTTCCTGAATTTAGAAGGCTGGATGGTAACATAAACAAATACGCAATTTAAGAGCTAAACCAAACGAAAAAAAAACCTGCTAGCATTAACAGAGGACACAAAATGCAACACTGCAGAGAGGGGTATTTAGTGAAAAAAACCACAAAATGCTTCATTTTATTCTACTGGGAGAAGAGGAGAAAGATTCTAAAGCAAATATTGAAATGTTCTGAAGAGAATATGAGAGAAAAGGGCATCACTTATCCTAAGAAATTTTAGATGCAGCATACAAGTTTGTTAGTTATTATCATAATGCAACAAAAGCTACAAAATAACCTGGTCAACCTTGTCATTTCAATTTTTTATGCATTGGGTTTCTTTTCCTGGATATGTCAGTGAATTCTTCTCCCCCATAACATATTGCCATAGGCTAAAAGCACATAAAAGAGATCTGTCAAAGACATGTCACATGTAATAACATTATACCATAAAGAAGACTGTCCTTGGTTGTTTCTGGAGGTCTACATTTCGAAGGTGTTGTTGTACCTGAAATACCCCATCTCAGATTTAGTTGGAAGTACACGGTGTTTGTTCCCACCTTTAGTCCTTTAGTGAAATCTGTGTATAGAAAATGGCCTTCACAAGGTCTGTATAACATCCAAATTATGCTGCAGGAAAGGTGAAGGGCTTTTCTGGCCATCCCTGTTCACTCAGGGATTTGTTCTCGATCTCTAGGTTTTACGGGGGCCGCTGCTCCTTAATAATGCAAGTGGTCAATTTTGATACCAGCCCACTGTTGAAGCTGGGAGGATGATAAGCAGCTAAAATACATCCCAAAACTTCTTTTGGAAGTGAACAGTACTTCCAGCAGTTTGGGTGGCATTACCTCTACCGCAGTGCAACTAGCTGCTCTTTTCCACGCTCTTTTACATTGTCTTTCTTCAGGTTTATTGCACATCTGACCATCTTACCTCCTTCTCATCTGCTCTCTTCAACACTTCTGTTTATCCTGTGTTATAAAAACTCACCAAAACTAGGCTGGTTTTTGCTGAAGAGTCATCTGCATTCTGCTTTTGAATTAAGTACCATTTTTACTTCATTATTTCTATTTAGCTCTAAATGTTAGAGGCCAACTAATACTATGTGGTTTTAAAGCATCACACACAGAAAAATATACAAACAGCTTGCTTGAATGGTAATTTCAGTATGTCATACATGTATGCCAGCATCATTTTTGGAGTAAAGAGTATTTTCAACATTATTAAAGTTTTAATTTTAAAATTATATAATGTAAGGATGAAGACTTGTCACTAGTGGGGTTCGTGTGCTCTTCAACATATTCATAAACAACCTGGATACAGGAGTGGAAGGGATACTAGAGCAAATGCAAAGATGATACAAAACTGGGAGAGCTGTAGATTCCCTTTGAAGGCAGAAAATACCTTCAGAGAGAACTCAACAAATTAGAGGACTGGGCAATCACCAACCATATGAAGTTCAGCAGGGGAAAATGCTGTGTTCTGCACCTGGGATGGGGCAATGCTGGATCTACAGACAGACTGGGGAATGAGAGGTTGGAGAGCGGTGCTGTGGAAGGAGTCCTGGTCAATGGTGAGTTGAATGTGAGTCAGCCAGGAGGCTGGCAGCCAGGAGGGCTGACTGAGGCCCAGCTGACCGGCACCAGGCACAGCATGGCCATCCAGGCAAGGGAGGGGATTGTCCCGCTCTGCTCTGCACTGGAACAGCCTCCCCTCAGGTCCTGGGGGCAGTTTTGTGTGTCACAGTGTAAGAAAGGCATTGAACTATTAGCATCCAAAGGAAGGCAGCAAAGATGGTGAGGAATCTTGAAGGAAAGAAGCCACATGAGGAGCAGCTGAGGTCACTTGGTCTGTTCATCCTGTAGAAGAGGACACTGAGGGGAGACCTCATTGCAGTTACAACTTCCTCATGAGGGGAAAAGGAGGAGCAGACATTGATCTCTTCTCTGGAGTGATCAGTGACAGGACTCGAGGGAATGGCCTGAATTTGTGTTGAGAGATTTGTGTTGGATATTAAAAAAATACTCTTCCCCCAGAGTGTAGTTGGGCAATGGAACAGGCTCCCCAGGCAAGTGGTCATGGCACCAAGACTGACAGAGTTCAAGAAGTGTTTGGACAATCCTCTAAGGCACATGGTGTACAATGCTCTAAGGCACAAGGTTCTAAGGCACCGATCCTTGGGGATGGTGCTGTGTAGCTCTAAGAGTTGGATTTGATGTTCCTTGAGGGTCCCTTCCAAACCAGCTTGTTCTGTGATTCTGTGATAAAAGCTTCACCAAAATTGCCAAAGATAGGAAAAAAATATTCAGGGAATTATCGAGAAAAGAAAAAAAAAAAAAAAAGATAAGAAAAGATAAGAAATCAACTATTCAGAGCAGCAGTGGAAGGAAGAAGTTCCAGTTCACTGGAACTTTGTGTTCTTCATGCTTCAAGGGCTTTTGGAATAACAAAAAATTGTGCACGCTTCCATTGCCAAAGCAAGTTGAAAAGACAGATGTTATCCTAACTTACAGCTAGGGAGTCTGGCTGCCCATTCCAGTGGCATACTCTGGCCGATTAAAAGATGACATCTTTAGAAGTGAGAAACACAAGGATGAGTCCAATGCTGATTCTGACTGCAAATTCTGTATTTTCCATCTGAAAAGACACGCTATTTTGAGAACAAAGGAATGCTTTATTGGTGACATTCTGCAGGCTGCTTTTAAAATAATTCATAGTTTTAAATACTGACTGGTATCATTGCTTGGCCTAGAGAGTAGAAGAATAGATCAAATTTCCACTGAAATTCCCATTGAGGCAAATGTGTTAGGGACAGCATCAGGTCTGAAATTTTATTTTCTTTGTAACAGAAAACCAAGTTTAGCAGTCTTCCTTAGCACATTCCTATTGAGCTATAATATGGGCACATTTTATCTTTTTTTAATGCTTGACCTTTTATATTAAATGTTAAATAGTTCTTATAGTTTTGACCTTACTGTTCACAGAGACACATTTATAGACATTTTAGAAGTGTTTTTTTCAGCTCACTTACAGCTTTTTGAAAAGGCAGACAGTAAAAAAGGTGCACTTCTAACTTTCCTCTACTAATGAGAAAGAGGAAGGTATTCTGCTTCTTCCTCCCACTTGTGTACTACATTTATAAGCAAATATTTGTCTGAAACTTCTAAAGTTTAAAAGAAACTTCCTTGTAAATGCTCCTAATCCTTCTAGTGAAGAATCCTTCTAGTCAAGATTTTTCTGTCACAACAGTTCAGTAGTCATATCTGAAACCACTTTTCAACCAGATAACTTGAACATTGTAAGGAGTATAGCTAATTTAAACCCACAACACTCAAGACATCTCCTAAAAGTTGGATTAGAGTACCATTAAACACTGCTGTCTGAAGGTTTTCATCTAAGGGTGCACATGTGTTTTGCAGTGTAATAGTTTTAAAGTCATAACCAGGCGGAGACACCAAATCATGTACTGGTTTCACATTCGCCAAATTCTGCTTGCTAAATTTAGCGCAGTGGTCTGAATACTTTTCTGCTGTGAAATAGGATTAGGAGAAAGAAGGCAAAACAGGCTCAACTTAAAAATAAAAAAACATAGATTTATTAACACGCACTAACAGAAACAGGAAAAAAAAGGATAATTAAAATGAAAGCTTTCAAAGCACATCCCCGCCCCCAATGGTTTACTTTCTTACATACAACATAAAGAGACAAAACCTGTAATTTTCACCATTTAAAATTAATCTTTCATCAGTCTTTTCTTTTAGGAAAGGACTGTCTCTTAGAACTTTCTATGGAATTTCCCCACTGACAACATAGAACAGTTCTCTTGTGGGTCTCATCTCTCACAAAGACAGCTGCCCAGGAACCTGCCTTTGTGAGGTCTCTCCCAACAGCAGGTTTTTCAACACTGCAATATCTGGGCCATATCTGCTTATTAGGGGTACTGTTTAAGGATGCCTCTTCTAGCATAAAACAAAGATTCTCTTTCTAAAATCATCTTCATCTCAAAAACTAAAAATCCCCTTTTCCTTAGGTGCAAAGAGCTTCATATCACCTTTAACTAGAGCCTTACATCCACCCCAACAACATTCATATGTTACAAGCAAAATAGTCCATTATCAATAGTTTACTAGAGACATCCAGCCGAATTAGGCCACTCCTCCTCCTCAGTCCTAAATAGTCTTTTCACTCACTCTTCACTGACTTCAGTTTCATGTTGTGTCTCTTTATAGTTCAATAACTTTGTCTGTTTTCACCCTGGGAAGGGCCAGTGCTCTGGGAGTTCCATCTGCTGGCAGGAAAGACCTAAAACGTGCCCAGGCCTGCGGTGCTCATGTGGTGGTCATGCCGGGTGGGCGGCAGCTGCAAAGACCTCAAAGCCATGCCTGTAGAGGAGGCTGCTGGATGCCTTCTTTTCCACCCCTCTATCTGATGTAAGATAGCTCAGCTCGGGGCTGCCATTAGAGTGTGCAAGTTCTCCTTCCTCGCTGCCAGCTGCTCCCGGGCCCAGCCATGGCCTGGCCCCCTCTGCCGCAGCCTCCAGCACGCAGCCAGCCCTGCGGAGCCAGAGCCTCCCGTCTCCCCCGCCGGCAGCCGGGAAAGAAGAGGAGCTTGGCTCAGCTGGCCGGGCCACTTCCACGGCAGTGGGTACTGGAGACCCAGCCGGGCCTGGCCCAAGGCAGAGCAGGCCTAAGCCAGGCCCCGCCGCGGCCCACGATGTTAACTGGTGGCTCACCAGGAGAAAGGAGAGCTGCGCGGACAAGGCCTCAGCTTTATATGGGAATTATCAAAAGTCGCATTCTGTTTTCTCAGTGGTCAAACTACATGCCAATAGCCAAGAACTGGCCCTTGATAGGTCCCTGTCCTTTCCAAAGAAATCTAAGGTCCTGACAGTGCAATATTCTACATTCTTCTTCTACTAAAAACCAAACTGTGTTGACCTATAACATTGGTAGACAGAGCACAGAAGAGCTCCTCTATTACTTGCAGATGTAAAGATTTATTCTTTATATTTTTGCTTAAAACTTGATTGAGTTTCTTCCACCTCCACTGCTACACCCATCTCAATTGTTCTTGTTTGTCATGGACTGTGCAGGTTAACAAGCTTGTCACTTGTACTGGCATTTAAATTGCTGTTATCTCCTTCCTCCTGTTTAATTATCCTCTCTTTTTTTATATAGGACCTGACATTTTTCTGACTTCTCCTTCCTACCGTTTACAGAGATGCTTCCAACATAAAAGTAAATAAATCAAAATTAATGATGGCATGAATGTGACAGCTTCCAAAATTTGCAACTATTTTTTCCATTTCCTCCTATTACTCTAATAACAGATAACAGTTTAACATGGACACGGAAACAATGTGCTTCAAAATAGTGGACTTAGACTCTGACTAGGGAGTCAGAAAATTTGTATAAAATTTTCTAGGCAGCAGCAGTAACCATTTCAAAGCTATAAGGCAATGTCTGAACCTGAAAAGAAATTAAAGGTTGCACCACCAGGCCTCTCTAAAGATTTATAAATCAGCCACATGAGAAATAAGATTAGTGAAAACAAACTGCCACTGCACTGCCTATCAGGAAAAATGCCCAGAAAATGCACTTGCCCAAAATCTTTAGTTTAATTCACCTTCTACTGTGGCTTGGCTGATGAATCTGCATTTGCACTTTCACTCACTGCAGTAATTTAAATCAAAAAGCTAGATATTCTGAGTGTATCAGGAAAAAAATCCAAAACAAAAACCAGCCAACCAAACAGCAACAAACCACACATCTAGTCTTCACTTATGGGGAAGTCCTCCTGATGTCCCTACTAATTTTTAGTCAGCTTCCATTCATATCAACAACAACCTAAGACAGTAACCTGACCAGCAGGATAGGTCAGCTCAGAACAGCCAGCCGACTTAGAATCGAATTGAGACCGATGATGAGAGGTGACTCTGTCTATCTGAGATTTTGTTACTAGACCTTATTAGCATCCATTTGTTTTATAGGTTCATAATTAACTCTGAGAAGGGTTAAGAACATAATAGGAACCAAGGCTTTAATGTGCTGAGAAAAAGACTGAAGATATACAAAGGGTATGTTCCTCCATTGCTCAGAGTGAATTTTCCCCTGATTTCCCACCATGACATTTATACCACATGGTTCAACCAGTTTGACACACACTTCAAAATGGGACATGAGCATGATTAACTAAGACAGCTGTTGACACTAATTCTGCAAAGGTAATTCTGCTGTTATGTCTTCCTATCAGCTGCCCAGTATTTCTCACTGTGTCTTTTTTTTAAACATTTCCTTACTATCCAATACCAAAACTCTCTGATGAATGACTGAAAACTTTCCAGTGCTGTTATTAAAGGCAGAGTATTCTTCAAAAATCTTCAGACTTTTAAAATGTTTGGTCTCAACCTCATGACACAGGTACTCAACTCATATACCCTTCACTAGCAGGCTTGTGGGAGTTATAGAAGAAACCGAGAAAATATATAAATTTTGCCATTTTTGCAGTTCACAGGAATGTTTTAAATATGAAACAACGTTTCACTATGGCACTGAGGATGGCACTGGTTTAATACTCATAGAAGGCAAAGAGAAATCAGAGGTACAAGGAAAAAACAGTTCCAAAGAAAAAATATCATTAACATTTCTTGTAGAACCTCGTAATTGTAACTCAGCAGTTTTAGTCTGGTTTGCACTTTAGCCAGGATTGTCCCACCAAACATTCAACTGGGGGATCTCGTTTATGGGTGGTTATGGTGGTACTAGATTGATAGTTTGACTAGATGAACTTGAAGATCTCTTCGAGCCTTGATGATTCTATGATTGTGCGATTGAGACAAGCATGTGTTGAAGCTGTACCACCTTGCAGCATTAGCTCCAATGACTTTGATTTCTTTACAGTTTTTCTGGTTTGATGGTTTTTGGGGTTTGTTCGTTTTGTTTTGTTTTGTTTTTGGAGGGGGGTGGTTTTGTTTTTGTTTGTTTGTTCGTTTGTTTTCTTTTTGTATTGTACTACAGCACAGAGAGCACCAAGAGTCAGCCACTTCCTCCAGGCTAGGATCTGGGACCTGAGGTCAGGCTGTGCCAGGAGAGCAGAGCTGACTGAGTGAGAGGCTCTCTCTGTAATCCTAGATGTGGCAAAATATTGGTCCAGCATAAAAACATAGAGCCCAGCCAGGAGCAAAAGGAAGTAGGCCCAAAAAAAGAATGTTATTCAGCTATTCTAAGAGGAAGGTCAGGCCTGAGGCTGGAGTTGACCTGGCCACCAGCAGGGTGTGGCGAGGCCTCTGGGCAGGCTAATCAGAGCCATCACCTTTAGTGCCCTCAGGGGCCTGGTATAGTTGAATTGTCAGGTCTTGAGATCACGGAATAAGCTGAGTTAGAAAGGATCCACAAGGATCTTCAAGTCCAACTCTTGGCCCTGCACAGGGCCATCTCCAAGAATCACACCATGTTCCTGAGAGAATTATCCAAACACTTCTTGCACACAGACAGTCTTGGTGCTGTGCCCACTTTCCTGGGGAGTCTGCTCCAGTGCCCAACCACCCTCTAGGGCAAGAACCTTTTCCTAATATCCAACCTAAACGTCCCCTGACACAAAGTTAGACCTTTATCTCAGGTCCTGTCACTGGTCACCAGAGAGAAGAGATCAGTGCCTGCCCCTCCTCTTCCCCTCGTGAGGAAGTTGTAACTGCAATGAGGCCTGCCCTCAGTCTCCTCCAGGCTGAACAGACCAAGTGACCTCAGCTGCTATTCATGTGGCTTCTCCTTAAGGCCCTTCACCATTTTTGTTGCTCTCCTTTGGACATTCTCTAATAGTTTAGTATCTTTCTGTGCTCAAATCAGTGATCTCTCTGTAGGCTAAGTAATGGACCAAACTTCTGAAAATTGGGAATATGTACCTTCTACCAAAGTTGGATATGTTATGAAGCTATTAAGATTATAGTCTTTCACTTCAAATCCTTGTCAAATGTTGACCTTTGTAAAATAACTACACTGAAAGAAAGCCATCTTTACCAAACTTGACTTAGAGGTGTCTCTATTTTTATTACTTGGTGAACTTTTCCTGAATTATCCAAGCATTCTCAGTAGCTCAATTACTAATTTTTCAAGGTAAGTTGTAGCTTTTTTCAACTCAACTGGACTGTGAATTATATGTGATTTTAATAAAAGCCTGACCTTTGTTGCTGAAATATCTAATCTTTCAAGAAGATTCAGGATTTCTGATGTAGTTGAACACCATGGAGACAGCTAAAATCAGCTGCTGTTCCATAGGCTCAGTTCCTCATTTCTTCTTTGTTTATTACATCTTATGCATCCTTACAAGTCTAAGCTTACCTATAGATGTTGATGAGAGTTCATCTGAAATGAGAAGGCTTCTGGCTAAGCAGAGCTGGCTTTTTTATTGTAGGAAGCTGTTGCTTCGTATACAACAGCAGAAATAGACAATGTCCTAGGAATAGTTTCACAAATAATTATTGCAATTTGTTCCCAAGGCTTCTATTATCTCATTTTGGCTAACAAGGCATGTGTCTTTGATTTATTTTCAGGTACCTTAAAATATTCACAACATTCTCCAGGTGCAGTGCACATATTGCTGAATAGAGATGCAGCCATCTTTGACATACAAGTATATATTTTCCAACCTTCTCAAAATACAAATCTGTGGTTGGAAGGGATATCCTTGGTCCTCAGATTTAATAATGGTTTTTCCAGAATGTTGCTCTATAAAATTATTAATTTACAAAGCTTATCTTTAAAGACAGTCTTCTTGCTTGGTTGGTTTTTTTCATTCTTATTGCTTTCTAGTCCTTCCATAGAAGAAGATGAAACCATATAACTGTCCTACGAACCTGCTGTGTCTTTTTAGCTTATCTTTATTCCTTGGTAGTTTATCTCTATTTCTATATCATTTATACTTCTCTGTTCACACTGTATGTCACTGGATTTCTATGATTACATTTTTTTCTTTTCTGGTCCTCATTGTACCAGTAGTTTCGACTTTGTCACTAGTCATATTAAATTCCCTCTTTTATGTGATATCGATATGAAGAGGCTTTCCTGTGATGAGGTTTGCATCAGAAATTCTTGTTGGCACAAAAACGTTCATGCAAAAGGCACTGCATTTTTATTATTACTCTAGTCAAATTTCCTAGTACTACAAATCCTTATTGAAATTTATCTTCTTTCAGTTATTCCATTTCCTAATGTCATGTGATTCTTTCTGCATGACATTCTTTACACTAATCTTTCAGCACAAAGTTTGTTTGGTTAATATAATGCATATTACTTCCTACTTCCATTATAATTTTGCCATTCGCTCCTTACTTTTTTCCCTCTTTATCTCTTCTTATTTTTTCCCTGAAAGAATCAAAAGTGCTGGCATGATATCCTGCTGGTACATTACTGAGATTCTCTACTTTTTTTTTTTTCCTCCAGCTAGGAAAGTCTGTCTTGTGGAACAACTTATCTGTTAAAAGTATTTCTTACCCCACTAACATTAAAAGCAAAGTATACTACTAGATAGAGTATAATAGAGTCATTAAATCTACAAGAATCTGGGCATTGTCATTGTTTTCTGAATTTTAAATTCACAAACTTTTGAATTCTGGAATTTGATTGCAGTGGATGGTGTGGTAGAGCTAGGACTTACCTCTGTGTGAAGCTACAAACTGAATGCTGTGTGCAATATATATGTAGCAAAAAGTACTGGTTGGTGGTTGACACATATATGACTGGAATTCTTCTGCAAACAAGCCATGTCAAGTGTTGTTTTCCCTTTATTATCACCAGTATTCCCCTATAGAATACACTGATTGTTTGTATTGGCCAAGAGGAAAAGTACCTTTATATATCAGTATGAAATATCTTGTATCATCATTTTCTGCACATGTATCATCTCTGGCTAGCAGTATTTTTATTTTCAGAATAGAGGCAGAGCTGTAAGAATTGCTGCTAGAACTGTGCCCTCCTTCCCCCAGAATTAGGTAGAAACACGAACTTTAGATATGAGTTGCCATTCCAATAGGGGCAAGTTCCTCCAACCACTTTTCCTTAGCACAGTTGCATGTGATACAGATCATGTCACAAGAGACTCTACTCATCAAAGTAGGTGGTCAACTGCCTGCTGATTTGCGTGGAGCTATTTAGGGATTTATGCTGGCCTGCATCTTCATTAGCAGGAAGTTTTCAGCTGATCCCTGGATGTTGCCAACCTGCTGCCTGCACCAGGTAGTGTGGAGTTGTAGGTCAGTCCCCTCATTATCCCATCCAGCTGGAATCTCTAATTCTCTACAGAGATTTTCTTTAATCTAGTTCACTGTGTCCCACTGTGCATATTAACTGAACACCTAGCAGAGTAATCATTACTAAAAATAAACTATTGCCACTAAATTCTATGTGGGATTTGCAAAAATGCCTTTTACAGTTTCCAAAGGGAAATTGCAGATTTATGACAGTAATTAAAATTACTTAATTTAAACCAGACAGCTAAGGCAGTAGTTACGACGATAAGGAGAAAAGAATCAACCTCACTATAAAATAGGTGTATAAGGCAGGTGGGATGTATATGCTGCCAGGGCTGACTGCACAGAGCTCAAAAAGAGCCATGACTTAGTCTGGATACCTCATTTTTAAACAGCTAAAACTGGGGTAAGACCCAGCCAGTATTTATGTATTTAGTATTCAGTACATATTAATCTCATGGTGTTCATGTGACTTTACAAGACAGAATTTCTGTGTATCCAGCTCAGTGTATGTGTATCTCATGCTTAGGCAGCAGCATAGGCAGCAGACATTGCTGACTTTGTGTGTGTGTGCATTCATAAAGCCTGTGTTTCTTACATGATTGATAGAGATCAGCTGTCAATTTTCTGGCACACCTTCCAATCAGATTCTTATAGTAAATAGGAATAAAAAGCTGGAAGTGATTTCACAGATCAAAGAGCATTTCTTTCAGTTATACACAATCCAGGTAAGAAAAATACCAAAGATACACTGTAAAATCCATCAGTTATTTTCTCCCACTATGCTCATAGGAAAGCTAGCTTAGAAAATTTTCCTTTCATAATTGGAAAATCTTTCTGATTTACAGGTTAAGATCTTTTTAAATCAACAGTGCCTTCCTATTTTTATGTCACCATTGACCTAGAGAATATTTATTTTCCTTCTTTGTCATTTATCTCTCACTCCCAATTTTTCTATAAAGAATAAATATATATCTTTAAAGCACTGTTTTTTATTGGCTAACAAAGCAGAGATTTTCCTATATGCATTAGCATAGATTTTTGTACCTCTTGAACTGGACTTATCATGCACATGGTATTTAAAATGGTATTTTATCAATACCAAGCAAAGCAGCAGTATTTTTTTCTTCTGTCTCATAGGAAAACTGTATAAAGGTGTGATTGTATATGGCTAAGATGAAATTTATAAATCTGTTTTGTAGGTTCATAGCTTTGTTGTTTATATTATACCTTTAGAAAATGATAGCTGTTCCACCTGACAAAAATAAATTCATCAGATATTAACAATTCATTTATTTGGACTTTTCAGGAGGCCAGAATAATTTAAAGAAAATATACATATCTATATATATAATATATAACAATTTATCCTTAACATAAGAGAGCATTTCAATAACATTTTTGTGCTTTTGGGGTATGTGTAAATGAAGTAGTAAATGGTTTTAATAGTGCTTTCATGGAAAGGTAAGGAATTTAAGCAGTACTGGGGCTGACATTAACCTATCTGTAAGGTGAAACTGTGATAATAATACGTACAATGACTCCATTCCTGATGGTACTGAAGAGATGAAATGTACTACTTAAGCAAAAGCCTACAGTCCACTAAACAAACACAGGTAATCTGGTGTTTAATTAGCACGTGTTTAACAAAGTGGTGAGTGTTTAAGTGTCCTATCTTTACATTATGTCCAACAAATAAACAAGGAGGTTGGAAAGTGAAGAGAGCATGTGACAAACCAACCACTTACAATCAGCCATACTCTCTTGTAAGCAATGGCTGTCTACTCCCACCACTTCTTGGTAGTATCTTTAATTGACTTCACTGTTATATTGCTTGGTTCTTATTTGCCTCTCCTCTGTGGATGCATGCCCTGTCTCCCAGCTTTCTGCAGCGGATGGTTTCAGGCTATGTCATTTACAGGCTCATTGTTTCCATTGCTCTGTCCTGAAATTTGTTTCCATCTTTTCTCTTACTTTCTACTTCCCTCACTCATTCCCCAAAAGTACTTCCCAACTTTGTTGTTCTCTTCTCCCCCGATCATGAATCCAGCTGTTTCCAATGAGAGCAGAATAGTCAAGCAAAAAGATTCTAGGTCTCAATGAGATGCCAAAGTATAATGCTAATTTTTCACATTTTCCTTTGGCCACATTTCCAATGACAAAATGTTGATTTCACATATGTTTATGGGTACTCCTTTCTAGCTCCTGGAGCCAGAGAAACATTTTGAAAAGCATTAAACAGCTGTCTTTGTCTGGGATTTTGTTATTATTACATTTAACTTCTCAAGGAAAGATAAGCAGAAATTGACCTTCCATAGTCACAGAGATGGGATTTTATATTTCAAATGAGAGTTATTTTTTTCCTCGTAGATCCTTTCTACTATTTTTGTGACTTAGTCAGTCATTTCACCCCCTAAGCAGAAATGCCTCTGAGGCCATTTCACACAAAGGGATTCGGCTTATTCTCTGAATTCACAGTGTAGCCCTGAACAGCAGGAGTTATTCATTTGGGGCTTCCCCCCCTCACTATGTTCCAATCATGTTATTGTTAGTGAGTTTCAAAAATAAACATGTTTTATCCCCTTGAGCAACTCACAATATGCAGCTGAATTGAATAATATATTTTCAACTTGTTATACATGTGCCAATTTAAATTTTCAGGAACAAAATTGCTCAGCAATATGCAGGGCTACATATCTATGTATCTTTCAATAAAGTGTAATCAGATTTCTTTTGGTCCTGAATCATTGTTGAAAAAAAGATGTGTGGTTACTAGTGAGCATGCTTGCCCCAAGAATACTGCATTTCTACATGCTCAGAATAATTTTATATTCATTTTGATTAGAGCAAACTGCTTACTCTCAAGAGGCTGACAAACACTAAAGATTTCCACTTTAGTGGTTTACAATGACATCAAAGTGGCCTTATATCTTTGCAAAGATCTGTTTCCTTGGTAACATGAAGCAAACTGTTCATTTCAGAGGTGCCTATAGAGAGCAACTGAGATTTTATTTTCATGTTAAATATCAAAACTTAATGTGGATAATGACATTGTACAAAATATACTACTGAGTGTAAAAGATATTGACTCTTCAAATAAATAATAAAAATTATTACATTGGAATATCAATAATTTATAATTATATTTAGATAATATTATTTGTTGGAAGTCAAAGTAAGATATGTTTTCATGCTTATGAAACAAATTTTAATGTAATTAAAGGAATATGATTTTTTTTAAAAAGGCAAGCAACAAAACCAGAATAATGACTGTTGAAAAATCACATGTATTAAGAAGTATTTCATGGAAAGAATTCCCCAACAAGTAAATTTTAAGGAGTTTGCAAGTACTGTTTAGTTAACAATGAATGATTTCTCTGTCAGGAGTATCATTCTCTGCTAAACAAAAGCTTTATGCACACAGAATTGCAATGAAAAATAGCTCACTTCATACAATCAATAAATGATTAAAACTCCCCATCCTGGCTCCATTTATTTATTAGACTCTTTTGCTGTATCTTAACTAAGGACCTGAACAGGAAATACATCTAAGCATGAGCTTAGCTTTGAAGTGGCAAACATTTGTATGGAAACCATCTGAGTTTAGGAAGGATTTGAGGAACAGATGCAAATCTTCCAGATTCTCATGAACACAGTGAAGCTGTTACAGCCAAAATTATCACGCATGTCTACAAGCAAATGAGTCCTCTTTTTCTGACAAATCATCTAAACATCTGTCAGAACATCTCCACTAAACAAACTGACACTCCAGTTATGATCAATAATCACTCTGCTCAGGGCTCATTAGAGACAGGAAAACAACTATCTCCTTTTTGTCTTGATGGAAAGGGATGTGAGGTAGAGGTTGGAGAGAGCAACAGGATGAGTGGTGAAATTCAGCAGGACCCAGACTGAGAAACTTTATGGAGAAACATGAGGACCTCTGTTGGGAGAAAGAAGGGGTGTGCTTTTATAATCAAGGAGGCAGTATACTTACAAAGGCAAAGTGTAATTTATGGGTGCTGAATAAAACTCCTGCAAAGAATTCAGCTCCTAGCATCTTCCTAGACACTACTCCCATAAATTATTGTGAATTATGCAGGTGTAGATCTTCCAGGGATACTGGGATTATCTGAATGAACCCTTTTTTTTAACAGCAACATATTGTCAGTCTTTTTTTTTTATCATTTCTTTGCAAGTCGAGCTGTGAGAACACACAGTAGTCTCATGCTTCAAAATATTTAAAGGTGCATTTAGTTTGCAAAAAATACCTAGTGAGCTACAAGAGTAGATTGGAAAGGCAGCCCAAAAATCTGCCTAATAACTAAACAAAAGAACTGTACCAGATCTCTGACAGGGCATCATGCTCAACACGAAAATGTGCAAGAAGGTACTTCTTGTTCTAAACAGTAAACATTTTTAACAGCAACTGTATGGGCTAGTACTGTGCTATTCTGCAAATTAATAGACAGAGTGGGGATACAAAACCTTTTTTGCAGGGAGACATTAGGAAAAAATAACATTTTCTTTTTCCATTAGATTCCATGCCAGTATTCTATATAAAGTCAAGAGCTCCTGTGAAAACTGAAACTCTTTTCCATGAAGCACTGTGTTAAAAATACACCTGTGTTCTTGGGTACTTCTGGTCTGGATCCTTTTTCTGGGTCAAATGAACTGAGGGTGGTAGTATTTGCTTTTCTATACTATAGTCGAAAGATTCATAAATGACTACTCAGTGTGATCCAGTCTGGCATCATGGTTATAACATAGAAGCTAATTAGATTCCCATTCTAACATCAATACTACATTTGAGAGGTTTTGTTAGATTATTATTTGTTTACTTATTTGCTTTTGTTGGAGAAATTTAATTTAGGTACACATTTGCTATCAGACAATTTATTCTCTGTTGTTTTTAGCTTTGAACCTATAGCAGCATAGACTGTAATTAAGCAATTCAGCTGTGAATGATCAGCACCAAAAGGAGAAAGGTTATTTAATAGGTGAAGCATAAGCAGCATAATGCACCAGGAACAGGCATCCAGCAGGAAAGATCTAACACTTTCAGAGAAGGTTTACATCACCAAAGAGTTGATGCATGTTGTCAGGAGGAATCATTGAGATGTAACCAGAGGTGCTATGGATAACATGGATGTGAGGAGGAGTTACCTCATCTTGCAACTCGGAAAAACATTCAGAGTAACAGAACACTAGTGGAAACCCTAGCCAAACAGTGGAAAAACAACAATAGAGAGTCTTCTCATTTTATAGGAGCTCTTCTGGTCTTTGAGAGGTTAATTTAAAGTAGGGTACTTTTTAACAAGTATTTCTGTTTTTACCATCCTCTGTTTCTTACATTCAGAAGAAAACCCCACAGAACAACTTGCAAATTGTAAGACCAAGACTCCTGGAAATTTTGCCCATTCCAGAAACTTCAGCAAAGAACAATCAACAGAAGTTATTTGTATGTGGTGCTAGTGCTATCAATATATTTAAATTCTTTTAAGGGGACAGAGATGATAAAAACTGCTGTGAAATGAATCTTGGGGCTCAGCAGATGGCCTCCATGCAGCTCCTCTTGCTTTCTAGTTCCAATAATTGCTTCAACGGGATTTTTATCTAGCTGTAGGCACATGAATGTTACTTTCCAGCAGTTTTGTATGCTAGACAGGAACCAGAATTGTATAATGCTTCCAAGTTACTTGAGAGTAAAAGGGGAGGTTTTCAGTCCTTGGGTGATTGAGGTGAGGAGAGAGACTTTCCTGATGAGCTGCACAAAGACAGGATGGGACCTTCTACAGTGGTATGGAGTAGTTTCCTAGCAGCACTTGGGAAAAGACACAATTTGGCAATGGACTCTATCACCACAGAGTTAACTGCCTCCAGCAAAGACCTGGATTACCAGTCATACTTATAAAAATGAATTTGCTATCTCCTGAACTTACAACTTTGTGGATCCAGGAGAAAATGAGCATTTCATATTGCATAATCACAGCAATGATAATGGCAGTGAAAAAAAACCACTATAGTAGTAAGACAGCTAAATTTCCAGAAGTCTTTCAAAGATGTTTTTTTCCATGTTTACCAAGTTACAGAAAGTTGCAATATTTTTTTTTCTCTCTACAAATAAACATAGCTTTTAATGTGTGTTTAATTTAATTTGGTTTAATGTGTTTTAATTTACCTTTTCTGGGGTGAAAATATCAGGAAAATGATTGGAAGATGAAGAAATCTTAACAAAATAATTTGGAGCTGTACAAGATTTTGCAATCATTTAATAAATATTATTTAAGTTGGTAAGGCCACAACTTTACAAAAGTAGGATTTAAAGTTCATTTCTGTAGCTCAGACAAAACTTTTAGTGCTTTTGTGTGTAAACAAGAGTTAAACACAAGGAAGTTTATAAAAAAAAATCTATGAGTAATGCAGATATATTTTCACTGATCACTGGAGGAAAAATAATTCAGTCCAAAAGAGGTAAAAAATTTAAATAATAACAAAATGTAATAAAGCATTAAAAAGACAATGATTTAATTATAGAATAACAGAGTGATATTCACAAACACTTCAGAAACAGAATAATGTGTGCAAGAACCTTGACTCATGCTAATACTTCTCTTTTTTTGGTTGGTTGGTTGCTTTTTTACACTGGCAATTATAGCTGAACAGAGTTCAAGACAAAGGCTTAAATTATCATTTTTGCAGATTATTTCATTTTATTAAACCAGATTATATTAATTTTCATTACTTTAATTCTATTAGCAAATAATTTTTTTGTTGTTTTAAAATTTATTTTTTCCACTTTTATTTCTGTATTGTCTGTTTCTTCTTTTTATATAGTAGGGACTTCTTGGTGTTTTGTTTTTGTTTTTCTTTAATAAAACTGTTTATTTCTATCTACAGATCTTATCTAGTTATTTTCACTCTTCAAACTTACTAAGAAATCTACCACGTGGCAGAAAACAAAGCTACAGCAAGAAGCAAAATTATTTGCTGGAAATTAAATCTGTAACATATGACTATCAATCAAACTTTTCAGCATAAATCTTTAGTGCTATAGAGACAATTCACATTCTGCTACCTACCTTGCCATGCAAAATTATTTTATTCTTCTTTGGCTGTTAGTACATTAACAATCTATTTCATTTTGTTATTGAGAAATGGTGCAGTACAACTCCACATAAATCTTGAGACATATGTGTTATCCTTTTAGCAGTATACACACTCATCTTTGGACAATATCTTTAACAGGAAGTTTCAGAAATTTCACAGTAACCCTGGGTCGATCTTTGTCTTATGAGTGTCTGCCAAAAAGGCTATAATCTAGCTTAAATTCCTTCCCTCAGGAAAACATTAGCTTCATTGTAGGAATTGTATGAAAATAAAAGGCTTTCATAACCTTATGAGTGCTGTTATGAACATACCATTGCTGCTGGACATGTTGCCTTTTTCAGTGTATTAGACAAATACTCATTTGAACTTGTGCAGCATTTTTTCAAGGTGCATTTGTTGAAGGGGAGGACAGTACATCTTCACAAGCATACAGTTCAGCAGCAGAAAAGAAAGCTCCACCACCAGCACAAATCTTTTCCTTTCTGATCTTTCAGGGTTGTTGGTTTTTTCTTTGTTTTCCCCCTTTTTTTAAATCAAGATTTTCTTGTTTTGATACAATTGCCTGCTTGGGCTACATATTTGATGCTATCCCTGTTGAGGTTTTCAACCTACAGTGATATTTCCTCTCACCTTCAATAACTCTTCCTGGCAATTCCCAAAACACTTGAGGAAGTTCACACTGTAATTTCCTGTCTTTAGTCCCTAGAGAATTCAAATTCTGGTAGAAAATTCAGAATACAGAGCCCCCCTTTTACTCTCCTTGATTCTTCTGTTCTGACTACAATTCCTCACTACAGTGTAAGGACCATTTTTCTTGTCTGTTCCTGTCATGTCCTATGTAGCTCCAAGGATGCACCCTAAAGGAAGCTGATGTGTTTGTGGTCCAAAAGAACTGTTGAACAAGTAACAGTTTCACCATTTTTTGGTTTCCACCTACAAATTCAGAAAAATCCTTTGTCCTAGTGTTTGGGTTTCCTCTGCTTTAAAATTCTAACTTAATAGTGGTAAAAACTGTGCCTTTCAGTTTGTAAATCTGAATGTGAATGCATATGCCATCCAACATAAAACAAATACAAAGAGATGCATATCAAATACAGCAGTTACCAATTCCAGTTTCCAAATATAAGGAATGTCTAGTCAAAGTACATGTTTGTCTTCCTCAGAGTTTCAATTTGGCTAGACATGTAGAATTTAAGAATATACTGGCATAACTCAGCAATATACAGTATTGCTAAAACAATTTATGTAGAAAATGGTCTATGTATTGAATGCCTACATTGCTGCTGAGAAAGTGAAAAACAATTAGCCCTTAGATAAACAGATTATGGTTATGATGTGAGACATAAAGAGCAGTGATGAAGAAAATTAAGAAGTCTCCTAGCTCCAACAACTGTATCAAAGCTTGGTATTTTCAAGTGGAAAGAATAACCTTGGCTACATGCATCTCACGGCTGCATAGGGAATAAGTCCTCTACTGGCAGATCAAGACATGGAAGGATTTCAAAATGAAAAGTATATCAATTACATGTCAATATTTTACAAGTTTATGTACTAAACAATTGATAACAGAATACAAAAATAATGATGTGAATTTAGAAAGCATATGTATGATGTTAAATTATTAAAGGGCTTCAACAAATATGGATTAAAAAAAAATTATGCAAGTAAGTGAACCAGAAAAAAGAATACCCTAATATTGCACTGTCAGGGCAAGAAAAATCCCTTCCTTCCAAAGCTGAAAGGTAAAAGGTTTCAGAAGCTGTGAACACTACTTTCAACCAGAAGTGATGGAGACCCTGCCCTGCCAAAAGGATTTTGCTTGGGCTGATGACTGAGTGTAAGAGTGAGCAGCTGGCCAGCCTTGTCCATTGTCACGGTGCTGTGTTTCGAGACCTCAGCGTCTCCACGCACGGCCAGCCCGGGCACCGCGACACAGGACGAGGATCAGTTCGTACGCCGAGCGACGATACTGATTCCTGTGGGTTCTTGTTAAGAGAGATCTTTGGCAGCGGTCTTAAAGTGACGAAGCAGAGGCCGGGTGGGAGGCAGCGAGGTAGCGATGTTTATTGTGCGGCAAGCGCGATATCACGCGCCTGCGTCTGCTCTCGCAACTGCCATGAGGGCGGTTCTGTGTACACCTTTATACAGGTGGTGTCACGGAGGGGTAAATGCAAGACAACCAATAGAGGCAATTCTGGGGACCGTTAGACAGGTGCAATATTCAACTTTTGCCAACCAGGGGACAGGGAGAAATACAAAACTCACGGGCTTTGTGAGTGACAGAAAAGTGACAGTTACGTAACTTGCCTCAGGGGTACACGTGGATGAGGAGGGAACAAAGGAACATATAACAAACTTAATAAACTAAATTTCACACACCGCCACAGTCCATGACTGGGACTGGGGCAGTTTGTCATAGCTGAAGTCTTGCTTCCTGGGAAGTGGCTGAGCGTTGCTTGTGGATGGGAAGTAGAGAATAAATTCTACGTTTTTATCCTTGCATGTGCATGTGGAACCTTCAATTTTTGCTCTAGTAAACTGCCTTTCTTGACCTAGGACTTATTTTCCATCGTGTTTTCTCTCCCCTGTCACCAGAAGAAGGGGAAGTGATAGAATAGCCTGGTGGACACCTGGCATCCAGACAAAATCAACCCCTCACACCTGGCAAGAGAACAAATCCCAGAGCCTTATTCATCTGATTTTCCAGAGATCAAGTCACTCAAACACAGCTCATTGTTTCAGTCAGTTGAATGATTATAGCCAGATAGCCCCAATAAGATGTGCCTTCATCAATAAGAGACAGAATTTTCATTGAATGCAGATTCCTTTTCCTAGGGCTGCTATCCCAGCACAAGTCATAGTCCACTTAAAATCATTCTAGCTTGCTGTCTGTTCACAGATTAAAGTGGAAAAGAAAATAGTAAAATGAAATATTCATTATTTAATACCAAGTAAGAGAATAGCAAAGAGAAAAATATTTAAGACACATGTACCAAGGTAGTATATATACCAAGGAAGGCTAGGCAAAGGAATAAAATACAGCTAAACTGATTAAAGAAAGCTGATTATTTTTTTTCCCTAGGATATATTATTCACTAAGGAAACAGAAGCAGAGGGGTTGACTCTATAGAAATGTACAAAAGTCTCAAGCTGCTTCCCCCTGCCTAAGGAAATAAAACCAATAAAATGTAAAATAATTCTTGATATAATTTTATAGAAACATCAAACATAGAGGTACATATTGGTATTGATTTAAAATAGATTTCAATTGCACCATTTCCTTTTAATTGTTAGACTGTTTTAAAAGCCATCTTCTCCAAGTGCCAAGAAAAGTCAAATGCATTTTTTTACCCATAGTATGGACCAGTTGCTTTCAATATCTTTTAAAACCAGAATCTATTTTCTTACCATATAAAATAGCAAACTGAAATCCAAGTATCCCTTTCCAAAGTCATCTGTGAACAGGACACAAGCTTCCTCAGGACACAGATGACTTCTGCAAATCCAGCAGGCTAATACCTGCACCAGTTTAACCAGTGGACTTCGTCTCCCCCATGTTCTCATATCTGACTTTGTTAATTAAACTAAACCCTTTGTAGGAAGCTTATTTTTCAAGCACCTGGCCTCATTTGAGGATTCTGAACAAAAAACAATTTAACTATAGCATCTTTTTTGTTTGTGAGGAAATGAATCTCACAAAAAAAAAAAGCCCAACAACCTAACCAACAATGTATAAAATCAGGGTTTAATGTCATGCATGAGAAATGAGGAAAAGAGAAAATTCAAAATACCAGTCAAGGCATCAAACACTTTGTCAAATATATTCATATATTCCCACTTGAATTGTAAGTATCCAATTACAGTGGGTGAGAGCCTTATCCTGGTTGATATGTGAATACTGGACGCACCCATAAATTCCGTCAGTTGTGAACAAATGGGGGCTCTCTTTGCTGGCTTTTTTAAAATGATCTTGATCAACAATAGTGTATCCATTCCCAAATAATAACTTGTGGGTGAGTTTCTATGACTTTGCTTCTGTTTCCACAGATGAAGACAAGGATAACTGTTGCCATGAGTTTTCCTAGTTTGCTGAGCGTTCATACTAAAGTAGAAGTGTGCAGCTTCTCACGCTTGTAAATGTAAACACAAGATCGCGTTTTGTAAATATTGCCCTTGTTATGGATGCCTTCTCCAAGAGAAGGGGAGGTTGAATGACAGCCTCCTTGACCAATGTGGGTGAGAGGTGGGGATGCCACCCTCCAATCCATGTTCACCTTGTGAGAGATATATAATAGGAAGAATAAACAAAGGGTGGCTTCTCCTGCCCTGCTGCTCTCATGAACCCAGACCTCTGTCTCCAAATGTGTCCTTATCTAGCTAGGCTCGCGGTGATAGATAACGAAAATTATTCTCCAGACTGTACCAACTGAACTAATAGTGTGTTTCAGTGCTTCTTCCATTATGATCTAGGTGTTAAACTCTTAAAACTCAGGGCAGAATCCTGTCCTGGTTTGAGGGGAAATGAGATTTTTCAGGAAGCTGAGGTCAAACCAATCAGTGGTCAGGTTTGAATGTTGACACCTTCGGTGGCCACTGAGAGGTTGGACACGCCTCTGAGGACACAAGGGGTTAAAAGCGAGGCCTCTGAGACGGACTTCCTCTTTCCTGGCTCTGCTTTTAGCAGAGGAGCATCCTTCTCCTCTCTCCTGCCCAGCCTGGACAGGCTGGGTGGGGGAGGGGAGCCAGGTAGGCCTGGCTGAGGTAGGCCAGGGGCCCCAGTGGGTGGGAAGAGAGAGAACGGGACAGGAGCTGGGCCAGCCCCATCCAGGATGGAGGGGTGGAGAACTTCGGAGCTGCCCTCCGTCCCCCTGTCCCGTTCCGTCCGCCCCCCCTGCTTCGTCCCGTCTTCCTGCTCCCCAAGGGAGAAGGTGCCGAGCTGTGTGTGGGAGCTGCCAGAGCCTGCCAGTGCCTGAGCCTGTGGCCTTGCCGGGAGATAGAAGCTTTTAACTCTTTCTAAGGCAGAGGAGAACTGTTCCCAGACATTGATTCTCATGGCTGGTGGTTTCAGAAGAGAGAGGACAGCCTGGGACCGAGATGATAAAGGACAATGAAAAGAACCCCTCTTGATTGCTAGGGATGAAGAGGAGTGGTCTTTTGGGCCGGACTTTTCTTGTGTAATGCTAGCCATAGATGGACCCTAGACTCTCCTGAACATAAATAAGACTGTATTTGGGTGGATGCATTTTGGCTCAAAACCAAAGACTTTGTGGCCTATTCTTGGAACCCTCGGCCCCAGGGGTAAATGTTGGGGGGGACTGCTAGTCCCAATATGAGAAGATGGCTGGTTTTTGGTACTTGTCCAAACATCCTTAAAAGAGCCCTTTATGCGGTTTTGGTCCATGGACGGTGGTGAGAGCACTGGAAATGGAAAGGAGGGTGTCACCATGGCAGACTTCTCCGGGTGGTGCCATGGGTGACATGGGAACACGGGAGGATGGACCTGTGTTTCCTGTGGGGGGTCTGTGGTGCGAGAGAGACTCCTCTCTCCCTGGATGGAATGAAGATTGTTTTTTTAAGGGATGATGACTTAGATTGGGAACCCAGGGTTGTGGAAGGTTTAAGCAAGTAGATGAGGGTAATGTGCTTGTGTTAACTGTTAGAGCATGCAAGGGATGGAAATTGGGGGGAGGAGAAGAAGTGTTCTGGGAGGTTTTCTTTTTTGCTTTTGGGTGTTTGGGTTTTCTTTTCTTGTCTATTGTCTGTTGTTATGTAGGTTAATAAAATTTTCTTTCTATTTCAAGTTTTAGGCCTGCTCTGCTCTGTTCATGACCATATCTCACAGTAGTTCATTAGGAAAAATATACACTCATGGGTGTACTGGCATTTGGCCAGCTTCAACCCATGACAATCCCCTCACAGAAAAGTACAAAAAGACAGAACCTTTAGACAAAGCCCTTGCTCATAGGGAGAGGCCTTACTTAAGGTACCTTTCCCCCAAAATAGCCCATTCCTCCAGATCTCCAGGTATCTCTTATTTTAGGGCTTTTTCTGTAGAATTCCAGATGTTCTTTTCAGAGCACAGTACTAGTTAGTGTAAGCAGAAAGAGGGAATGGCACAAAGAGACTAAAGGCCTTTTATAGTAGCTTTAGAAGAAAATTTTCCAGATTAATCACCTCATGCCATTCTGAACAGGCTACCTACCATGTCTGCTTCTTAATTAAAATCAATTAATGAGTTATATCCATTCACCTATTCAGATTTCTTTGTCAAGTATTTTCATTAAAGTACAGATTACTATAATATATAAGATTCAGCAGAAAAGACACTTCACACTGAAAGATATATCTTGAGTTAGAAAGAAGGGAATTGATTCCTTCTGAGACAAAAGGCTGCTAATTCAGCAGTCACACACAGGAAATGATGTCTAGGAAAAATACTAAAGTCTATGAGAGTAAGAACTGACACTAATTGAAAGAACTGACAAAACTGTCTTGCAAATAAGAAAGAAATTAAAAAGTTTCATGGAGGAAGATTAAACTTACCTTAATGTGCAAATACAAAGTTGTCTTTTTTAAAATTTAGGATTGCCCTACTTCTAAAAGTTCCTTATTGGACACAATCAGAGATCTAAGGCCTGAAAAAAGAAAGAATCCTTGATGAAATAGAAGTAGAAAAGACTTTGTGAAGTCACATGGATAAAGGAATAAGACTTTTCATTCCACCACCTCTGATTTTTATAAATTTTTATAGCAAGTCTGTCTATTCAGCTATTGCAATCTTAATAATTTCGTGATGCATATAACCTTGAAGGCAGTTTTAATTAAGAGTGATTTCCAGATAATTGAATAAGAGAAAAGCATTTCTCTCTGGGAGTATGACAGGTTAGCTAGCCCTAGAAATGCCATTTAAAAAAATCAGAAATAATATATATGCATACAGTGCTGTTCTGGGCAGTGTGTCCATGCCCACAACGCACAGAAAACATCCACGTAAAGCTGAGATGTCTTCTTTCTGTGGTTGAGGGGCTGGAGTACCAGGGCAAGCTGCCAAGAGAATCTCAGTTCCATGGAGAATAATTCCCCGCATGCCAGCTCTTAACAATTATTAAATACAGAGTGTTCCAACACTGAACTCATTCCAACTGGTTAACTGCTGTAGATACATAGTCATTAATGGGGTTTAACCTAATTCTGGCTCTGCAGAACTGCTTTGTAGAAAACAAAGATAAAAGCTAAGCAAGCAAAAGACAAAAATAATACTGTACAGAAGCAAGAGCTGAAGCAAAGACTTTATACGGTTTTAATGATTTTAATCTGAGAGACCCCTCATAAGTTCCTGATCAATCTACAATTAGGAAGAAAGGAGACCTAGGTACTGAAGTTATATTTTAATTAGTGGAGTGATTCCAAACAGATTTTCAATTTGGTTTCCTCAGATTTCCTCAGAGTTTCACTAATATATGGTATTATACCTTATAAAGTATGCTGGAGTTTCTGGTGTTTCAGCTTCACACCAGAGGAGCAGAATTTAGACTTGATTATTTCTTTTTGACTACTCTGGGTTGTGTCTTGGAGATAAATCATCTAGCATATGATTTAGCACAGCAACATATTTTTTGAGAAAGTTAATACCCTGGTTTCACTGAGACTGTTTTGAATACCTTGGACTTGCAGAGAGGCATTCATGGTTATGTTACTTTGAATGACTGATCCCAAAGAAAGTTTCCCTTTCTGAGGACATAGAGGGCTTGGACATGATTCTTAAGAAAATTTGGTTAATTGTGCTACCTTAAACTTTCTGCTATACATTATCTGAGAACACAGTTCATTCTGACATTTGCAGTCAAGCAGCATGTTAAAGCTCTTTTTAAAATTCCATATATTATCTCAATTGAAATAAAGAACAGAAACTCACAGTTTAATGCTTTGAAAGTTTTGTCCATAAGTTTTGCTTGATTTTTATGGGGCAAATGAAAGCAGGAGTCAATAAACAGAAATGACATGAACAGTGATGTTTTTCCTTTTTTTTTTTTTTGATCCTGTCATGGGTTGGCACTGGCCAGATGTTAATGCACCCATGAATATGTTTTTTTTTCTAACAACTCCTGTGGGATGTGATCAGGAACAGAGCAGAGCAGGCTTAAATCTTGAAAACAAAAAAACACCAAAACTTTATTACATTACATAAGAACAGCAACAGGAAAACTCTTGAACACACACAGAGACAGAAATAAAAACTTCCCAGGACATTTTTTCTCTTCTCCCAGTTTCCATCCCCCACACATTACTCTTCACAGACCAACCTTTGGGTTTTAGATCAAACAATCACCACTCAAAAACAAACAAACCAATCTTCAGTTCAGCAAGGGAGAGAGGAGTCTCTCTCGCACCACAGACTGTTCTCCAGAACACACGGGTCTACTCCTTATGTGTTCCCATGTCACCCGTGGCACCGCCCAGAGAAGTCTGCCAGGGTGACTCTCTCTTTTTCCTATGTCCAGCGCTCTCACCGCTGTCTCATAGGCCAAAACTACATACAGGGCTCTTTTAAGGATACTTGCATGCCGAGCTCTCCCCTTTTTACTCAGGGGCCGGGGTTCCAGGAGCAGGTCTGCCCTGAGGGCAGAGGGCGCCACCTCACCCTCCCCCTCGCTTCTCTGCTCGCTCCACTCTTCAAGTGCCAGTCACTGTAGCAAAAGCAAGGGCAGCTGTATCCACCCAAAAATGCAGTTTATGTTCAAAAGAGACTCAAGTTCAGT
This sequence comes from Prinia subflava, assembly GCF_021018805.1. NCBI lineage: Eukaryota > Metazoa > Chordata > Aves > Passeriformes > Cisticolidae > Prinia > Prinia subflava. The sequence goes on from NC_086253.1 coordinate 25,110,900, forward strand.
CCATGGCTGACATTATGCAAGAAAAAGTCCAGCTCCGAAGGCTACTCCTCTCATTCTTTGCCCATCAGGTTCCTTCCAATCGTGCTTTATCACCTCGGTCCCAGGCCGCTTCCTTCTCCTTTTTTCTGAAATCACCAGTCATGAAAATCAATGTCTAAGAAAAATTTCTTTCTGCCAAGCAAGGGTTAACAGCTTCTCTCTCCCAGCAGGGTGCAGGCTCAGGCACTCCCAAGCTCAGCAACTCCCACGTGGCTGGGCACCTTCTCCCAGAGTTTGGGGGGAAGAGGGGGTGAGCACACACAGAAGGCACTTCCACAGTTTTCTACCCCTCCATCCTGGACGGGGCAGCTCAGTTCCAGTCCTGTCCATTCTCTTCTCCACCCCGGGGGCTCCGGCTTACCTGAACCCGACTACGTGTTTTCCTCTCCCCCACCCAGCCTCGTGGCTGGGCAGGGGAAGGAGGCCTGAGACGTCTCTCTGCTGAAACTGAGATCCAAAAAGAGGCCGAACCCCCTTGGGGTCCTGCTTTTAACTCTTTGTGTCCTCAGAGGCGTGTCCAAACCTCCGAGTGACCAATCCAGGTGCCAGCAGAAAAGCTGATTACTAATTGGCTTGCTTACCTCTCCCTAGAAAAATTCACCTCCCCCGCAACCACGACAGATCCTTACTTGAACATTACATTTCCAATTCCTTTTTGGATCTCAGTTTAATGACTGAACATTACTTAAGGCAACTCGTATATAACTTAGAGATGGCAAGACTTGCAAGATTGGAAGAGCAAACGAAACTTCTATTTGGGATTTGTTTGTTTGTTTCTCAAGAAAGTTATCAACACTGCACTGATTCTGCTTACACTCAGTAGACAGCACTTTGGAACTGACTATTGCACTGGCAGAATTAGGGAAAGTGTTAATGTGTTTCAGGAGCCAACACTAGCGTTTAAATGAGAGCATAAATTTTGGGTGAATTCTTTGTCCTTTTTTCTCATAAAATTTCATACTTGCCATACATTGACATAATAAAATTAAACAAATCAATTCACAAACAAAATAAAAAATACACATCAGAGTATTCAATGATATGAGCCTATGACATCTTAAAGGATGACTTACAACTCCAAGATTGTTTAAAGTTATGAGATAACCAACAGATATGGGTTGTCAGGTAAATTGAAACAATACCACATCTTTAAATATGGAGACTCCTTCCTCAGAATACTTTCTAATACTGTAGAAAATCTCCTATATCAAATAAAAACACATCACAACTTTTTAATCTTACATGCAAAGATAGTTTTGCTCTTGCCTCCAATAATATAGAAACATGAAACAGAAAACAGATACCTGAGACTAATAGTAAAAAAAGTCAACCCCTCAGAAACAGTCCTCTGACCACACTTTTCCCCTTTCTCCTAGAGAAGAGACATAAGGAAGAAATGCTATGAGACAGATGTTAGTCATGGAGAAAAATACACCACTGGAAAATTTTCAGATTCATGAAGTGATGTAAAGAACCTATATAGAACAGGTTCTCAGTCTTCTGGGAAAAGCAAGTGAGCGCCAGAAAATTGCTTTGACATTTTGCAGGTATTGCAGTGAATCACAGTCTAGCTTCCGTAAGACATATGGCAACACTGTCCATGAATCTCATTGTTATTGAGCCTGTTAAAAAAAAACTGGCCCTGGTTCTGCCCTGATGCCAGAAGTCTGAGCAGACAGCACTGGAGAATATTCCATTTTGCAGAACTAAAATCATTTAATAAAATATACTGCTACTGGGAGTCGTGGTCTTGTGCAGAGCACTTCATGTAGCAAATAAAGTATGATGATCATTGGACCACTTTCTGTGTCAAACATAAGGTCAAATAGCACTGGTAACTGATGAGCCACAACACAGCTTTTAATTTAAAAAGAAAGTATTGACAGTTCTCAAGGTTATTGTTTCCCTGAGATTCTCCTTGGGGTTGCTGACCCCCAAGGTAATAAGGGTTCTCCCAAGGTTGCTGTTCCCTGGGAGTCTCCCCTGGGTTGCTGTTCCCAGAGGTAATAAGGTTTTCAGTCTTCTCTTTGCCCTAAGTGTTACACACCAGAGGTAGAGACGACAAGCTGAGTCTGCCGGTGCACATTTCCAAGGTTGTTTATTCTTCATTATCTCAGTCCTTTTTCAACTCTGCCAGGCCTCCCTGGCAGGGTACCTTATCTTAGTTCTTTCTCAGCTCTGTGAGGCATCCCTAGCAGAGCAGGACACGCGGCAGACTGGGCGGATCAGAGAGCCCCGCACCTTAAGTACGGTACCCCTGACCCAACCACTGTCCAACACGTATTTTTTATTTACTAAATTTTACCAATACCTACTACCTTTACTAACATGTCAGTTCTACTCTAAGCCAATCTCTAAAACCCAACTCAGCACAAGATGGGGGACGAGAGCAAGAACAAGGAAGACAGGGGCCACTCCCCAATTCCTCCATCTTGTCTCTTCAGCCCCATATGCTAAGAATCCTAATTTCTATATTTATATTCTATAATAAACCATCCACTACTTATTTTAAATTCTTAGGATTTGTGATTCTTCCTGCATGTGAGTGTTCACTCCCATGGACAGGAATCAGAGTCAGTGTCCTCCTGGGATCCGTGTGGGTCTAACTGACCCCCCTGTACAGATCCCAGACCCCCCTGTCCGGTGTCCAAACCCTCCAGGGTGGCCAGAGGGATGTTCTAGGCTCCAACAGACAGTAATAGTGATTTGTGGAGAAATCTCTTCCCTCTTCCTCCTCCTTATTAGGAGAAGAGTTACTTTATGAACACACCATTCTCTGGCAGAAACCACCAGTGGGCTTAGTTGGACGATTTTTCTTTTTGGCAAATACAAAAATTTCTTTGCAACTAAGATAGGGATATGGAAATACTAATGAAGATACTAAAGTGTGAAGATTTTTTTCCTGTTGAAACCATGCCTCTCATATGGACAGTTAAATAGAATTTGAAGAGATTCTGCCTGACCTCCTCTCACCTGAGGGAGGGGCCTTAGCCAGGAAAAAGTGACTGGTTTATTCATCTTTAGTACTTCCCCTGAACAGCATTTGTACATGGCAAATTACTATACAGCCTTATCTGAAGTATCACTCTTTGCAGTTTGAATTAAGGAGGATTCCAGACTGCTTACCAATCAACAGCCCTAGAAGTGCCACAGTTTTGATACCAGTACAATTGTTCATTGAATCTGACAATTTTAATGGAAAAAAGGTAATTTTAGTGAGACTTTCAACAGAAACCAGGCCTGTTGCATGGATCTCAAGCCTTTTCTCCTATACCTCAGTGGGCTGCTGCAGAGCTCAGAAAAGTCAAAGCTTGTGTGTTAATACTAACTCAGTTCTTAGACACAGGATAGAGGATAATATTTTTTTTCTCTTTACATTTGGAAGTACCATTATTTAACTGTATATTTTGAAACAGCACTTACCCTATCAGTGGAAAAAAACAAACAATTATTACGAAATTAATTCCCACAATTGCTCTTGTCCTAGTAAAAAAAGTATTAAAATATTTCCAGCATATTTTATTTAAGCACAGCTGAATAATTAATAATATTACTCACTGTGACTGGTTGATTACTTTAAAAGTAGTGACATTGTAATCATATTAGGAGAAGGTGCATTAAAAATAAATGGCTTGAAATTTGGCAGGATGTCATTGGTTGCAAATGAGGTTGTTCTGTCCACAAACCAACGCCAAAGGTGAATTACTTTGCTTCTAGCTAATTGTCCAAATAATGATCTGCTTAAGACAGCAAAGTACATTGTACATAAAATTTGGTCTTGAAAACTGAATTTTCTGTTACACAATAACTTCTCTCAGTCATCAGAAGACTTCCAAAATTACAGAAAATATTTCAGTTCTGTAGAAGTAAATGGGCAGGCTGTATGGCTAACATTTTGTAATTAAAGAACATTAAAACTTTTCCTGTTATTAGAAATCACTTTGAATATCAAGTGAGTCCAAGTAGAATTTTCTAAATTTTTTAAAATGAAAGATAAGTATGAAGAATGGAGACTTTCAGGGTCTGAAAGCAAGCATCTTTAATGCAGTAATCTCATAACTCTGATAATCTGAGCTTGCTGAGTATGAAATTTGGGAAAAGGCAGCATTCATAACATGGCAAATTACAGCTCAGAAATGAAGAGACATAATGTCTATAATATATCAGTCATAAATATATCACCTAAAATGAATTGTGACAAAGTGGAAAAAATCAGAAGAGATTTCTTTCAGAGGTATACAAGAGCTCTCAGACACCTGAATTACTATCTCTATCTAAGGAAAAAAATACTTTAGTCAAATTCAGCCACAGGCTTTCAAAAAAAAAAATCAACTTTACAAGATATTTCCAATCTTTACTCCAGACCAAAGGCTGAATATGAACTTGTTTTAAGAATTATACACTGAGAGTTTTGTTACAATGATGGTGCATAGATGAAGAATTTTATATTAGTGGTATAATACTGATTTTAACCTGGTTTTCCTTAATGTCTTAAATTTTCTGGAGCATATTATTCCCAATACTACCTCAAATGCAGTATCAGAATATTTCTTTTTCTTAAAAAAGGGTAGAGAGTTTTCTCAACATTGATTTTCTTAAAGCAGAGCTTCAGATTAAGATTATTTTCTTTCATATTGTATGAGTTTTCACTTTTGTAGTGTTAGACATATTAAATCTAATCATAAATGAGTTCATAATAACTGAATTCAACATTTGAAGGAAAATCTATACTTCACAGAAAATTTAATAATATTCTAGGCATTTATCTAAAGTGTGATTCAGAAGAAAAAACACTTTGCAAACTCTCTTTTTGGCTTTTTTCCAGCAGGAAAAGAATGTCACCTACTACTTACAGAAATACTACTGGCCTTAGAATTGAGAGATGAAAATACCATGGATGTCAAAATGGATTAGTTCTGTGAGTGAACAGAAATATTCTCAGATAATACCAAAATAAAACCTGTTGAGGAAAAAGGTATGGAAAGCACGACTAAGCTTTGGTGGCACATCTGAGATGTCAAGATCATAAGTTTGAACAAAAGCACAGAAATTAAACCTGTGTTTCCTGTTAAGCCTAATATCTTTGAATATATATACTGCTTTTAATAATGCTGATCTGTAGAACACAATATTGGCTTAATTTAATTTTTGCACATGAGCCTAAGTGACTCAAATATAGGCAACTGGAAATCAGTTCAAATGCATTACACATCCAAATAGCAAAATTACTGATGTTGCTCCTGCCTGGAACAAGGAATCTTTATTTACTCCAAAAAAGGACCCTTTAAATTTAAAGATTGAAAAATAATACAAAGAAAAAAGAAACTTTATTTCCACAACAGTATTTTGAATGATATGTTTGTTAATTCAATTAAAGTTAAGTAGGTTCATGGTATCCTGGGGTAAGGTCACAATGAACCCACATGTAAATGAAATGTAATGTTGTCAGAAGTCATATCACATCAAACACACAAAGTAAAATATTCCCAAAAAATTACGTTTCGGCAGCAGCTTCAGTTTTTCCCCAGGACTACAGAAATTCAGAGGAAGATCTTCTAACCAGTTTACCAGAAAATCAGGAGTTATACAGAGTAAAAGTCTAATTCTAATGTCAGTCACCCAAAGTTTCCCCTAATTTAATACCATGAAGTGCAATTCTTGTTTAGCTCAGTTTAACCATGACAAAAATCAAATTTTGTGATGAATTTAGGAAGTCACTGGCTTCCCCAAGTATAGGAAATTTCAGAAGAAAATGGGGCCACAAATGTGCAGACACAGAAAACTCTTTAATGTGTTCTTGCATTTTCTGTTCTAGAGTTTACTAAACAGTCTGTCCGTCGGTGTGCTCACAGAGAGCCAACGGGCTCTGTCGCCGCTGGCCCAGACACAGCGACAGAGTGGTAGGGGGTCAGTCTGCAAGCTCGCAAGCAGTACTGACTCCCGTGGGTTCTTTGCCTGGCAGAGGCTTATGCGAGCGATGGAGATTCGACGGGCAGTGGAAAGAAAGGAGGAAACAATTTCAGACGAACAGAGGGTTTATGGCAAACACCTCCTCAGCCTGAAACTGCTCGGGGGGAGAGGGGTGCGGGGGGTTTTTGTCCGAAGGATTCGGAGGGGGGACAAAGGATGTGGCCAGCCACTGCCAGCCAACCGGGGCAGGTTGCCAGGGGATACAGGTGTAATAGAACATCGCTTGGACTAATCAAGGGAAAAATAGGAGGGATTTACAAAGGCGGGAGAAATGACAGGCAGCTAACCGTGTGTCGCATGGCAGGTGCCGGACTCATGTGAGTTAAACAAAGGAACAATCGAGGGGTGGGGTACAGGGAACCCAACAAGTACAAAAGTATAGAAAGCCTAACCGATTAAATTAACACACTGCCACATCTCCCCGTTTTCTTTTTACTAAAAGAACAGAAGTGAGGGGGGTCCAGCAGATGCTCAGAGTCCAGGTAACATTTGGTGAATCGAGGTTGTTGAGCTGGCCACTAATCGTCTGCGAGGCTTTCGCCGTCACTTTCTTCTTCAAGCTCTTTTTCAAGCTCCTTCAACTCGTCTTCAGGAGCCGTGGCCTTGGAGACCCGAGCAGCAGCCAGAGAGGGGGTAGATGTGGAACTTAAAACTAACTTAATTAACAATCTCCTGATTAGTCCGAAAGCAAGACAAACAATTAAAATAATAAACAAAATCAACAGACATGTTTTTAAAATGGACCCGGCCCATCCAGATAAACCCCAGCCTTTAAAAATGTTGCTCATCTGTGGGCCTGACATTGGTCTGAATTTAGGCTTCAGGCTCTGCTACTGTCTGTGTGAAAGGCAGGCGAACAACTTTCTCATGTTAGCCTGAGAAATCTTAAAGAGGAATTCAAACAAACCTTGGGAAGTGAGAAACTATCTGCAGGTGGTGTTTCTCCAACATGTTTACTGGAAAGAAATATTTACAAAAGAGTGTAGACGCTGAATAACCAATCATGTTCTTTGTACCGAACTACTCTATAAAAGTAGAATTTAGAAGAATAAAGTTTGCTCTCATCTTTACCATCATGGAGAGTCATGTTGTTATTTCTGTGCCGTCCGAAAACCATAGCAACATCTGGTGACCTGACGTTTTCGAAGAAGTTCAGCGCAGCCGGGACTGATTCATGCAGCAAAGCTTGAAAATTCTACTTGCCTCCTCAGAGAGGTAAGCGAAGTATCTCCACGTTTTTTCTAAAGAATGCTGGTCCTGCTGACCATGGAAAAAGATCAATCCTGCCAAAAGACAGCAGGTCGGACGGCACCCAGCACAGCTGGACTTTAATTTCTAGAAAAGACAGCCGGGCAGAGGTTCCAGAAAAATCTGGGGAACCCCTCTCCTGAGAGAGGACAGCTTGTGCCTTTCCTGACAAGAGCAGCTGGAATTCTTCGCTGCCGACAGCTTGCCCAGCGCTCCCCCGACCTCTTTCGGTTCTGTCTGGCCGAGATCAAAGCGAGCGTCTGTAAGCCTCTCCCGGCCGGCAGAGACGGCGCTTCCTTGGCTTTTCCTTCTCCTTTCTTCATACCACGGATGGCTGGCAGTGGTTCCTGCGCTATCATCCACTGCGACTAGTCTGTACCGTGACTTTAAAAGATGCTAGCCCGTCCAAGATACAGCTGGTCAGATTCCGACCCAGAGTGTGACACAACGATCCTTTCCTCGTCGGCGTGGCCCAGCATCTGGCCTGCGGACGGGATTCATCATGGAGAGTCATGTTGTTATTTCTGTGCCGTCCGAAAACCATAGCAACACTCATCCAATCACCTGTCTCTCTTTTGATGTCACTGATCATATTTTGCATCTGTACAATGAGTTTTCGAGTGCTCTCAGCCCGAGTCGACAGATTAAAACAACATAGACCCTCAAACTCCTCATACGTGTGATCGTGGAGAAGTATGATGTAGTCTATGGCTGCCAGATTTTGGAGGGAAGCTTGCCTCATTATTTCCTCGTCCTCCAGGAGGTTGAATAGGGTTTTGGAGGTTAAATTTGCTTGTTTCGCCACCCAACATTTTAAACGTCGCAATTCCCCCACGGCCTTAGCAAAGGAGACCCATGGGGCAAAATTTGTGATTGCGACCTCTTTAGTTTTGTTCCAATGAATAATTTCCGAATCGCAATCCGGGTCTAATTTTCTAAGGTCTCTTTTGGAAACTGCCAATCCATGTGCACCACTTCGTTTCTTTTGCTTTTCTTTCCAATCCGTAATTTGCATATTGTTGGGTGTGAACAGCCCTACCTTTCCTAGGGTGCACGGACCTCCAGAAAGACGAGAGGGGATACCTGCCCAAGCCCGATCTCTGCAGATCAGAAAGACTCCCTCGGGTAACTTTTTCGGGTGGTTGTGAATTTGAGGGGGAAGAACTCCCTTGGCCAACTTCTTGCACCACGAGTGGGCTCTGTCTAGCACTTTAGATTGAAAAGCGTGCTTGGTGCGGTTGTCTAAAGCGTCGGCCGAATTGGTAATACGAATGCAGGCGGGAGCTGTAGTTGCTCCAAGGAGCCGCAGCTCTCGGGGTTCCTCTTTCATATCTGGCAGGGAAAGCACAAAATTCTTCCAGCCAATAAAAGGATTAAATTGGGAGGTCTTACTGATGCAGTGGGCACAATGGAGAAGTCTTTCAGGCATTTCCCACTGTCTAAAGGGAATCCCCATGAGGCATGTGGACATTGGGTCTGAGGCTGATGCTTGATTGAGACAGATGTGATCCTGTCCCATAGATTCTGCGAGCAGAGCCCACACGTTGGCTCGCGACTGTGGGACGGTCCAAGCTTGGGTGAATGTTAGCAGCTTGGTCAGAAAGAGCACGGTCAGGAGGCTTAGCATCTTGGGTCCGGGTCTGAAAAACAAAACTGGGGGGCCAAAAATTATTAATTTGGGTCACAGAAATAGGTAAAGGACAGGTCATGGTCCCATTCCCACAGGATGGGAAGAGAGGGTCTGGAGGAGACTCGCCTTCGACGGCGGAATGCCGCCGAAGCCACCTGCGGGACGCTGTCGTCACGCTCCCTCTTCCTTTTAATGAATGGTTTTACCCATTTGGCAGGTATCCATTTGATTCCGGTAGGCGTGAGGACACAGGCGTATCCACGCCCCCACGTCACCAGGTCAAACGGACCCTCCACCTTTCCTGACTCAGGCGATCTCACCAGCACCGGGGGCTTGGGATCGAACTGCCACTCCTTGTTGCACCCAAAGTGTGTGGTAATGGGCGGATTGGGATTTTCAAAGGAACAATTTAGAAAATTGATGACATAAAGGGCTCGGGCCAATCTGATTGCCGGCGGTTCCACCTTTAACACCCGTTGCTGTTGTTTAAGGACCCTCTTGATCTCTTGGTGTGTCCTCTCTACGATTGCTTGGCCTGTGGGGGAGTGGGGGATGCCTGTCTTGTGCTCCACTCCCCATTGCTGCAGGAAGCCAGCAAATTCCTTGGATTTGTATGCAGGGCCGTTGTCTGTTTTGATCCCCTTGGGGATGCCCATGAATGAGAAGGCCTGAACAAAGTCTTGGATAACATGTTGGGCCCTCTCACCTGCGTGCGCAGAGGCATAGACAGCGCCAGAGAAGGTATCGACGGAGACGTGAACGTACTTCAGTCTCCCAAATGATGGAATGTGGGTGACATCTGTCTGCCAGAGTTCACAGCTCTCCAACCCACGAGGGTTGACTCCGGCATGCAGGGTAGGCACAGCGTGGGACTGGCAGGAAGGACACGAGCCAACAATCGCCTTAGCTTGTTGACGTGTGAGGTTAAAACGTCTAGCCAAGCTAGGCGCGTTCTGATGGAACAGCTGATGGCTGAGCTTGGCCTGCTCAAAAACGTCAGGCAATGGGGCTATCGCTACAGGGGCAGCAAGAGCGTCAGCCCTCCTGTTACCCTCAGCAATAAACCCAGGCAATTCTGTGTGCGACCTGGTATGCATCACATAAAACGGTTGCTCTCGGTGGGAGACAAGTTTGACCAATTTCGAGAGCTGCTCATACAGAGCTGTGTTGGACACCTCTTGTAAAATGGCCTGATCTGCTCTAGATACCACCCCCGCTACGTATGCGGAGTCGGTTACAATATTGAGAGGTCCAGAGAATCTCTCAAGTGCTCTGACGACAGCGGCCAACTCGGCTATTTGAGGTGAACCCTCAACTACTTTAATATCTTCCTCCCACTGCCGAGTTTCAGGGTCCTCCCAAGTCATCACTGACTTGTGAGAACTCCCGGACGCGTCAGTAAAAACTGTCATCGCATCGAGAGGTCTCCTGCTCTGGACACTCTTTAAAGCCAATTTAAATGTTACGTCCGAATTAAATAGTTTGTGGGCCGGCCGATGAATTGAAATTTGGCCCGTAAAGGAATCTAGAGCGAATTGAAGTGCTTCATTTTCCTGAAGCAGGTGTTCCAACATGGGTTTGGTCATTTGGCCTGTTGACAATCCAATTGGCATGTGAATACATTCGAAGTCGCACCCTGCCAAATCTTTCATCCGCGTTCTTGCTTTGCGGACGAGCTCAGCCATAAGCTCTTGTGGCTGTGTCATTCTTTTGGGCCGATGGTGGCTGAGAAAGACCCACTCTATAATAAGAAGAGGGTCCTTTCTGCCTTGGCCCTTGGTGTTGTGTGCTGATGTTTTTGCACCCGTGTCCTATTGAAAAATGATCCCATGTAGATGTGGCAGCTTACCCAGAATGATGAACCGAAAGGGAAGCTCGGGATCGCATCTGTGAGCCTGTCGCGATGTCATTGCCTGCTGGACCTTCTCCAGTGCTGCTTTTGCCTCTGCGGTAAGCACCCTATGAGAACTGAGCTCCCCTCCCCCTTTCAATAAATTGAAAAGAGGGGCTAGATCCTCGGTGGTCAGACCTAGCCAGGGCCTTACCCAATTCAAGGCACCGCAAAGTTGATGGGCGTCCGCAAGGGTACGGACATTTGTCCGAATTTCCAATTTTTGAGGCACAATGGTCTTCTTACCAATCTCCAGGCCCAGGTACTTCCAGGGTGGCATTGTTTGGATCTTATCTTTTTGCAGCTCGAACCCTGCAGCAACTAACGAATTGGTTACAAGGTCAAGCGCTTGCGTAAGTTCATCTTCGGTCGGCGCGCAAACGAGGATGTCATCCATATAGTGGTGGATGACAACCCCCTCCGTGGTTGCGCGCACAGGGGACAGCAAGGAAGAGACGTACTGCTGACACATCACCGGGGAGGCTTTCAACCGTTGCGGGAGAACCCTCCAGTGGTACCTCTTCCTTGGGGCCGCTCGGTTGATGGAAGGAACCGAGAAGGCGAAACGCGGGGCATCATCCGGGTGTAGAGGAATTTGGAAAAAGCAATCTTTTATGTCAATTACAGCCAGATTCCAATTTCGTGGCAGCATGGTTGGGGAAGGCATTCCAGGTTGGAGAGACCCCATATCTTCAATTACTTCGTTAATTTGGCGGAGGTCGTGGAGGAGGCGCCATCGTTTTTTGTCACTCTTTCGAATGACAAAAACGGGCGAGTTCCATGGAGAATTGGTCTCCACGATGTGACCTTTAGCTAATTGCTCCTCCACGAGCTCCTCAAGCGCCTGTAATTTCTCTTTTGTTAGCGGCCACTGCTCAACCCAGACTGGTTTATCTGTCGTCCAATTCAGTTTGAGGGTCGGGCGCTTCTCAGCAGCCGCTGCCTGAAAATTTTGCGAGGGGTCGGGAATTTCAATTGTGACCCCCCACTGAGCCATGAGGTCTCTTCCAAGCAGGGGTTCCTTGTAATCTAAAACAAAAGGACGGATGGCAGCCAATTGTCCTTTTGGCCCTGTAATTTTTACCACGTTTTTCGACTGTTTTGCGGATTGGAACCCTCCTACACCTTGGATCTGTCCGTCCACGTCCTCTAGGGGCCAGTGCGACGGCCATTCCGCGGTCGGAATGAGCGTAATATCTGCCCCCGTGTCAAAAACAAGATCTTTATCTACCGATTCATCTCCCACAATGAGCGTACATCGCACCAAGGGCTTACGGGTGGAAATGTGATGTACAGCATTTACAGTAAAGGTAAGATGTTCTGGGTCACCATAAGGAATTGCTTGTGCGATGACCTGGCCCTCGGGTAAAAATGTGGGCGGATGAGTGCAGCGCAGCCAGAGAATGAGGGCCCTGGGGTTGTTGTGAAGTGTCCCCGGGACTACCTCAATCTCTTGCGGAGTGTATTTGCAATCACCGACGATGATGAACTTACCTTCGCCGGTCATTGGCCACTGATGTAACTTCTTTGGGTCTATGGTCACAAAATGGAAGTCCCTATCCGTCAGGTACAATGGTTTGGTGAGATGCAACCTGTAGGGTTCAAAAAAGGAAGAGGTAGTGAGAATAGGTTTTGCTATATCATGTTCAGGTGTTCTTGAGTCTGGTGTAGAATGTCCATCCAATTGACCCCCTTTGGAGTTCCCTGCCCGGTCCACCCGATTGGGGTCGTCGCGCTGGGTGGACCCGCGCTCCACTTTCAGTTTTTTTGCTGTGCCTGGGAAGGCACCGGTGTTCCTGGAGATGTATTTTCAGTCCGCTGTAGTGAAGGTTTCTTAGGGCAGTTGGCAGTCCAGTGTCCTTCCTCCTTGCAGAAGAAGCAGCGACCAGGGCAATTGCCGAAGGAGGGTCGCCGCCGAGGCGGACGATGTCGAGGCTGTTGGGATGATTCTGCAGCACGCACAGCCTTGGGCGGAAAGGTTGCCTGGGAGGGTGGTGGTGGGTTCCTCCGGGCAAGGAAGGGCACCTTCATCTGGCACACCTGGAGCATTGACTGGAGAGTGCGGGGCGGATCTAGGGGAAGACTCAAAATTGCCTGTTTACACAGGTCGTTAGCATTAACGAAAACAAGCTCGCCTATAATACCTTCCCGTGCACTTTCTGTTTTAACTTGAACTTCCACTGCTCTGGTGAGCCGCTCTACAAAGGCAACAAATGATTCAGAAGGTCCCTGCCTAATGGTGGTATAGGGTGGTGATGGTGCGTCTGGCTGCAAACAAAAGAAAGCCTTGCAGGCTATATTTTTTATAATTGAAAGGACTGCTGAGGGTATTAGGGCTGCCTGGGACTCAGGGGAAACATAGGAACCTTCATCAGCAAGCAACTCAAGAGAGAGGGGATTGCCCTCTTCATCGATGGCTGGAAAGGGCAACTGAGGCATTGCTTCTCGCAGGGCCTGTTTAAATGCTGCATCCCAGAGCTTAAACTCTGTGCCATTCATCAGGCAAGAGAAAAGCTGCCGGAGGTCTGCTGGAACAACATGGACACCTGCGAGATCAGCAGTGAGGAAGCCACGGAAGTAGGGACTCTCCCTGCCATATTCCTTGTGCGCCTTGCATAAATCCCGAATGATGCTTTGGGAAAAAGCATACCAATTGGGTTTTGGTGTGTCACCACCACGTGTTCTGCGGTAGGTGACAGGTGCAGCAGAGAGAGTGACCTCCGGCTCACCCTCGCTCATTTCTTCTGGTTCCCAACCGTGGGAACCAGAAGAGAGGGCGTGGGAAAATTGCCGGCAAGATGGCGTCCTTCCGGGGCGGGGAGAGGGACTCGGCCCCGCCTCAGGGGCGTGTCGAGGGGCAGGGCGAGTGGGCGGGACCTTTGGGGAGGCGGGAGGGGTCTGGGAAGGGACTATGGGAGGGGCGGAGGGAGGAGCTGAGGGAAGGAAGGGGTTGGAGGGAAGAAAGGGGTTCAGGGGATGGGGGAAAGGTGGCAGCCACGTGGAGGAGTGGACGCCATTAGGTGGGTCACTGCCGCCATTTTGTGGCCAGTGTGACGCATTTAAATTAAACTGAACCTTGGGTTTGCAATTCGGGGAAGCAGGGGGAAGGAAAGGTCCTCGGTCAGCTTGGCAAGAGCTTTCCGAGGGGTCCCCAGCAGTCTGTCCCAGGCTACTGGGGCTCGGGGGCCGGGAATTTTTCGGAGAGTCTGGGCGGACAACTCTCTGAGTCGCTGCTTTCCTCAAAATTCCCTTTCTCGGGGCAGAGGGGCTGGGATTGGGTTGAAGGGAAACCGGGGCTAGCTGGGGTTCCCGAGAGCTTTTCTGCACTCCCTTTTTCATCGCTGCCGTCTTTAACTGCAAAATTAAAAAGGCTAATTTCTGTGTGTTCTTTTCCCCGGCGTTACCTAATTGTAATAGTTTCTTTTCCGCCAGCTCCCAAAACCGGGAGCTGTGTACCATCGGCGGGGACGCCGTCGGGTAGTGCATGAAAAGCCATCGGACCAGCTTTTTTAAACAATCCTTAGAGAACTTAACTTTATTAACTTCTAATAACGCAACACAACTGTAAAACACTCCTTTCTGGGAAGCAGACAGAGAAGCACCCATTCTGCCTGCGTAATTTCTGGAGCTAGCAAACGAAAGACGCAACGAAAAAAAACCCGCTGCCTCGCGCGTTTTAAAACCGCTGTTTCACGCGCCCGACCGCCTCTGCAAAATGCCGACGCACACGGCAAAACCGAAACTGGCTGGCCGGCGAAAACCCGCGCCTGCCGGCAGCCGCGCTGTGCGAGCTCGCACTTGCGCACAAAAATAAAAGCCTTAAATCAAACCGAGGGAACGGAAAACCGCCGGGGGGGGTGAGCCCAGGACAGGGGCCAAAAAACCCAAATCCCAGGGGCCGCGCGACCTCAGCAAGGGGGGTGCTGTCCCCCACAGGCTGCCAGAGAGGGAAACGCTGTTCCCACTGACCCGCCCCGCGGTCTAGGGGGGTCTGCTTACTTACGAACCCCTGGCGTGGTGCTCCAAAGCTGCTCCAGAAGATCCACCACCAGAGAAGGACCGTCTTCGGGACGCGGCGGAGACGGCTGCCCTCCTCTTCCCCGGGGAGCGATCCCTCGCGGAGGGTGCTCAAACCCGGGCCGATATGACGTCCAGGGATTATTTCAGGTGAGCTCAGCTCCTTGCTGAGACGCACCAATCCTGCCCGTGGGCTCTGTAAAGGCGCTGAAAGCCCCTTTCCAGTGCCAGACGGTGGGCGCCACACCTCCGTCGGTGTGCTCACAGAGAGCCAACGGGCTCTGTCGCCGCTGGCCCAGACACAGCGACAGAGTGGTAGGGGGTCAGTCTGCAAGCTCGCAAGCAGTACTGACTCCCGTGGGTTCTTTGCCTGGCAGAGGCTTATGCGAGCGATGGAGATTCGACGGGCAGTGGAAAGAAAGGAGGAAACAATTTCAGACGAACAGAGGGTTTATGGCAAACACCTCCTCAGCCCGAAACTGCTTGGGAGGAGAGGGGTGCGGGGGGTTTTTGTCCGAAGGATTCGGAGGGGGGACAAAGGGGGTGGCCAGCCACTGCCAGCCAACCGGGGCAGGTTGCCAGGGGATACAGGTGTAATAGAACATCGCTTGGACTAATCAGGGGAAAAATAGGAGGGATTTACAAAGGCGGGAGAAATGACAGGCAGCTAACCGTGTGTCGCATGGCAGGTGCCGGACTCATGTGAGTTAAACAAAGGAACAATCGAGGGGTGGGGTACAGGGAACCCAACAAGTACAAAAGTATAGAAAGCCTAACCGATTAAATTAACACACTGCCACAAGTCTGTTCTTTCCATTTTTTCCCACTCTAGCTTTCACAAGGTGGAAGAAGAAATGAATTAGCTAAAGGTATTACCAGTGAAGAAAGGAGAGAACAAAAGAGACATAGTAGAAATCATCTTCTTCAGCAGCCTGCAGATAAGAAAAATACATCCTTCTTCTGCTGGAATCTTCCTAGATCACAATAATAAACTGAGTAAGAAAAAGCTTTAAAGTGTGTTTGAGCTTGGTGATAATTACCTGCTGAATGCAGTGGTCACAGATTTCTCCCATCTGCAGGGCTATCTCCCATCTCCTCAATCTCACCAAAAGGAAATTCTGATTTATTAGTAGAGGTTGATGGGAGTAGGGCATTACTCATTGCAGTGATGTTAGTTTTTTATTTTCTAGATGAGAAATCAAGACGAACTTGTGAGAAACAGTAAATGTAGGGACACAGGGAGGAACATCTACAGCAAATCCTGCTGAAGGAAGCATTTATGTCTAGCCTACTGAGAAATCTAAGGGAACAGAAAAAGTGGTAATGGCAGATGCTGAAAGAAGGGAAATTATGAGAGTGTTGTGGAAGAAGAAAATTAAGAAGCTAGAGAAAATATTTGAATGCGAAAGAGAGGCAACCTTTGAAGCTCATGAAGAGGACAGAAGCCTGCTGGGGACTGCCTAGAGACAGAGACGAAGAAAAGTAGAGGGCCCACCTTCTCTCATTTGGTGTTCCAGGAAAGCAAGCATGATTAGTGCAAGCTTACTAAAGGAAAGGAGGGACTATTGTCCTTACATCTATAGATATATTAAAATAATAGGTCAGACTAACAGAATGGAAGAGCACCTGTTTCAGACAGAGGTGGAATGGCTTGACCATCACTAATCTGGTACCTGGTATGTGAGTTTTTTGCTGCCAGGATCAGCCAAAAGAGATACAAGAAGAGATAGAGGAAGAAAGGGTGGCTAAGAGGGTTATGCCAGTGGGGAAAGAGGAAAGCCTGAGAAGTCTTGAAAGTACAGCCTCTTCCAAGCAAATTCTTTTGTTTGCTGTAAATGCTTCACCTTGTTTAAATATGAACCTTATTGTTCAGTGTTTCAACTAAAATGCTAGTGCTGCACAGCACTGTGAGAACACATAGATGATTAGCAAAACTGTACCTGAGAGCTGTGGAGAAATATTAATTAAAAGTGAGGCAGAAGAGCACAGCCCAAAGGTATTCTACTGCATTTGAGATATACTCAGTGAATTAACAGAACAGTTATTACATATAAGGTGTGCTGGTAACACAAAGGGTGGTTGCATCATAAATAGTAGTAGGGACAAAGTACGAAGGACAGGGCAATATTCCTACAGTGATAAAAAGGTTCAATCACACTGAATGCAGTTATTTCAGCTGCTGACAAAACTACACACAAAGAGTACGAAATGCTGAATATGTACTGAAAAAATGTGAAAAAAATGCTTTAAATATATCTTTAAATGATTTTGAAAAAACAAATATAACTAGATTACAAAGCAACAACAGCAAAGTGGTTTTTCACTTCTCTTTAAGTAATGAAAAGACCAACACAAGCATAATGAGTAGCAATAGGGGTTCACAGTACACAAAAACATTAGTGAGAAATCACAATGGGTGCAGAAAAGTATTCAAAGGCTAAAGAAAATGTCACCCTGAGGGAGATAGAAAGAATTCAATCACTACAGTTATGCAAAAGAAAGTTAATGACAGTTAATATGAGTGGCTTCACAATGTCCTACAGAGAAAATCTCTGTTAATGCACTTGGTGAGCTATAAGAGAAAGAAAGGCAGAAACCAATGTCTGGAAGGTAAAACCAGACAAATCCAATATGGAAACACACAGATTTTTAATACTGATAATGAATGGAAAAACAACTATAAGAGGAAGTGATAGATTTCCTCTTTCTGTCTTGATTCTTTCCCATTAACACTGGCTTTCTGGAACTTAAATGGTAGACAAACTAGTTAATGGGCACAGGAAAAGGATAGCTGCAGATCAGCTACTTAACAATTTCCTCATCCTCCCAGATTTAGGTATCCTAAGTCCCCTGCACATCTCAAACTGAGATTAGCAGAGCTTGCCTAGAGGGCATTCACTTGGTCTTTGGGGGAGGGTGACGAGGGGTTAATTTGTCCTAAGAGCAGACACTAACCTTTCTCCCATTTGTATTTCAAATGTCATCAATCTATAATGCTCTTATGCTTGGCAGCAAGCTATAATGCTCTTGTGCTTGACAAGAAGATCAGATGCACTTTGAAAATAATGACAGTTTGGGGAAAGTTATTCTGCTTAGGGAGCTTACCACTGCTTTGGATGTAGAAGTCCACCATATGACTTGACAGTGATGGGAGAAGCCCATTTCTTACTGACCCGTATGTTACATTGCTTCAACAAAAAGCAAAAGTTGTCCTTGCATATCTGTATTCTAGAGTTAGCCCAAATTGGAGTATCCTTTAGTTTGTACAAAGGTAGGGAACAATGAATTACAGAAAGTATGTATTCTTCTGAGTAATGTGCCTATCTGACATGACCCATCTCCAGATTCTTGTCTCTCAGGACATCTAGCACGCAGGCAGCTAGAGGATAATTGAGGCCAATAGTTGCTTTAATTATGAATACTTTTGCCTTTATCCATGTTAGCAAAAACGCTTCAATAATCTGTCAAGTGTTTGTTAAGTGTCTCTTAATGTCAAATGTCCACAGATATTTGTTGTTACAACCTCTAATCACCTAGCTGTAGCTTTTTCATACAGATGGTTGATAATAAAGTTGTATCTGTTATTTCTTTATGGTTTATCAAGTTAATGGTTGTCATCCAGCTTGGGCTTACTTGGGATATAAGATGTTCTGGGCTTGTTTCTCAAGATAAGTTTCATTTGAGAAGAGGAGATATGTGAGCGCTGGTTTTGCTACAATTTTCTTATTATTATCTCTAATTGTAACTGCTACCATTTATGCTGTCAGAAAGGGCAGAATACATTAAGGTTTCAAAAATATTTTTTGTGCTGACCATGCTACTGATTGTTCACTATAGAACTGTGTGGATAGCCATTTTCAAAGGAAGAAAAAAAAAAACTTTCATTGCAGAATTAATGATAGAAGGCACCTATCCTTCCTAAAGGATTTCATGGGATAGAAACATTGAATTTTAACAATGTACTTAACACAAAATGTTGAAAATTAAGCATTTTAACTGTTGCTGCATATTTTGTAACTGATTTAATTTACATTTGATACACTGTTGTTGTTTAAATTTATGGGGGGTCCCCGGGGAGTGCCCCCCAAAGACCCCCGGGGTCTTATGGGGTCATGGTGTTCCCGTGCTGGCAGGCAAAGAGACTTCAGACGCCGGTGGGGTGCTGATGAGGTGAGGGTTTATTCACTGAGGGAGAGGGGAAGGGAAGGGGAGAGGGGGAAAGGGGGAGAGGGAAAGGGAGCGTCCGGACGCCTCCAGAGGTAGAGGGGCAAGAGGGGCAGAGCCTTCTGCCTTAGCATTCTTATCACAGAGGTTCAAAGGGGCGCGGTAACATTCTCCAGCCAATGAGGTTACAGATACAGGATACTGCAGGGAGGATACAGACTTGGGATAAACCATACATTTTCCAGGGGTGAGCTAGAGCAAACCATTTCCATAAAATGCAATCCCACAATACACGAATGACATTTTGGCTAACAAAGCTCACGATAAATTCAGCTGCTGTCAACGTAATTATCCCCAGTCTTTTATTCATCTGTGTGTTTCCAAGCAGCAAGATTTCTGCTTCATTCATGTGATACGTAACTGTGTCTCCTTTATACAGGATGATATCCATTTTTCTTTTTATCTGTTTATTTCTGACCATTACAGAGGTGCACCTGAAGGCCAGAGTGACTCAGGTTCTTGTAAATAGTTCCCTTGGAGCAGATTAGACTGAAACAGCAGTAAATGATCAGTGTTTATAAACATACACATGTGAAGGGTAATTTTAGAAAAATCTGATTGCAATGGAAAGGAAGTATGTAGCCATTATGGTTATTATTATTTATACTAATATAATAATATAAAAGCCTACTTATGAAAATGTATAAGAAAAAAAAATAGAAAGAAAGGATAAGAGTAGAAAGGTACCACCAATCAAGAATCCAGTGGCATGACTTGATTTTTGCAATTTTAATGTCTGTTAGTGATGGTTGAAGTTTTGATCCATTTGCCGTGGGGAAAGTCTGTGAAACTTAAATTTCAGAGGGTTAAAATATGCTCAGGCTATGTGGGAACACACAGGTACCTCCCCTGGGGGGGACTTTTACACTGTCTTTTGCAAGGCTGTGGCTGTGTGCATCATAGGCAGTCCTCCCAGAATTTAGTTTAGGCACACTTTGGGGGGTCTTTGATGGTGTACAACACGTCGAAAATGTGATAGCTACAGCTACTTCTCATGTCAGTGTAGCTGAACCAGTTATGTCCCATCAGAAGGGATGAATAATGTGAATGTTCCCATACCTTCCCCAGCTGACAGTGCAGGGTGGGGGAAGAGTTTTACAACAGAGCCACTTGAGTAAGGGACACTGGCATGGTAAAAAGCATTATCCCACCTGGCAGGATCTGCTTCTTATGAGCCTTTTCCCTTATCTACCTCAAAACCCAGCTTCTTGCTAAACAAGTTTGTTCGACTTGTTTTGTCATGGTTAATCCCCAGAGCACACAGCCTCTGTACCTGGGCTGTTACTGTGCTCATCCTCAGCAAAGCACCTGCTGCTTTTGCAAATGGCTGATCAAGTCATTGACCATTAACATTTCAGTCTCTCACAGTGACAAAGTCAATAAGATTGAACTTCATATTATAGGAATAGTACATTCTTCCTAGAAGAGGAGTGGAATATGGAGCAACTACATACAAGGAGAAAGTTGAGTATTGCCTGTCAGAGTTTCTCAACAAAACAACATTCAAAATCTCTGGCATAATCAGTGAAAATATGTCGATTTGAATTTCAAGACATAGTTTTAAATAAGAATTTGCCTTTTTGGATGAAAATAAAATGTAGATTTGTAAATACTTTTGTTCATGGCCAAATTAATGCATCATGATTACACTACAGTAATTTCTTCATTCTAACTCCAAGACAGGAAAATGTCATTCTGTGATGAGGGGTTTCCTGCTGAGTTCCACTCTAGATGAACTTATCTCCTTTCTGTGAGTTTAGAAAAGCCTTGGGAGAGTGAATTTGCTAGGCTAAAGCTAACCTTTGTGAGTCCAATCCACAAGTGCTTTTCTGATGTATTTTAGAAGATGCCCAGAAAGAAAGTGGTGCTATAAATTATTTCCCTCCTTTTCAGTGGATTAACTGTCTGTGAAGGCAAACTGTAAGTCACCTGGGTACCTCTGAAATTTATACTGATATTTTTAGCTTCCAAGAGCCACCACTTTCTTGTCATACTCAGGCATAAAGTCTCGACCTTGGCCAGCGTAGAAAAAGCAGCCATTACTCAAAATCAATCAGTAGAAATATTCAAAGTCAGAAAATCAAAGAAAGTTAGAGGAGTTTACTTTCTAAGAAAATCTTGAAGGTTCCTATTGTTCTCCAGTGCCATCCACAGAGACAGTAATCACCAAAAGTCACCTGTAGTTCATGACAAGTATTTAGTCTAGGCAATCCTGCATTTTGTAAGACATTTTTGCTTGTCATCTGAAATTTATATGGACCTTGTACTAACAAATAAGGACTGACTATGGATGTGAAGGGTTGAGGCAGTCTTGGTAACAGTAATCATTTAATGGTGGTTTTCAGAATCTTGCATGCAAGAAGGAAGGCAGTAAGTAGGGTTACAAACCTACACTTCAGGAGAGCTACCTGTTTTCTTGATAGTCATGCTTGGAGAAATTCCACAGGTTAGGGCTCTGGAAGAGAGCTAGTTAATATTCAGGCTTCACTTCCTCCAAGCTCAGTATCTGTGTATTTCTGTAAGTAAAAAATCAGGGGTCAAGAGACCTGCATAGATGAGCAAGAAGTTTCTGGCAAATCTCCAGCAGTTAAAGAAAGTGAACAGAATGTGGAAAAAGGACAGGCCACTTTGAAGAAATATAGGAATTATGTCAGAGTATGCAGGGGTGTGACAAAGAAGGCTAAGATCATTTAGAATGGAAGCTGGCAAGGGATGTCAAGGACAACCAGAAGGAGAAGGAATGCTAGAGAAAATATCAGCCCACTGCTGAATGAAGTTGGTGTCCTGGTCACGATGGATACAGAGAAGGTGGTTACTTGTGGCTGAGTTCCTCAGGTATTGTGGGCATGATATGCTCACAGATACCATTTGAGCTATTCCAAACTAGGCCGAACTAGGCCTCAGGCCTGGGTCTAGTAGGCCGCAGAACGTTCAGCATACGTAGTAGCAGATAAACTTATCTGCTACTAGGAATGTGTTAAGGTATGGACGCTCGCAGCATAGAGGTAATGGCACTAAGTCTCCATAGCTACCTTAACCCTGGATTGTTTACATGCTTCTGTATGTCCACTGCCTATCACAGTGCACCTGCTAACTGTAAACTATTCACTCTGTATATAACCCGCCATCTCGCGGAAATAAATCGGAGTGCGTGCTAGAAACCATACTGGTTATTCTCACGTTTCTCTAGTCCCCGGTTTTACCAGAGCTCAGCTACAACTGGCGCCTGAACACGGGCTGAGCACTGGATGAATACTGAAATATAAGGCTTAGATGTTGGATTATAGGGCTTTGATGCTGAAATATATGGCTTTGATGCTGAAATATATGGCTTTGATGCTGGAATATAGGGCTTAAATGCGGAAAAGACCCTGCTTGATTTAGGGGTGTGTGTGCCGCTTGCGGACTCCTATCCTAGATTTGTGGGGCAGGCCGGGGAGCGTCGGCTGATTGGATTGCTTAGAAAGGCTACAGTGCCACCTGCTGTCAGTGGAGAGAAGGTAAGCAGCCACGCGGATGGAAACATTAATGGAACACGATTTCATAGCTGCCACGCAGCTTTTAGCGTCCATTGTCTCGAAACGGGGCGAAAAAATCAGAGACTCTGATATAACTCAGCTGGCCCAATGGGCTAAAAAGAAAGGGAAGTTACATCAGCCCTCGCTTTTGTTTAGTGAGACGGAATGGAAAGAAATCGGAGACTTACTGTGGGATTCGGTAGTTTCACAAGGGAAAGACGCGAAACTCTGCTCGGAGTTAGGCGTAACTTGGAAAAAAATTATAAACACGTTGCAAACCTTTGCCGCGGAGCGCAGAGCTGCCCAAGCCGCAATTTCCACTTTGGAGAGAACGACTCCTTGCTCTCCTGATCCGGGGGCTGTCCCCCCCCAAGTGAAAGAGCAGAAAAAAGTATCCAGAGTAGCGAGATTTTTCGGGATTAATTCCAGGCATCCGGTGAAAGGGAACGGGGCCCCTCTCTGCTTGTCCCTCCGCGATGTGGTAAATGTGGCCAGCCATGCGGTCGAGAAAATGGGCGAGAAGCCGGAAATGCCCTTGCCGCGGTTCGGAGAGAATGGCGCGGGGGAGGGGACGAGCCAGCCGCCAGACCCCAGGGGCGTGGCGAAAGAGGAGGAGATAGGCGGAGCCGGCAGCGGGGCGGGGCGGGCACAGGTGACGCAGCAAGGAGGCGGACTTAGAGGCGGTGCCACCGGCGGAGCAGAGCCAAACCCCTCCCTGCTGGAACGGGAGCTGACGTCAGCTGCCCACCTGACCAAAACAAAAACAGAAAACATGGCGGCACCCGTGTCCGGATCGGACAACGCGAGTTCAGCTCAATCTGAGACCCCTGAGCCCCCGCAGCCTGCATCAGCGGGACCCGATACCCATCCACGAGCGTCCCACTGTCCTCTGCCGGAATCTGATTCGGATGAAGAAGTTTTGGAACCTGACGGCCATAGTGCGGCGCAATCGCCAGAAAAGCCGCAGAAATCAACGGAGCTACAGCAAATTATAGCCGAGCTTGCTAAGCTCTCAAACCGGCAAAATCAACTAGAGCAAAGGACAATCGAGCTGTCTCAAACATTCCCACAGAAAACATATAATGTGCAACCCTTGTTGTCTATACCTAATCAGCAGACACTGCCATCCAATGCCCAGCAGATGGCGCTGCCTGCCAACCAACCTGATCCACTTCTGAACCACTGGGCAGAGGTAAAAAAGAATGCCATCCTAGATAAAGACTTTGAAGCGGCCAGTGTTATAGCTTGCCCTGTGGTGATCGAGCAAAACGTTGCTAAGTGGCAACCACATGAATGGAAAGTATTGCAATCTGCGAAGCAGACGGTTGGCCAGTATGGAATTCGTTCAGAAGCTTCTAAAAGTATTATTCAATACATTTTTACAGCTGACCTCTTGTGCCCTGCTGACAGTTCCAATATTGCAGCACTTCTGCTCACGCCATCCCAATTTCTCATCTTTGAAAGAGAGTGGAAACGACTAGCAACCAAGGAAGCCAATAGGCATCAAACAGTGGGAGATCCATTTTATGGGATCCAGCCGGATATGCTGACGGGCCAAGGAGCTTACGCTACGACGAATGTACAGCTGACTTTTCCCACTGAGATTCATCAGCTGTCTCAGTCACTGGCCTACAGAGCTTTGCTGCTGGTGCCAGACAAGAAGAAGCCTCCATCCTATGCTAACGTCAAGCAAGGAGCCACAGAATCGTTTGCACAGTTCATTGATCGTCTTTCCACAGCTTTGAAAGATGCTCCAGATTTGCCTGATGAGGTGCGGGACCATTTGTTTCGCTCTCTTGCATTTGAGAATGCTAATGCACGCATGAAAACCATATTAGCCTCCCTCCCTCAAGGCTGTGGCGTGGACGAAATGTTAGTGAGAGCAGCGAGAGCAGAGCAGACTAACCAAACAGCAGCTTTCACAGCGGCAATGCAGAGTGCAATGCAGCAACAGGGACATGTTATCGCAGCTGCATTGACAGGGAAACCCTTTAACCGTTTTACTAACAGCAAAAAACCACCAACAAACTTCCCTTGTAACCGCTGCGGTGAACCAGGTCATTTTAAGCGGACCTGCCGGAAGCCTGTTTGGTGTCACAGATGCAATGTGGACACTCATGCTACAGAGGTCTGCAGAAAACAGGGAAACTTCACGGCCAGCGCGCCGAGGCAGCGCGCCAAGACACAAATCGATGCCTCAGCCCACCAGACTCCAAAAATGACTCCTTGAACCAAAACAGACCTGCTGTGTGGAGAAGTGTTGGTGTAGACATAGCAGCAGAAGAAGTCACTTTGCAAGATAAGGAAGTAACCTTTATCCCCACTGATGTCTCTGAACCCATTTATAATACAATTTCTTCTGCTGGAGGTTTGGTATTAGGAGGAGCCTCCACAAGCAAGCAAGGTATTATGGTGGTGCCAGGAGTCATCAATGCAGATTACACTGGACAGTAAAAAATAATGGTATATGCCCTGCAGCCTCCTGTGACAATCCCAAAGGGGAGCAGGATTGCTCAGATCATCCCCTTTGAGAACATCCTGCCACGTCGTCAGTCCCAAATGCTGCCTACGGAAACAGAAGGAGGAGCTAGGAGCTTTGAATCTATGGAACACAATGTTTTCCTTACAGTGAGTTTACACGAGCAGCCCACGTATTGCAGTGAAACTGCAACAAGGCGACGAGATTATTGACATGGAACCACTTCCAGACACCGGCGCAGACATATCTTTAATTAATAAACTACATTGGCCTTCTCATTGGCCTCTGAAATCCCCCTATACCCGCGTTGTGGGCGTAGGAGGCCTGACTGTTCCCTCAATAAGTGCAGATCCTATTCGGATCATCTTTGAAGATGGACAAGTGGTTGTGGCTCATCTATATGTTGTGCCAATGCATGAAGAGATTCTGGGACTACTAGGAAGAGATGTGCTTTCCCAAATAGGGATGGTTTTAACTACTGACCGTCATTTTCCTTAGTGGCCACTGCAGAGCAGCCACACATTTTAAAAATCACCTGGTTAACTGATACCCCTGTGTGGGCTGAGCAGTGGCCAATGACAGAGAAGAGGCTGCAAATTACCAAGCAATTGGTGCAGGAACAATTAAAAGCGGGTCACATTCGACCCTCAGTGAGTCCATGGAATACACCGATTTTTGTCATCCCTAAAAAATCAGGGAAATGGAGACTATTACATGACCTTCGCAAGGTCAACGAGCAGATGCAAGCCATGGGTGCCCTGCAACCAGGCTTGCCAGCACCGACTATGATTCCTCAAGGGTGGGACATTGTGATCATCGATTTGAAGGACTGTTTTTTCACTATCCCACTCCATCCTCAAGATACTCAGCGCTTTGCCTTCACTGTGCCATCTATTAACAGAGCAGCTCCAGCACAATGGTATGAATGGGTAACTCTTCCTCAGGGAAGTCGTACCTCACCTACCATGTGCCAGATTTTCGTCAATTGGGCTTTGCAGCCAATTTGTCAGCGTTTTTCCAATGCAATAATTTATCATTATGTTGATGATATCCTCATTGCTACTAAAGAGCCTCTGCTCACAGAGGAATTAAACTGGCTAGTCACACAGTTAAAACATCGCGGTCTGACTGTGGCCCCGGAAAAAATACAGCGATCAGCTCCGTGGAAATACTTAGGATGGTTGATCACGAGTGCACGTATCCGGCCGCAGAAAATCACTTTACATACCAACATTTCTACATTATATGATGCTCAGAGACTTTTTTGAGACCTGCAATGGGTTCGCACCATTGTAGGAATTACCAATGATGACTTGCAACCGCTTCTGCCATGGCTACACGGTAATGATGCCAGTAGCCCTCGACAATGCACCCCTGAACAACGACGAGCCTTAATAAAGGTGTCAGAAAAGCTACAACGTGATTGGAGCATTCGCCGTATAGAACACCTCCCACTGTCACTGTTCCTCTCCAACTCAGATGCCTGTCCATTTGCCATTATTTTTCAATGGCAAAAGAAAAAGGGGGAACACCAGTCTAGGTTACAGTTGACAGCTGGTGTGATTGAATGGGTGTTCTTGCCTGTACAGCCGAAGAGTTGTGTTATGACACGAACAGAAGCCCTTGCCGTGCTCATCAGGAAAGGGAGAGATAGGATTTTAGAGATCGATGGGGAAGAACCGGCAGATATCAGTGTTCCTATCAGAAATGAAGATCTGGACTGGAAGCTGAGACATTCTGTGGAGCTGCAAGAAGCATTGTTAGGTTTTACAGGTGTGGTTCACAACCGACAGCCAAAGGGTCCGATGTGGACTCTGATTGTACGCCATCAGTGGCTGGAGAAGCCTCTGTGTTCCATGACACCTGTGGAAGGCAGAACAGTTTATACAGATGCTGGCCGAAAGACACAAAGAGCTGTGTGTGTGTGGAAACAGCAAGGAGAATGGAAGCAGCATTTAATCCACAGTGAAGCCGGAGACAGCTTGCAGACCCTGGAACTGGGAGCAGTGTGTTGGGCTTTGCAAACCTGGAATAAGGAACCACTTAATGTGGTGTCAGACTCTTTATATGTGGTTGGAGTGGTGCAGAGAATCAAAGATGCACTCATTAAGACCACTCAGAATCAACGCCTCGGAGAACTATTTCTACGACTGAGGAGTATACTCAGACAGCGTCAGCATGCCTTTTGTGTGATGCACATTCGTAGTCATCAGTGCAGCAATGGTTTGGGAGAAGGTAATGCACGGGCAGACGCTGCAGTCAGTTGCGTTGCCCATGTCCCTCCTGAAAGCAAATTTGTAAGAGCTCGCAACAGCCAAGAGAATTTCCATCAGAATGCTAGAGCTTTGCATCGTCAATTTCAAATATCTATGAACGATGCACAAGGGATCGTGCGTGCCTGCCCTCAATGCAGTCATCATGGGCCAGGTCTTGGCCTAGGCATGAATCCTCGAGGCATGAAAGCCCTGGAACTGTGGCAGATGGATGTAACACACATCCCAGAGTTTGGAAGGTTGAAATATTTTCATGTTACTATTGACACCTACTCCAAATTCATTTGGGCCACGGCACAAAGTGGGGAAAGAGCTCTGCACGTTGAGAGACATTTGACTGTTTGCTTTTCAGTGATGGGAGTGCCTGCAGAAATCAAGACTGACAATGGTCCAGCTTATGCGGGACAACGAGTTGCTAGGTTTCTGCAGAAGTGGGGAGTCAAACATACTACTGGGATTCCTCACTCTCCTACTGGCCAAGCCATTGTGGAACGGGCTCATCGGACGCTGAAAGAGTACCTCGCAAAGCAGAAACAAAACAATGACCTAGATGTGACCAATCGCTTATCTAAAGTACTGTTCACTTTAAATTACTTATGCCTAGCAGAAGGACTAGAAGAGCCTGCAGTTGTCATCCACCACCAGGCTGTGAAAGAAGGGAGACCACAAGCAATCCCAGGACTTTACGTATATCATTAGGACATGCAAACGGGTGAATGGCAGGGACCCAGTCCAGTCTTGTTTAATGGTCGCGGTTATATGTGTGTTTCCGCAGGAGAAGCAGGACCTGTCTGGGTGCCGAGTCGCTTTACCCGTGCGTGTCCACAAGAAAAGATACCAACCGGCGGTGACACTCCTAGAGACACTCACAGAGACAGCGATGACTTACCTGACGCACCTCAAGAAGACGCAGAGAGTGCTGAAAATTGACTGTTTTAATAATAATATATCATTGCACTGCAATAGCTTGACACTTAGAGACACGATAAGTTATTGGTTAAGGTTTTAAGTTAATAGCCTGTGTGCTACACTGTTTGCTTTTCACAATGGGTGAAATGTTAAGCATGAGGGTGTTTGTTTTAATCAGCGTGGTAGTAGAAACAAGAACAGGGATGTTTAACATTGACACAAGGGAGAACATGTGGGTTACTTGGGCCAAACAAACTAAACAGGATTCCTTTTGTTTATCTCTAGCTATGCCATCTAATCCTTTTAGAACTTGCTTGATTGGAGTTCCACTGACCTCCATGGCAGAGTTCGAGTTTTCAACCCCTATCAGCATTGACCCAAAAGGTGCTTTAGGGCCACAAGCTGCTGCCATAGCACGAAACCTTAGAACTGCTGGTCCAGAGCCTCAGGAGTTTGATCTTTTAGGTTCTGTGCCAGGAAACTATTGTCTTGTCTTTGGGCGCTTTGCAGTAAATTCAAGTCTATTAATCATAGACGAGCAGCAGCTGAAAAGCCATGATACGTGGTTGTCTCCTCATTCACCATTGTATTACAATTACACTGAGTATTGTAATAATTGGGTCAGATCTGTCACACAATTGACAACAGCTGCTAAGAGATTGCCACCAGGAATCTTTCTAGTTTGTGGAGATAGAGCATGGTCCACACTACCTCCAAACAGTGTAGGAGGACCGTGTTATTTTGGTAAACTAACCCTGTTCGCACCTAGCATTCATCAGGTTCTAGGCTTGCCACAAAAGGCCCGACGAGTCAAACGCAGTATGTCTCAACTAGGCCCCAACTGCAGAGATCAAGTTAAGTTATGGCAGCCTGCAGCCGTGATCTCAGCATCCGTTTTTGCCCCAGGAGTTGCTTCAGCACAAGCCCTCACACAACTGAAACATTTAGCCTGCTGGACAGGAAAACAGATTAACATAACGACGAAGATGTTGAGTGAGCTTGCTGAAGATGTTAGTGGCACTTGCCATTCAGTGCTCCAAAACTGAGCTGCGATTGACTTCCTTCTTTTGGCTCAGGGGCATGGATGCGAAGAGTTTGAAGGCATGTGCTGCATGAATTTATCAGACCACTCACGGTCGATACATCAGCAGTTAGCCCAGTTGAGGGACAACATGAAACACCTTGTAGTTGAAAACACTCCGTTTGACAATTGGCTGAAGTCTTGGAATCTCACCGGGTGGATTGTGGATTTAATTCGTTTTGGTATAATGATTTTTATTGCTGTCATAGTAGTTTTAATAATAGTGCCTTGCTTAATACAATGTATGCGCAAATTAGCCAGCCGTGCCTTAACGTCGGTTTGGATAGCCCAAAAAGAAAAAGGGGGAACTGTGGCCGAGTTCCTCAGGTATCGTGGGCATGATATGCTCACAGATACCATTTGAGCTATTCCAAACTAGGCCGAACTAGGCCTCAGGCCTGGGTCTAGTAGGCCGCAGAACGTTCAGCATACGTAGTAGCAGATAAACTTATCTGCTACTAGGAATGTGTTAAGGTATGGACGCTCGCAGCATAGAGGTAATGGCACTAAGTCTCCGTAGCTACCTTAACCCTGGATTGTTTACATGCTTCTGTATGTCCACTGCCTATCACAGTGCACCTGCTAACTGTAAACTATTCACTCTGTATATAACCTGCCATCTCGCGGAAATAAATCGGAGTGCATGCTAGAAACCATACTGGTTGGTCTCACGTTACTCTAGTCCCCGGTTTTACCAGAGCTCAGCTACAGTTACTAAATTACTTCCTAGTTTGAGCCTTTACCAGTAAGTCTGGACCTCAAGAACCCCTGCCCTAGGAGACCAGGAAGCTCTGGAGGAAGGAATTTTCCCTTTATAGAGTAGGACAGGGCCACAGATCAATTGGCAAATCCATGGGCCCTGATGGAACAGATGCATGGGTGCCATTTATAAGCCGGTCTCCATCATGTTTGAAAGGTCATGGGAAACTGCAAAGGTGCCTGAGAAATGTAGGAAAGTCAATATCACTCCAGGCGTCTAAAGGGCAGAAAAGAAGACCCTGAAAACTACAGGACAGCCAGCCTTAACCCCGGTAAATGGGTGGAACAGCTGCTCATTCTGGATGTCATTGACCATGTGAAAGAAAAGAAGGTGGACAGGAGTATTGAACACAGATTCAGCAAGGGGAAATATTGTTTGACCTATACAATTCTCTGTAATGGCTGCCTGGTAGATGAGGAGAATGTTAACCTTGATTTCAGCAAGGCTTTTGATGCTATTTCCCATAACATACTCATAAGCAAACTTAGGAAGTGCAGGCTGAATGAGTGGACAGTGCAGTGGATTGAGAAATATCTGAATGGCAGGTCCCAGAGGGTTGTGTTCAGCCGTGCAGTGTCTAGCTGGAGGCCTGTGACTCGTGGTATATCTCAGGAGTACTGTCAGCTGTAGGTGTGATTTTGGATTTTTTATTCTCTAAAAATGTGAAGAATGTTTGATAAATTTTATCAGAACATTTCAAAGTTTGTGCAGTGAGTTTTATATCTTAGATTAAAGATCACTATATCTTATTTGAATTGCTATTTAACTTTTGCAATATTTATTAGCAAGAAATTATATCTTTCATCAAATGATTAGAAAAATCAATAAATTCCAGTAGTTTATTTTTAACACTCTTTAAACATTGCTTTCCATGCTAAGGAAACAGAATGCAATTCTAATTCACTATCTATAAGACAGATCTAAACAGAGAATTTTCTTTGAATTATATAGCTGCTATTCAGGCTAATTTATACATGATACATCAGGTGATGTTAACATGATGTTAGGTGATAACTCTAAGTGTACTAGCCTTAGAAGGCTGTATAATGTAAAACTTCTCATGAATTCTCTAAAGAGATGAAAGCAGAAGAAAATTAGGTGAACAACCCATTTTAGTTGTTATTGGCAGGTGCTTTAATTCAAACTTATAGATCCAGATGTGATATTTAGAAAACGTCATAAGGTTAGAGATATCCCCACTGACTTCTGAATTAGAATATGCAAGATAAAAGCAAATGCAATTCTTAAAGTATTATCATAGCAACAATATAAAAATTATGTTAGTTAAGACTGCAACAATGTTTCTATTTTTAAAAAACA
The DNA here is from genome assembly GCF_021018805.1 of Prinia subflava. Taxonomy (NCBI): domain Eukaryota; kingdom Metazoa; phylum Chordata; class Aves; order Passeriformes; family Cisticolidae; genus Prinia; species Prinia subflava. Next base: position 25,142,259 of record NC_086253.1, read on the forward strand.
CAAACCATCTGTGCTTCCACTTCTTCAGTAGTCCATATAAAATTATCCATTACAGAAATATTATTTTTCAAGTCTGCCTCAAAATTAGAGATTATCTCAAGTAATGGTCGATTACCACTGAAATAGTATAAAATCTTTGGCAACTGAAACGTATTAAAAATTTAACACCCTAAAATAACAGATCTAAATATTTTATTTGCAACTGATCCACAAGCAGCACTGAAAATTTCCATAAATAATCTCATTTGGAATGTAAAGCCAATATACTTTCCATACATTCTAGCAGCTGCTACAGAAAGTTACCTTTATGTATATATGCAAGCTGGGTTTGCTAGGTAAAACTTTCAGTACTATTTGCAGTTTGCAAGTACTCAAAAGTACCCAGTGCAATCCTATTTCTGTATGTAGCAATGACAGGTATATTTTCTGTTTATTCTTGATTATCAGAACCATTTTTTCACTTTGCCTAAAAGTCTCCTAATATTAACACCTCTTTCTTTCTTTCCCCAGGAGATAATATCCTAAAATATAAACATACATTTGTCAACCATGAAAGAAGCAAGAGTAGAAAAGTATTAATCAGGAGATTGTTGGGTGACAACAAGATAGATTTGGTCACTGTATTGTCATCCTTTGAATATTACACCAACATTTTAATGGGTGAAAAATTAACTTACATCAGGTTAGTTAGGCAGTTGCTTGGGAGTAGTTTTGCACACAAAACTTGCAGTGAACTGGAATCACACTTTCCCTCAGTGTTCTCATTTACACAATGCTTGGATATCTTTCCTTTGCTTTTTCAGATACCTGTAATGGAAAATGCACTGGGAGAGGTTGCCATAAATTTGCTGTATCAGCCAGAATGATTGGCACATGATGCACTCTGCCTTTCTTCTTGCATATACTTGCTTCATCCTGGAAGGCATTCCAGGCTGCAAGAGAATTTGAAACAAGGCATTACCTGTAATCAGTCACAAATCCTTGGCAAAAAAAAAAAAAAAAAAAAGCGAGAACAGCGAGTTTCTTGCTTTCAGACGGCTTTAATTTCTTTTTCTTTTGGTGCTGTGTCTTCAGGAAGGAACAAGCATTCATTCAGGCCTTGCATAAAATAAAAACAAAGTGCTTCCTATTCCCAGAAGTAATAAATGGTCATTCTGAACCAATTTATTGTAGTCAGCCTGAAACGAATAGCTTCTTCTCAATGCCAAAATCTTCATTTCTGAAATCAACTCCACATCTGCAAGAACAGAACCTTTTGTAGGAGTGAAATGTTGATCTGCTTGCTCTCATTTGAAATGACATTGCTCCTAAATGTGTCCAAATTTCCAGAATTTAGAATCACATCCAAAGATGAATTTTTTGCTTGTTGCTTGTTGCTTTGATTTCCTGGTTTCACCTGGAATAGTTTTTGTTCTAATAGCTGGTACAGGGCTATGTTTTGGATTTAGTAAGAGATTAATGATGACATACTTATGCTTTTGTTGTTGCTTAGTGTTTACTTTCAGTCAAGGACTTTCCAGTTTCCCATGTTCTGCCAGTGAGCAGGTGGACAAGAAGCTGTGAAGGAACATGGACAGAACAGATGACCCAAACTGGCCAAAGAGTTAACCCATGCCATAGAATGTCATGCTCAGTACTAAAACTGGGAAGAATGGCCAGGAGCTACTGATCTGTCACTGCTTGGGAATGGACCTGGCATCTGTCTCCAGGTGCTTGGTGATTGATTGCACATGGCTTGTCCATCTTGGACTTTATTTATCTCTTTTTTTGGTGTTGTCTCCCTTTTTATTATAATTGTTGTGGTTATTTTCAATTTTTTTTTTAGTTTATCTCAATTATTAGACTGTTCTTAACCTATAATTTGTGTGTTCTTCCTGATTCTACTTCCCCATCCCAGCAGGAAAGGAGGATGTGGGGAGCAGCTGTGGTCCCTAGCTGGGCCTTACACCATGACAGTTAACCAGATGTGAAACATAGAAGGGCTTTAATGAGATTTCCATGAATGCAAGGCATCAGCAAGGATGAATTGTAGCAGGAAGGGTGAAACTCATCATTAGATAGCATGGGTCTGTCTAATTAAAATTTGCAATGTGAAGAATGAATCATGCTCTATGTTCTGGAATGCTGTGAAGCTTTCAAGGGGGAAAAAAACCCCACACTTCTTTCAGTATGTTACCCAGGCTACTTGTGTGACCTAGCAGGCACTCTCTGAGTCAGAGAATATTCTGACAAGACAATTTTTCTTTAAAGTCTCGACGACAGCATATGGTAGAGGTGAGGAAGAAAATATCAGGCGGATATATGAAACGGAGGTTTTGATTCTTCAATAATAATGAATAGACAACTTCCCTCACCAATTCTTTTTTCCAGTAATGTCCTAAGCTGAGATGTCTCAGAAAACAATGCCATATTTAACCTCATACATTTAATTTAAATATGCTCCTAATTACTAATGAAGTACAAAAATTGTATGATACTGAATCAGTTTGCAGTCCTATAATTTACCTGAAGTATTAAATTATTAATAATTGCTCCTCAATCGTAATTATGAACTTAGGAAAGCTGTTGGATTAGCATTTCAAGTCTGATGACCTATTTTCCCCTTTCTTGCAGAAGTGCAAATGTCTCTGTAGGCAGATAATGAAACAACATAGTAGCTTGGCAACCTTATAGGAACACTGAGGCAGTATTCTCACAGCTTTCTTTGTCCTAGTCTCTGGAAGGGACCTGGGAGTCCAGGTCCATGACAAGTTGAACATGAGCCAGCAGTGCCCTGGCAGCCAGGAGGGACAACCCTGTCCTGGGTGCATCAGGCACAGCATGGCCAGCCAGACAAGGGAGGGGATTGTCCCGCTCTGCTCTGAGCTGGGGCAGCCTCACCTCAAGTCTTGTGTGCAGTTTTGGGTGCCACATCAGAAAGATATTGAACTATTAGAGAGCATCCAACAAGGGGCACCAAAGGTGATGAAAGCCTGGAGGGGAAGCTGAGGTGCAGCTGAGGTCACTTGGTCTGTTCATCCTTTAGAAGAGGAGTCTGAAGTGAGATTTCATTGCAGTCTACAACATCCTCATGAGAGGAAGAGGAGGGGCAGACACTGATCTCTCTCTGTAGGTTCCAGTGACAGGACCTGAGATTTGACCTGAATTTGTCTTGGGGAGATTTAGGTTGGATATTAGGAAAAGGTTCTTGCGCCAGGGGGTGCTGGGCACTGGAACAGGCTCCCCAGGGAAGTGGTCAAAGCAGTAAGCCTGTCTGTGTGCAAGAAGCATTTGGACAATGCACATGGTATGATTCTTGGCAATGTCCTGTGCAAGACCAGGAGTTGGACTTTCATGATCTTTTTGGGACCTTTCAACTCAGGATTGAGTATTACTATGATCGTAGTATTTTTTATAGTTTTCTAATCCCCAAAAGACTTCTTGCAACAGGATTAGTATTTTGAAATGGGAATGACTGTCTGTATCCAAGTAAATGATATTGCTTATAAATATACAAATGAATCTGCTTAATATTTCTTATTCAACATGGTGGTCAAGAGCAGATGTCAGGGAAAAATACCAGGACCAACCAATTGGGCTGCAATGCTTTCCCAGAACTCTCTTGCAGACTCCAGTATTTTCAGCTCAGATATTTATTCTGTGAAAATATATATGCTTGAGTTTTATAGTCTTTTTAGATGTCATTGATTTGCCTAATGGCTTTTTGCACTCATGTAAACTTTTAACAGTCACCCCATGTCATGGAGCTCTGTAGCTCACCTACCTGGTGAGAAGGAATAGAATTTCTTCCTTTAGCTCCTTTTGCATAAGACTCTCAACAGTTCCATCTGGATCCTTGCTTTTTACCAGAAGAATTTTTGAGCTTCATCTTTCCCGTGATGTATATGTTTTTACAGGTCATTACCTAGTTTCCTACACTATTTCTTTTCTAAGCAAGACGTCCTACTTTTCAAACCTATTCCTTGTAGAAAAATATTCCATATATTTGAACATTCTCAGAAATTTTTATTGCCCCTCTGTGAACTTTTTCTAGCTTTATAATTGTCTTTTTGTAAATGAAGGACTGTGGAAGAGGCAGATGTTCAGAACAATGCACATCATCTAAGATAAAGGAGCACCTTGGATTAGAACAGTAGGTTAAAATATTTTAATTAAATTAATACCAAGATTTCACTTTAGATTACTAATAGTCTTCTTACAGCCTAGTAGTTTCTAAATTTCCAGCTAATTCCCTTGCCAAGAATGGAATCTAAATTCTGTTTGCTTATTGCAGAAGAGCTCTATGGCAATGAAGTCCTCCCACATGCTTCTGGAATCATATGTAGAGTATGTAATCAATACTGCTTGATGTCTTTAGTAACATCTCCCTTCAGTTTCTGCTACCCACTGATGAGCCAAGAAGAAGGAATAATTGTTCCAGATGTTCACAAGTTAATGTTAGTGGTATAAAACTGAGCTGCAACCAAAAGTGACCTGATAGGATTAATTACATTTAAAGGAAATGATGGGTTCTCCTGAGGAAAATAAAGCTCCTGCTCAGAATCTAAAGGCTTTCAGATTATTTCAACTTTATTTATTTTATCAAGTCTACATGGCCCAAATTATCAGCAGCATTTTCTGCTTAATTTAACTTGCTTTTATCACTCAGTTTTGAGTTTAAAAATCCTAAGTTCTGAACTGGCTTGTTCCTAACAATATACTGTTTGCTTGTACTTATTTTAATTTTTTTTTTAAAAAAAGGATGATAAATTATGTTTTCTGGGAGGCACAACAATTCTGCCTCAAATGTTAAGTGGCCAGAAACCAGAAAACTGACTCACTGTCATTCCTAATGATGTATTACCTCTACAAACTATTATCTTCCTCAGATCAGTCGGCAGCCACATGTGAGCTCCATGACGGCTGCCAAGCTTAAAAAAATGTTTCCTTTCTCTCAAAAATATGTTCAAAATCAAGCCAGATGAAACTGCAGCCCAAAACTTTTTTTAGTTTTGAGCATGGCTCTTCCGGTATCCTATTAAAATGCCTGTTTTCAACTGTTTCCCATGGTGGCTGACAGTGTCCACAGTCAGTCCTATTAGGAGGACAGTTCCCTCCCCCCTTTTTTCTTTAGAGCTATAGCTCTACCTTATGATACAAGCTATCCTCCTACACTTCCCAGTGGTTTTGGGGGTTATTTTCTTTTTGTTTTGTTTCTTTTTTTAATGTGAATGTAACAAAGGCTAGACTTGCATACAAAATTAAATTCTGCTGTTCCATGTTCATTGTGTCATAGCACTTTTTAGCTCAATTTCTTCAACTGCAATGTAAGGATAATTTTCCCTGCCTGGAAGCCCTGTGAACACATGCAAGGATATGTGGGTCGCTGTACAGCGATGTACTTGAAAATGCACTCATAGCACAGAGCAGGACAAGTGGCAACCCTTTTTTAAAACTCAGTCTTTATAATGATTTCTTGCTGTAGTAGAATTAAATATGATGCATTATGTTTGAATATTAATGTTACTTATAATAGCGTGACAAACCAAAGGAAGACATTTGAATAAAAATAACTCCAGTATTAGTTTGAACTTTCATTTAAAAATACCATTGTACAGAATCATAAAGCTACACAGTATCACCTCACTGCATAATTATGTCTTTTAGCCAGGTTTATCTTGTGGACAGAAACAATTAGAACCTTACAGAAGGAAAGAGGTTTTTAAAATATTCTCTATCTCTGGCAAAATTTCCCATTAAGTTCAATAAGTAAAAGAAACTTCTTTTCACCTTGCAGACTCCTGTAAGCCATTGTTACTCAAACTCTGATGTATAACTGAAAAAGAAAAGGCACTGGCCTAAAGCACATCCATGGGGAGAGCTGTGGTGGGTTTTGCATCCCTTTTTTCTACTTTTTCAAACAAAGGATGATTCCATTCAACAAATTCAAGTAGCACTAGGAAACTTTTATTTTATTTATTCTTTATATTCTATTGCAATTTTTATTGCAATAGTATGTAGGTTTTCTTAAAATTGAAAAACTAGAAAGTTATTTAATTACAGGTTTTGTCTAAGAACAACTTGATTTGATCTTGACCTAAGGTGTAAATAACTGTGAAAGCTGAATTAATGTGCAATTTACTAACCCTAGTTATCACAAACAAAATGTTCAGATCTCAGATTTTGATAGTCAAGTTTCAAAATGAAATTACAGTTTACAGCTCTGAATGCCTCTCTCCAGAATGAACAAACTACAATGATTATTTTCTCTAAGCTCTGTCAGTGCTCTCAGCACATAAGTGAGTCTGATACTCATACCTGGGAACAACACCCTATTCAAAATGTCAGGTTTTCTACAACCCGAAGTTTTGTTTTGGGGTAATTACTGACACAAACATTTTAATTGGCACTCTCTGTTAGGAGCATCATAACAGCAAAATTTCTATGTGATATTACCTTCTTGTATGCTAATGTCCAGTCCTGCCTTTGTGATACCCAGGAAGTCCTGGAATCCTGGAGGGTACCAGGTTCCTTCAGGATCAACAACATCCTCCCTGCCCCAGGTAGAATAGTAGTAGATCTATCAAATCCCCCTAGAATAAAGGAGCTAACAGAGCTAAGAAGATATAAACTCACTTCACTTAATCCAGAACAGCCATGGTGGGAGAGAAGCTGGATGGTTGAATGTTTCAGAGACATGCTTCCTGCAGATTGAATGTTCTACCATCTTACCTTCTGGGATTTAGGGAAAGATGTAGAGAAATGGAATAAAAATAAATAGGAAAAAGAAAAAGTGGTAGCAGTAAAATGAGTGGTGTTGCTGCATTATCAAAGTTCTTTAGTATCTTGAAATCCATTAGAGATTTACAAATTCCAGAGATTATACAAGGAAATTCTACACCTTTTTCAACTCATTTGACAGGAAACACATTAATAAACTCATTCAGGTGAATCCAGGTGAAACTATTTGTCCATAAAAAAGTAAAATTATGTGATAAGTCATGAATTGAGCAAAAATGTAGATGCATTGTAAGAAAAAGTTTATGAAGTGACCCTACTAAAATGCTTTAGCTGCCCAAATCCAAATTATTAATGTGTAATTGCTGCTAGTTGAATTTACTGAGTCATCCTTCAGCTTTCTAATGGAAAAGAGGATGCATTGTACCAGGGGTTAGTCACAGAATGACTGAATGTGCTGAGTTGGAAGGGACCCAAAAGGATCATTGATTCCACCTCTTAGACTGCACAAGATATTCTCTGCAGGGCTTCCCTGCCTTCCAGGGAGCCAACATAACATGTACCTTTCTGTGGCACCTTTAAGTCTTAAAAATAAATAGTCAAGGTCAAAGTCAAAAATTTATCTAAGTTGTTTCTGTTTTCCTCTAACAACATTAAAAATCTCAATATTTTATATTTTTCTGTCTTAACTATCTGAAAATAATAAAATTATTAAAGATTAAAACAATAACAACATTTTTAAAGCCTTTTTTCCTCAATTCTTTGAGAATTAGACAAAATATTAATCAGAGAAAGATAAGAAGAAAGTCCTCTGTAAAATAATGTAATACACACCTTGTAGGGAAACCAAAGCTTGCAAGTGCTAACAGCCCTAATAGTGACTTTGTCCCAGTGAAACTTGCCATTTAGGCTGGAAATAATCTTGCTATTCCTCTTAGAGCTGCACAGATTGTTAGCATCCTGGCAAAGTTTCAGCTATCAAGCTTGAGTACAGTAAGGGACAATGGGGAAGGAGGGCAGTTTTTGCATTGTATATGAGCCAAGTCAGAGCTAAGGTTTGATATTCTCCTATGTTCTGCAAACTTGCAAAGCTGAAAACCTCTCCGAAACTATTTGATTCTAATTAAATTCATGTATGATTAAGAATCTTTTTCTACGGGTCAAATAAATCCAAATGCGGGTTACATTTGGATGTGCCAGTTCTAAGAAGCTGGAAAAGTAATAGATCTAATTTTGTTCTCTTATCACGGGTTAGTTTTTATTCAGTGTTTGCTCTATTTCTAGTGTCTTAGACATTATGAATTAGTTGCCTGTTATTTAACACATCAGATCCCATCTAGAATTTAATTTTTCTTTCCTTAAATAACTTTTCTTTTTCATTAGATTAACCTCTTCAATATTTTAAGCTATCATAACAACAACAATTATCACTCATAATCAGAGAGGAAGGAGGCATAACTTCCATAAAATTGTTGAAATTACCCACATCAAGGTATTTGCAGATTCTTATGAAAGTTTTTTTATTACATGCATAATTATATATCTTTATATATGTATAATATATACATAATTATATTTTTATCTCTACATTTATTGAATGAATGAGAAAGAAAACAAAATGAAGCATTAATTCTCTGAGGGAAATATTGACACATTACCAGACCAAAGAAGGTTGTTTTGAAAACAGAGCAATCCTTGTTCTTGAAAGAAGAGTCTTTAAGGACTAGCTTTCATTTTCCCTGGGACCATTTCCAAGTGTGATTAACCAATAATTATACATATATATATACATTTTTTTAAAAAATATTGGATAACTATATTAGTATTTGGGTATGTACTGGTTTGAAAGCAAAACCAGTGAGACTCCAAGTCAGAAATACAACTTAATAGAGAGAGAAGAAACAAATGGCAAAAAAGGGTAAAATAAGATAAATGCAATAGTACAAAGGAACACTGACAGAGTCAGAATGCAAACCTGACATCCTGTTGGTCAGGGTGTTGGAAGCAGCCCGAAGTCCTCCCAGGGTGACAGCTGTGGCTCCATTGAAGTAGAGATGATCCTCAAGAAAGGGTCCAGTCTTGCTCTGGGAATCCAGTGGAAACAGGCTCCCTTGGCGTTTGGGATTGCTGATTTTATCTTGGTGGAAAGGCTTTTTGTGGAGCATCTCACAATGGAATGAGGTGATGTTATCAGTCATGTGAGAGGCCTTCAATGGCCCATTCACAGGTGATGTCCCTCAGAGCAGGGTGGGTGGAGGAAGAGATAAGGAGGCACTGCCTTATCTGGTGTTATCAGGTGTCCCATTAACAGAAGGCATCTGCCCTCTTCCCCCCTAGAGTTACAAGAGATAAAGAACAATATCTCCCAACAGACTTCAACAGGTGAAAACAGAATACACATTTTTGGTTACATTTTTAAACCCAAGACAGGGTAAAAGTAAGTTACTATTTTTTTTCTGAGATCTTACCATTCATAGGCAGTGAACAGTCCAAAATGGCTATCTCTGCATACCACATCCTCATGAATGATCAAGATATTCAGCCACCAGTGATTAATTTTCTGTTGCTGCAGTGTCAGTCACAAGCAGATCAGGTTAGTATGCCAGGCAGCACACTGGAGGAGACTGTATCACCTCTTCCTTATCTTTCAGTGGGAAAGAGATTCTAAACATTCATTACTAGCACTGACAACCACCTCTCATCTCCTCACATTTCCACCCACCTCGCCTCAAAAATACTTTTAAGCTTACAAAAGCAATTATGGAGTGTTGTGGTTGCTGGGGGAGGTAAATTTTTCTAGGGGGATGTAGGCAAGACAATTAATAATTAGTTTTTCTGCTAGCACTTAGATTAGTTACTTAGAAGTTTAGACACGCTTTTGAGGACACAAAGAGTTAAAAGCAAGAGTCTAGAGGGTTCAGTCTCTTTTTAGATGTTAGCTTCAGCAGAGAAACGTCTCAAGCTTTCTTCCCCTGCCCAGCCACGAGGCTGGGTGGGGGAAGAAAAAACACGTGGTCGGGCTCAGGTAAGCTGGAGCCCTGGGGGGGAGAAGAGAGTAGATAGAACTAGAACTAAGCTGCTCTGTCTAAGATAAAAAAGTAGAAAACTGTAGAAGTGCCTTCTGTGTGTGCTTACTTCTCTCTACTCTTAAACTCTGGGAGAAGGTGCTTAGCTACGTAGGAGTTGTCAAGCTTAGGAGTGCCTAAGCTTGCACTTTGCTGGGAGATAGAAGCTGTTAACTCTTGCTTAGCAGAAAAAAACTTTTCTTAGACATTGATTCTCATGACTAGCGATTTAAAAAAAAAAAAAGAAAGAAGCAGCCTAAGACTGAAGTGATAAAGCACAATTAGAAAGAACCTGATAGACAAAAAATGAAAAGAGTAGCCTTCTGAGCTAAACTTTTTTTGCATAATGTCAGCCATAGACTGAACTTGAGTCTCTTTTAAACATAAACTACATTTTTAAGTAGATACAGCTGCTCTTACTTTTGCTACAGTGACTAGCACTTAAAGAGTAGAGCGAGCAGAGAAGAGAGAAAAAAGGTAAAGTAGTGCCCTCTGCCCTCAGGGGAGACTTGCTCTTAGAACCCTAGCCCCTAAGTAAAAAGGAAAAAGCTTAGCATGCAAGCATCCTTAAAAGAGCCCTGTATGAAGTTTTCAGCCTGTAGACAGCAGTGAGAGCGCTAGACATAAGAAAAAGAGAATGTCACCCTAGCAGACTTCTCCAAGCGGTGCCATAAGTGACATAAGAAACACATAAGAAGTAGACCCGTGTTTTCTAGAAAACAGTCTGTAGTGCGAGAGAGACTCCTCTCTCCCTTGCTGAATTGAAGATTAGTTTGTTTTTGAGTAGTGATTGTTTAATCTAAAACCCAAAAGTTAGTCTGTGAAGAGTGATGTGTAGAGAAGTAAAAACTAGGAAAAAAAATGTTCTAAGAAGTTTTTATTTCTGTCTCTGTGTGTGTTTAAGAGTATTTCTGTCCCTGTTCTTATGTAATGTAATAAAGTTTTAGTAAGTTTTTTTGTTTTCAAGATTTAAGCCTGCTCTACTCTGTTCCTAATCACATCCCACAGTAGCTGTTAGAGAAAAAAACATATATTCATAAGTACATTAACATCTAGCCAGTGCCAACCTATAACATGGAGTCAGCATGAGATTCATTTCTTCTCATAAAAAGATTTAAGTAAGTTTTATACCTACTGTGTTATATACTTCTGAGACAAGTGTTGCACTGAAGTCTGTGTACAGCTCAGAAAGTTTCAGAACTTTTGCATACCTAAGTAAAGATATCTTAGGAATGAAAAGTCAAAACATCACAAACTAAAACAAACAAACCACCAACCAACCTCAAAAAATCTAAACAAATTTTGAGCTTTTGCAGCATAGCAAGTGCATAACTGTCATGATACTAATAATGTGGTGCTTAGGAACATGGTTTAGTGGGACACCTGGCAGCATGAGGTTAATGGTTGGACTAAAAAATCTTAGAGGTTTTTCCAAACATAGCAATGATTTATGATTCTGTGATGGGACACTATTTTCCTTGACAGTGTCTGGAAAAGAGTAAGAATTGTAAGAGAAAGAAATGCAAAAGGAGGAAATTAAAGATAATGAGATACAAAGACACCTGTCAGGAATCCAAAGGTTGCTAGAAGAGAAGTGAGTGACTGAGACTGAGTAGGTTGGGGCACTGGGGGGAAGACATTCAAGCAGTATTTATCCAGCTACAGAAAAATGAGGTGTCAACAAGTTGACAAGGTAGTCACTGCAGGTCTAAGAGAGCTTGATATGTTGGATCAAGCATAAGATTGAAAGAATGTAATGTGAAATTCCTGATTTACCTGGCTCTGAGACTGAAGCGAATAATTTTTAAAAATGGTGTGTCCTGATTTTATTGGTTTTAAATATTTGTTTAAATTTTTGCATACATGATTTTCACTGAGTTCCAAAAGTAATTCATTATTTTGCAACTAATTAATTCAGTAATTCAGTATTAATTCTTAATATTTGAAAAGGTTTTAAATTTAAATGTAAACAAATGTGAATATAATTGCAGAGCAGTGTCTATGTTACATTATTTTAATAGCTCAGAAACTTAAATAACCTAGCAATCAATCTGAACTAGCATTTTCCCAGGTATTACTGTAAACAAAAAGAACTGTAATAGTATCTTTCCCAGACTTAAATTATTATTTTTAAAATGAGATTTTTAATCAGGAATCCTTTCATATTCCTGGCATAGATTTTTCTTTTCACAAAAATTGGAATCTGGAATCTCATACAAGGGTCTTTTAAATTATGTGAAAATCCTTCAGTGATACTTAAAATGTCAACAAAAGTCAGAAACAACTTAAAGAAAAAACCACCTTTTTAAGATAATTTAAAATGTAGTTTTATAGAAATTTTACACATCCTGGTAACAGAATAAAAGATAGTGCCTATCCACAGCAAACAGCATTCAAACACTCCTTGGACCTCTATCTGTCACCAAAAACATGTAATCCTGCTACAGTGGGTAAAATTTAGAGCCAACATATGTGTATCTTACATGAATCACAGACTCACCAGAATATCCTGAGTTGGATGGAATGCAAAAGAATAATCACAATTCAAATCCTGGCCCTGCAAAGGATGACCTCAAGGGTCATACCATGTGTCTGGGAACATTGTCCAAACGTTTAAGTCTGGCAGGCTTGGTGCTTTGACCACTTCACTGGGGAGCCTGTTCCACTGCCCAGCTGAAAAAGCTTCACCCTTTGGATGAAGAACCTTCTTCTTCTTATCCAGCCTAAATGTTCCCTGTTTCAGCTTCATGTTGTTCCCTCAGATCTTGAGGGATCCTGGTCACCAGACAGAAGAAATCAGTGCCTTCACTTCCCCTAATGAGGAAGTTGTAAAGTTAACCCTCAGTCTCTTCTCCAGACTGAAAAATCCACGTGACCTCAGCGGCTCCTCATATGACTTCCTCTTCAGACTCTTCACTATCTTTGTTGTTCTTCTATGGGTGCTCCCTAATAACATTTTGATTATTTTATGTTGTGATACCCAAAACTACCCCCAGCACTCAAGGTGAGGCTGCCCCAGCTCAGAGCAGAGCAGGACAATCCCCTCCCTTGCCTGGCTGGCCATGCTGTGCCTGATGCACCCAGGACAGGGTTGTCCCTCCTGGCTGCCAGGGCACTGCTGGCTCATGTTCAACTTGTCATGGACAAGGACCCCCAGGTCCCTTTCCATGTCACTGCTTTCCAGACTCTCATTTCCCATTCCCCAGTCTGTCTGTACATCCAGGGTTGCCCCATGCTGGGTACAGAATCCAGCACTTGCCCTTGTTAAACTTCAGATGCTGGTGAAATCCCAGCCTTCTAATTTGTCAAGATCTCTCTGCAGGGCCTCTCTGCCCTCAACAGCTCCTCACAATTTATTATCGTTGGCCAATTTACTTCATATACCCTTTGGCCCTGCATCCAAATAATCTATGAAGTGGTTGAAGAGCACTGGTCATAAAATGGGGGCCTGCAGAACATAACTAGTGACCAGCTACAAAGCTGATATAACCATATAACCCCATGAGTTCTTCATTAATTTTTAACAACAATATACATTATCATGATAAGGTAACTATGGTGAAAAAACTGATAAAGGAAGTCTCCAAAAAGAAAAAAAAAATGTCTTTAATAAAAAAGACGTGTTCAAGTATATCTGCAAGCTATGTTTTATTATATTAGAACTAGGAAATGCCCAAGTACATGTTAAATGTACAGGAAGTTCAAGGGCTCCATCAGCAGAAAAGCTTCCAGCTGATATTTCTGAATTTCCATATACAATCTTGTTCTACTGTGAATGCAAACTGTACTGTTCTGAATATATACCAGACTGGCAGTCCTGGACATATTTCTGTGTACCAGAAGCATCTCCTATATTGTCTGGAATTTCCTTCTTTCTTAACTCCAGACTGTGTATGTGCAGCCTTGGATTCTAAAGAGGGAATCACTCAAAAGATATTTAACAACTAAAATCCCAGCCAGGAAGAAGACAAACATTGATGAAGTCCCACTCAACAGCAGATTTCCTGCACTGAAAGGCTACCTCCTCATCATGAACATTTGAATTAGTGGGAGGCACTCTTGCATTACCAAAAGCAGTCTTAAATTTACACAAATAGCAAACTGTTGTTCACAAACGATACACTACTCCTGAAATGCATATGCTATTTCAAAACTGGAATTGGTTGAATGGTAAAACCGCTACATCAAAAGAGCACTGCTCTGACCCCCACTGTAAAACCTTTTTTTTCATAGGATTAAAAGAGAGAAAATGGATTTCTGGGAATGTGAAGTCTTACTTGGATGAGGCAATGATGTCTGAACTATTCAAGCTTGCTAACAAAAATTTCAGCTGTGTGTATAGTAAGGAAATACTGATTCCTCTACAAAAACTAGGTGAAAGTAAACCTCTAATGTAGATATAAATTTCCTGTTATCTGTCTGTAGTTCACACAAACTCCTTTAGTAGGTTTCTCTAATCCAATTTCATTCTTCACACAACTAGCATGAAAAATGCAACAGAAGCCCAAATTTATGAAGTTAAAAAATAAAATTTGCACTTACTCATTTTAACAGAATTTAGAATTTCAAATTAGCACCCAGTTACTCAAAAGGGCATCTGAATGGCATTTTCATATAGGTAAGTTGAAAAGTAAGACCACTTACTTTTCATGCCTTCCCTTCATGCCTTTGTCTCTTTCTGCTTATCAATGCATTGTAACACAGCTTCAGACAATAGGGACAAATGCCTCTTCATTGGAGTAAGTGGAACAGTGTCCATTTTCCACCAGCTACAAATCTGACCCATAATTCACTGACTTGCTGAAATATTCCAAACATTGACTGAGTAAATTAACTTTATACATTTAGACTTGAAACTAGGCTTTGGACAATGAGCAAGATCAGAACTGATGACAAGACATCTGCAAATGACAGGAATGCTGTTCAGTCCTTGCACATTCCTCTTCCAAAGTATAATCTGGACTATTTGCCACTTAGTCTCTTGAGATTGTGGTGGTGCTTCCCCCCAGTCTTCAAGCCTGCTCTGCAATCCCAGGAGCTCCTGAGCAGCCTTGACTGAATGAGATGAGTGTTGAACTGCCCCTCTACTGTACCAGTTGGGTGGTGAAATGTCTCTGACCATCAGCCTGTCTTACATAATATGGGTGGCAACACTGACCATAAGAGGAACATCAGCTGCCCAGCCAAAGTGGAGAACAAAGGATAATCAGCTCAACACTAACAGCATTGCAACATTCCTTACCTGAAATGTAGCCCAAGTGGAACAGCAGCATTCCTGGTGGAATTTTGAAAACTGCAGTAGTTACCAGTTTGGGTTATGCCCTGAACAGATAATTACTGATGACTGAATCATCATCAGTCATCTAGCAACCCTATGAACAGTGGTCCTAAGTGAGGCCCTTTGAACTCTCCTGGAGTGCAGCGGGCTGCTCCAGCAGCTCTGTCTGAATGAGACACCTCCCAGAGCTCGTGAACCTTCAGGTTTGCCATACTCAAAAGACTGTTGCTGACCAAGAAGCCTAGACTGATAGAATACACAGACACAGGTGCAACCCATGCCTGCTGAGAAATGCTAAGGATCTGACATATTTCACCAAACAAAAGGAGAAATTTTTGGTAAGTAGCTTTACACTCATAGATATAGATGTACACTTCTTTCTGCCTGTGTATGTATGTCTATTTATTTTGATATGAAGGTTATCATGAGTCTGTAATTAATTCACTGTTATAATAGTAGCAAATTCTACTGGCTCACCTCATAAATGTTAAATTAGTTGATGATTAAGTTCTGCTAAACCCTTTAGAACCCTTGCTATTTTTTATCCATATCCTTTGTACCCTTAATCTCTTGCATTACCAGTCTGTGAAAATCTTTCTAAACTGATTCAAATCTGATCTTCTTATGTATACTTCATCAATATAGTGAGGTATAAAGTGAACCTTGTCACCAAATTCTATTAAAGTTTAATGGTGATTCTTTAAGTGGCCTAACCACTTACTGGTGACAAACCTTCTCTACTGCTAATATGGAACACATAAAAAGCTAAGCTTTCCCTCAGAAACTGCAGTAATGTATCCAAGTAGATACTAACAGGTGCACGTCATCTTAATGTTAGAACAGTCAGCGTAGGCTTAAAAATAAGTGTCAGCTATTTTACTTGGACACCTGTTACTTGATTTTCTCCATTTTGACGGGTGCCAGTGGGAATTTCTGTCCAGATATCAATTAATAAAAGGAGACTTAGATTTGTTAGCACTAAGAGAAAATCCTTCTTTTCATCAGTATTTTCAGTTCTCAAAAGGAAAAGTAAAATAAAAGCATTTACTTCCCTATAGTTTCCTCTGCACTGTAGTTAAAACAACAAATTTGGTTTTCAATTATGCCAACAATGTGAGTGTATCACACTCAAACATAAAAACCTATAAATAAACCCAAACATCTAGTATGAGTGTTAAACACAGTGAATTTTAATGAAGTAGTGAGAAACATACCCACAAGCTTAGTTCTTAGGTGACATAGGAGAGAAGGTTCTTTGCACTGAATGATGTAGAAGGGCAAGTTGCCAAACTGAAAATAGGATAGGTTCTCTCTTTTTAACTTCACTTTTTCTGCCTTCTTGGCTTGGCTTTTACTGCCTACTTGGACTTTCTGTTCTTACTAATGGTGGTGGTTCTCACATCACCTCTTTTCTGGGAAGTGCCAGAAATGGTCTCCAGGAAGATCCATAAAGTGTTCTGCAAGTACCGGGAAGTCAAAACATAACGTTTTTCATCTGAACTTGTGTCTTCCTGGGCATCAGTCACCGGTTGTGCTTGCCATACATTGCTGCCAGGCACAGACTGCTCTTTTGGAAAGATCTCCAGGCACTTCATAAGTAAAAACAAATGAACTTAAGTTAATTAAATTGAAGGTCTTAATAAAAAACAGCTACATTTCAGTATTTTGATAGTAATGGCCCAGATGAAGAGCATTTACCTTTCTTACTGAAATTCAATACTGATTCTCAAAACATAGTGATATTTTACAGTTCTAATCAAAAGGAAAAAATACCATTCATTTTTATAAGGGTGGACAAAAGCCTGGTAAGTATTGGTAACAGCAGTTATATTCAGCACCTCAA
The DNA here is from genome assembly GCF_021018805.1 of Prinia subflava. NCBI lineage: Eukaryota > Metazoa > Chordata > Aves > Passeriformes > Cisticolidae > Prinia > Prinia subflava. The sequence goes on from NC_086253.1 coordinate 25,159,162, forward strand.
TTATTTTTAGCTAAAATGTGTCAGATGGATCACTGGCTCAAAGTTACTCTACCTACTTTAATTAATATTGTGCTAGCACCTAAAAATCCAATCCACAACTGGATTCCTGTCATATCTGGTTTTGCACATACGTAAAGAAACATAAAGACCAGAAAGAGGTTTTGCAGGCTCTTCAGTTCTCAGGAAAATATTTAGGTAGAGTGTACAAGTAAACAAGCTATTCCCACTTTTAGTATGCCAGGCTATTTTCCCCTTTTATCTACAGAGTTCTGCACAATATAAACACAGAAAATCCAGATTATTTTACAAAGTTGCTGTCTACTGTTGCTGATTAATTTTATCCTATTCATTTTCATAATGTTCTCAGCAGTTCCAATGGACCAGAAACAGTGTTTCTATTGTTTGTCTAAAGGACTTACGTTACCACAAATGGTTCTACAAGTGAAAAGATTTAACTTCATCATTATCTTTTACAGTGCATCATTATAGAAAACATCAGTGCCTACAAGTGTAGCTATTCAAAGTTTACACACTGTAAGACCATTAAGATAAGACAGCTTCATTATACACAGGGCATGCAAGCACCATCTCTGGAACCCAGTATGAAACAGTGCCTTCTGTGCCATGAGTAATGCCTTCTACCTTGTCTTCCAGCATTTGGGAATTGCCTGCTCCTGTGCCCTTAGAAGGTGATATTTAAAAATTGACCAGCATTGCTAGACCCATCACCTATTATATACATATGTATGTCTGTGAATATATATATGAATGTATATGTGCATATTTACAGATTTGTATTCTTTCCATTACGTGGAACTCTGAGCAAGAAGGAACCAGATCAACAGAGGATGCAACCTATGGTGCCAGATGGATGAAGTCCAAATGAATTTGCATTAAAAAAGCTGTAGACTTTTCCATCAACATAAACAGTACTTTTTTCTTTTTTCCCCTCTTTTTTTTAAATATTCATGCTGTTGACAATACAAATTTGGCCAAATATTGACAATACAAACATCACCATACTTTTTATTTTTTTTTCTAGCCATAAACTACTAATGTATAGTGGACAACTCAAATACAAGGATGAAAAACATGGCAAGTTTATGGAAAGATGCTTAGAAGGAGCAGATGAACCTGTCTTCTCAAGCACTAAAAAAAAAATAATTCTATATCTAAAAAAGCCACATTTTAACATATATATACACATAGAAATATGACAGGCTAGCACTGAGTATTTTCATCTGCTATAGATATATTACTTTAAACATAAAAACTGACTTGTCAGGCCTGCCTTCATATTCAGAGTCATACTAATACCAATTTTGAATTCAAAGCTGATGAGCTATATGCAAAGGTTTAATCTATAAACAATATATGACATCTTTAAGTACTTCTCGATATCAGCTCATAGTTTTTACAAACACCTTATATTAACATTATTAATTTCTACTACTTTCTGTAGAGGGATACTCTTGTTTGTCCTACATATCTAGACAAATGAAAAATAGGAGTTAAACTCCACTTTAAACTGAGAATGGAACAGCAACAACCAGATAAAAGAAAGTTTATAATTATGATGGTGAAGATGAAATAGTAATAATAATAGTAATAATAAAAATCCTGCTACTCACCACATTGGAGTCAGGACTGACCTCTTCCACCTTGACTAGTAAATCAGCTGTATCAAGTTCAATGTCTTTTGGAGGTGCATTTGGGTTGACAATTACATAACGGATATCACGTTCTATCTTTCCTGGCTCCCTGAACTTCTTGACAGTCTTCCTTTGTCCGTGAGCAGGTGTGGTGTCGAAAAGCACAATGCAGAACAAAGCAATCAAACCACCAATGATGATTATTCCAGGCAACGAGGCAACCAGAGAAGTGAGGCAATTGCTCATGACTGTAAGTGCCCTGGTGTGGTAACAGAAAAATTAATCCCTTCAGAGAGTGCTGCATATCCATGTCGGCATTCTGGTGACCTTAAGCCAGCAGTTTCTGCTTGAGCATGTAGCAAGCTCTGCTATGTCACAATTGGGGACATAGGGGCAGCAAACAAACCTTGCATGTTGACTGTATGCTCAGTTAGTTCCAGCTCTTGCACATCATAGGATCATAGAACCAGAGAATCATAGACAGCCTAGAGCTGGAAGGTACCTTAAATATGGCTAAACAGTCCCAGTTGTCTCAACCTCTCCTCATGGAAGAGATGTTCCAGTCCCTAATGACATCAGACATACTCCGAAGTTATGATGAACCTTACAATTTACACATCACCCAAAGAAAATCAGCCAGCTTAGCCAGCTTGCTGGAATTTAACATAAACTGGAAATACACCAAATTTAGCTTTCTTTTGAAGAAACATCTAGTTGATCAAAACAATATTATGCCTTAATTTTGGTATATCTAATAGTCTTGTTTCTAATATGGTCAGTAGAAAACAATAGAAAAAGTGTCTATTAGTATTGCCATTTAAATTGTAACATTGCAAGAAGAATCCATATAAATAGTTATGAAACTTTCATTTGTTATTGAGAAGGTTTTGTTAAGTTTTCAACAAGAAAACAGTATCAGTTTTGTAGATAAAACACCATATAGTTTTGGTTTTGTGATGGAAAACATAATTCTTTAACATACCTTTTACTGAGTCTATTTGCCAAGACAACTTCTGGGAAAAAAAAAATGAAGTTTAAAACAGTTTTTATGTATAAATTTTTTCATATTGTCGGTATGAAATGTGTACTCTTGGTTTAGGCAGTTTTGTTTGCTTGCTTTTTAATTGCCAGCTGATCTTTTTGGGTATAGACAAGGCTTCTGGAGGCACCATAGTGAATGGGACTGGCATTGACTCAAGCATGCTGAGCCCAAGGTTTGTATTTAACTTGGAAAGATGTAGTTTCTTCCAATAAATCAGAAGACTTTCATTTTCAAAACATTTTTAGTCTGAATCCCACATCTAAAAATCCACTTTTGGCATTTGCCTCTGGCTTTAGAGGGTATGCTACTTTGCCTAGAGTGAAGTAGAAATTCAAGACACAAGCTTTTGGGGGCTTTCTAGTAGGAGGAGAAAGGAGCAAAAATCAGCCCTAGAAACATGTATGTCTTATCTGTAGAAGACATTTAACAGTTTTATGACATCCTGAAAGTCTAGATGATTCAGCATCCTGTTTTGTTTAGGGTACAGAAATTTGGCAGAAACGCTCTTGCTTTCCTGCTAGTCCTCAGAGATCAGAGGGGCTGGACACAGCTAGGATTAATTTCTGATTAGAAAAATTCAACACCATCAATTCTCTTCATATTCAATGAGATCTCAGAACCACAAATAGTGTGGGTTACACCGTAAGGCTGGGCTCATTCAGAAACAGCACAGTTCAATACTTAAAGTATGAGTTCAGTAGGAATTTTCACAAACACAGATTGACAAATAGTGTGCTTTACTGGAGTAACAGACTATAGATTCTCTTTGATTGTCAGTGATAAGTTCATTATATCTCCAGAATATAAGGATAGATGTCAAAGCACGTTTTTATATCTTTGGCAGTTACACAATAAATTAACCTTTTATAGAGAAAAACGGAACTTTTAATTTTATGGGATTTTCTTTGCCTTCTCATAAAATTATGAAAGGATTAGCAGATTTTTTTCTGGTAAATTAACACCCACATGTCCCAGCTTTACAGAGTATCATTAACAAGATCTAGTCAGCACACACTAAAAGATGAAACAATATGCATCTCTATAAGCATTTCAGAGAATTTGAGGACTGCACTTTGGAATTGAACATCATACTTACTACCACCTGCTGCGCCTTGATGAGCATTGTGGAGAGGCTTCAAGGTGCTTCTTATGTATAAAACCAAACTGGAAAATAGATTCTAAGAATATGAGAGACAAGAGCTATTTTGTATCACCTCCAAGATGATTAGAATATGTCTGACAGGTCCTCAGGGACAAATGCTGCTCAGACCACTTCTGTTAACCTGAACGACTTGTTAATGGAGACATAGCCTTGCAAAACCTATCTCTTCCCCTACATCCATTATTTTATCTCCAGTGAGATCTTTCAACCCCAAAATTTCCTTGCAGTTACTTGGCACCTGTTCTGCCTGACATTAGAACTGCATCTGCTATTAATGCCAAGTAAAAATATTTCTGCTACTATGGTAGCTTGTAAAAATCTGTAGACAAAAGTATCACTGCAATGGATGCTTGGCTATCTGGGTTTTTGCAAAAATTTGGGTTTTTTAATAATTACAAATTTAGGCAAAGATGCATTCAAAATTTTTTCAAGCTCAATTCCAATCATCTGTTGTTAGGTACAAACTTACTCTCTTCTGCTGTAGTGTTTCATCTCACTTATTCAACTTAAAAGGGTAAATAAGGTATATCAACCTTCAGCATGGAAGCTGTTTTCACACAGCAAAAATAAAATAGAAAAAATCTTAAAGGGAAGAACACTGATTCATTTTGTTTCAACTTAGGAGGGAAAACAATTTTATCATTTTCTTTCCTGTATGACTTCTTGATATAAATATATATATAGACATATTTCTTTTAAAAAATCACATTCTCTGCACACTTATTTTTTATAGTGTTCTAGACAATACATAATGCACAGTCTAATGAAATTTAAGTGCTGCATCTATCATGATGAAATTAATTATTACAACCAGATTGGGAGATTTAACTTCCTAGGAACAAACATCTTCTAGCAGAGCAGGTAGGTAATATTATCATTGGTTTACCCTTTATAATTAATAAAAAAGATAGTAAATGTTTTTACCTAGAGTAACTTCTGCCATGGTTGCTTGTGAGAAAAGTATTGTTTGAGAAAAATATGCATTTCTGGAGTGGGGTAGGTGGACAGAGTTAAGTGTCTGCTGTAATTTTTTTTCCAAGGGAATATACAGCTTCTACTTCAGAAGTAAAAAGTAAACTATATCTCTGTGAAGATTTGCTCTAACATGAAGAATCTGAATGAAACATCTTTATCTTAGGTTTCATATCCCCCTTACAGAGGTTCATAAAAGAAAGGTCATTTTGTATTCACCAGCCTTGTGACTTTCAACAAGAGAAGAACACTTCCAAAGTATTAGGAAGAAAAATTTGCATTTGTTTTTATAAAGAAGTTTTGATTTATCTATGATTTCTTTTCAAGACAACATCTAAACACACCTTGTGAATGCATAATGCTTAGATATATATATACATAGATTTATGAAGGGAGAGGATAAGGATGAAAAAGTGGTTTATACTTTGTACATAGTAACAATCTATGTCCTTGCTACAATAACGTGAAAAACAGAGTTTGGTGTCTCTGCAGGTACCAAAGGGCAAGAAGCAGAAATTCCTGTTTTTTCCCTGTAGAAAGATAAAACGAAGTCCCATTTATTATTGCAAAAGTTGCCCTCCTTTGTAAGTCTTGAGCAGTTGCAAACAATTCCTGCATGGCCAATTTTTGTGCTTCACAAAAAATGAATCCCGGTTCTGTTTCCTTTTTAAAATTAACATTCTGCAAAAAATTACCACACTGCTCACAAGTCAGGTAGGTCAAAACACAATTGTAACTCTGATACTCTAGAATACTGATGGCCATTTCTTGGAAGTTCAATTCTGTTTATTTCCAACTTCTGGTTTCTGTAGATTTTCAATGAGTGAATGTTATGGTTTTGTAGAAGTATTCTCCAATTTAGTACTCACTTATAACCTTCACTCACCTCCCTTTCCCCCTCCAACTGGACACACAAAAGGCAAGGTCATGGGTTCAGATAAGAATTTATTGGAAACAGATAATTAACTGAGATAGGACATGAACAGTAACAGAAAAATATTAATAACAAAATGTATAAGACAAAGAAATGATTTATACAAAAAGTCCCCCAAAATAAACAAATACCCATTTTTTGCAAGCTCAGTACCAATCTTCTGCTGTAGACACAAACTTACTCTCTTCTGCTGCAATGTTTCATCTCTATTTTTCAACTTAAAGGGGTAAATCATGGGGTTCTCTCCCACTATGCTTTTTCCACCTGAAGGAATGCCCTCCTCTCATGAAGTGAGAGTCCCTTTCCCCCATCCTGGGAATGATGTGAGGTTGTATCCAATAAAATCAAGATCTTGGCCGCTCGCCTTCACATCTATTGCAAAAAAATTAACCCTGTCCTGGCTGAAAACAGGATCATAAAAACATCACACCAGTTCTTTTCCTTACTTTTTGATCCAAGAAATGTCATGCAAATAGCCTTGCTATTCAAGACTTCACGATAAGGGGCAATGAATATCTGTGTCCCTGTGTTTTTTATATTTCCTACAGCTGTCTTCATGCTTATTCTTTGTTTTTTCCTGCATTCAAAAGGTATTAATGAAAACACGAAAAAGTTGCCCATAATGTTTGTACATGATGAAGATAGGTGTGCTTTTTTGTCAGGTTGGTAACGAAATGCAAAGAAAGCCGATTTTCATTCTTTTTAACTTCTCAGTAAGAAGCATAGAAAATGTGAGACCATCTTCTCCATACCTGCAGCTTCCCAGAAGTGACCATAATCTACTCATTGCAGCATATTCTAGTTATCTTAATGAGATGCCACTTCATTCATGAAAAGACCATGAAAAAGGATGTTGAAATGCCATCCTTCATAAGCTCCAGGCAGTGAAACTGAAATCGAGTATGAGCTTTAGGAAAGCCACTTTTGCTGACTGCTATTAGATCTATCTCCATTTAAATGACTTGTGAGTTGGAAAATTGTTATTACTACACTAAATGTGTCATGTTCTTCCCACAAACCACATAATGTATTTCAATATAATAAAATAGTTTAAATTTACTGAGTTTAATTGTCCCTTCTTGTATTACATAATTGTTGGTGCGTAATCAATGGGATATGCTCACTTAATAAAGGCAAATTATTTCAAATGGTGTTCTTCTGGCCTTATCAGAATGAACTACATCTCTAGATATATAAGCTATATTTAAAGGTGTAATATTAAAGTCTAAAACAATAAGAACTTATTGTTTCAAATTTAAATATCACACCTTTGAATATACTTATTGCTGTTTTAATATTGAATTATTGGTGTTTTTTAAAAAAATAGCTCTTTATCCCTTAAAAAATACAGAAAAATAAAAAATTTTCTCAATGTTTCATTTATTGCCACCTTAATGATATGTTTTTGGACTAGCTCACCTTCAACAATGCTGTCCACTTTTAGAGTGCACCACAATAGAGAATCAGTTTCAGTTGCACAGGGTCACTCCTGACCTTTTCATAGGTATGAGACCACACGTTTATGCTTATATTGATCATAATTGTAATGTAACTGAATGAAAATTGTCAATTGCTTTTCTATCAGCCAAGTCACAATATTAACAATAAAAGATGAAATTCTTAAATTACACAGAAACGTAGGAGAACTAGCAACAAAATCTAAGTAAGCAAAAGATTATGCTGTGCTATCTGAAAGTACTTCAAAATTTTTTTGATACATGAATGATTTTAGAGCTACTTTTTCTCTTTGAATTTGTAACTTACAGAGTGGCTCAATGCAATCTGAGTCAGAGAAAAACATGTTTCAGACACCTCCTGGGACTTACATAGGTCTTGGCATGCCTCTAACTATGTGTCTACTAGCAAGTGGACTTCAGTCAGGCTAATATTAATACAGGAAACTTTAGTTAGGCATTTCATGCAATGGGCAACATGTAATTAGCATGAATATACCTTCTGCAGAGCAATCTGATTGGTCCTAAATACGCATTGCAAGAACTGCTGAGGGGAATGGATGAATACTGTGTTTTACTGGTACCAAGGCTTATTGACTCAAATAGATCACAACAAAACCATTGTTTTAATGAACTGCAGCTGCCAAGGCAAAGTAGAGGACAGTTTGCATCATAAATTCATAGCCATTTCCTTTCTATTCCATCACTTCTGAGAAGATTCCATCCCCAGTAAGCAGCCTAGATTTGATACTGACATTTATGCCTAAGAAAATGTTTTGTCAATAGATGAGAATAGATAAATAGATGAATAGATGAGAAAAACGACAGAGGAAGTATTGTGAAAAAATAGTCTAAGTCTTTTGTCTCTGAAAATACTCATTCCAATGCTCTGCAGAAGAATTTTGTAAGCAGACAGCTTATTGTTGCAGCCCAACCAGCAGCAGTTTTATGTATAAACACCTGAGAATTGCTTTCCTGAGAACAGGAAGAACTGAGCATTATTCTAGTATCTATGTGGAAAGCTTAGTATTGATGAAGAATGCAAGTAGAAAACAAAACTAGGGCACAAATTAAAACCAAATCTAAACTCATCTGGGTTCAGCTTTAGCTAGGTGTCATTCATCCATGAGTTGGCCTTTTATGTGCTCTAGGCCATTTTGCTAGCAAGCCCAGGGTTACACACAATGCAGGATAAAATATGCCACCCAGCATGCACAGTCTGCCCATCTCAGCTAATGGCTGTACATAAATACTGAAAAGGAACAAAGAACACCAACTTCACATCTGGGAGGCTACACGTTGAGAGTACAGAACCTGGCCACTGCTCTTCTTATAAAGAACCTAAATAATATACCTTTTACCCCTCCACCCCAAAGCATAGCACTTTCTTCAAGCAATACATCAGTAATTTCATGGTCAATAGTAAACCAAAATGAAATCAAAGATTAAAATTTAGTTTAAAAAATGCTGTTGATAGCATCTAAGGAGACCTTTCAGTTTCATTGTCCTTTCAGTAATACGACTAGAGCTTTAAAGTCATCCTACTTAGAACTCTTTCTGAAAATTGTGGTTTTATTCTATTGCCAACTCAGCTGCCCAGTAACAACTTCTTGTGGAACAAGTGCAGAATGACAGGCACACATCTGTGCTACTCTTTTTCTCCTGACCATCTTTTTAAGCATCTGAATTTCAAGTAAGATTCTTCAGGAGAATAAGAGCTGATTCAATTTCAAAGTGTAAGTACAATAGCATAATACTTGCCACATACCAAGTGCATTTTGCTCATTCTGAGCAGCACTGGAAGGGTTGTTTTTTTTTTTTCTTTCTTTTTTTTACTAGATTTCTTATTGCTGAGGTGTTTAATAATGTAATTTTAACCATGATGAATTATTAGAGCTTATTACCAAGTCTACCACTTGCTCTTTGCAAATGTCACGGAGCAAAGAAATTAAGGTACTGAATTTAGAAACTTAGAAACTTTTGCCTGTTTTGAAGACAAAACCTTTGCCTTTCTAAAATGAAAAAGCTCTGCCCCTGTTTTAAAATAAATTTAGAACTTATATTTTTATACCAAATAGTAGATAGTAAAAATCACAAATTCTTCTTACTGTTTTATTTCTTCATTCTACAATCACCAATGAAGCATATACAATTTTTCAGTACTTCTTATTCTTTCTTTCCTTCACTTGCCTTCTCACTTTGTCACATATAAGCAAACTACAGAGGAGAAGTTCTAAATAGATACCAATACAAAAGGACTTACTAAGAAGAACTCAAAGGTATAGTAGTGTAAAAGTTCCATACTTATCTGATGAAGACATTCCAAATAGAAGTGCTGATAGTCGCAGGAAGGAATGACAAATCCCATTAGTCACTAAGGATGGAGTCAGCTGGCCAAATCTTCAATCACTTTTGAACAGTCTGATCCTCCTTCATCAGATTCAGTGAAGAGATGATACTTTATACTGAATTTAACACCATCAACAGTCAAAGTGGTGATCATTTTACCAGAAGGCTGAAATACTGATTCTATTGGTGAAAAAATGTTTTCACATATGAAAAAAATTGCACAAAGCTTGAGTTTCTTTGCATGAAACATTGGTCTAATAAAAAGAAAAGAAAAGAAAACAAACCCCACCAAAAAAATAAACCACAGCCCCCTCTACCCCCCAGAATACACAGTAATCATTTTCCTTTAATCTGAACTTTATTACAAGATTTTAAAAAATTCTCTACTGCTTTTCCAAATTTTCTAATAGGGTGTTTTACAAGTTTTCTTACACTTTATCATCAACTATGAACTGGCTCAAAATAATTTACCAAAAAATTTGAAATCAAGGTCCAAGTTTTAACTGCAGTCTCTTCTTTAATGAGAATTCATTATTACCTACTCTCATTTTCCAAATAAACACAGTTTATTGTCAGGTTTTAGTTTGAGCTAACAATGTCCAAGGAGATATTACTTTTTATTTTAGTTGCATCACATTGTTAAACATTCTTCTTCATTTTTTCCATGGTACCTAATTGACGTGAAAGGAAATTTACTGGCGTAAGACCACTGGGAGTATTAAATAACAATACCATTATCATTTCAGCAGTTACAATCTTCTAAATATTATTTTTAATAATTGAAAATAAGCAAGCACACAGAAATATGCATTTAGATATCATCTCTTGTCTTTCTTCTATCTGTTGTCTTTATCTGTAAGCTGGTACATAGACACTTACAAACAAATCTCTGTGGAATCAATTGTTCTTTGCAGCTCAGTTGCAGTAATGTTTCTGCATAATCAGAGACAGAGAGTAGTTTTGCCCTCCTAAACTTGTAATAGGCAAAGGGAATTCACAGCTGAGAGGAGCTAAATACAGCTTTTTTTAATCTCAGTCAGAAACACTCTCTTCTAAACAGTCTGACTGAACTTCACCATGCCAACACATTTCAGGTAACTGTATTCCAAAATGAAAGTTATTGCAGATGTTTCAAGATTTGCTTTGCAGTCCCAAGTCCACAACTGAGTTGTGAGCACCATGGGAGTGGCAGAGATAACTGAAAAGTAAAAAAAGTTAAGAACAGACTAGGTTTAAAGCCCAGTATGTTGACCTGGCCCACAGCACTTCAAATGGCTGAAGAGAACACTTTCATCAGTATTTTTCAGAGTCCTTACTCTGTTCTTGTTACCTTTAATCTCTAGGACTCTCAAATCAACATAAATTAAGCCTCCTGAAAAAGAAATATGATCTTAGGACTCTTCAGCTTCATCAAGTCTCCTCTGACACTCCTTTCTTAAATAGAAGTAGGCAGTACTGTCTGATGGCATTTCATATACAGATCAGAGCAACAGAACCAGAGGTGAAAACCAGAAAAAGTACCTTTCTGCTGTGCTGAAATACTGTGGTCCTCTGACATTCTGTTTTTTGAAAATATGTCTGGGAACAAAATTTATGGAGCTGCACACACATATCATCAGTCTAAGAATAGATTTTTTACTGACAGAAATTAAGCCTTAGTGATTTCAGACAGCTTCAAGATTAAGGAGATACAATTTGAGGTCACAATTTTGGATTTCATCACTAAATGTGTGCATGAATCCTGCTTTAGGAATTTTAATCCTTTGTAATGTCTGGTCCCTGATCCTGTAAGCCTTGCCAAGAACTGACAAAGTTGTGCCAGTGAAAGAGAGTTCTTTTTGCCACCTCCAATCAGAAGGGTAAAGCATTTTTGTTAAAGAAACTCATTCTGCCAGTCAACAGAATGCAAACGGAGATGGAGGCAGAAAATAAATATCTGGGGAAGGAAAGGGAGAAACAAGAGAAGAAGGAGAAGAAGGAATCTCTATTTCACATTCAAATCTTCTGTTGTGAAGTTCAGCTGTAGAAATACCACTCTTTTTTTTTGGTCAGGCCATCTTCAGAGTGAGGTTGACAAGGGTCTACTGGTAATGATGATCAGAGATGGTGACAGTAGTAGCTAGAAAGGCAAAACACACTCCCCTAAGTTCATCCATCTCAGAAGACATACAAGAGGTAGAAGGTCTGTTACATGTTCCTCAGTTTGTCACACAAGTTTCAATATGTGCATGTGTAGTTCTTGCTTATTTGACATAACCCTAAATAGAAAGCTCCAAATAAGCAGATTTAACCCCTGCTTGAATTGTTGCTGAATATTAACTTTTGTCCATTGAGCAGAGTTGGATCATTTTTCCTACAAAAACTCACTAAACGTAGACATTTCTGAGCATCTAAGCACAATCCTACCATTGAGTAACATTACCTGGTATACAGCACTACTTTGGGGTCCCTACAGCTCGTGCTAGAGCTTCTTAGATATCGTTCCAAGGGTAAACACAGGGGCAAATAATAAAAACAAGATCTTCTCAGTATAAAGCCAGCTGGAAGACAGCAAGCTTCCATAGAAAGAAAGGAACAAGGCATTGAAGTAAAAAGAGATTTTCACCTTCAACTAGATTGTTGAGACTAATGCAAAGCAGAATATGGAAGTCTGGTTAGAGGTGAGCTGGGAATTCAGTGGGTAGTATTTCTGGGTTTGGTCTGATTTATGGCTGAAAGAAAGTATAGCAAACTACAAAAAAAAAAAGGTGCTGGTTCATTTGAGACCAATTTTATAACTGCACTAGCAGGGATTTCAGGAAATAACCATTTTGCATGCATGTAAAAAACTCTCAGGCAGATTTAATCAACTTGAGCTCCTGAGAAAGTAGTTCTGGGCTCTAGTTGAGTTAATGAGACCACTTATGTTTCTGAAATGATGTCTTCCAGTTTTTATAGAATAAATTCCATCCAAACTTCCCCAACAGCTGTGCTAAACCTCAAGGGCCTTTTCTTAGCCATGTCTTCCATTTAGAGCTTCTCCTTTAAATTGTGTGCTCTACCTACATAGTTATTATTTCTCCAGACCATAACACTGCTTAATATAAATGCAATGAAATGAAAATGTCTGCTTGAATCACTGCTAAAAACAAATGACATTTTTGGGGCTGACTAGGAATTAGAAATGGTAAATATTCTGCTGTCAGCATGTCTCTCCATCAAGCTGATCAACAGTCTGGCCTTTCCCTGCTTGAGTACTCTGAACAGCAGCAGTTTTGCATTTATGTTTTAATAACACTAGCAAATATTATCAAGGGGGCTAGGACTTAGAAACAGCAAATACTTAGTCTTATGAAAGATGTCACTCTTGGATAAAACAGGATAAGTGCCATGCATCTACAGGGAGAAATCAAAACAACATGGTTTGCAAAACTATTTAGGTGATATAAATTATATTCTTCTTGCCAAACGTAAATTTAGGTAGTTACCAGACCTCATTGCAAAGTTTTGCTAGCAGTAGATTCATATTAATTGTTGTTTTTAACACTGTTCAAGCAGTTAGAATGATCTAATAGTATGAAAAGCATATACAAATTGGTCACACAATTGCAGCTTACTGACTGTCAGAATTTACCTCTAAACACTGAGTTATACTTGCAGAATTTGTAATTCATCACAGATTTAAATAAATGGTTTAAATCACTGAGACTCTGAAAATTATCTACACTCTGATTAAAAACTGCATTTTATGACTGTAACTGTCATTCATTAAAATAAATTATTGATTTTTAATGTCCTACGGTGAGAAACATATGGTTTCTACAACCATCCTTGGGTCCCAGAGGACTTCAAGAGGGAGAATGGTCTTCTCAGCACAGTCATGACTGTTTCACAATACAAAAAAAGTTTCAAAATACCTTCACAAAGTTTACTTCTCAAAGTAATTATCAGGCATAGCTAGGAATTTGTGAAAGATTGCCCACTGGGAAGAAAGGAGGGTTCAGTAGACCCACCACAGGACACAGCTGAGCCCACAGGACAAGCTGGTGGCATTTCTGTGAAAGGGTGTTTTTAAAAAGGCAGAAAATACCACATAGGCAGTGGAGGAGGGTAGGTAAGAGTGAAACACAGCAGTGGGAACACCATGACCAGGAGAGAAGGAAAAGGTGGTGAAGTAGATACTCCTGGAGAACTGCAGCCCTTCAAGAGACAAAGCCAGGGCCAAGGAAAAATGGGAAGGGGAGGGATTGACAGAGAGGAACCACCTTCTCCTGATGTGACCACCCACGCCCCACACTCCTGCACCACGTGGTGGGAGAGTAAAGGACTCTGGAGTGACAGAATGGGGGGGAGCCTGGAAAAGGGGGAAAGACAAGTATTAGTTTAATGTTTGTTGTTTAATTTCCTCCTACCCCAATCAATAATTTGATATCCATTTTAATTTGCAGTAAGGTAATTTTTTCCAGGTCCAGTTTTGTTTTCTAGTCAGTTTTGTTTGTGATGATAACTGGCAAGGGAACCTGGCCCGGGAGTTTTCTCACCCTTTGCTTCCTATTTTCTCTCTTCTCTGCTGTCTTAGGAGGAGAGACTGAAATAGCAGCTGGGTGGAAGTTTAGCCTCTGGCCAAAGCTAATCCACCACAGACACAATCATTTTGTCCAGAAGCACTAGAAACAGAGGGGGTTATTTTACTTGTCATCTAAGAATAACCAGATAGTTCAGCACAACAAAAGAAAAACATTTCAAAGGGTGTTACTAGAATTTCCACTATACAAGTGAAAGAAATAGCCTGTCAGGAAGGCTGTTCTGCAGATCAATAACAAAGGCTGGCCATGCTGCAGCAACAGGAGCTGTCATTTTCCAAAGTTGTATCCTCACAGCTTGGTTCACTTGTGTAAATGTCACAATGTCTAAATTTCTGTGTTTTGTTTTGTTTTCAGCTTCAGTCTCATAAAAACTCCTAACAGAATTATGGGAACAATCTGCTAAATCAGACATCTCCATAATGAGATTGTAGCAATTCTCTTAAGTCCCTGTTTCTAGATGTACAGCATGTTCTTTCTACCTCAAAAAGAACAAGATTGCTATTCTAGCACAGCCCAAAGAAAAGATAGAATGCATACCAAATTCCCTCTGGATGGCACTCTGACTTAGAAACCTCTTTTGCTGGCCAGAGGGTAATTCAGAAAAAGTATGACTCAGCTGTCCTGTCTACTATGTAGAGGCAGTCCCAAGCAGCTGTAGCCTACTTGACAAACAGGTCACCTACAATTGGAATTAAAAATTTAATTGTTAAGGCATTTTCAGTAGAATTTCATATACTATCTTGCCCAAGAGAAGTCTCAACAGCAGTTGAGATTCTTTCCATTCAGGTCTCTGTTTAATTAACTTCTTTACATTTCCAAACGTTGAAACAATCTATAATATGATCAAGACTCAAACTAAACCAGTTCAGTAATCTTCAGCAGAACTGTACACAAGATTATCCAAACAGCAGTTTCAATTTTGAAGGAAGTTTTCCTTTATAATGATGTCCTATTTCAATACTTTTATTTTTCAGTTTGTGAACCACAGAATTAAAAAAAAAGTCATCTAGTGCTTACAAAGAGACTGCAATTAAATTTAAGTTCAAAGTAAACTCTTTAAGGTCCAAAATAGTTTTTTATGACTCTATTATTTCTTATCTTTTGTTCAAGCCATAGACTTAACAAAGCTGATGGTTTCATTCAGCTCATACAGAGTGGATTGCTCTTCCTAATTAGTTCTACTGATGTCTTGCATCAGGCTTAGGCTAAATAAAACACACAGCTCAAAAAAATCCCTGGTAATTTTGGGTGAGCTTAGTTCCCCAGAGAGGCACAAGGCATTTCATCCAGCCAGGATCAACCCACTACATTCACCATTAAACATGTCCTCAAGTGTCACTTCTGCACATCTTTTAAATACATTCAGGCATAGTGACTTGAGCTCTTCCCTGGGCAGACTGTTCCAATGCTCGACAAACTTCTCTGTCAAGAAGCTTTTCCCAGTATCCAATCTAAACCTCCCTTGTTGCAACCTGAGACCATTATGTCTTGTCCTCTTACCTGTTATGTGTAAGAACTCACTGCCCTCCAGATTGCCCTCCAATCTCCTTTCAGGGAGCTGTAGAAAGTGATAAGGTTCTCCCTGAGCCTCCCTTTCTCCAGGCTAAATACCCCTAGTTCCCTCAGCCCTCCCCACAAGGCTTGTGCTCTGATCCCTTCACCAGCCCTGCCCTTCTCTGCACACAATCCAGCACCTCAATATCTTTTTTGTACTGACAGGCCCAGAAATGGACACAGGATCTGAGGTGCAGGCAGCCTCACCAGTGCTGGGGACAGTCACTGCCCTGCTCCTGCTGGCCACACCATTGCTGACACAGGCCCGGATGCCATTGGCCTTCTTGGCCACCTGGGCACTGCTGGCTCATGTTCAGCTGCTCCCAGCCAGCACCCTCAGGCCCTTTCCCACTGGGCAACTTTCCAACCACTCTTCCCACGGCCTGTAGTGCTTCTTGGGGTTGTAAACCAAGTGTAGGACCTGGCACGTGGCTTTCTTTCAACTCATACAATTGGCCTTGGCCCATCAATCCGGCCTGTCCAGATCCCTCTGTAGAGCCCCGGAGAACACCGCTGGTGACCCACCGCCAACTGGATTTAATTCTATTCCTCATCACTCTGGGTGGGACATCATCTGAGGACGGACTGAAAGGTATAGTGTCTTCCTCTGATATTTAAAGTTTTGTTTATCTCCTTCAGTGCTTGGATCTCAATCCTCTTGTTTTCTATTGCTTCCTCATTCTAGGAAATTCGCCCGTAGAAGGAAACTACTAGTGAAGAGACTATTCTTGGAAAGCTTTGGCTGGGTAGAAAAAAGGAGCCAGGAGGAACCCTCAGCTTCCATCTCCCAATGAAGGTGTATCCAGGTGAAATATGGCCTTCATACAGCTTTTCCCAAAGGGGATAATGGCTATTAGAATGCAGTTTTGGATTATCTCTAACAGGCAACTACAATTTCCCTCCTGTATTATGAATTATGAACTAGTGGTTTATTTATTTTCCGGCTAAATTATCAGCTAATTATTATTTCTCAGGCAAACAATAATCCTTTTCATGAGGGAAAGCCTTCAAAGCAAATATTTTTAATTGAGAACACAAAAAAGTTTAGAAATACAAAGCAAATAAAAGTTAATCTCTGCTTGGTGCAAGCTTTCTGCCTTCTCGAAGAGGTCCAGAGCCTCTAAGGGTGAGAAAAGCCTCTAACAGAAATTTTCATTTACTCTTCTGCTGTAATCCATTTAAAATGTACAGTTGTAAACCTGATCTGATTGTTATTTCAAGAGCAGCAGTCTGAAAATGAAATGGTGACAAGCAAGATAAAATACTAAGAGAAAAAAAGAGCAGTGCTGGTAAAACTGAGGCAAACTCGTAAGTAAAAACACAGCTTGCCCTGGAGAAAGGTAAAATACACGATTTTGTGTTCTCTGATAGCACTGGCCGGGAGGTATTCTGACAAATTAACACCACAAATTTTGCACTGAGCAAGAATATTATAGATATTCTTTCAGATACTCATTTCTGGTTTCATTCTGAAGTACTGCACCAACTAGCCCTGAAAAAAAGCGGATATGCACTGTGTGGTTGCTGTGGGCAAAGAAAGATAATACTCTCCTTCCTGCCTGTGAGCCATCAGTCTCCAAGTAGAGAGCACCACTGCCTTTCTCACAGAAGAGAGGAGACCAGAGCAATAATGGGAAGCCTGCCTGTTGGGTTGTAAAGATTCTTCTTTCCTTGCAACATTAAGCAGAGGTGCTGGAGAGACTCACACTAAGCAGAGCAGATATCACTGAGGCTATGTATGCAACACGAGGCAGAAATGCCTGCAGCACAGCACCAGCCATGGTCTGGACCTCTGGGACCACGTCAATGGTCCACCTGGGCCTCCTGCCCACAGAAATCACCAGACAAGCAGGAGAGTTCCTTCAGGCCCTGTCCCAGTCTCCCTTCTCTCTCTGATCATGGAATTGAGTCAGGGTGAAACTACACCCAGCACACCTCAGCAGAGCACAGCATAACACTCCTAATAATGCCACTGGGTCCTGAGGAACTCACATCAGTTCCTCTAACCACTTCAAATTTTACTTTGAACTCATCCATGTTGTCTCTCACTGTCATGCTCTGAGAAGCAAGGATCAAATGAGATTGTGCAAGTGTCTTTTTTTGTTATAAACAAGAATTCTGAGATTTAAATTTGATTTTAGTGGTGCTATACTTTCTTGGTCCAGCCCTACCGGTTTATCTATCTTTAAATTTTATTTATCTACCCAAAATGTTGAGCTGTTTATCCACCTTGCCGTTAGCTCAAAATGTAATGCAAGCACCACTGCATAGGTTGATAGAGATTTTTAGACTAATTCAGCTGTTGCACGTGAGTTTCTCAAAGGAAAACGTGGTATTAGGGAGAGGAAGAGAAGACAAGAAAAAATAAAACCATGAAAATTTCTAATGCAAGTGAGAGATGGGAAGCAATGATATCACCAGGTGCTAGATCCTGCAGGAACAATGGACTGGAAGTAAGAAAAATATTTACAAAGTCAAAATAGAAACCAATGGAGGAAAAAATCTATTAAAAATAATGCAAAAACATCACAAATTTTACTAAATTTTAACTAAGTATCAGAAATTGAGTTCTAGCAGGTGCCCCCAATCCCTTAAATGGTGCATTTTACCCATGTAGCTATTCTACAACATTGGATTGTCAATAACTTGCATCTCTTTTGAAGTCATTAATTATTTTATGACTTCTAGATTTTTAAGTAAGTAGTTGTTAACCTCAACAGTTGTTTAGAAAAAGGGAACTGTGTCATGAACAAAGAATCTGTGCTAGTTCAACACAACAGTATAAAATATTCTCTAAACAGTGTTTGTAACAGAATAAACATGTCTCTAGTACATAGATACTGGGCAAATATGCATTCAGCATTAGCAAACCTCTCTTCTAATCTGAAGGAGTTAGCTAAGGATATTTCTGTTGTGTGTTTTCTCCACTACAAATAAATCCTAGAATCACAGGATGGTTAGGGGTGGAAGGGATCTCAATGACCCCTTTCAGTGAGCACAGAGGTTTCAGCTTTCTGCCATTGGCAGGGAGTCCTTTAACTAGACCAGGCTGCTCAGGGCCCAATCCAGACTTGTTTTGAACCCTTCCATGGAGCATCCACAACTCTCTAAGTAGCCTATGCCAGTACTTCACCACCCTCTGAGTAAAGAATTTTCATCCTAACATCCAATCTAAATCTGCTCTCTTTCAGTTTAAAATCATTGTCCCTTATCCTGTCACTATTTGTCCACGCAAGAAACTGTTCTTCCTCGTTTTTTATTAACCCCCCTTTAAGCACTGGGACATTGCAATAAGTGGAAATTACACCAATGTCCTTCAAGTTCTTGCAAATTGTCTCCTGCCCTGTTTCCTAATGCAGCAGTAGGACAATACTGGCTCTGTGCTAAACAGAGATATGAAGAGGTTTGCTCCTGGAGAGGAGCAAACTGAAATGCCTCAGGACATTAAGGCTGCAGAGTTGTCACTAAAGCACATATAAACAACATCACAGAGAGAAAAAACTCCAATATGCAATTAAAGCCAATGTCCAAAACTAGCAAACACAGAGGAGGTCACCAACAAAGACACTGCACTGTAATTTAGCAGGTCAGAGGTTCAGTGTACCCATCCGGAATATTATTACCACATGGACAAGAACAATGACCCAAAACATGTGTACACACAGACATGCACAGAGGCCTCTCATTCCAGGGTTCCAAGAAGATCTGGTTGCTTCACCCAAAGGGCTGAAGGATCATTCAGGAATATGCAGTAGAGAACAGTGGTTTGTTCAGGAGAATTGGGCAGGCGAAGCCTCTATGGGTGCCCAGGGTCACCTTCCCCTCACAGGGGTTCTCCTCTAAGGAACATGACAGCACATGGGCTTGAGGTGGGACCTGTGGCCATACATGGCAGTGGTCCAGAAACACAACTGCCAACATCTGCACAGCTTCCATGTTTTTGCAAGTTTCTAGCTGCTGCCTGTGTTACAGGGCACTGCTTCTGACAGCAAGAGCACCAGTTGTGGCTGCCTGCACTCTTCTGGCCCTGCTGCCCAGTTATTGACCACTGATCCCTGGCAGTCTGTAGGACATGTCAGCTTTGATGTATCACTTCCCTTAATGTGTTTTTTGGAATGCTGTGGCGATAACACACTCACATTTATCTTCATTGCTGCTGTTGGGAAATGTGAAGGTTGTCTCTAACAAGATTTGTCCATTTAGTTAAATAATTATGTTAGAATTTTAAAGCGCTCTGGGTTATCAGAAGGCAGCAAAAAATCTCTAGCCCAACAAATGCTACATGGTAAAAATATTTTAATAAATTATATTTCAAAACCCTTTTGCATGTTGCTGTAGAAATTCTGAATATAGAGAATCAAACCCCCAAATGTATGTACTCAGTGCAACTGACTGCGTGGAATAAGCAGCAGCTTCTGATGGGAACAGAGCTGGATGCCCATTGACAGTGTGAATGATGACCATGTGATCTCACTGTGACTTTACTATGTGCTGAGAAGGCTGTAATTCCAAACCAAATACTTTGGTGCAAAACACTGGTTATACTTCTCAGTCACATCAGAACATACAGCTCTTAGTTATAAAATAATTTTGCTCCTGCAGCTGCAGCTGTAAATCAGTTCTATTGATTGCAAAGGAGCAACACTGCCTTACACTGAGACTCTGGTCCTGTCAACTTTATTTAAAATTAGATCAGCAATCTCACTACAGCAACTAAACTTTGTCATTAACTTTATTTATTGGCTGACAGATTTTTTTTCCCCACTCATTCAAACCTCTGGCAGTGATGAGCTGTACTTGCAACTACAGCTTAATTTAGTGCAGCTATGAAGGTCTTAGCATCTTCTAATATTCGCTATAGGACAAAATACAAATAAGCCCATTATCAAGATAGCATGCTTTGTTATCAGCAACAGACCCAAAACAGGCAACAGATAAGCAGGATAAAATTGCTCTTGTGAATTATCATTAATAACAGAAAGATACCAGAGTTCTTAGTTTCACACCTCTTTCCAAAGAGTTTTCAGATTCAGAGTTTACTAGCCAGATAGCTCTGCTCCTCATTACTTCCTGAGGGGAACCCTGCTTGCTAAATTCTGAGGGTCTGTCTTCATTAATTACTGATTTATTTACCTTAGGAAAGTTCCAGGCACAGAAATATTACCCATCTGTTTAATCAGTATACTTCTAAGGGTATGCATATGTTTCTTTCTCAGAATTTAAGTTCAAAAATATAATTTTTTCTGGTTACTGACAAGTCCTTTACCAAAAAATCTTAGTACTTTGCATTCATTAAGTCAGTGTTAGTTTCAACAGCTTTATGAGCAGCATTATTGACACTTTATAGATATAAATAGAGACACACAAAATTATTTATCTCAAATAAAACAGAAAATATTCTAGTCTTGCAGAGCCAGTGTCACTATAGGAAAAGGACAACTTTGAATTCTGAGTCTTAAGGCTCATATCTAACCTTTGATTCATGCTCTGAGCACAGCCCCCAGGGTTTCTTGTAGCAGTCTCTATGGAAAATAACAGTTAGGAGCAGGGAAATAAGGTCACTGCTGAGGTATTGGTGCCCCCTTTACCTTAGGTACTGCTGGCAGGAAGCTCAGGAAAATATCTGGACTTTTGCCAGGTTATCCGCCCAAACATGCCATAAGGAATCCCCAGCATCCAGGAATCTTTGGACGCTCTGCTGCTGAGAGCCCACCGACCTCAGCAGCAGGATCATGTAACAAACAACCTAAACAAAAACCATTCTCAAGGATGTTTGGTCCTTTTTGTCTTATGACATCCTTAGGAGAGTGTTAAGAAAAGTCTAACACTTATTTTCTATTTCTTATCAGATGACTTACAGCAGACAATAGTCTCTGAGGTGTTCTTCCCACAGCAGGAGGCTGATACACTGCATTGTCTGACTGCTGGTGGTGTGTGAGGAAATGTTTCACTTCTTATGCCAGCATCACTTTGACAGCGATCATCTCTCACCCTCCATAATTCTTGCTGTGAATGTGTGAATTAACCCAGCAACAACAGAAAATGAGAAAACAAAGGTGTAGAAAATGGTAAAAGGATGGACAGTACAGTTAGTTAGTATAGTTAGAAGTTTAGGAAACATCAGTGATTTATAATGCAAGGAAAAGAACTGAGAACCAGATTTGTGTTCTCAAAGTTGTGAGAAGTGTTTCTCATGGGATGGAACACATGAGAAAATAGAGGAGTAGCACCTGACCTGACAGGGCAGATGGACTGGATTCCTCCCTCACAAAAAACCAATGTGCAGGACCTTAGGGCATGAGAGGGAATGCAGAGACAGCTTTATCTACTGCTTTGAAAAGTAGCAGTCATTTCTTTTGATTAGGATTTTTTAATATCCACAGATTTCATTTACACACTTTGAGTTCCTACTACTTTAGAAGACCTCTTTAACTTCTACTGCGAATAATATTAGCAAATAATAAAATTTGATATTATTAGCATACATTTACTTATGACATTTGTTTACAAATTCTTACAAAGTAACAGGTCATTTTATATATTAATAAGATGAACTAGTTGGGAGCTCTTAAAATTTGCTTTCTTCTGGCTCTGCACTGGCATTCAGTAATTTCAGTCAGCAAGGCTTGTGTCACCCCAAGTCATAGTAGTCTCAGTTTGGTAGAAAATAATTAACTTTGAGTTTTCTATGAGCAATTAAGTCAGTTTAGCTCCTTACAGGCACTTATAGCTGAAATTCCCCCTATTGACAATAATACTGAAAAATGTTTACCTTAAAAATAAAGATGAAAAATTTTGCTTTGAAATCTGTACACAAAGGCTTTGCCTAATTCCTTCATTCATCAACAGTACAGTGGAAGCTAGAGGTTTTGTTTCTTTTGACCTAAAAAGCCATTCAAAACATTTTGCACTCAGAGGTTTGCTGTTATGAAATACCAAAATTCTTTTCACTGTATGTGCAATGGACAGGGCATCAACAATCTCAAGGAAAAAGATATCAGTAATTTAAGTAAGAGCTATCAAGACATGATACTGGAAGTAGTTACAAGGGAAAAAAGAACATAAAATAATACAGGGAATGTAGGGATCCCTAAATTTAATCTGAAAAGGATGAGTAAGAGGCTGCAGAAATCTGTGGCATTTTCCAAAACTACCAGAGACTTCAAACATCTTTGACCACTTTCCCAGGGTTTTTACATTGACTGAATCCCTCTTCCATCACATTTCCACAGACAGTTTAGAATGCATTAAAAATATTTTCTGCGACTTACTACATGAGGAAGCTGACACTTACAGGCAGAACCTCTGGTGGGACACTCAGGCCAGAGAACAAAATGTATTTGAGGAAAATAATGAGGACTGATTTTCCCCTGGATATTTGCTTCAGCATGAGTCCTGCTCCTTGACCTGAAGCACATCTAATAGAACATTACAAGTTTTCCTAAAATGACAGAACAAAGAAGAGGGAGCCACACATCATGGCCATGAGGGATTCTGGAATGGGAAAGAGAGTGGTATTAGCCAAGCACCAGTGCTGGCTGAAGTGAAAGGGGTGTGTGGCAGAGCTGCACTACTCACTCCTCTTGGCAGTCACAAGTAGGACATACTTCTTAGCTATAAAACTGGTTCCAAACAAAAAGATCAGTAAAAGTGGAATTTTAGTTCCAGAGCTTTTTTCTTCTATGGCATGACTGGTGTTGTTTCTATATTATTATCAAAGGAAGGGAAGAGGAGGGGAAAGGAAGGAGGGGAAGGAAAAACCAAAAGCAAATAAAGGATTGCTGTATATCTGAGCAATGTATAAAACTCTTTTCACCAGAATGACCGTCGCCATCATTGTCTTAAAGAGAAAAGAATGTACAGCATGTAGAAAATAAATAGCATAAGAAAGTAAGTGGCCAGGCACTATTTATTTTTTCACAGTGTAACTAAACTTCACAGCAGATACAGTAAAAACAATGCATTACAACTGCTTTACAAAATTCAGTGTTGAAACTCTCTTGATTCTTATCAATTTAAGAGACATCAGAGCACGAACATCTAATCTATTCATTTTGCACAGAACACGTTATTCAGTGGTGGGGTATAATTTTTTTTTTAAGACTATGGCTTTCAGAGTTTTACATTTAGAAGATTACAGATTACATCTCAGTAACACCTGTATGAACCATGCACCAGGGTGCAAGCACATTTCCTTCCAATGCACAAGGACTAGTGCAACATTTATATGAATATTCAACAGACGTTGACTTTCACAGTAGAGTTATGAACTATAAAACCTATCCTTCAAACCACTGTTAGTCTCCTGGCAAAAGGTTTCTGAGATTTTTTTCTCTAGAGGTCCTTATAATCCAACTCTTTCTCATAATCTTACTTCAGAATTTCTGTTTCCAAAGCCTTGTGCTGCCAAGCCCCTTCTGATAATGAGGGCCACAAACATCTCCTTTCTGAGCCTGTTATTAGTATTCTTGTAACCAGTCTCAAAGTCTTGTTTGCACTTTAATAAAATCAGCTTTTAGCAGCTGCTATACCATTCTGCATGAGCTATGCTGCTGAAAACAAAACAAAACCAAGCAAGTTTTGCTTTCACATCTCCCCAGATGTCAAGAAAATGAAAAAATAATCCTCTAAAGGCTAAAAAATCCTAGCCTTGAACCATAATTGAACTTCCTGCATTAGTCTTAAGCAATCTAATTTATTTTAAACACTCAGTGATGCTTAGTTACTTTTTTTGATGTACTTGAAACTGAATGCTCAAGGGATAATATTTAAAAATGGCTAAACTTCTGAAAAGCAGATTTTTTTCTTTCATGTCTTAAACTGCACATCAGAAAATGAGGTATTGAAAAACTAAGAGTATACTAAAAAATGCAAAACTCTGAGTATGTCTTTTACCATGATACCAACAGAGTTCTGAAAATGGAGAGCAGAATCCATCTACTCTGCAAATGCAGATGTAAATGAGGAAATTTGCTCCTACCGACAAGTATGTATGAAAATCTATCATTCACATAGGTGGTATTTTCATATCTACCTTTAGTCATATCATTGCCTGTCTCTTCTCTCTTTCTTCTTCAGTGAAAAGGAGTAAAATTAAAAACTAATCCACAAGACTCATCAAACGAAGTTTTAACTATTTTAAGCTTCTGAACCACTCCTACAGTCTAAATGTACAAATCTATGTGGGTTTTTAAGGACCCTCTTGGTCACATCAGAACATAAATTTTATTGCCAGGAGGAAGCTTGTTAAAATGACAATCAGAAGCTGATGTATAAGTTTTCATATCTTGCTTTCCAGTCTACATATAGATATGTATATGTTGTTGCCATTGTCATAATCATTTCTATAACACCCATAAAGTTGTAGATACACATGGGATTTAGCCAAGAGCATCATCTGTTTATCATCTCTGAAGTCTTCTGGTTCAGCCATGTTCAAAATAATATTGTCAAATATAAAAAATAATGATATCAGTGTTTCATTATAAGCCAGCAGACAGACTTTTTCAAAACTGAGAAGCAAGTAAAACTCGATTTAATACCTGAAAATGCTTTAGTTTTGGTATTGCACACTAAAGATTATGGCCTTTTGAGAGAGACTGAAGAAGTCGTGGCTTAATCACATTAAAAGACTGTGAGAATACTTTGATGTTTCCAGGTAATTGAATATAATAATGGTGACTATATTCCAACACTATTGGAAAAGTACCAAATAACTAAATGGAACTGTAAATATCAGCATAATGATGATAATAATAATAATACTCCAAGTGGGGATGTTTTTGGAAGGAAAACTGAAATGGAAGGATAAATTTACTTCATTATCATGTACTTTATATATATATAAAGCTTAGAAGCAGCACAGAGAGTTACAACATTTATCTTATGTTCCATATTTCTTACAGTAAGTTATCCACAAGGGCATTAATAAATAACTTTAAAAGGAGCACTGAGGCATAATATTGCAACATTGTCCATTGGTGTCAAAACACTATCAAATTAAATGCATAGTATAAATATTCACTTAGGTAGGTAAAAATATCAGCTTTTATCAGGTTTTTTTTTTTTAACAATTAATGAAAACAAGGATGTACTAGTAAGGCACGAAGTCTGAGTAACTGAAACATCATGTGAACTATAGATGCCAAAACAGAGATTTGGATTAAGGGTGCATTGAATACTGGACCCTCAATATTATAAATACCGAGACACATCATAGATCAACAAATGTTAATTTTCAAAGATATTTCAGTAAATTTAGAGTTTAGACCATAAATTGCCATTGTTTATAAAACTTTAATGTAGGGAAATATAAATTATAGCAGTATTATTTGCTTAAGTAAATTAAGTAAAAATATGGAATATTTTAAATATAGGAATCACAATGAGATTACCAGATTCTGAAGTATATTCTACAGCAATTTAAACTGTAATTAAAAGTATCATAACACAATTCTTCATGTTCAGACAAAGAATCCAAGTGTTTGTTGTGGACAACAGCGGGAAATACAAAAGATACTGTGAAGATGCACAAACCATTAAGGTTTTTTTTCAGTGACTAAAGTGTGAACACAGATTGTATATTAATACTGGGCCGATGAATATACAAATTTCCACATTTTTCTTTCTTGGAAAATCTGAACTATAGGGCAAGTGCTTTCCTTTCTACTGCTCTCAGGCCATCATTGGGCAGATGGACTAATATGACTTTACTGTTTAAAGTGGCCATCACATCTCTTCTGAATATTTCACAAGCCAGAAAGGCTCCTATATACCCTCTCTTAGGTAGAAAAACAATTCAAGGGGAAATATATATCTGTAGTAAAATGATGACTCATCCTCATTTCCCACCTACTGTAACAGTTTTGGATTTTGTTTTTAAATACCAAATTGGCAAAAGTAATATATCCTCTGTGGAGGCAGTACTGATCATTGGTTTTAACAGCCTTCAACCTTCTCAAGTCTAAACGACATAGGAATCCTAATGTCATCCCAGGGATTCAGTCTGTCTCCTCAGCAGGATCAACAGAAAATCACTTTTCCAGTGTTTGGCAGGAAGACATCTCCTACCTGCAATACCTGGACAAGGAAACTTCAAGAGGAAACCTTTCCTTTTGAATTCAGTGAGGCTCAAACCCTGATGATAAAGACATTGTATGAAGCCAGAAACACACAAAATAATTACTTCCAACCTGAAACACATTTTGAATCTCAGGTAGGCCTGCAGTGAAGTATGGAAAAGTAGCTACTATAAAGAATTACAAAAGAGAAGCCTTATTACTGTAAGCAGTCTCATCCCTCTTGATCCTGTCAGTGGGACTCAGTAGAAAAATTGTTGTCAGTAGAAAAATTGTCCTCATTTACACATGCCATACACCTACCCTTCTGAACCTCTTTTCTTGACTAAGAAAAGGAACTGAGAAAGAACAAGGTAGAAGAGTGTACAGGTCTTCTGTCTTACATACCCCATGACTCTCCTCATGCAGCTTAAGTGAGGTTGATGTACCTTAAGCAAAATCTGCAGGCAAAGTAAGATTTGTCATTGAGAAGGGGAATAAGAATTTTACAGGGTTTTTTTTCCCTTTAAAATATCATGAGGCTTTCACAGTTGTTTCAGAATCTATATATTCCTAGTGAACAGTACCCATCTGTGGTAAAAAGGGCTGCATCAATTAGTCTGCTTCAGTTTCAGCCCATCTCCTGTCTCCAAGGGCCATCTGAGATTTCTGCTAAACCTTCATCACCCCTCCAGCTTTCCCACTGAGCTTTACTAGTGAGTAAAATCAAAAGTTTATTCCCTGCCTTTTCACTAGCATCATAGCACCCAAAACACAACTGTGACTTATGCCTCTGACAAGACTTAAACATCTTGCCCAGGAGTGCCACCAAAACTCTCCCATGCCACACAGGGTATCATACCTCCATGCCTCACAGCAGGATAGCCAATTCAGTGAAACTGCTCTTGTGCAAAGATAAACTTTAAATGCAGAGATGCTTTGCCATCATCGTGGAAGTCACAGCACAGAGACATCTTCTGAGGGAAGAATGTTTCAAATTACAGTCTCAGGCAGAAATGATCCTTCCTTTTAACCAAAAACCAACCTCCCTGGAGCACCCCAGCAATCCTACTTCATGTCTGGCATAATCACAATTCATCTTTCTCCCTGCCTGATGGAAATAGGGGATGATAACTGAGTGCAGTCTGAGTCAGATTTCTATTCCCAAATATTTCAGCCCTTGAGGGGACTAAAAGCAGTTTATACCGGGTACCAGGACTTTCCCAGTGCCTACTGCAGTAATTAATACTTAGTAATTTTAAAATTGGTTTTATCTCTAACAATAAATGGAGATTAAAAAAAATTATTTAACCTGATCTCTTTTTTCTCTCTGACATTTCATCAGAATGTTCACTTAAGATAACTTTCCATTGCTCATTCAGTCTGTAGTTAATGTATAGGATATTCACAATATTTTCCTTTTTATTTAAAACATTAAAAATATTTAACTATGTTGCAAGGAAATCAAGGGCATTATCACAAGTACCAGTGAGAAACCTATGAACATAATATACGTCACTCAGATCCATGTAACTTGATTCTGATCAGTGTCACCATCAATCTGTCCCTCACACCATTGTTTCCTTTCCTCCCACCAGTTTTCAGTGCAGATTCTCAGCTGAATGAATAATGCCCATCACAAGAAGCCATCCTTCAGCCTCCAGCTGCAAACTCCCACCACCTGTCTTGGAGAAAAACTTGCTCATAATCTTGTGTGTTCAGTCAGATGATGCCACCCATCTGTGTGAAATATTAACTAAGAGTAAAATAAAGATATTTTTTCAGGTTTTGTTTTATCTAAAGCATTAGAACTGCTGTTGCTGACAGAAATGAAGCAGAAACAGATCCCTGAAAAAGGGATGGTAGATCTATTCCTTTCCTCCGTTTGATCCACTTGTGTAGCAAATCCATGGCATGAACTAATGCAAAAGCCTTTTCTACAGTCTGGAGATTATTCTACCTCTCCCTGTGAGTCAGTCTTCCCCTTCAGCACATTCATGAGGCATGTAAACATCCACTGAGCTTTTTCAGGAACAGCAGCACAGTAATTCTTTCTGATTCCTGGCTTTGTATTTTTCATCTACGTTAGTTTCTATCTTCTGTATCTATTATAATGACTAAAAAATACAATATTATTTCATAAACATGAAAGATCACATTTAAGTTATAACTGAGAGAAATTACAAGGAATTCTAAAAAAATAATTATACTAACAGAAAAATGTATTTACACTAGTTCTCAGCTATTTGGAAACAGTAGACAGAAATTATGACTGATACAATTAAATAAAACACATCTTACTTTAGGCAGATAGATATCAAGATCCAGACTCCTCCTGTTAGCTTTCAATTGTAAGGTGTGCACAAATTACAAAGCACAGTTCATATATCAATTTTAAACAAATGTTTTACTACCATACCAAATTAAGAACAGAAAGTTATAAAAATACTATTGGAGGTGATTCTCCTTCAAAGTCTTACACAATCCTATATCTCTGACTCCAGAAAACCAGATAAGGTTAAAGTCTTTGAAGCACATCAACGTGTGAATACAAAATACGTTACCCAGAGTTCATGCTTTGGTTGCACTGCCACTACATAAAACAGATCCACTCAGACCCAGAAGACATGCACTGAAGATCAGTGAGGTACAATCATAGACAGAACCTTACCAAAAAATAACACAATGACCTCACTACTAAAACAGACAAGTGGTAAACGCTAATACAGAAATAGCAAGGAAAAGTCTCTTTTTTGAAAAATACATTTCAAGAGATGCCAAAGATAGGTGTAGTATAAAACAGTTTTCCCAGAATTTTTCCACTTTATTTTATTTCCACTTTATTTTATTACATTTTTGCCTTTACAGCAATTTCTCCTCTTATGTCCCTCTCTTTCAATGAGAAAACCTCTTATTGAAAAGGCTCTGGCTCACATCCTTAATGTTCAATTATTTGAGCTACTGAACATTCATTATTGAAATTAGTGTAAATGAAGTATATGTTAACAGCATCAATTCATGATAGCATCACTCTTTATGACAATACCTAAGCATTCTTTTTTCTGAATTCTGGTCTAGTAACAGTACTAATTAGGAATATGTTTAAGTGTGTGCTTATGCAGTGATGGTCAGAATAATATGACTCCCAAAAAATGTGATCCCAGGTAAGAGTAAACAAACTTTTTATCCAGGTAAGTTTGGAAAATGACTGCAGCATCTAACTCCAATTATTTATACTGTCTGTTTCTTGCCATTTTCTAAAATATCACTCAGATTTCTTGAAATCAAGTGTTTATATCCAGATTAGAAAGAAAATACATAGGCGTAAAATAACACATTTATTACATGCCATGTTACAGTTCACTGCATTCTCATTCCTATTTGCAGTCATAGTATTATGAGAAACTAAAATTATTTCATCAGAAACAAATTAAGTACACAGAAAAGTTTGTCAACAGACAGAAGCCAGAGTATCCATAACCCAAACAGCCATAACATTCAATAGGTTTAATACTCCATTGCATTGTTCCATAGAAATTAGAGATGAAAGACTTCTTATCCATCCCTTGCCAATTCTGAATGTTTTCTGTTCTCCAATTCAGTCACAGAAGGCTGATTGGCAACTGACGACCACATGAATAGAAAAAGCTAACTAGATGAGCCAGAGGAGAGCAGGTTGTGAAATTTTTATTTCCTCTCGTGAAGTGCCAACTTCTTTTAAGTTTCCTTTGTTTAAAGGTGAATTAATGAAACTCAGGAACTCACTAAATCTGGGCCTTGCATTGTACAGCAAGCTGACTGGTTTTCATGCACATTACCAACATACTGCTGAAGCCACCTTCATCCCTCCTACAGAGAAATGTGTTCAGCATGCTGCCAACAAGCATCAACCTACATTATGGAACTAAAACTGACATGTTTCTTTTGGACTGAACATTTTATGAAAATGAGACTCTAAAAAAACAATAAATTATAGCAGATCAGTGTTGTTAATGATATTGCACTTCTACGCTCAGTCCAACAGTCAGAAGAGCTTGGTTCTCAGAAAGGTCACAAATAATGCCATCTCATCACCTGGGCTTTCACATTCTCTCAGCAACTCCTATGTTTCATCAGCTAAATACTGAAATAAAGTCCAATTTAATTAAAACTGGATCTTCTGTCACACTTCTTTCCAGTACAACTGCACATAATCCCACATTCTCTAATAGAGAACATTGGAGCTCAACACTGGAGTAACACTTCCTCTGAAATGTGTATTGTATATCATATTTTACTATGTCTAGTACCAACTAGACTATAAAAACAGTAATCCTTTCCAAGAAATTCAGAGGAGGGAGGATATTCAACAGAAATATTGGGGGGGTAGGGGGAGCCCTTCATGTAACATTTTCTATTCTTAGCTATTAATCATGTCTTTATCTTTAGTACTGAACATCCTTACCTACAGCCAAATGCTAATCCCATTAATCCTCTTTAAATATCTGTAAGGTCTTCTGTGTAATGCTGACTTTTACTTAAAGCATATCTTAATTTTACAGTGATTTTTGCAAGCTCACTTGAGACCAGTTACTTTATGAGAAAGGAGGAAAGACTGTACTTTTCCATAATGAAGACAATGGATTTAAAATAGAAAGGAGATACCAAATGCTTCCAGCCAGCAGCAGTCCACACCAAGAAGTCACTCCAGAAAGACAACTACTGAAGGATTTCTACCAAAGCTCTCCACAGAGAGGATGGAGAACTGGTGCTATGATTTTGGGGAAATGTATCCTATCTTGGAGAAGGTTCTGCAATGCATAAGGATTATGTTAACTCCCCCTCCATAACACGTCTTTTCCATTAGAAAAAAACAAATACCAAGCAGGTAATTCCCCAGCAATCCATACCACACGTTCAATACATTAATACCACTTGGCTTTGGCTCAGTGAGCAGCATGTGCAGTAACAAACCGAATCCACAGAACCCTGCTGTGTGCAAAGTGGAGCAGGTCACACACTGCACTCGTAGGACTGGGAATTTAACACAGTGACTTTGAGTACAATGGCTATAGCACTGTTACAGGCCTTCCAAATTCTATTGATACAAATTCTTCCCAAAGTAGGGTTATGACTTTTTCTCCAACACTGAGTATGTGAAGATCATTATGCTTAATGGCCAGAATCTTGGCCAACATCAGTCTTGTTTTCCATGAAATGAACAAGCAATGGCAGCTGGATAAGAATTTCTGAAAGCTGTAGACCTCGTGGACAACTTCAGGGAACTCACAACATTGAAGTAACAGGAAATGGAGCACAGATATAAATGCAATCTAAGGTTGAAAGCCAAAGGTCTGTATCCATGGTCAGGATAAGACAAGCTCAGAATTACTCTTAGGTGTTTTGATATATCCATCCATTCTGCAGACAGAATATCTGCATTCTGTATAAATCTGAATTGATTAATTATCATCTAATCACACTTTTTAACATACTGGAGAGAACAAATGGCTGATTGAAAAGAGAAATGTTACATTTCAACTTTTTAAAAATAGGGATTAAAAAATCATCACCTTATGGATGAAATGGATGAGAGTAACTAATCCTATTTAATTAAGGCTTTCTTTGTAAAGGTGTAAGAGATGCTACAAAATCCTTCTGCATTATCATTTAGGATTAAAATTGAGAGCTTATGTAGGATGGTCCAGTTAAATAGCCTGTGATTCTGCATTTTCTTAGAGCTGGAAAAAAAATGTATGTATGTGTGCTCAGGACAGATAAATCTTAGAGATATTTTTTAAAATGTTCTCTTCAAAATACCAGTATCAGTTCTACAGCTGATCACAAGAGGGAGACTACATCATCATATTTCCTCTCATTGTTTCAAATTTTTAAAGCATACAAACAATTTGAGTCATTTTGGACCAGCTCTAATCTTTGCTCAGTTAAAAGTATTAATGACTGTTCAATTAATATTTTTTTCTGAGTTTGTCAAACCTCTGAAATTTACAGATAAAGATAGCCAATCCAGTAAACAAGATTGAACAATGCAAAGGCAGTCGGAAAGAAGATCCGAGAATAGGAGTCAATTTTTGCTATACGGATGTGTATTCTTCCTTCTCGCCAAGATCCTGTGCGGCAGTCTTCAAAACAACAAAAGAAACTAGCACAGTCTTTTCCTTCTAGGCACTCATATCCATAATCATCATCACGTTCAGGGAGATGATTAATGTTATTAATTGGAATTAGTGTTGATCCAGGTCGAACAGCAAGTGCAGGAGGTTTCTTAAGAAAAAAAAAAAAGGGAAATATAGTTTTGTGTGTTTTTATCCTCACATTAAATAATTCCATAGGGTTTTCTTGGCAATATAAACACCTTCAGTACGATATACAAAAGTTCTTATATTAAAGAAAACAGTTTGGAGCGCTTAGAAAGTGATGAACTGCTGTATGTGATTAGCGCATGCAGGTAAAAGATCATGAATGACTTTCACCTGTCACAGTGAAAACTGGGTTTTGCTGGGATTTGGGAATAGCAGATAATTAGTTACACAGACAGGGTTAGCTGATCCCATCCACACGACACAGACAAACATTTTGAAGTCAGTCACTTCCTGACAACTGGGTCACAGCCGAGTCCATAAGCAGGCTATAATCATCACTAACAAATGAATGATGGTGTTCCCATCTTCTGGAGTCTTTACAAGGAGACTGGATGTGTTTCTGGAAGCTACATGTTCACAAAAATTAAAAAGCTACGGGGTTTAGCACAGCATCACTGGTGTAGTTTAACAGACTGAGACATGTAAGGCCAGGCTACACCATCTAGCCCTCAGATGTTAAATCCCTAAACATTACAGCCCCTCTAGAATCCAAGACATGACTCCTTAGGAGAATGCCACTCAAGTCACTGATTAATTCAGCTCTTATTTCTTTCCTTCATTTTCTGTGCTCATAACAACCTTCTTGTATCTGATAAGAACTCAGTGTAATATATGTTAATAATTCTCATTGAAAAAATCTGGGTGGTTTATTGCCTAGTAAATATAGTGTTTGCTATTCCCTCTGGCTTTTGCCTTTCCACCTTTCTTTTACTTACTCTAACATGACCCACCTTTCCCCCTTTTATTCCTTTGTTTCTCCACAGTTTTTTACTCATCCTTGTTTTCCTGTGAGTGCTTCAAAATATATTCTCTTTCTTCATCTGTCCTTTATCTTCTCTTTCTAAATCTCATGGCTGTTTTAAACTATTTCATAATCCTCTTTCAACTTACCCCACCCCACATTTGGTATCTCTTCTGAAATCCTTAGACCTAAGAGAAGGATTCCATTAACACTACTCTTATATTGTGTTCTCCCTTTTCTACATTCTTCATATTTTGTCATGTAAGGACATAGAACAGCAGGAAAGGAAGCAGTGAGAATATCTAACTGGATATTTAAGCTCTCTTAACCAATTATACATGATAGGCAATGAAAACACATGAAAAAATATGGAAAGTGGGAAGCCATCATTTAGCTTCCTGTTATGCTTTAAAGCCCTGTTGTCCCACTTCCTGGGAATTACTTTGGCCAGTACGCAGAGCTCTATATATTGTTAAGGTGACATTCTTTCACTTCAGGGACATTTTACCAATATCCCAAGGGATGGTGTTAATGCAGAGCAGTATCCACCATGTTTTCAAATAGCTTTATTTAATAAGTATCTTTTCCAAAGAAAGTTTCACACAGACTGCTGTTCAAAATTTATTATAAATGATGACCTAGGGAGCTAATTATCATCCTAAAGGACCTCATTATTCTTTTCAGTTATGATAAAACACTGAAAATACTAAGAAACAGGAGTTACACACTTCTATCCTAATTTGAGGCATTGCAAAGAGGGCTTATTTTTATAAAACATGAAAAATAAGCTCAATCATTTTTGAACTTAGGAAAAAAAATCTTTATTCTGCTGAAGATAAACAGGGAAAGATGCCTATTTCTGATTCACACCTACTCTGGATTTACAAAAATTTTCTCACTGTTGGCTTTCCCCATGTAAGATTTATGTCACGAGTTGTTTCTACCAGTGGGGTAAAACAGGAATCCTCAACACAGAAACACCACGGGAGAAGGAAAAAAATTACAATGCAGCTTTCCACTGTTCACATCACCAACACAGACTGGAGGTGGATGCTGAATTACAGGTTTGAAGAGGTGGCTTGGGAAAGGCAGATACAGTCATCCTGTAGGCTTAACTACCTACAGGAAATACATAAGATTTGTACCAGAGGCAATGTGAGGGAAAAGAGGAAAAAACGCCAACACCTCACAAGAAAATGCCTTTGTATAAATTGACAGAAACTGAAAAAAAAAACCCAAAAAAACCAAAAAAAAACCGAACACCTACAACATGTAGATATAGAAGTACATGTTGATTTTTATGGCTTTGCCTACTGAAATTGTAGATAAAACTCGGTTTATTGTGAGCTCATTTATAATACACTCTGATAGGATCAAACCCCAATTATTCTGCAATAACACTAATACAAGCACAAAAGAAAGCCATTTTCTGTGGAGATCATGGCACAGGTGATACATTCATTTCAGGTGAAATGATGATCAGAACAAGATCCACAACTAATTACGTTTAATCTCTCCTGTCCAAACTTATTATCCTTACTAATGTGGATTTGCATAAGCCAATTCATATTACCTTTCTTGAATTATGCCAGTACATATTTTCTAAGATCAAACTGCTGTAATCATTTGTAAAATCTCACCATTTTTTTTTTTCACAAGATCATTTATTGTGGCTTATTGACATCAGTTCCTGGAATAGTAGCCATTTATTGCATTTTGCAATAGAAATAGTATATCTATGCAAGGCAAGTTTCCCAAGGAAAAAAACACTTGTAAATGAGTTTTCAGAAGGAATTAAACTGACTTTTATAATTAAATTGTTTTTTCGATTTACACATCCATAACTACAAGACAAAAAGAATTAATAGTCTTTGACAAAAATAAAGGGGAAAAAGAAAAGGAAAAAAATATAAAAAGGACTTGCAATGGTATGACTTCCCATGAACTAATTAGATGCCTTCTTTACTTATTTGGAGCAAGAAAAGTCACAGCTTTTTATAAAACATCACCAGAAAAACTCCGAACAAATTCAAATCCTTGCATCTAAGTATATTAAACTTAATTCTCCCTTTTTTTAGTGTAATTTCTTTATTTTTTATAGTCTTAATGGTCTTATAGCCATAACATGTTTAAAGAATTCTGTGCAAAAGGATTTCTTTTTTCAACTTCTTAGAAACAAAAGGCATCATTTAAGAACACAGAAAAACACAATTGAACAGTATTTTTAGTATTATATTGCTAATTTTAATCTTACTGCAAATTCCAGCTATTTATTCAGTAAGTTTCATAGTTTCTATCTCATCATTATTCTACATTTAAAATTTTCATATGCACTGAAAATCTCAAAGCACTTGACAGATTATTGCACACATGGGTGATGTGTGAACAGATTCTGCAAAGTGTCATTATTTCATTCAATAGAGCACACTTGCAAACTACTTCAGTGTCTTTGGATTTGTCAGCAGTTGATCTTTAATATCTGCCTGGTTTGAATAAAGCAGCATTTCCTGATATCTTTGCCTCCTCTGCATTGTGCATGTCAGGCGCAGAGCTACTCAGCTCCCTGTTCACTAAGCCTTGCTGAGACCTCGCTGCAGCAGCAACCTGAAATTGAATCTGCTGTGCTGAAATTGGGACACCCCCACATCCTCTGTTATCTTTTACCCTCCCTCATAACTCAGCTGTGGCCTTTGCCAAGGACTGCATTCTGCCCCTGCTGTTGTGCCCACATTTGTTTCTACCACTAACAGGAAGAAACAAATGTTTGATGTTTCCATGTTCCAGTTTTCCTGGCTGTGCAGGATTCTCTGAGGATAAGAGTGACGTCTGACCAAGGCAGCACATGGAAGTATTAACACTTCACCACTAGCCTTGTCCTAAATCCCCCTGGACCAGCTCACCAAGTGAATCCTAAGGCTCTCCTTTCCCTGCTATCAAGCCCCAACAGCCTGGCAGTGCCCCCACAAGAGAGAGGCCCACAGCACTGCTGCTCAGAATGGGGGCACCAGTCCTTGCTGACCTGAGTTGCAGAATGGATATGGTTCATAACAGGATTTCTGCACTTCCATATCTGCAATTACTTCTGTAATTTCATATCAATTTCTGTTTCACCTCATACAGAGCTGGTATTCAGCTGTCATCCAGAAAAGGTAACTGCAACTACTGCTGTAGTTCAGGTATGCTCCTGCATCTTTTGATGAGATGATTTGGAAAGGGGCTTTATAACATTTTTCTTCCTCTTATCCTCTCCAATGTTTTCCTACTTTAAAGACTACCTTTAAATATTTGTACTGACTTCCAACAATAAATTCTTTGGAAATTACAGTATTCTTACTACACAAACCAAAAGCCGCTCAAAACTGAACAATGCTTGATCCTGAGATGTGTGGAGCTTCACCACAAAAAACTTTAAAAGCAGAAGGTTTATTTAACCAGAAAGAAACATGGAAGCCAATTTAGAAATTAGTTAAGATAGAATTTCCTGTAGTGGGATTCAGAATACTGGCCAATAATAAGCTTTTTTTTTTCCCTTTGCAAAGCTTTGTAAGACATAAGTCAGGTGATGCAGATCCAAAGAAATCCTCATACCTTCAGTCCATTCACATTGTCTTTACTGCTACAGTTTGAGCTGTGGTTCTCTGCCAGGTGCTGTTTTCAGAAGCACTGGGCCCCTACAGAACCATGTCTGTGGGCACACACTTCATGGACAGCTCTAGAAGCACCAAGGGCATGGAATATTATATCAAACCACCCTCCACCTTACGCTCATGTGTCCTCATTCACATATATGCAATCATCCAAACCCTTTGTTCACTAGCTGTATTTACACAAAATTAGTACAAGCCCCCAGCTGCAGCAAAATGACAAAATAAATATTAGTGTTAATTATCTTTGAAAGCTATCTTAGCTTTTCTACCTAAGAAGCAGTCTTTCAAAATGAATGCTACAGTAAAAACCACTCTGTATTTATTTTTTTTTTTTCTTGTTTGACTGAACTTACTGATGGCTTAGATTTTGCCTTCTTTTCTTTTCCTTTGTCCCCTTTTTTGTTGCCGGTAAAGTAGTGTAAGGTGCCATATTCCATCAAGGCAGCAAACACAAAAATAAAGCAAACTGAAACAAAAAGGTCCATTGCTGTGACATAGGAAACCTTTGGGAGTGACTTCCTGGCAATTGTACTCAGTGTTGTCATGGTCAGCACCGTCGTGATCCCTTTTTGGAAAAGAAAGAAAGAAAAAAAGACAGAAAGAGGAAAATTTATAGATAATGAAATCATATTGTCACCAAAAAAAGTCATCATATTAGCTCTTAATTCATTTATGAGTCGCATAAGAACTGACCCACAGGAGAGGTCAGTGGGTCACCACTGATTACATCCATGTGCTATGGCGAGAATCTATCCCTAAGGAGGCAGCAGCCTCCAAGGGATCATAGAGAAAACAGCACATTTCACCTTCCCTTTAGATCCCTCCTATTTTTAATATACACTGAATAAACAATGACACTAAGTTCGTGAAATTTTATAAATCTGGCATAATATATATACACATAAATACAGTAGAAAAACAGGTACAAATAAGCACACAAATTTTATAAGCACAAGGAAGTCCCCCAGCTTGAAAGATTAAAATGTTAAAAGGAATGCATTCAGGAATAAAAGGTGTATTATTTATCAATGATTTCAAGCTTTTGGTAAACACATGAAAAATGAATAATGTTTTGTTGGCACTTTGGTTAAATAAAATGCAACAATGTTTCCAATTGTCTGCTTCTGAAGAAGACACAGAAGATCAAATTGATGATATTCACAGCTTTCTGGTCTCATTCTCTAAGTTACCAGATATGCTTTCAACACTGTGTCTTAAGTAATAGAAAATGTTTCCCTTGATTCACTTATATGCAAGCTAATTAAAAGAACAAACTGGCATTAATAGCTATGTGTTCAAAATCTCAACTATACCACTCTTCATTAGTTTAGCACTCATAAGGTGTTAACACTTTCTTCTTCTATTTGATGCTTCATGTAGATGCAAAGCCCTTCACATAGTAGTTTAAAATTTAGGTGTGACCTTTCCTTTGGAGAGCAATACTTGGACACACAAATAATTTGTTATTTACATGCACAAGATTATTAAAAACAAAAACAAAACAAACAACAACAAAAAAGCAGTACACCAGGCTAAAGCTGTCTATGGCTCATAAATCAAAACATGGAATCACTGATCACTATGGACTGTTCCTGCAGAAGGAAAACAGTAGTGTTTTTCCAAGAGATAGTAATGAAACTACATGCCTAAAAGAGCAAACAGATAACCACAGATTTCTTCAAAAGTGCTTCACTCCCACCAGATACTTTTGAAAATCAATTTGGCTTTTCTCTGTATAGCTAACTATTTAAATATCTGCAATCACCTCAGATCTTCAGCTCTGGGAAACCACATTCTTCCAGGATGTTCCAATATATATGAGAGAAAAATGTCCAGCCTTTTCAGTGCACCAGACCCCAGCACACCCTCTGGGTGGGAAATGGCACCCACCATTCCCTGTACCGGCTTCCATTCAGAGACGACAAAAAGGGACATGAACTTTTCCAGCCTGCTTTGCTATGGGAAAGGCATAGGGGGCTGTCACAAGGAGCAAACCTTACACAGCAAAACCACTACCTGCTGTGATAAACCTTGCTTAGTTTTGGCTTTCCTTGCTAATTTCTCTTTCCATAAAACTGTGTCTATTTGACAGGCACTTTCTTTCTCCTTCTCCAGAACATTTGCATGCAAGAAAAGTCATCCTACAATCTGTCAAGTGATGGCTTTTGTGTGTTTACAAGAAAGGGGTTCAGTTACCGGCAGGGAGCTGTAAATAAGATATTACAAATGTTCGTATTTCATCTCAAGTAGATGAAGGCTAGTACTGCTGAAGTGAGAGCTTGAAAACTTCAGCTTAACCATGACAGAGTTCTAGGTTCATGGCATATAAGAAGTACTTGGTAAAAAGAAAAAATCTGGATACAGAATTAGAAGGATACAAATAGAACACTTTTTTCCTGTTATAACTATTATATTGTAACTAGTCAACATCCACAATGTTCAATGATTAGTCAGTCAAAGAAACCTGATGAGATTTCTGCATTAAGGTCTAAAACAATCAAAAGCAATTTTCACTTATTTATTCAAGACTTTAGACTCTCTTCACTAAAGCTTAGGATCTAAGATTTGGATTTTCTTCCCTTACCTTTTCATCAGGCTACTGAGCCACGCTCGTTTTTGCTTACTTTCTCTCTTGGCTTTAATCTGGCAGGCTTGCTGGTGGTCCAGTTTCAGTGAGAAAGTCAGGGAGTTAAAGTGTAGACTCCTGCTTCTGGTAGTGAATGATCTTGTAGGGTGGGAATGGTGTTTTCACAATGCTGATGTCAACTGATGAGGAAAATTAACTCACATCTCTAACTTCTTAAGATACAACTTTCAGCTCTTGACCTTTCTCCCAAAAGAGGTCAGGCTGCTGTCACTAGTTCTGCTGTAAGCATCTGTCCCTGCTAAGCTCAAATCTGTGTCCTGTGCAATCCAATCTACCCGTTTATCAGGCTTTATGTGGGGCTACGACTTTACTGCAAGGCTGCACATGAATCCTAAACAGTCAAACTCAGCAGACTGACGCCCTGTAAAACAGGTCAGCCAAGATGACACCAACACAGAATTATCTTTGTGTTAGAACTTGCAACACACTTCAGTACTGTCTGTAGTAAAAGCAGGTTTTTGTGTATTATAGATTTAACTGCTTGAAGTACAGTTTTGGTTGCAAATTTTCTGTCCTATCTTGGGTCTAAAAGAATAATTGAATCATTCTATTAAAAAAACAAACAA
This sequence comes from Prinia subflava, assembly GCF_021018805.1. Lineage (NCBI taxonomy): Eukaryota > Metazoa > Chordata > Aves > Passeriformes > Cisticolidae > Prinia > Prinia subflava. The sequence continues at coordinate 25,199,867 of NC_086253.1, forward strand.
GCACACCCCCAACACAAACAAACAAAAAAAAAACAACCAAAAAACCAATGTCAACAACACAAAAAACCCAACCAAAAAAAAAAAAAAAAACTAAACTAGATTTTCACCATTTTTGCTCATGTAGTACTGACTTCATTTGTTCCATGACGCTAAGTGTCAGACTAATAATTGCCACATGACAGTCCCTGGAGATGGTAAAAAAACATAAAGAAGAAAAAATGTATTTCTGTGAAAAACAGCAGACCCATAAGGCTTGGATCAGGATTTCCATGCTCAGCATTGCTTCCTTAAACTCTGCCGTGCAACTACAGAAGGATTCTCCTACTGCCAGTGTTGCAGTTCAAGAGAAGGAATGACCAATGGTCACAAACTGAAGGGGAATAAACTGTGGTTAATTTACTCCTTGCTGTGCATTTGTATTCTTTGGGAGTAACAGATCCTTCAAGGCTGAAAAAAAGACATTCTTACCCAGAGAAGTCCTTGCAGGAACTGCATCCTTATTGATCCAAAATGACACCCATGAAAGAACAACTGTCAGTATACAAGGAATGTATGTCTGAATTGTAAAATATCCCATACGTCTGCTGAGATCAAAGAATATTGTCATAATGATATAATCACCTAAAAATTAAAAAAAAAATTTATATGACATCTAACATGGTTTTTGGTTGTACCTTCATCTGTTAATCTTGGTCTAAATAGATATTGCACAAAATAAAATAAAAGTCAACACTTTGCCTTACCAGACAAGGTATGAGAAATTTCAGTTGTATTTCGTAGCCCTACAAATGCAAACTGATACAATCTCCAGTATTTTGGATCTGCCACTTCAACAGAAGTTTTCTTCCACTTGTATTCAATTTCATTTCTGGGATATCCATCTAGAATAAAACAAAACAAATCAAACATTCAGCCATAGAATGTACCAAAGGATGTTTTCTGATCTCTGAAGTTACTTATAAACTAAACCAGAGCTAAAAATAAAGTGGATCTTGGACCAACTATAGTCCTCCTGATAAACTTAAAATTTAACCACAGAATCTATGGCTTCAATTTTAATCCTAGGTAAATGTAAGATCAATCGAAAACTGTTTAAATACAAATGTTTAGAAAATATCTACATTGTATTCTTGAACTCCAGTAACAAAAACTGGCTCAGAATCTTTACTATTAAAATGTAAATGTCATTGCATTATCATTAAATGATCAGAAAGACCTTAAAAGTACAGTCACTTATTAGTACATAATTTGATGGTTTAGGGAAGACCTCCTGAAAGGAGGCTATAACAAGATGGGAGCTGGCCTCTTCTCCCATGCAGCTAGCAACAGGATGAGAGGACACGGCCTCATGTCTGCATCAGGGGAGGTTCAGGCTGGATACCAGGAAGAATTTCTTCACTGAAAAGTTGTGAAGCATTGGAACAGGCTGCCCAGGGAGACAGTGGAGTCACCATCCCTGGAGGTGCTCAAGAAACACTGGATGTGGCACTTTGTGCTTTGGTTTAGTTGAGAAGTTGGTGTTCAGTCATAGGTTGGACTTGACCACCCTAGAGTTTATCTCCAATCTTAATGATTTTATGATTACAATAGCACAATTCTCCAGGATTTTTTTAAACAAAATTTGCATTAAAAAAATAGAGCCTGAAGGTTGTGGTTTTGCTCATATAAGTCCCCCTGAAAGGAAAAAGACTTCTTATACCAATTCAGCATTTAGAGGAGCAGGTTGAAGAAGGCATATCTTATTTTTCCTTTTAAGTATACCACATGGAACTAATTCAAAGCTTTCAGGTCTTGCAGGCATAAGAAAACAAAGTTTTTTCCAGGACAATGTATTCCCATTAACTGGAATAGGCAGTGTATTAGGCTCCTAAGCAATAAGACTATTTTTAAAGAAGCAAAAAATAAATGTGATTCAACTCATTCACTAGTGTATTAAATAATGCAACATATGTACTCAAAACATGAATGGTCAGTTCCTTCTTTCACTACAAGACCTTAAAAAGTAAACATTTGCTCTCCTGATGCCAAAATTTAAGTAAATTTACAACCTGTAAAGAGGACAAAAATGTGTTTTACCACGTACAGCTTGAAAACTCCAGAGGACAGGAGTGTTCATCCATAGGAAAATTATGAAGCTGAAGATAACATTCGGCATTAATTGTCAACCTAATTAGAAAATGAAAGAAAAAAAAAAAGAAAATAGGTTATATTCAAGAATTCAGACACTTCAGACTACACAGTAAAGAAAACACACAGAAATAAATTTTGCTAATTAATGGATATTATTAATAGCCTCCTGTGTATAAGAAAAACAACATCCAGTTTTAGCACCAAAGAACAAAACAGGAACTATTATTTCATGCAACTTGAGGATCTGTGTTGTTTCAATCGGTATTTCAAGCCATTTCAAAAATTTCATTTGGGGGCATCCTTTAGCTCTACAAGAAATAAGGGATAAATACTAGGGTCTGAAGACAGGGGGAGGAGCTTATGCTAGCACATAAAGGAGTTTTTGTGGAACACATTTATCAATCAAATTGCAGTTGGTATTGCTGTATCTGGTGGCTTTACATAAGATAAGAATTGTGGGGGACATTGGACTTGCTCTATACTCATGGAAGCAGTTCTGGTCAAGACAGTATTTGGATAGGAAAAGGCAGACTATGTTTCTACTTATTTAATGTCTAAGGTATTCAAATAATTCATAATAATAATTCATAACTTATAAACCAGTTTTAGAACTGGTTTAGGACTCATAATTGTCTGAACTAAATAACTTTCTTTTAGCTTTTAGGAATGTTATCACAGATTTCCTCAGGACTTCCAAGCAATAAGTGCAAAACCTAGTTCTGCTATCTTTCACTAGAGAGCCAAAGTAAGGGGCTAGACTCCAAACTGACTTCTTTGCATTTAAAATACCTCCTCCTTTGCTGGCAACACTGTGTAGAAAGTCAGAATGTCTTCTTGAATCAACTTGAAAAATTGCCATAGTGCTCACATATTTGACTGTGTGCAGTGCTTACACATTAGACAAGAAAGGATGGGAAAAGACTCTGAGACATGCTGCCACATAGTTTTGTAAGTCTCTGAACAAAGTATTTATTCTACACAAACTGCCACTATGACCTGACCAAAGGTTTATAAGGAAAAATGCATTTCTTAGCATATGCTGTGGGAGAGAGGAGGAAAAACCCTTCCCCACACTTTTAAGCAGAATACTTGCATCACTATGAGATAAGCAAGCATTTGAAAGTTTTGAAGGATTTGAAAAGGATATGCTTTTCAAATTTGTCAAGTATGATTTATGTATTTATTGCATTTACTTTCCATTTTCAATTTTTGGATAGTTAAACACTCAAAGAAAAGGAAACAAGCTGAGCCTTGTGTTAAAAGCACCACAACTAGATCTGGAATCAGTGATGGTGCACTGGACAGACCATGGGCTGCCCTCAGAGGAGATTCAGTAAGGCTGATTAACATTTTCATTACATCTGCCCCCTGAATTACTGACAAGGAAAGAGTGGTGATACAGGGGAGCCCATGAACCTGGAGCACTGTCAGATCATATTATTGTTCCTCCAATAAGCAAGGTATGAAGCTCTCAATGTTGTTTTACCTTAGGTCAAATTCAGGCCGTATCCTCACCCGTACAGATGACTGCGTGTTGCAGTGCTGGGTGAAAGCCGGCTCTGCTGTTCTGTTACCAGCTCATTGCACCTTATTTCTCATACTCTGACACAGTAACTTTAACCTATTGCTCTGTGAGGGCTCACATGATTTTTTTTTTTTGCTCATATTTATTTCCTTCTGTTATTTTGAATCTCTTTAGGAGAAGTTTTGCATTGAAAATGAATGAACAATGGAAGGGTAAAGTCCAAGTATGACTTTACAATTGCTAATTAGAAAAAGAAAAAAAAAATTAGCATGTCAACAGAAGGGGCTCTCTAGAGGCTTTGATAAACACCAACTGGCATAATAAACCATTTAAAAAGCATTCTTCAGAGATGTCTGCATGGTCTCAAATGATGCATACTACGAAAAAATTCTGCCAAGAGAATCCTTGTAATGCATTCTAATTCTTCTTACTTGAAATACAGGAAAAATTTATAAATTGTTCATGCAACATAGACTGCATATGAACACAGCATAAATGATTGAGAAGAAAGTAATTAAAAATGCCACTTCATGTTTTAAATAGATAAATAAATAAATAAATAAACTCTTAAGAGCAAAACCATATTTATGGCATCTTCTGCATAGAATATTTCTTGATCAGCTCCCGACTTACTATGAGATTTTTTTCAGCATATTTAAAAAATATGACAGAAATGACCCTCAAATATTTTCTGTAGACTACAGCCTTTCAAGAATTGTTTGAAAAGTGAGTGAAAAATCAGTACAGATAGCCTTAAGCTTAAAAGCAGCAGAGGCATCTTCCATTTGCCAAGTAGAATTATCACCAACATGTTTGCTTATGCCTATTTTGGATGAACAGATCTGTTGATTTTAATAGCTTGCAAGTGTAAATATGTTAAGAAGTACATGCAGGACTGGGCCTTAGCTTTAACCAAATTTCTTATTTTTTTTTTATTTGAAGCATTTAATATTTTACTTACAGAATATAATATGGTGGAAATTAGATTATGAAGTATTTAGAACAAAAATAATGTATATGCAATATATTAGCGACAGACCACCATGATGCTATATACTATACAACACCCTTTTTTTAATCTTGCCTGTACCTAAATAACATAAAAATTTGCTATCTCCTTCTATTGTCTTTAGGCAATTATTTTGGCATTGTATTTCAATACTACAAATTCCATCTTTTTCATGATTGAATGACCTTTTTTATTTTCTTGTTTAATCAACTCCTTGCACATCCCTGTGGTCCATAACAAAAATACCAGGAATTTGATTTGTATTCACTATTTTCATATTCCTGGTCATAACAGGGGTTTGGAGTTTTTTCCACCCAAATATCAAAAACCCACCTTAGTGTGTATAATACTCTTCCATCACTCCATATTCGAAGCAAACGATTTGGAGTTGTAATCCAGTGAGCATCAGATTTCCTTGAGTTCCGGAAGAAAGTGTCTGGAATCCAAATTTTTCCAACCATATTGCTATTAAGCATAAGCACCTTCATTGAGCTGTTAAACTTTAGTCGGCTGTCATACCAAGTCTGGGCAAAAATGATATCTATAGTGTATTCCTAAAAACAGAGAAACAACCATATCTATGTTTATGTTTACCAAAGTCTGCAGGCCAACTGTTTTTTGACCCATCCATAAATCTGAAGCCACTTCCTCTATTCTCTTTTGTATTACCATTTGCATAGCAGACAGCAGCCAGTGAACCCAGAATGAGAGACAAAAGATGCACACAGCCTTCTGTCCCTGCCTCCTCTCCCCTGACACACACTGATCACTTCAGGAAGAGGACACGTGATGGGAGAGAAACTTGGGGGTTCCTGCACAGCACAATCACCTCTGTGGGCCCTGGACAGAAATTTAAGGGCAACCATACTACTTCAGGCTTAGACTATGTTTGTTAAGACAGATACTCTTTATCTTTTAAGGACCAAACAACGCAAATTTTCTGTATTTTCCCCCAAACTTTTCAAGTCACAATTTAACATTTTTCAAGAAGTTTCAGATTATGAAGAATTCATGAATATGTGGAAATTAAACATGACAGTTTGCAGAACTGTTACCATCTGCCTTGGATACCTACCAATATACACACAAAAGCATATATAATCATAATCAGAAAGGAAATTTCCCTGAAGAAATTCCACTTTAAAGCCTCAAGGAAGCTCCTTCTGTAATAGAAAATCAAATTCCTCTGCAGACTTATGGCCAGAAAAGAAAGGTGAAAAATGAAATAAATAAATAAAAGGAAACCTCTTTTTATGAAATAATTCTTGACTCAGCAAAACTTGAGAGGGATGACCAATACAGACGCATAAAAGGATTCTGCTTTTTAAGAATCCAGCCAGTTGTTTCTGCACTTCAGACAAAGGGGTAAAGCAGCAGCTCTCCATGTTGCCAGAGGTCTAGCCCATACTCCAACCTCAATGGCAACAGTCTCACTACCTGATGGCAGATGTGCTTTTTCCTGCACAGCTGATCCAGGAGGGATCAATGGGATCAATGCTTCCATGGGTAACTCAGCATCTCCCCTGCAGCGAAGAGCTGGAGACCAGGCTGAAACACTTGGTGTTGCTGGTTCACCTCTCAGTTACACGTTGAACAGACAGGCAAAAGTGAGGAAGAGACAGTGTTCACACTCCTGCTTGAGCCAAAGGGGTTAGCACTAGTTTACTTGGTGAATAAAAATGCATAGTGCAGTCAACCTATTCTGTTTTTAAAGAAAAGCTGAAGGCTTCATTGATTGGAGTGGATTTTTTTTTTGTTCATTTTCCTTTTTAGCAAGTTACAGATTCCTCCCAAATTTCAGCAACTGATACCACTTATCTCTCAGGAAAGTTTGAGAAATTTGGCACTTTATCCTTGAGAAGTACCAAGACAGATATTCTAGGACTATCTTAATCTCTCCTGTTTTCCCCACCTCTCCAGATGGGAGAAGTGCAAGTTCAGGAAACAGATATGCTAGAGGGAAGTTTGCTCTTGCTCTGTGATGTATGGCAGATGAATTACCACCTCAACTGTGGTAACTCAGTGTTTTTCAAAAGTTATGAACAACTAATGCATGAAGCAAACAGTGGAGAGACAGAGAGAACAAAAAGACTATAAAAATGCATTTTTGAGATGACTTTGTTCTAAAACTCTGCATACTTCTTGAGAGTCACTGCCATCAGAGGAAGATTCTGTAGGTCAAAAAAAGTCCTTGATTTTTTTTTCTATAAACAGAATTCCAGATAGCTGTGAAAACTCTGGAACTGTTTAACCTTAAAATTCAGCTTTCTGTGCTCATTTGTAGTGGTTACAACTGAAAATGAAACATGCCTTGCTGTAGTATAAAGGAGAGCCCAAGGCAGTGCACCAGAGAAGTGTTTTAATGGGTTTTAATGGAACAGAATGAACAAAGATTTATGCATTGCCTTTGCAGTACAAATAGGAGAAAAACAAAAGAAGGAAGTGAAATTAACAGGCAGGATGAAATGCACAGAAAGTGAAGACTGTCTGAGTTTGAACGTGCTACTCTAAGCAGCTACTTCACAGTAGCAACGCCTGGTTTGAGAAAATAAATTATCAAAGTCATTATAGTCAAATCCACTCAAGCAAGAAAAAACTCAGCTTGTCATAGGATACCAGCAACCCTAATAAATTCGATTTTAAAAGGAAGATTATTTTGAACACAAAAAACAAGAGAATGGTCTCAGCAGACTCAAATGCTTGTAATCTTTTACCTTTCAGTATTAAATATGCAAGTTTGTATCCTGTTAAATCCGAACAGCAGCAGTGTGTCAGCTACAAAGGAAATTAATTCTATCCCAGATGAAACTAGCATGCCATGTATTAGAGGAGTTGTTTAGAAAACTTTTGGAAAAAAAAACCAAAAACAAACACAAACACACAAAAAAAACCCAAGAATGTCATGGGACATTTATGACTGTTCAAAAATAACCCAGTACCCAATAATTAAACATCGGAAAATCAGTAACTGCAAGTTTCCAAGTGTCTTGCTGAATGTCAAACACGATCCAAGTGCTAGCCTCTTGTAACACACCTGAAGAGACTTGTCCTCCATTTATAAGCTCACACTTCCGCACTCAGACTTATCACCACTCTCCTCTGGAGTCAGCCAACTACAGGCACAATCCTACCATTCATCCCACCTGAAAGACTTGGACCTGCAGCCTCATGGTGGGTGGCAGCAGCAGCTCACCCTGCTCCTCAGCAGGGACCCAAAGACAGTGCTCTGATTTCACCCAAGAACATTATTCCACTGCAACCATCTGCCTTGGTGACGTTTACTACCTCCTTCTTCAGCATATCTATTTATCCTATGTCTCCCTGAGACCTCTCTGTCTCTGAGGGTCCATAAGGCATCCTGAGGCAGCACATAATCCTTCACAAAATGTGTCTCACATGGGATCACATCTTTACCCCAAAATATTTCATACTTCCTTTTAAGAAGGGGAAATTTGGGTCCCTAAAATTTGTTAAAAATTAGGTAGAAAAATCACCATACTGTCTTTTCTGAGAGTACTTTATTTCTAAAAAAGATGAATAAAAGCCCTATCTTTTTTTCAGAGATTGCATAAGCAAGCACAACAGAAACAAGATCTATACAATACTTTTTAAGTGCAACAATGCTTTGCTTGTTTTCTTACAAAATTTAAAATTAACACTCATCACTTCTCCTAGTCTTTCATGAAACTCACCATTTAATGCCACTGTGCAACCATAAAAATTGGTTTACTATTCTCTCCTTCTACTTAAACTAATGATGACATAGCCATACAGAATAAAAGTGGAATCCCTCTATGGCGGCCTTAGTTGCAGCCACAGCAGAATGCATATTTACTCATATTTAGCCTCACATGGTTCAAGAACAATGGCACATACTGGCTCATATTTGGCATTTCATTAAATCACTGAGTACTTTTTTTCACAGCTGACATGAAGTGCCCACCTGCCTAATTATTTACAGATAACTTCAATCCTCCTCCATCTCTTACCTCTCTAAAACATCCTAACAAATTCCAAAGGCTGGGAACAGTGTGGCCAATCAGAGATTACCCTTAAAGGGCCAGGCAAGGCACAGACTGTGACTACTGACAAACAGATTCATAGCCTGAGTGAAAGTCATTTAATATATAAAAACAATTACTTCAAACAAAGCAGAAACAGCTACTGAAGGGGGATAAATAGAATCCTCAATACGTTTCATTGTCATGAACAGTTCAATTACAGCTAGACTTGAAAATAAGTCAATGGATTGCCTTTTTTTTTTAATGGAAAGCTGTGAAAGAGAAAGGTAGATATCTTACACAATTGATCATCATTATAAGCTGCATCACACAAATTTCAGTATTATTTCAATAAGGATAGGGAAAAAATCTAAAAATGAAGAAAAAATAATTCTTGGATATTTTCCATGACAGTCCAACAATTGATTTGATATTCCACAAAAAAACAAAACAAAACAAAACAAACAAACAAACAAAAAAACCAAAAAAAAAACCAACAAAAAAAAAACCATGGAAAAGGCAAGTAACAGGTAGTTAAACTGTTGGCTGGATTTTGTTAAATGCAGCAGATTTTGTTTGAGAACAGGAGAAAGGGGCCTTGTTTCACAAGGCCAAACAGAAAATAAAGGAAGAGTTCAATAACCAAACTCAGAACTAAAAAAAAATTGTTGCCAACTACAGATCTACAATGTAGCCAATGACCAGTGAATTTCATAGAAAAACTAATAAAAGTATATTCCTATCATTTCATCTTTGTTCAGAAACCCACCCCAGCTTTTCTTCCTGATACAAAATTATGTGCAAAGGGCACCTCAAGGTTCCTGTAATGGCACATTCTGAAATATGTTTCATATGGAGCCCCTCAAAGCAGTTCAACTAACAAGTCAAAATTACTTCACTTTAGTCAGTTATTTTATCATTCTATTCAACATTCTAATTCCTTAAACTGGAATTCAATGTCACTGAGGCAGAGAATTTTTCAGAAAAAAAGAAAAAATTAAGGTGAAACTAAGGAAATCTAAGCATTCTACCAATCTATATGTTTCCACAATTAGAGACGTGATTTTATATCAAATATCAATTTAGTATTTTAATGAAAAGATTTTAAAAATAAAAAAGTCATAGACAAAACCAGTAACCACACACTTTCCTAAGAGGTAAGCACAAAATAAAGCACTGAGCAGTAGCCAATTTATCTTCATCTTCCCAGGGTGCTGCCAATAAACACTCGTAACCTTTACCTTTTCCCTCACCCAAATTTCTTTGGACATCAATAAGAGGCTATAAAGTAATTTATTAAAATACTTAACCTATCCTTCATATATAACTTCTCTTAAAAAAATTTTGAAAATGTGGCTACTCTCCCTGGTAGGTTACTTTAAAAGCCCTTTAAAGAGATTTTTTGAGCTGCTTCAGGGCCGATGATGGTTTCAGAACTTAATCCCCATGGCTGAGACCAAAGCAAAAGTAAAATTTCTTGGTTTAGTAAGCCATTTTAGTTTGCTCTCTAAAGCAATCTGAACTTACTGACCTTAGGGTGAAACCTAATAGATCCAATAAACCACAGTGCTTCTGACACATACCTGTAATATTATATTAATGATACTGCAGCCGTGGAAGAGGTGAGGGCTGCAGGAAAGGCAGTGAACAAAAGTGCATAGCATCTGCTTCCAGAGCCTTTAATCAGTCAGATTGCTGTAATTGTACAGATAATCACACTGGAGGATGCTAGGAGAACATATGCACAGAGTAAGTGGAAATATGACAAATCATATCTATAGAGGGTGAGGGAGTACAGCAAGACCTACATAGTCACAATTCAGAAAAAAATGCCACTCTTCACATCATAATTTGACATCTGTGCTAATCTAGTCCTTATTTTGAACATGCAAATTGACAGATGCAAACAACAATATGAATAAAAGGCAAGACTTATTTCAATGTTTTGTAGGTTACAAACTATCATTAAAATCTTGCCAATAGTGAAAAGATTAGCTAGAAAAATAACTAAAGCAGTTCAACAAAATCTATGCTTTTATTTCATCAGCTTGGATTTTGGTCATTTGAAGAGAACATAAGGAGAGGAAACAGGTAAGTTATATACATAATCTATATACATTCCCATGGTAAAAATTATATTAAAAGTTTTGATTTACTTTTCAATAGAAAACTGAATATTTCAGCCAGTAGTTCTCATGAATAAACATTAAACTCTAGAAAGAACTAGAGAACTCAGAACAAAACAAAACAAAAACTCGTAAAAATAACAATGAAAAAAACTGAAACAAAAAAAACCCAACCAAACAAATAATTCCCCACAAAAATAAAAACCAACCAACCACCAAACATATGTAAAAACATATATATGAAAAACCCAGGAATAAATGGATTAAGGATTTGGCCTAGAGACTGTCAATAGTGATTTATCAGCTCCATTGACTGTACTTTCTAAATTAAGCAGCTACATTTACCTTCCTGTCATTAGAGACACTCTAGCCAAATCTGGACTCACAGACAACTGTAACAACAAAGCTGTACATAACTCAAGCACACACAGTTTTGCAGGTTTCCTTTATAAGTAAAAGGATGGTTCAACTGTTTTCAAAGCAAGACTAACTGCACAGTTACTGCTTGATCTTTACTGTACATGGTTTTCCTGCCATTTCGGTACAAAATCCCAATTCTGATGGCAAACAGACTTATCTGTGGCTTGGTTTTTACTCTGCAGCTCCTGTAAAATACATGACCTTGCATGAAATACAGCATACCTATTTGTTTTTCTTGTTGAGAAGGCAGAAATCAGCTCCAAACATCAATCACCTGCTACACTGTACAAGATGTATAATATATATGATGTATAATATATATGAGCATGTACAGCCATCAAAAACTTCCTGAAAGGAGCCTCTACTTACTTACTGGTCTCAAGAACATAATCTGTTGTGGGGATAAATCTCTACAATAGAGACACTTAAAAGAGACTCTGCTGTTATTCAATAAAGCAACATCTTAACATACATTTACTGTATGCTGGTGAATTACATACTTCAAAAAAACCCAAGAAAAAGTGTTTTAATCATGCGTTCTCCATGGTGGTCTATATAAGCACCCAGATGTGAGAGACTCAGTGAAACTTAAAATCGTGCAAAACCAGAATAAAATGGAAGCCAAGATCAACAGGCAGTGAAGTTGCATTCACTTATTAGCAAAAGCATATTCCATTTCTTAACAGCTGCTTGGTCAGTGCAGTCATCCCTACTGCCAAGGGAGCAAGGCAACACTCTTCCCAGGGTAGGGCTCTTGGTGAACAGCTTGGAGGTGCTGCTTGCACAACAAGGCTTCCCGACTGCTCCTGTCCCAGCAAAGTGAAATTCTTGTAAGTGCGTGCCCTGAGGAGGAAAACCCAGCTGTAGCTGCCTGGCTTTTATGAGAGAATGAGGCTTTGTAGTGTCAGCACAGATCCTGACAGCACCCTTGTAGGGGCCAGTGAATTACAGCAGCTTTCACTGGTCCACAGCTAATGAAAACCTCTGTGGCAACAGCCATTGCTGAGGTCAGCCTCTATTGCAACAAGGTGTTAGAAGCTATTGCAGCAGTCAAAGCTCACCCTCTGCCCCTCTTCTCCAAAACCCAGTTCAACTCCAGGCCAGCAGAACTGTTCACACAACTGGAACACAGCACGTGTGTCCACACAGACAGACAGATAAGGAAAAAATAACAAGGAACAGGTGCGTAATGTTCTTCAAAATATTTATCTTACAGCTGGCACAGAGATAAGAGGTACAGACAAAAAAATTAAATGCATCTTGTCTTAGCTGCAGACACAAGGGACACAACACAGCTGAAGAAGACAGAAAGTATTTGGAGATGATATTAGGGCACAGGAAGTAAGGATAAACTATACATCAGAGCAGACGTAGTCTGTGCCGCTTTGGAGTGAAAAGGAAGAGTAAAATGCTGTTTGGATTAGCTTTAACACTAGTCAACAGCTTTACCTTCTCAGTGAAGTGCTAAGTAATACTTACGTTAACATTACTCTTGGTTTAGATCATCTCAGATCACAACTGAACTGTGCAGACACTCCATATTGCTTATACAAGATACATAACCTCTGCAAGGAGCTGATGGCCTGAATTTAACATAAAAAGGCAAGATTTGGAAAGCTAATGGGTGCATAATTAGAGATAGCAACTTTAGCACAACACAAGCTTAATTCTTTGTGATATTTTGTAACCTTCACAGAGGGGAAAAAAGGGGAAATGAGCAAAAGGAAAAGTAAGTTTAAACAGAAACAAAATGAGAAACAATGAAGTGGCTTTGCAGACATTTACAGAAAGTTTCTTTCAAGCATAAAGGGCAGCTTGGGAGAAACTGATATAAAAAGTTGAAAGTATGGGAGCAGAAACTAGCAAGATCTGAGGCAGGAAATGGCCTCTTAAGGAAAAAAAAACAACTAAAAATCGCTGAGGACAGGTTTTGAAGTACCTTGAAAGTGAAAGGGAAAAATTTATGTGTGAGCTCCAATGAAAGAGAGACAAAAGAAGAACTTGAGCAAGAGATAAGTCAGGAGAAAAAGTGGAAAATTCTATCTATAGGACATCTCTAGATTATATGAGTGGAGCCAAACTGCAGCTGGAAATGTTACAGAAGTACAATGGGAACTTGGACAAGAGTTTTCATGTGAAGATTTCATGTGATGGATTAAAAATAAAGAAATATAAAATCCCTTTGTATTCAGAATTTGCAAGACTAAAACTGAGACCCTACTCCTGTTTCTAAGACCCATCACATCATCGATAATTTTTAGATTTCAGTCTTCAGTGGCATAGAAAAATGATTGTTCACAGCAACTGAGTGTGTAAGAGGTGAAAAGTGGGAAGCTTTAAAGCTGTGATTCAGCCATATTGAGCTAACAAAACAACTGTGAACACATATGAGTGACACGACAGAATTCAGACTGGACAAAAGGAGACACAGAATAGCAGGCAACTGACACAGAAAGGTGGCTAAATTTGCGCATGAGACTTCCAAGAAGGAACTAAGCACAGGAGAAGATAAGGTGGCCATGGAAGACATACTGTGCAGAAGCAGCAAAGGAAAAGCTTTAAGAAATACATTCACATCAATACTTAACTAGATCAAGTGCTAGGAACACAAGAAACTAAGAGACTTTATCACAACACACTGACAGACTGACCACAGATTAAAAGGAAGCTTTTTCAGAATTGTTGTCTAGCCCTATTCATGTCCACAGCTCAGCAGTCCTGCCATTTCTTTAACAAATTACAGAATCACAGATTAGCCCTGTGCAGCTACAGAGCACTTACGTCTGAAATCTCAGGTACTCCAGAGCCATTTTGGCTATTGCTCTGACTAAGAATGCTATGGATCTGAGACAAAACAAACAGGATTTCCAATCAGTATGCTGGCACACTACTGAAATCAGGGGAGTGAAACAGTAATTGTAGTAGTAGTAGTACTATTACTATATTGATTATTATTATTATTATTATTATTATTATTATTATTATTGCTCCAAGCATGACAACTGTGGCTAAAGTGATGCAATGGTACAACACAAAACCAGCATTTCCTAAAGCATGAACTAAACCAAGATTTAAGAACCAACCACAGAACAAAAACACTGCAGCCTTACATAACAGCATTGCTATTACATGACACATAGAAATTAGGCCATATTTTACAGCAAAGAGCATAGATTTTCCTAGTGACTTGTGTGGAACCTTTAAGTACCGCTCCTGACTTCATACCTATTAAGGGACAATTGGTAAACTGCAGTTGAAACCAGGAAAAATACTGAATGCTGTTTAAAGCTGGGACTGCAAAGATGTCTGTTCTCTGCTTTGGTTTCAGAAGGCTGCAGCAACACTCATCTGTTGTACAGTAACTGCATTTTCCCTCACCCCTCACCAATCCCTTCAAATTGATCACAGGAATTGGAACCAACAAAGGAACTGCTATGCTGTCCCAGTATGAACAGAACACTGCATTTTTTGGCCAATTCTCCCTGAACAAGACAAGCTTAGAACTATTTTCGAAAAGCAGTAACAAAACTGCAAGAATCAGATTAATCAGCTAAAGCTAATCTTTTGAGGGGATAAAAAATGGAGAACAATAATGAAATTGTACTTGTGAAGTATTACTCAGTTTCTAGAGACTGAGAAATGCTAGCAGAAATTCAGGTGTTGACTTTTAAGTATATTCCATAAAAAACCCCACAATACTCAAGGCTACTGAAAAAATATTTACTCAGCTGCTCTACATGAACAGAATCCATCAATCTCAAAGAGTCAGCTGAATAAGCCAATTAACCATGATCACTTGCAGTGCTGACAAGCACCACAATGACTGGAATCTATCTTCCCTAATTTAAATTAAAATGTACATTGGGAAAAAAACTAACTCTGACTTCTTTCAAAGAAGATACTGTAAAATAAGAAACAGGTAATATTCAAAAACCCATTGGTACTTTTGTCCTGTTTTATGAACAAATTGATCACAGAATTCCTGCCATTGGAAAGAGAATTAAACCAATTTGCATAAAGTGCATATACTTGACTTTCCAAAAAATTCCATTGCTTGCACACTGAATCCACACAAGCCTTTAGGAAACTTCATAAATTCTCAAATATGAGCCAAAGTGCATCCCTCATGATTTTCCTTTCAGTCAGTCTGTATAAAGGATAGACTGGTTCTCCTCAAAACAGTCTTCTTCAAAAATGAAAGCAATTCTAACCTGCAGTATAAGCTTCAGGTGCATTTCACAAATCACAGCAAGACCTGCAAAGCGGTGTTCACTCAGTCCTGAAATACTACTATTATTGCAGGACTTGCATAACATTGATTTATTGTGTTTAGATTTCTCATGTGGAACTGTGTTCATTTAGATACACAGCTCTGTAACAAACAGACAAGAAGGGAGAGAGAGCATTCACATCTTTCCTCTTAGACAATTCTTACTTTGGATTTTTTCTACAGAGTTTGTTAAATCCTTAATTCAATGTGACATGTGAAGTCAATGTTCACACATGTAAACTGACTAGGGATCTGCAGGATCAGGCCTTGCCAAATCCAGTATCACTGAGTAACACAACATTTAATATCATTCAAAACCAGAGTTTAAACTATGTCGTTTTACAGAATAATGCACAGAGAGTGCATCTAAAGTACTGGATTTCAAGGTACCTGCATGTAATGTATCTTCAGGTCATGATTACTTATATTCTAGTGTACTTTCTGTAAATTAAATTGCATTGTAAAGTAAGAGTACAAACCTTCAAACCCTCAATACAAATTTAGTGACCAGTACAATAAGTGCAGTGACACACCTGGCCACAAAATATCCTCCACAAGTGCAATAATGTTGAGCAATCTGTATTAGGATGCTGATCCCCTTGATACCTTGAAAAAATAAAAAATCTGCTGCTAGTTACTGCAACTAGAGAATGAATTGGAATTTAGAAGTCAAAGGCTGCTTAAAATTTGCCACCAGCACATTCTGCATAAAGTCATAAATGGTAAAATACGACAAGAAAAATTGTCGTAAAATTGCCCTACCCAATCCAGGCCATGCAGTCTGCCTACCAAAGCAGCATATAATATACTCTATGAGTATCTGATTTGCTGTGTGTTTTAACTCTCTTGTTAAGAGTGGTAGGCTTCAAAGTATGGCTTCAACCTGTGATCAGAGTAGCCTTCAATGGTTAATAAGCAAAGAACATGTGAAAAACACAAAATTATCCACAGAAGAGAAATGTTGGAAAATAACAAGGAAATTGAAGTGAAGTTCAGTCCTAAAAATTTATCCTGGAATTTTCAGATTGGGCCTTCTAACAGCAAGTTCCAATAATAAATAAAAAAAGAGAATATAAAGCATCATCTCATACACAGGAAGGGATATAAAAAATAGTAGCACTCAAACACACTAAAATGACAATGATATCAAAGTGCTTCAAAGTGTTAAATCATGATTTAGACATTCATTAAAAAGCAAAGAAATTTAAAAACATCATTTTGTTTCTGTAAACCTATATATTTATATATGTATTCAGTTTTATACAGATAGAGACAGACAGTCTGGTAGAGCACTTTCTTTTAGTTTTTAGTCTATCAGTCACAATGTCTGTGCATCTCTATAGAAACAATATGTTTCTTTCTAACTGTTTACTATATGAAACTTAAGTAAATACACATCAAATACAGGGAAAGGATAAACTTTTCTCTTTGTTCTTCATTTTTGACAGAATGATCTAATTCTGCTTCTTACTTAAGGAACTGCAGCTGCATTCCTTCTCAAAAAATTCCTCTTATTTGTGGTTTCAGTCTTTTATTGTCATAAGAGTTTTGATCAAACAGAAATTACAAGAAAAGCTCATCTCTTAATTAAAGGAAGGCAGAAATGTCTTGGAGGAGTGCCATGCCTCTCCCAGCCAACTGAATTGTGCACTTGAACAGCCTTGTCAGGCCACAAAAGCTGTGGTGCTGATGTGGCTCTCCCCAGACAGCTTGGGGCATCAGTAGCACAAAACTTTGCATATATACCAATATATCAGGTTTGGGGGATGAATACAGGGCAGAGAAAGCTAATGAGGCCAACAGGCAGCATGGATCAACATACTTTTTTGCACTGGGACTATATATGAGACTCTACTACTTGTATCACCACCAAACAATATTTGGAAGGAGAAAGGCAGTAAAAGCCTAATATTATATTTATAGTGTTCAACATATAGTAAAAATAGGCTCTAAATATCCACTGCATATCTAAACTCTGCAAAGAAATCCTTGGACCACTTCAGAACTACTGAGGATCAAGATTTTGCTCATAAAAATGCACTCAGAATCATCAAATCCTCAAGGTTGGAAGAGAGCTGTAAGGTTATCAAGTCCCACCACCAACCCAGAACTGTATCTCCAAAACCAGTAAACCATATCATCCAGCATCCGATCCAGACACATCTTAAACAGCTCCAGATGACTGCTGATGGTGACTCCACCACCTCCCTAGGCAACCTATTCCAGTGCCTGACCATCCAAACAGTGAAAAGTTGTTTCAATAGCCAATCCGAATATCACCTTGATACCATCTCAGCTTGAGGCCAGTTCCTCTTGTCCTCTCACTCTAGGCACAGTAGAAGAGACTGGACCCCACCTCACTGCAACCTCCTTTCGGGGAGTTTTACAGAGTGATGGGGTCCTAAGCCTCTCAGGAGTAAACTAACCAAGCTCTCTCAGCTGCTCTTCCTAAGACAAGTTTTCTAGATCTTTCATAAGCCTTGCAGCCCTTTGCTGGACATGCTCCAGCATCCCAATGTCCTTTTCAAAGTGAGGGACCCAGAACTGAAGCACTCAGGTTGTGTCTCCACCAGTGCTGAGTACAGGAGGACAATTACTGCACTGGTCCTGCTGGCCACACCATTTCTGACACAGGCCAGGATGGCACCTGGGCACACACTGCCTCATGTTCAGCTGCTGTCACCATCACCCCCAAGTCCCTTTCTGCTGAACAGCTCTCAAGCCACTCCTCCCCCAGCCTGTAGCACTGCATGTGCAGGACCCAGCACTTAGCCTTGCTCAACTTTCTGCAGCTGTCCTTGGCCAAGAGATCAAGTTTGTCCAAGTCTCTTTGCAGACCCTTCCTACCCTTATGCAGAATGAACATGCCCACTCAACTTAGTGTCATCTGCAAATTTATTGACGGTGTACTTGATCCCCTCATCCAGATCACAAATAAAGACAGAACTTGCCCCAGTATTGAGTCCTGGGGAACACTGCTAGCAACTGGCTGCCAACTGAATTGAGCTCCATGCACCACAGCTCTCTAGAACCAGCCAGCCAGCCCTTCTAGAGTCCACCCATCCAAGCTATGAGCTGCCAGTTTTTCCAGGAGGATGCTGTGGGAGATGGTGTCAAATATTTTACTGAAGTCTAGAGAGAATACAACCTTTCCCTCATCTACTAAGCCAGTCAATTTGTCATAGAAGGAGGTCAGGTCGGTCAAGCTGGACCTGACTTTTAACAAGTCCATGTTTGGCTTGATACCCTGGTAGTCCTGAATGTACCATGTAACGGCACTTAGCTGCATTTTAAATGGCTGTTGCACAGTACATAGCACAGATTAGCTCTAAAAGACAGATTTAAAAATCTCTAGACTTAGTATTATAAGCCGAAATACTCTACTGATCCAGACACTTTTTTAAAGTGCTTCCTCAGGATGCAGATGCCTAGAGGGATCACAAGCTCTAGGAAAATGTATCTTAATCATGGGGTGACTATAGAATTTTAAAGTGTTGTGTAGATCTTACTAAATATAAAAGCCAAAATACAACAGTCTTCAGAAACAAGCTCTAATGAGTGTCATGCATAGACCTCAATTACAAAAATGGAAGTTTATCAAATAGCAAGAAGAAAATAGACAATTGAAAACCCAATTCTATGTCCTCTCATAGTATGTGTTCTCTAAAGCTTTCAGCTAACATAATGCTTGTTATAATGCTTGACATAATGCTTCAGCATCAGCATCAGAAAAAATACTCTCTAAGTCATGCCATATTGTATCCACACTTGATAGTTAAAGGACATCTTTTGCCAGAATGAATTAATGTATCTGGCAAATGAGTAAGCCAATGGAGACTGGAAATCACAGAAAATGTATTCTCTTATTAATTGATCAAATTAGGGGCTGAGGACATAGAGGACATTCCTTGAAATGGAACCAAATTTTGGATTATTGGTTAAAAATCTCAAACAATATTGTCTCCAGGGAAAGTACCTTCCTAATGAAATCAACAGCTCACATAAAAGGAGCTTAAAGGGTAAAATTTGTTATTATTCCTTTTGCTGAGAATGTTGTTTCCCAGAATAAAAACTTTTTTTTTTTGAAACCTTAATCAAATTCTTTTCAAGTATATGGTTTTACTTATTTTTACAAAGGTTTGATCTCTGTACTGAGGTTAGATGCTCATACAAGCCATGTTCTTCCAGTGCAAGCCCAGTGAAAGCAATTGCCCTTTTATGAAGGCCACTGTAGTTTAAATTGCTAAGTATTTTTCTGTCCATTTTTAAAAAGCATAGGATAGTTTTTTAAAGTTCCATATCTTAGTAACATTTACCTTATTACCCTTTGGTGGCACACATCATTATTCTTTTTCTTTAAAGAGAAATCAGAAGGTTGGAGAGGAACATCCATTATTAACTATTAGGATCCTGCTCTCTAGAGAAGTAATATGGTTTTTCAGTAGGATGCCAATCCTTACCTTGGACTATAAGCCAGTATGACTGGCTTCTACTAGCAGCATGGCAAGGACATCACCGCCCAGCTCTAGCACAGCTCTAGCAGACGTGAAGAGACCCCTCAACAACTGACATGCAATAGTTCCACGGCTGATACTTGCAGGCCCTGGGCTGAGCAAGCAGAAGGAAGCTGTGGGCACATGAGAGGTCATGGTTCATAGCTGAACCATAGCTGGAAGAATGCCCCGTGGCTGCAGAGACAAGAGGAGGGCATGGGAGATGGGGCAGGGTTAATCTGTAAAGCCAGCCATGAGCTGGCTCTTTAAAACTAGAAAACGGAAGCTGTAAGCATTTCTCATGTTCAGTTCCAGTGTGTGCAATACCTACTGGCCACAGGCTGAAGAGCTTACATAGGTTACTGGAAAAAGAAGTCTCTACCACTTGGTATATCCTCCTTACACATCCCCACAGTTTGCTTCCTCAGTAAGTTCCTTCAGAAGAGGATTGGGCAGAGAGAAGCAAAAGAGAAAGAGGGCAGAAGGGAGACAGACAAAAACAAAGACACCATTTACATGGGACATGGAAGCTGGAAAATGTTCCCCACTCCATCACTCTTATGCTCTATCACACATTTCATTACATACAGTCCTGGCCTGAGACAAGGACTTCCCTGCCACAGCCCCATGGGTAATGACAACCCTGAGCTGGTTACACCATTATGCTAGAATGAATATCCTCTGCCATAGATCTGTATCTTTTCCCACAGTATCTAAGCACCACTGTTTTTTCTTGCTTGGCTTCCAATCACTGAAAGTCACTGTTCTCCACCTCCACATGATGACATACATCTAAACCACAAGATCCTTAATAATTATTGAGAATTGCTGCACTGTCAGAAAATGCTCAGAAGTCCCCTGCACTGGCATGCTCCAGCCTCTGAACAAAACTCTTCTCTGCCATGGAAATTCAATACTGTCAGCAATTTTGCAGGGAGGAAGTAAAGGAGGTGAACTCAAAATCACCTGAGGGCAAGTGCCCATCTTAGTCCTGGGCAGAAGTCATGCCAAAAGGCCTTTCTAGAGCCTCCACCATTTCATACAACCCACAGCCTAAGAGAACTAAGAAAATACCACACCCTCAACTTCCTCATAAGTGCTGTTACTTCAGTGTTGGTACTAAACAGACAGGTCAGATCTCAAGAGATGTCCCAAAAACTAGGTGAGATGCATTTCTTAACTTCTAAGAAACTAGTCATGTATACATACACAGTGACAAGGACACAGAAGACTAGAAAGAAAGAAAGAGAAGGACAAAAGAATTTTGCTTTCTATGAATCTGAAGAAAAACCAAACAAACAATAGATCACTTCACTGAAAATAGCTTTGTTCACAACTGCTGTGTCAAATGTTATTTTTCTTAGGCTCTGAAGAGTAGCTCCAGGACATCAAACTGGGCCAGAGATAAACCAGGTACACACAGAGATTGTGGAAAAGTTCAACGCAAACTAAAATAAGGACCTGGTCCAATGTACTCTGTGTGACCTCACTTTTTTAAAAGAAAAACTGCATTTTTAAAATTACAGCAATTTCAAACAGAGAGACTAAATGCAATAACTATAATCATATCCAACAGCATAAGAATACACAAAAATAAATTAATAAACTTATTTGAATGAGATTAGAATTATTTCACAATATTAACCCATAGCAACATGCAGAGGATTTTTTCTGTCAATAATCAGAACTCACCATATTGATTGGGTCAACTGGACCGATGCTGTTGACATAGACATCTGTTTCAATTACTGTAGTTCTCACTAAACAAAACAGTAACAGTAATATTAAATACATATTTAATTAACTCTGTGCATTGTTACTGCAATTTAATTTATTTAACTAAAAAAACAGCGTATCTGGTATTCTTTTATTAGACTCAGAATAATTAAATTTCTGGTTTGTTCGTTTTGTGAAGGATCATCTATGACTTGGCTCTTATTTCATAGGACTTTTTAGAATTATCAACTTGAACTTTCTAGTTCATAATGCAATCTCCACCTGTGCTTTTTGATAAAATATAAGATAGATAAAAAACATAAAGGAAGGAAAAAGAAGTAAAACAAAAACTCCTCAAAATGGTCTTCCAACATAAAAATACAATCCTAAACAGAAAACAGGTTTGGAACATTTTTTTCATACAGTGAACCATGAGGTTTGGGACAAATGTGTCTATCAGTTGCAAGAAATCAATATGAAGTGACTTCTATCAATTTCTATTAAGAATGTGTAACAGATACAAAATAACTTTTCACCACAGGTTTCTTCAATTCATGAAGCTGTAGCATTCATATTAATTAATTAACTAATATTAATATTCTTTCATCAGCTTGATTAATACACTGGTTAAAACACCAGATTGAAAGCTCCTCAATGAAAGTAATTTAAAAGTTAAACATTACCAAACTGATTTTTCTTTAAAAACAGTGAAAACACTCTGTGCAGACAAAAGACAAAAAATTTTAAAACTATATTCCATTACAGAATGGAATTGCTCTCTACTTTGTGCATTTACAGGAGGACACAAAGTCTAAGAGTGTCCATGAAAGGCACACCTGAAGTACAGGAGGCTCTGACCATTCATTTTTTCCTCCTAACTGGTTTATACAGAAAAAAAAAGGCTTCAATGAAAGAGGAGAAGATGCATTTTAATCTCATCATTTTACCAAGCATTTTCTTCTAGTTTGTGCTGGAGAACCAGAATGTTCTCCAAGAGGATACATATGTCCTTGTACCCAATGGAATGAAGAGGGATAATAATAATAGAGCTCTGCTGGTCTTTTTATGATATCACACAATAAAATAAGCATCTCTTTCAATCTGCAGATAAAAAAGTGGGAAGGTACAAACAAAACGGCATTTTGATTTCATAGGAGAGGGACCCTGGGTCATCAGATCTAATTTTTTTATACAGCAAAACTTCAGAGATTGCCCAAGTATTTAACAACAAACCTAAAATCTTAAGAAGATTTTTCAAATTTCTGAAAACTCGGACATGCAGAAAGAAAGACTCTGACATACTTGCCAGCTACAATGACAGGTGAGGTGCATTTCCTAAATATACCAAGATACCTTTTCCCTGCCAAGCTCACTTGGGAGAATATTCTCCTTGATTCCAAATCTGGTTAATGGTGTGAAGCTACGCCTGACAGAAAGACACCCTAGTGAGGCTGCACAAAGGATTTTCTGTATGACCACAGAGCACAGAGTCACTTCATCACCATCCTGTCCCCAGCAAGCTTCACAGAAGGTTCAAACAGATTCTGGAAACCAATTTATTTCCTGGGTGGAAAAAATGAGTTCTTCCTGCAATGATCCTTATCGGTCCCTTCCAACTCAAAATATACTGTAATTCTGTTATTCTTTGATTGTGAGCTGCAAACGTTTCCAGTTTCTGCAGAGCTCATAAAGGAAGGGAGACAGCACAAGAACTCATACACACACTCTGAAATACCAGAGTAAGAAAAAAGTTTATATTGTGTGTATATTGTCATATGTGTAATATCCTTTTAGCATGCATCATGTTCTGCAAACAGATATCCTCTTCCTTTAATTTGCAATCCTATTTATCTTTATAACAGCAGCCCCACTGCTGGACCAGAACACAAGGAGATGGATCAAAGAATGTCTTGCCTTATTCCTCAAGTAATGTTGAATACTTCATTATGAAGAATCTCTCAACTTGAAATACCACTCACAGGATTCTTCCCCCTCCACTTCCTTTTTTCCCCCTCTCACTTCCAGTTATACTGAAGGAGATAAATACTCTGCAGATGCAGCCACTCCCTTCCCAACAGTCGTTGTGTCATCTGCCAGCTTTACTACAAGAATGAATTGCTAAAGTAATTCAAATATCATCATTCTTGATAGAAACTTTCTTTTTAGACCATACTATAGATATCCCAGCCACTGACATCCCTTATTAACAGCTAAATTTTGAGGTCTATCAGTGACACAGTTTTTAATGGGGGCTGTGTCATTTTAAGAAATTCCAACTTGCACCTTGTAGTACTTCATCTGCCAAGGGCTTTCCTGTAGTGAGCCACTTAGTTCATTTTGCCTTTTCCATACTGCTCTGAGTAAGATTATTAGAGGCATTAAGAGCCAGTAAACAGTTTGAAAACGTGCCTCTATTGAAATTATTTTAATTGACATAAATGATCCAGAGAAAGAAACCCAATTCAAGAGGAATGGAAGAAGCTGTTTTGTTACCTTAGTTCTTCTGTATGGTACAGAGAAATGCACTTCTGAATTAGAAGGATTAATTAATACCTCTTGAGTTCTTGAACTAGAAGTGATAAGAGTTCATGAAAATGACAAATGCTGGAGGAAAATACCTTCTTGATACTTTGAGAAGAACAAATTGAGAAGATTTTCCTACCCTGAAAGTTTCTTATGTTACTTTAAAACTTGGTATAAGCCCTGAAAACACGACTAGCAGGAAGGCTATTTAACACATCCTGAATGAAGTGCAGAACAGCAGAGTTCTAAACAAGGGGAGAAAAGGCTTGGACACTTTAAATATTTACACTAAAAGACAGTATGATGCAGGCTAGAGTAAAATAAGAAGGTGGGAAGACAAGAGAGAGCACATTCAAGAGGGAGGGAGAGACAGAAAGAGCACAAAGGAGCAGATGATCACAAGGTCAGTTTCTAATGTAACCAAAGCACACAGGGAACCTCTTTGGTAGGCCTAATCTAGAGAGTTATACTGACTTTCTGATTTCCTGCTTTGACTTTTTTCACTAGACTGAACTTCTTCTGGTTTTAAAAATTTTGAAAAATGTTTATTCCTGATAAAAAAAAATCACAGTGATAAAAATCTACCTCAGTCACTGACAAATTATTTTAATATTTGCCCCTGACATTCAAAGTGCCCGGTTTTTAGCCTATATTTTTGCAGGCTCGATTTTCAACTTTTGATATTTGACATATCTCTTTTTGCTACACTTAAGAGCTCTTCTTATCTGCTATTCTCATTCTATAAACACTTATCTCCTGACAAGAATAATTATCATTATTTTAAAAGTCCAGAACATTGCACTTTTAATGGCTTTATACTGCTATTTTCTTTCCTCCAATCCATTACTTCAATATAATAATCAAGAACATGACAGTGCATCTAAATTCACTAAGCAGTCCCCATAGTTTAAAAGAATTCCCCCATTTTCTAATGAAGGTCTAAGACACATCACCTTTGTTTTTAATTAGTACTCATTCTCTTTAAGTTTAACTAAGATCACTTTTTTAACTTCAACCAGGCTTATTTTCTTTGAGCATGTTTTCTTTAACTCCTCATTACTTGTCTCAAGAAGCATCCCCTATAGTAGTGATAAAGCAGTTATTCAGCAAATAAATTAGGTGAATACCATACTCAGAAACGACAGAGTCCTTCAATTTGTAATAGCTTTTAATGGAATAATACAATTCTCACAATCAGCTATCTAAGATTATGACTTACATGGCTACTTATATTAAAAATTCAGCCTTGAGTGTCTACAGCAAGCTTCCAAGTCAACCTCTGAAGAATTTATTCAAAGTGATTTTGATGAAAGCAGAGCCCTGTTCTCCAAACTTTTTTACCCTTCTATTTAAAAGAAATCCATCTTTGGCAGATACTCCTACCCCACCACTTTTATTATTTCCATGATTTTCTATGCAGTGCACATGTCCAACACCTTCAACGTTCCCTGGATATGTGTTTCTACATTTGCTCTTGGATTTTGATTTTCTTTAATTCTTGGAAAACATTCTTAAACTCAAAATACATCTCTCTACCTTTCCTTGGTATTTTCCCACTTGTTTTGCTGCCTGGAATAAAACTCAAAAACTTTCCAATCTGCATTAAAATCATAAAAGCAAGTCTTTAATGGAAAGCTTTCATGGTGGCATGATATGGTGCTATGCACACGATACAGTATTTCTGCAATTTTTATAAGGTTCAGCAAAATACCTTCTACCTTGTTTTTTGAGAATTAGCACTTCTCTTTGAAAGTCCTGTATTTTTCATGTATTATTATATCTCTTAGAACATGACTATTCACATTAGTGCACTTGAGAGATGTAATTACTTACTTACTGCTTATAGGGCAATAACAACTATGCAAATTTCTCTAGGTATCCAATTTTCCTAAGTCCATGAGCAATTATCCTTAAATTCCCCCCACTCTTAACATTTCCATCAATGATGACTTGTCTTAAACTGTTAATTGAAAATACCCACTTAAGTTGTAGATATGTGATGACTGTTTCCTATTTTTAATTAAATTTTGAGATAGTGCACCTGTGTTTCACCCATACATACATCACTGCTGAAAAAAAGGATCTGTACATTGATAGGATAATATTAATATATCAGTGTCCCTAAGATGAGAGAGGTAAAAAATGAGCAGCTAGAATTCTTTCCTTTAAAAAGGAAACTTCAAAAATAATAGCTACTTTGATGCAGGACTAGATCTAAAAGAGTTTGGTTATAAAATCATGCTGCCAAAAGGTAATGTTACTGTGAGAATAATACTGCTGCATTAGTATATCAACACTCCAAGGTTGTATCTGTAATTAAAGGTATTTATAGCACAGATAGGAGACTTTATCTGATAACTATTACTTCATACTGAGTAGAAGAACACTAGAACATTTATGCTCCAAACTCCTCAAGCCTACTACATAAATTTAGTTAAAGACTAGTAAGATTACTAAACATAGCAAAGGGTAGAAGTAATTACTACAACTTATGGATATTTGAATAAGACAAACAGAAAACGACAGAGTGGTTTTCCCCTATTAAGTTTCAGTATTGTTTCCAAAGTTTCAATTTTCATTTGGCTCTCCTTTAGTATCTCCCTCAACTAACTGAATGTGTAACAATGCAACTCTTTTCTCACTCTGAGATGCTGAAATTCTCTGTCAACACCTGGAAGAAGACAAAATTCTGCTCTGGGATTCAAACACAAAAATTCCAAGTTCAAAACAAAAAATGTTACTATTGTAAATGAGCTTTGTAATTCAATCATAAGAATGTTCTGTGGGATACTAATGGTTTGAAAGATAATGGAAATTCCAGTCCAGTAACCTTGTTATACAAGAACTTACATACACTCTGAAGAAAGGAATCTTACACCAGATTTTATCCACATATTTGAAGCAGATTAACATTAATAAACTATAGCCTGATTTTGTTTTTCTCTCTAATATCTGCTGCAGTTCCAAAACCACTGGACAGAATGCAGTGTCTTCACCTGAAGTCAGAAATTTCGTCTTATGTTGTTCAAAATTTCTTCCTTGTGGCAGAATCATATTTAACATTTGTTCTCCTCAAAACAAAGTGAACACTCCCAAACGTTTCCTTTTTTTCATTACTCTGGCTGATTATTCATGAACTTTATGTTCTAGTATAGTAGATGGAGGCAGGCCCCAGATAGCAAAGGTCAGATTGGTACAGAAATTTTGAGAACAGAAAGAGTACATTTACATGAGAGAAGCTAGAAATAAGTGTCTTCTTTTGGGAACTGATGTTTTGAATCCAAAAATCCGTAAATCGAGTTACTCACAAAAAGACAGTTTTTGTCTTATCAAGACTCAGAATATAACCAGAAAAAAAAAAGTAAGAATTACTCAAAATTCTTTCATGCCCATCTAAACGCATTTGACATGTCAGAATAAATTCTTCCTCTGTATTTGCTCCATTTACTTGTAAGTTTTGTGGGGACAGAAGAGAAAAAGAATTCTCTTTTCTTTCATCCCCACCTACAAGGTAATCATTAGAAGGAATCCTAGAAGAGACAGTTTATTTCCTCATAATCACTTTTCTGTCGTTGCATCAAACAAGGGGGAAAACCAACAGTAAGCTATACATTTTTTACACATTGAGAATTTAAGGAAAAGCATGCTGGAGGACTTTTTGTGTTGTCTAAATGTTTTTAGTAATTCAATTAAATGAACATGAAGAAAAATACTTAAACCAAACTTTATGAAATTCACATGTGATTATATTGTGACAGGGTGTCATGGGTTGGCACTGGCCAGATGTTAATGCACCCATGAATATATGTTTTTTCTCTAACAGCTACTGTGGGATGTGATCAGGAACAGAGCAGAGCAGGCTTAAATCTTGAAAACAAAAAAAAAAAACTACTAAAACTTTATTATATTACATAAGAACAGGGACAGAAATACTCTTAAACACACACAGAGACAGAAATAAAAACTTCTTAGAACATTTCTTCTCTTAGTTTCTACTTCTCTACACATTACTCTTCACAGACCAACCTTTGGGTTTTAGATCAAACAATCACCACTCAAAAACAAACTAATCTTCAATTCAGCAAGGGAGAGAGAAGTCTCTCTCGCACCACAGACTGTTCTTTAGAAAACACGGGTCTACCCCTTATGTGTTCCCCTGTCACCTATGGCACCGCCCGGAGAAGTCTGCTAGGGTGACACTCTCTTTTTCCTATGTCCAGCGCTCTCACTGCTGTCTATAGTCTAAGGCTGCATACAGGGCTCTTTTAAGGATACTTGCATGCTGAGCTCTCCCCTTTTTACCCAGGGGCCGGGGTTCCAGGAGCAGGTCTCCTCTGAGGGCAGAGGGTACTACTTCACCCTCTCTCTCTCTTCTCTGCTCGCTCTACTCTTCAAGTGCCAGTCACTGTAGCAAAAGCAGGGGCAGCTGTATCTACCCAAAAATGCAGTTTATGTTCAAAAGAGACTCAAGTTCAGTCTATGGCTGACATTATGCAAGAAAAGTCCAGCTCAGAAGGCTACTCCTCTTATTCTTTGCCCATCAGGTTCCTTCTAATCGTGCTTTATCACTTCGGTCCCAGGCCGCTTCCTTCTCCTTTTTTCTGAAATCACCAGTCATGAGAATCAATGTCTAAGAAAAGTTTCTCTCTGCTAAGCAAGAATTAACAGCTTCTATCTCCCAGCAGGGTGCAGGCTCAGGCACTCCCAGGCTCGGCAACTCCCACGTGGCTGGGCACCTTCTCCCGGAGTTTGGGGGTGGAGGGGGGTGAGCACACACAGAAGGCACTTCCACAGTTTTCCACCCCTCCATCCTGGATGGGGCAGCTCAGTTCCAGTCCTGTCTACTCTCTTCTCCCCCCGGGGCTCCGGCTTACCTGAGCCCGACTACGTGTTTTCCTCTCCCCTACCCAGCCTCGTGGCTGGGCAGGGGAAGGAGGCCTGAGACGTCTCTCTGCTGAAACCGGGATCCAAAAAGAGACCGAACCCCCTAGACTCCTGCTTTTAACTCTTTGTGTCCTCAGAGGCGTGTCTAAACCTCCGAGTGACCAATCCAGGTGCCAGCAGAAAAGCTGATTACTAATTGGCTTGCTTACCTCTCCCTGGAAAAATTCACCTCCCCCAGCAACCACGACACAGGGAAAGGATTATTGCCTTTTAACATCTCCAAGATAATAGTCACCAACAAAACAGAACTAAGAAGTTTGGGAAAGAAAACGATTTGTCAGAAGCTTTCAAAGGAAAATGCACAGTTTGAGATTGAGTCTTTTTCTTTCCCTACATCAATGAAACAGGTCTAGATTGTTGTGCTGTTTAACACATAAGCAGCTTACAGACTTACATGGCATTCCTTTGATAGGGAATGCCAGGTACATCACAAATACTTATGTCCTCCACCTCTTCCTTCACATTTCAGGAAACAATCTCAACGAAAATATATTGTTTTTTCTTATTTGATCCTGCATGCCAGCGGTAGACAGGAGCAGGCAAGGTTTCATGTACTGCATATTTTCAGAATAAGATTCCTCCAAATATTTACACTTAAGAGTTATGTGCAAATTGTGCTTTGACTATTGAAAGACAAGACTGCCTTCTTACTAGCTGCAAAGTTTGATCTACAACAATGCAGTTTTTCTTCCTGTATGCCACTAGAAAAAAGGAGACCTAGGTTGTATTTTTAGACTCATGAAATTTTTTTCAAAATCTTAGCTGAGGGAAGAAGACAATTGAATTGAGTTATATTTGCTCAAAATAGACACAATGCATTTCCTACAGTAAGAATAAAATGTCTAGGGATAAGTCTTTAATGAAGTCCTACAGACTTAAGATCAATTTTTGAAATGACCATGGCTGATTTATAGTTACAATTATTTCTGACTGAAGATCTTTGTTAAACAAAGCAAATTATAAAGGCCTTTTAGTGATTTATTACAGACTACTCACTGTCCCCCAAAACCAGTACTTTCCATAAGAAAAAAAAAAGATTATAAATGGAACATGAAGTCTAATCTTGTTTAGAACATTTTTTTACTAGTTCCAGAAAATGTCTGCGTTTTGTTACTCTTATATTTAGTTTGCTATACTGAGTTTTAAATATTGCAATAACTATAGTTCTGCCATCTTTGACAAAATGCACACCATCTCCAGTTCACATTTTCTGTTATACTGAATAATTTTATGAGCTTACCCCCAATATCTGGCCGAAGCTTATTGTCATATCCTTGAAGTAAGGAATCCAGTATGTGAGTTACATCACCACCATGAATCTTTGGTGCAAGGACCCATGTTTTATTCACCATTAGATCTTCATCATCCTCATCATCAGCTTTATCAGTTCTATGTTGTGTGATAAAACAAACAAACAAACAACCAAGATTGGGAAAAACACAAGACACATTGAAACTGAATACACAAGAGTTGGAGAAGAAACAGATAAAATATTGAACAATATTTAGAATAGTTTGTGAAAACACAAATGCATTCTGCTGCCAAAAGAAAGAAGCAGGCCCTTATTTACAATATATACATATTTACCAAAATTTTGGTTTATGGTGATGGGGAGTTTAAGTGTTTATAGAGGCATCACTCATACAGAAAATCTCAAGCCATGAGTCAAACCCATAAAAGCAACAGCAGGCATCATCTTACCATCAGTCTTCTCCCGTTTTAAAACAAACTTGTAATTTCAAAGCTTTTCCCTACATACATTTCTTTTTCAAGTGATGCTGCTAATACTTCCTAAAGATGCTTAATCTTCATAATAGCATATTATTATTGCATGCTACTTAAAAAATCATCAACAAAATCTCCTTCCTAGGAGCCTCTGTTATATGATGTAAAAAAACAAGACTTGCATACTTATTAAACTCCATTCACATTTTAAGCAAGCAAACATTATATCCATGTGCTGCAACTAAACAGCAGAAGCTGCAAACATATGTCAATTATGTGTCTGTATGTACACATGGTACAGATAACTGAAAGGAATGGTACACCATTTTCAGACTGTTTGTTAGCTACCTATTTTATCAAGATGGAACGATTGTACAAGAAAAATAATTACACGTTCATTTGCTACCTATCTTTTAATTAGATAAGCAGTAATGGATAGTTAATCTCTAGATCATTAAAAAAAATTGCAATATCTTCATTGCATCTGAAAACTCACTTTCACCAAAAGGTCAAAGAATGCCTGAAAGTAGTTTTCTTTCCATTTCAATCAAATGAGTATGGACTTCAGCCTTCCTCCAGTGCTAAAAATTGCAATCTGTATTACTCATCCAGTTTATTTCACGGAAGTGCGATGGGCTTGAGGTCAAGCCAAGTGCATGAGACTGATAGCAGTAACTACAGTCACACAACCTACCTTCACAAATTGGCACTGGCTAGCAATTACAGAAAATATGCAGCCCCTATAAATCAGATCCAATGTTAACACAAGTACAATATTCCAGTAAAAGAGAGGAGTTAAATTACTATCCTTGTGCCAATTCGCATTGTACACCAAAACTAAAAATGTTACTGCTTTATTAAGGGTTTCTAAATTACACAGACATATGCTGCCCTCAAAACTAAGAGTGGAAATTTTCAGCAAATTTACTACAGGAAAGAAGACCACTAGTATGTTCCACGTGAAGAAAGGACAGAAAAAGTCAGGAAGGACAGAGTAAGAGAAGGCATGCCTGCCTTTTATTGCAGTTCTTTGTGGGAATGCCTCAAGCCAGTCTGTAATAAAAAGGCCTTGCATCACCTCTTGGATAACATTAGCAAGTCCCACTGAAAATCAAAACTGTCATGGCTGTGGAAACTCTCAGTGGTTTTGGCATGCCTGCTTAATTTGGGAAGTGCCACAGAAACCTTGCCACAGCTCAACACGTTCTCAGAGGATGAACAAAAGGCACTGCTTGGATCTCAGAGTTTTCACACCTAACTTGCTGCAAGCAAGTTGAAAGAGTTTGTTATAGCAGAAAGTAACACACTAAACACGAGGCTCACTGACAGCTTCCCTGTAACAGCCTGAAAAGCACTTTCATTCTTTTAAATTGAAATGCACCATAAAATACTTAATCTTTACTGCACTACATAGACATTAGAGAAATGTCAGATATTAAATATTTAACACTTCCCATTAGCAGGATCCCACTAATGGGAGCACTAAAACTAGGAAGATAAGTTTTGTAAATGTATGCTCTTTTTCCCTCAGAGCTACCTATTGCCATCTCTTTCATGTTTTTGTTGCCACACAGCTTTGGGTTTTTTTAATATACCTATTTATGGTCTGCTTGCACTTTTTGGCATGTAATTACTTTATAAATTAGCTTACAGTTGCTCAGAGTGCAGAGGCAATCCCAGGCTTTTCCCAGAGGCATTAAGATGATGAGGAGGTACAAGTTAATTTATAAGTAGCTCTCTAAGGAAAGAGACATAACCACCACAAAACTGACCTTCTTCTTTTTGTCTTCCATCCCATAAAGAACAGAAAGTATAGTGAAATTAACAGAGTTCCTTACAGATACAGGGCACCTGATTCTCTGGATCAGCCCAGTTATTTACAGAGATTTTGAAGTGATTGCGACACTATTTTGTTCTGCTTTAATGGTTTTTTCCACAGTGCTATTAAGAACAGCAGAGACTTAGCCAAAATGAAAAGTAAAAGAGGTCATGCCATCACCACCAAAGCCAAATAGGAGTTACAACCACAACACCTCAACTCACAGTCACTGAATATCTTGACATTTCAAAGAGCCCTTAATTTTATTTATAGATTCACAGGACAAATCCCGTTGGAAAGAGATCATGAAAGGTCTCTCTACTCCAGCCTCCTGCCCAAAGCAGGGCTTACTCTGAGGTCACAGCAGGTTGCTCATGGCTGATCAGGCTGGGTACTGCAGGCATCCAAAAATGGAAGCTGCACAACCTCTCTGAGCAACGTGCTCTCCACTTGGCTCTTTTCTACTATTTACTATATTTAAATAAATTTAAAGTTAACAAGAAGAAAAAATGCAAATAAAAACACATTTCAAATTTTCACTTTTCATTTTTCAACTTTTTGTCTCATTTAACTGGAGGACTTCCAGTCCTCCTCGAATTTTAAAATCTGAACTTAAAATAGGAATACAATGACAGGTTACAGAAAGTTATTAATGCAATTCCAGGTGGAGAGGGAAAAATTCCATCCCAACATCTGAATGATTTTCCAGACTAGAAATAAATCCATTTAAGATCGTTTTATTAGAAGCAACATTTTTCACTTAGTATCTGACAAGTCTTGGTTTAAAATGTGCATTTCTGACCATTTACAAGGAACTATTTGATTTTATCTAGGAAATACTGTACACTGAAGAAAGTGCCAACCACTATAAAAGAAACACAATTGACTTCCATGATAGTGCACAATTCCAACAAGAGCTTATGATTCACTAACCCATTTGCTAAACCAGCAAAGAAACCAACATGAATCAGATCATAATGTAACCAAATGTGGAAGGCCTGAATTATTGCTGTTCTACATGATGAAAAAAGCTATTCTTACTCTAGTCCTATCTTACTGGCTTTTTCAGGGGTGATTGACTGAGATTAACCCGTCTTGCTACCTGAATACCATCTTTTTAACTCTTCTTTAAAATGTGCCCAAGATCACCAAATGTGTAATAAAGACTCTAACATCTCTGAAATGCTGATGGCACCCAGTTCTACAGTTTTGATTCCTAAACCACAGCCACTGATGTGCAGCAACAAGACTGTGGTAAGAAGGAATGATACTGTGACCAGAACATACAGAAAGTCTTTTGCACACCCTCCAGGGAAGCAGAGCACACCACCTGCCAACTCAAATTGTCAATCCAGTTGGTTTGGGGGGAGTTGCACAAAGCTCTCTCAAAAGAGCACCTAGTCATGTGAAGGCAACAGGACAGGCCCTGTGTACATATTCACTTCCAGGAGTCTGAATTACCAACATTTGTCGTCCTAAACAGATTTGAATTGGTTTGTTTTAAAGATACTAATCCCTTCAGAGGTACAAAGTCAGTAGGATCAGTTGAGATGGTGTTATCAGGATCTAATTGACCTTGCTAGACCATGTCCTATAAAGAAACATTCACTTTAGAAAACAAGATGGGTCAAAACTGTTAATCTTTTGTCAATTTTCTGTGTATCTCCAGTATTTCCTCCAGGATTTGTACTGGGATAGAAGGGAGGACAGAAGGCAGCAAACTTCATTCCAAACCAGAAAATAAAATTCAATTACTTAGTGACAGTTAACTTGGGTTGAGGACCTTTTTACTTCTTTGCCATTAAAATACATCTAAGAAACCTATGAAGATTAATGTCAATTAACTCCACTCCCACTTTGATGGCGGCACTTTCCCGTCTCTTTCACAACCCAAACAAGAAAGGCAAACAATTAAAGAGGAATTCTTTTCCTTTCCAAGTTCATCTAAAGGTTATTTCACTATATACAGAACATAACATTTGATCATCTCTCCATTTACTGTAAAATATATTTGTTCCAGCTAGGTTCACTCACTGTCTTTTTCAGAATGTCTGGAGAGATTAGGATTTAAAACAATCAAATATTAAAACATTTCTGTTCCATGGCACAGTGCTACTTTACATCTATTAATGCAGGTGCTAATTCTGATTTTAATGATTTTATAAATGAGAAGGAGACCTCACTTTTTAAGATGCTTGTTGTTGTAACACTTCAGCTACCCTCACAAACTCGACAGTAAACTGCATGTACACAGCTAACAGGAATTAAGGAAAAAGTGCCCCCATTATGCTCTCTGTCCTTCAACTAATTGGAGACATTACCATGACTAATAAATCTCTGGGCACAAATGACTAAAGACTAAATAAGTCTTTTCAACATCAGGCAACATGCTGCTCATCAGACATTAATATCATCAAGTTTTTTCTCCTTTAAATATGAGAAAAATCAGTCAGGTGAGCTTTGTGTTGCAATTAACATCTGTCAGGTTATGCAGTGGACTAGAAGAAAAATGAATATAGTGAAAGTGTTCTGACTGCCACTTGCATCATGCATGTCAAGGTATTACACACAAATGTACAGGTATAGCATAAGTGAAAGTATTTAAACACAACTAAGCATCAATTCAGTCATCTATTCACAGGCTCCTATTCCTATCCAACACACAAAAGGCTATCCAGTCTTCCAAGATGGGTTGATTTATAGGGAACCTGGAGACCTGTGGAAAAGTAGAGATTTGTCAGCTTCAAGTCTGTGCATAAGCAACTCAATCAAGCTCTTGGTATCCACGAGGTTTAGACAATATTCATAGTGGCCTTCTCTATCTGGAGATGGTGAACATTCTGTGCAAGGAATACTCTGATAATTATTTAACAAACAAATAAGGAGGAAAGTGAGGGTTTCAGATAATTTTTATGCTGAAAGAGGTAAAACAAATACACTTTTTTCCTTGTTGCCTTACCTAAGTGAATGAAAGCAGTAAGGCTAGTTGTGTTCCTTCTTATACCTGAGGATCTTCAGTTCCTTTAAAAGTTTTACCAACACAGGAAGGGCAAAGTGACACTTACCTACATGATGAAACATGCCGTAAGACAGCTTTTATTCACTGGCTGTACTCCCCAGGATGTGTCCTTTGTCTAAATACAACACAATTTAACCTTTATTTTCTAGTACTTAAAAAAAAAGAATAACAAAACAAACAAAAAAAGCAAACCAAAACTATTTCTCTCAACTTTCAGGAACATTATAATATTTCTTAAAGTGTAAACATGGCAGATTACTTTGTTAGCAACAACATTGCTTCACAGGTTTGTCAAAATAATGCACTTAACCAGACTGGCCTTCGTAACAAGTCAGTCTAGACAGGTAAGGTTCCCAGGGAAGTTTTCCAACAGGTCACCTAACCAGACACTAGCTTGCTCCAGAACACCAAGCACTGTATGCTTGCATGTGGTACAGAAGTATATTTCATGGCCCCATCAATGAGAGGTCAGAGCTCACCTGACCTAGCCAAGTTCCACACATGAGAAAATACCTGAAAAGCTAAACATGGTCACTGACACACCTCTGTCCAGAGCCAGACATTTGTACAGAGGCTGGTGATGGTTCCAGTTCAGAATATAAAAATGCAAGTACTTAGTCATGTGTCATGTGAGTGACCAAGGCATAGGGCCAAGTGTAGAAAACTCAGAAAATCTGAGCTCTAGCAGGATGATAAGTTTAAGAAATGCCTGAAACAGAGCAAAATTCCTTAAATATGGAGAAAAATGCAACTTCAACATGGAAGGAATGAGCAATAACTCTCAAGTCAGCAATTTAAATTACGTATTTTCATATAATCTTGACTCTTCTTTAGATAAAATATGAACATCAGATAGACTTGTAGTAGTCTCAGAAGCTGAGAAATTACTGGGACTCCTTCATGTATGCAAATACAACTCTCAAGTAGCAAAAATAAGTGGGACCACATAGTCATGACTGCTGAAATAGAACTCAATTCCATTTTTCTACAAAAGCCTTCCTTGAAAGCTCACTATCACTGCTAGCTGTCAGTGATGAATGGTTTAAACATCTCTCAAGACTTATCTTTCAGACTGTATGGCTGACTTCATAGTCATCAGTTCCGTTTCAGTTCTGCAGTAGTGAACTCTTTTGCATTTCATCATCAGCGTCTTCACTGATATGCTTTGTGTGGCACAGAAAATTTCTGGGAAAATAAATGTAAGTGCAAGCAAAAATATACAGCTACTGAAAATATGTCTCCAAACAGCGTTACTTACTCTTTTTAATCCTGTGGGATATAGAGCCTCAGATGTTGTAGTCCTTCCTCTTTCTCCTTCCTAAACTGGTTTAGACAGTCTCTCGACAAAAACCTCCCATCTACTCCATCTCTGACACTTTCATCAGTTTCCCACTCTTTCTGCCTTTCCAGACTTGGGCTTATTCTTTTGTGTGTCAAAATGTATTTCTCTGTTCCACTGAAGTATGTTTTACTTACTCCCTATATCTTTTTTGCAATACACTGACCACATAATGTTTGGTTGATTCTTTTGAATACACATAGTGCCTTGTGCTCTTTGTCTTTTTTCATACTTGTCTGGCTGTTTATAATTTCCTACCCTGCTTCTTCCTTTCCTTCTTTTTCCTTAGTGTTTAGTGAAGGGATTAATTTGGACATTATTTATCAGGGAAAAGTGTGGAAAAAATATTAGGAATTTCTACACAGAAACATTTGAACACTAGATTAGAAGAATAAGCTACACAGGGAAGTTCACTTGGTATTAATTAAGCTTTTTTGTAAAAAATGAACAATCATAGCAATAGCAGAAAAAAACCATGTACCTCTGGTGTTCACTCCCTGTAACAAAGTGTTGCCTGTGTATCTGAGTGCTGAGACTATTAACCTTGTGATCTCTTAATACATATCACAAGTATCAGGTGATTAAGACATTTTGAGTTGTTACGTATTTGAAGCACACCTCTGAAAGATATGAAACATTTTCTCCAACACACAATAACTTCAATCCAACTAATTTTAATCCCAGTAATACCTTCACTTAAAAGCATTATCACATTTCTCATAAAATCTTCAACATCTTTGTGATATTTATATACTAAAAACTAATCTAAAATTACTGAGCAATACAACCAGACTTAACTCTGAGCCCTTAATAAAGGCACAATCTGACTGCAAAGAATGTTTAGAGAAATGTGGATTTTTACCAATAAGAACAACAGATACTATTAAAGCTATCTTCCAGAAGAACAATTTTGTTCTGAGATCCACACAAATTGTTCTTCTCCAAGTCAATTTTCACATAATGCTGTGAAATTACACTGGCCAAATGCTATTAATTCAAATGGATTTTACAGATCTCACAAAATTATCATAAAGGCTCAAAGCATCTCAGATATTCTTTATCCATCAGTCTTCTCACATAATACAAATATTCTCACAAGTATCTTCTTGAAAGTTCATCCAAACACTGATATGGTCAGAACAGTATAACTGCTGCTTCTACTCCTATCAAGCCACCATCCAGAAATCAATTGACAATTTTTCTCACATCTGTCTAGTCAAGTGCAGGTAATTCTCTGCACCACTCCAGAACTGCTGGATTCTCAAACATATTCAACTTGATTAGTATAGCAATCTTACTTTGACCATCTCTTTACCTCCATATGTGGTGACAAAAATATTTAGTTTTGCAGACCTTCTCTTTCCTTGCAGCAATTATTTCATCTTCTGATTACAAACTTGAAGAACATGTTGTATGAAGAATCATAGAATCATGGAATCATTGGAAAAGACCTCTGAGATCATCAAGTTCAACCTTTGACTGATCACCACCTTGTCAACTAGACCACAGCATTGAGTGCCACAGGGTTGTTTCTTGAACACCTCCAGAGATAGTGACTCTACCACCTCCTGGTGCAGCCCTTTCCAATGCTTAACAATCCCTTCTGGGAACAAATTCACCCCAGTGTCCACCCTCAACCTCCCCTGACACAGCTTGAGGCCATTTCCTCTTGTCTGGTCTCTGGTTGCCTGAGAGAAGAGGTTGATCCCCACCTTTACAACTTCCTTTCAGGCAGTTGTGGGAATGATACGGGCCCCTCTGAGCCTTCTTTTCTCCAGACTAAACAACCCCAGCTCCCTCAGCCACCCCTCATAGAACTTAACTTCTGTACCTTTCACAGATCCACTGCCCTTCTTTGGACACACTCCAACACCTCAATGTGTAGTGAACACACCTCAGCTCGTAATGAAGGGCCCAGGACTGAACACAGGACTTGAGGTGCAATCTTATTTTCTCAGATGGTTAGTTTTACCTTCTTTGTAGGTTTTGGCCATACCATGCAATCAAATAATTAAAATGTAAACATCCATAGTCCACCGTTCATCTAGACAAACAGCAAGAAACAAATGAAGACTTGGACACAAGGTAAGAGGATAACCAAAGCAAATTATAGAACCTAAGTAGATAACTGAAGAGGGACAACAAGCATTAAACAGGCAGGTCAAAATATCCCCAAACTGCTAAGGGAGGACACAGTGTTGATAACTTCTCTGGGTATGTGAAACATGTACTAACAGTACAGTACAGTACCAGATGTCCTGGGAGTTTCAGACAGATCATCACACAAAGACAGAAAGACAGGCACACATAAATCCACGTGTGTCAGCACACCTTTCACACACTATCTACACTTGACTGATGAAAGGTTAATTGCCATCAAGTCCAAAATGAACAGATACATTGTTGATGGCCTAAGTGCTTTGATTCCAGATACACTTTCCATAGTGTAGAAACTAGACTTAAAACAGACCTCTGATAAATGAATGCTGAGAACCATAACCTCAATAAAAAGCAGTTAACCTAATTAAATGCCATCCCACACTAACTATAAAATTCACCAAATTGCAAAGTCAATTTTCTACCTTAAAATATCACCAGCATCTCACAGGATGTATCAAATGAGCAATCCTTTTAATTGAAAATAAGGCATTTTCAGTCATTTAAGCTGATGGTATTCCCACATATCCTTTTGAACATTTGTTCTAACACAATTCATCACATATTTCCTGCAAAATCTTCAAGTGACAAGAAATCTACTAGAACCCTTCATAAAACCAAATTTGTTTGAAATAGTTCCAAATTCTGGTACACATGTGAGCAGGTGTACCATCCTCC
Source organism: Prinia subflava (assembly GCF_021018805.1). Lineage (NCBI taxonomy): Eukaryota > Metazoa > Chordata > Aves > Passeriformes > Cisticolidae > Prinia > Prinia subflava. The sequence continues at coordinate 25,239,761 of NC_086253.1, forward strand.
TCTCACAACAACCAAAGAAATAGGCATGGACTGAAGCAGCAACAGAACCAGAGACTTGGATTAAATTGAGCACTATAATTGCAGCATGTAAGTGTATCTGGCTTGAAATTCTAGAAAAAGCAATACAACTACAATAACTAGGCAATGACAACATGTCCCCCATAGAAACACAATGAATAGGTTCTACTGAAATTTTAGTGTAAAATTAGGCAATGATGGACTAATCCAAAGCTGAATTAAGTTAATGAATAATGGGTGTAGAAGGGTGAATATGCTCTGCAATGACTAATGGAAATGCCTGAACCATGTAATCAAAAGCTTGCTGTCTCTATGCACAAAATTATGTCTGCTCTGATGTAACTTATTGTGTATTACATGTCACACATATCTTTAAAACAGGAGAACTACATATCTTGTTAGATGGTGACTAAAATTTGTGGTAGTCAGAGTTGTCCCCTGCTGGACACAACCCACAGGCCATCAGCTGGATGGCCCTCACTGGCAAAGCAAGAACCTAAGGTACAGGTCCACAGGTCACCTGCAGCAGGTCTGGCACAACCCAGTACATATTCAATGGCTGTGTGGTGATAACATCAAGAACTGTTCTCCTCCAGAGAAAATACTGAGGACACTTTATTTTTAAAAAAAACACCTCCATAACTTATTCTGTTACGTAAATCTAACATAAGACAATGAAATAAAAAATTTCATGACTTAAACTTACAGTTTACCACCTAAAAAATGGACACTTAATGCAACAATTTTTTTACTAATAGAAATTCTGTCCAGTTGAACTTTAGTCAGAAAGAAAAATTGGACAACAATACTACATTACTAATAGAAACACTTAATCCCTCATGACATACTGCCTTAAACAAGAAGAAAACTATATTAAAGGAAAGGACTAACAATCTATTTGAGAAATCAAATAATTTAATCCAAAGGGGATGTATCTCATTCTACCTCAGATTTTTCCCATCCACAATCTATCTTCCTGGAAACAATGAAAAATTGCTTCACACAAATTTAGAAACACAGAATTAACCATTCACACCTTACCAGACATGAATGTAGTGACACAGAAAAGGATTTGACAACCAAGGCAGAAAGCAAAAAGAATATGAGTTACACCTGAACAGTATTGGAGAGAGTGAGAGAGTATCTGAGCAGTATGAAGTAGTAGCAAAGCAATATTCTGTGTGTACCTCTTCTTCAGACAAAAAAATGGAAAGGGCTTAAAAGAGGTTAAGCAAATAATTAAATATTTTTAGAAGAAATGTTGGTATCTCAGTGTACTTATGTGAGAGGAAAATGTAAGGGGTTATCAAGTTGTCTTTTAAACTACATTTACCAGGAATATGCTTCAAAGATTAGTTTGTATGACTGTGGCATGGGTAAATCCAGTCCAGTGGAAATTTCCACTCTTGCACAGAGAGTCTCCAATAATGACACATTTGTACAGAACTTTCATTTTGGACTAGGTCGTTCATCCTGCAACAACCACTTGGAATTTACCTGCACTGGAGCTTCCTGTTGCCCAGAGGTGAGGAGGGTTCTACAACATATCATGAAAGACTAGGCTGGAAAGAGAAAGGCACCAGGATATTTTCTGACCAAAATGCTGATTCCTTTAAGGATTTTCAGGATCCGCCTGAGATTCTCTGAGATCTTGTCAGGGCAAAACTTGGCAGAGGCAATCAGCACAAGGAAGAGCTTCGATGACTGGTTTTGTTGTTGAAGAGCAGATGGATGCAGACCACTGTCTGTTTCTGAAGAGCAGCTGCAGCTATTGGGCTATACCTTGAGGCTACCCTGCAGAACCAGAAGTATCAAAGAAGACCTGGATTTCCTCACAAACAGAGGGACATGGGAATCCAGTGGCTGAGCCAGGTGCAGCAGGTTACACTGGGAACAGGAGATCCACTGAGTGAAAGCCAGAGAAACCTCAGACTGGAAATGCTGTATAATATTTCATCACATTCCTCCTCTGTGGGCCTGACATTGGTCTGAACTTAGGCTTCAGGCTCTGCCAGAGTCTGTGTGAAAGGCAAGCGAGCAACTTTCTCATGTTAGTCTGAGAAATCTAAAGGAGGGGTTCAAACAAACTTTGGAAAGTGAGAAACCATTCGCAGGTGGTGTTTTTCCAACATGTTTACTGGAAAGAAATGTTTACAAAAGGGTGTAGATGCTGAATAACCCATCATGTTCTTTGTACCAAACTACTCTATAAAAGTAGAATTTAGTAGAATAAAGTTTGCTCTCATCTTTACCATCATGGAGAGTCACATTGTTATTCCTGTGCTGTCCAAAAATCATAACAACACTCCTCATCAAGTCTGTATGCAAGGACACAGTTAAACTGAAGGAACAAACCTGATAGAGAAGCCAGGGTAAATTCTCCAGTTTTGTTGTGCCTCTTATACATCCCTATATAAGACTAGATTATCTCAACAGATCCTACGGACTGGAAAATCCCCAATTAAAGCATATTTTAGAAACTATTTATTTCCATCATATCCATATCACTGAAATTGTCCTCTTCTTTGAAATAAGTTCTATTCTGATGAACTCCTGATGACCTTCCTAGTCTCTTTGGTTACCTCTATTAGTTCAGTGTTGCTCCATGGTTATCCTTTTAGGCTTTTATATATATATATATATATATAAAATAAATTTTTACATAGGCCTGTAGGTCACTGAACTCACCACACTATTTTCAGTCTTAAAAATTGTTTGCATGTGTAAAAATGCAAAATCAGGACTTCTGTGTCATCTTCAGATTAATTCAATTGCATCTGAATTACTCTGTACAAATTATTACCATTCAGAGAAATTGTTAAGAAATAAAAGTTAGTGTCATTGTCATCAACCAGCCTTTGAAAGGTTCCTGTCAGTGTGTTACAGTCATTTATAATTAGTACTTGTCTCTGCTGCTCTTTACCAATAAGTTATGATATCATTATTTGACTCATGCACATGATCAATTTAGGATGTAATGCAAGAAAGAGTCATGCAGGTAATTCAAAAGGTGCTACTCTCTTCTATCATAAATGGTGCTATAAAAATGGGGTTTGAAATGATCACTTTTGGTTTTCTGTGACACACACGACTCTTAGTTTATATATATGATAGCCCAAATCAAAGCAACTCACTTTCAAACAGTGCATATAAATAGTTCAATTAAGTAATTCTAGATACAATACAGTTCTTCTAGAGCTTCAAAGAAAAACACCTATTCCCCTGATCCCCTTGTAATCTTTTCTGTAGACAGACTTACATATTCAGAAAAAGAAGCTGAACAAGCTCATCAAGTGCTCACCTGTAACCTTCTCTGTCCAGCTCAAAAAGGCTTGAATTCGTAGCAAAGGTGCTTTTTTTAACATCAGGCATACTTAACAAACAGAAAGTTAAAAGTAAGTGAAAATTGGTTTCAGTTTGCTGAGACCCTTTTTTTATTTAACGGATTGACATAGTTTGCAGGTTTCCTTGAAAACACTGTAAGAAGATTATGTGCAAAGAATATAAGTATTTCTCAATATTTATGTCTCTTTAAACTTTATACCAACAAAAGAAAATATTAACAAACTTTCAATAAAATTAACTATATTTTAAACCACTGGGACTGCTGAATAACAAGTTCTTTGTGGTCGTATCATGAACAAAGCACACAAGAGTGAGGATAATAATGAATAAACATCACAGATGTTCAAATGAAACAGTAAATCACTGTTATTAAGCACTAAGAAACCAACATTGTTATGACAGGCTTAACTCTGATCCCGGAATTTACATGAGAAGAAAATGTAGGCCATATTACATATTTTCCTAACTGATACTTTGAAAAGAAAATATTAGTTGACATTTGTACCTGCTGACAGTTACATTTCAATAGAGCATTTGTAACTGCTTTTAACATATCAGATTATAAAATGAAAGGGAAGATATGGCCAAAATTAAGTTAAGCTTACAATACACTTTTAGGCATGCTGACCAGCACATACCATTTAAAGAACTAAAAATTAAAAGAAATGTTACAGTTATGGTGAACCTCTATGGCTGGAACTAAGAAAATAACATTAATTGTGTTGTCAGTTCTTATGCTCTGCCTATCAATTATCTGTTTATTTGAATTCAACAAGAATAATGGGTTTGCTGAACATTTAGGACTGCAGTGTTTGCTGGGTAAGTACTCTTTCCCTGCACACGTCTTGTAGAAAGGCTCACAGCCCAATTTCTGATACAGAAGAGATATCTGCTATTGACAAATGCAGTCCTTCAGAACACTGACCCATGAAATTAAATCAAGTGCATTGGCCATTCTAATATGTTAGTGATGAAGGTGAAGAGCTGGGAGTAAACAACTGCTTTATGGGATAGAGTTGTCAAACTTTGATGTAGGAAGTTTGGTGTAACGTCATGGGACAGCTTTTGGGGCAGTCTTAAAAGAATAAACTCTTGCTTGGGCTCAACTTCCAGTGCCCTTGCCTAGGCTTTAGCTCCATTTGCTACAGCTGAAGCAACTTTACTCATACTCAGCACAACGTACTTTGTGTATACATGCATGCTAAAAATGATGCAATTTGCATCCTTTTAAAAGTATGTGTTGAAAAGGCAGACTGGCTCCTGCAAGATAGTTTTAGAAAAACTGGCAGAGTTGGTGCAGCCTGGTCTACTCTTGAGATAAAGTGTTACTCCTGTGCTTTAGTTTGAGATTCAAGGAAAATCTTGGGCTGAAAATACAGAGAGGCATCCAAAGAAGCAGAAAAATAGTATTTCCATCCTACTGTGTGGCAGATTGTTAAAGAGCACCAGAGGTCCTGAGCTCCCCTCAAACACCCATGAATTGCAATGCTCTACATACCAGAGCATCAAGAGCTGCAACACATGTCCATTTGAGGTCACTTAAAAAAAAAAAAAAAAAAAGAAGAAAAAGGGGGGGGTGGAAATCTTTCAAACACCATTTTTCCATGTAACCTCTGAAAAAAAGTCAAGGCTGAAAACAGTTGATTCAGAAACATGGATATTCATACCAAAGGTTCCCTTTTATCTGAGATGTCCTGGAACATAGAACAAAACAATGCATGTAAGTTACCTCTTTTTCTCACTTTTTATCAACTTATTTATAAATGGTAATGTTAATTAGATGCATACATAATAATCTACACCTAGTTTTATAATCCCAACCACAGTCTGACAAGCAAAGCAAAATAAATTATTTTTTTTAGCTAGCTTTCCTCTTTTGTAACTAAGTCTTTGAACTGATACATTAGCATGCATATTCTTTTCTCTCAAACCACTTGATAATTTCTTTCACACCTGAGGTACACTATGATCATTAAGAAACATTCTGAAGATGCACAGCTGCACTGGTACCATTTTCATCAATGCCTTTGAAAAATATTTTCGTAATTTATCAAAGTTTTAAAAGACACAGCTTAAGAAAAGTATAATCAGTGGTGTTTCTACCAGGATAACACAGCAGCCTTGTGAAGATGAGAGATGTGATGAGATGAACATACGTCACACAGATTGATAAATCATCATTCAGTGTGGGGAAGGGGTCTAGAGTAAGAGACTTTAAAAAATGTTTAATAGATTTTTTCCCTGTATTTTCTTCTTCTTCTTTTTTTTTTTTTTTTGTCAGCCTTTACACATTTTTATATCCTCTAGAATGATAACTTCTTTTTTCATTTAAAATAAACACACACTGAACAACAGTCAAATACCCATTATTTATACCTGAAGAGCTGCTTTGTTATTTTTATGAGCGTAACCTGTGGAATGGTTCACATTGGCTCTGCATTGTTAATGGAGTTGAATTATCACATTTCTTCTCGTTGTTATGGGTACCAACAACACAAGTGCACAGCTGTACCAAACTTGTTTCTTCAGAGGTCTCCAGCTCAATTTTCCAACTCTCCCTTAAGACGCAGGGTTCCAACTTGTGTCACTCGGGCGGCTGCCCTGCTCCATCCACGCGTGAGCGCGGTGCCGGTGCTGGGCGCTGCAGCGGGAGCCGGGCGGAGGGGTGGCCCCTCTCGGGTCCCGGTGGGTGCCCCGCAGCAGCAGCAGCAGCAGCAGCTCCTGCCCCTCTCCCGCAGCCGCGGGGAGCTCCGTGCGCCGGGCCGCCCTCGCCATGGGGACACTCTTCCCGGCACCAAGCCCAGCCTGGGCTCACCAGCCCGCCCGGCGAACAAGGGAGATGCGGCCGAAGTTTTACTTTGCCGGTGCCGGCTCCCGCCGCAGCCCCCCGCCAGAGCCACGGCGGCAGCACCGACACCTTTTTTGGTTGAAGTTTGGCGGCGCCACACGCCGCCTCCCCGGCCCCTGCCCCCGCCCGGAGCCCCCGAGCCCAGCCTGGGGCGCGACTGGCAGGTGCCGGGCCCCGGCGGGTCCCCCGTACTCACCCGCTCCCCAGGCGCACGGTCAGCAGCAGCAGCAGCAGCCAGGCCCCGCGGCGGCGCAGCCAGCGGGGCGCGGGGCCCCCCCAGGCATCCATGGGCGTGAAGGAGTTCTCCCTTGCCCGAGTTTTCTCCGAAGAGACTGGGAAATAGCGACCCTACCAATCCCACCACCCCCCGGCACACGGCAGGCAGAGGGAGGGGAAGGGGGAAAAAAAATAAAATAAAACACCCAAACAGGTAGAAACCCACTATGCAAGGACCGAGCAACTCGCCCAATAGGCTCATCAGGTTGCTTCATAAATTATCCTAAAAACTGCTGGACGAATCAATCGCTAGCAGAGGTGGAGCCTCCTTTACTAGAAGGGAAACATGCCTGGGAGAAAGGGTGGCATTGATTTGGTATTTTTCTCCAAAGAGGGAAACGAAATAGACCTTACATATATACATATATATGTAGGTGCAAATAGGCAAAATGTATAAAATGTTATATATATGTTTAAAGCCACACATGTACATTTAAATATTCCTATTTTTGAAGCCACACAGAGGGCGACTCTCCGAGAGGCAGTCGGTCCGCCCTGCCGAGCGGAGACCCGCAGCCGCGAGCAGAAGCGCCGGGAGATGCGCACGGACACCGCGGGGACTGCGCGTCTCTACGTCCGGCACGATCGAAATTTTGGGGGGTGGGCGGCCCCTAGCAGCGGGAAAGGGGCATCCGCCATCCCCTCGTTCGCCCCCAGGAGAGGGAGCAGAGCTCTGCAGCCGCAGTCCCCGAAGCCGTGCTGGAGGCGGGCGGCGTGCTGGCCGCGCAAGGGCGGCTGCGGGCGGCTCTGCGCGGCCGCGGAGCGCCCGGGGGGCGGCAGGGAAGCGGCCGATGCGCGGTGCTGCGCTGTGAAATGCGCCAGGGCACGCAAAACGCAAGGGTATGGGGGGTTTTCTTTCTTTATTTTCCTTCTAGTTTCCTCTCGGCCGCTCCCTCCTCCTAGTCTCTCTCAGGAGACGCAGGCGGGAAAGCAGCCAGACGTGCCCCCAGCAATCCCGCACACACACAGCCCGAACCCGAGGCAGGAGAAGCACCGCAGCACAGACCACGGGTTCCGTGCTCGCAGCCTTTGAGCGGCCGTGGGGCGGGTGGGCACGTCCCGGCCGGACCAGCGCTTAGATAACGCGTATTTCTTCTCTCGGCTTCGGAGTGTCACCAGCCCAAATCCCTGGCGCCGGCGATGCCCTTGTTCGCAGCTCTCTATAGGACACTTAGGGAGTAACCTGTGCACCGAATTCTCAGTGGAAGTAGCAAACCGTTTTACAGTCATCATCATCATCATCATCCTCCCTTGAGTGAAGTTGTCACTGTACAGAAATGTAAATAATTCCCCATCCAGTGGTTGTTCCGATGAAAGGGAGTGTTTTGTCTTCTTTACACATCATCATCTGGTTATTATTTTATATGTACAGCTAACTGCTTTAATGGTTAAAGAAACTCACCATGCTTCAGAGAGCTGCAGTACATTAAACGAAAATTCAACGACTTGAAAATTAATAGCCAGTCCTGGGGGTGCTAGCAGATGGTAAAGGCACATATTATTGCATGACCTGAGGTCTCTTAACTGGTGGATTAACACAGCAGGCAGCATCCTAGCACGATGGCAAAGGCATGAGCTCAGAGGAGAGCACATGCATTTATTACAGAGTAAGTGCAGAAGCAGCTCCTTTGCTGCAGCTGGTGGCACTAGCTCCAAGAAGGATTGCTGTACCCCTCAGCAAGATAATGAGCACAGCCCACCCCCAAGTCCTTTTCTCTCTGAGAAGTCCCTCTGCCCTGAAAATGGCCATGGTCCTTAGGTTTACTATAAATTGATCTGTCGAATTGACTGCATTTTGCAAAATATGCAACAAATGCTTATGTCTTTGCATTCTGATATTTATAGAATCATTAAAGCCCTTTACCAGTCTATAAAATTCCACCCTGACACTAAAAGATATGCAATTAAAGTGACTACTGTGAAAATTTGACATAAGAAGTTTAAATATACTTACAGAATTCCAAGACATCTTCTTTCTACATGAGCAGTTTGAAGCATCTATTTAAAAACTGAATTTCACCCCTGTGTAGATCCAGCATCTTGCTAGCAGTGAAAGAGGTGGAAGATTACATCTAAAATAACATGTAGCCCAAATAGTGAGAAAATGGAATTTTTCATTTGATTTCAGGGTTGAGAACTCTAAGGCACATAGAAGTACTATTAAAAAAATAAAAGCAGTGCCAATGATGTTTCTCAAATGACACAATACTAAGGATGACATCTGGACAAGCTTGTTTCAGGTAGTCCAAATCTGAATTTTTCTTGTACTTTCATGTAAACAATAGAAATCCATCCCTCTAAAAACTAGAGAAGAAATTATTCCATGATTAAGTAGACTACTAGATGAGAAATAGGTATAGAAGTTTTGAAAATCAAACAGGGAAGAGAAAATAACAAAAAAATCTTTCACCATCAGAAGAAAACATGAAGGGAAAGAAATCAACTCAGATTGACTGTATTCCAATGGAAAATAAAAGAAGCAATAAATGAAAACTGCAAAATAGAAAAGAGAATATCAACGAAAAGCTGGGGAAATCACCTAGCTGGGTGTCAAAAGAATGAGATGTTGACACAGGACAATACACCAAAAGATAGTGAGTTAGTTACTAAGGCCTGCAGATACTTCTCATTTGCCTGGTACTGGCACACCTAACCTAAAAACAATATTTAATTTCTCAGTTAAAAACACCTTTTGATGCTGGAAGTAAGCGGGCCATCTAAAAAAAAACACTGAGATGAAGAAAGGAGTTAATTGTGTCACTTCAGACCTGCTAGGCATCATTTCAGAAACATCAAATTGACCAAAGTTAAGCAAAATTGTAGGATTCACATCACTGCTATTACTAGTGTGGAACAAACCAGAATGGCTTCTGCAAAAGAAAACCACATCTCTATCTTCTTCAGTCATATTTAATGAGTCCATCAATAGAAGAATAGAGCTTCATAATTCACTGTCTTTTAAAACCATTTTAAGTCTATCAGGAATTTGTTAAAGAAGCTGCTTAGTTCTGGGGTCAGTAGGAAAGTAAGGCCATCTTTCAGAAACTGCTTGAGAGTACTGCCAGCAGTTAACTTTCCATGTTAAAAAGTTGAGTTCTTACAAATCTACTCTTGAGATTATTGTATTTAACTGATGACTCACTGTACTAATGGTTTCAAAGAGAAGAAATACAGAAATTTGCAGATGAAAGTTTCAAATTGGTGAAGTCTATAGAAAAAAAGTACATTGTTAAATCTTCACAGTGTAGAATATCAATTATAAAATAGGAAGTGACAATATGCGGACAAATGGAAAAAGAAAAATAATTCATGGGTTGAATTTGGTAAAGGTTGTAAGTACCTAAATGTAAAATCACATCTCAGCTGTCAGCTCTGCTGCTGTCTAGTAGTGGAAAATCCAGAGAAGACATATATTATAGAGGAGAAATTTCTCCAGGACTGCAGAGGAATACTCACACAAACTAATTTGTGCAGCACTAATTTGAGCAGCTCAGCAGCTACATGCTGCCCAAGCTCACTGGAAAACTTTCTCTACTCTTCAGATTTAAAGAGTGCAAGGTAGGATAATCCAGTGTAAAAGACCTCTAAAACACAGCCAGGCCAGATCACTAGTTCCCTAGTTTCTTAAAAATGTAATTATTGATTTGGATTCCATAGTAATACACCTAACCTAATGCACTATAAAAGGAGCAATGGAATTTAGCCCAAGCTCTTAATTTCCAGTCTGGAAGCCACCAATTCAACCACAAGGTACCTACAATTTGTGATTCATCTAAAACGACACAGGAAAGAATTTTCATGCTTAAAGCTGAAGTCCAAATAAAAAGAGGAGGAAAAAATCTGCCACATGAATATATAAACAGCAAATATCACTATTTTTCACCTAGGAGGCTTCACATTTAGTACTGAAAAGCATTTTGATTCTTCACAATGCAATTGCTCAGGATCACAGAGGAACTTAAAAACACTCATATGTAATTTTACATAGCTGACATCTACATCTGCTGTATTTCTCATGGATATAGCTACTTCTCTGACAGGAACATTTGAGAATTGGTGCCAGATTTGTGTGCCTGCATACCATTTTGAGTGCATAAGAGCTTTGAAAACCTAGACCTAGTGGATGGCCCATCTTCATTCACTGTGCTTGAGGGAAGTTAATGGCTCTCGTGGTTCTGTAAGGAGCACTTACCCTGCTGAGATCAAAGTATTCAAGCACGTGGAGATGGAATTATTATGGTGTTCTGTTCTTCACCAAAAAAGAGCAGATAGAACAGCAAGAGCTCAAGAACCATTGCAGTGGTGTCTCCAAAAGGGTAGGTTTACATAACAATATCTTGATGAAATTGCATATGTAGACCTTAATTGTGTATTCACAAAACAATCTCCTGTGTGCACCTCACACCTTAGATTTATAGAATCAGAGAATACTTTAGGTTGGAAGAGACCCTTAAAGTTAAGCTAGTCCAATCTCCCTGTTATGGGCAGAGATAATTTAAAAGTACACACATGTCATTTGTGTGCTTGCATTTGAGTAAGCACAAATGTAAGAACAGAGTCTCATGCATGGTCTTTAAAACCTGCAACTCAAATGAAAACCCAAAAGTTCCATTCTTCTTAGGGAAGTTCAGAAAATGTGGTTTTAAATATGCCTCATCATGGTTAATGCTACCTGAATGTTTAATATAAATTTAAAAAGCTATCTTGACCAGCATAGTAGCCTAGTGCTACAATAAATGTAAAAAAAATCTCAAAAATAAAGAAAACTAATGCAAACATTTTGGTACTGGCATTTTTAAAAGGGGTCTTTAAACTTGAGGGTGCTGGATATCCACAGGAGGGGAACAGGAAGATGCAGAAATGGGACTTCAATGCAGCATTTATATTGTGATTTGAACCACAAAATAATTGCTTTTAGTGAAACAGTCAACATCTTAATAGAAAATAAATTATAAAATTCTCACTTTTCATAACTAAATACTATTTTAATTAGGATTTCATCTCCAATACATTGATTTAACTGCTCACTCACATTACTCATTAAAATGATTACTAACACACACACATCTTCAGCTGCACTTAAAAATTAAGCAAGGGAAATCATCTCAAGTAGAGAAAAACTGATGAAGAAAGAAGACTGCACCTATCTTTGCACCCAGGGGAAGGGGAAGTGTTACAGCATATATGATATTCCTTTACATTTAGCATGTTACACTTCCTCTCCATTTAAGTTAGGATGAAATGATAAACAAATTGAAGTGTAGACAGAGCTATGGAAACTAGGCTGGAGTGCTTAGGTACAGAAAGGTAACTTCAAACCACAAGCATTCCCTTGGTCTATTACTATTGTCATTGCCTTTCACTAGACTTTCATGCATTTTCAACACAAGCCAGCAAACAGCAAATAAATACATTTTAATCTTTCCTGTTTTACAAGGCATAAGTCTACAGTCCCTAACTCTTCTTCACCCTAAGAGCACAATTTTAACTTTGCTTCTCCCTCACCTATCAGACAATTTCCCAGAAAACAGAGACTAGGACCCTGGATTTCTCAGGAGCTTGGTTTTACCATCTGTCAAGACACATCCTCAGAGGCAGACAACTCTGATAGGGAACAGGGTGACCAGTGAGGAGTACTTCCAAGTGTGAGGCACATGTATGCTGCAGACAAGGCAAGGAGTCCTACAGAGGTCTTGCACATCACAGTGCACTCCAATTCATTTAGTAAATTAATCCAGCTTGCATAACCCCAAAGTCATGTGCAGGAAGTGAGCACAACTCAAACTCTTCTGTAGTCTGTGCTCTATTTTCCCTATCAAGGAAGAGACACAGTTCAACCCAGTGGACCCCAGAGGCACAAATGTACAAGGAGTACATGGTTTGCATTATCAAATGAGCATTCAATTGGAGAGTGGGCCATGAGGTACATGAAGGTGATTGCAGCACCTTTCTGGATGTGCTTCTGGATGTGCTGGACTCTACTGTGCTCTAAAGGATGCTTCTGTCTATGGAACTAGATTGGTGCTAGTCTAAAGTAAATCCCCAAACCACACTTACTGTGGGAGCTGTCTTCTCAGCACCAATGCATTGTCTCAGAAGATCTGCTTCTGTTTCACTCCAGGATTTGCCAATGTAGCCAAAGCCACAACAAATTATTAGAGGACTAGGTCCCTGGCATGAATCATGTCAAATCAGCGTGCCAATGTATGTTCCATGTATGTTCACCCATATTTTGAAATCCTATAGTAAAGAAATGTTTTCTTTTTGCTGATTTCTCTTATCTCCAGCTAGGATGAAAATTCTCTTCAAATGGTTAAGAATAAGAATAATTTCACAGCTTATAGGATGCTCCCAGGAGAATACTATTTGATTATCTGTCTGGTCTTATTTTGTTAGAGGCTAACAGGGCAGCTGTTCTACCTGTGAGCACTTACTGTTCCAGCCAGATCAGGAGGACAAAGATATGTGAAAATGAAAAATAATGGGGCAGGCAAAAACTCTGGTCTGTACTTTTTCTAGTTTCAAAAAGATTCAGTTGATACTTGGCTCAGCCTTTGTTGAAAGTTGAAAGTGGCTTTTCAGTATACCCTATCCTGAGCAATCCTTCTTAGAGTATAAGAAGTTTTTTAATCTGTAAAGCACAAGAGATAAAAAGGTCTCTTCATAAGGCTGTTCTGTCCGATAATTGGAAAACATTTTCTCCAGAATGACAATTTAAACTCTTGGTAACAGTATCCCTTTGTTGCCATGAATTTTCCTGGTTTGCTGAGCGTTCATATTAAAGGAGAAATGTGCAGTTTCTCACGCTGGTGAATTGTAAACACAGGACCATGTTTTGTAAATATTGGCAATGTTATGAATTCCTTCTCCAAGAGAAGGGGAGGTTGAATGACAGCCTCCTGGGCCAATGTGATGGAGAGGTGGCGATACCCTTCTCCAATCCATGGTCACCTTGCCACAGGTATATAGTGGCAAATAAACTGAGGGGCAGGGCTTCTGCCCTGCTGCTGTTGTTGCACCCAGATCTGTGTCCCCAGTCTGTTTTTCCTGGTTAGGCCTCCACGGTGATATCCCTTAGCAAATCTAAAGGAAGGGTGAAATAATTCTGTCCAGAACATTACACTCTGTCTGCAATGCATTATGTCACTTGCTGAACTTCTACAATTGCTATTAATTGACCTCTAGGTCTCTCAATTGTAACAAAAGTCTCAGATATTTAGAGACTGGTTTTTGGTATATTAGATTGTATTTTGCTTCCTTTTACATTCTCTAAAGTTGCACTAAATTTATCCTTTTGCATCTCATTTTTTTTTAAGATTCCTTTCCCTTCTTCCAATTATTGCTATATAATTGGTCAATTATTATTACTGTGCTACACTTTATGAAACAAATGTTCAGTAATCCAGTTGAATACATCACATTCATAAGTATCTCCTGTGCTTACTAGAGAAATAAGCAGAGATCTGGCTAAGCTACAGATTATTTTAATTTTTATTGAATATTCACTACATAATCAGATAGAACTGTTCTAAAATATACCTTAGTGTAAACTCAGCTGTCAGGTCAATAGATCCATTTAAATTTGTAGGAGTGGGTCAGAATAAATCATGTAAAACCAGCATTGCTCCCTAGTTTAATTATTGAGAGAAAAGCAGTCTATTAGGACAGGTCCTCACCAGACTGTGTAAGGTAAATACTGTTGATTATCAAAAATAATTTGTGGATAATATTGAACATGTAAACATTTAACAGTATTAGAATACCATGGAGATTAAAGAATATATGCATATTCCACTGTGTCATAATGCAGAAGTCTGCCAGTATTTTAAATATTTGGTGTATTTTCAAAACTAATTCATTGCCTCCTCAGTGTGAAAGTGCCTTGATTTTTATATTTTTAAACATGTCCCAGAGAAGAATAATTTTCCCCCTCGAACAATACCAGAGAATAGGACTAGAAGACCCTTAGCCTTAGTTCTGTTGCTGCTAGACAACCTCTTTATTCCGTGGTTGTCTTTAATCACCAACTTGCATATTCTAGCATTTGCATATGATGAAAATTCATCATTCTAGCAAGATAAAAAATTTTTGTTGTGCAGAGATAATTCTAGTGAATACCAGAGAAATCAGCTATTTTTGAAAGTGGACAAATTATCCTACGGTTTATCATATGCTCTCAGGAAGGCCATTAGTTATGATTATCAATACCAATTCACCTTTTTGATTGGAGACTGATGAAACAGCTGCTTTGGTTTGCATCATTGATGACTATTCTGAAGAATTATCCTTCTCTGGAGTAAATCAACCATTCTCTTGAAAGTATCTCCTAAAATAATACCACTGACAAGATTGGTGATACTTATATTATCTTCTGCTTCAGCTGTGTTGCAAATGATACTCTGTATGCCAGAGTCTTTGATTTCCCTAATAGCTGTTAAAAGCATTGCATGTTTTTGTGAAGCTTCATCTCAGTGATCACACTGTATTAGCCATGTAAAACAGCTTTATTTATATTTAATTAGTCTGATTTAATAAAATAAAATGTAATTTAATTTTCTCATCTCTTTTGTTTCATATCTCTTTTACTTTAAAATATTTCTTCCGAACTTCTAATTTTTTCCATTAAATACTTCTGGAAAAGCATTGTCAACCCAGAGACTCACCTTTACTTTTTTAGGAAGTATTGCAAAGGCTGCAGTATGTTCATAGCTGCCAATCTCAGTGTGCCACAGGCTTATGACAGGTGTTGAGCAAAAGTTGCCATTTGAGCAAGTTTGATAGTGTCCCAGAACTGAGGAATTTCCATGATCAATCTTCCATATATCTTTATCATAGCATGCATGCTGGGCACCACAACATTTAAAAAGACATAAAGCTATTAAAGAGCATCAGAACATGGCCATGAGGATGATGAAGGGTCTGGAGGTGAAGCTGTATGAGGAGTGGCTGAGGTCACTTGGTCTGTCCAGCCTGGAGGAGACTGAGGGCAGACCTCACTGCAGCTTCCTCATCTGATCTCTTCTCTCTGGTAACCAGTGACAGCAACCAAGGGAATGGCCTGAAGCTGAGTCAGGGGAGAATTAGCTTAGATAACAGGAAAATCTTCTTCCCTCAGAGGGTGGTTGGGCACTGGGACAGGCTCCCCTGGGAAGTGGTCACAGCACCGAGCCTGACAGTTCAAGAAGAGTTTGGACAATGCTGTCAAGAACATGGCGTGACTTCTGGGAGTGCCCTCTGCAGGGCCAGGAGTTGGACTCAATGATCCTTGTCCCTTGGGATCAAGGATCATCATATTATGAGTTGGGGTCCCTTCCAATTCATAATATTCTATAACAGTTCCTTCCCTCTGTTGGTGGAGGGTTAAAAATATAATTTCTGTATAAGTTAACGACGGGGTTAAGTTGAGGTATGTGTGGGGGGAAGGTAGAGAACGTACAACTAGAACTTGACGTATCTCAGCTTTGGAACAAGCGTCAGCTTCTGCAACCAGCTCCATGCCATTGTAATGACCAAATCAAGTGTGACTGCAACTCAGGGGATAATTGAGAAGCATTGTTTTAACCAAATCAAGTGTGGATCAGGGTAGAAGCGTAGGTATGATTTAAGATAGTAACTAAGGAATAGGATAATCAGTATCTAGGGGTGGAGGTTAGTTAACATGTGTATAATTTAAACTATAAAAATCACAAATCGACTCTGTATTCCTCGGACACAAGATTTGGGCACTGTATGCCCCTGTGTCCCGCGCGCTTGAATAAAGAACCGCATATGATCGCCTTCGTGTGGTTATATGTTTTCCTACACTAACATTTTTGGCGACCCAGATGGGACCTTGTGGGCGCAGCCAGGACCCCGCGACCCGATCACGCTCCAGCCGGCACCAGGTGATTTCTCGGGGAGCCCATCGGAACCGCGACCCTCGCCGCTCACAACGACCCCTGGTGAGAGGTAAGGTTCTTTATTCTCTGGTCTGGGGGCCTGCCATTAAGACGCAGCGAAAGCTACGCTTGGTTGGGCAAAAGGAATTCCTGGTGGTATTGCCTAGGCAGCCGTCCGTCAGACATCACGAAAGCGTTGCAGGTTCGGCATCTGTGGTTTTTATGTATCTGTAATATGGAGAAACTAAAAGGGTTAAAAGAGGTTTTGGGCAGCAATAATGCCTCTATACCAAGTTCTTCTCCTTTGGGTTGTTTGTTGGCACATTGGAAAGAGGGGAACTTCAGTCAGGAATTACGAAAAGATAAGTTGATTGAATATTGTAATGTTCACTGGCCAAAATATGCTTTGCCTGAAAATCAGAGGTGGCCGAAAAACGGGTCTTTTGATGTGAAGGTTATTATGCAACTTAGATCGCTTTGTACACAAGATGGAAAGGTAGAACGAATACCATATATTGACTTATTTCTGTGCTTGCTTGAGAAACCGGTTTTGTGGCTTGACAAAATGAAAGCAATGAAGCTTGAAAATAATAAGTGTCTGGCTTGCGTCCAAAATAAGCATTGTATGGAACATGCAGTTTTAAGTGAAATTTTAGGGGAAAAAAGAGATGAATTAGATGTAAATTTATCAATAGCCCCTATAGCCCCTGCCCCCACCACAGCCCCCTCAACACCAAGTTCTACCCCGCTCACCCTGACCCCACCTGATTCTCTTACACCCCCCTCGCTCGCGCCAGCACAATATGTTTCACCCCCACCTTTGTCTGCTGAAGGTAATTATCCTCCTCTGCCTGTGCCTGCCCCTGCTCCACCTGCTCAGAGAACCCCCCCTTCTCCACATACACCTGCTCAAAGCTATCCTGCTCCCCCGCCCACACCCGCTGAAAGATTTATCCCCCCTCCAACACCGGCTCAAGGGTACCCTCCGCTCCCACCTACACCTCCTTCACCAGCTCCTATCCCGTCTGCCCCCCTGTATCCCCCCTGCCAGATTCACCTGTCCAGGATGTGATTGTGAGGCGGAAGCAAAGGGGGAATGTGAAGAAGACAGATAGAATGGAAAGTAGTGACAATGAAGTGGATGAGCTAGATGCCCCAGTAGCTCACCGAACACGAGGAAAATTGGCCCCGGAGTGGCCTCAGACAGGAAAGGGTATATTAAAATCAGGCAAACAAAAGAGAACAATTATTGCACCACTAAGGCAAGGGGTGGGAACTAATGGACCCGTCTTTGTAAAGGTACCCTTTTCACCTGCTGATTTAGTTATATGGAAACAATCAGCTGGAACGTATAGAGAAAACCCAGATAAGGTAGCTCGCGTGGTTAAGATGATAATGAAAACTCAGAACCCTGATTGGGAAGATATTCATGTCATATTAGACACTCTGATGGATGAGACAGAGAGAGATATGGTTCTTCGAGCAGCGAGAGAAAGAGCTAGAGAAGACATACGAAATGGTTTGGTGACAGGGACACTGGATTATAATTTTCCCACTGCAGACCCAGAGTGGGATGCTAATGACCCCTCTGGAGTGGATATGTTAAGGCTAAAGAGATATCAGGAGTGGATTTCAGTTGGTGTTCAACAGGCAATACCTAAGAGTATGAACTGGTCTAAGTTGTATGAAATTCGACAGGAAAAGAAAGAATCTCCCACTGCCTTTCTAGAAAGACTTAAGGAAGCAGCTAGAAGATATACTGATCTTCAAGTAGACAGTGAGCAAGGAAGAACTCAGCTTGCCTTTATTTTTCTGGGTCAGGCACAGGAAGATATTAGGAAAAAGCTACAGAAACTGGAAGGTGAAGAGTTAAGAAACTTGGATAAACTCCTAGAGGTTGCCTGGAAAGTTTATAATAACAGGGACAGAGAAATTGTCAAGAAACAGGGGCAAAGCCTTTTGGCAGTTTTACAGAGACAGGGGCGGGGACGTGGTAGAGGAGGTCGTGACGTTAATAGGGGTGGCTTTGGCAGAGGTTCTGGTCATGGTAGACTAGGTCGGAATCAGTGTGCATATTGTCAGATGGAGGGACATTGGAAAAGGGAGTGTCCAAACCAGTTTAGCCAGAATGGTCAGCCTCAGTTAGACAACATGTTTAATCAAAGTGGTGAGCATCAGCTGGATGGTGTAGCCAGGGTCATGGTTTTACATGAGAGGGAGCCAGGATCAAGAGAGCCCATGGTGACTTTGCATTTAGAAGGAAAAGACGTAGATTTTCTCATTGACACGGGGGCCACACATTCTGTACTAAATTATCTTGAGGGGCAAATCGGGAACAAGTCAGCAGCAGTCATTGGAGCCACAGGGAAGGAGGAGGTACGGCCATTCTTGCAACCCCTAGAATGGAGCTTTGAAGATAAGATCTTGACCCATGAATTCTTATACATGCCAGACTGCCCAACTCCACTCTTAGGGCGCGATCTACTGGCAGCACTGGAGGCAGTAACTACTTTTGAGAATGGTGAACTCGTAATGAAAATTCCAGAGTCTAAGACAGAAAAGATTTTGATGATAAAAGAAAAACCAATTTCTAATATTCCTAAAGAAGTAGAGGATGCAGTAATTCCCTCTGTCTGGGAAACAGATGTACCTGGAAAATCCAAATTGGCACAACCGGTACATGTAGAGTTAAAAGAAGGAGCAAAGGCTGTACGAATCAAACAATACCCTATAAAACCAGAAGCACGACAGGGAATAGCAAAGACCATTGATAAATTTTTAAAATATCGAATTCTAGAGGAGTGTAAATCGGAATACAACACCCCAATTTTCCCAGTGAAGAAACGCAATGGTGAGTATAGACTTGTACAGGATTTAAGAGGTATAAATGAAATAACAAAAGACATTCATCCAGTGGTTGCCAATCCCTATACATTGTTAGCATCCGTAAAAGAGATATATAAATGGTTTACTGTAATTGACTTAAAAGATGCTTTCTTCTGTATACCCCTTGACCAAGAAAGTAGGAAACTATTTGCCTTTGAGTGGGAACATCCAGAAAGTGGAAGAAAAACTCAGCTCACCTGGACTCGATTACCGATGGGGTACAAGGGGTCCCCCACTTTGTTTGGAAGTCAACTGGCAAAAGAACTGAAAATCTGGACCAGAGAAGGGCAAGTACCAAGAGACCAATATCTATTACTCCAGTATGTAGATGACATTTTGATTGCAACAGAGGAAGAAATGACCTGCATAAAGGTAACCATTGAGATCTTAAATTCATTAGGAATGGGAGGGTATAAGGTATCCAGAGAAAAAGCACAAATTGCCCAACAGACTGTGATTTACCTGGGATGTGAAATCTCACAAGGGCAGAGAAAACTGGGTACTAATCGTATTCAAGCTATCTGTGCTATCCCAGAGCCCCAGAATCTACACAAGCTGCGGATCTTCCTCGGAATGACAGGGTGGTGTCGCCTGTGGATCATGGACTATGGACTGATTGCAAAACCCTTGTACGAGGCTCAGAAGACGCAGCCGTTCACCTGGGGCAAACCACAGAAAGAGGCCTTCCAGAAGTTAAAGGAAGCACTGACAACTGCTCCTGCTTTGGGGTTACCTGATCTGTCTAAAGACATTCAGCTGTACGTGCATGAAAGGCAGCGACTGGCACTGGGAGTCCTGACCCAACGACTGGGAAGCTAGAAAAGGCCGGTGGGTTACTTTTCCAAACAACTCGACAACGTAAGTGCCGGATGGCCTTCATGTCTGCGGGCAGTGGCAGCTACCGTGCTGCTTGATACAGGAAGCCAGGAAGCTCACGATGGGAAGACACATAGATGTTTATGTGCCACACATGGTAACTACAGTCCTGGAACAAAAGGGGGGCCATTGGCTCTCTCCAAGCCGGATGATGAAATTTCAGGTAACCCTGACTGAGCAGGATGACGTTGCACTAAAAACAACTAACCTCTTGAATCCAGCTCTATTTCTAGGTGCAACAGCTGAGGAAGGTCCATTAGAGCATGACTGTCTAGAAGTCATCGAGCACACTTATTCAGCAAGAACAGATCTGAAGGATGTCCCCCTAGAGCAACCAGAGTGGGAACTCTTTACAGATGGAAGCAGCTTCATGGAGAACGGAGCCAGATACGCGGGATATGCGGTAACTACAACTGATGTAGTAATAGAGGCAAAATCACTACCACCTAACACGTCTGCACAAAGGGCAGAACTAATCGCATTAACCAGAGCTCTCAAGCTGAGTGAAGGGAAGACAGTGAATATTTGGACTGACTCCAAATATGCCTTCGGAGTAGTGCATGTACACGGAGCTTTATGGAAAGAAAGAGGACTGCTGTCCTCCCAAGGGACAAATATTAAACATCAAGATGCAGTCCTACAATTGATAGATGCAGTACAAAAACCTGAACAAGTAGCAATCATGCACTGCAAGGCACATCAATCAGGCAACTCCAAAATTTGTGAAGGAAATCGAAGAGCAGATTGGGCAGCCCGTCAGGTAGCGCGAGAGGTGCAGAAAACAATGGCGTTGATACCATCAAGACTTAATATCTCTCAATTTAATTTGCCTCCTAAGCCAAAATATACAATCGAAGATGACAGACTAGCACAACTGCTGAAGGCACAGAAGAACGCAGAAGGGTGGTATGTAACCACACAAGGGCAAATAGTGGTACCTCCTTTGGTAATGAGAGAAATTTTACAGGTAAAACATAATGAGTGTCACTGGGGTGCAGAGGCGTTGGTAAAGTGGTTAAGACAATACCTAATCTCAGTACGGATGCAAACAATGGCCAAGTCAGTAATGTCTAAATGTAAAATCTGTCTGAAAAACAATCCCGTAGCTAGACGACAGGCACAGTTAGGCAGAATTCGGATAGGAATAGAACCAGGAGACTATTGGCAAGTGGATTTTGCAGAACTGCCAAGAACTCGGAGATACAAATACCTGTTAGTAGGGGTTGACACGTTTTCTAGATGGCCAGAAGCCCTTCCCTGTCGCACAAACCAAGCAAAGGAAACAGTTAAGTGGTTATTACAGGAGATCATTCCCAGGTTTGGGGTGCCCCTAGGGATATCGTCAGACAGAGGCCCACACTTCATAACCACGGTGGTACAAGGGGTAAGCAAGTTATTTGGAATATCTTGGGACCTCCACACACCATGGAGACCCCAGTCAAGTGGGCAAGTAGAGAGAATGAACCAGACACTGAAGAGGCAGATCAGTAAAATATGCCAGGAAGCCAAACTGCAGTGGCCACAGGCTTTGCCGATCGCATTGCTGAGGGTTCGGATAAAGCCTAGGAGTGGGATGTCAGTTAGTCCTTATGAAATATTGTATGGGAAACCATATGAATCTCCTAACCCAAATCCAAATGTTCATGTCACAGGGAAACAAGATGTGTATAATTATGTTCTGTCCCTCGGGAAAACTCTAGCTCGGCTTCGAAGTGTTCTCGTGTGGAACAGACCACTGGCCCTGGAGAATCCTGGAACGAAGAACCACTAAAAGAGAAGTGGACTGGTCCCCATCAGGTACTGCTAACCACCTTTACAGCAGTCAAAGTGGCTGGAGTGGAACCCTGGATACACTACACGCGTGTGAAGAAGGTCCCTCGTGGAGTCCAATCGTGGGCTGTAGAAACTTTTGGACCAACAAAGCTGAGGCTGAAACGTCTGTAACTGTTCAAATGGTATTGGTAGCTGTGCTCATGTTCTTCTTGTGGGTAATGTTAATTTCATGGATACTAATGTCACCAGTAGGGATTGCTGTTACTTTGGGATATGGAATACAGAAGGGTCAACTAACAACTATTCATTCTAGAATGAAGAGAGAGGTACAGGCAAAAACACAAGTAATAGAAATTTCTAATGAAATTCGGGCTCAGAATGTAATGATTGGATTGGTCAGAGACTTTGCCAAAATGCACAATACCAGCAGAATAACGGCCTGTCTGCCAATACCAAAGGCAGCAGGGGACCCAGTAAGCTGGGGAATAATAACGTCAAAATTACCTGAAATAGGAGGGAACAAAACAATTAACTGCAAACAAGTACCAGAGTCAAGGGTGGTGGTCAGAGAATACTGGAAGATAACAGAGAATTCCTATATGCAACCCATGAGAAAGTCAGAGTGCATTCTTAGTAATGGCAAATTGGGACAAATCATAGAGTGGTGGGTTAAGGACCAAGACCTTGCAAAATGGCAATGTTGGTTTCTACACTATCAAAAGATCAGGGACAACGCTACAGAGAGTGTTGTGGTGTGGAAATGTGAAGAAAAGGATTGGAAGGGACTGGAACCTTGGGACAGTGCATGGTCTATGAGCATCCTCCAGAAATTCCAATATATGGAAAGCACACCCTGGTGCATTAAATGGAAAGGCTCTGAAAATGAGAAAGATCCCACAGTGACGAGTACTGGTACTAGCAGTCAGAAAGAGGCAAATAAGGTAAGTTGGTGGGTATGTAATAAAATTTATGATTGCACCTCT
Source organism: Prinia subflava (assembly GCF_021018805.1). Lineage (NCBI taxonomy): Eukaryota > Metazoa > Chordata > Aves > Passeriformes > Cisticolidae > Prinia > Prinia subflava. The sequence goes on from NC_086253.1 coordinate 25,262,644, forward strand.
GATAATCTGGAAATAAAACAGTGGTCACCATTGGCAGTAGCCTTACGAATTGGCTGTGCCTGCGGGAAAATTAAACACAAACAAGGCAAAATAGATTCCAAGATTATAGTAGGATGTAGCAGGAGTACAATTCGAAGTCCAGGACCGTTTGTATGGGCAATGAGTGATGGCACCTGGACAACACACTTGCCTATGGACGGGGAGGTAAGAGAAATCACCCTGGGCCTTCCCACTTTATGTCTGTTGAAAGTTAGATTTAGGTTTTTTTTTCTTCTCACAGAATTTTTTCCCATAAGTTTCCAAGAAGCCTTGATGACTACTTAGTCAGAACAAAAAGGGGTACTTGAGAGATATAGCAGCACGAGGCTACACCTATTGTTTCTGAGTCCCTGAGAGTGTCCCTCAGAGGAGAGAGATGATGAGCTTTGAGAAAGGCAAAAAGACAGATCTGGGGAAGGGGGAGGCACTCTTGCTCTCAGCGCCGAGGAAGACGGTCAGGCTGCCCTCTGCCTCTGCCTCGTCCTGAGAAATCTATCGTCATCTGCTGTGTACCCAGGAATCCTGAGCTCGCTTTCTCCAGCCTCTCCCCCCACCGCCGCTGCTTCTTCAGAGCTTGGAAGTTCCACTGCTACTCTGTAGCCCTGCACTGCCCAGCCCTGCCGGGACACCCCTGCCGCTCCAGCTGCCAGCGCAGAGCTCCTCATCTCATCCACCAGCCCGGGACTTTCCTTCCTTCCAGCTCAGCCTCTCGGAGCCCTGCAGGGGCGCCGAGATCAAACTGCTCTGGGCTTTTGTAAAAGAAAGCCCTCAAGGTTCTTGGTTCTGTTTATTATTGATGCTGTAGTTGTTGTTTGTTTGTCGTTTTGTCATATATACTAGTAAAGAACTGTTATTCCTACCCCCATACCTCTGCCTGAAAGCTCCTTTAAATTTTTTTTAATCGGAATAATTTGGAAGGAAGAGATTTGAATTCTCCATCTCTAGGGAGGTCCTGCCCCTTCCTAGCAGATATCTGTCTTTCAAACCAAGACAGATTTATTGGTGCCCAACGTGGGGCTTGAGGGCATTGAGAGGAAAAGAAATAACAGTTCTTAAGTGACCTTGTGCACTGGGTATAGAAACCTCCCTAAATAGCATCATGTAGTCTAGCTTACCTTGGTTTGGGTAGCATGTGGTTGTAGCTGTGTTTCTCCCATTTGCAGGCCCTTATTTAAACATGGGCCCTATAACTAAGGCTACTGTGGCTGTTATCCAGTTTGCACTATGGGTTAATAAGGTGAGGAATTCATGGATTTTTAACTTCCTCTGGAAGGCAGGCACATGGATACATGGCTATCACACTCTAAGTGTTTGTTTGTGGGGTTACTTTAACAATGGTACCTATTGTGAGGAAATGACACCAGGGGAAATTTTTTCCCAACCCTTTACTCAGCTGTTTGGGTCTATTCCACCAGTTTTTGAAGGGTTTAAATCTTCTCTGAATGCTAATGATATCATACAATGGCTAGTATTACTCACGGGCCTATCCTATTTAATATTCCAAGATAAGGGGAGATTGGCCTAGATAACCACCCTGATACCTACCCCAGAGAATAAGGATACTGTCCTAGAGACTGAGGGTGCTGCCATAGAGCCTGACACTGCCCCACAGACTAAAGATGCTTCCCCACCACCTGACCCTGACATAAAGCCCACCTCAAGAATGAACCACCCAGACTGGGTGGGAGTTCTAGTGAAAGAGATAAGCCAGGTGCTGAAGGAGCACCTTTCCCCAGCTGGTGGCAAACCCTCCCCCTGCCCTGAAGAGGGAGAGTCTGAAGGTGCAGCAGTAGAACCCACAGACGTTACAACTGTCCAAGTTCCAGCTGAACCACAGGGGCAGTCACAGCCAGCAGCAGTTGCCCCTGTAGAAAGAAAGAAATATAAGGTGAAATCAGAGAACCCATCTGCAGTAGGACTCCTGAAGGTAGAAGAGCAACGAGTACCTGTTGCCACCTCGACAGTGCATCGCCGGCAGTATCGAACAAATCGAGATGCTGTGATCCCCATCCACAAGATGATCCAAGAGCTAGAGAGCCAAGGGGTAGTCAGCAAAACCCACTCACCCTTCAACAGCCCCATTTAGCCTGTACGCAAGTCTGACGGAGAATAGAGACTGACTGTAGACTATCGTGGCTTGAATGAAGTGACTCCACCGCTGAGTGCCGCTGTGCCAGACATGCTGGAACTCCAGTACGAGCTGGAGTCCAAAGCAGCAAAGTGGTATGCCACAATCGACATCGCTAATGCGTTTTTCTCCATTCCTCTGGCTGCAGAATGTAGGCCTCAGTTTGCTTTCACCTGGAGGGGCATGCAGTACACCTGGAACCGACTGCCCCAGGGGTGGAAGCACAGTCCCACCATCTGCCATGGACTGATCCAGGCTGCACTAGAAAAGGGTGAAGCTCCAGAACACCTACAGTACATTGATGACATCATTGTGTGGGAGAACACAGCAAGAGAAGTATTCGAGAAAGGAGAGAAGATCATCCAGATTCTCCTGGAAGCTAGTTTTGCCATCAAAAAAAGCAAAGTCAAGAGACCTGCCAAAGAGATCCAGTTCCTAAGAGTAAAGTGGGAAGATGGGCGGCATCAGATTCCCATTGAGGTCATCAATAAGATCACTGCGATGTCTCCACCGACCAGCAAGAAAGAAACGCAAGCTTTCCTAGGCGCCATAGGCTTTTGGAGAATGCACATTCCTGAGTACAGCCAGATTGTGAGCCCTCTCTACCGGGTTACCCGCAAGAAGAACGATTTCCACTGGGGCCCTGAACAGCAACAAGCCTTTGCCCAGATCAAGCAGGAGATCGCTCATGCAGTGGCCCTTGGCCCAGTCAGAACAAGACCAGAAGTGAAGAACGTGCTCTACTCTGCAGCCAGGAACCATGGCCTGTCCTAGAGCCTTTAGCAGAAGGTGCCTGATGAGACTCGGGGTCGACCACTGAAATTCTGGAGTCGGAGCTACAGAGGGTCTGAAGCCAACTACACCCCAACAGAGAGAGAAATCTTAGCTGCCTATGAAAGAGTCCAGGCTGCCTCAGAAGTGATTAGCACAGAAGCCCAACTCCTCCTGGCACCCCGACTACCAGTGTTGAGGTAGATGTTCAAAGAAAAGGTTCCCTCTACCCACCATGCCACCGATGCCACATAGAGCAAATGGACTGCCCTCATCACTCAGCGTGCCCGTATCAGAAACCCAAATCGCCCTGAGATTTTAGAGATAATCACAAACTGGCCAGAAAGTGAAAACTTTGATCTCACAGATGAAGAAGAACAAGAGCAAGTGACACATGCCGAAGAAGCTCCGCCGTATAATCAGCTGCCAGCAGAAGAAATGTGCTACGCTCTTTTCACTGACGGTTCCTGTCGCATCGTAAGGATGAACCGCAAGTGGAAAGCAGCTGTATGGAGCCCCACACGACAGGTTGCACAAGCCACTAAAAGAAAAAGTAGATTGAGTCAACTTGCAGAACTCAAGGCTGTTCAATTGGCCCTGGACATTGCTGAAAGAGAGAAGTGGCCAAAGCTCTACCTCTACACTGATTCATGGATGGTGGCCAATGCTCTGTGGGGTTGGCTAGAAAGGTAGAAAAAGGCCAACTAGCAGCGTGGGGGAAAACCAATCTGAGCTGCTGATGAGTAGAAAGACATTGCTGCTCGGGTAGTCAAGCTACCTGTAAAAGTCCGCCATGTAGATGCCCATGTCCCCAAGAGTCGGGCTAATGAAGAGCACCGAAACAACGAGCAAGTAGATCAAGCCGCCAAGATAGAAGTGTCAAAGATAGACCTAGATTGGCAACACAAGGGAGAGTTGTTCCTAGCTCGATGGGCCCACGATGCCTCAGGTCATCAGGGCAGAGATGCCACCTATAAGTGGGCACGAGACCGAAAGGTAGATCTAACCATGGACAGCATTTCTCAGGTTATCCATGACTGTGAGACATGTGCTGCAATCAAGCAGGCTAAGCGAGTGAAGCCCCTATAGTATAGCGGGCAGTGGTCCAAATACAAGTATGGGGAAGCCTGGCAGATTGACTACATCACCCTTCCCCAAACCCGCCAAGGCAAGCGCTACGTGCTGACCATGGTGAAAGCCACCACTAGATGGCTAGAAACCTACCCTGTGCCTCACGCTACTGCCCGGAACACCATCCTTGGCCTAGAAAAGCAAGTCCTGTAGAGACATGGCACCCCTGAGAGAATCGAGTCAGACAATGAGACCCATTTCAAGAACAGCCTTATAGCAGCCTGGGCTAGGGAACATGGCATTGAGTGGGTGTACCATATTCCTTATCACGCACCAGCAGCCAGGAAAGTTGAACGGTGCAATGGCCTGCTTAAAACCACCTTGAAGGCATTGGGTGGGGGGACTTTCAAGAACTGGGAGATTAATTTAGCAAAGGCCACATAGTTAGTGAACACTCAAGGTTCCACCAACCGAGCAGGCCCTGCCCAATCTGAGCCCCTGAGAACAACAGATAGAGATAAAGTTCCAGTAGTACACATGAGAGGTATGCTGGGAAAAACTGTTTAGATTAATTCTGCCTCCAGCAAAGACAATCCCATCCGTGGGGTTGTCTTCGCTCAGGGACCAAGATGCACCTAGTGGGTGATGCAAAAGAATAGAAAGACCCGATGCATACCTCAAGGAGACCTTGTTTTAAGATGAACTACCCACATCATGTGTCTGTACCCATATCTGTATGTATAGATGTATATAATTTAAGTCATGCATGTGTGTATATATATATATATTTTTTGTTTTTAAAGGTTTAAATTCAATGTAATAGGTTGGTATGGGAAAAAATTCGGGGTGGATGATGTTGGAAGTTAGATTTAGGTTTTTTTTCTTCTCACAGAATTTTTTCCCATAAGTTTCCAAGAAGCCTTGATGACTACTTAGTCAGAACAAAAAGGGGTACTTGAGAGATATAGCAGCACGAGGCTACACCTATTGTTTCTGAGTCCCTGAGAGTGTCCCTCAGAGGAGAGAGATGATGAGCTTTGAGAAAGGCAAAAAGACAGATCTGGGGAAGGGGGAGGCACTCTTGCTCTCAGCGCCGAGGAAGACGGTCAGGCTGCCCTCTGCCTCTGCCTCGTCCTGAGAAATCTATCATCATCTGCTGTGTACCCGGGAATCCTGAGCTCGCTTTCTCCAGCCTCTCCCCCCACCGCCGCTGCTTCTTCAGAGCTTGGAAGTTCCACTGCTACTCTGTAGCCCTGCACTGCCCAGCCCTGCCGGGACACCCCTGCCGCTCCAGCTGCCAGCGCAGAGCTCCTCATCTCATCCACCAGCCCGGGACTTTCCTTCCTTCCAGCTCAGCCTCTCGGAGCCCTGCAGGGGCGCCGAGATCAAACTGCTCTGGGCTTTTGTAAAAGAAAGCCCTCAAGGTTCTTGGTTCTGTTTATTATTGATGCTGTAGTTGTTGTTTGTTTGTCGTTTTGTCATATATACTAGTAAAGAACTGTTATTCCTACCCCCATACCTCTGCCTGAAAGCTCCTTTAAATTTTTTTTAATCGGAATAATTTGGAAAGAAGAGATTTGAATTCTCCATCTCTAGGGAGGTCCTGCCCCTTCCTAGCAGATATCTGTCTTTCAAACCAAGACAATGTCCAATTTGGAAGAAATCCCCATTTAACAGGAGCTGTGAACCCTTGCAAATAAAAGCAAAACGAGATGTCTCAGAGGACAAGAACCCAGATGACACTTGGAAGGAACCCTATATTAGAGTAAAGATTGGGTGGGCCCTAGAATCCTTGTTTGGTCCCATTGCAAATTATCGAAATAGAGAAATGCTATATAGACTCACAGGTCAGGTAGACAGATTAGCAAGAATCACACGAGAGGGATTTAGGGAACTCAATGTGCAATTACAGGCCACCACCAAAATGACCCTGCAAAATCGTTTGGCTTTAGATATGTTACTTTTGAAAGAACACGGAATGTGTGGATATTTAAAGGGACAAATTGACCATTGCTGCATCCACATCCCAAATGTAACTGCAGATGTAGAACATGACATCAGTCAGTTAAAACAAATAGAGCATGAGGCACAAAAGGAACAAAAGGATTTAGCTACCAGCTGGTTGGGTAAAATCTTTGAAGGATTAGGATGGAATGTGAGTTCATGGATAAAGTCTATCCTTGAAAATCTGATAATTTTACTAATTATATTTTTAGTAATTTGGTTAGTTTACAGAATTCTGAAGAGAGAGATACAGAAAAAGGCATCTTGGAACAGGACCATAATGAAGGCATTGGCACGGAATCCAGCACCTTCGATCCGCAACAACATCCCGGACAAAGCCTATGACAACAGAGGTTTTGAAGATGAACATCCAGTATAAACTCTGAAGCCTAATGGACTGTATTAAGTGAAAGCATTTACACTTAGTATATTAGAGTGAAAATATTTTCAAAGGGGGGAATGTTGGTGGAGGGTTAAAAATATAATTTCTGTATAAGTTAACCACGGGGTTAAATTGAGGTATGTGTGGGGGGAAGGTAGAGAACGTACAACTAGAACTTGACGTATCTCAGCTTTGGAACAAGCGTCAGCTTCTGCAACCAGCTCCATGCCATTGTAATGACCAAATCAAGTGTGACTGCAACTCAGGGGATAATTGAGAAGCATTGTTTTAACCAAATCAAGTGTGGATCAGGGTAGAAGCGTAGGTATGATTTAAGATAGTAACTAAGGAATAGGATAATCAGTATCTAGGGGTGGAGGTTAGTTAACATGTGTATAATTTAAACTATAAAAATCACAAATCGACTCTGTATTCCTCGGACACAAGATTTGGGCACTGTATGCCCCTGTGTCCCGCGCGCTTGAATAAAGAACCGCATATGATCGCCTTCGTGTGGTTATATGTTTTCCTACGCTAACACCTCCAGATCAATACCAGGATCTGGATGCCTATTTACAGCAGAATTTGCAGTTCTTCCTGCATCACACTGTTTCTGCTGTGAAAAGATTCTTTTCAAAGGACTATACTCCTAGTTCCATTTTTCCAACTTGAATTATTTTCACCCCAGACATTTTTCAAAGTAGCCACTGTAGTATCAGAGACTTTCTATAATTTCTTAAAATACCTCATTAAATTTCTGAGCTAGTTGCATGAAGTCCACTTAGTCAAAAGTGCAGGGTTTGAATACTAAGTCTTATGAAAATACAAAAAAAAGAAGGTAAGATAAGAAGGCAGTCACTTCTTTCAGTGTTGGGATTCTGCAGAGCCTGTATCCATCATGAACCTTGGTTGGCTTTGTTCATTCCACAAATTGCTTCCCGCAGATTGTTACATTGTCATCTGATAAAGTCCTGCCACCAGGTTTTGACATTTATAGCCTGGTTGTGAGCATTACCTGAAGTCCAGCTGTGATCTCCTGGGAAATCATGACAAGAATGGGAGACTTTTCTTTTGCTCATCTTTGTTGTAGCTCCACACGCTGAGTTCACAACAAAATAGGATCTGCCCCTTATAATAAATTATTGTTGCTTAGGAATGGAAGTCTCCAATTCAGCACTCTCACTAAATCCATATACTGCTTCCCTTCCCACCGCCCTCACGGGCTGAGGTAAGAACAATTTACTGGAAACAGCAATGAGATGAGAAAGCAAACAGTAACAACAACAATAACAAAAGGTATAAGAAAAATAAACAATTTGCATGGAAAACTCCTAACAACAAACACCAGACCACTCCATCCACTCCAATGGAAGATCCCTTTCTCCTGGGAAGAGAGAGAGTCTCTTTCCCCTGGGGCAACAAGGGGATAGTGCCCTGACCATACCCTCTCCCAGCTACTGCAGAAAATTAACCCCATCCTGGCCAGAACTAAGACATGAATGTCATACCAATAGAAAAGACAAATTCCTGCTACCTCTTGGCTTTGGGTCACTCACATTGTGGCAAGCAGTAGTCCATGTGTAAGCCCAGATAAAGTGAATCACAGCTGGATGAAAAATAGGTGTCTTGGTTTGGAAAGACAGGTATCTGTCAGGGAAAACTGGAGTTTCCCTTGGAATGGAAAACGTAAAAACCCCTCTCCCCAAATTATTACAATTTTGTAATTAGGAGCTTTCAGGCAAAAATATGGGAATAGGAATAACATTTCTTTACTAGGAATATTAAAAAATACAAATGCAGTAGTAAAAAAAAGTAGCAAGCAAACAAACAAAAGTTCTAGAAAATCCTGACAGAATCAGAGATATGACCTGACACCCTGTTGTCAGGGTGTTGGAAGCAGTCCAAATGAGTCCTCCTGGAGTATGGGATGTTGTTCTGTGAAGTAGAGATGATTCTGTAGGAAAAAAAGGGTCCAGTGCTGGCAAGATGGGTCCACTCTTCTTCCAAAAATTCAGTAGAAAACCATGTGCAATAGTGTTTGGAATGGCTGGCTTTATCCCAGTGGAAAGGCTTTGGCTCCTCCCACTGAGTGGAGCATCTCACAATGGAATGAGGTGATGTTATCAGTCATGTGAGAGGCCTTCAATGGCCCATTCACAGGTGATGTCCCTCTGAGGAGGATGGGTGGAGGAAGAGATAAGGAGGCACTGCCTTATCTGGTGTTATCAGGTGTCCCATTAACAGAAGGCATCTGCCCTCTTTCCACCCCTAGAGTTACAAGAGATAAAGAACAATATCTCCCAACTAGTTTCAACAGATGAAAATAGAATACACATTTTTGGTTACATTTTTCAACCCAGGACAACAGGATTGCCAGACCCTACTGCAAATGCAGAATACTCTTGAATAGCAGTGATATAGTCCCCAAGTCAAATTCAGTATCACAGAAAAATTTTGTCATGGTGAGTAAACACTAATTGCCTTTAAGAAGGAAAGCAACTTGAATTTTCAGGATGATGGAGACTTTTGCTAGCAGCAAGTATTCTGTCTGGAACCTTATGTGAATGCGTTAGCCAGGAGCACCTATTTCTTGTTTGGACTCAGAATAAGCTGCCTATTCACAAGCATACAACTCTTCAAGACTTGCGACAGCTTGTGACCTAACACACTGCATGTGTTGAGGACAGATGAGTTAATAATCCTGTTCAAGCCATTGATGATTAAGAATGTATTGACAATAAATCCAAATATTAAATTGCATCTAAATAGACTTTGGATAACATAAAATGGCAGGATGTGATATTAGATGTACCTAATGTAATCTTACCTTACATCTGTTAATGTTTCTTTTTTATTGTTTAGAGGTGTTTCAAGACAGCACAATAAGCTTTTATCTGTAAGAATGCTCCCTGAAAGAATGTCAAAGTTTCCTTGGAGAAGCAGTGTGTTAAAAAAATCATTATACTGAAACAATGTCACTTTTTTAGTCTATACCTAGGGGAAAAAAAAAGTACAGTTTTTAAAGGCATCTGTATGATTTACTGGTATGTGTGTTTGGAAAGCAAAGTGCTTGAGTCCAAGTTATAGATTATCTTCAGGCCAGTGCAGCTTGACCTCAGTAATATCAGTGTCTACATATTGAAAGATGCTCCTGAGAACAGGCTAAATTGTTTCAATAAGCAAGTGCTAATCTAAAATAAATGGATGTATTATCCTAAATTATTCAAGCTACCACATTTCTTTATTAACACATATGCCTTAGCACTCTGTTGCAGTGGTTCTGTTCTCTCAGCTGTAAGTAGAGTCATGACTGCAATGCTGGAATGCTTCTGGGATGAATGAGTCAGAAAAAGTAAAGTAACTACAAACAACAACTACTCTCACATGGTAAATTGTGGTGGTGGCTTTTAACAGTAATTTTCCTATAAAACAAGAGAAAATCATATTGCCAGCGCTCTCAGCACCCACAGGTGAATTTCATGCAGCCCCATAGATTTATTTGTGTCTGAGTAGAACAACAGGTCACTAACTACTTCCTCCTGGGCCGCAGGGCATCCTTGTCCTGGTCTACCAACTGGGAAGGCTGGCTGTCCTGAGGATAACTAGCCTTTCTGTCAAAGACTGAGGGAAAGAAGGCATTAAGTACCTCATCCCTGGTGACAAGTATGGAGTACCTAAGTACCTAATTTCTTTTCCTGATTCTTGGTGACAGTGTTGCCCTCCACATCCAATAAAAGATGTAGACGTTCATTTTCCCTAATTTTTTTTATGTTAATATAGTTATAAAATCATTTTTTATTATCTTTCACAGCAGTAGCCAGATTGAGTTCTAGCTGAGCTTTCGCCTTTCTAATTTTCTCTCTACGTGACCTAGCAACATCCTTGTACTCTTCCATGGTTGCCTGCCCCTTCTCCCAATGATCATAAATTCTCTTTTTTTCCCTTGAGTTCCAGCAAAAGGCCTCTGTTCAGCCAGGCCAGTCTCCTTCCGTGCTGGTTTGTGTTTCAGCACGTACAGACAGCCTGCTTCTGCACCTTTAAAATTTCCTTTTGAAAGTATTTCCCACCCTCCTGGATCTCTTTGTTGTTAAGGTCCATTTCCCAAGGGGCTCTGTACAGGCCAATGACCACCCTGTGGAAGTCCATTGTAGAGGTTTTACTGACCATTTTTCATACTTCACCCAGAACTGAGAACTCTCATTTCATGGTCACTGTGCCCAACACAGCCTCCAACCACCACATCTCCCACCAGCCCTTCTCTGCCTGTAAGCAGCAGGCCTAATGGGGTCCTGCCCCAGTAGGCTTGCTCACCAGCTGGGTCAGGAAATTTCCTTCCACACACCCCAGGAACCACCTAGGCTGCCTCCTCTCCTCTGTGTTGAGTTTCCAGGAGACCTCCAGCATGTTAAAGTCTCCCACAAGAACAAGGGCTAGCAATCATGAAACATCAGCCAGCCACTCACAGGATACTTCACCTGCCTCTTTCTTCACCCTGCTAGTTTATAACAGACTCCCACCAGGACATCTGTCTGTTAGCCTTCCCCCAATTCTTTCCTGTATAAAACACTTCCTAACATACAAGTTACCCTGCCAGCCCTCCTTCCTTGTCTGTCCCTTCTGAAGAGCACGTAGCCATCCATTGCAGCACTCCAGTCATGTGAGTTTTCCATTTTAGTCCTGTATCCTTGGCTACAGAAGCATTTACAGCCCTCATATCTCTAAATAATGGTGACTTTCCAATAACTTCTAGTCTTGTTTTAAGTTTCACATTCCTGCTTTTGTGTGGGATCCCAAGATATTGCTCAGGCCTGGAATCTTATGCTGCATGCAGTTTCTTCATCCTTATCCCCATATAGCTCTACCACACAGGATAGCAGAAACACATCTGTTGTATCAATTTATGTCTTTTTGGAGGGAAACAAATGTGAGATAGTCTATTAGAGCAGCTGAAATAGCTGGAGAAAGCATACAAGCTTGCAAGTACACCATGTCTTCACCAAGTCTGAAAAAACTGTGAAAAATTCGAAGCAAAGCAGAGATTAAGTGCAGTTGCTTTGGATTTACCATGGTTGCATTTTTCAGACAAGTTGAAAGCAAAGAGCACTTAGCAGTTGTTCAACAAAGAAATACAGAAGGCAGGATATGAGGTATGTTGGTTTAATGATCAATTTGTAATGTGGTTCTCAATTAGAATTTTAGGTTTGAATAGCTACCTGAATATTTGGTTGCTGCACTAAGAGGATTGATGATTGGTGCCTGAAGGTCTGAAGAGGGATTGACTTTTTGGAGCTGATTTCTCAGAATACCAAGGGAGCGTTCTGCCACCAGGTCTTGGTGAAACATTTTTTTCCATCAATTGCTATAACTCTTAGTACCTTTTAATGCCTTTAAATCTTCTATTAAATATTTTTCAACTCTTTTCTAGATTTATTCAAATATCCTTTTGAAAAATAAGCTCAAACTCTACTACTCTGAAGATCTTCCACCAATGCAGCTTCTGGATTTTTTTCTTCCCAGTTCTCCAGTTCTTTTCTGGAACAAGTGTTATTCCTTTCCAGAATTTTATTTTTATAGCTCTTTCTTCTAATGTAGCCAGTTCACAGATTTCACTAAGGAATTCCAAATAATATTTTAAATATGTAACTGTCAAAATGTCTGATCTTGAATGGGAGAAGGCTTGGTAATCAACATATTGGTCTGCCCTTGTTCTGTTGTCAACCTACTTAAGGTAGTGTAAATAACTATGCAAAACATAAATGGATTGAAACAACTGTTAAGTTTGTGACCAGAATTAAATCATGGTTATAATAACAATAAACTGGAATCAATGAAATAGCATCCCAGAAAATACCATCCCAGTCCTACCTACCAATGAATTTTCAGATGCAGTGCACTCAAACAGAATTACTCTACAGTTAATCTTACACAGTTTTGACAATGTGCAAAGTGCACTAAGAATTTGAGTTCAACTGTTCAAATCAACCCTTAGCTCTAGAAGCTACTAATTCATACTGACAAGTTATAAACACCAAAAGTAACACACTGTAAACTTTCAAAAATTGCTACTCCATTTCTAGTGACTGAAATCCATCCTCTGGTAAAGCTTTTTCCATAGCAGTGATTGTGCCATAACTAATAGGTATTAATAACAAGTAGTTACCAAAACATATCAGTATGCAAATAGATTTGCCCATAGAGCATTTCTCTTTGTGGCTTGAACCTTGAGTTACCTTTGAATGAGGCTGTGTGCTTGACTGGATTGTGCTAATATAATGCTACATTACTGGGAAAGAACAGCTCCAGGCTTTCGGAAAAAAAACAGTGGTCTCCCAAAATTCAAGCATAGGATGCAGAACAGGCCTTAAAAGTGAAAGAGCAGGATGGCATCAGAACTCTTAGTGCTGCAGACCAGGGTAGAACTGGATGTAGAGGTTGCAAAGGCAGCAGAAGTATCTAAGACATGGAAAACATACTTTATATACTAAAACACAATGATAACACAGAATTTGCAGACCATTGAAGAAAGAGCAAATAAGTTTGTAAGCAAACACATGAATATAACACCAAGTGAAACCAGAAATGATGAGGAAGAAGTCCTACTAGAACCACCATTTTCCTGTCAGTGAAGCACCTCAGATGCTGGATCCACAGCTGCACTCCCCTATTAGATTCTGCTCAACAGTAACTCCCATCTATCTACTGACCCAGAATAATAGAAGTGTGTGTAAAAGAGACTAGGAAATCTGTGTTCAACAGTTGTATTTTAAATGAGAAATTGTTGTAATTGGGTAATTTCAATTGTTTGTACTAGCATCATTGTACTTAGATTAGTCATAAAATTTTGATTAGATTTCTAATACTTCAATTGGACTAACAATATATTCCTGAGTTTGCATGAGGTGTGTGTTTCATTAGCCCAGACGTACTACACAAAGCATTTGGTCTGCTACCTTACCCTTAATGGTAATTTGAATGCACTGCTCTTTAAAGTTATGTAACATATCTCAAGTATTATTTATTCTTCTTTACATATTCATCCAATATAATGATAGACAAATTAACAGGACTGCTTTTCTTTTAACAAAAGGCTGTACATATATGAAGGCCTAGTGAGTAGGTATGTATCATCACTTTGGATACCACAATCAAAATGAGAATAGTGGGAATATTGCCACAGGCTGTGCTAACACCCCTGATGTTCTGGAAACAAGCAGGGGTAGCCCAGTGTAAGGGCACAAGCTACACAAGGGAGGAGCACAAGACTTTACAGAACTGCCAGCACTGAGTGGTACCTCCTAAATCACGAGTAAGGAGCCCTGTGTCACACACAAAGAAATTACCTGTTCCCTCAGTTCACTCATGCAGACACTGTGAGACTTCCTGTCCATCTCTGGAATGCCTGCCTGCTCTAGTTGCTGCAAATGCAGACGAATATGTATCCCTATCTTGGTGCAAGTCTGGCTGGAGGATTTGTCTTTTCCGCGCACAGTTCCTCTTCCAACGCTCCTGTAAAACACCTGAGATCAAACTCTTCCCTTTGCCCAGAAAGTCCTACTTCCTCCCATCTCCAGAAGACTTCTATCTAAAATTTCATTTCTGAGACTTTTCTGTGGGAAAATCACACTGAAAAAATGTTCCTTATATCTTTGATATTTGTTTGAGTATATTTTTTCACTAGTAGAGGCATACTACTTATATCAAGTATTTATAAATTACTGATAAATGCTTATGAAATGAACTTCTGGAATCCCTTATAAAAATCATGGCCAGTCAGACCAAGACAGAGTTACTGAAAGACAACAAACTACTTTGTATACCACAACACTTTTTAAAATAAAATATAGCAACCCCCCTTGAATACATACCCCTTGCAAAAGTCCTTTCTGAAGAATCCATATCTTTTTACCTCCCTAATGTGTCTGATTCCTTTACAGAGTTCTTAAATAATCTGCATCCTAACATAAATCAGTAATTTTTAAGGACAATATCTTCAGGAAATTTCTTTTGAAAGGAGCCACACAGTAGTTTGTGATTAAACACTGCAAATTATTAATGTGTTTGCTTGTTACTTTCCCCATTCTGAATTCCCTAAGCATAATTTTTAATTTTTTTCACTGTATCTACTTTGTAGACATTCTTTCCACTTCAAAATACTGTCTTAGTCATAAAGCATCAAAGACCTATAAAAGCCGACGTTAAGTGGTGTCCTGAAATCCCTTAGGGATGATCCAGCATTCAGCAGATTAAAGTAGTAGTTCTTCAAGACTGAAATGACATCTAAATGTGAAAAGTCCTTTTAGGAAAAAAAAAACCCTCTTGGATACTATAGCAGACAAACAAGTATTTTAAAAGACAGCTCTTGCAGAGCAAAGTTGTTACCTGGATATTAATATATGTCTCAAGCCTTTTTTCATGCACTAAATGAAAGTGTCTGGGATAGAAAAGGCTGCTAGTTCTCCCTTATCATTTACAGTACACAGCCCTGAGCTTAGCTAATGCTCAGTCACATCCCAACTCCACCTGTTGCTGTGTGAAGGCCTCTCTAGTGGAAAACAAACCATTCTCACTTAAAATTAATTGCAAAGTCACCATCTGCACTTTAAACACAGCACCTTGAAGATGCTGTGGTGACTGGATATTGTGCAGCAGCCCTAACATTCTGACAAAACAAGTAACTGTTTATAGATATTGAGCTAGAAATGCTCTTTTGCCAATAAACATAAAATGCTCATGCCAATGGAAAGACAACTAAAATTCAAGCAAGTACTGTAGGTTAATTTACTAGTAATAGAAACGTGTAACAGAACTGAGGAATTATGTTTTGACACAATAGCCCTGCAATTACTCTTCCATGGCTGTGGTAGCAGCAGGGCACTGCAGGCTCCTGGGAGGTTTGTAATGTTGAAGGGAAGAGCCTCTTGGGTTAGCAAAAGCTTCATAAACCTCAAAGTCAAACTTAAGAAAAGGTATCTGAAGAAATGAGACTTGGAGGTTGACCTTTCTCTGCTATTATTTCTAGAGAAGGAAGTGATGGGACCATTTCACTCTTCCCGCTCAGACAAGAAAGTACAATGTTCTTTGTGAATGCAAAATAAGTGGGAAGAATTCTTGTGAGGCAAGGTAAAGGGCAAAAAGATAAAATTATTTTTGATGCAATTTGTACTAACTGATCTGGGAATGGAAATACTGAAGGAAAGGAAATTGTAAAACAGAGCTGTATTTTATCAAGAGATACAATGTGATCTTCTTTAAGAGAATTCCTTGGAGATCAGTCCAATATGCAAGAACTAATACATGCTCCCACACAACATTTCAGTAATAATTTGAGACACCATGCAAATTGGAAGAGGTAGAAAATATCATAAATAAATTTAAGTTAAATATCCCTTATAAAAATATTTTGAGTTTATTGAGCCAAGAAGCTCCTTTAGGGCTATTTAATACTTGTAACAACTTTAATTTTCTCCCACATTATTCCAATACTTAAACAATTTCAATTGCTTGTCAGTGGAAAAAATACAGCAAGCTACTTTGCCAAAATACACAAGGTAAAATGATTGCTTACATCTGATGTATCTAGAGGGAATTTTATTCCCAAAAGTGCTTCCAAGGCACCTGGCTATCTTATTAACACAATAAATGTACTCCGTCATTTTTATTATAGAGTACTAACATGGGATTTTCTGGGAATTAATAAGAGTTTAAATTGTCTCCAGGCCCTTTCTGAGCAAATTTTGGTTTCTGAAGAAAAAACATCTAATGATATGGATCCTCTGCTTGGCTTAACTGCATGTTTTCTTCGATGTCTTGAGAAGTTCTCTCACTGCTTCCAGCAAACTCACTGGAATTCTCCACCATGGATATTTGAGATAACTTTTGTTGCTGCTATTTCATCTGACTCAAGCCCTTTCTTCTGCTGCAAAAGGATGGATCACACTATCCCGCCTCCTGTCCTGCACAATCTTAAGTCAGTTTGCAAGGGAAAAACAGGAGACAGCAAACACCCTGGCAGCTGGAGGTTCCCTCCCTGCCCTTGCTGCCCTGCAGGAGCAGGAGGCTCACTGTGCTGCTTGCAGCCCCAAAAACCTCTGAGAATCGCCTCCCCAAGCCAGTGCCTGAGCCAGCCTACAGGAACCAGGCAGAATTTTTCAGATGATTCAGGAAAGCTAAGGAAAGGATTATGGCTTTACATATATTATAAATGCTTATGCCTTCATACCTTCAAACCATCTGCAAAGGGTATTATGCGGTTGAGGTTTGCCTGTTATTTTGCCTGACTTCTCTCCAACGCACGCAGAAGTTTCTGTAAACAAAAATGCTTCTTCCTCAGAGTTCTGTGCCTCAGGAAAAAGAGGTGCATTGAATCTAATCTTCCTTGGGCTTGAGGGGAGATAGGGGACTCAGAAATGCTCTTGTAAGCTCTCATACGTTTATAGAAAGAAATATGATGGTATGTATTGAATGCAAGGAAAAATTCATTTCACTAAGCTAAAAAGGAGTTCACTAGAACGAAACATGTTAGGAAAACAACCCACACCAAAATCTAAGACAAAACAACCCCCCAAACCCAAAATGAATGGAATTTAAACAAGTTACTTTCAGAAAACTTAGAAGTTGTAAAAAAATTGGAAAAGTACTGGAAAAGCCTGATCCTAAAGAAAAATTATTTTCAACTAAACAAAGGAAAAATTCAGTAGGACGAAATGTCTTAGGAAAAAAACAAGAGCAAACAAAAACTCCTTAACCAAATGAATCTGAACTGGTTTTGTAAAAAGGTGTTCTTCCTCAAATTTTCAGCAAGATTTCTTTGATAAAGCACAAATTCAATAGCTCTCTGTTTGTCTGACTTTCTGCTATGAGAAAAAAAGCACAAAACTAAAATATTTTTCTTTTGATAAAATCCTCCTTGCTTTGTATGTGCATTACAAAGAGCTGAAACACAATAACAACTGCCTTTATCCTGAACAAGTCACCTTGAGAGGTACAATCTAACCCTGAATTTATTTATGGTGACTGTGAAATATGACTATTGAAATATGACTATATGAAAGGGATACATAGTACTGAACAATGAATGTGAAATACATGTTAGTTGAAGTGGTACATTATTATATAATCTCTCCTTTGTTATATAGCCTCTTGTAATCTGATGGAAGACTGCAAGAACAAAAGGGAGACACTTTAAGTAGGGAAAGATTTTCTAAAACTCAACTGCAACACAAGCTCCCTGTTAAGTATGAAGCCAAATCAGCTCCAGCCCCCTCTTCCAAAATCTCTGTGGGATAGCTTCCAAATAAAAAGCACATCGAAGTACTAATGTTTTGGGGAAGAAAACAGTATAGAAGAAGAAAAACTCACAAAAAATGTTTTTTCATTAATTTTAAAGAATCTGCACTTCTTTCTTATGCATGCCTCTATCAGAAGGAAACATGCCCAGGTTGGAGCTGCACATCTGCACCATCACCTCCGTGGGGCAAGATATTAAGTCAAGGGTCTGTTTATTCAGAGATTGGATTAGGATGTGAGTTGCCTCAAAATATTGCCTATTGAAAATAGCAATAACTTTTCCTAAACACTTACATACTAATTTTATATTATTCACAAATAGTACAAGTACTGATATTCATATTCTGATGCTTTCTATGTCAGATAACTTTGAGTTACTCCCCAATTATCAAACTAATGACAATTACCTAGACTCTGTTTCTGACTCACAATGAGGGAAATAGTCCATGAAATGAAAATACATACTCCTATCCCACAAAACATCTATTGAAATCCAGGTACCTGTTAAATATTTTTATGCTTTGAAGAGTATTACACAGTTGCATGAACAGGTGAGATGGAAAACTTATACAGGTTTTCTTATTATTCTTCTAAATATCAAGGATGATTACCTCAAAAGTAGTCCTCAAATAATTCTCATGGAAGACTTATTCACTTATTTTTAGTATAGGTGCTCCCCATGAATGAGAAACTTGGTTTTCAGGCTTGTGCATACAATGTGCTTTGTGCAATCTACATTTTTAACCCTAATCTAAGACTTTGCTGAAATGACCATATTTCTGGCTTGGCAAGGAATATGTCTATTGTGCTTTTCGCTGAACTGCTTTTTAAAACAGATGGATCAATAAATCATGATCCTTCATGTAGTTAGATTTTTGAAGTGCAAAATAAAATGATAAGCATCAATACTTTAAAGGTAAGTCAGACTGGGAGGCAGTTTGGATTAGAAACACAAATATTTTCTAAGATTTTAATTTTAAAATCCATTTTAAATATTCAAACATACAAATAATACGCCAAATTGCCAAGATTTTTTCTGTAATTTGCTATGAAAATAGTGTGAGTCATTATCCTGAAGTATTCTACTTGAACAATTTCTCTCCTTCCACTTATTTCTCAATTAAAGTAATTATTTTCTTAGATGCTTTGCATATTTCATTTTCTTTTGTTCCCTATGGTACTGTACTACACAACAGATGTGTTATAGCTTTTTGCTCTTTAAATTAAACCATTTTTGAGGGGGAAGAATGGTGCATGGGGTAGGCAAATTTGCTGAGATAACCATGTCAAAGGGCTGCTAAACAGATACCTAGGTTATTTTATGGCCTCAACATGCCTTTAAAAGCTTTTATGCAAAATGGCAAACTATAAAAAACAATGGTCCTTGAAGGTTAGATAATGCCTTTAGGCTTAACTGCTGGCATTGAGCTTGGATTAGGTTGCTTGAAAACAATTCTTGGTACAACACCCATGGAAAGTCATTTTCTTTGCTGCAACAAGACCCCTCTGTGGACCGCTATAATGGGAGGACAGAGCACTGACCTCATCCTCCCTGCATTCCATCAAGCTTCTTTTGGGGTTGCAATTAAGCCATTATGAATGAGCTGGTCAGATAGCAGACAACAGTGGACCTTCCACTGGTGCACCTGCACCACGAGAGGGTGATCATCAGGGTCTTACTCTCCTCAGGCAGTTTTTGGTGTCTCACTTACTTTGTATCAAACCAAATAAACTGTCACCGGTCACCAGGACACCACAGGACGTAGGACAGAGGGCATTAAGCTTTGCTCTCCTACAGTGGTACCATGAGGGGCCTGTTGATGTTGAAGGGAACCAGAGATCCTGGAGAGGAAAACTGAAGTCATGCAGAGCAGACCTGCCCTCACAGCCCACCAGGGCAGGAAAGTGCTTTATAAAGACGGCCATCAGTTTAAACAGGATTACCAAAGGAAAGTCACCACCATATGGGCAAGAGGGCAAATCAGAGGTGACATGAGTACCAAAGGGCTTTGCTTCAGCGGGATCCCATTGTGCATTCGGGTCACTACCCCACAAACAAACGTGGGTTACCAGGGCAGTGCTCTGGGCACTGCTGCTCCATGGTCGGGAGCCTCCGAAGCTCTCAGGTGGGAACACCACCCACACCACACACCTTCAGCCTGGGAGGGCTTGCTCTGCAGTTCAAGCAGAGGTCTGAGCTAAAGAGACACAGGGTGAAGGACTAGTACGTAATAATGTTTGATTTGATCTTTTCTTTAAATTAAGTTTAACATGTAGACTATTTAAAAAGAGAACATGGCATATATCATAAGGTCAGGTGCTCACCAGGTCAAAAATGCTTACTTCCCTGTGCCAGTCCAGCCTTCTTGTTTGTTTGCAGTAGAATGCTGCACTGAATTCCATACTCAAATGCTATGGTTTTCCTCAAGGAATAGACAGGGAGCAGACTTTATTGTCTCAGTGGTAATTCCTTCTAACACAGATACATAATCATGATTTGCAGTGACCCACTACTCCACTGAAGAAATCTTTAGGCAGACAGGCTTTTGTTTCAGATTTTACACACTGTCTACATTTTAGAAATTGTAATCAATAAATGAACTTGCAAATTAAACAATTAATCATTGTGAATAATATATGTATCATCTATTATTCAAAGATTTGAAACATAAGATTCCTTCATCATGGATCAAAATAAATTCTGATGAAGGGCACATACAAATGTTCATAAAAGTAGTACTAATCTGTGATTGCAACACCTAGCACAATGAAAAAAAAATTAACTGTTATTGAAAAATGGAATTGAATGCAAGGATATAGTAATTGGTGCCTGAGCAGGTGTAAGGGATTCAGGAATATTTACTGCAGTGAGAAATGAAATGCCAACATACATTAAAAAATAAATGTCAGAAGTAATACTTCTATGTGAGAAGGGAATAGTTTAATCACTTTTATTTTAAAAAAATCCAGTTGATAAAACCAGGTAGAAACTCTGAGTGGAAAAGAATAAGATCTGCAATGTGAGGGAAGTCAAACTGAGACACATTTCTTGTCATAACCCAAATACACTGCTAAAATTAACAAAATATTACTCATAGCAGATTCTCATTTCATTGTGGTTTTACTCATTTATCATTGATGATCACTATTTCATCAACAGTGAAATATTTACAACAATATTGACATGTGCATTATGCTCAAAGGTCTTGAAAGTTTTGCCATTATTATAATTTGTCAACAAAGCAATTACATTTGAGACATAAATACTTAGATTTTAGCAACAAGTGTGGTGTGTGAATAGTGAGAAAGGCAATAATTTCAAGTAGTCATCTCTTTATGACATTGTGATTAGCTCACAATAAATAGAAATAGTCCTGTTGCCATGAATTGTCTACAGAAGTGAATGGACAATCTCAAAATTTTCAAAGTGAAAATGGAGAATGGATAGCAGTCAAAACGTTGATTCAGTTGCAGCATCTTAGCATTAAAAAGACTATTTCATGCACTTTTAGAGTCATAAACATAAGATATCAAATTGTAATAAGAGATCTAGTCATTCAATACAAAAGAAATTACTCAAGTCATGATACACATGAAAAGCTTTCTAACACACTGGTTTTCTGTGATGGGCAAAAGAGTTCTCCTTACCAACACCAAAATGGGCCTGCAATTCTAGCATGTGTTCTACTGTGGGGAAAAGTCCTTATTAGAGGGCAGGTGCTTGTACTGTTAATGAGTTATAGCATTATAACTTTAGAAGGTATTCTTAAATACGTCCTTCCTTGCCTTACAACCTTCAAAACTCAGTTCTTTTCGATTCATTATAGTGTAGCACTGCATAAATCTCAGTTGGCTCTTATTTCATGATTTTCCTCTTTCCCATCTCCTAAGTACTAAAATTAAAAATATGTATTTGTAGCCTAGCAGAGGAAACAAACCCTCTTCCATGCTAAAATTACTCAAATTGTCTTAATTAGAGTACCAATTAAACGATTAACTGATTTTTCCACAACACACTAAAATGGCACTTCTCAGAAGTGATCTATTGAGTCAGATTGTCTGCAGATTCAGGGAGTGATGTATCTTTTGATGTTGAGCATACATTTCAGAGGCTTTCTTTGTAGCTGCAAGGAATAGAAACTGTTGTTCTAAGGCAAAATGAGACTTCAGCATACAAGGTAAGAAAAGGGGCAATGGTGAAGGGTTTCCCTCTGTGTTGACTGTTGTTGGAATGCAAGAGGTAGAGCTATTTTTTCCTAAACTCCTTAATGCAGGAAAAAGGCATCTGCAGAATCAGAAAAAATCCTGGTACCCTAGCAGAAGTGTTATACAACCTGTACTGCTGGAAAAGATACACTCCTTGATGCCAGAATTTCACACGTAATATCACACACATAAGAGTTCAATAGGTCTGCTGTCTTTGAGATGTTTGAAAAATTTTTCGAGGAGTATTTGCTTCATTACAAAGACATCAATCAAGAATCAAGGTAAAGATGACCTGTAGGTCACCAGACCTTCTTTCTACTCCTCTTTGAAGGTAAGAGTAACATTTGTTTTCTTCCCAGTCTCAGACTTTTGTTTTCCTATGACTCTCTCTAAAAACTTGGAGAGTATCTCTGTATTCCTTCCAGGTCATCCAGCCTTTTTATATTTGAGTTTAGTCAAGGGCAATTTATCCATACAGGCCTACTGCCACCTTGGTGTGACTTGTTTCTTGCCAAGTTGGACTTTGCTTGAGGTCAGAGAAGAGTATGTTTGAAAATCAAGCAGATGCTCTGGACCTCTCTTCTCTCCAGAACAATCTACCCAGGGACCCTTTCAAGCCTACCCCTCAGCTGCCTCAGGGTGTGAATGGAATTAGCACTGTGCAGAGATCAGGGCCAGTCTGCTCTCTTGCAGTCCAGGGCTGGTACTCAGTTTTTTGCCTTGTTCCCTCCTCTAAGGATCCTGAACACCTCCATCTCATTGTCACCCAAGACTTGCACATCACTGTCTTGTCCATTCCTTCTGTAAATCTGAGCTGCAGCCAGAGCTGCATGAGCTCCTTGACTCCTCCGTCACCTCAGCCAGGAAGTTGTCATCAATGCACTTCAGAAGCCTCCTGTATTTCCCTGGGTTTTTTCAACTCTTCTTTTCTTGTTGTTCTGTTTGTTTGTTTTGGTTTTGTTTGTTTTTTTTAATATTGTGTCTTAGTGTGAGGTGTGAAGTTGCTCTCACCATTGGTAAATGGCAGAGTTACCAGATGGATCTAGTCTTTGATATTCCCAGTATCACCTGATCACTGGCTCATTATTGGACACTTGTTCTTGTGTATTAATGCTGTCAGAACTCTTTTTTAAAAGATAGAAACACTGACTATTGTAAACAACCTACAGTAAAAACAGCTGAACTCTACCTATAACGAAACTTCAAGCATGGTTGACTCTAAACTTCCACTACTGTCATTTCTGAGGACACTCACCTATTTAGTGGCAGGTGGCTGCGGTAGAAAAGGAATAACAGAAAGGTGTTTGGAAAGAAAATGTGTTCCAGCAGAAAGGTTTAAAAGCGCTACGTGAAGCCACAACTCAAGGGCATTTTTTACTACTGGTTCTTACTGCCTCCAATATTAACAATTGATTTGGGGAGGCAAGGGGGTGGGTAGAGGGAGGGAGAGGAGTGCAGCAGTTAAATATGTTGGTGTACAAAAAAAAAGTAATCTTCATTAAACTGTCACATTCTTTGTAATTGTCATGTCCAGCATTAGTAAAAAGTGATGCTAAACTTTGGAAAGTTGAAGAGACATTGAATTCCTTCCTCTTTAATAACTTATACTCGGGTCTCAAAAGATCTGCAAAGAACTTGAAAGCAGAAAATATTGAAAAAAATTTTCAATATTTAAAATGTTATGAATATTCATCTTTCACTTTTACTCTGACTCCTATCCACCACAAATGCACAGGACAAAATGTTCAAAATGTTTTCCATGCTGAATCTACTCAAATGGTTCTTTTCTCCCATATGATTTGTCAGTTCTGCAAATATTACTCAGGCCCCTGTTTGCTTCTTATCCATACATAAAGCACATTGTTGAAATGAAATCCTTATTCCTTGCAGTCTGATTTTTGGATTAAGAGTTTCCTGAAAAAATATACTGTATTTTAGACCATTATCTGTATTTCTGTTAATCCCTCAGCACTCCATAAATTGCCATAGGCAAGGGCACCTTCCACTAGACCACATTACTCGAAGTCCCTCCAACTTGACTTTGAACACTTCCAGGGATGGGGCACCCACAACTTCTTTGGGCAACTTGTGCCAGTTCCTCACCCCCCTCAGAGTAAAAAATTTCTTCCTAATATCTAATTTAAATTTTGTCTTTCTGTTTAAACCATTGCCCCTTCTCCAATGACTATCTGCCCACGTATAAAGTCCCTTCTCTTTTTAATAAGCCCCCTTTAAGTACTGAAAGGCCACAATGAGATCTCCCCATAGGCTTCCCTTTTCCATGCTGAACAACCCAGCTCTCTCAGCCTGTCATCACGGGAGGTGTCCCAGCCCTCTGAGCATCTTTATGGCCTCCTCTGGACCTGCTCTAACACGTCCATGTCTTTCCTATGCTGAGGACCTCAGACCTGGACACCGTCCTTCAGGTGGGGTCTCACCAGGGCAGAGCAGAGGGGGACAATCACCTCCCTCGAGCTGCTTTTGATGCAGCCCAGGATGCCATTGGCCTTCTGGGCTCTGAGTGCACACCAATGGCCATGGCCGTATTTTCATCCATGGGAACCCCCCCAAGCCCTTCTCATCAGGGCTGCTCTCAGTGACGTCTGCTCTCAGTCTGGGCCTGAGCAGCACACTGCACCTGGATTTGCTGAACCTCATGAGGTTCCCATGGGCGCAAGGTTGTCCAGGTCCCCTGAATGGCATCCCTTATTTCTGTTGTGTCATCTGCACAGCTCAGCTTCGTGTCACTGGTAAACTTGCTGAAGGTGCATGGATCTCTGTCTATGTCCTTGATAAAGACATTAAGAGCATCAATCCCACATCAGAAGGACAATCAATCCCCTGAAGGACACCTCTTGTCACCAGCCTCCACCTGGACATTAAGCCATTTACCACAACTCTCTTTGTCCATCCAGCCAATTCCTTTCCCATCATACAGTCCACACCTCAATACAGTCCATGTCTCTCCAACTTGGACAGAAGGATGTCATGTTCTTCATCATCCATGAAGAATTTATGAGTTTCTTGTGAGTTCTTGATGCAACTTTACAAGAAAAGAAAGGGTCATCCCAGAAAAATCTACAGCTTTTCCACTGAAAGACTTGGAATCAGAATGCTCACTTTAATATAAAAAACCAAACCCAAACCCAAACACCTTACTAACAGTATAATCTTCTGTTTGTTTCTGAGTAAGCTTTGTTACCCCATATACTCCCACTGACAAATTAAGCTGTCTGGTGGGAGGTTTCTTATGCTCCACATCATTTGGTTGTTAGTGTATCCCCAGCAGCAACATGTTTTATAACCTTCAGAAAATATGAAACACTGCCATTTGTAATATGAATACATGAGGGTATTCTCATTATATAAACAGGAAATCTGTTCAACTCTCACCAAGCTGAGGAATATTGTTTGTTTCCTTTGGGAAATACTGTCTTTAATAAAAAAAGCACCTTCATAGAGGCTGTAATGTGTTTTTTAAAAACAAGAAAATGAAAACCCCATACAAAAGTCCTAAGAGAAAAGACATTAGGGGAATTAAATATTTGTGCTGTCAAAGTATTAAAAACAAAAATACAAAATGTGCTATATTTAAATTAACTTTAATAAGAAGTACAAAAAGATAATGTTAAGCAATATTTTGCATGTGGTTAATAAATATTCTTCAACAGCAAGCAGTGACACATTCAAACATAAATCCAGTTATTTCTTTTACATTTTAGAAAAGTAACAATTTTCCCAGTTAAAACAAGGTCACAAATTACAGAATATTATCATCTTCTTTATTTATTTATAACAACTATGAAACCTACTAAATAAGTAAACTGTCACCCAGAAGATTTATATGACATTGATGTTCAAGGTTAAGTATACTTACATTTATCATGCAGTTTCTTACTGTGCATATTTGATTGGTGTTTAATTTCAAAATTATTGGTTTCATTCTTCTCATTCCCTTCTTTTTAATATACTGGGAGTGCCTATTTTCCAAGTCCTATACATTTTCACACCTTAGTGACTCACTAAAGATTTGTCATACAATGCATAAATGATTTCTGACTCCAGCCCAGCTAAGAAATTGCAAACCATGTATGAATCAGAGACCACTTTATTTTTACTATTTTTTTAATCAAGTATAACAACATTTAGTGTAATCACTTCCATTAAAATTAAAGTGCCTTCAAATGTTTCTATTGTGACTATTTGGAGGGGAGAGGGTGAAGGGGTGCAGTTTAGGAACTGATTTTTTAACAGTTTATAGATACGGTGCATATGTATTCTAATAGATGTAAAGTACTACATTGCATTCCGTGCTATTGCTAAGCTACAGTAGCCTATAAACTGATAAATTCAGCCAAAATTAACCTCTAATAAAGAATATCAAAAGCAGTTGATCAAAGTAATGTCTTGTTCCATTCACTATTTCCATCCATCCTCAGTGGCATAGTTTGATGGACAAAGTATTGGAAAACAAATATAACACTTCAACCTGTTGAAGTTCACGCCTTTAATATCAGATGAATGAAAGCACTCATTGCAATCATTAAAAAACTTGAATGCATAAGGACACACTCCAGAACACCTTATTGAGTGTTCACAACATTATGTAAAGAATTTGAAAGCAAAATAGAACTTTTAAATTATCCAACAATAAAAATATAATCGTATATATTTATGTAGACTCCAACACTAGAGGAAGAGTATACATCATCTTGCATATGTTAAAGTATCCTCCAAATTCCTTTATGTTAGTGTTATCACCTCATCCTAACTTATAGCATTTTCACAATATTAAAGGGCATTAGTAAATATCAAGAAAAAACCAGACATAAAGTCCTTTACTTCAGTATGGTTGACACTTCTTTTAAGGGCTGAAAGATCTGACAACCCATATGCAAAGGGGAGCCCAGGTTAGGTGTACTCCTCTTCTGTAAAAGTCCTTACTGGCTTCATTGATAAAGATGAATATGATGAGGATATAAATTAGTTTTATTTTAAATTCACTGCAGATTTGCCCTGATCTCCATCATGTCAAGCCCTCAAAATGTATCCTCTTCCAGTAAGATATAATCACAGACTCCATAAACATGAGTTAGAAGATTCACTCAGAAAGATCTGAATCTAGAAAATTAAGTGGTTTAAAGTAGAGGGAAAAAATATTTTTTTGTGATTAACATATGTCATGCATTGTAACAAAGTTTTGGGCCTTTAACTTCTACTACTAAAGACTTAAACTCCCTCACTGATTCTCAGATGGCTGTAATTAATATCTGGATTTAACAAATAATTAAAAGTTCTATTTGTTAGGAAGTTTGGGCCATCTACAGAAATTAGGTGGAAAAGAAAAGAAAAAGAACTATTAAAGGGATGTAGCTTGAATTTATATTTCACTCTAAGAGCATTCTTGCAGGAGGTTCACTGTTGCTGGGATGAGAGGGAAGGAATCCTAACACAACTTTTTAAAGAACCATTCACTTTACTCAAGGTTGAAGGGTGATCTGACTTTTACATAAATTCAAATATTTATTTTAGCATTTAAATGTGTGTAAGACAAAAACTTTATACATGGTATGAAATTATACCACACTCAGAGAGTCTATTTAGGTATGTTTAGACATTTGTACAATTGTCAAACTCTGTGTTTTTTAAATTAATGTAGTTAACTTACTGGGTTTATTTTAAAATGTTTTCTTCCTCTACTTTAAAACTCATTGCACGGCTTTATAAATTTTTGCATTATGTGTCTGCACACAATTGAGTATAGATGATGATAGCTTCATATCCACACTGAAATAATCTTTCATGCAAATTTTTTAGGAGTGGTAATGTTCAGCAGCATAGACTTCACCTATTTTGTGAAGGTCAAGGCAAAACCTGGGCACTACTAAGGTTTCAGAAGAGCAATGAGAGGTATGGAGGATGAGTGCTGACTCTCTGTGCTTAAGTGAAAGCCATGCTTTTTAAGAAAACCAAGCGTAGAATTACCAAAATTCTACTTAATTTCTGAAGCTTCTCTTCTCCTTCCACCCAAGAGGTTCCCAACAGCAGGAGACATGCAGCATTGCATGGCTTGTTTACACAAAGCAGTCAGTAGAGGCCTCTCACTTTCAAAGGCACAACTCATGTCCCTCAAGTTCAGCAGAATTATACAAGTATTTCCATTTTATGTGCTCTATGTACTGTCCCACAACTCACATGTGGCAATGAAGGCTCAGAACTGAAGCTGAAACAAAAATACACATTACCTCCCTCAGTGACTTCTTCCTCAATTATCTCACATTCCACTGCCATGGTAACAAAGCCATTTGTGTGCTCTCTTTTTTCCTTTCCTCTCCCATCCATCCCAACCTCCTCCCTGCTGCTTCTGGCTGGTTTCATGCAGACAGTTTTTGGTCACTTTTGAAAAGTCTCATCACCCTGTAGGTTATCTGTAACCACTGGGAAGGGGAGGTGATTCAGTAAGGCTCCTGTTCGGTCTCTAGATGCTCTTTCCTGTGACTACACAGGCAAATTGGCCCCCTATTTTAGAATAATGTTCAGTGGTATGAGAAGTCTCCCAAACTAAAGTTCATATCTCAGAACGCCTACCATAACATTTTTTTTAAGATGCTCAACAATGCAGCAGTTACAAGTTGAACTAGCTCACATCTGACAGGTGGAGGTAATTTACTTGGCCACAGCATAATTGAGAAGTTTCAAAGCTACTCTCCTGTCATGAATTCTCCAGCAGACAATTCTGGCTGATGAACTGTGCTGATCTCTACTTTCCATGCTGATTTATAAATTACTGTTAAATTAACTGACATGCATCCAGAAGTATGTGCCCCAGTACTACACTGGAAGCCTATTTCATAAACCTCATTAAGGATTACTGTAACTCCAATCTAACTTTACCACAGTGTTTAATCTTTGTCTTTATTTTATTAATTTCCAAAGTCATAAAATATGGCACGCTGACCCAAGAATAATGGGAGAAGTAAATTAGATTAATATGTCAACCAAAAAATTCACTGGCAGATTCCATGTGCAAGTCCTTGACAGAGAAGTGACTTGTATTTTCTCACTCATACTCCCCACTTTAGGTATTTACGACCTGCAAGATTTACCCAAATTACAGGAAACCTCTACATATTTGGCATCTAGATTTGTGACATTAACTTTAAAATCCCAGACACAGATTATATACTAAATGAAATGACACAGATTCCCTCTAAGTGAAAATAAGGCCTGACTCTTATATTCCTTGCATGATGCTCCCATTCACTTAAATCTTTACATTTATATTCACTTATCCAGTTGGTAGTCTTACAAATCTGCAACTTATGTGTACCCACTTGGGCCACTGTACCTGTTTCAGCAGTGAAAAAGTAAAGCATACTTCTTCTTCCCATAGAAGGAGATTGCTTTAATGTAGACCAACTAACTAAATTTTCTGGAGCACATTCATTTAAAAGCCTTGCTGATGCCCACAATAACTGCATGTAAATATTTAAAATGTTTTGGGTTTTTTTTCCCACTGGGTTTATATAGTATGCTTACTTTTCTAATGGGCAATGAATGTAACTTTACCAGGTGATAAACCTGGCTTTTTCTATCGACTCAAGCAAGTGTAGAGAAAAGGGTCAGTGAATGAAAAAGTAGTTGTACCCAATAAAAGCAGTAGCAGCAAGGCTGACTAATATGAGACAGCATCGGGCTTCTTGGGCAAACTGAAGATACACTTTTTTGCATGCAGCTCTGAGTTACCCAGATGTTATTTTCCAGAGAAGTCTTGTTGGAGAACACTTCACCATTAAAAGCCTTTGAGGAGGTCTCATTCTTGGATAAGGAGCAAAATCCTTCCTTATCAGGTAATTCAACATGACTGAGCACACTCATATTTGGCATGGGGAGAGTTCTGACTACACAGTGTTGTGTGTGGAGAAATACACAACAATTTCAACACTGTGAAGGGTTTGAGTAGCTGGGATGTAGCCAAGGGTGAAACACAAATCTCCTGTTTCTCATACCTCAGTCCAGTGAGGTTTGGAGAGTCCCTAGATCTTGCTAACATGAACAGAAGGTAAGAACTCTCCCTAGGTCACAGAAAGGAGACCTCAGCCATATAATCGAGCTATTTGAGTTCAGGAGCATTTTAGCAGGGGCCTCCATTAAACTATACAGTCAGAGCCCTTTGCCAAAACCAGAGCTAGGAGTAAAGGGATTTTTCTACAGTCCTGATATTTACAATTATTTGTACATATGTACATATTTATATATTTATTCATACCTGGACCACCAATGTGATGTTGAAGGGAAAATTTATAATTTACAAATGAAACATTTTAAAAATGTATTCTTATACCATGAAAAACCCTTTTTTTATTGCTTGCCTTCTAACCTTTTGTTCATAATCACACTATTGCACACATCTCCATATTACATGGAAGATCTACATTTACATATAAATATATATGAAAATAAGGATATTTTTATTTTAATGTTCTGAGTAAAGTGCTCATTTTTAAGCTACTGTTGATGAGAAAGGTTTAGTCTGACAGTTTAACTGGAGGGAATTCAAGGGATACACACCTTATCCATGCTTCTCCCTTTCTTTTATAACATACCAAATGTCTTTATTTTACTGATGTCAACTCTGTCTTAACTATTTATTCTATTTATAATATGCATTTGTGACCTTGGCATCTATACTGTCACACAAAGTACAAAACAGAATCACATCAAAAGCAAAGAAAGAGCAAGAAAATAAACCAGCAAAAGAAAGCCGTGTTTCTCTTTGTTGTTTTTAGCACACTTCCATGTCTTAAGATACTCTTTTATTTGATTTTAGAAATATTTGCACAACTTTTTTTTTAACTCTGAACATATCTATTTTATGCACTATACTCAAGTTACTGTACAAAACTGCAATAAATGACACTATACGACTACATATGTCTCTACTAGAAGACATCATCATAAAGGTGTATCTTTTTTAAAGGTCAGCTAATAACTGCTAATGTATGTGTGAATCAAAATATTTTTGATTGGCCAAGTATACTAAAATCTAAATACAGTACACAATTATTATCTATGCTATGATTTACCAGGCCTTTAGGGGCATAAAGAATCTTTGCAAAGGCTCAGAAGAAAAACACTTTTACTGATAGTATTAAATGTTCTTATAAAATTGCCAGTGGCAGATCCAATTTTGTTATATTTGTGTATATGAAATATAGTTGATGCCTACTGATGATGCATGACCTTTTATTAAAAAAATAACATTCAAATCTTAGCAAAATCATTTCTAGTATACAAAGTTGTAAAGTCATGTCAGCGAAATGTAAAGTTGCAATTTACAAAAGCAGCAGCAAATATTATTATATGGACATATTCCTGAACTTAAATCATGGTTCTTGTTTCCCTTGAAAACAGTGCTTCCTGGGACAAATACAGGTAAATATTTTAATGGCAGGCTTTAGGAAAACATTAAGCAAAGAAAAAAAGTATATTCTATTACTGACGAATTTAAACCTGAAAAAATTCTGAGTGATTCTATAAATCTGAAAATAACTTCATTAAGAACAAAGTCCAAAATAATAATTAAAAAATCCAGCTTTGTTGAACCAGACAGTCCATCCTAGTAATATTAAATAAATAAAACAGTGAAAAAATAAGTATCTCACTAGCAGAAGTTGGTTGATACCGAATTTGATTAACCCTTTCCCCTGAAATCAATTAGATGAATTTATTAACAACTTCCAAGAGGAAAGAAGTAAGAAACTGGTGGCTTTTGCCATACAGTAGTGTTTACTACCTCTTCAATCTAACTTGTATCCAGAATGTTTGTGAATAGCAGAACTGTACGACCTCTGTACTCTGTTATGTACACGGGTACTGCTATTGTATGAAACAATTACACCTTTTTAAAAAAATCACTTTTTTAAATGACAGTTTTTTCACTAAAGTAGAATTAGTTACTTTATAGAAAAATATTTTAACTTTAAATTAAAAAAATACTGCTCCTAAATAATTATGTAGGATCACATCTTCATCTCATTGTACGGAGAGAATATAATTCTGTATATTTGAATCCTAGTTTAACAGAAGTCCCCTGGGTTTAACTTTTAAAGAGCTGGCTGTATTTGCCATGGGTGCTATCTGTTTACAGACCCATGAATTAACACTGTGTCCCTCCTTTGGAGACACACAGACATTTATATACACACTGTACATAATGGTTCACAGATTAGCAGTTATTAGTTGGACTGTACATAGCGAACAACCTATCTGATTAGAATGATGCTTGAAGTCCTCAGTGCAAGTCAGCTTTTAGGTTGAGGGTGCAAAGCCAAGTAAGACAGGCTCCCTGTTTAAATATGTAGCCCAATACACTAAATTAAAAGTACCAAATAAGACTGGAAACACTATTCTAGACATTCTGTCAATTTTGCTAACGCTGTTGAATGTCTTCTTTGCTTCTTGTGGCTTCGCTTCTGGTTTTGCCTTGTTGGGTTCTGCAGTTGTAGCACTCTTGGAGATGGTTGGCAGCACTGAGTCCTTGGTTATGTTTGGAGCATAGTTGGCAACAGCCACTGCATAGGCATTGTTTTTCTTAATGACAGATGCTTTTTCTTTTTTCTATTGGAAGACAGCAGGAAGTTAAATATTTAATGTGTATTTGCCAGAATAGACTTAATAAAACATAATTTCAAAAGTAAAAGAAACAAGCGAGCATATTAAAAAAAACCCATGCTGATAAATTCAGAGGTAAAGAAAGACATTTCCAGTCTATCCAAAACCAGGGTTGAGATGATGTAAGATTGCTCTTGCACCATCAAATACCCTATTGAAGTTATGTGAGGAAGTCTCTGTTACTGTGATGGTAAGCATAACTGGAAAGGAGTTGTTCTTTCTGTAGTGGCTTTGCATCTGTCTCCTTACAACAGAACTGCAAGTTCTTTACAATGTTTTCTGTGAAGATTACCCGTCATGGCAGTAAAATTAAAATTAGGCCACCTTTCTCATGTAAAACTAGCACTACTATTATTTGGGCAAATCACAACATGCCACTAATAAATAAATGAATTTCAGTTAAGGGTATACATTTTTTAGAGACTCTGGAGACGTGTTTACACATATATATACACAGACACACATATAGAGAGGTCAGGAAGAAATTGCAATTAAATGAAAGAAGGAATCTCAACTGATAGTTTTAGAACTGAGCTGAGATTTAGTCCTAGAACCATTTGTTTTTCAACAATTACTGGCGAAAAAAGGCATAACGATGAAAACAGGACTAAGAACCTAAAATGCAGCAGAAGATATGGAGAATGGCATGGAATTAATGTAATGAAGCTTAGAAAAGGGCAGTTTAAGTCCTGCACCTGGGGAGGAATAAGCTATGCACCAGTGCAGGTTGAGGCTAATGGGTTAGAAAGCAGTTTTGTAGAAAAAGCCCGGGGGGTCCAGGTGGCCACCAAGTTGAACACCAGCCAGCAGTGAGCCCTCACAGAAACAAAGGCCAACAGCCTCCTGGGCTGCACTACAGAGTGCTGCCAGCCAGCCCAGGGAAGTGGTCATTCCCCTGGACTCGGCTCTGGTGAGGCACACCTGGAGTGCTGGATCCAGCTCTGTGCTTCCCAGTTCAAGAGAGACATGGACACAATGAAACTAATCTAGTGAAGGACCATGGAGATGATTTAAAGCCTGAAGCATCTGGAATACAAAAGGCCAAGAGCTCAGCCTGGAAAAGAGAAGGCTCAGGGCGAGTCTTATCAATGTACGTAAATATCTGAGAATAAAGAAGATCAGACTTTTCCCGGTGAAATCCAGGGGAAGGACAAGAGGCAATGAGCACAAAATGAAATACAGAATATTCCAAACCTCCAATTTTTACAATCAGCACAACCTGGCACTGGCACAGGTTGCCTAGAGAGGTTGTGGAATCTTCATCTTCAAAGATATTAAAAAAATATCTGAACAATGACCCTGAGCAACCATCTCTAGCTGACCCTGCTTGCACTAGCAGAGATAAATTTCAGAACTCCAGAGGGTAATTCCAACTTCATCAATTCTGTGTTGTTATGGGATTGTGTGTGCTTTCAAAGGGCTAAGTTCCACCAGGGGCAGTTCAGTGGGGAGTCCTGGTGTACACACGGGCACAGGGATGTATAGGGAATGAAAACAGGCTTCGGGTTTTAGACCAATACATAGGGTCACAGACTAGTTCTGCAATAAGACTGTAATGCTGTAAATTGATCCAGAGCTTTGCAGCAACCTCAGACTAAGGAATTTCTAATAACCTACAGGAAAGAACGGAAGGCAGTTTCTCAGGAAGTGACAAAAATTATTTACATATATATAAATATATGTATCATATATACAACATAATACAATAATATAATGTAATTTAAAATATATGTACAG
Source organism: Prinia subflava (assembly GCF_021018805.1). Taxonomy (NCBI): domain Eukaryota; kingdom Metazoa; phylum Chordata; class Aves; order Passeriformes; family Cisticolidae; genus Prinia; species Prinia subflava. The sequence goes on from NC_086253.1 coordinate 25,296,942, forward strand.
GATGTAGAGACAAGCAAATGAATATTAGATTTGGATATTTATATTTAATATTTAGATGGACATATTCCACAAAATACAGAATTAAGGAGATGAAGAAATAGTTAACTTCTGAGTCATATAAGAAATCATCGGTTGTATTGGTTTGTTTTGATTTTTAATCTGATGGAAATGACACAAGTAAGGGAATTCTTGTGACATTTCTCATATAGATGCATTTCAATTTTTTACTTCCACTGGGAGGCATCTATTCCATTTGCAATTTTGGTTTTAAATTGAATCCAATTTCATATTTATTTGGGCCATCTAAAAGTCTTGCTAAGATCTTCATGGTTAGATGTTGTGCCCAAAATACCTTGTCTTAGAAGATGGTGTCACATAAAAAGAGAATCTGGGAATCAGTTGGGAATTCAGCATTGTTCCTTATTGACTGTAGTGTGAAAAGTAGTTGATCAAATATGTAGCTTTTTCCTGCATCTGATTTCCTGTGAGGCCAATTCCATGTCAACAGACAAGAATTTCCATATAATGTGAACACAGACGACTGTCACTGAGGAAATACATTTCATTTAAACTGGTGAAGAGTAAGCCTGGCTTTAGGTGTACAGATGCATTCAGCTAAAAAAAGAGCAGATTACCAAACCAAATTATGAGAGGAACCCTTAAATTCATCTATAAGTCCTTCTTTTCAGACAGAATTGGTGTGTTTTTAAAAGATATCTGTAATATCATTAATAAGGCCTGCATAATAAAGATGAACCATATTTTTATATGATGAACTATGGCTGTGTTAAAAGCTTATCTTTTTGTTAAGTCAGTTTGAAGAAAGTAGATAACTGGACACATGGATGGGATACAAATCTTAGAATGTAATGGATACTATGGTCACTCCTAGAGAAGGAATACTGCCTAGCTGTTCCACAGTTGCCAGTCCTAAGATCATGAAACAACACTGTCCTACTTTAAAGGAATAACCAAAGGATGATCAGAGAGTTTATACGGGCTCCCTACATTATTGCAATGCCAGGGCAATGTGCCAGTCTGAAAAGCTTCACTCATGACATGCAGAGAAACTTGCCCTGATTCACCTCTGGCAGGGGCTAACAGATCCTGAAGTTATGGATAGTTCATGCCCTTCCAGAAGTTACAGGGAATTATGAAGGATGAACATTTCTTCTAATTCTCCTTTACTATTAACTGAACATTTTGCTTCTTTATGCATTCAAAATGATAAGAAATCAGTTAATGAAACCTGCTTCACATTTACTATAATCATTTAGGAAGCAAATAAAATTCTATCCTATTTTAAGAAGAATCACAGAAATCTGTGTATTTTTCAGAAGAAATCTATTTTCACTGGTAAAATCAAGGACTGAGATAGAAAAAAATGATACAGTATATTAAGGCAGTCAAAACGACTGAGCTTCAGTAATTGTTCTGTATTATTACAATTCTAGACCACAAATACACAAATTTAGGTATGTCACCAGCTCATTCTGATTGTGAAATGAAAATTTCTATCAGGTTAAAACTTCATTCCATCATGGCTACACCATTATAACAACCAGAAAATTAAGGCATGACTGTTTCTGTGTGCTCAAATACATATCAATACATCATAGGTGAAGAATCTTGTACAACTGCTATCTAAAGTAGTTTTAAAATTAATGTCTCACCATCATTAGGGATGAGTTTCAGAATACTGGAAATGTTCAGATGTTCTAGATTGTTCTATTCACAGTACTTACATGTATGGCTATTAATTTGTTTTTCTAAACCTTAAATACCTTGAAAATTAATATACATTATATACTTCTGTATTTTTTATTTCCAATTCACTTGAATTAAAAATAAGTGATCAACCAATATAATCTGGATTAAATTTTATGAATAACCATATATACAGTTGTATCTGAGGAGTCAAAAAACAAGACAGACAGTTCTCAAAATAAAAAATGAACATTCTTGATACTAAATCTGGATTAGTGAGAACAAATGAGATTAGCTACATAAGGGCGCATGTATTTCTGTTCATGACAGAAAATACATCTACATTCTTTTGATTTAGAGCATCATTTATATATATATATATAGCAATATATCAAAACAATATATTAGAGCTGGTTTAGGTAATTGACTGGAAATAGGACTGATTTCCTTAGGACTTACCTTATCATTCACTACACTTTTTCCATCCCAGGCCCATCCTCGTTTTGTGAAATAATTTACAGTTGCAAACTCAATTAATGCAGAGAATACAAATGCATAACAAACAGCAATAAACCAATCCATAGCTGTTGCATATGCTACTTTGGGGAGTGAATTTCGAGCACTGATGCTCAGTGTTGTCATCGTCAACACAGTTGTTACTCCTGCAAGGGAACACAAAAACAGAATATCAACAATCCCACCTGGATTTTGAATGCTAGGAAAAATAAACCAAAAATATTATGGTGTGTTTGTGAAACACAATGCAATTTTTTTATTCTAAGTTGGTGACAAACATTGCTAGAATTATATTACATGCTTTATCTGGATTTTCCTTTGAAGTAATTTCAGTTCAATTTCTTGTCTAAACTTCCCTTTTTTAATGAGTTGCTGATTTTATTTACAGAAAATATATTTTTTGTCAACCTATCAGGGCAGGATAAGTTATTGTAAGGAACAAAATTAGTAATTCCTTCACAGATTCATAATATTTAGCAACATTAGAGTAATAATGATTAATAGGTTAATGTTTGGTAGCTGTTCTCTCTGAAATGGCTGCAGGTCTGTCCTCCATATTTACCAAAATTACCACACAAATACACTTTTGTTACGAGAATTTTTTTTTACAGTAGCTGTGTTACTAACCATTCAGTTACATACTCAAAGACATAAACAGGGTAAGTTCTCATTCAAGTAACATGAATTGTTCTCTGGAAGATCATTGATTTGAAATGACAGATTATTATAACTATATTATGGGTCAGAAAACAAGAGCTGTGATACAGGAAGATGTGCATTCACTGTGGCAGTTACTAAAAGAACTTTACAGTGCTTTTTACATAATGAGGACCCAGTGAAAAAAAAAATCTCTCCCAAAACAATCAGAGAAAGACAGGGGAGGAAAGGAAGAGAAGAACTTTTTTCTGAATCGGATTTAGCAAGGAGAAATCCACAGCCATAAATACAGTCTCCATTCCTTAAGTAAATCAGATCTCCCACCTCAGGCTGAATCACACTTCGACAAACTAAACTATTCCCTTTGTGGCACACCATTAAGTACGTCTCCAGAATTAAAAGCAACACAAAGTGATATACTTAGCACAGATCAGCAAACCTACACTTCACTATGACAGGCAAAGGAGATGCCATGGCAGAATTATTAGTAACAGCACATCTCAGCTTCAGCAAATACACACTCATAAAATTGTTGTAGGAGGCTTCCCAAGAGAAAGTCACTCTCCCTAAGCCAGATCTGCTGTCAGCAATCTGTCACCTGGGTTCTGGAGGATCGACACAGCTCTGATTTTCCTTCTGCTACAAGAGAAGAAGCAATTTTACCCACTGTGTGAAAGGGAAGAGAGGCAGCAATTGCACCTACTGAGACCTCCTCAGACTTCACAATTTTCATCCCTCTACTAGAGAATCTCCAACTCTGAAGGTGCTACCAAGGGTGACAGAGCAAAGCTAAGTGGACCCAGCCTCAGGGCTTTCAAAGGTCTGTGCAGCAGGGAAAACAACGCACAGAAGCACCCTGCTGAGTCACACAGCATCGAGACCTCAGCAAACATAAATCTCTAATTGCTGCTTTTCAGCCTCCATAAATTAAAGAAGTGGATTTGGCCTGGAATCAGCCATGAGACTGTTGGCATCTATTAGCCTATACAATGAAAAGGAAGCAGCCATCATACAATACAGTATGAAAAACTGTAGACAAAATATATTTTGTAAAGAGCTTACTCTCTACAGAACATATGGCTTAATTATTTTCAGCACCTCAGGGAAAAGACAGCCTATCTTACATTTAAAATTATCACATGTAAATTTTCACACCGGTCCTGAGCTGCAGACAAATCATTACAATTATACAGAAGTATCATTAAAGTGAATGTTTCTCAGATATAAGGTGACCTTATCCACATGTAAATATATACAGTTGCTAAGGTACTGCTCAGTTTAAATCTCACTTTATAGAATAAATGAATCTTCTGGAAACTATATTGACTTCTACAGAAATCTCATTTAAGATTTACTGCTGACCTTTCCTAGTCTCAGTTAAAACACTGTGAATTTAAGTCTTGTTACCCCATGCTACCATTTGACAATTTCTCTAAAAAGTTCAGCAAGTTACACCACTTTGTGACCCAAATGCTAATCAAGCAGCACGCTGTCAGACCATTGCCAACATACTTTCATTTATTCCTTCACTCTATAAATTCAGTGATGTTCAAGCTACCACAGTCACTTAACCTGAATTGAATGGGAAAAAATTGGATAGAAAATTTAATCTGTAGTGTCTGTCAGTTTAGAATTCTCTAGTCCTTTCATATTGGTATTATTCTTCAGAGAAAAGACATATAATTTTGCACATTATAGTTAATTTGAAAAATCAGTTTTATCAAGTCTTCTTTATGAAAAAGGACTGAATGGAAACGATCTCCCTCCTTGCCACTGCTAAACCTGAGAGGACTGAAAAGTTACTAATGTGGAAGAACATGGTCAACTTGTAAAACAAAACTCATTTATTTCACAAAGATTTAACTTAAAACCCCACAAAACCCATACACTGATCAGAAAAAAACTGTTCCTCATTGCTTATCTAATTTATAACACTGGTGAACTAAAATTGGTATAAAAAACAGTGAGCAGACTGTAGCCTCTACAATAAAGTAGTCAAAAAATATTTAAAAGGCTATGTAAAGGCTGCATGATATCTCACGATGATGTAGAAGAAACAAAGTTTACATACAGCTCAAAAACTATCTTTTATAAGCCCAGAACCCAGCAGATGTGGCAACTGAATTGATGCCAGAAGAAATGGTCATGTATTATTTTGTAAGGGACCATGAGCAGTCATCAGTTTGTCTTTGAAAAAAATCCAAAAAATAAACCACTGACATTTTATTTCTCCAAAGAAGACCAAGCATTTTTAACTTAACAGAAAAGCATTTTTTACTTAACAGAAAATATCCTTACAAGGTTTGTTCTCAGCAGTGCATGCCTATAAAGCTAAATATCTTCTATCACTACAGGTTTATCCATTCCAGCCAAGACTGGAGCTATTTGATTGCCTGGGATGGTTTTTTGGGTTGGTTTTTTTTTTTTTTTTTGTGGGTTTTTTTTGTTTTTGTGGGGTTTTTTTGTTTGTTTTTGTTTTTTGTTTTTTTTATGGTGCTGCTTTTGAAATGGATTTGCTTACTGGAGAGAGAAAATCCATCTCCAGAGTTGCAAATTCAACACTTTTCACAGGTACTAGAGTTACATCTCTGGAAAATAACAGCTCTGTTATGCTTATAACAGTGGAAGAGGTAACCTGAAAAACTAGAAATGTCTAACTAGAAAAGAGTGGAAACTGGAGGTGTTTAAAGTTAAAATCTGTCCTGATGACCACCTTATGCCCATATTTAGGAGCAAAAGTCTGGGTACTCCTTGACAGGGACAAATTTTTGGATCCTAATTTCACCTCTTGTATATTAGCTGATTTTTCTAATTTGAAGATACTTTATTCAACTAAACATATCCCAGCCTTTTGTGCTAGAATGTGGACACTTCCTTTCAAAGGGAAAGGCCTAATTAATGAGTTACCAAAGGACAGTGCTGTAATAAAGAGGTACTGTAGCTTTGCAAATACTTTGTACAAAACGTTTTAAATGTGCTCTATTTCCTACAATTTCAGGCTATTCCTCCCACTATTTTATCCTTTCACCACAGAAGTTTGCAAAGTTACACATAATGCTTGCAGACCATATCACAAAAGGATTGATAAATCACTTTTTTTTTTTTAAATTTAGGAATTCAATTTCATTGTTCTATTTTTAATAGCAATTACAAATTTGCAATTTTGGTAATTACATATCCCAATTAGTTTTGGTAATTAGATATCCCAACCTGGTCCAAAACCCAAAGAGATTCATAAACCCAAAGAGATTCATAAATACAAATAACAGCAGAAAGAAAAGACTGATGACCATTTCAGAGATACAGATTAATAGTTCATTTTATCATTCCAAGACTGACTAGTTAGAATTGTACACAAAAGCTTAAAAATTCTGTATGTAGGATCATATTAAAGTACTGCACCGTAACATTTGGCTACACACTATGTTGTTTGCTTTTATTTACTCAATGCATATGTGTTACTAGAGAATGCAATACAAAAGGAGTGTGCCATGATTTTGCTCCAACACCAGCAGGTAAGTCTGAATAATCACTGAGAGAAAGATTACAGAAAATAGCTCAAGCACTCTGACTACCTTTTTTTACTAAAAGAACAACACAAACCAGCCTTTTTAAACAGCTTGAGAGGTAAGAATCATAACAAAATCTATTTCTAGAAAAGTTAGAATCAATCATTTGGATTCAAGTTGGATATGCTACATATCCATACAGTGAAGTAGGCACCATGCTGCTTCACTGTATCAATACTGAGCAATGGAGCACAACTCTCCATTGAGTAACAGACAAGCTTATTCCCAAAGCTGAATGGCATGTGCTACTTACCCCAACTCCAGGAAAAGCTCCCTGCAATTATGCCAACACTGGAATATGAACTAATGTCTTCACACATCACTAAGTGGAGGGGACATATTAGTTTGCAGCCATCTCAATCTCTTACTCACTACCCACTGCATATCACTATATTATTATATCTACATTTAGCAGAAATTCCCAATGAAGAAATTATAAACAGAAATGTTTGAGTGATGAGATATCTCAAAAGGCACAAAATATAATCTGCAGCATATGAAAGGAGAGAAGAATAAAGACAATTGAGTTTTTCAGTGAAATGGGAAAAGGTATTTTGTATCTATAGAATTGTTCAAAAGGACAGGTCTCTATTATTCAATTCCCATGTAAAAATAACCAGAGAACAAATCTGAACTTTTTTTGGGTTCCTCTTTCTGTAGTGCCACAATTAAAAAAGTTGTTTTGGGTTTGCATGGCAAGGTTTTGGTAGTAGGGGGCTACAGTGGTGGTTTCTGTGAGAAGCTGCCAAGAGCTTCCCCCATGCCTGAGAGACCCAAAGCCAGCCAGCTCCAAGAGGGACCCACCACTGCTGGCCAAGGGCAATGGGATGACACATTCAGGATGGAGAAAAAATTATATTGAGCAGAAGTAACTGCAGCCAGAAAAGGCAAGTGAGAATATGTGACAAACACTTCTGCAGACACCCAGGTCAGGGGAGAGGGAGAGGGAGAGGGAGAGGGAGAGGGAGAGGGAGAGGGAGAGGGAGAGGGAGAGGGAGAGGGAGAGGGAGAGGGAGAGGGAGAGGGAGAGGGAGAGGGAGAGGGAGAGGGAGAGGAAGAGAGGGAGAGTGCTCCAGACACCAGAGAAGAGATCCCCCTGCCTGAAAAACTAGAAATGTTTAACTAGAAAAGAGTGGAAACTGGAGGTGTTTAAAGTTAAAGCCTGTGTAAAAACCATGGTGATGCAGCTGTGCCCCTGCAGCCCACAGAGAGGTCCATGGTGGAGCAGGGACCAACCTCCAGCCCACGGAGGACTCCACGAAAGAAGAGGTGAATGCCTGGAGGAGGCTTTGACACTATGGAAAACCTGTGCTGGAGCAGGCTTCCAGTAGGACCTGTGGCTCCACTGGGGACCCATGCTGGAGCAGTCTGTTCCTGAAGGACTGCACCCCATGGAAAGGACCCACGTAAAGAACAAGTAAAAAGACACAGGAACATTATGACAGTGAACTGACAAAAGAACATAGCTATGTGAATTTAGAATTCTTCATGTTAGACAATATAATAAATAATAAGACTAATTTTTATACTTTCCTGCTTTAGTTAACGAAGAATATATAACTAACTACATTTATTTTATCATTCTCATTGATACTCCATGTGAGTTAAAACGTAGATAACTGTAGCAGTAAGAAAACTAATTTCTGATTTTCTGTCACCTGCATCTAATGCTGCTATTCAAATACATGTGATGATTCTAAATGCTATGACCCGTTAAAAATGAAGCAAGAATCCAATAAGCTGCACAAGATTAGTTTTGCTAATATTGTTGACACTACATGCATAACAATAAACACATTACTAAATTAAACAGATTGTAATCTTGCACTAAATGAAGCCATTATGAACCAGTCTTATTCTCTTTCATTAAGAATGCAATCAGATTTATCTGCTAGAGAAAACACATTCAAGACTCATTTAATCAATGATGACATTACTTTCTTCTTCCAATAATTTAAAGCAAAAAGTTGAAGCAATATAGCATTAGGCCATAATTAATTCGGGATAGGGTAGGTCAACAATATTAGAGATACCATAAAGAAAGGGATTAAAGAGCTCAACTATAAAATAAGCCTCATTATACCAACCCCTAATATTAACCTAGAACTTGAAACCACATTGCAAGAGAATAGAAAGGGAAAAGAAAAGTAACTTCTTTTACTCATTAAATAATACATGCTATGTGGTGCTTTGAATAACTAGATGTTTCTTTAAAAGGAACAGTATTCCAGTAGTTGGCCCTTAGCTCTCAAGAAGGTCACTGAAATAAATTTCTCATTGATTTGCACTGATTTCCAAAACCACTAATCAAAACCAGTAACTTCTGTTCAATTATATTTTAATATTTATATATTTAATATACAATGCAAAGATGGGTATCTATCAAGTGACTACTCCATATAAAAAACAAAATTTAAGTATGATCAATAAAAGTGTAAAGAAATACCCCCTATAATTTTTATATTCCCTGCTGAATGTAGCTTGTTTCATTAACGTGACTGCAGTATGGGCTTCTTTTGCCACTGGATGGAGTCTACTTCAGAGTATCATCCAGATGAAACCTTGAGTGTACCAGCCCAGCTCTAACTGATAAGAGTATTTCAGTACAGTCAAAAACCACTGAAGAGCAACAGACAAACTTAGTTATGAAACTCTAACTAACTGAAAATTTTTGTAACACATTCAGGCAAGAGACCAGAAGGTATCAGAAATTCCAGTGACAACTGCTGCCAGTAGATATGAAGAAAGACTGGGAGATCCACTTGAGGCTGTTCATTTGGAGAGCCCATTGGTAGCTTATGTTGATCTCATCCAGAGAGTAAAAGAATGTTGTGAAATAGCTCCTCAGGGAAAATCCAGCTCAACCCAAGGAAAAAGGCTAAGCCTGAGCAGCACATGCTGCATGCTAGGGCTAAGGCTTCTCCAACCAGGCAGAGCCTGGATGTGTCTTGGTTTCCCTGGGTTCAGGGTGCCAGTCTGCGCTGGCCTGGAGCGGAGAGAGCCCTGAGCAGCACACAGGGTGCATGTCTGTGCAGCAGGGATAAAATACTAGCACAAAACTGCTATGTCTGCAACAAACCCATTGTTCCTAGTGAAGACATTTCAGGTTCCGTGTCACTGAGTGGTGTGATTCTGTTCTTGTGGCCCTCCCATGCACTTCCCTCAAGACACCCTGAAGCTGGACACTTCATTATCCATGTTACACTAAAACCCAGGAGAGCAAAGCATCAGATTGCCATGCAGATACTACTTATTCTAAATTAAACAGAAAATAAATCAAGAACAAGAACGAGGTGTGCAGGAAGGGACACATTTCAGGAAAATTATCCCAGGGCCTTGTTATGGATGGGCCTTGTTAACAGTGACACAGTAACAGAAAGTGCATTTTAGGAAGAGCAGATGAGAGACTTTTTTTGGAGAAACCAGTCACACTGTCCTAAATGTATTGGAGTGGATACAGAACAGGGCAAAGACAGAGATATAAAAGGATTTGACAGTGTACTTGCAAGGCTGGAAAACAGGAGTGTACATTCTCATAATCAAAAATGGATAAATTCACAGAAGATTTTGAAGAAAGACAAAAAAAACCCCTACTTGATAGCTGCCTGGAAAACCATGGTAGAATTCTGGTCCCACTGAAACCACTGACCTATTTCATCTGACTTCAATGAGGCTCATATTCAAACCTGCAATTTTCACAATGCTTTCTGTGGCATGCTCTCTACCAGGAGCAACAGTAAATGCTTTGTTGTGCATCACACTTAATACGCATTTGAGTTTGGCCTATTTTTTGAAGAGTACATGATGTTTCCTGATGACTAATCAGACAATTTCATGCAGCATTTTTGATCGCCGATTCCACACAGATATTAATTTTATTGTGCTAATCTCTTTTTCTTTAAAAGCAAACAAATTAAGTGAACTTTGCTTTGCAAATAAGAAAGACATTTGTTACTTTGAGAAACACCATTTTATTGCTCTGCTGAACCTGTTTGCTGCCTCACAGTACAGCAATTTGAATTAGCAAAAAAGTATTGCCCCAAACCCCAGAATAAAGTTTCTTTAAAAGAACTTCAGCTTGAAATTTTGACACAAATAATTCAACAAATTCAAATTTAATTTGCTTAATTTAGAAATAAATTTAGAAATTTGCTTATCTACCAAGTACCAGAATATTTGGATAATACCAAGATAAGATATTTCAGAAAATCATCTAACTTTACTAAATTTACTTTTTTAAATAGAAACATCATCTTTTTCTGTTCTGTGATTTATTTTTTCCTCTTAAAAGACTCAAGGATATATGAGGTTCGTTTGCTTGCATGTATTAATTTGCAAAAGCTTTGGTATTCTCAGGAGATGTGTAAGCTGCAGTTGAAAGCTGTTTGGACTAGAAATCATATCACATTCCACAAACACTTTAACTTGAATGAAAAAGCCCTTTACTTCAGAAGTACTTTCTAGCATCTTCAGCTATTGCAAACAGAGCTCATGCTACTCAGTATACTCACCAAAGACTGTCCTGGCAGGTACAGATTCTCTGTTCAGCCAGAATGACACTTGAGACAGAATGACAGTCATGATACAGGGGAGGTAAGTCTGAATGACAAAGTAACCAATTTTTCTCTTCAAGTGAAAATGAGCCGTCATTACTGTATATTCACCTAGGTGCCAAAAACAAACAAAATACAATGAAACAAAAGGTTACCATCTTAAGACAGTCAATTTCTTTGATAAGAGAACGTTTGCTATATTTATGTGAAACAAATGTCCTAGGGTTATTTTGTAATAGCATCCTATAGAATATAAGGAAGATTTTGAGTACAGCTATTTCTTATTCCCACTGTATTCCATGAAAGATGCGTGTTAAGAAACTTTCAGGAACTCTCATATGCACTGAGAACTACTTCAGCCTTGAAGGTTTCTGCTCATAAACAACTCTCTGCATTCACACAATAGGTCTCTGAGAACTTAATCATGGTTACAAAGCAGTCACGGGGGTCCATCACAGCCCAGCACATGCAGGAAAACAGTCTAGAGTCTAGCAGAATTGTCCAGTGTTTAATATCAAAAACACAATGCAAGGGAAATATGGTTGAAATCTGTCTGCTTTACCATTTAATAGACAAAATCTATGTCATTTACAATATGAAATTTATCAAATATCGCAACCCTGGGTTACAAATGTCAGTATTTAACATGGAGCTCCAGATAGCATTTTTAAAAACAGTTACTGAGGGCAAGTTCACCTCTGTTATCACCATATCATGATATGCTATCACCATATCATTTGAAAGAATCAGTGAAGTGCTGTTTTGTGTTACTTGTACAGTACATGCTTAATAGATCATATTTTGCACCATTCTTTTACAGATGCCTTTAACACCACCTGGAATATAGTTTTCACAGTCAATAACTGCCTTTTTCTCCACAATGTCTTTTACTAACCTGTACTTGACTTAACTGTCTCTTTTCCAATTGTTTGGCCTAAAAGATCATACTGATTCAGTCTCGAGCCATCTGGTGCCACTTGCACTGAATCTGAAGCATTGTAAGTCCAAATGTATGTCACTTCTGAAGTTGTGTATGCATCTGTGAGAAACAAGGTAAAATATTTTGTCAGTAATTTAAACTAAACAGCATCCATTAAAACTCACAGAATTACAAGGGCTACTTATTTTTCAAATAAAAACTCACCCCAAAGAATTTAAAATTATGTGGTAAAAATATTTTTGGCTGTTTAAAATAGCTTTACTGTAAAGTAAGTGCCTATTGCAGCATGGGAACAAGGCATTCACTTGTGATCTCATTAACCATGGTTTATTTCTATTAAACTACAAACAACATCTCTTCTACAATCTCAAAAGACTTGCCAGAGATTAGATATTATATGTATCCTATAATTTGTGATAAGGCAGATGAAAAGAAGGACAATTTGCAAGATTTAGGACACAAAATATTTTTAAAAATTCATTCCTGTATAGTTCTGACCTTCCATTGTCTCCACTCTCAACTTTGGGAATGTTTCACAAGAATTTTATTATTAGTTGAAATCCAGACTTAAATATGGGCAGCCAGCAGTGACAATACTCTGGTACCTTGTCCCACCTACCCTCCTAAATCTCACTAGTTGTCATTATTTTCGGGGACACACTGACATTAAACAGGCTGCTCTCTCAGTACATTCATGATCAAACATACATTTAGTCTGCTCTCTCAAAATAAACTAGTATGGAAGCAAATCAACACTGTATTTTAAACAACACTAATGCCTCTCCAGTAAGTAAGGAAAAAAAAAAGAGTATGTCCTGAAAGTTTTCCCAGTCTAATATCCTATTAACAAATGAAATATGAAAGGAAAATGGTAAACCACAGATGGAAGAAGTTGTGTGTTCATTTTGATTGACTGAGACAAGTACATTTTAAATCTTAGACCATAATTGCAGTGCAATTAAAAAGTAAAGCATCATTACTGTTGGTCTGCAAACAGTTGCACTTGAGAAATCTCTAGAGGCTCAGAAAGTAGCTTCTTTATGCAGCTAGCCATAAATTACATGACTAACAAAATCTAGCAGGTGGGTAGCAAGTAGAGATTTTTAACACTTCCCATCTATCCTTCTAGCTTTCCACAAAAAAATCTCTGCTTTAAGGCAAACCAGCAGTATGGCAAATTGTTGATTTTTCTCCATTCTCTTCACTGTCATCTACACCTTTTGAAAAGAATAAAGAAAAGCAATCTATTAAGCCACAGCTTCTCCCATACATTCAGTTTGGCTTTTCTCTTATGTATAAAAAGAGGCATTCATACATGCTCATGATCCTCCTAGCAACGTAAGATTAGCAGCACATGAAGAGCTGTGACAAATATATACCACTGGCAAACTTGCCTTAGTTAAACCAAAATCCTCAGGATTCCTGTTTATTTTCACCACTATTCATCACTCAGATTCTATCCCAGAATAAAAGCTGAAAAATGCACAGTTGTCTAGAAATAAGTCCTAGGTAAAGAAATAAAATGTGTGTGAAGCCATTCAAAATGAATAGAAATAAGAGTCCCCTGAATGTGCCAACAGGCTGGAGCACAGGTGACTTTGACGGAAATGAAAGACCCTTTTTTTTAAAATCACATTGCTCACATTTGGAATTCCTCTGATTATTAGAAAATCATAGGCAGAGAAAAAAGAGCAAGCTAGTAAGAAAAACAATCAAGACCAGAAAAAAGACAAAAAATGAAGTAGTTCACAAGAAGTCTAATATACCTAGTCATAAGGGTTTCCACCCTAAAACTGCTCATGAAGAGTGTAGCCATTTTGCCTGAGTATAAATTTCATTATTATAGGAGTTTTCAAGTTGTTTTGAGGCTACATATGAGTCTTTTTTTCCTGCAACCTTATAAATCCTTATAAATCCAGCATGCCTTCCTGGGCACATATATGTAAATATTATTAGTCAGGAGGAGATTTTGGCTAACATCTCTGGTGTTACTTATTTAGGCTGCGTTATGTATCGCAAATATAATATTAAGTGGGCAGGAAAAGGTGCCATGATGCAAACAGTATTAATTCTAATGATCTTTTATCTCCACAGCTAAGATTTTCTTCAAGTGTGTAAACATCCTCAGAAGCGCAGGCTTTAATTTGCTACAAACACCATGCAAAAGGAGTATTGGATTACAATGGAGAGAATGTGCACAGTGGCACAGTGTTCTGACAAGCATCTGGGGTTAATGATGTCTTTAGTGGCAGTATATCCCCTGTTTTGTATTCTGTGGTTGCTACAATTATTGTCAAGTCAGCCAGAATTTGTAGGTTTTAACATGTTTCCCCAAAAACCCATTTTCTTTCCTGGGCCCAGGAGAGAATGCAGGCTGCAGCCAAACGAGAAAAAAAAAAAAAAAAAAAGCTTTTAGTGTACAAAATCCAGCAAATACATATAATGAAGAAGAAGAATGGCTGTAATCTAAGAAAGTGAAATAATGCTGCTGTTAAAAATAATACCAATGAGGTCAAATTTCACCTATCTGTAACACGCAGATGCACAAAAGAATGAGATTTTTTATCACATAAAGCCATTGGTTATTGCCTTCCTTGAATAAGAACATTAAAAACATCATTAACAATAAAGAGAAACTAAGTTGTGATAAATTTAAAAACCCCACTCACTGAAGTCTTTGATCTGCTCTTTGTTAACACTACACAGGCTACGTGCAGTTCTGTGTTCATCAGTATGATTTGCACACTGCAATGAAAGTAGACCAGTGCAGTGATGATCAGCTGCAGGGTGTTTATTGCTTAACTGGAGTAATGGAATCGTTAAAACACATTAGGAGACACAACACTTGAATAGAGGAAAAGATTTTGATGTGTCAGGTTACCAATTCTTTTTAAAGATACCATCTTGTGGTTTACATTTCTCATGTATCAATTTACTGAAGCAAAATTATGCTGAGAAATGTTAGATATTCACTAACCAAAGGCTGTACTTCACATTGTATACTTACAGCTGCCAAATTTCAGTGGGCACGAGTGAGCATCCATAGGGAAGTCCTCCAAGTGCATTGGACATTCAGCTTGGACTGTAAGCCTGAAAGGGAAAAGATCTCTATGCATTTAAATCATTTAATAGGACAAGAAAATCAGTTCCACAGAAATGAACAGAGTTCATGCTGGTTTAGTAGACTGAATTCAGATTTTATATTAAACTAACAAGAATTTAAATCAGCTTTTACTTCTCCATTTTATGTGCTCCTTTGAAAGGCATTTACTTATCACATCAAGAACCTGAAAAAGCTGACCACAAAATTATGAACAAAGGTCATTTAAAGAACAACAAAAATTAAGTAATGCTAGGTTATTAAGAACAATAATTTTCTTCTCATAATATTCTAAGGTACATGTGTGCCAATACAGCTCTTAAAGGCTCATTAAAAAAGCATCTAAAATACAATTAAGTTGCCAAAGAATCTTACTCCAGTCTTCAGAACTTAATTTTTTTACAGTTTGAATGGAAGATACAGAGAATTATTTGTGTTCTTTCAAAAGATTGCTACTGCCCATTCACCATGTTACTAGTGATTATTCCTTGTATTTATGTAAAGTGTTACAGTATGTTAACAAAGCATCTACTTTTGCTCATTTTATGAAAAAAACCAGCAATATCCCAGTATCATATATGGAGATTAGTACAATAAAAAATAATTTTAAAAAATTTGAAGAAAGCTTTACATGGACTTCCCCATTATTTTTAATTTAAAAAAGAAAAACCAAGAAAAAACCCTATGTTTCTGCTTCCCATCCTGTAAGTCTTCTCTGGGTAAAGACTTTTTATGTATGTGTTTTCTTCCTCTTCATCAAGTCCCAAACATCAGTTATGTCCTTCTGTACTCCCAGCAGTTCCTAGTCATTGTGTTCTCTGCTATTTTCTCATAGCCTTCCATCAAAAAATATTTCTTATTTCTGCTCCTCCACTCCCCAGGAATGTTTATCTGAATTCAAGGGGCACTGACAGATAAGAATCAGCAAACAGCTGAAGGCAAAGTAAAGAACTGCATGAGCCTCTGATGTAAATCACACAATCATTTTATGTAGACACAATAAAAATAGCTGTTTAAAATCTAGGCAAAACAGTTAGATCAGTGTACACATTAATCTCATACCCTGAGAATCAACATACTTACAAGTAATGAAAATGCTTAGTTAATTAAAATTAACCTGACCCAGCTCATACTTCATATTGGTTTCAAACAGTATTTCCTGTTATTTATAGTATATGATTATTATTCTCTCTTGAGAAAGAGAATTTCAGTCAGCTTATACAGATAATTCTCAAATATCGATTTGAGCCAACACAAAAATACATCACAGGCGGTCTCAATTTACTTCAAGCAAACTTTTCTGAATCTCTCCAACCACTACATCATCCAATACCATTGGCAGTCTACCCATCAACACTCAACACTGCAAGGGTTTCAGAGCTGCTCAGTAAAACTGGGTTTCAGGGATGCTGGAATGGCTGCATGCACAAATGACCACAGTACATGTTAACTCTGAAGCTCACATTTCCTATCTTACTTAGGGTAGAGATTTTAAGTTGACATTCACAATAACTTCAATTTACTAATTCCAAGAAAAAGAAAAATAAAAAACCATAGGCTTCTGGAAACTTGTGTAAAAATTTCAAAAATATTCACATAGGTAATATTATTGCCAAAAGAGTTACCAAATAAGAAATCAGTCTTATAAAAATGCCACTAATACAGCATTAGTATACATGTGTATACATGTTTTTTTGTAATTTTTCATATTCTATAGCCTATTTTCTAAGCAAATTTATTACATTTTAGTAGCTAAATATTTATATTAGCTACCAATGATGCACAAGATGAAAAAAATAAAATTCTAAGTTAAATATTTTAATTCAATATAAAGAAATTTGTAATTATGGAGTAAGACATATTTTCCCTTTAGCTCTTGCTGGAAAGAATTTGAGACCTTATTATCTCTTTATTCTTGCTGTGTTTTTTATTGCCCTATATTTTAATAAAAATTTGCTTAGGAGCTCACCATATTCAGTACAATGGCTGCAGTAACAGGCTAAATTCCTATTCCATTTTAATCATTCTAAGACAGAGTTGGTAAACTCTATCTGAAGGTCAAATAACATTATTCAGGTTATTGAATGTCTTCAATACATTACAAAAATATGAAAACTGAGGCACACATAGGAAAACTGATCTAACTCATTATCAGCCAAGAGACTTTTAACAGAACTGGAAACAAAACACACGCTTTTCTAGCTTTCTTTCTGCATAGAAAGAAATAAAACAAAGGAGAGCTCTCCTGAAACCTCATTTAATTGTTCAAATCAAAAAAAAAATCAGATCAAGAAAGAGCTTGAGTAGAGAAGAGATGAACAGACTTACCTCATGGTGTACAAGAGTGTCCCATCATCCTGGATTCGTAGAAGCTTGTTTGGCATTGTCATGTTATGAGCCACTGACTTCTTCCCATTGTGAAAAAATGTATCTGGAGTCCAGATTTTGCTGGCCATTAGGTTGTTCAGTCGAAGAATGTTCATTGGGCCTTTAAACTTTAATCTCTCATCCTTCCATCTCTGACGGAAGAAAACATCTATCGTGTACTCCTGCAACGGAATAAATGTATGCTCTTTTTACACAATGAAACACTAATCTGCTTTCTGAGAACAAAAATAGGTAAGTTTTGTTTGCAAAATTCCCTTTAGTAAAATTGTCAAGGGGGAACAATCATCACAAAAATTGTTTAGTACTAAGAATAATGAACAGGAAGTCAATGCATCAAGAGGATGATATTCTTATTCATGATTGCTAGCTGTTGATTTTATATTGAACTCTTTCAATATTTAGATTTCTGTATCTGATATACAAAGTATCTGTGATATGGGTAATTTCAGTAAACATAGTAAGGAAAGAAGGTAAGGAGAAAATACACAAGAAGACATTTAAATAGTTCTTTCAGTATCTTCTGCTGTAGAGTAACCTGGCATTTCAAGAGCATGGAGAATGGCTGAGCCTGGAATTAAGGAAACAAGGCAACCTGTAAATGGTACAGTATATGCAAGCAGAATGAT
Source organism: Prinia subflava (assembly GCF_021018805.1). Lineage (NCBI taxonomy): Eukaryota > Metazoa > Chordata > Aves > Passeriformes > Cisticolidae > Prinia > Prinia subflava. The sequence goes on from NC_086253.1 coordinate 25,314,998, forward strand.
ACAAGATTTTTCCAAAGAGGAATGTAAGGCTCTGTAGTGGTGTGGATTTTATGAACAGAAGGCCATAAGTAAGAAACAATGATTAACAGGTGACACACAGTGCCTGGTGGACCTTACTCTGATGTCTAGTCTTGGGAAGGCAGCACAGTTGGGAAAAAAAGGGTGCAAGCAAAAACAGTCATGACCTAGACCACATGCCTGTGTCAACCAGTGCTTGGTATCCCATCTGGTGGGTTTTGTTGCTGTTTAGCTGGTTGCTGGCTGGGGATAAACCACAGCACAAACAAACAAACTTATTAAACATTGAAAATGTAAATTCATCAGCTATCTTCAAAATGGAACTGTAAATGGATTTAATGTTTTGCTTCTGTCAGTACAGCATATAAACTGGATACAAGAGAGCTTAAAAACTATGTTGGAAGCAAATTGTATTCGGCATACTGGCAAATGCTACCTTGGTGCAATTTTGTTTTGTTGGACAGCTACAAAATGTGGTCTCATTACTTCAAAATATTAGTATGCTGCCACAATCTGTACTACTGCAATTGCTCTGCATAAACCATTTTCAAGTAAACTCCTTTGAACGGACAAGGCCTGATAAAATTTAACCAATATAACATTTTCAAGGGATTTCAATACAAAAGTGACTTCAAGGAACTTATCAGCCTCTATGACTTTCTGCTGGCTCCCTTGTGTGCTGATTAATAATGCTTGAGGTTCTTCTCCATCAATCATACAGCGACACAAAAGGAGTGCTGACTAGACAGTGACAAGTGACAGCTCTCTTCAACTCCTTTGGTCTGTGAGCCAAAGGGCTGTGAGGACTCTTTGCAGGTCAGGGCTAGAGGCTAAGGAGAGCATGAGGAACAAAGAAAAGAGAATTTTGTTACATGAAGGAGCATGACAGGGGCAGTAGAGAAAGCAGTTCTCTTCATGAATGGTGACAAATGCAAAGAGATATTTTGGAAATTATGGATACTTATAAACTAACCTGACAAAAACCAGAAGTTCAGTTTTTAGCTATACCAAGAGATCGTACATTAATGTAATAAAATTTTGTCATTTTTCTAAGTAAAATTTTAAATATTTAAAATAACATTAAATAAAACTAGCATGACTACACTGAAAATTAATTTTCTTGGTTTTCTTTAATCCCATTTTTTATTATCGCAAATAATATTTTAGTAAATATATCTGTTTAATACAAAATTATGAACCTCTAAAATATGTATTTCTTTGATATTATACTTGTTTTTGTTCAGTACCTCATCACTGCTAGAAACACTGCTTCATAACAAGTGGTTCACTCACATCTCTATGATAGATCACATTTCATTGTCTTCTTTTAGTTGCTGATTTATATGTTGTTTTATCTGTTAAATATCATGTGACTTAAAATCCCATTTACAAATAACAAGTTATCTATCAGTTCAATGGCAGACCAGGGAAGTGACAAAATGCATATCATGAAGGATCAGGAACTGCAGGGGAGTATAGGAAATCTGGACAGAAATACCAGGTAATTAAAGCAAAACAATTGCCCTAAGGACCTCCTTGTGGTTTTCATCGCAGGGGCTTTACCAATAAATCATTTTTATGGTAGGACTGATGTTTGAGGTATAAAGAGCTGGGAAAAAGAGCCTGAAGGGATTGAGACTTTGAAATTCCACTGATATTCAACAGGAGTGAGTGATATGTCCTACAGGTTCTTTTGACAAACATCCCTGCACATAAGTGATTAGAACATAAATCTGGACTTTTTTGCAATGCTTCCATAAATAAAGAACTTCAGAGATCCTGCTATTTTACTGTCTTCCAACATACGTAAAAAGAGTTACAAGAGAAATAAAATAGGAAAAAAAAAGCAGACATGAAATGCCACTAAATCAAAACAGCAACATATCACAAAACCCCACATCTCCTGCATGGCAACAGCTAAGGAAGTAGAATGAGCAGGAGAGAATGAGCAGTAGAAAGAGCTGCAGAGAGCTTGAGAGATCCTACTGAGAAATCTCTGATTGATCCACAGGCGATGGTTAATGGCTCAAACACTGTTAAGGTAATCACCAAAGGACTTCGCCCACTATGGAAAACCATATAAAGAAGCAACTGAGACCACAGAACTCCCCTCTCTCCCTCTCCCCAGTATGCCTCCGTGAATTCCTGGAAATCTGGTCAATAGATTAAGCCTCCTGATGGGAACTTGAGATAAGATAAAGGTGCTACTACTGTCCCATTATCTCAGGCCTAGGGAAAAGTAAACAAGTCTGAGAGGGATGTATCCACAAGAAAAGTCAACTCAGCAGATGTGGTGAAAATAAGCCCTGGCTGGGTCTGGCAGGGGGAGACCATAGCTGCCAGACTCATTTCTGGAGTCTTCCACCAGAGGACTGCACATGATCCTCAGTCACAAAAGATCCATGGTGCTGCAAAAGACAGTGTAAAACTCCCCTCCCCAGGAGAGGTGTCTGGGCACTCCCATGTAAACTTAAACATACATTAACCCACTGGACTCAATGTTTCATGGGCTTCCCCCACCCCTGACATATCAAAACTGTGACCATCACTTTGACTAACAAACACTGAAATAACATCAAGTCTTGCTGAATTCATGTGTAGTAGATATCTATCTATTCTTCTCCTTTATTTCTCCTTCTTTCATTTCCTTATAAATTTTCTTCAGTGTTATTTTTTGCTTTTGTACTGCTATATTGCTATCGATAATAATAACCAAAATGGCTACATACCTCCTTTCCTTTGCAACCAAAATTGTCAAAAATTAACTCTCACATATATATGTGTATATATATATATATATGCACATTTATAAGCACCAATCATTCCGTATTGTTTCACCCTAATAAGCTCTCAGGAATCAATTAAGAACCTGAGTTACCCTCATGTTTAGAGTGGTTTGTAACACAATCCAATCTCTGCTGGAGATCCTTATTTCAGAACAACTCATTTAGAAGATGGAAATAGGGAATAAACCAAGGTTTGGTGTGAATGATGACAAACACCTTCTGTTTCCATTTACCACAATAGATTTTATGACTAGTTCACATAGTTCTTAAATAGCTTATCTTTCTATAATATCTCAGACTTCTTTGCAGTTTTTAAATGAAAGTATTGGGATCTCAACTTTTTCATTGTCCATTTAAAATCATTCTTTAAAGCAAAATACAACCCCTGCCTTTGCATCCCAGTGCTATATTCACTGATTCCATGTCCCCTTCTGTGACAAATCTATTCTATTTATGATCATGAATATCTCTACTGATGTTTACCATAGTAAAAAAAATGAAAAAATAGGAAGGTATTGAAGTACTTTGGAATATAATAAACATGATAAAAAGCCAGCTACAAAAAGATGCTACATAAAGATTTTGAGACTAATTCCTATTCGATATATCTGATATATAGCACTTTGTGAGAAATGCTGTGCAATGTTTATTTTTCAGTCAAGACTAACGCTCTGTGACACAGGCAAATCTGGACTCTAGAAAAAAATACTCAGATTAATACCTGACTCTAATTTAATTCATTCTGAAGATATTCTCCTATGTAAAAAACTGCTCTCTTTGGACATGACCTAACCAGTCTCCAGTGCATATATAGTGCAGTATCTCCACAAAATTACAGGAGCATACTTCCAGGTCTTCAGAGGACTCCTGTGATAATTTCTAGACAAGAAAGTGCTTCATACTGTGTTTTGTCAAAAATGGTGCTTATACAGCCAGACTCTAATGCGGTACAATTAAACACAATCTTTCAAATATGTATTATACTACCTTACATGAAATTTTAGAGATGAGATTCTTGCTACAGTTTTAAGAAGCACTTGACCCGCTGCCAGTTCAGTGGTCAGAAGAATAAAATGGTGAGGAAATTTAATTTCTCTTTTAATATGCAGTTTTTGTGTGTAACACTGTGCACAATAAAAAAGATGTGTGGGTTGTTTTGTTTTTTGGGGTTTTTTTTGGGGTTTTTTTTGTGAAGGCCAGATATAGGAAAAATTCAAACAACAAAAACTGTACTCTCATCCTTTCCAATAATGGTTTGCTTTCTCTGGCAGCTTTAGCATCTGGAGTAAAGATGGATGTGTTCCAAATCTCAAAAATTGTAAGTGTCCATTAGCAAGCAATATTGTCCTGAAGCAGATGGAACATTTTATTAATTACCTTCTGGAACACAGCACTTTGTTAATGAATAGTTCAAGCCAGAGTTCTTCATTCCCTACTTGTAAAGATTTTTCTTAGTCATTTATCCAAAGTATATTTGTCTTTTTCCTGACCACACTTAAAGTCATTAACAGACACATATATATAACAACAAAAACAAATTTTAAACACTGTAAAATATAAAACTTTTTAAAAGGCAAATAAAAAATTAAAAGCAAGCAAAGGGAAAATGCGCATATAGCTTTTCATCCTTAAAACAGTTAGAAATACTGTGGTTGATACACTGATGGAATAGTTCAGATTAATGGACCTAAATCTTGCCCAGCTAATACAGGAACTGCATATTAATATTTATTTTTACATCAGTATAATTTCGTCATTTTAATTCTTAAAATGTAAGTTCTTGTTTTCATATCTGCCATAAGGAAACATGTAAGTTTTCTTTTGGATTTGTTTAAAAAAGCTAGCAATCTTAGTATGTAACTGGTGCTGTAGAATACTAATGTGACTGGTATGCATCTAAGCATCAAAATTACTTTCAAGGTAACCAAGATGGAGTTTAGACAGAAGATTCAAAAAAATGTAATTAGTCAAAGAAAAATAATCTGCCCAGTATATGCATACTTACCATGACATGATATTCGTCAGTGCAAGTTTGTGATGCAACTTCTGCAATTCAATTTATTAAACTTGCCCACTAGACATTTTCAGTGAGTGCTGTAATTAGCTCTACAGTAGGAGGATCACATCATTAGCTGGTTGTCCTGGTGGCTGTCTCTGTGGGCAGATCTGTCTGTGCAGGGTGCAGAGGGCACACAGAAGGACCAACATGCTACAACAGTCTGCAGCAGCTACTTCATCATTGTACTGCCTGGCTTTACCTAGGCCCACCACCAGACTGGACAAACAATCCATCTCACTTTCTACTTTTTTCCTCTCTAATAACAAGCAATTGTCGTACAATATGAGGACTGAAGAGTTCTCCTCCAAACCCACTCAATTCTCCAATCGTAAGCACTGACTACTCAGGCTCTGTACAAGCACTTGTGTATCAACATCAAACCTCACTGCATAGATAAATAAACTGAATCCATTTCCTCTTCTCCAAAACCTACCTCCTGATGCATTCACAACACAGAACACAGAAGGAAATAGCAGACAGCCAGAAATTCCCTTCAGGTCTTTCAGAGTGTGGATCTTACATATTAGTGAATAGAATCCTTGAAAGTACTCTGATGAAGGAGGATTGTGGTTTGAAACTGCACAGTTGGTTATTTTTTATCAAAACCCTTAACAGCTCTGTTAAAAACTGAAACACAAGCCCATTGCTGCATTTCAAAGGAACATGAATTCATTTTTAAATACATAAGTAATGTCTGCCAGATACATATGACCTTTAATACTATCAAGAATATGTGGAATATTTCTAGGGAATTGCAGCACAATTTTTCTCTATTTGAAGAACTCATTTCAAGTCTTTCATTTCTGCCTAATCTGTCAACTTCAGACATTTTTGTCTAAGCATTTAATCTAAACATGAAGTATTAAAAAAAATCTGGAAAAAATGTGTTTAACCAGTTTGAATGATAGCGTCTAGGGAAGAGAATGTCTTTCTATTCATATTCATATTCATATTCACTTATGAAAAGGACCTTCTCTGAATAATTTTCTCTCTCCTTTTTTCCATATACCTGATGTAGAATGAGCTCTGAGTCTAAAAGAAGCACAAAGGAGGGATAAGAGTTCTGTAAAAGATACGAATAGGGATTACTTAGGAAAGACACTACAGGACATTTTTCCCACTGCTGTCACTGAAAATAAAAATACTTGTCATTATCTCTTTTTTATTCAGACATAAAGAAAGAGCAACCCTAGAACACAGTGGATGCCTGGTGCCAGGAACAGGAATCCAAACAAAGGTACAGAGAGAGCTAACAGCAGTGACAGGCTTGGACACAGACTCTGACAAATCAATCTCTAATATTGATCCACTTGGCAGGATGTTGCTCAGAGGAAAGAGCCTTCCCAACAGAATAAAAGGACAAAAACTCTGAAAGAGATCATGCAAGATATTCTCATCAAAATTTCAGTGTACGGATTTAACTTGCAATTACCTGAGCCAATAATAAAACAACAAGTTTATTGATTTTCAGAAACATATCAATTATAAAAACACAACCTAGATGTTCCCCAATGCTCCCTAAAACCCAAAAAGTCTAAATGTATTTATCATTTTTTTTAATCTTTAATTTTCTCTTACTGAGTTCAAATAATAACTACATAAAAGTAATTGCAGTACTTTTTTAGATCTTTTTGAAAAAAAAATCATCCTGATGCATTCCCTTATTCTGTCTTACATATCATACCAGCTCTGTAAAGCGACTCTTAAGTAAAGGAATTCTAGTTCATAATTGGACTCTGAAACAGAGCTAAAAGTAAGTTTCATAGGAAAAAAACCTCAAACAATCTGAAATATAAACTGAAATGAGGAAATCTGAAAAACAGACAGAAAAAAAGAAACATGGTTCTAAGTTCAGTCACGATCTCTAAACCATCCTCTCAGTTGTAGTGATGAATGCATTAACAACCCTTCTGATCGTTTCTGTATTTGACTTTCAGTCTTCACTGAAAATTTCTATTCTGGCTGTATTTGAAAAATCAGAAATACTTATTGACATTTCAGTTGAAAACTGATGAGATGGAAGTGTGTGGAGTGATGAACTCGCTGTGTATGATGATCTCTACAGAGAAATGTTCCTGTTCCTTAACTTCAAAGTGAAAAATGGGAAGTCTATCATCAAGAAACTAGGAAAAACTGTTGTTTACAAACAACTTGGGGACAAAGGTGTAACCACAGTAAACAAAACTCCCCAATAACAATGAAAATCTAAGACTGCAAGTTGAAATACAAGTTTCAGAAAGCTTCTTAGTTTTAATATTGAAGCTAAACTGATTAAAGTCCTGCTGCCTACAAACTGGGTATTGTAGGAATGCAGGAAAGACCATTCTCAGTGACAATCAGAAAGACTGTCCTGAGGCAAAATTTGCTAAATCTTGGCAAATCCTTCTTCACAGCAGACTTTATATAAAGGGCCTCAGTGCCTACATAATCTGTCTTACATAAAATAACTATTGCTTGAGGAGTAAATAGGTCTCATTTATTATATATATAATTTTTTTCAATTGTGGACATCAGCACTTACTATGTCTACGGCTATGGGGGAAATTTTAGGAGCCAAAGTGTCAGAAGAGCCTGGAAAGACACCGAGTCTGAGAAAAAGAAGTAAAAATATATTGCTTTCAGTGATGAAATTCAAGACAGTACCATGTAGCTATACAATGATGGTACAATCTACTGGATTTCAAATAATTCATTTTTTAAAACCTAAAAATAATCAGGTTTAATGTTCAATCCTTTCTATCCTACAAATTATAATCCAACTAAGTTCATCCTTTACCTCTGAATTTTTAGATATTAAACATTTTAATTTCAAGATAAATGCTTTAATAAGCCTCTGTAATAATAATTATAGTCCTATAACTCTTCAGAAAATTAGGAGAATCTTTGTTTTTCAGTTGTTCTGTCCAATATTTCATTTGTTTGTTTTTCTAAACAATGCAGCTTTTCTCTCTCAGGCTAATGTCAAAATAAATTTGTATCGCTGATTGGGTTTGAAGTCTATAAGGCATAGCATCACAATACTGAACTTGAACATTTCTGAGAAATAACTGCTCAAAAAGACAGAAGAGTGAAAGCAAAATCTGTTTAAACCTGTGTTTTGCTTTGCCATCATTGATTCTCACTAGTTTGCAAAGGAAGTTGAAAATTTCTATATATTGGCACTGCATATTTGACATACAACAGCTTTTCCTGACAAATTATATAGATACCCAAATATTTTTGTTCATTTCAAGCACAGTTTGCAACAGACTCCTGACCAAGAGTGAACAGATTTGGTAGCTGACTATTTTGGTCAGAACGGAGAGTAGCATCTTTTGAGCTTAGTCAAAATGTTAATCCACTCTAAGAACCAAATGTTTTCGACTCAACACATTTGGAGAAAGAATCTCAGCCTCAGCTACTACTTCTTCCTGAATTTATCAACAGCACTTTCAGCTAGTTTAAAATCAGTCAAAGATCAGATTCCCCTGGACATCATTTTTTTTGGCAAAGTTGTGATACTGGAAAAATACAGCGAATGTGAATAAAACCCCACATCCTAGCAATCATTCTGAGTCACAGATTGTACACCATATTACCATTAATGGGACCTGCTTGTGAGGAAAGCAGAAACCTCCCAAATTCATAGCAATTCAGCAACAAAGGTTAGAATTACATTCTATCAAGTTTGTGAATCAACACTACGTGAGAACTGCATCCTTAGCTCCAATCCACCCATCACTGCCTGTGTGCCACTTCCTTCTTCCATATTCTAGATGCATATTAAACATCTCCCATGTCAGTGAGTCCCTCTCCTGTTTTCAAACACAGCCCTCTTCTTCTAAGTACCATTATTCATCACAAGACACTAATCAAGGAGGAAAAAACAAACTGGAAAATAGATCATGCAAAGGGGTGCAGTCATACACCTGATGATTTTATTACTGTAAGAAACCCCAGTGGAAGGAATCCTAGGGGCAGCAACAATCATGAGAGTTTTGGGCAACAGCAATGTTCAGCCTAAATAACTCATGTGACTGAGGGCCTAACCATTCACATTGTGACAGTAGAGGACTTCAGGGGCTGGGATCCAACCTTCCTGAAAAAATCTGAGTTTGAGATCCTCTGAAAATCCTGGAGGACATGGGCAAGAGTCAAACTTGTTCTTCCAACAAAGCCTTTTAAGGAAGAAATAAAAAAAATATATAATATCCCAGAGTTTCCACTATTTACAGAAGAAAATATCAACGAATCCTCTGTATAATAGTTTGCATTGTTGATTCAGTCATGCAGCTCCAAAATGAAAAAGTACTCACAGTTAAAACTCTAATGTCACCTTCATGTTCGACAGAATACGTGATGGTTTGGAAGCTATTATTTCAGGACTCACATGTTGGAATTTTCTAACTGACTGCTCATACGTTTCAAAATTATTCTATAATTATCAACAGAACAAGCTAAATTAACCCTGACACTTGTAATAATAAGAATTAAACTGCTCTTACTTATCTATCTACTTATCTGCAAATAAACCTACCCATTAGAGTAACAGCTGCCGTTCTGATGCACTGCACTCTGCTTCAACACCTCTGCACAGATCTATCAGAGCCGACCCCTTACTGCACTGTCCGTATGTCTGTGCAAACAGACACAGAGTTCTCCATACATTTATCCTCTGATGTCAAAAGTGTGTTGGGAGTGAGGGAGCAGGCTCAGGGAACTTTTCATTATATTTCCATTGAAGCACAGATGACTTGCACAGCCTTGGGAAAGTCTCCTTGTGCCTCAGTACTCGTATTTGAAAGTGAATTAATATCATCTCCCTGTTATACAAGACTACCATAAATGCAAGACTTTACCACTCTAAAGTCATGAGATACTAAACCAACAAGATCAAGGTGTTCATATCATCTTTGTACATAGTTGTGGATACCTTTTTTACAAAATTATTAACAAAATAAGAACAATTTCATAAAATTAAAATTACTAGAAAAATCACCTCCAGAGAATCAGCAACATGAACATTTTAACAAGTCTATTTCTCCTGCAAAATGGCCTTTCGTGTGAAGCCTTACTAGTGTAGTCGTAACTATCAAAACAGCTTGAAAACTGAAACTATCCCACACAAAAAACAAACACAAAAGCCTGCCAGAATATATTCTCCAAAGCTATGATTACCTAGTAGTCAGTAAGCAAATAACTTTTAAAATGTACGATGTGCCATGAAAAATTTAGCTTCATAAACTTGTTCATAACATCGTGATGTTTTGTATGATGCATAACCTGAATATTTTCAGAGAAAAAGAAATGTTGTCTGATTTAAAAAATACTCATTTTTACTATCTACCAATACACCTAGGTAGTATTTTATTTGTCTCATACATAATAATGTATGTTCAAAACAATTCAAAAATAATTTCTTGCAGGATTGGCAAGGGTAGTGTGAGAGATTGAGATGTTAATGGTTAATGGCTCAAACAATCAGCCATTTGCAAAAGCAGCAGGTGCTTTTCTGAGGATAAGCACAGCAACAGCCCAGGTGCAGAGGCACCAGGGGATGACCAGGACAAAGCAACCTTTGTTTAGCAAGAAGCTGAGGTTTGAGACAGATAAGGGAAGAGGCCAAAAAGAAGCAGATCCTGTGAGGGGGATTAATACTTTTTATCATACTGATGTCCTTCTTTACACAAGTGGCTCAGCTGTAAAACTCTTCCTGACCTGGGGGCCATCCTGGGACATTCTGGCATAGGCCTGAAGATGTTCATCCCTTTTGATGGGGCGTAACAGGCTCAACTGCACTGATTGAGAGGCATCTGTCATGTTTTACAAGGTGTCATAAACCTTCAAAGACCCCCAAAATGCCCCCAGACTAATTTCTGGGGCCTTGCACCACAGGACTGCACAGGATCCATAGTGTTGCAACAGATCCAAGGTGCTGCAAAAGACATCAAAAACTCCCCACCCCAGGGCATTCCACCTAAAGCTAAGCATTTATAAACCCTCTGGAATTTGTGCTTTGTGGCTTTTCCCACCCCCAATGGATCAAGATACCACTAGGACCAAAGGACATCAAAAATGCAGCAATCAGGTCTTGTTACTAAATCCATGGATGGTGATATCATTCTACTCTTATCCTTTCTTTCTCTTTCTTTCTCCCTTTCTTTTCAAAATACACTGTAAGCCAGACTAAAAAATTACTGCCAAAGCCTTGGTAAATGCCTTGCATCTGGATTTGTTAAGGTGGCTAAGTTTAAGTTTGTTAGATTAAAGTTTGTGAAGTACTTACTTTGCCTGGATGTTGTTTTAAAATTTGTCAAGTATCTTACTTTATCTTAATGTTCAAATTTTGCAAGTAAAAGCTTGTTGTTGAATCTGCTGAGAATTTTGTTCTCTCCTACACATTCCCAGAGCCAATTAAACCACGTTTCCCTAAACCAGGCAAGTAGACAGGAGCATAACACGTAGGTAATGTAAGTTTGAGATTGCCCTTCCCTTCCTTCCCTTTTAGAGAAGCTATATCCATCAGATCTTTCTACACAGTGTGAAACATTCTCCACAGTCTCTGTATTATTTGCAGTGAACCTACAAACAATTCCCTATAACCCAGAGCAATATTCTGAAAGTTTCTTTCTTGATGTCACTGACTTCCTTAAATGCTTACTAAACAATGCAAATTATCAAGGACAGATCTGTAAAACACCACAATCATGTTGATGACCCAGCTTCCAAGCTATGTCTTTTAAGAGGTTTAATTTAGATTTGGATCCCATCAGGTCCCCCAGTCTACTGCCAACATTTGAGAGTGCTCCTTTCACTCCAGGTTTTCACCCAAGAGGAATCCAGTTCATCCATATCAAGACTGCCTCAGAATATAAACCAAAGTACAGTGGGACAATCAGAAGATTTACTGGTCTAAACTAAACAGCTAACACAAGCACACTTATGTAAAGTTTATAAACCAATTTCCAAACTTTGAACTACATTGGGTTTGGCACTTTCTGATTTTAGTGAAATTGTGTCAAGTTCTTCCGCAGTAAGTAAAAGAAGAATACAAGTTTAAAGGAAGTTTATATATGTTTTACACCATTTACCCATACATGCAAAAGATTCAGGAACTCACCATATCAGTATCTGACACAGGTCCAAAACTGGTCACATAGATGTTAGTGAAGACTTCAGTAATACTATCTGATATAAAAAGAAAAAAACAAAAACAAAAACAAGCAAACATTTTAAATTGATAGTATTTTTTTAACTCTCTGTGCAAGATTATGGGACACTTTGAACAGGTTTCTCTCCTTGTTTACTACCCCTCACCAGTATCCTGTTGCAAATATTGGGGGTTTCTCTCCCACTTAACACAGAGGTTGTCAAACAAGTGTTTGTCCCACAGAGTAGTTTGTTTCTGTTTGTTCAGCTGTACAATCATCAGCAACTACACACGTGTATCCCATTTATCTACCAGCAAAAATGACCACAGCATCTTGAACTTAACACGGAAGGACAGTTCTAAAGACAAAATGCCTTTGTTGCAGAGGTGTTACCTCTGATGCTGCAGATCTCTCCTTTTAAAGCCTTTTTAGCTGAAGGCTGTTTTCTACATCCTTAACAGCTTTTTCTAAGAAAAAGACAAGAAAAGGCAATTACTGACTGCACCAAATGTAACAGAACCGCATCCTGTTTTTCAATCGGGTGTGTTTTTAAGTGGCACATATTTTAACATAACAGTTCCTTTCCTTGATAGACAATGCTCCTGATACATTGCTGTGGTACTGTGAACATACTGAGAAAACGTCCTTCCTAATCATTGCAGTCAGACAGCCATGAAATCAGAATATTAGATATTGTACTGCAGGGAAAAATAATTGCTTAGTTTTCTATCTTCAGTTTTCAATTAGGCTCAAAATAGAATGATATTCACTAAGAGGTTTAGTACGCACAAGAAATTTCTTACAGCAGTTGCCAACTACAGTCTGCATTCTAGACAGTCAACACAAGGAACTTTCTGCCTTAAAGGCAGCTGCTGATTGGAAAAGAAAAATTTGAATCTAACTAGGTGCAATTTGACTCATTGCAGAATTTCCCATTCCCCAAAAAAATACAAATGTCTGTTGTGTAAGTGATCCTGCTGTTATATTATCATTATATTTCCATATTTAATCATTATTAAATGTGGGTAGTTAACAGTTTCTGTTTTCCTAAAAGCTGCCTTTCAACAAATACATTATATAAGCAAACTTTACTTCTAATTATATTGAGGCCAACAGTATAATCCCTGTTTTTTACTGGGAGAAACCAATGGTGCTCACTCATGACAGCAGGGTCTCTACCAGCCACCAGGAGAGGGCCAGGACTCACCCATGAGCAGCTGTATGGGCAGCAGTGCACCTTCAAAGGGATGTAGCTGCAAAGATACAGTGATTTCACACAACTTCTGGAGCACAGGAGAGGAATGTCCCTCTGTTCTCATCTATAAGGAAACTTCCTTCTTCAGCCAAATGCTAGAATACAGGACTTCATAAAGCCTTTCCTACCAAAAATAATATTTTTCTCCAGGATCATGTCTGCTTTTTAAGCAAATAAACAAAGACTGACTCCTACAGTTCCTCTGCATGTCCTGAGATATATTTATTTTTATCATAGAGACTTCTGGGATCCCTTATGAAGCATCCTTACACAAGCTGAGTTGATTTCTACTCCAAACATTTTACAAACAAATTTCAAGTCAGTGGACAGAAAAGGTGCTGAGTATGCACTGTTCTTGGTACTCAACAGGGCTAAAGTATGGGCCTGGCTGAAGTACCCTACAGAAGCCACAAGTGCATTTCAGAGGACTAGACTTCATGCTGCCTGTGGGAGACTCTCCCGAAAAAAAAATATTATCTCCAAATGGTTACCTGGCACAGACTGGAATGAAATGGGAGAGGGACAAGAGAGCTACTCTTCAGGGGGTAAAATGGTGCTGCAGGGACTAATTGTGAAATTTGGCCTGTACTGTGATGACAATAGAATGTATTAATTATAATTCCATGAAAAGCACTGATGTTACAAAAATATGACTGACAATCAAGTAACCCAAGAGCAGAGTGCCAAGGCTAATTTCAAATATACTTCTATAACTTGAAGGAACCCTACTATAGACAACAAAGTCACTTCACAAATCTTTACCTGCACAGTCCCCATTCCCCAAATGCTTGGAAACATGGTCCTCTTGTAACCTCATTCTATTGCTATCAGTTATTTGTATTTGATTTATTATTTGGCACAGAGGAATTTTCTCAATATTTGCATATACTAAACTACAGGACATGGGATCTTCAAGCTTGCCTTACATTCCAAGTTTTAATTTAAAAAAAAATCCCATAATCTGTTATATAATTTCTAAACTCTTCTGGATCTACTCTTCCATCAGAAATGAGCAGAGAAGACGGAGAGAACAAACATTGATCACAACTTAAGCTATTAGAACAGTCTGCAGATTCCCCCTGTTCATTTGTGTTAAATAAGAGAAAAGTACACTAAGAAAGAAATGGCAGATTTTTTTTTTGCCTCCTATTTTCCAAATTCTGCATTGTTACAAAGTTTCATCTCATACTCTACCGCCAAGAAAAGAAGTTCTTAAAGACAAAAGAAGCAGAAATGTAATAAATCTTGGATTACTCCTGTTACCATCCATTAGTGTTAGCAGCCTAAGTCTTGTGTTTGTTTCTTCCTTATTACTTTACACAGTGTTACAATAAAGGATCCTCTGAATTAAAAATTTGAATTTGAGGGTTCAGAATCAATGTCTACAAAAAGAAAAAAACACATCCTCCTTTTTTTACAATAAAAATTGTAGCTATTGCTTTGAAGGAGTATATGCTTGTCAAACAAAGAATTCAGAAGCACAAAGCACAGTTTCAAATGGACTCTCTAATCGAAATTCATCCAGCAGGCGTCACAGTTACAGGCTTTTTATAACTTGTATTCTGTCAAGAAAAGCACAAGTCATCATACTTAGCCCACCAGAGATTCAAAGAGTTCTGGATCATCAGTTCGTGTGGAAAAGCCAAGAAAATACTCAGCTAAAAGATGTTCAATGCAACATGTGTTTGCATACAAATCTAGGCTGGGGTTTTTTTTGAGTAAAGTTAAGGACAAGCTTTCTCTACTGAGATTATAAAATCTGTTTCCTCAAGTGACATGTAAGCACATAAATAAAAGGCCCGATTTTCAAAAGTGCTTAAATCAGTGGAGGCCCACATTGAAAAACTAGATTTTAAAGAACGTTCTATTGGGAGGAAGGGTGGCAGATTCATTTATACTTGTGGGCGCTTAAGTTATTCTGGATCACTGCTTTTGAAGGTTATACAAGAAATGGGAACAGCAAAATGTAAGGATATACTTACTATTTAAGACACTTCTTTTAGAGGAAAAAATCTCAGGTAGAGAATATAGCACGTAGCTGCCACTATCAGTGAAGTACTCTAAAATTCTGCAAAAGATATTACAGCACCATTTCTAACCTGCTTTGGTCATAAATGTTAAAAGAAGCCCTATCTGACTTAGATCAGACCAGTTTCTCAGATGATGGATGCCAAAGCTAAACCGACAAAATATAGTCAGTAAAGTTACACATCCTATGGAAGTAAAAAAAAAAAACTAATCATTAATATCATATTGCACATGGTTCTCAAGCACTGATTTCTTCTGATTCCCTTTCCTTACTTGAACTGACATCAATAAAACTGGTATCATTACTGGAAAAAAATAAAACACAGAAACTAAGAAAAAGCAATACAGATACCAAACTGCAGAAGATTTATACATCCTCATCTGTCCTTAGCTGGAATGTTTGCTGTGTACTTTAATTACATCTAGGATTTTAAAAAATGTTAATTATAACAACTTCTCTATGAAGATAATAATTTTATTATCCTCCATTTTCCATACTTGGGAAGCTGAGGCAGAAGGATTAAATTGGGTGTAAGTAATGTGAAGTACAGGCGTTTGTCAAGTCTGGTTACAGCTGCCCAAAACTAAGTAACCACACTGGAAAATGTCAACATCATTGACTTGTCAAAAAATTAGAAAAGTGGTTCAGAGCTCAGCTAGAGTGGCATTGCCAATTGCTTTATGCCAACTCTCCTGCTGTTGGGATACCCTTTCTGATGGTCTGAAATCCTGCTGACTTGTTTCTCAGTAGAAGAGCTGGCTCAGCTGAAGTAGGCTGCTTGGCAGAGAATTTGCAGTGGCTGAAGTCTAAACCAATCCAAACTGAGTAATGGAGATGACCAGAAAAGTCAGATGAAAAGGTTCCTCACGAGCATTTACCAGTTTGTCAGAATGGTAAAATTCCACAGAGGCATTTGACTTTTCAAAGAGTTCCTTTGGTCTGGTGTCTGACAGCAGTTTTCAAAAATTTTTTGAGTCCTTTCATGTGTCCCTTCTCAGCTGCCTGCATCCCTAGCAGGGTACACAGAGTTCCAGTGTCTATGATTTGAGGTAACTAGACATGCAGGATTCTTCATACCTGAGAGCTCTCCCTTTCCTGGAGAATGCTGAAAATAAATTTTCAGTGTATTTCTCATATTTGAGAATGACCTGAGTATTACTCATTACTAATTACTCATGACCTGAGTATTACCAAAATAATCTAGAGTCCTTTCTTCACAGAGAGTAGAGACAAAACACACATGGCTCATTCTATGTATGTTTAAAAGAAAAAAAGAAAGGAGTGTGATCACTGCAAAATCTTCAGAAAGTTCCAGATGTTTTTTTGCATGAAACTGGGTATATTATTGATTCATGTGTCAAGGCTATTTTCACAAGAAAACAGGCCTAGTAGATTGTGTTGAACTTTTTATTCTTTTTAATTTGAATTTTTAGTCAATAAAGCTGTAAATACAGGGTTTGGGAGCTAAAATAGAAGACAGTCTCTCTGAGGTAATTAAAAACCATCAAAAGTGTTCATAAGTGGGACAGAACTTTTAAAGTATACATATGTAGTTCTAAAGTTCTAACTATAAAAAAATTCAGACAAACATAATTTTAAACATAGAATTAATAGTGCCTGTGAAAACACTGCAAGGCTGTAACTGAAAGGCTCCTAAACCATGCAAAAAAATGAGAGACAAGCAAGAATAAAATACTGCTCTTTAATTATGTCAACAACAACAAAAAAAAAGGAGGTCAAGATGCAGTGCTATGGGAAACTTAACCAAAGATTTCTAAATTTTTGTGGAAATGCTGTCAAAAGCTTGACATTAATTTAATTACTTTTCTATAAAAATTATTTAACTGGAATTGACATTGTTCTGACATTGTAATATGGTATCCAGGGGTATGCTTGGCAATGTTGCCCAAAGGCTTTGAAAATGTCATTCATAATACAAGTCAGAAATTGCACAGGTGAAACAGCCAGGGTCTTAATCCATCAAACACTGTTCCAACTCAACATGCTTCCCTTATCTGACAAGCTCCTTAGTGTGTCTGTTGACAGCTCAAGACACTGACTGGCTGGCAGGGAATGGGAGTCAGAGGAGGTCATGCAACACAGAGCTGTAAAAGCAGCAAAATCCGTGGTATTTCAAAATCGTGTCCTGCCAGTTCTTTATTTTTGGTTTATTTTATTTATCCAACTTCAGCATCTTCATTCATTATCATTCATTAAATTACAACAAATGCCCTACATAAAACCACTTCCAATTTGTAAATTGAAGTAATCTCTGAGAAGAAAAAAAATCATTTCTCCTTTTGACATCAGCACTTCACTTCCAATGGCCTCACTTTATCCATGAATTATCAACAAGAAAATTTCTTAATGCAGGCCATGATTCTCTCAAATCTTCATCTTTAACAAAGTGTATGTAGAATAAGCTTACCAGTAAGAGATAGTAATACCTATAAGTATTATATTAACAGTTGCACTCTTGAGTCACATTGGTGTAAATAAGACCAGGATCAGACACTGTACTTAATTTCTCATGGTGTTGACTGGAACAAGAATATACTCTTGAGAAAATGTCTGGAGGAAGAGACAGGAATTGAAAGCCAGTAGGCTAAGAGACCCCAACTGACTTACCCATGAAGAGCTGTGATATCTATTAAAAGACATTATCTCGCTTACTAAATTGGAAGCTGTAAGTCTATCAGAGGCGTTCCCCTGACAGACTTTCATAAGTTCCTATTCAGAACTTACGAAATTTGGCAGCCCTGTAAAGCAGTACCATAAATACTATTATGTCATTTGCACTAAGAGAATACTTGGGTTGCATATAAGCACACCCTTTTATTTCAGCAAAATAGTATTCATTATTCTGAAATAATTCAAAAGGCTCAAAATAACAGGAATTTGCTATAATACAATAATTCAGTTAAACATTAGTGTTTCTTTGGAAATGATTGAGAGTTTTTGACCATCAGGAAAACACACTGACCTGAAAAAAAGAGTTTAGCTTAACTGTCAACAACTTTCTCTATTGTAGCAAAAAATATGACTTGGGAAAACATTCTCAGATATGTTTTTAGCTAAATTAACAGCTTTTTTTAGGTGTAGGTTAGCCACAAAATGTGCACAGAATGTTATGTAGGCACATGTGCAACACAAATAATGTGATATCATAATCGGTATTTACTCTTTGTCCTGTATGCAGAAGACACTGATGCAAACTGCCTTAGCACCATTATCAGCTATCAAAGGAAAAAAAATTCTCTCTGAGCTTAGAGAGCATTTACACATTAGTAACATAATTTTCACATGTATATGACAAATTTGAGGTTTAATTCTCAGTCAAAAAGAAGAGTGCAGATCACACAGACAAATGTTTTATTTACTACTTTTTCTTCTCTCTCTCCCAAGAGACCTTTAATTTGCAAACCTTATTACGTCAGGTCACAAATTTAAACACATTTCCAAAAGGTCCTATGAATGAAGACCCTTGGACACAAGTGACATTTCAGGTGCAGTTTTAACTCTACTATAGCTTTCTCCACAAATTTAAGAAAGTTACTCAAGGATAGAGCTAAAGACTGATTTTGGTGCCCAATTATTTATTAAAGTACATTGGACAAGCTCCACAAAGTTATTTAAGCTCCAAGTTTCCATTTAAATCAATCAAAGTTAATCTGAATGTCTCTGTGGTCCAGACCATAATGACTGAATTTTGCACTTATATTCGTCTGAATCCCCTTTATTCCTAAATTGCTGTCTAACATTGTCAGTACCTAAAACTCCCTGGCTGCTTATATTTCCACCTTAAGGCAAAAATATCCCAACGCTGCCAAGCAGCCTAAAGAACTGGCTCTCAACCAAGTTTCAATGAGTTCCTCAAATTATAAATAATTACAAATTTACTGAGCCAGAAAGATTTTGAGAGAGAAAGCAAGAAAACAAGTAAGTGACTAATTCCACAGCTTAGCAGCACTCATGGGATACAGCAGACTTAAATTGAAGCCTCTGCTCAAGATCTAATTATTTACACAAAGCAGAACAATTCCTTCCAAAGACTGAGGAAGCATGCTGCATCTTAGAAAATTCACCTTTGTGGTCAAGACAGAACCTGACACACAGTAACGGAGTTCATGCCTCTGCTTTAAATTGGAGCTTGCACTTGACAAGAGCTGCTCTCTATTTTAGAAGTTCCCATTAAACCGGACTATCAGCTTCTCTCATGGCTCTTTTCAGAAAAGGAGGAATGACATGAGCTCTAGAGGGGGAACATCCCTGTGAACAGAGGAAAAGGAGACTGGTAATGTTTTCACACCCAAACTTGGTTGTTTCACATGTGCTGGTGAGGAAAGGCTTCAGCTGCATGCTTCTCTTCAGCATTTTTAATTACTTAGCTTGACAGATTCCTACTCAGTTTATCAACTTCAAGAACCACATTTGCAGACAGTCATGCCCACACCATCTCTGAGATGTGCCAAGATGCCCAGTTCCACCCATGCTCCACATAGGATGCCCAGCCGCTGGAAGCAATGAATTCCACTGTATGTGGGTCTAGGAGATGTGGGAACTGACAAAAGTAAGCCCTCAGTCTTGTGAAGCCAGCTGGCCAAAGACCATGAACGCCTCGAAAGGCCAGCAGGTAAAAAGAGATCTCAGTCCATGTTCTGACACATATGTAGCTGTTTTATACAAATAAATAAGTAAAACATCTCCAGTGCATCTCCAAAGCCACTTTCTCAGAACGATCAAAAGGCCCATGTCTTCATAAAAGGTTTGGAAAGTGGCAAACGTATTCAGATCCTTTTTCCACATCAGGTAGGGAGTAACTAAGACGTTTAAGCTAGAATGTACTTTATCCCTGATGAGAAGGCTACTGTACTGACGGTGCAGCTCATATCACATTGGGCCAATCAATCAACCAGCGTCTAGGCTGAATCCTGCCAGTACTTCAACATGAAAGAGATTTCAAACAGCCCAAAAGTGCATTACTTAATTGGTTCTTTGCACTGGGAAAAGAAGATATTTAGATACTCTCACTCATTACTGTTTGATTTCATAGACTTTTGTCACCTCTGGCAACATTTTGACAATCTCAGAGGTATTGACTTCCAAGTGATTAAAAAAGCAATTAACTATCTAGACAGCTTTTTGAATTTTTTCCCTACCATTTAAACAGAGTATTCCTCCAATTTACCTTCATTGTAAAGGTATTAATACAACATGGATGCTTTGGTTGTATAAATACTTGTGGCAACTGGTTAATTATGAACAGTAGCATTGACCATGGTACAATTAAAAAAGGGAGAGACAAAATGTTTAAAAGAAGTAAATTAAATCATTAGGAAGGACCATCTAAACACATGAGCAATATGAAACTTGTTTCATATAAGTTTCATAAGACTACCATGAAATCCACCAAATCTCCCTTTCTTCCCCCTTCATTACATCATCACATAACATGAAGAACAAAAAAAAGAGAAAGAAATTAAAAAAAAAAGAAAAATCATTTAAAAGCATTCAGCTCTAAAATAAACCACCAATGTGAGGAATTTTCAGTTAAAGTTGCATAAAATGTTCAATAGAAACATGAAAACATAGTTGAGTTTGGCTGGAAGGAACGTGATCTTGTTAAAAAGGGTTACTGAAACGTTGAAGTAAACGGATCTTAGCTAACACACAACACATTTGGCAGCAAACCAGAAACCCATGCCACACAAATGAAAAATAAAACATCAGCACTAAACCTTGTCCCTTTAGACACTACAACTTCCATCAGGATGAGGAGTGTTTATAATTACCAGGCTGACTAATAAATATGACTACTGCATTGTTTAGATCAACTGGATGAGCATGATACAGCTAAAATTAACCAGACTGTCCCAACAATCTCTAAAGAATGAGAGAGAAGAAGACAGAAGAGCACTCAAACAAGCCTGGAAGTCTGGAAGGGAGCAGACCTTGATAAAGTAGAGCAGTAATTATTTGAACTGACCTGAATCGGTGTTATCACACAAGTAGGGAAGGCAAAGTTATTATTCGCATGAGACCATATTTCTGTCTACTCTGCTTAGAGGTTTGTGCTATTAGAAGGAAAACCGTAACATGTAGGCAAAGGCAGAAAAATTCCCAAATTTATTTCAGATTGTAGAAACTTAGAAGTCTTTATCTCTCTTCTTTTTTCTAAATGTTTGAATTTTATGACCTCAGTATTCAGAGTCATGGAACACCTTGGCAAATTCTGCTGCATTACACTTCTAGGCTAATTTCAGATTTAATCTCTGTGCTTTATTATAGCATGTAGAAATCATCCCATTTTATACACTCACTCTGACAGTCCCTCCTGCATTTCAAACCACATCTACCCCTAACAGCAGTATCATTTTTAAAAAACAGCAGATTCCAGTTTCTCTTTGCAGTCATAACGCAGCCAAGTCTGGGTTTCTTAAGAAGTGCTTTTATTGTATAGTGGCTATTGACTCTTCAAAAACTTCATTCTTGTTGCTAGCTTATTTGTTTGCCCATCACTTACACAGGCCCAGCTGCTTTTCCAACCAAGATCACTCATCCTAGATTTTATCCAAGTTGGATTTCAGAAGCCACTTTGGTTCATATAGATATTAAATATGTAACATGTCAATTTGCCAGTGAAGTACAAACTATGAAAGGATGCTGTCTTTCAGGACCTTCCCACATTCTAAACATTAAAAAACTGCCCTAAATTCTCATAACTTCCTGGAAGAACATCAGAAGTCTTCTGCATCAAGCACCTGTCAAATGACCATAGAACTCAGTGTGATGGCCAAGAAACTGATAATACATAGATATACAGAGCACTCATTCTTTGGCTACACACAACTTTTTCTAAGCTAAAACAGACACTGTCACAGTCCTTATCAGCCTTAGTAATTATTTAATGAGGAATTTGGGTAGCATGCCAGAGCCCACTGAAGTCAGTGAGAAAGTCTTCCCCTAGTGATTACCAGCTTCAGCAGAAGCCTTTGGATTGTGCCTGTCTCTGTGGTTGCCACCCTGGAGCTGACAGAAACTGTGATGAAGCTCTGGGAAGGACTGTCTTGCTGTCTTATTCTGTGGCAAACACTCCTGTCTCCAGCAGCTGGAATCTTCCTAAGGCTTGCTGCTATCAGAACAATGTATGAAACTCACATGTTCCAAAGTCCTAAAGGCTTTGGAGGTCCTCTAGAGATCAACAGACATAAGAAAGCATTGAAAATGAAGATCCTTTCAGACAGATTAATTTTAATGTCTGTGCTTACTGTCTGGGTATTATAGTCCTGGATTGTAAAGTCATTAAAAACTGAGCTGCAGCTCTTTTATCTTTTGCTAGCCTTGTACTTTGCATTCAAGCATAACAGAAACCAATGGTAGAAAGAGGTAGTGCCTTTATTTAATAGAGCTGCATATTAGTGGGCACTTTAAAATGCATTTTTTTGCAACAAGATCCTCAAATACATTTTTAATAGGTAACACTGTATGAAATTCTATAATAGTATTTCAGAAGACTGTGACACACTATTAACAAAAAAAAATTAGACAGCATTCTAATCCTTCTATCAACTAGGCAGCAGTTCCTATTTCAAGCCAGGTAAAATAACTATGAAGAACAGAAAATTAATGTTTATCCAGACTCCTCTATATTCTCAAAAAAGCTGGCCAGAGGAATTACTGAAACCAGCCACTGGTTGTGTGCATGTCACACTCTAAATACCCAGCATGCTTAAGAACATTTAGATACATGTTTTCCTCACACTTTCCCAAGCCTCACAGATGCTGAAATGCAGGGAAGGAAGAAGTGGAGTTACGGTTTCAAGACACAGCACAAATCAGACTGGCTGCCAAGCTGCCTTTTATTTTTTATTCTTAACATTTTTTGCTTGGCTGGACAACTCCAGGGATGGTCACAGGTAATAAGCTTCCTGCTTATTAAGGAGTCCTGACAAACAATGAGTTCATGGCTTGATCCAACAAAGAATCATTTTAATGCTTAAACAAGCATCTCCCAAATAAGCAAAAAATACTGGTATGGACAGCACTGAAGCCATTTTAAGTCCCATTTTAACATGTTACACAGTTGTCAGTTATTCTTCTGTTATTTAGTTAATACTAAAAAAGGTCTTAGTCTAAGGCTGTGCAAAGTGTCTGCAAGAAGTGTACTGTAGCACTCAAAGTCCCACAGCTGAGTCACTTGAATGTCTCCAAGCTACTTTATAGATAACAGTGTTTCCCAGAATCTCCTCTAAAACATACTCCCAGGATACTCCCAGAGCTTGGATTAAGCAGCCTCAAATTTGTCTTTTATTTTTGCCTGTGACAAGAGAATTTGCCTCTGGCTGTTCATGGAACTTTAAGAATCCACTAGGCTTCTATATGTGGAACAACTATATATTTGGGACTGGAATCTGCTTTTAATATTTAAATAACAGGTTGGGCTTTTTACAGGCATAAATTAAAAAATACGGTGGTTTATTTTTAAAATTTGAAACAATGCCTAATATGAGTTCACTCAGAATCCAGTTTCTTAAAGTGCATATTCTTCCAAGCAGAAACCATGGCTTTGTTAAAATGCAAGTAATATCTACCGCCAATATTATTTTAAAACAATTATTTAAAAAATAGCATATCATGCAGTAGCAAACCAGATTATCTGTTCTTTTATTTTTTTCTTTTAATGGTCATTAAAGACAAAACGTCTAGTAAAAACATAAAGAATTCTCTGACATCTTTTAGCACTCAGCAGATGGAAAGGGATTATTAAAAATGTGACCATTTCCTTATCTCAAACAACAGGCATTTATACTTCTCCCTTCTCATCTTTATTTTTTTATTTATTTTCCCAGGTAGAAGTCTCTTTCATTTTCCTTTCAGAAACTGCATGAGACAATGCAGTACCAACTTCACAAAGATCTGGCAAAAAGAAGTTCACTGATGCTTAGTTAAAACTATTGACACAAACAAGTCCATGAAATGCTATGGAATGCCTTAGGATGGCAGAGGGGCTATATCAACACAGCACTGCATCTAAGACTAAAAGCTTTGGTGTTCTCATTTATATACACCACAATAAAACTCTCTCTTCAGCTGCTTCTCATTCAGTGAGCCTTTAAATTATTATTTCAAATAGTGAGAATACACAGGCATCTACAGTAGCCTTTAGATTGTCACTCAGAATGAAATATCTAGAGCATTATGCTGGTGTATTAAGTGTAGGAACTATGCCTTCAAACCACCTCTAAATTCTTGAATATAAACACAGAATTTCTCACCCATTCCATTCCTTTTCTGCTCTCTGGTGTTGTGCTGAAAGGTTTACACACTTGAAAGAATGGAAATAATAATAAGCTAGAATACCTCCCAATTTCCTGATAGAAATGATCTGAGGAACCTGAGTTGTCTTAGAAAAACTGAGAATGGATACAAGAAAGAAAAAGGAGGGAACGTGTTGGAAGACAATTTTCTCTCTTGGATGACAGAATCGGCACCAAGCAATTGAGACGACCAAAGAAAAACTAGCAACATTTAGGCAATCATTCAGCCAGAAGATACATTGCTTTCATGTCATCTAGGTATTTAAGACATGGAGAGTAGGAAATTTTTAAAAATTAAAACAGCAGAAAGTGCTCAATGAAGACAGGTAACTCCAAGAAACTACTTTCACATCAAAGACCTTAAATGCAAGCAGTCTATAAAAGTTTACAGCACACACCATTATTTACAGCATAATCAGTTTTTAACTGATTTCTGTTGAACCATATGTGAAGATCAGTGGTCCACAGCACTGAATTTTATCTTCAATCAACTCTATTAGTCATAACACTACAAGATGATAAAATACTTAATTTGCAGTCTGTAAAAAACCACAGATTAAGCAGATGAAACATGGGACACCCAGCTTTTCCCAAACAAATTGCAGATAAGGGCATATGATCTTTACTGGTTCAACAAAAAATGCATGAGGAGGACAAATATACATAAAAAAATAAATGCAATTTGGTCAGACTAGATCCAATCTCTGCAGCTGTACAACTTCTAAAGTGTTTAATGTCCTCTGATGTGCACAATAATCCCAGGTAAGAGGGGAATTGATTTACATTGCTTTCACAGCGTTAAATGCTCTAATTATTAAATAGCCCTCAACATATGGCAAGGAATTAAGGAATGTAAATCAGGAGCCATGTGCTACACAGTAATCACATAAATGGTTCCCAAATAGCAACACTACTTCTGGAAGGTTAGCAGAATCATACTTTCCTGATTTACACACAATTTCTGCAAACCAGTGGTGAAATACTCTGTATGATAAAGGAAAGTATTAAAATGGTAGAAGTGGTAAACAAAATTTCCTTTAGCTTCTGATTAATTTCATTAGAGCATTAACATGGAAAAAGCAGATATAAAAATGTGTTTAAAGATTAATCTTGGCATATTAAAGTGTTTGATTCTTATAATTAAAATGTATTAGACTTTTGACAGTATTAATTCAAAATCTTCTGCTGAGGCTTTAATTTAGCAGTTTGGTGAATAGTACAGCAACACATCCTCTATAGCTGTTTCTTGAGATAGATGACTCATTGTTGAACAACGCTAATATCAGAAATTAAAATGCATGCATATACCATAACGCTAGAATTTCTTACCTGTTCTACTTTGAAGTTTCCAAAGGATATTTGAAAAAACTTTCATACAGGTGTTTAAATCTGCCAGTTGTTAAAAGTGGCCAATGGTTAGTATGACAATTTTGTCTCCCTCCCTCACTTGTCATCTCTTTTGTTCTGCCCCTTCCCATGCTTCTTGTTCACAGCGGTTTTTCACCTTGCCTTGTATTACCCTAATGCTAGGTTGTTGAAAAACGGCTTTTTTTTCTACGTCACATATGTTATTTGGAGTATTTAGAAGCTACTGTCAGATATTAATTGTAGCCACTAATACTGACAATTAAAACAGACCAAAATATTGTAAAAAAAAAAGCATGTGCTGTTTTACTATACAGACAATGACCATGTCCTTCTGCATGACCCTTTCTGATGAAATACCTCTCTCTCTCTCCACACTATTAATTCTAAAAATTGGATACACTAGGTTGTGCATTGAAAAGGTTATTCTTAAAGACAGTCACGAAATAGTGGCATTGCAAGAAAACATAACAGGAATTCGTAGACAGGAGCACTGCCAGAAGCAACAGATCTGTCTCAGACCCATCAACAACAGCAGAGAACTGTGCTGGCACAAAAGGAAGGCCATGCAGTCTGTGGGTAAAGGACAATATTTGCTTTCTACCTACCCAGGAGTCTGCCTTCACATCATTTCAACATCCTCCATCCAGTCTCATTGGATAAGAAATCTTTCAGGCAGCTGGATATCAGCACCTGTACCTGGGAGGAGGGTAGGGCAAGACTGGGTTTCCAACCACAAAAAAAAAAAGTACACGGTTGCATCTACAGGGCACGTCTCACCTGGACTTGGGTAACAATATACTTAGATGGAATTAAATCAATTCATCGAATTTTGGTCAAAAAAGACAGTTGGGCATTTTTTTATAAAAATGGACAAAATAGGTATTTAGAAAAGAAAAAGGCAATATAAAAACAAGAATGAGACAGGAGGGACTTTGGAAGGTGTCTTGGGGCTCTGCAGAAGGGTAGTGATTAGAGGTTCCTGGGTACTTCCTGAGGAGGTGCTGACCTCTAGAACACACAGTATTGTGCAGCTTTTCAGTTCCCTGTACAGTGCTGAAGTAAACTGAGAAGGACTCAATGAAATACTGTTTTTTCACAGATTTAATTCTTTTCAGGGCTTCAGCATAAGGTGATATTAGGAAAAATGTGGCAAAGAACGTAAACAAGGATATTTCCTCTTCATTTTTGCAGATCCAGACTACCCAAAATCTTATAATTTTCAATGGGGTCTTTATGAATAATAAATAAGCTCAAGAGCTGTACAACACTGTGCATCCTGCTGCTCTGAAGCAATTTAAACCTTTCATTTACACAGACTTTTTCCTTCAGCTATATCCTCAGGATCTAACATACTAAACTTTTTTTTTTTTCCTTTTCCAAGTAAGATGGAAAGCTGCAGCCATTATTTCAATGTCTTGCTGGCTGTTAGTTAAAGAATCTTAGAACAACTGAGTTTAAAAAGAACCTTTGAAAGGTCCAAAGCAGAGCAATCTCTGAAGATACAGCAAGGTGCCCAGATCATATTCTGCCAAATTGTGAGTATCTCCACAAAGATGGAAACTCCACCACAACTCTGAGCAGCCATTATCTCTGCAACTGTTGAAAATCATCAGCATGTTAGTTTGCCTAGCAAAGCTAAGGAGAGAAGGAAATAATTTTTCTTCATTTTTTTTATCCTTTTAGATTATGTCTCAGAAAGACAGTATTGTTACACTGTTTTGCCACAATCAGGCCTTGAATGCAGTAGAAGCCTTTTGTGCTATGCTGAATAAATGTCTTGTGCCAGTTTTTTTCTTTATGGGTGCTAAAATACAGAAAATATATTTAAATGTGTATTTGCCATTAGAGGGCTCAAGAACAAAGGTTACAAAAACCCCACCTTTTTCTACACAAAGAAGCTGAAGGAGTTATCCATGTCCATTTAATCCCAAATTTTTAGTTTTCATTGAAAATAAAATGTCAAAATTAGGCAATTAATTGTCTTGAAAGTTATGCATGACTACTTGCCTTAATATTGGTTGTTGTCACACAAGCAGAAATCAACATTATTAAACAGTGATGCTAGTCATATCAAAGTATGATGTAATTGCCATTTTTCCTTAAATCAAACATATTCTTAAGGTCCATTTTTCCACCTTTGTGAAGGGCAGTGTATTCTGTATATTGTCTGCAAAATTGTCTGCATCCTATACATCTAAACCGAAAATGTCAAAGGCCATCAATGCTTTATTCTAAACTGGTTTAATAGCTCTTCACCAAAATTCTCACAATATCTTCAGGTGATTATATAACTGAATAAGAGATTTCTATAGCTTCCTTCTTATATTTTTAATTAGCACTCTTTTTTTGGTGTATCTTGTTTAAGAAAATATTTGAAATGTACTTTCTGTGTTTCCTATAAAAAGAATATACAAAACTGAATACTCCATGGATGCATCACAACAGTAAACATTAAAGGATTTCCCTGACATTCTTTATAAATACACCTTTTAGTGTAACCCAGAATACTGTTAATTTTGTATTACAAAACCCTGTAATTTTTACATATTGACTAATATTTTTTTCATTGTAAGCAACATATACATTAACTACTACATTTTAAGTTCATATTTTGCTTGGTTAAAATCCCCTAGTAAAAATCCATGAAATCCATTAAAATCCCCAAAGTTATCCTGGATGAATTTCTAATGCACTTAAATATTTCTGAAAATGTTTTAGATTATTTAAATAATAATTATATTTTCAATTCAGGTAGCTTTATGCAAATTGTATCATTACACAAGGGTAATAAAAACTTTGGAACTATGATATTGCATTCCTTTGGTACTTAGCTATTTAAACTAGTCAGTCTGAATGAGTAGTTGTGTATTTCAGATAGAAAAAACTTCACTGCAAGATTTAACATGATAAAAAGCCTTAGTGGAAAGCAATCAACAGTAGAATACCTTGGATATCAGCAAGACCACTGCTTCTCAGTCATTTCCTAAATAACCCAGAATAACTGCATCACAGAGAAAAGGTGATGCTTTTGATGTCTTTGTCCATCAAATCTGACTGAAAAACTTAACCACCCCCTCAGTCTGGTTTACAATGAGCACCAGTGAGCTACACAGAAATCTGCAGTACCTGCTTTCGTGGCTTCCTTGCAGATGAGACAAAAGTGAGCAAAGCTCTAATTCAGCCTTGGTGTCGTCAGCAGTAATTATAGCATTAGAAGCAAATGCCGATGCTTTGCCAGGAGAGGAAAAAAAAAGTACCAAACACACACATTCAGTGAACTGGGAGAGCCTCCCAGACTAGCTCCTCTATAGGCATATATAACTGCTGTAAAGTACCTACATTTCTGTAAACTCATCTGAGGCAGAGCATTTGACTTTTTGGAATGGTGCTGTGCAGGCCTGGGAGTTGAGCTCAATGATCCTTGTGGGTCCCTTCCAACTCAGATTATTTTGTGATTCTGCAATTTTTTTGCTTTGCATCACGCAACACTTTCCCCAGTTGCACTACTCTGCACAGTTGTAGCATTAATTTTATTTTTATGTCCTCACTGTTCATTTATTCACAGACTTTCCATAAATAAATAACCAAATAAACTCTGTCTAGCTACTCAGCCCCTATCTATACTAAACAAATTTTCTGGTTTGTTCTTAGTATCAAAGAGGTTTCTGTGGGTTTTTATCCTTCCACTTTCCTAATGAAACATTCCCTGGAATGCTTATAGCTACTGAGTTAGTTCTGTTCTTGAATTTTAGCACTGTCTGCATGCCCTGGATAAGTTATGAATGAGATTTTCATATCCTCCTCTCTATTGCTTTTCCATTTTTCAGAAGGAATGCTTTTTGCCAATATACATTATGCACAGCTCTAACATAAATTAACCTGAGTTTCTCGCTGACTCCTCTGAAAGCCCAATTAAGGCCAGATTCCATGTAGCCCTTCCAGGTATGCCCAGAAGAGGAGCATACAGTAGTTTACTCCTTTGTGTCCCAGCACAGCTACAAAGATACTGATGTTTTAGAAGATGCAAGTGCTGCTCTGAATTGCTCTGCACTAGCACTGGCAAAGAGATATTACCATTTCCAAAAGATGAACCTGGAGCAAAGAAAGGTTAAGGAAGCAAACAGAACTGAGATGGGGAACTGCACTTTTTTCCTTTAAAAACAGTAGTGAAAGCTTTCTAGTAGTGTTTTACAGAAAAAAATAGTCAAAGAATCTTCCTTTATGATACTCTGAATTTGCATTAAGTATATTTGGGGCTGACAAACACTGCTAGGTTTGGCTAGGGGACTAGCCAAGCTAGGGTCCCCCAGCTAGAGACTGCTATAGCTACAAACTCTTCTAAAGCCCATTAAAAAACTCTGACTCACAGCAATGTATAAATACAGTGCCCTAAATTCAACGTGTTTCACATTATCAGCATATGACCATGGCTGTGTTTCCTGGCAACGAAAACCTCCAAGTATTTGATAAACACACACAGACACACATATATATATATATGCATACAGCTCTCCTGATCTGGGTGGGAGACAAAGGTAATCTGTGAAAAAAATGGGTTTCCCTTGTGCTCATATTGGTGAGCACATCACACAACTTTTAACCACCGAGTCTGATATTCTACACCATTACAGTGATTCTATGCAATGAAATATCCAGTGCTCCAAAGATGAAAGATCACATCTGCAAGTGCTGACGCCTCTCTGATAGCAATGGTCAGCAAGAATTCCCCTCCATTGTCTTTGGTTTTCCTGCTCAATTAATTTCCAAAATGTTGGGAAAAAAGAGGATTTGGTTCATCTGTATGGGAAATGCAACACAGATGCTTGCTTAAAGCAATCAGAACATTTGAAAGCAGAGATAGTTCCTTCAAAATGGAATCACAGTGCATTTAATTTTCACCTTCCTACTGTCTTATCTTCCTCTTTTTTTTAACAACCACCATTCAACTCTTTGGTTACAATAAAAATGCCATTCCTGGACCTGATGAGACTGACCAGATTTGCAGAAGGATCCTGACATTTCCACAGATCTTTTCAATGTCAATATGGCACTCAAAACTTTAGATTATGAAGTCCAGTCCTCTGTCCTTGTAACTTCCCTTTCTATTTTGGTGGGTTTTTTTCTCTGACATTTAAGTTTTCTATTAAATTATGTTTTGTAAGTTTCGGAGAGCAGAAAAGAGAGAAGTTCCATAGCTGTTGGAAAGGCCAATTTAAGATGTGAAAAAGTAAAGTAGGCTGAATAACTTAAAGGAGATAGTCAGAATACTGAGGTATCCAGCATGACCGTGTCTGTTCATGGGGCAGAGAAGAGCAGACAGATAATTCAATCACTTCCAGATATTTTGGTTCCTTGCATAGTTTTAGTGCCCATTAATGTGTGGATTTCCTTTTCTACATGCTAATAAAATGACAGAATTTATGAAAAAAATGTTACTCTAAGTGTCTTGCAAATATTACAGCAAATAAAAAGAAAATACCTTCAAGATTTGTAGAAAGTCATAACCAATTAAGGTCTGTATGACTTGCCATTTGCATGGCTATATACAAATTAATGCTAATGGTACAGGAAATTTGTTTTGAAGTCAAACTTGTAATTTATTCTGATTTGACTAAACAGAAATGGCATGGAATGTTTGGGCAAAATAGTTCATTTCAGAGCTGAAAGTGCAGTCAAGAGTGTTCCAGCTGCAATCCTGTGCTTAGCATAAAATGCGTACAGAGAAAAGATTATCTCCCCTTGAATAAGCCCATGCTTATCCATATCTATACAGAAGGTTGGCGTATATATCTAAGTCATATGAGATATCTCTGGCCTCAGTGGATGGTGCAGTGTCATCTTCTCCCTGCCAACACCCATTTTGCAGGTTATTTCATCGTTATAGGGTTCATACATCACTCAAGGATCCCAGCTGGTAGGATAGCCAACAGCTAACAGCCAAAACCTGTTTATGTGACAGTGGTGTACCACCAGTAAAAGTTAAATCTTCCTCAGCAGTCTCTAGAAAATAGTACTCAATTTTGAAGTGCATCAGTAAAGCATGAAGTTACATACTGTTAGTACTCACCCCAAGTCTCTCAGTAAAATGAATTACAAATCTATTCCTTAATTCAAGAACTGCCTCCCAACCAGACATTTACTTAGCTGAATTTAGTATACAGTCTTTCAAGAAGCCTATACATTTCCCTTTTGTTTGTCAATAACCAGATAAAATGCCAGTCAGAACCCAAAACATTTCATTGCTAAAGGAGCCATTTGTTACAATGATCTAAATTTTTGCTGTAAGACATCTCTGAAAATGTCTTTCACAGCAAGTGAAAGTGGGCTGATGAACAGCTCTTGCTTTCAGAGGACTTCAGAAGAATGCATCTCAGACCCTGGACTATTTCTGTTGTAGCATGTTAGGTCAGATTGTGATCCCAGTCATAGTAGTGATATGTGCGCGATAATGCAACCTGCTATGCCAAAGTAAACATTCTACTGGTTTCAAATGAGCTATTTCATATTCATATAACTGGAAGTGAAACATAACTCAGATCAGGTATCTTAATGATGTGTGGCATGATCAGAATGCAGTAATCTCTTGCAAAAACACTTTTAGAAATTCCCAGGGCTTTCTAAGCACGTAGTGTTAAAAAAAGAAGGCTAATTATTTCCACATCTTTCAGACTACAGGTCAATACAGAAAAAGGAATAAACTGCTAGAAAATTCCTGAAATATGAAACTACATAATTACTAAGCACTATGTACAAAATCCTTGTTTGGTATGTTTTCTATCATGAATTATCACAGCTGCCATTTACAAGTGCTCTTTTAAACTGTAAGAACCCATCTATCCACAACTGAAGTATTCTTGAAGATTAAGATTAATGTGTCATGAATCACCACGGTTTAATATGCATGACACAGTTTCATTTCACACATATTCTGCATGGGTTGATTGCCATGTATACCAATATCAAACAGATGTTAATTCTTTAATTTTTTTGCTCTCAGAGTATGTTTTAATTATCTATGAGGCTTCATAAAGAAAAAGAGGGAGGTTATTTTGAAGCAAATGTAATGAAAAATATAAAAGAAAAATCCATTAGATTTTTTCTTTATTTCATGTTCTCAACAATATAATTTCATTATTAAAAAAACCTTGATATGCAAAGGAACTGCAGACTGTTCTCATTAAATGGCTTATTCCTTGTAAGCAAGAAAACTTTGAATATTTTTCTAATAAAATGCATGATTTTAAAAGCCCTGCCTATTCAACATGAGCTTGGTGACATGAAATGTTTCTGCAAGTCATTGTATGTTTCTACTATGCCTAAATTCTTAAATTTGAGTATTTTGCAAAGAAATCAAAACTCCTTGTAAAACATGACTATATAAATTCCCGCATCAACAGTGCTATAGGTCCCATGTATAATCCAAATTAAAAAGCCTTTGAATATAAAATATTTCACAAGCCTCCACTGTACAGAGGCCAGAAATGGAAATCAAAAGACATCCCAGGTTAAAAGCAATGTATAATGAGAAAGTTGTTATAGTCAGCGTCAGCTCCCACTTTCTGCTGTGTCAGATGCAAGCCACAATTCTCCAGGACCAGAACAGCAACAGAGCCACAGGTCAGGATGGAATAGTATTGGATAAAAACTCTCAGCTATAACTAATGCCTTATTTGATCAGAGTTTTTATTGTAATTTTTATTGTTATTGGAAGCTGGGGCATGTCTGTAGCTTTGGGCCTGATCTTCCTGTAATCAACAGGAACAGGAATGGCTCCCAAGGATTTTGCACTAGAATTAGTTTCACCAAGCTGAAACAGTCTCCAGGTTGGAAATTACAATCACCAAAACTGTTAAAAATAATAATAATAATAGCCAAAGTGTATATTTGAATAATACATGTCAATATTAGATAGTATAAATACCAATAAACAACAATAGTAGATATTGTCAAAACTAAGATATTTAGCCCCACTCTATGTCATAGAGATTTTTCTGTACACAGTAGTATTCTCAACACCATAAAAATTATTTAAATTTCTTGCTTGTATAATACATACTGACATAGGATGGCATACAGCTTTAATATCAAAATGTGAACTGACATTTTGAAAAATAACAGACAGTCATGGTACAAGAGTGCAGTGACCTCTGTCCTCCAATATTCCCTTTTTCTGTATATTTTTTCCAAATGCCCAAATAAGTGTGAGGTGCCCAGAAACAAAACGCCTATTACCAGTGACACCCTAACTCCAAAGAAGTCAAAATCACAACATTTTCACTGAATTTACTGGGCCAAGGACTGAATCTAAAATGTGGAATTTATACACATCACACAAAACACTTGTGCAGAATTCTGAAAACATACACCTATCGCATTGCAGGGAATTAAGCCTGCATTCCTTGCTCAACCAAAATTCCCTGACTGGAATAACAGCTTTGGATGTTATTTTTGTTCACATTCTGTTTTACTATGTTAAAACACGGGATCTTTTTTTCTTTTTACTTAAGATAAATGTGTGAAAGTACCTTCTTTCCATTCATAGATGTTATCTTCCTCAAACTTCAAATGATTCATCTGGGTGAATGTAGTTATAAATAATTTATCGAGATACATACCAGTTGTTAGGGAAAAAAAAACCCGAAGGAAGAATATCACTGCATAAAATCTGAACATTAAAATTGATTTTTTAAAATCAAACTTTAATTGGTTTTATTACCTCCTAATCCAGGTCTGAGGCGATTATCATAACCATCCAGAAGTCTGTCTAGAATTCTTGTAAAGATGGTGATGTTATTCTTAGCTTCGTCTTCCAGCGAGTCAGCCAGTACTGATCTAAATGGATATTTTACATTTTAGAAGGTGCTAAGTATGTTTTAACATACACTCAACATGCATTTTTTTCAGGCTGGCCTTTACTTGCTGCATTCCAACAGGAAAGTTATATTTAACAGTATGCAAATACACGATTTATATGTAACAAGTTCAGACATTTAAGAGTCAACAGCATACTATTTAAAATATCCAGGAATCATTTTCCAGCAGCCTTTACTTGGCGGCATCATTTCATTACTGTGAGTGCTACTTCAAGCTCCACTGACACCGTTAGTGGAGGCTGTGCTGGTGCAAAACCCTAGAGGAGCTTCCCAGGCTTTGGTGGCATGTCACTCCTGGACCGATAACCCAGGACCCCATGCACAAACCCATCTCCTTCCAGCTCTATCTTATCTGTCCTCACATAGGTACACTCCATCTCTGGATAAATCCTGTGGATTTGCCTCCACCCAATGGTCATGGAATGTACATGACCAGAAGAACTAACATGAGGGAAAACTCCAGCGATCATGCTCAGGGAGTCCTCTGACGCCAGCAGTTGGTGGGAGGGAACACCAGTGCTGACTAGCAAGCTGCAGGATAGCTGTGGACAGCCTTCATCTTTCCAAAACATATTTTGTCATAAAAAGCACTATCTGATATTCCATCAGATGCAGACAAACCTTATAAAGATTGGATGGAAAAAGGAATCATAAATGAAATGTCAAGAAGAATCTCTAGATCACCGATTGTTTCAAACTTCCCCAATAAAGAAAGAGACATTGCAGCCTTTATGGATCAAATCTCTGTGGAACACGCTGGGGGCTGGAATATGAACCTGCTGCCCAGCCAGCTGTGGTTCCAGAATCCCCGGAACTTGGACACCCAGACCAAAAGGGTTTGTGCCAGGGAAAACCTGACACGAAGAAAGCTTACACATGCAAATGTTACCGTGCCAACAATTTTAGGCACTATGCATGTGACATACGTGAGCCCATCAGTCTTATCTACATGAAACCAGCATATTGGTATCAAGGAAATAAAGCATCATATGCTACACACATTACCATTCACACCTTTTCAGCTACCTAAATTTTTAACCCTAAATGCTTGAGCATTAATCATCTTGAAATGATGGCATTCTGAATGCCATAATAGCAAGCATGTTTTCTTCCTCCTCCTGCAAGCCAAAAGTAGGTTTGGGTGATATTTTCTCTAAAGTAAGCTATAAAATGATTAAAGACAAGGCTGTATGTTGGTCCCCAGTTCAATAGCATAAAGAAGTATTTAAATGTAAATCATTGCAGTCTGTGCTTTCCATTATATAAACCATAGAATCGACCCAAATCGGGTAACTTATAAAGAACCCATGAAAATGTCATGTGTGATTTTACTCATGTGTCAGTTTTTTCTTAGTTGCAATTACTGGATGGTTCCTTTTCAGTTCCTAAAATGTATCTTTGTACTCATGGATTACCAGAGTACATCTTTGCCATTTTTCAGCTTCTTGTTGAGATAGAACAGTTTTTGAACTCAAGATTCCACTAAAAAAAATTAGATCAATACAATTACATCAAATTAGGGTCAAATCCTCAAACTTTACTCAGGCATAAAGTCTTTAATAACGCATATAGTCTCTCTGACGTCAGTAAGATTACTCATTTGAGTAGGGTTTGCAGAATCTGGCCCACTGTGACTCAACTAATACTGCACCATAGTTAGGTATAAAGTGAAACAGAAAATATAGTTTCAGAAAATATTTTGTTCTCTAGGAAACAAGCTAAAATATTGAAAACTTGTTAAATCATAAGAAACTTGCATTATACAGCATACAATCTTTACCATATTAGGACAAGACCTACTGCAGCCAGAACTAAAGCAAGTAAATCAGTTACAAACTACAATTAATTACGTATTTAGGGCCTGTGAGCAACACAAAAGTATAATGTAATAAAAATTACTTACTCTTATGCTGTCACTTTAGAAATTGAGAACTCTAAACAATATAAGAAAAGTTGATTATTAAATGATGCTATTGTTTTATTATATGTGATTGTGAAGTTGTATGCTATCTCCACCTAGAGGTTTAAAGCTTAAGCATCATTTTGAATTCTATTATGTTTGACCAAAAAAAAAAAAATCAAGGGAAAAAAGGCATGCCCATATTAATAAATATATGAGCATTATTTTAAAGACAGTGATTTGCAGTGTGACCTCATGATAATTTGCTTCTCCATTTTGTATGGTACAGAATCACAGTGATTCAGTAACTCAAATCTTTAAGATCCAAAAAGGTATTTAAAGAAATTGTTATTTTAATGGTGAAATAAAGAATCAATTCACAAACCATTTAAGGAAAAGAGACCAGGCTTTTATGGTCCCTAAACTACATTCTACTGCATTTGCTCTCGAAACTATGTAATACAGCATTCAAACAGCTAAGAAAGATTTTTTTTTATTATTACGTTACTACATACTATACTTTTATAACCTCTCACACAAGCTTACCCTTAGCAGATTGTAACATACATGTTCGCAATGAACGACGAAACTAAATGTCCTCTCACCTTGTTGGTAGCCACACCAATAAAACGAGAAGAACCAACTGCATCTCGGAGAGTGCCAGCTTCCTCTTCATCGCTGCCCTTCGCAAAACCTAACGGTGCAAGAAAAACACAAACCCACTCTCAGCCACAGTCAGTCTCCGCCAAGCAGTGCTTTCAACTTAACCCGAGGAAAATATGTCACTTCACTGGAGAAAGGAAACCACTGGATTTCCGCAGCACTTTTCAGTACTAGCAACTTATTGTATCTCCATCTTTCCCAACGATCCTGCTCTGTGCAAGGAGGCAACGTATGATCAGAAGTGGCATGTGAGCCGGCGCATCAGATGCTTTCCTGTTCCGTGATGTGAAAGCCCCGAGACGAAAAGGAACAAAAAATAAAAAGCGTACGTATGGGAGGATGGGGGTTTAACCACCCCTCGCCTCACTACGGCACACCGCAGCCGGGGGGCGGGAGGCAGAGTCATGCCATTCGCCGGGGCTCGGTGCGGGGACCGCGGGCGAGCCGCCCCTCGTCGCCGCCGAGCGCCCGGCACGTTTGACAGCCGCTCGGCAAAGCACCGGCGGCCGCCGCCGGGGGACGGAGGGGGGCGCGGGCAGCCCCCGCAGGGCGACAAGTTGCGGAGCGCAGCAGAGCCCCCGACAGGGGCAGGCGCCGTCCGCCCCGCGCCGCCCGCAGCAGCTGGGGACCCCCGGGGACCCTACCTGGGAGCGGCGGGCGGGCGGCCGAGGCGGGGAGGGAGGGGAGGCGGGCGCCGCCGGCGAGCGGGGCAGGCGGCACCGAGCGCGGCGGGCAACGAGCGCGGCCGGGACCGAGCGCCTGGCGGGCGCGCGCGCGCGTGCCTGCGCGCGCCGGGGCGCGGGCCCGCGCCGCGGCACGCGCCGGGCACAGGGGCCGCGGCGTCCCCGGCCCCGGCCCGGGGCGGCGTCCGCGGCCTCGCAGCCCGGAGCGGGCGGGCGCGGCAGCGTCGCCGGTGCGCGAACGAGAAACGGGGCGAAAAGCGCTCCCCGGACCGGTACAACACATTTTCCGTGGCCCTCCCTCCTCAGCCTCTCGATGGCCTCCGGTCGAGTGTGCGTTTGCGGGGGCACAGCCCCAGCAGCCGCGCCGCGCTGCCCCGGACTGCGGCGGGAGCGGGGAGCCGCCAGCCCCGCTCCCACCGCGCTCCCCGGCTGCCTCATTAACATTCCCTTCCCCACTTGCCCATTGGCACAGTCTAATTGGCATGCAGAGAGAAGAAAAGTCTATCATTTAACGTGAGCTCAGGATGCAGGCAGACAAGGAAACAAACCTCGCTTGTATTTTTTTCTTTTTTCCCCCTCAAATCGCGTTACTTTGCGGTGTATTCTCTTTTAAAGCACGTTGCCCTCCTTTCGTATATGCAGTCCTTCTCTGGTAGTAGCTGGAGCGCGGCTGGGATTCATTCCCATTGATTTCAGGTTTTCCAGTACAAGTAGAACAGGACAGGCTTGATAATTAAAGATAAGGGTTTATATTTAGTGTACCCTCCTTTTGCATTGTTAACTCGGAAAAAATTAAATAACGCTGGCAATAATATTTCAGCTTTTTCTCTTGTTTTAAAACCAATCCTCATTTATCTCCTTTCCTTTCAATCTCTTAACTGCCCAAATCACCATCTCAATTATCCTCTCTTAATGTCACTGTCCCGCTTATGGTGTTTAACTGAAATTATTCTGATGAAGTTCGGTCCTGAATCAATACCAGTTCCAAAATGAACATGTGAAATAGGATGCACAGACATGAAAGGGAATGGGGAGGGGAAGGGGGGCGGAGGAGGGAGGGGAGGGAAGTAGGAGGGAAGGAGAAAGAAGTAGGGAAAAAAGAAGAAGAAAAAAAAATCTTATGTTACCTATAGAATTGGGGTGTTCCTGCTTCCTAATTGTTGCCGTTTGCAATTGGAGGTGTCCTTGTTTCTTTCTCCTTTAGTGGTTTAATGACTCCACAGTAGAGGCTGAGAAACAAACGAAGGAAGAAAAACACTTGGGCTATCAAATCAATTTGTTCCTTCCAGCTTGGAGATATTTTGTAACCTGGAGTAAGACTGAGAAGAGAGAAGGCATAAGCTGAATGGTTTTCTTTTAGAATAACCAGTAAAATGACAGCCCAAACTGTGGAAAATGACAAAGATAAGGACACAAGAGCAGAAACTGAAATCTGAAAAACACTCTTTCAGCAGCCATCTAACCCTGGCTGTGTCTAAGACACAAGGCCCTCATCTTTCCCTGTCCAGATGTGAAAATGTGCTCTGTTCATTGTCAGGTACCTATGGTCGATCTAAAGTCTTCTTTGGATCTGCCTATAAATCCTATGTATTTAACAACTGATACTAGATGCAAAATCAACCCTCACAGTAAAGAAAACTAGTTTTAACTGCTTGTCTTCAGCAATGAAAAAGTGACCTCACAGATATCAAAATGGAGGGGAAAAAAGCATCACTGAAAATGAAGAATCTTCATTATTTATTCTTATATGAAACACATTATGTAATCCAAGCAGAATTATTTAATTTTTTCCACAGATATTCATGGCATTCCTTCTCAAAACACACTTCCAGTATTATTAATACTGGAGCTGTAATCTAATTTTCATATGTAAGTTGCATCAAAAAATAGAAAAACTCATTAAGGAAAGCAGTCACAGTGGCTCCTTGTTGCTATGATAGCATATTGTTATTCTTCAAAGGCCACATGGGGTAGGTATGTATTTATAATGAGCTTGTGTCATAGACTTTCCCAAGAAAAATGTGTTGGGTTTTAGGCTCTAATCACAATTCTTACCTGTGATGTTATTTGATATTTACCATAGCTTCATGCACTGAAGTCATAGTTCAGATCTGAGATTTTAAAATAACTCGTCATACCCATTTCAAACTAGCTAGACAGCCCTGTGAGGCATCCCAAATCACAGGAAAGCTGAGTGCAGGGACAAACTACTGTGGCAACATAAGAAATCAGAGGCAATATAATTGCTAACAGAGGAGTTTTTCTTCTAGGCTCACATCCTTACAACCTGTGCTGCTGGTCAGCTGGACAGTATTTGGGGAGAAAACTGTGGTATTGCTGGGGTGTTATTTTTTTTTTGTTGGGTTACATGCAAGCACAGCTCAAAAATGTTAAATGTGTTGGCTCTAGGTGGTTGGAAAAAGTGTGCTTGAGCCCCCTCAGGTGCACAGTCAGCAAGGACCCTTCTTATCTTCTGCATTATTATTTGTGGTATGGTATTGAATGCTCTCATTCATTATTGAATTTCAATTAACTCCAAGTGATATGTGGCATCCAACACATCACCTGAGTTTGTGAAACTCTCCTGAGTCCTGATGCAAGCACCCTGGAAGGTGGGGAGTCATGACCTTAGTTTGAATAGGACTTGAAATAGTCCATAGAAAGGTATCAAGCCTACAAATTGTTACTTTTGAAGTATAAATAAAATATTTTACTTTAAAGGTTATATTTCTTTTTCACTATATTTGCTGCAATATATAAATAGAATTCAATCCCTATTTTGATATTTTAAAAAATCTTAAAAACAAAGGACCTTACCATCCTATTATCCCTCTTGTCAAGGATCCCAAAACTCTCCACAGGGTGATAAGTGACGTTTCAGAATTCTTTTGGGCGATTGGAATAACTTCCTATGTGAGCACAAATTGAATAGCAGGGTAGGTATGTGACATTTCAGAAGCACTTTTTAGAGTTTAGAGGTAATAGAAACACAGGAGAGGTTAAGCCAAAGCCTAGTCATTATCCAGACTGCAAAACCCTAGATTGAATACTTCCTTTAAAATTGTGCTTATAAGAATCATTTATATGACAGAGTTACACCATCCTTCAGACAAAATAAATTACTCAAAGACAGTACCTCCGATTTGTAGTCACTAGGGAGGTCGCAGTAATCATTTTCTGTCATAGACATAATCAAACAGTGCAAAACAGAACTTAATACATAATTCTGATCTGGGGTACATTCGGCAGTATAGCATTTCCAGAAAAAAATTGGCAGATTGAGGTAATCAGCATTTACTTTATATTGCTTAAGAATAATCCCCATCCTTATATCTAGGCCAGAAGCACTCTGAGCTGTAAGGATATAAACAATAATCACTGGGGTTAAATGAAGTGATGCATATGTGTGAAAACTGAAGTGATATATCAGAAATTTTTGTATGTGGCAAGCAGTGGATTTTTTAGTATAAATTAAGCATTTTATAAATATTTTTATCTCTAAAAAGGCATAAAACATATTTCAATATGATATTAACCTTTTCATAGACTGTTTCATCCTTTCAAAAATTCTATTTATATTAAATAAATAGTTAAATATAAGTTCAAATGTTTGAGATATATATCCAAGACATAATTTCTATGTAATTTTAACAATGTATGTTATCTTATTTCTGTAAATAATGATGAAATAAAATGTTGAGGGGGGGAATTAGCTTTTGACCTAGTCAGTCCCTAGGCTGACTCATCATGCAGGTACATGACTGCTAGTCTGATAAAAAAGGAGAAAGCTGTTTTTTTTCAGGAACCCTATGAAATGATGATGGAAATCAGATATCTATAAAAAGACTCAGGTGTCCAAAACTCCTTTATGCAAAATTGAAGCCCAAATTTCTCAGAGTTGAAATTATTTTGAGATGCACCATCCAACACTAGATGCTAGTATAACAAGGAAGCACGAAAAATATTACAACTTTACGTAACACCCAGCATCGCAAGGGTCTGAGGAACTCTTAGAGTTTCCAACTTGACTGTGTCACAGATTGGGAAGAGTTTCAGTGCTTGTTCAAAAGCTCTAGCTATCATACAGTCTTCCTGAC
Source organism: Prinia subflava (assembly GCF_021018805.1). Lineage (NCBI taxonomy): Eukaryota > Metazoa > Chordata > Aves > Passeriformes > Cisticolidae > Prinia > Prinia subflava. The sequence continues at coordinate 25,357,176 of NC_086253.1, forward strand.
TGAAGAGCAAAAGCAAAGGGCCAGTGCCAGCTTTATTTCAGCTGTGTGTAATCGGCTTTAAGTTGCTTTCCAGTGTGCACTGAAAAGTTCAGCAGAACAGGAAATCTAAATGAGCTTTCCCACCTGAAATACTGATGAATGTTTCTTCTCTCCCAGGATTGTACTTCTCCCAGATTTGAACCTTAAATGCCACATGAGGATTTTTAGTTTTCTCCAAATGCAAAGATATCTACAACAGGGGTGAGCAGAGAGTCTTTGCTATCACAAGTAGTGAAACTTTCATCATCCTTTTAGAGTAGATCTTCCTTGGGGGAGGAAATGTAAGACAAGTGACAGAGGACTATGTAACACATTTATCAGCTGGGACAGGAAAGCTCAGGTAAATAGAACTGGCTAATCACTCTTGGTCTGAGTTGAGAGGAAGGGGAGGTCTGCTTTTATAAAAGCAACACTTTTCTTCATCTGCAAATCCCTGTTTTCTGCATTATACCTGCAGCTAAAAATTAGTTTACAGCAAAATGAGACCTTTACTTGAGTAGACAAGACAGAATGCTGAAAATTAAAATATATGCTAAATTTTTCTAGAAATATAATTATTTTGTGTTATTTTTATAAATACAGTTTGTCCTTCAGCTCTTCACTTAAGTTTTTCTTGGACTCTGAAGATGTTTTTAAGGTAAAGCAACACAGATCTATGATGTTTCATGTTTCAGGTGTCCAGTTTGGGGCAAGTAGAACTTATTTATTAGACAGATAGAAATATACTTAATTTCTAAAAATTAGTGTTACAACATAGAACTACTTTGAGTTTCACTTTGTCTGAATATATTTTAAAGTCCAAAACCAAATCCCTTTGTATTGATACAATGAGGTTGATATTCAGAGAAAATTCTACAAATGTAGGGCAAGTTAAAATCAACCCTTTTTCCAGGAATAGAAAGAAAGACACTAGACTTCAGCCACTTTGTGTGGCCTAAAAAATTGCCATGTGCTGACTTTGCAGCCTGGTAATATGAGAAATTATTTGTCAGTGGTTATCTTTATTTCTGCAAAAGCCTCCTCTCCCCTTGTCACTAGCTGATATTGGCCATCCTAAATAATGTTTGATGCACACAAATTTATCAGTTATCACAGGATCTTCCTAAGCCTCAGGGCCTCAGACAACTTCTTAGAGAATGTGCTTCTGAACGTCTCTTTCTCGTGCCATAATGCAGGCTGTGGGCAGATGACACAATTGAGCAGTGATATTTCTATGTTTAAAACATCTATTTAATTACTTAAATTCTGCTTCTGGGGATTCAGTAACATGAAAGATCAGTTAAAATAAGCAGAAAGCTAAATGGAGCATAGTATGACAAACAAAGGGTTTAAGGAGGGATGAATTTTTCAGACAAACTGGTTCAAAAAGTACTGTCTTTTGTAAATAAGCAGAAGTCACTCCAGAACAAGAAGTACAATACAGATCTTCAGATTGCCTAAAAATTGCCTAAATTGGCAGTTCTGGCAGTGTCAGGTTTTGAGCAGAAAATAATCATGGGGTGTTTATTCCTACTAAGAGCACATTTAAATTTTAAATTTTTTTAAAAATGGATGCTTTTCTAAATTCCTTATTAAAAAACAATCATCCTTTGGCCTTATTTCAGTGCTGCTCAAAAAAATGGCCAGAATTCAGTTAGCAGTCTGTTCAATAACCCCTCCGAGTAAGGAAAGCTTTTGTTGCTGATCCAAGACTACATTATCCTGGGTGGCAAAAAGTTTGCATTTTAAAAATTATTCTGCCTCCCAGGACTTCAAAGAGTTTTCTCCTGTCTTTGACTAATGTTAGCTAAAACACACACAAAGGTGTTCTTCTATCAGTAACAACAAATAATCCAAAGACAGTTTTAACATGAAATGTCTTGCCTAGCTTCAGGAAGAACAACTACAACAAAAAATCACATCGCTACACATCTGAGTTAACACAAATGTAGCTTCTTCATCGATGGAGTCTGGGAGGAGAAGTGTTGTGCTATGTCCCATGTTTTTTTAGAAAAAAACATAAACCATATAATTGCTTAGGGGTGTAGCTACAGTTCATAACAGTCTGCTCACATTTTGCAGAAGCATGGAGTTATATATATCTGGGTTCATTAACTGCCATTACAGTATTTTATGCACTTAAAAGAAGAATTTAGCTTTTCAGCACACTGCAGATGACATATTATGCAGGATGACAATTAAATCATAGTATAGACAATTGCATAAACAAACTGCTGGATTTCAGTGCCTGCTCTAAGTATTGCCATTTCCTAAACTGCCCCTTGCTGCACCAATAGATAGAGAGATCAGGAAACTTCCAAGCTGGGCAGATGAGAACCACCCCAGGACCTGAGGAGGTGATTAGATGGATTCTCAGCCTGAGAGGAGGGTCCTCCTGCTGGAGGAGGTTGAATTACCCAATGATTTCCCCTAGCATGCACCTAAGCTGGCAGTATGAACCCTTCCTTCACTCTTTCTTGCTTAAGCACAAGAGATCTTTGTGTGGATGAAGGTTCTCTATCTCATCTCACTTCCAAACATGTAGATGCCAAGTACAGCCCAGAGGCTGAGAAAAAGCTGCAGATTTTGGCTGCTGTCAGTACAGCTGCCTTTCATTGCTTTGAGAATGCCCCGGGCTAAAATAAATAACCAGATAAATGGATGACAGTTCATATAAACAGTCCTGATTTACCTTCGTCTCCTTTCAAGCAATGAATCACCAGTAAAAGAGTGATGACTCACTCGGGGAATCCAAAACATGCTTTCTCTTTCATATGTGAGTCTGCAGTAGCCATCCATGCTCCAAAGGGGGAGAAAACTGGGCTGCATTTTAATGTTCATTTCCACAAGGCTGAGTCAAAGCTGCTGGTAAGTGCCAAGGAATTTTCAAGGAAAAACAGCTGCCCTCATATCTCACGGATGTAGCAAGAATGTATAAATAGTTGCACATGGCAGATAGTCAACACTGAATTGTGTTTGTGAGAGTCTGGGTAGCAACTGCTGGACGCAAGAAAGCATCTGCCATAAACATAAAATGCTACTGTCTACAAAGTAAGAACTGTGTTACCCAAAAGCTCTTGCGTGGTGCTATTCACCTTTGCCACACAAAAAGGGGTGCCTGGGGTAAGAGTTCATTAAACATCACCAAGATATTTGAGAATAGAGCTTGTTGTGTCCTTTTTAATTGATTCTGTTGTACCTGGCTATCACCGTGGAGGCCTAGCCAGAAAACAGACTGGGGACACAGGTCTGGGTGCAACAGAGCAGCAGGGCAGAAGACCCGGTTTATTTACAAAAACCTACTTTTATACTTTTTCTATTAGGCCTGTGGATTGGAGGAAGGAATTCCCACCTCCACACCACATTGGTTAAGGGGACTGTCACACAGTCTTGTTTGTCCCAGCAGGGAATGTAAAAACAATGGCTATGTTTATAGAACATAGCTGATGTTTACATTAAAAGAGCGTGAGAAGGTACGGACTTCTCCTTTAATATGAACGCTCAGCCAAACCAGGAAAAACTCACGGCAACATCTCACCCTTTTAAGTATATTAAAAAAGAAAACAAAAAAAAAAGAAAAATGAACAATTCTATGACAGGAAAAAAGAAAGAAAAAAAAACCTGTATAAAGTTCACCGACCTTCATTTAGGTAACGGTGTGAGGGCTACATGTTGGTCTGATTCTGCCTTTGCTACCCAGGGTTTCACCCTGAATCCCTTGCAATAACTTGCTCAAAATATCTCGAGCATAGTCTAACATAATTTAACCAACACCCTCATATTTTTAAATTTTTATAAGATACAAGGGAATATACGGTGCAAAAGGCAGGAGCATTCCAAGAAAATTTTACTACTCAGTTCAAAATTCTGAACCCCAAAAGTTCTGTCCCAAAACCACCACCCCCAAACAACGTGCCCTTTCCCCACAGAGGTCACAATGGCTACCATACATAAAACTGAACCATAGCAAACAATTCCTCTGAGTCCATGATTAACAGTCCGCTGGCTCTCAGCATCACACTGCTTCAGTCAGTCTTTGTCCAGCAGCTCCACAGGATCCAAAGTCTCTATGGAGGCCATATAGGAAAAGAGAGGATGCCAGTCCGTGTCCATGTCAATCAGATCTCGAAGAGGCTTCTCTGATGGGTGGCACTAGGGTGGCACAGGATGCAGGATCAGACAGGATCAGTCCAATGCACCTGAGGCAGCTCAGCAGACTTTCAGTGGCCGCCTTCTTAGCATGGGTCGCAGAACCTGAGGATAGAGAACTTAGAAAACACAAATTGAGCAATTGACTTTTTCTCAAAGAATGCATGATATATAGGATGTGGACGTAGAAACCCACTGCAAGGTCCAAGGAAAACTGACCATAGCTATGTGGCAACATCAACACTTCCTACACTTGAGATGATGGCTGTACACCAGCCAGAGAATTTTGCTCTTGTTCTAGAGCTTGGGAAACTGTTTCGTACCCCTGATGTCTTCGTCTTTTTCTTCGCCTCCGAGTTTTCAGGCTTGGCAAGGGCTCGGCATGACCCACTGCTTTGCATGTTTCTGCAGTATGGTCTGGACCCCCACATTGTGCACAGAAAAACAAGGGAGTCACTTTCTGTGCCTCCTTTTCCTGTTCTCCACTAGGCTGAATATCTGCCTGTGTCTCATGTCCAGCATTCTGCCTCTGTTCAGCCGGCTGTGAAGCAGCCGTTGGGGTAATCACCATAGACTCACAGGTGTTCAGAACTGCACCGGTCTGGATCATTTTCAGGACATTAGAAGTCTCTGGAATGGTTTCCAGGAGCCTCTGGTAAGCAGAATTAGCATGGCTCCATGCTAATTGCTCCAGCAGTATCATTCTTAAGGTGCTATCCTCGACTCTCACCTCTATAAATTGCATCAGACGCGATATGAATTTATGAAAAGCTTCCTCTGGCTTCTGTGCTATGTCTAAGAAGTCTTGCTTTGGGGAGAAGGATAACTTGGTTTTTATCAATGCAGATATCCCTATGTATCTCCACGAATCTAAGACAGTGCGAGAAAGGCCAGTTTGCACATCAGGGCAAGCATATTGACTCCTCCCCATAAGTAGGTCAGCTCCGACCCCAAACAAGGGATCGTCTCGAGGCAAGTGGCTATTTCTGACAGCCATTTGTCCAGCTAGGGATTTCCAACTTCTCTCAAAGGTAAAAACCTGTTGAGGTTCAAACATCACTGTTGCAAAACCTCTTATCTCATAAGGAAAGATCAAATTCTCAAATTCTGCACTGATCCATTGAATTGCCTCAGTGAAGCTTGTATTATTTTTTGCCACATACCTTAATAAGGGAAACGGGACTGCCCATGATGGGTCATCATGGCTATGATGCTGTGGAACCAAACCCACAGGTCCCTGAACCGGCTCGGGCAAAGCTGCATCTGCAGGCAGCAGCTCTGTTATCTCAGCAGCCTGATTTGGCTGGGATGCAGGACTAAAAACCTCATCCAATTTCATGACAGGAAAAGCGTGCATATCAGACAACGCTTTTGCCCCGTTATCATCTCCCACAGCCGACCCGGCCCCGCAGGGGGGGTGGGCGGGGGACAGTGACTCACTCAGACTCCTCTCTGAGTGGGGGGGTGTTGGGCAGGGGGGCATGGCCGACGGGCCACAGCTTTCAGCTCCTGTTCCGTCAGCCGATGGGTCGGTGGGCGGGGCCAGAGCTGGCGGCAGCTCTGCAGTGTCAGCGCTCGGCCCCTGCCCCTCTGAATGGAGGGGGCGCACGGCTGCGCCGGGCGGCAGCGCGGGGGGGCTGCCCGGAGTGGGAGGGCTGCCCTGCGCAGGGCACGGCGGGACAGGACCCGCGTGCAGCAGCTGGCGGGGGGCCAGGACCGGGCGGGTGGGACTCGGTCAAGCCGGCGGCTCGCCCTCCGTGGGTCGCGCGGGAGGGAGGGGGGGGGGCGGTGCGGGTGACCCCACGGCTGCAGCGGCCGGGGCCCGGGGCGGCGCAGGGGCCGCCCCTGCCGGGTTCCTCCGCTGGAGCGCGCACGGCGCAGCGGGGGGCGGGGCGGGGCAGCAGCGGCTCCGCCGCGAGCGGCCGGGGGGAACCAGCAGCCCCCGCGGGCGAGGGGCGGGGCGCGGCGCCGGCGACACGGCGGCCTGGGTCGGCGCGGGCGATCCTCCGCGCTCGGCGTGGGACCCGATGCCGTGCGCTCTGCCCCCTCGGCACCCCAGCTCCCCGCCCGCCCAACCGCGCGGGGAGCGGACCGAAAAAAGCTTCCCAGCCCTTCCAAAATCCCTGCTGGGCGCGCCCAACCCCCGACATGGGGGTTGGGATCTCCTGCATTGGCTCTAACCCTGCATCAGAGCAATCCTCGTCAGAAGCGACGGAGCTCGCAGGGGACCCAGTCCTGGTTCCTGTCGAAAGCCCAGAATCAGCTTCGAATTCCTCTCCAGCCTCTTTTAAAAGCAGGAAAACTGTGGTCCATGCCCGTAAAAGAGTGCCTGCCTTAGAGTTTCCGTCAAGGACGGATGAGAAAAGGCTTTTCCCCAGGGTTCTCCATGGGCCAATATAAAGTGCCTTTTCAGCAGTATGAAAAATTCCAAGCTTTTTTCCCCAGTTATACAGTTCTCTTACGTGAACCTCGGTCAGGTCAGCATCACGGGACAACAGAAAGGAGTGGAGCAGTTCCATCATCAGTCGTTCCTCTGAGAACATCGTGGGTTTCTTCTTTTTGCAGCTGTAGAAGGCAGATTTTTTCTTCTTTTTTCTTTTTTTTTTTTTTCTTCTTTTTTCTTGCCTCACTAGCTTGCAACTTGACCACGTGGGTGCCAGTTATCACCGTGGAGGCCTAGCCAGAAAACAGACTGGGGACACAGGTCTGGGTGCAACAGAGCAGCAGGGCAGAAGACCCGGTTTATTTACAAAAACCTACTTTTATACTTTTTCTATTAGGCCTGTGGATTGGAGGAAGGAATTCCCACCTCCACACCACATTGGTTAAGGGGACTGTCACACAGTCTTGTTTGTCCCAGCAGGGAATGTAAAAACAATGGCTATGTTTATAGAACATAGCTGATGTTTACATTAAAAGAGCGTGAGAAGGTACGGACTTCTCCTTTAATATGAACGCTCAGCCAAACCAGGAAAAACTCATGGCAACACCTGGCTTTGTGCTCTGAGCTCATTCTAATGGTTTCTGTTGTCTTTCTAAGAACCTGGACAGGTTCTCACCTTGGCCTGGCCATTTCCTGGCATAGGTGGACAAGTTTCATGCCACATTTGGGAACATGGCAACAGGCCCTTCTTCCTTGTTTGGGCTTCCTTTTTGTCTCTACACAATTTCTTCACTGTGCCACCTGGCTTAAGAGGATTGATTTGGTGTTTTCCTGGGAAGCCCTAAGGGATGCAGTGGGTACACAGGGACAGCTCCTTCCCCACCCTACCTGGGGAGTGCAGGGTCACATTTGATGAAGGAAGCTTTTAGCTAATCCAAATTTGCCACTGTACTGAAATTGCACTAGAAAGCAGGCATGAGCGTGGCCAGATGTCACAAACATGCTTGTTAGCTGGGGCAAGATGCTCCCCAGTGCTGACTCTCAGTCTGTTATCACAAACACCAGAGGCAGAGGGACAGTGATCTGGGTTGCAAGAGATTGAAGAGGCATGGAAGAAAACAGTAATTTTTAATCTAATTTACCAAGTCACACAGCTTAAACTTCCAGCTTTACAGTCCTCACAGAATTCCCACTCCTCTCTTTTGCTTCCCATTTACCACAGGCAACAGTTCACCAGGAACCTCATATTGTCATATCCTTGACTGTGTATATTTTGAATTATGTATTTCCCAACAGGATTATTTCCACCAAAAAAGGTGTATGTGGCTGTTAAAATTCCCAATTAGTTTGTCTTCAAGGAAAAAAATTGCAGCTGAATGGAGTCCTATTTTGTTTTTGAAATTTTAAAGGACTAGCAGGGTGTTCTGTTTGTATAAGCCCCTTTCTATTACTCTGAACCTAAAGCTTACATGAAAATCTGTAGCTCAAAAAAGAGATCGGTCTACTAAAAACCACCAACAGCTTACATTCAAGAAATTGAAGAAAACATGAAAGATAGTCTTTGTGCACTGTTTATATTAGAAATGTACCTTCAACCCAATTTGTCAGACCTGTAGGTTCCACAAACTTTCATTGGAGTAGTTTGGATAGCAGAGGTCTTTCTTTTTTGTTTTTTACACATGAGAGTCTCAATCCAGTCCCTCATGAGTACATTCATGAAATGGGGGATATTAAGTTTATTTTTCTTTCTGCACAGCAGCAGGTCTATCTTTAATTCAGTATAAACAGACTGTTTCCTCTAATTAATTCTTATCATGCATTAAAAAATAATCAAATGGATCAAGCTATTCAAAGAGACTATAAAGATTTTTTTTATTTATTTAACTATCATTTATTTATCCAATCATCTTTCTTTTTCAGGGTGATTTTCTTCTCAGCTTCCTGTATTTTTTACCACCCTGTTCCATTTTAAGAAAAATATCACAGGCTTCAAGTTGCTCCTGTGTTACATCATCAAAATACTGGTAAAATTACTATTTCAAACCTAATTGTTATTAATATTTTTAATTTTGTGAACATTATTTTAAATGTAAAATGAGTCTTTAATGTCCCATGCCTTACACTGAAAAAGATCTTTGGGCAATGAAGAAGTTTGTACTTCACTATTACAGCAGCCGCATTGAGAACAAGTCTCAAAATTTATAAACAGTACTTGCAAAGCCATGTAAGTCTTCTTAAATGACACAATATGGTTTTATTTGGCTGAAAATGAAAGAGTAAATTTAAGTTGATCCTGAATACTATTCAAACATATTATCAAACATATTATTCAAACATCTTTAAACAAAGACTGCTTGTTTGAAGTTTTCATTATTTTATATGTTTTGTACTCCAACGCTGTCAAAATGCACCTTGTAAACATTAATCACATACAACCAGTTGCATATTGTCACTGTGTTTCCTCAAGTTTTTATGTATCTCCACATTCCATTCACCTGGCAAACCAAGCTGTAGTGTTAAAACCCCAACCAATTCTCGTGACTTCCACGGGACCCATAATTCTTTCCAAGGGTCTTCACTTCAGGGACTGATTTGAAGTCGAGTCCTTTGGATGTGTTTCACAGAAGAATGGCAGGAACTAGCACATTATTCCACTCAAATACCTGTGTTTGATTGAGAGCATCTGTATACTGCAATTTTTTGGGAAAGAAATGTGAAGAAGCTTCAAAGCAGCTCAGATTCTGTTAACAGTGTGGAATTTGGCAATAGGAGCAACAAAAGTTGCTTGATAATGTTTGCACCTTTGAGATGGCAGGGTGAACACTCACTGGTAACTCCATGGCTTTAGTGCTATTAACCCAGACTTGTCTGCAGGTTGCTCTATACTGGATGTATCAGGAATGAGTCCCCCTAAAAACTTAATGATTTTCATACAGTATTTATGAAACATATTTAAGATCTAAAGTTTTTGCATATGGTCCACAATCTCTTTTGTGTACCTGTGATCTGATGGACTGAGAATGTTGAGGAAAATTAATACAGTATCAACTGAAAAAATGGAATTTTCTACATGTATTGGTCTTGGAATAATCCTGAAGAATTATAAGATCATGGAAGGACTATTAACATAATATATTTATACAAGGACAATGTATATTTAATCAGTACTTAATGGTGATATAATAATAGGTTTCCCCATAGGGAGTGACAATATGATTTTCATCTTGCTGAATTAATAATCTTGCAGAATACTGAAGACCGTTTTTACGTTTCCCTCACATGCAGAAAGGAGAAATCTTTTTCTGAATGAGTAAGGAAACCTCTAAAACAAATCAAAGATGTGGGCAGTGAGCATTGAGAACTAATTAACTGAAGGCAAGTAACCCAGGAAAATTAATGCTGGACTGGGGAGAGTTCAAAGACTTTAAACGTAACAGTTTAAAATGAAGTGTTTATGGCCTTGAATAGTTAAGACCTTGTGAATGACTATGTTCTTTTCAGAAGGCATGAAACATCAAAGGCGAGAGGAACAGAAATAAATCTGTGTACAGAAAGAACTGAGAAAGGAAGAACTTTCGTTGTGTTCACAGAAGGGAAGGAGTTTGATCCTCAAAGAAGGAGAAGATCCTCAAAGTCTACTTGGGAGATAGTGACACTACTACTGCACTATGAACAGAGGCATGGATGCAGGGAGATCGTCAAATGATCACGTGTAAGGGTCCAGATGTGCTGAGTACTGCTCAGGTGATGTGTCTCGTGGATGCTCCAGCTGTGTCAGGATCTTCAGCACATGGTGTGCCCCATGTCTGCTAGTAGCTTCTTTTATACTGTTGCTAAATTCAGTGTTCATTAGTCAGAAACAGAGAAGAGAGGGGGTTCTGAATCACTGATGTAAAGTGGCACTGTAAAGCAATTGTGATCCTAGGACACACCAGGAAGATTTTTGCAAGAGAAATAAAGTTTTAGTACCTCAGTATAAGATGTTTATGTGGTCCTGTCAGAGAAAATAATGATCAGCTTTTAAATGGGTGTTTCAGAAGAAAGAACTGAAACTTGGAACATCTGTCCAAAAGGGCCATGGAAATGACAGGATTACTTGCATTACAGAAGAAAGTCAAGTTTTTTCCTTATGCGTACTACAGCGAAGGCTGAAGAAAGAGGGGCAAAAAGAGGTAGGTAGCTCTGACAAGGTGTCTTTAGGAAACATCAAAGCAAAAAAGAGAGGTTGCTGCTGAAAGACAAAAGAGGTGGTCTCAAACAGATGCACACAGGTCTCAAATAGATGCACCCGTGAAAACAGAAGGCTTCTAGCAAAGTGGAACAGCTGCAACAGGAGACTGTGAAAGAGAAAAACACAACTGTTGGTAAGAAAAAGGGAGCAAACCAGCTGATTAAGCATCACTTTATTGGATGCTTGTGGTTTGGGGATATATTTCTCATTCTTTGATTAAACCTTAAAAACACTGGAAAGCCCTCTTTTATAATCTTCAACTATATTTTATACTGGAAGACAGTGTTGACTGGGAAAACTATAGGCAGGACAGAGTTAGTTATTTCACTTTTATACATCTTGAATATTTCAGCACTATTGCTAGATGGAAGAAAAACATCAAATTAATGATAGAAATAATTTTATAACAAATATGGTAGAAAACTGAGGAGCACACTATCGTAAGCACCTACAGACACTGCTGACGAGTGTTAGTTTGGAAACACTGGTAGCATCTATTGCACAGACATTTAAATACCACCACTGTCCAGTTTTTGGATGGAGCTGTCTTGCAGAAAATTGTATTTTGGAACAAACAATGTGTATACTGATTCTTTATACATGAAATCTGCCCTTTTCCAAGCAACCTCACTATGTCAGCTCATTATGGTTATGAAAAAAAATATAGTCCTAAAATATGTTACCATGCCTGCTCTAGAACTTTTAAACACAATTTTTTTTTTCCTGAGATTTCTTAGCTAGTTGAGACAAACTCTACCTTCTTCCAAAAGACATTGAGAACAAGCTACAGTTCTTTTCCTTGTTTCTAAAGATTAGGATTTTCCCTTTAAGGCTCAATCTGGATTCAGTGACATCACAGAGGTATATTTTATAACAACATATATTCTGAATACCTCAGGAGAGTACGATACATGCTGACAGAAGTCAGAAATTAGTGAGGTGTCTCAAGGTTCATGAAAATGTATGTGTGGATGAAAATCAAGTTTGGAGATTTTCTGCTGAACAGGAAAGTATTTTTACAAGACTGTCAAAGTATGTATTAAAAATATTTTAGTAATATAGCGTCTCATTATCATTTTACTGTATAGTAAAAATTACTGGCCCTACAGCATCACCATAATTTATATGATATGCTACTACCTCAAATTTATTCTTTCTCTGTTAGAGAGAATGAGCCATGACATATCTATGTGTATATATATCTACACACTGAAAACTGTGATTGATTAGGCCTGATTTTGATTAAGCAGATATGCGCTGTTCATTTTCATCCCAAAAGGGATGGAAGGTAAAAAATGAATGAAAAATGTTAGCAAAGTCATTTAAGAATGAGTGTGATTAGAATCCATATCCTTCTTACTGTACCCAGAACTCTAAAGAGCAAATGGCAAATGTATTCCAGCTACTGGCAAGCAAAGATTAGATAATAAATCTCAGAGAAATGAGAAAGGTTAATAGATGACCATAATAAGGAAAGAAAATTATCTCATGAATTCAGTTAGGAATGTTGATATCTAAGGCTAAAAGTAGAAACCAGAGATTTGGAGATACCTGGACATGCAATTGTATGTCATTGAAAAAAGAAAATATAGAACAAAAATGCTTTTTGGTAGAGTGAAGTCAGTTTTACACAGGTGGAAGAAGTATTTAGTTGACTGAAAAAGCCTCTTTAGTAGCTAGATTGGATACTCTTGTTTTGCTACATTAAAGCTGGACTGAATTTTTGTGTATTTCCTACAGTGTGATCATCTGTCAAAGCCAGTCTCTGTGGTCAGGAATCCCCTCTCTCTTCCTTGTTTCACAAGGGCGTGTATTCCCCAGTGAATTCTACAGCCTTGTTTTTAACCTTGATTAGTTAAAGAAGATAAATAGGTAAGTATAAATACAAAGAAAAATAGTTTTCTCTTACTTTGGGCTGTTATATGTACTACCATTACTATGGGTACTATGGGATACAGTTAACACAGTAGCTTACAACTTCTATCAACTCACTTCCAGGTCCTTATCCAGAATTACAAACCAGAAAGACAGAAAAGATTTTTTTGTAAAAATCGTAAAAGCAAATTCTCCTATTTTAAAGAAGAAAATACAGTGATAAATGTAGTAGAACGTTCATAAAACTGCAATTAGGTACCGGAAAAAAAAAAAAAAAAGGAATGTCTCCTGGAGCTCAAGGAATAGTTGTTCACACACTTGGCCAGGAGAGGGACTGCTGATGTCTGAGCCATGCTCTGCCCAGCAGAAGCTGCTTTAGGTATGCCAGAAAGGCATTTCCAGGACAGCGCTGCTGCCAGGAAAGGGGGTTTGCTTTTGATACTAAACTGCCACATTGAAAGCTTTTCCTTTCAGGAAAGGGAATGAAATCTTCCGATTTCAGTGAAGATTCACTGGGCAAGCGTCAGTCGCTTTCCCTGCACTTCTCATCATCCCATTCGCTTTTATTGTTTTCATGTTTTCACTTGGTTTCCGAATTTTTCTTTTTTATTTTCTTTTTTTTCTTTTCTTTTTTTTTTTTTTTTTTTACATTTCATTTCTTCAAATTCTTCTTCTGTCTCTTCCATTTCTTCCCTGATTTCAGGATTTGAATTGGAGTAATTTTGGCAAGTTTTGGTCCTTTTCACTGCTCCTCATTTCATCTCAGTCCATTCGGTTGCAATCACTGAATTTCCAAATTTTCTGTGTTTTTTCAATTGCATTTTATTTGATCATATCTCCTTTCCAGAGCGTTTGTTAGACTTTGTTCCCTGATTTCCAGATTTCATTCCCTTTCCTGAAAGGAAGAACTGGAGATTCAGTTAACTGCCCAAGCTTTCAAAAAATGCACACACACCTCAAAGTGCTGCATCGTGCCCAAATGGATGAAGGGGTTTATTTAGATTTAAAATGACAAAGACATTTATCCAGGCTTAAATGAATTAATTTTACAGCAACTACAATGCAACTAAATCTCAGCAATATCCAGGCTGTTTGTTTGTAGGCTGAAAGTACTAGTCAGCCAGTGTCTAGCATTCCTTTCCCTTCCTCTTCCTCCCTTATCTGCCAGGCAAGCCTTTGGCCCTCTCTGCACATTCTCTGTTTCATTTTGCAAGTGCAGGTTGGATCACTAGTTCTCCCAATACCATGAAGACACAGTGATTTCATTTTAACTTGTATACATTTATGTTCCTAATAAAGGACCCAGAGTTCAAAGTTTTGAAATACGTATTGTTATCATCTTCTTTCCCTCCTTTTATATAATGACCTAATGCACTTTGGTTTCAAACATTTTCAATTTGCAGACCTCTAAAATCCTCCCTGTGGAGATATGTAGTGAATTTAATCCTGCTAGTATTTCACAGTTCCATTTCTCAGACCCTTAGAGAAAGAACCCATAGACTTTACAAATTAAAACTCACCATACTGTCCAAGCCTTATTGTGATTGCAGCCAGCCAGTGAATGTGTCCTGTGACTCTAGTTGTACCATTTGATTTTGCAGGCCTTCCCAAAGACAGAATGATATAATTCCTGATTAAATAGTATTAAATTGGTGAGAATTGACTTACATACATGTATCAAAGACAATTTTGTATTTCCCATCAGAGCTTTGCCAATGGTGGTTTACTTTAAAAGGATATAACTATGAGAATTTTTTCCTTTATTCAGCTAGAATATCTTTATTTCTATCAGTCAAGTGCAAATATATCAACAAACTCAAGAAATCACTTTAACTCTATGCATGTACTTTGCAGCTAGAGGAGTAGTATTCTGGAGAGCAAATTTCCCTTCTGCATGTGCAGATGTCACCTCAGATAGGGCACCCAGGAGGAAAATGTGCCTGTCATAGTCTGGCCTGTCCCTCCTTTTCCAGGCATTGGTGTGTGCACAGTCCTTGGCCTAGGCACCCTGTGCTGAGACAGGCAGTTGAGGCTGTATCCAAAATGGGACTTAAGGAGAATCCAGACCTCATGTTATATACCTCCACACATAGGGCGTGCAAAAGAGGGAGAGCTCCAGCAGTGTCCAGAACAGCTGCCTGTTACTTACCTACATCTTCTCCTGAGCTTACAACTACTTTAAAAATCAAGCTGTTTTCTATTTTTTGAAAATACTGAGGCACTTTGTTCTTACATTCTAGGCAGATATTTATCTGCCAAATACATTCTGAGCCACCTCTCCCATAATGGCAACCCATTCACTCTCCTACTTCTGTGTGACACTATGGAAACTTGTCTATCAACATACAACAGAACAAACTCCATCTCAGTTATGGGACCATAGGCTGCTATGTAGAAACACAAGGAATGACCAAACAGGATGGAGATTATGAGAAGATTCAGGGATATTGCTATCAAGGCATATTCCTTCAAAGCTATTTCTAGAAGGGATATGTTCTGGAGGGGGAAAAAACAAACAAACACACCCACAAAACAACAACAACAAAAACCAAAACCAAAACACACAACAAGAATAAACAAGCAAATAACCCCCCACCACACACACACATTCACACAGGTTTTTTATAACTCTGCATTTCTCACTGAGATCTCTGAAGAATTTGCCTGAAAAAATAAAATAGAGAAAAATTAAATTACTCTTCCTTTTCCCCATGTGCTTCAGATTTGTCTGTTTTGGATGAAGAGTGGTTGGTGGGTATTTTGGATTTTCAAGGACACTTGCTCCAATTGTACAGAAAAGCTCAGCATCCATTTTGCTTTTGGGAGAGCAGAAAGTATGTAAGTAGCTAGCAAAGTAGAAACACCAAAATCTGTGAATCCTTACTTGAACTTAATGCCCAAGTTTCTGCCTATAGATGACAGACTCCATTCCCTATTGATGCAAATCCTTTTAATCAATGTATTACTTCAAACCATATACACTGTAAAATAAAGTCATTTGTGTTTGAATTTCCTGTGCTGCAAAGAAATATACTTCCTATTATCAAAGGTGTCTGATACACAAGTCACACAAAATATTTTTTTGAGAAAAAGTTTAAAATCCAGTGGCTTATGCAACATGAGACAGGAAAGTGTTGCATGAAAATGCAAGCTGTGCTGTGTAGAGGTTTTTGCAAAGCAATCACTGGTTTTTAAAGCTATTTCACAAGAGTATTTAAAAGAGCTGTTAACCCAACTTCTCATTCACATGTAGGAGTTTCATAAAAATTCATTTCAGAATATAAAGCAAATGTCTCCCCAGCTATTTCAAAGAGATTGTATCCCTCGTAGTTTTGAAATATTAAGAGATTGAGCATATGATTTCATGAGAAGTTTCAATATGACTAATAAGGTTGAATTAGAGTGTTAAATAATTAGTCTTTAAAATAAGTGTGGGAAGAAACAAACTAAGGCATTGCTATGTTTTTCTTCCTCTGAATTAATAGGTATAGCTCTCCTATTACCTTCTAAGTTTTTTTGATGGTGCATTCACATGTTTAATAAGTATTTCTATCCAAATAAAGGTTTAAACAGACAACAAGAGTAAAAAAAGTTCTTAAATTTCATCAAGCCAAGGAAATGTCAGATATATTTGAAACCAACTACATTAGTAAATTGTGTTCATTTAGGACCTTTCACAATAAAGTTCCCTTTACTATTAATTTATTTAAGTAGACTGAAAAGCCATTTAATAAATTCAGTCATCATCGTCAACAGAAATCTTTTCCTTCTGGCTTCAAGAGACATGACTACTATTCCATATCATAAGTATTTTTGCCAGTGAACTCTTGTGATATGGACTGCACATTTCAGCCCTGATATGCAATATTTTCTTCCATCCCAGAGGCACTACTGAACAAATAAATGACTGCCTTTTGTGCAAAGATCACATGAGTTACACAGGGTGAAAAATCTGAGTTAAATATAATCAAATTTTAACACTGTGTTATAAAATTACAGCCTGGGTTATTTTTGCCTGCTCGTAGTCAAGAGATTTAAACAAGCATTTCCAATAATCTCATTTCAACATTTTAGATTGACACTTCACAATAGCTATAGTTGAGTCAATTAAATATTTGGGTACCAGAATGAGAAAGGAAGGGAACTTTATTTGAATTGTTTGACTTTTTCAGCTGCTTTCTGAAATACAACCATAGCATGCTCACTGTCCTTGTCCTACTCAAAGGACACTACTTTGACTGTAAAATCTGGTTTCAGCTTCAACATCAGAAAAGAGATGGGAACATAGGAATGTCGAGTTATTGGCATTAGCTATCTTCTTTTTTTCTTGAAAATTATTTATCTCAAAAATGAAGAAAGGAACTTCTAATCAAATTCAGTGGAACACAGCACTTTGACAGCCTATAGACTGGTTTTCTAACTGATAACACTGTTTTTTCAAATATATTTGAGACAGCTCTGACATAAGGATTGCTCTGCAGAAGTGTATGGGTTAAGTACAACCAGTAAGTTTTACAAGGAAAACTTTTTCTTTCTTTATTAAAAATAAATAAATAAATAAATAAATAAATAAATCAAATCTTTAAGGGCTTGGAGAAGATGATCATCTTTTCCCTTTGAAATTTTAATTTCAGCTCTTAAAAGAACCTGAGGATACACAGAATATTTTAAGTCTTTGTGCTTAGCTGCAATTAAAACCTTCACCAAACTGGAACATGCTCTCATTGCTTAATGTTCAACCGTGGTGACCAGTCTGAGCTCACTCTCATCAGGGATAAGTGCTTGGCCATCTTAAAGAAAATTAATAGAAATCCTATCCTATCCTATGTCTCAGCTCAATTTACTCTTTGTTCCGGATGAACATCATTTTTACATGGACACTTAATAAGCATTTCAAGCTTCTAGAGTGATCTCAAGTTTCTTGCTTCCTATTCACTATTACACAGGAACCAGTACAACTTGCATTGTAGTCTTTGTGCTGCCATGCAGTGGTGAAAATCTCTGCAGTATGTCTGGAAGATATTGCTCTGCAGAAATAATGTGTCTATGGTAGCAACAGGAGGACACAAAGTTAATTTCCCATATTATCCACTGGAAAAAGCTATTTTAAATGAACAGAATTTAAAATGAACAGATAGAGAGTACATCAGAAAATTGCTCATCTCTCCAATTTGTGCTATTGAAATAGCACTTGGGGACTGATTTGTGATAATCTGGTGATTCACTGGAAAGAGCTGAAGGAACAATGTCCCCCCTGTTGGCAATGATAAGCAAGAATGAGATTTCTTATTACTGCCCATGTACCTGCTGAAATTACTACTCAAGTACTTTTTGTTGTTGCTGTTTTTCCTTCTGTTGTAATTAAAACAACACTAGAACACTGCCTTCTGATGTGTTTCAATTAAACCAAAGTCAGCTTCTTCATAAAATCCTATCCAAGAGGTTTACAAGGGGAACGAGAGACAATATACTTACTTTAACATTCTTTCAAAGTTTTTAGCACTTTCAGTATTTAGTGGGGCCTTTATCTCAGAATTATATTTCCAAATACTCATGAGACTCCAGATGATTTTGTTTTTTTCTGAGGTCACATACTCATGATTAACTTAACTGCAGTAGGATTCCTGGTTGATTGTAGATAGTAGAGGTACCTAGAATGCAAGAGTGCCAGCATGTGACCTGAGTGTTCATCATGCAACAACTCAAATAAATTCCATACTCTTTCAATATCTGGTTTGATGGAAAGAAAATAAGTGTGGAAACACACTCCATGATCTGATCCAAAACCTCAGCTGGATTCGTAGATGTGATAGTAAATGCAAAACCAGTATCAGGCTTATTAACTAGTAGCTGAGCAACATTTTCTTTGTCTGCATACATAAATTTGGGTTGGCTGTTACTTAAGTCCTCAGCCAAGAGCCCAGCCCTTCATGGATCGACAACTGAGACCTCATGCCTGCAGAGCCAAGACCTACTCATATCAATAACAAGTCATGGGGAATGGAGCCTTCACCTTAGTCCTGCACACTGCAGTACTTGACTCATTAGAGGGAGTATGAAAGATGTTTATTGCTTAAAACAAATGGGATTAAATTACTGTGTGAACAGAGATAGAGATAGTACTGAAGGCAATCTTGTCCCCGATATATTGCAGCTAATATATAATTGTGTTAATTATCCAAGAGTGGGAACAGCCTTGTCCTCACAGCTATGGGTGTGATAAAAGAGTGAGTTAGCTGGAAAGGAGTCATTTGGAGTCTGCTGGCCGTGCTGTGAGGAGGAAGGAACAGGAGGTCATGGGAGGGACAGAAAGGGTAAGATGCTGTATGTGGGACAGACAGGGTTAGGTGGCCGTGCTGGGGACAGGAAAGAGTGAGTCAGAACTGCAGAAGGAAGAGAGGAGAGAAAGAGCCAGAGCTGCATGGAGCTGCCCTTGGGAGGCTATGTAGAAAAGCTATGAGAGACTTTTAGATAACAGGGTGCTGATGCTTGGAGCCTTCTTTGGTGCCAGTTGTATCTCCTCCATCAAATTACTGCTGTGGGATATGTAGAGCATTTTCCCCTGGAGACTTTTCTCTTAATCACACAAGCTATGTCTCTATTGCTAAATAAAATCAGGCAGGCAAGTGCCCACACATAGCAAGTGAGATGGTATGGTCCAAAACAGGGACAGGTAGCAAACTATCAATTCAGAACTCAGACAGTCTAGAGACCAATATTTGATCTTCGTTTTGAGGCCTCTTGTTAACAAAATAGAAGCTTGATAAGAATGCTCAATAACCCACTGCACAGAGCCATGGCTAAAGTCACAGTCCTCAAGCATCTGTCTTTCTGCATTCTGTCAATGGCACAGGGCTCCCTCTTTCCCCAAACTGTTCAGAGATGGATTGGCTTAGGATATAGATCTAATGTTTGGTCCTTACCACTTGGAAATGTGCCAGTCCTAGGGGACAAGAGGAAGAAAATAGCAAAAGGGAAGTGACAACAGATGTCAGTGAATATAAAGGCAGAGAAGTTCTGTCCATCTCATGACCAGTTCTACTGACACAGCTGTTTCTCTATAATCTGGTAATTTGTATCTATGTACCTATGAGCATATGTTTTTATGTGCAAGTAAGAGGCAGTTTCATATTATAGCTATAGGAAACAAACCCCCAGCTGCAATCGAGTGGTTCCAACATTCTCCTTACGCTATTTCCTTAGCATTTGTCTCACTTGCAATGAACCAGTTTCAAACCTCAAACTACACAACTGTACTCTAATTTCCGTCAGCTCAGGTCCCTAAATAAATTAACCATTGAACAGGACCCCATCATGGTGAGTCCGTGCTGGAACCCAGAAAGGAAGGTGCTTAACTGGGGGGCAGAAGGAGGAGCAGAACTGGCCTCTGTGTCAGCCATTTGACAGGCTAAGGTGTACTTGCAAACATACTGTCATACTGAAGATTTTTATTCAGCAGAGATTTTTTTGGACCTAACAGTATCTACTATTACATACATGCATTTTGACACAAGATTTATTCCTTAACACCTGAAAATACAATTAATAGATAGATTTAGATACATGGATTAATTTGAAGCTGGAACTCTCTACTTCTTAGGATGTGATGTCTATCCAGTCTTACCTTGAATCTCATGTCAAAAGTAAGATCCCAGCATACACCTGCTGCTGCCTTTTCAGTGAAGGAGCCATAAGTACATAAGCAGCAAGAAACCTCTGTAGTCTGAAACTTTTTCTTATCCTTTCAGATCACTGTTTTCTGGGCACATCAAGAGTAAATCAGTTCCATGGGCTGAATCTCTCAGAAGATCACTGTATTATTAATAGCTGATTCAATTTAGCTAGTTAAACAAGGAATGGTTTTTGAAGTTAGATTGGATTTCAACCACCTTTTTTGGATTTATGTTATTTTTATCCATTAATTGCTTCCTGTGCATGGATTGCAACACAGCTATAATTCCTATATAATACTAAAATGAATAGCTGCTAGGCAATGCTAATTCCTTCTACCATCATGTTGGACATTTTATTGCCCCTCCCTGTTTGGATCTTTCCCTAAAAATGCTTTTTAACTTCATCTTGAATTTCATTGTTGTCACCCTAGTTTTGAAGACTTTTTTAAGCCTTCTGTTATGTTCTTCATATTAGAGTCAGAAGTTTCACCTTATCACACTTTCTACTATAAACACTGGCCATGTTTTGCTAACTGTCTTTTATTGTTTACATATTTCTAAGTAGGAGGAGAAATGTGATTGACAGTTAGCTCGACCAACGTGGATTGAGAGGTGGAATTCCATCCTCCAATCCACAGGCACCATGGGAAATGTATAAAACTGAGTTTTGTAAATAAACTCGCGCTCTTTTCCTGCTTCGCTCACCAGCGTGTCCTCGTGTAGTTCTTCCCGTGTCCACTGTGACACATTGTTGCATTTCCCTGGTCATTCCTTCCCACTTTTCCTACCTCCCATCAGAGATCCTTCTGCTGCCAGTTTTCCATTGAGCTCTAGCATATCATAGAACCCAAAAATGTCTTGGGTTGGAAGGGACCTTAAAGATCATCTAGTTCTAACTCCTCCACCACAGGGAGAAATACCTTCCTCCAGACCAGGTTGCTCACAGCTCCATTCAACCTGGCCTTGAACACCTGCAGGGATGGGGCATCCACAACTTCTCTGCGAGTAGTACAAGGTATCCTCACTGTCGAGACATATGGGGTACATTCAGCCATTCTGATTAAGGAAAGCAGCCAGCACGAGGGCTGTGCTCTACTAACATGGCTTTTAACAATGAAATTAGCTCTAAGAAGAAAGTTTTTTGAAGTTAAAATAATGCCTCAGCACCAAATCCCTTTCAAAAGGTGAAGACAGTGGCAATACATTACTCTGTACCTTTCTCTATAAATACAGTATATCCTTCCGCTACTTCTTTCCAAATACCATATTTATTATCAGTAACTGAACAATATACAGCAACATTCTGCAGTGAAGCCCTAGTCATACCGTGCTGTGTTCACTTACAAAAGAGAGTAAGTTTTGTGTCACCAGCAGATATATGGTTTCTGCTCTGAGGCTTTGTGGAATTGCATTTTATTGAAATGGTATGCTCTTGTTCACCCCTGGAAAATGTATGGTTTATCCCAAGTCGGTACCCTCCCTGCAGTATCAAGTTATCTGTAACCTCATTAGCTGGAGAATGTTACCACGCCCCTTTGAACCTCTGTGTTAAGAGTGCTAACGCAAGGGGTCTCGCCCCTCTTTGCCCCTCTTCCCCTGGAGGCCTCCGGACGCTCCCCTTCCCTTTCCCCCCTTCCCTTTCCCCTCTTCCCTTTCCCCCCTTCCCTTTCCCCCCTTCCCTTCCCTTCCCCCTCTCCCTCAGTGAATAAACCCTCACCTCATCAGCACCCCACCGGCGTCTGAGTCTCTTTGCCTGCCAGCACGGGAACACCCACGACCCAAGGACCCGGGGGTCTTCCGGGGGACCCCCCCCCCCGGGGACCCCCCAAAATTTTAAACAACAACAAGGCTTTTTTTGACTGAACAATTTCTTCAATGGTCCTAACCTTACACATAAAATACTTGCAGAAAGGACTTTAGTTAACATTTACAAATAACTTAAGAAATTAAGAATGGTAATGATTTTTCTCCTTTCTACTTATTTCATTTAAAAATTGCTCTAGATATTGAAGTGGAAAGCAGTGGATATGGAGATTGCAAGAAATAGTAATAGCAAAATATTCACAGATACAGTGAAGGGAAATGACATTAGTAGCCATATTTTTTTCTGGGAAAAGGGAGAAAGTGATGGTAATCTTGGGGAAAATAGACAATAAACCAGTTTGAGTGCTCACAGTGTATGAGACTTCAAGCCCAAATATGTTGAGCCTCTGTTAAAAAAGAAAGACTGAGATTTACTTTGGAGGAAAAAAAAAGAAGCCATGCATGAAAAGCAGCCTGGGTCTTGGAATCTAGCAAGAAATGAGGGTCATCTTGCATATTTTATAATCCATATCCCAAGACATTTTGAAGTAAACAATAACACTGAAAACGTTTGTTGCTTGCAGTTTTATTAAATTACGAGTTACTTTCTCATCAATCAATTAAAAAGGCAAGACTAGAACTTGATTGTGTATTCCTGAGTTGATCTGCCATAAAACAAGCCTACAGTCAAATGAGTGTTTAATTACATGTTCACAAACCGTAGTGTATAAAGGAATTTACCTATCACATCATATCATTTACTTCTTATTTGAAGAATTTGTTTCTCATTAACCACTGACTAGCCACAGTGAACTTTCTTTTCAGCCCAGTGTCAGGACAGAATCTCACCGAGGAACATCCTAAGGGGAAGCTATATGGGGGACAGGTTAGGTCGCTTGGTCTGGTCATCCTGGAGGAGACTGAGAGGAGACCTCATTGCAGTCTCCACCTTCCTTGTGAGGGGAAGAGGAGGGGCAGACACTGATCTCTTCTTCCTTGTGACCAGTGACAGTACTCGAGGAAATGGCATGAAGCTGAGTCAGGGGAGGTTTAGGTTAGATAACAGGAAAAGCTTCTTCACTCCAAGAGTGGTTGGGCACTGGAACAGGCTCTTCAGGGAAGCAGTGACAGCAGAAGCTTGACAGTCCAAGAAGTGTTTGGACAACGCTGTCAGGCACATGGTGTGACTCAGGGCTTGTCCAGGTAGGGGCAAGAGTTGGACTCCATGATCCTTGTGGGTCTCTTCTAACTCATAATATTCTGTAATTCTACATGTCCATAGACTCAATTAATTGTCAGCTTGAGGAAAGGCCTCCATACCTTGCAGAAAGAGGATTCATTTTTGATCTGAATGTGTACACTTCTGGCTTGGTTTATCTTGAATTTGTTGTATTTGGCCCACATTTTTGAAGCAAGTACAAGATTGAGGAAAGCTTTATATCAAGATACAAGCAGCAAACTTATTTTTAGACAACAGGCTGGGTTATAAAACCATTGTGTTGGTTTACCATGAAGAGTAAGAGCTTTTTTCATCTATTGTGACACAGGGTAGGATGTGTTCCAGTACACCCAAGAGCAAAAGGATCAGAAAAACATGTTTTCCAGAATGAATTGTGCACCCAAAAGGTGTCATGACATGCACTTTTAGTAAACTTAGTAAATAGTTGGACCGTAACCACACCACAGTGGTTCACAATCTTTTTCTACATTATTTATTGAAAAGCATCAGTCACCTGGGGCTTTTTGCTTGCTTTAAGGAATTTTTAGCCTAATAAGTGATCACATGTAATCTGTCTGCACTTCCTTGATAATGCAACAATTGAGTGCACAGGGCTTTTTAAGGCTATCAGGCTGTTGGTAGGTATGTCTCAGACTCCTGTTGCAAGTCATTACTGCCCTAGAGGCAGTTTCAAGGACAGACTTCATATTTTGTATGGACAAAGCTTTTTGGGAGGTCAAGCCTAAGTTCCATAATCACAATTTCTCTACTACTGATATCCTAAGAAATATACTGTGAAGGACTGTTCTGCCATCTTCTCTATTTGGTCTTTTCAACATAATGCTCTCTTGAGAAGAAGCTAGGAAATCCACATTTCCAGAGTGACTTAGTGCCTAAAGGATGATATAAGATCATTGTCATCAGTTAGTGAACCACTATGATGAGTAAGTCATGAGAGGAAAAGAAGTTTCTAACATGAAAACTCAAAATGCTCAAAAAACAAAAGAGCTACATTAAAAAGAATCCGAATAATCCATTGTCTTTGACCCTAACTTACGTATAAAGTACTTCATAGGTGTCTAGGGTGACTTTATGATTCTTATATCCCCAGTCATCTGTCCTGTCTGTGCTGTATATTGAGTTCTGTGTCTTTAAGTCATCACAAGTTTTATCCTGATCTTAAACTTTCTTCTGTTATAAAAACATACTTTTCAATGGGCAGATAATCACAACATTAGGAAACCTATTTTCTCTTTCTTCCACCATCCCAGCCCAAGGCTGGTGATGCTTCACAGAATTTGATTTCTTAGAAATAGCAGGTCTTTAACAGATTTGGCTGGTCCTAGATGCCGTTATGTGTGCAGAGAACAGATCACCCTATTAGAGTGCCCTTCAAAATCAGTGGAATGTTCTTTAATAAAATTGCATAAGGGCACAAACTCAAACTCTAAAGTCAAAACTAATGTATCAATTCTAATTCTTTAAAAAATTCTTTAAAATCTTTATCTCACATATTTAACTTCTTCTAAGGTATATGAACACGTTTGGAATCCATAGAGGTTCCTACTGGAAAATCTGAATTAGCCAGAGATCGGAGAGTTGCTATTAAAACTGTACCTTAACATTTTGTCAAAGAACTGTGAATTGCATGCACTTTTAATCAACCTCTAGCTTGCCACAAGAAAACCATATCCACATCTTAGAAGGTGATCCGAGAGCAGTAAAATTATACATATGGTGCCATGGAATAATTACAGATGAATTTGAAAGATTAATTTCAGGCTCTTTTCTGAGCACTTAAGACTCTTGGTGTGGGAGGAGAATGGTCAGATCCAGGCAAAGCGTAAGATTTCCAAGAAGCATGAAGGACATAGATGTTTCCATCTTGCACATCTGTAATTAGTGCTTTCCTGTTGCAACCATCTTAGCATATGGTAAATGAGACTCTGGCTACTTTCACCCAGGTCAATTCTTGCCAGACTTGATCAGCTTTGCATTTTTTACTGCTGGGAGCCAGATGATGACTGCCCTTGCTACAATACAGGATACTCTTGAATGGAAAAAAAAGAGAGAATGCACAAAAACCCGCAGTGTTATGTTTCCCCTCCAGAGGGTCAGGAAAACTGCTGAAATCAGTTTTTTGGGAGTGTGGAAGTTCTCCTGTTGAATCTTGACATTGGCTGCATAGTAATGTATCACTGCTTGTACAGAAAAATGTGGGTTGTGATCTTTGGTGTACCAAACACCTCTGATTTCAGTTTCTGGGCAGCTTCATATGCCCAATATTTTGTCATATTCTGAGACATGAATAAGTTGACACATGAGTATAGGCTAGTTTAAATTAATAAGCAAGATATTTATTTACAGAATCCCAGGATAAGAGTTCTCCTATAGAATATCCCAGATTTTAATTTGCCTCAAATGTGTGTCCTTGCCAAGGACATATCAGAAGCCAGATAAGGTCATTCAGAAATTTATTACAGCTCCAAGGCTTTGAACTAAGACAATTCAAAGGCAGATAAATCCTTAATACCCTTTGGTACTTGGCAAGTGCAATATGTTGACATTTTTCTTCTGAGGAATGGGAAAGGACTACATATATTTCCCAAAATTAAAATGTATCTTGTATATTCTTTCATTTAGACAAATGAACTTTTTTTTCCTTCTTAGCATCTTCATAATTTGTCCTGATTCAGCAAGATACTCAAATTTAAGGCTACAGATAAGAATGTGGAGTCAATAGAACTGCATGTGTCCCCTCACTAAGGAGCACCCTTAGACATATGTGGAATTCAGCCCTAATTAGTTTCTAGCCCTAGTAAATGCTTCTTAAGACAAGGAAGATAGGTAGTACATCTTGGTTGGAACATTTCATACACAGCAGGAACCAGGGTTATCTTGATCTAGCCATGAATATCCTAAGTAATTAACCAGCTTCATGATGACACTTACCAATGTATGTATTTATTTCAACTAAGGAGAGAGAGAAGACTCTTAAATTCAGTTATTCTGACACTGCTAATACTACAAAATAAATGGCTAATGAGAATGAAACAAAGAAAATCCTGAAGATAGGAATGCAACCACATAAGCAGAAAGAATGAGGTACCTTCGTTGCTGGTGAGGTATTCATTTAGATCATCACATTAGGTCTCTCTACCTGTTTGTTCTTGCAGATTAAACCAACTTGTTTAAACTCTGTTTACTTAATCGAGGAAGTCATGCACTTTTTAAATGGAAACAGTGGAGACAAGAGGATGGGTTGACTTGATTTTGAAAAATGTATCAATTATGTTTAGGCACCTTTGTACCTAGAAATGCTAATAGGGAATGGAACCTTTGCCTTAGGACTCCAAGACAGAAAATCTATGTCTGCATATGTAAGACTACACATGAAGAGAGGAGGCAACTCTAGTGAATAAAAGGAATAGAAAAATTATGGATAAGGAGTGAGTTTTAAGAACAGCCTTCTAAGCAAAATTTTAACTGGATGCTAAATTAATTAGAAGTTAATGAAATTGATTTTAAAAAAATACCTATTTTTGCATGCCAGCTCAAGTTATAGCTTCCTGAAATCTTAATTGCCACATCTTCCTTTCTCATTCTTCAAACTGGTACAGAAACCTCTGCAAGTTGCAAGGATGTGTGATGCTTTTTGATTCTCTTCTTAATTTCTCTGCTACTGGGTTGTGCAAATCTTCTACTTCCAATATTTTAAACTACTTCCCCTAATACAAATAAGAGCCAGAAAGTCATTGGAGTAAAAATTTTATTGACAAAGGTAAATGTAAGTGAATAAAGTAACAAAAAAGACAGAGGTATGTATACTTTAAATACAGAAGAAATCAGCTGTCTGGTGAATTTGCTTTCCCACAGGAAAAGCCATTTAGCTTGTGTTTAAGAATAATGGAAAATAGTAAAAATAATTAATAGAAACAGATAACACTGGGGCTGCTTAAGTAAGAAAAGCTAATATGGTTAAGCACTTGAAGCGATATAACACTTAATGATGGATACTTATAGGGAACTTTATGTGTTCCAGGAACTGCACTTACAGCAATTAATCCTTAGGACACCACAGGGAGATGACTTTGTAAGAAATAGTTTCCTGCTCAGTCTGCAGAAAGGGCTACAAGCATGGAAACAAGCTGTCATTGTAATATGCCCAAGACTAAATAGCACTTTGATAGGAACAGCAGGGCAAGAACTCCTGAGGTTCTGGGTTTCTGTTCTGCATTCATGTCATAAAAGTGGCAGAACCAGAGTGATGTGGGAGATAAACACATGCAATTATTTTATGCGTGTGTGTCAGCGCACTGTGTTCCTGAGAGTGGATCTCATACACTGAAGTCCCATAGAAAGATATCTAAAAATATACTGATTCAATTTTCAGGATGGAAATCCATAGCTTTCCTTCATTATTTTCTGTGCTACGACTAATAGAAATTTAAGCTGATTTAATGAAGTAAAAAAAAAAAAATAACAGTTGGGTTGTTTTGGTTTTTTATTTCAGAAATAGTAGGGAGAAAAGAGTATTTCTTTGCTGGTGTTTTGAGGATGACACAGGAGCTGGCTTAAGTTAAAAATGTCTCATATTTTCCCTTGGGATTTGAAGAATCAGTAGCTCATTTGAACAACAGAGGATGGACAACGAAAAAGAGAGACTGTGAGAAAAACAAAACAGAATATAATCAAAAATGGAAGGAAAGAAACTTAGATTGCAATTTAAAATTCCTGAGTTATATTTGAAATACTCGCTTTTTTCCCCAACAGACTCATATAAGCAAGTCTTCATCTACCTTACTGAGGTTCACACATTAATTTTATGTGTTCCCATTTACAAGAATTTTATTGAACATAGCAATTATAGACTATTATCTTTATTAGCATTGGGTAAAAGTAGGAGACCAACCTGCCATTATAGATACAACAACAAAATCATTCCTCTTTCAAACAACTTACACATTCTTTTTAATGGGATGTGTAAAATATTATAATGAGAACAATTCTGAATTGCAGTGATTTTCCTGGTTAAATGGTGGCATGTACAGAAACTTCAAAGACTATTTTTTTTCTTGTAACTCTTACATTTAAAATAACCAGTGTTTTAAAGAAAGCTTAATAGAGAATTAATGTGGACATGGTCATTTTTATGACCATTAATACTTTTTTAAAATATCACAGTTCTAAAACTCTGATGTTTACATGTTCTAAAACGAGTAAAAAGAATCTGATATTGCTACAGCTGTGTGTTGTGAATAATAAAAATTGAATTATTCTGTCACGAGTGTCAGTGATAAGTCTGTGGACTTCAGTTTGCATGCCCAGAATATTTATTATGATGTTTTCACAGTTCCTGCATAGGAGGGATATATAACAGTTTTTCCTAGGTAATATTCCCTGTCAGATATGCTCAGACACTGTTTTTTTGCATTCTGCCATTCCAGCTGGATCCATAACCCATTCCTGCAAAAGGATAGTACAAAGACCAACCATACTGTGAAAGTAAAAAAAGACTCTTGAAATCCAATCATGATTTGAAACACAGCTATTCAATTACCATACTCTTCTCCTCAAAGGAAAAAAAAAATAAAAAAAAAAAAAAAAGAAAAAGAAAGGGGGGGGGGAGAGGAGAAAAAAATATTATTATAATCTATCCTGTCATTTTATGTATAGTAGCCACCTTAGTTAGCACTTCTATTTTTTATTATACATCTGCTCTCATAGGGAGAAGACAGTCATGATGTATCCATAATAACTCACAATTATAATGATACATATTGCAATGACTTGACCTTTTCCCAGAAAGCAGGAGATGTCAGATTTTTTATTTTTGCTATTTTCCCACATATGGTCTCTCAGAAAGAAGCTAAAGTTAGAAGTCACAAACTCTCTGTTGTGCACAAGCAATTAATTGTCCTCTTGATCTAAGAAGATGAAGTTCTCTTACAGCCTTAACATAATTTGAAGAAAGAGCCAGGAAGCCTAATTAAGGAACATGGTGGAAATACTGAGTTTGCTACAATTCTAATTAATTAGAGGCAAATTTGGAGGGAAAGAGAAAATAAACCTGACCCCTGGTAGCAAGGGATAAGAAATCATCATTCTTACTACTAGTGCTCAAGCAGCCTCATGAGAGAGGAAGTTCACAGCCATGCATAAGAAAACCAAGAAGAAAGTCTACTGAGCAGAATGAGGGAAACTCACCCTAGGGACGATATGGTTTTAACAAAGACCAAAAGAATGTCTTACAGAAAGGACTGCTAAAATCCCCAACAAAATAGGGTAATCCCCCAGCCCCTATCCTAGCAGAAATGATGAGGCAGTGAAAGAGGGAGCTTTAGCAGAATCCATCTTTAACAAAAGAACAAAGAGGTCCAATAAGAGAGGAAAATCTCTGCGCAAATGGTACACAGAACAACTGAGCTAGTTACTGTGTCCTAACAATGGGTTATCTGGAGCAAGTGGGTAATTCTTGCAGTGCCAGGACTGGGGCAGAACTGCACTTTGTGGTGGCTTATTGGCTTGGGGATTTTTATTTCTTTTTGGAATTTTTTGTTTCAAAATTTGTATTTTAAGAAACATATTTTTAGCCTGAGCTGAATGTGCTGATGAGCACTCTCAGACTGCTTGTCAGAAATGCCCAGAACTAATCACTAAGATATTACCCCAGTTCTTTCTTCCTTATGAAGCAACACATCACAACACAGAGAGGACTGAGGGCAGAAAGCTTGGCCAAGAGATGGGTTCCTGTGAGGCGGTATTCCCAGGAACACTGGGATTTGTGGTTCACATCAAAAATATCCTGAAGAAGTATTCAAGATGTAAGTGCTGCCTTCACCAAACAGAAACTAAGGAGAACTTGTTAATGCCTTTGTTCCCTTTTGGTTTCCTCTTTCTCCTCCCCCTTCCACAATTCTCCCCTTTTTTCATCCCTTTTTGAGAGGAGTTCTTTGGATCCCAGGACTAATTCATCTCAGAGAAGAGGCCAGACTTTGCTGTGAAGGGTTATGAAGGTTTGCAAATCTCTTTGCTCCAGATTTCTATTATCTCCAAGACAAATTAAATTCCGAAATAACATGCTTGGGGCTGGTGTTAGCTGCAAAGGTTCTGATCATCCACTCATGTAAAGCGTAAGAAAAAATAAACTCAGCAGGAGCAGGCTTGGGGAAGGGCTTCCAGTCCTTCTGTGTGACAGCAAGTCCCAGCACTTCACATTCACTGCCATTTGTCTCTGCAGCACTTCAGCAACACGTAATTCCTTATCCTGCAGGTGACATATCTTTGGTGTTATTGCTGCTCTGTGGGCAGTAAATCTCCACTCAAATATAAGCCTAGGTCATGCCATGTGACAACTTCTTTACTTATTTGCATCACTGTAAGGCGGCCTGGCAATTATACAGAAAGTACGTTACCATGGCAACACAGGGAAACTGCAGCATCTAAAAAAAAATAAGACTGCAGAATTACTTAACATTTTATTCTCCGAAGACTTCAGTATTCTGAGTTTAAACTTTGCACAAAAAAATCATAACAAATGGTGCCTATTTCATAAATAGTGCTTCCTACATCTTTTAGAAGTAATTGCTTCTTTACATCAAAGAATTTTATATTCTCATCTTCGTGGAATTACTGAGTACAGAGTATAATGAGTAAAATACTCCTCTATCCCCTGTCCAGAATATTTTTTTGGCAAAAAATACCACTTATTAGTCAAGTCAAATACAGTAATTATTTCAGCACAGTTAATGCGTAAGTCCTCTCACACACCTCCCACACAAATGACTGCAGACAGTTCTGACAGCGCCTGAGTCTTGGTAAAGCTGTGGAACAGCACAAAAGAATAGCTGACATTTTAGTCTGCATAGGATGGGAAGAGCCAAGCAGTCTGAATCATGAAAAGGAACACAAAAAGTAAGGGGGACACAGCTATGGAATGTCCAAGTCATGGGTTGGTACCCACTGACTCAAGATAAAAAACACCCTGGCTTCCAGCATAAGTCAGAAGATTCCTTCTGGCTTACTGCCTAATTCAAAACTGAGGCTCAGACTATCAAAGATGGCTTTATCATCCCAGTCCCACCAGCTGCACTGGTTTTGGATGTCACATGTTACATGATTTTAACCTTTTATTCATGTGCTGGTGATCAGGAAAGTCATGGAGACAGTGCTACTGCAGAGCCCTCGTAACCCAGGGTTTTGTAATAATTTAGTATAAGATATTCCTGTCATATTAATACTATACATAGTGGCAATGCAATAAAGTACACATACAATATTAATGAAATTCAAATAAATAAAAAAAAATCACTGTATCTCAGGATATTTTCTCTCATGCTGCTACCATTTCATCTCATGAACATGGTCAATGCATGTAAAGGCAAAAGCTAATTAGTCACCTAAGAGTTATTCTGTTCCTCAGAACAGAAATAATTATAAGCATACATGAAGCAGTCATAGTTTTAGGACACCTTCCTTGCAAACAGAGGGCAGGTAGAGAGCCCTTTTTGACAAAAATGGAACTATGTGACACAGATACAAAATTTTAGAAGAGCCCATTAATGCACAACTAGTGCTCTCTACTGAGGTAAATACTCTGGCTTCATTTCTTTTTCTAAAAGATTTGACACTAGTAGCAGCCTACTTTAAAGTAATATTGTAAAACACACCATTCATTCGTTCATTGGCACTAGTCAATCGAAAAATATATATTGACATCTGAAGATCAGAATTTGAAAAACAGTGTTGCAGTGCAGTGTCGCTGATCTATATTCCATGCTAATTAACCTATATATTTCAATTGAAAACAGATCTTGTTTCCTTATCAAGAAGACTAATTATGTTACCTATATTGCATTTCTGAAATAGATTATAAAGTCCAGTCTCAAGTTTTGGTTAACACCATTAACAAATAAAATTCACAGAGAGGTGGTTAGGAACAGAAAGTCTAAAAACATCCAAAGCATTTGCACAAATAAAACATACATAATTTTACCACCATGGCACACCTAGAATTATCTATTGCCTTATGTACAATAAATATGCAATAAAATTTCAAACTATCCCACCTATCTTTAGTAAAATTCTAGATCTTAAGGCCAACAATACAATAGAACATAAACAGCTCAGTAAAAAAAACCTCAGAAATCTAAGCAGCAAGGATATGCAGACTTTTGTTCCAAACAATAAACAAGATGAACAAGAACCAGAATGGCAGGCACAGAAAAGAGCAGAAGCAGCAAGAGGAGGAGAGGTAATACGAGGGGATACTTGATGTTGTCAGGGAGTTTACTGACGTGTCAACTGGAGAAACAAGATGAGAGCTGTGAAAAGAAAGCGGTAAAAGTGAAGCAGCAGCTCAATCATTAACAAGCAACAGCCAACTAATGGGAAAAGACATCCAGCTACCAGGAAGCCAACTCTTAACTAAAACTGCCACAATGGAAAAGTGACCACCTGGCATGACTGAGAGGAAAACAACAATCAGCTTCACATACCAACAAAATTACAAGAGGAATTGAGAGGAAAAAGTAGGAAGAATGGAAGCCTGAGGGTGAAGCTGCAGGAAGGTTTTGGCCACATTGCAGACATTATTTGAAACTAATTCAGTTGTGACCCCAGCTTCATGTCATTAAGTGCAGCATTCACAATGACATGAACAGATTTACAGATACAAAAAAAAAATCTGTATTCCTCCTGGAGAAAATGAGGTATCATCATAGGAATAGAATTACTTACCACCTTGGACTAACTGCTTACCCATTCCTTTTTGGAAAAAAGCTGAATTGAGTGGTATTTCTGTTCATAGGATAGGATTACTTCCATACCACAGCAGTATTTCCCATCATGCCAAGCCCCAAATAAAACCACATTTACTTAAGAGAGGGAGGAAGTACGATGCAGCAACATCAACATGGGAGTCAGGAGTCAAGCAGGTTCAATTCCCTGCCCTGCCACACCTTTCTGGTGTAAAGTTTTACAAACCAATTTAGGCAATTCAGGTCCTTCCAGTCTACCATGGTTCATAGTCTTGGTATGGCTTTCCACTGGGCTCTGCAGGTGATGCACAAGCTTGCATTGGGATACCTTCTGCAGTCACACTGGAAGCCTTCCTATCTGTTGAATGAAAATAACAATCTTCCACATCCTAGAGAAGTGTGATCTGGGCAGAGATATGGATGGCAAAGAACTAGTGAAATATTAGGTCTGTATACCCTCTTTATTGACAGAGCACAAACAGTTGAAAAATCTAGTAGATATAGGCTGAAAGGAATGTACAGCCACCTCTACAGAAAACATATGGCTGAATTCAATCTTGGTGTAAACAAAAATACTCTAAGTTTCACACAATTTTTTTCCTTCTTTTTATTTCACACTTTTCCCAATAGCTGCAAACTATCGTCAAAGCCCATCACAGATGAAGTCATTTCTGAAGCCAAGCTATGCATTTTTTAACGCCATTTTATCTTTCCCCATATGTCACTCCATCTATTTCTGTTGCTCTTCTTCACCTTAAGCTGATTATGTATCTGGTAATTCACTCTCCAGCAAAGCCTGATTCATCTGTAACCACGTAAGGACAGATTCCATGATGAAATCTTTAACTGAGATGGTTTGGAGGAGGGAAACTTCACAGTTTCCTCCAAAGATATTTTTTCCAGGCATTCCGCTTCTGAGAAAAAAGCTCTCTGAAGCCTGTGGAATTAACATAATAAATAATACAAACCCTAAGGCCAAAATTGCAAAATAGAGAAGGCTGTTTCTGGACAGCTTTTCTTCCATTCCCCTGTGAATTTTTTTCCTTTTTAAGGACAGTCTTGGGAGTGATAAGTTATATTTTACTGTGTCTATAGTAAGTACAAAAATATTTCACCCATGTTAACAGACATCTATTCATATTGTCACTGTCTTTTTCTTTCTTCTTTTTTTTCTGGTGGTTTTTTTTTTTTGGTTGTTTTTTGTTTTGGTTTTTTTTGGTTGGTTTTGTTTTTTGTTTTTTGGGGTTTTTTTGCCTGTATATCCAGTCTTTGGAATTCATTGATATGTTCTACCATTTCCATAAGTAATATGTTATTTATGCTGCTAAACTGCTAGCCCCTAAAACAGGTCATTAAATAAGTATATTGTTCAACTTATTATTATTATTAATACATCTGGTAGTTGTTGAGCTCTTTTTGTTGGAACATGTGGTATTACTCTTTCCAAGGAAATGTGAATTAATTTTTGTCGTCTGATTTCATAAAATGAGATAAAACTCTGAAATTAAACCCAAAGATATTTAATTTCATCTACTGCAATCTGTACAGCCACTGATTTTCTATTGTACTTTCAAAAGAACAATTCAAAACATGCTTAATAAAAGACAACTTTCATAAAAATCATAACACTTCCTGCTCAAAATGGTTTTATGTGTTTAGAGAGATGGTTACTGCTATAATTCTGTTATGTTTCTAGAAGCAGAAGTTAAATGTATGGAAGGCTCATGATTATCCTGCTGCTTCGATCCCTTTCTTCTCTACTCCCAGTTTACTAATCAGTACAAATAAGTTTGTTTTTCTCCTATTTTTAAGCGACAGGTTGAGTGTTCACCCTGAATACAACACAATGCCATAAATTCTCCAGAGCAGCAAGTCTCCCAGGCTCTGCTTCTTCGAGTGTTTCCTCACTTGCTCCCTTGTCCTCCCCTGAAATTATTTCTGTATGACCTTTTCTTATTTCTAGTTTGTGTGCACATACGACAAAGAAATTTTGCAGAGAATCTCAATCTTTGCCATTTTCAATTCATAATTAATTCACTTCTTTTCATTTATTAATGAACTAATTTCTGCTAAGGTTAAAGTTATTCAAAAACGAAAAAAAGGCAGAACATTTTCAGAGCATGAAGGCCTCATCAGTAAAGAAACATGTTAGGAATGTTTCCATAGGAATCCACACACTACAGCAATGAATAACAAGCTGAATGTTTGGGGAAACTGGGACCTGACATCTGTTTTGGACTTGTTTGCACTTTTTCTTTGTAAGCCATGTAATTCTGTTTAGACCCTTTAGAGGAGGAAAATGAAAGCAAACCCCTCAACCATTCCCCTATAAACATCCACAGACAAAATCTTCACAGCTTTTGAAGATGTGCTTCCCCAACTTCGTATGTGTGGATAGTATTTATTTTCTGAGGATCATGAAAGCAACTGTTTGAATTTGTACGCAAAAAACCTTTTATGATCATTAGCATCCTGGAATGGGAAGCTCAGGATTTCAGGTGTCTAGATCACAAATTATAAAAGCACAGCAGACTATGTCCCAGTGCAGCTTCTACCATGTTGGAGCAGTGCAGTTGTGCAGGTTTGGCTCACAATTTACATATATACGTTCTCCCCTATATACAGTCTGACCATTACACTGAGTTGCACATTCTTCCCTATATATTGTGAGGTAAGGGGAAGTACAGTAAGTGAAGATACTGTACCCATACTACTTGCAGAGACGTTTTTGAATATTGCATGCCACTAACCACATCTTCTGGATTATGCATGCCTCCTGTTCTCCCTACCCTCTTGTATGATTGAATATTACACACTGATTTCAGATCAGGCTCAGTCCCTTTTCACTAACATTATGTTCTCATTTCTAAGTTCTCTTAGAAAATGGGTCTTTAGCTCATTTGACTGTGTGATATGCACATTTCTAAAACAAAAAATAAGGTCAATCAAGGTCACCATTACTAATGGAGCCTATTCTAAAATTATATAGCCCAGATGTGATTTTTTTTTCTTTTTTAATCAAATGTAGGACAAGAGTAAAGAGTACTTGAATTGACACATTAATATAGAAGCAGACTATGTGAAGAAGGAATTAGAGTTATAATCAAAGCCTTCTGCATAAGAGCAGATTGCTTCAGCTATGTTCAGAGTGGAATATAATTTGATCTGTCTATCCATTTTGATTTCCTTATTACTTTGTTACTGAAGACATATTGTATTTCTATACACAGACACACAATCTGTAAGCGAGAGATCATAGTTTGTGTTGGCAAGGAAACAAGTTACTGGGTGCTGAAACTCACATTTCAAATTAAAATTATATTAGGATTATATTAGGAGTCAATTCATACTTATACATGTCACTGGGTTTTTATTTGTACATACTTAGAGTAGGAAGTCATTAATTGGGTTAATATATTTGAAGGAAAATTACTTATTCCACTAGTGTTGAACTCAAGGGAAGAGACAAGAAATAAATTGCTAAAGAATGTGTGGCCATTCCTGCACAAAAATCAAGCACATAAAATTGCAATAACTTCCTTCCCACAGCTTTCAGTAATTTTTGAGGAACCAAGAAATCAAAACCCAGCATTTTTATGTTCATTTCTGTTAAATTACTTCTATAGACTGCACCTGAATTATCTGTCTTCCCACAGTTGCTGTCCACAAAGAAAATAATTTCCCTTTCCCCTATTCTTGCTCATGTTGTATTCATATGCAGCCTTCCTTGTTCCCCTCTGTTGCAGTGCCATCATGTTTTGTGCAGTTGTTCCAAGCAAATCAGCACCACTATTTCTCCTTACCTTTTAGGACAAGCAAGAAAAGAGCCTTGAAATATTCACTGGACCAAGGCTGTATAGACCTAGCAGAAAAAGTGAAAGATGTTTATTCCTTATGGCTCTTCTGAGGGCTTCAAAAAGCAGCCAGGAAGGGATGTTCTTGTGTACCACACATCACTAGGATACTGACAGTATTTTCCTGACAGGTATTGCTTGTTACCAGAACAAACTCCCATTATATGGTCATTAAACAAATTTCGTTCTTCCTAAATGGAAAGATTTGAACTTGAATCGAAATGTAGTGCTACACCAGTTCTTTCTGAAGTAACATTTGGGTTTTTCTTCCATATAGCAATTAGAGATTCAGTGGGGATTACTGAAAATGTTACCAGTTTATGTGAAAACATTAAATGTGAAAACTCAAACATAAACATAAAGTGTGGCAATTCAAGTGATAAGTGGAACACATCAGCATTTAAATTTTCCACACATAAATCAGTTTGTAACATGTATCTTATTTAGATATTATGATTCAAGAAACTGTAATTCACTTCCCATTCTGCTCTCATGGTAAAGCTGGTATAGTCTGGGAATGTATCAGCTCTGCTTGAATCACTTCTGGGAGTTACATGCACACTGTATAATGAGAATAAAACTTCATGACATATTTTGAAAATGGCATTTATGGTCTACTTACGGCTTCACAGTTCAAGGTCATTTACAGAGATCATTATCTCCACTTACTCTGCCAATTCTTTCAATAATTTGACACAGTCAACTAGTAAGGTTTCTGAAAGTATTAAAGCACAAGTTGCCTTAGTTTAAAATAGATGACAACTTAGATACATTGTTGAATTTCAAATTAGAAAGAAGCACATGATGTATCATTTATAGACATAGAATCACAGAATGTGCTGTGTTGGAAGAGACACAGAAGGATCATCAAGTCCAACTCCCGGCCCTGCATAGAACCATCACCAAGAGTCACACCATTGTGCCTAAGAGCATTGTCCAAACACTTCTTGTACTCTGTCACCCTTGGTGCTATGACCACTTCTCTGACAGAGTTGGTTCCAGTGCCCAGCCCCGCTCTGAATGAAGAACC
The DNA here is from genome assembly GCF_021018805.1 of Prinia subflava. Taxonomy (NCBI): domain Eukaryota; kingdom Metazoa; phylum Chordata; class Aves; order Passeriformes; family Cisticolidae; genus Prinia; species Prinia subflava. The sequence continues at coordinate 25,395,169 of NC_086253.1, forward strand.
TTTTCCTAACATTCACCCTAAACCTCCCTTGACTTAGCTTCATGCTATTTCCTTGAGTTCTGTCACCTATCAGTAGTGAAGAGGTCAATTCCTTCCCCTCATCTTCCCTTTGTGAGGAAGTTGTAGACTGCAATGAGATCTCAGTCTTCTCTTCTTCAGGCTGAACAAACCAAGTGACCTTGGCCACTCTTCATCAGGCTTTCCCTCCAGACCCTTCACCATCCTTGTTGCCCTCCTTTGGATGCTCCCCAATACCTTAATGTCTTTCTTACATGGTTTCTGTGGCACTGCTTTCCAGCCTCTCATTCCCCAGTCTATACACACAACCAGGGTTGCCCCACCCCAGGTGCAGAATCCAGCACTCAGCCTTGTTAAACTTCACAGGGCTGGTGATTGCCCATCTCTAATTTGTCCAGGTCTCTCTGCAGGGCCTCTCTGCCCTCAAGGGAGTCGACAGGGCTTCCCAATTTACTGTCATCAGCAAACTTACCCAGTGTTCCTTTGAGTCCTATGTACAAGTTGTCAATGAAGATGTTGAGGAGCACTGGGCTGAGGATGGAGCCCAGTGGAATCCCACTGGTGACCAGACCCCATCCTGATGTCACCCCATTCACTATAACTCTCTGTGCCAGACCCATCAGTTGCTCATCCAGTGCTAACACGGTTATTCAGCTGTGGGATGGATGCTTTGTCTACAAAGACACTGTGAGACACAACAGTTTTTCTGAAATCCAAAAAGATTGTATCTACAGGAGTTCCTAGATCAGCTAGGTGGGTTACCCTGACATAAAAGGATATTAGGTTGGACAAGCAGAACTTTCCCCTGATGAAGCCCTGTAGGCTGTGACAAATGACTGCGTTGTCCTAGAGATTTTTTCAATATCTCCCTGAATAATGTTTTTCACAGTTTTACCAAGCACTGAATTGAGACTGACAGGCCTGTAGTTTCTAGTTTCTCTTTCTTGCCCTTATCGAAAATCAGGATGTTAGGACAGTTATATTATAAAATACAAGAGTATATAATTAACTAAGAATTGTAAGCATTTTTTGTAAAGTTTCCTACATTCTTGGAATAATTATTAAACTCTGTATGGAAAATGGCTCTTCTAACTTTGTGTCTTTATGCAAAACAAATACTCCATATAATTTTAAGATCAAATACTATTTTAATTTTTTTGTTAAAAAAAGCGCATTTTTGAAATAATGAACTAGAAAAGGTGCTTAGGAATAAGCTATTAAATCCTACTACATATGGTATCACCGTGGAGGCCCAACCAGGAAAACAGACTGGGGACTCAGATCTGGGTGCAACAACAGCAGCAGGGCAGAAGACCTGCCCTTAGTTTATTTTTCCATTATATACCTGTGGCAAGGTGACCATGGATTGGAGAAGGGTATCGCCACCTCTCCTGTCACATTGGTCCAGGAGGCTGTCATTCAACCTCCCCTTGTCTTGGAGAAAGTATTCATAACATTGCCAATATTTACAAAACATGGTCCTGTGTTTACAATTCACCAGCGTGAGAAACTGCACGTTTCTCCTTTAATATGAACGCTTAGCAAACCAGGAAAATTCATGGCAACATCTCACCCTTTTAAGTATATTAAAAAGAAAACAAAAAAAGAAAAATGAACAATTCTATGACAGGAAAAAAGAAAGAAAGAAAAAAAAAACCTGTATAAAGTTCACCGACCTTCATTTAGGTGACGGTGTGAGGGCTACATGTTGGTCTGATTCTGCCTTTGCTACCCAGGGTTTCACCCTGAACCCCTTGCAATAACTTGCTCAAAATATCTCGAGCATAGTCTAACATAATTCAACCAACACCCTCATATTTTTAAATTTTTATAAGATACAAGGGAATATACGGTGCAAAAGGCAGGAGCATTCCAAGAAAAATTAATCACTCAATTCAAAATTCTGAACCCCAAAAGTTCTGTCCCAAAACCACAACCCCCAAACAACATGCACTTTCCCCACAGAGGTCACAATGGCTACCATACATAAAACTGAGCCATAGCAAACAATTCCTCTGAGTCCATGATTAACAGTCCGTTGGCTCTCAGCATCACACTGCTTCAGTCTGTCCTTGTCCAGCAGCTCCACAGGATCCAAAGTCTCTATGGAGGCCATATAGGAAAAGAGAGGATGCCAGTCCGTGTCCATGTCAATCAGATCTCGAAGAGGCTTCTCTGATGGGTGGCACTAGGGTGGCACAGGATGCACAAGGTTTCAGGATCAGTCCAATGCATCTGAGGCAGCTCAGCAGACTTTCAGTGGCCACCTTCTTAGCATGGATCGCAGAACCTGAGGATAGAGAACTTAGAAAACACAAATTGAGCAATTGACTTTTTCTCAAAGAATGCATGCAACATAGGATGTGGACGTAGAAACCCACTGCAAGGTCCAAGGAAAACTGACCATAGCTATGTGGCAACATCAACACTTCCTACACTTGATATGATGGCTGTACACCAGCCAGAGAATTTTGCTCTTGTTCTAGAGCTTGGGAAACTGTTTCGTCCCCCTGACGTCTTCGTCTTTTTCTTCGCCTCCGAGTTTTCGGGCTTGGCGTGGGCTCATCATGACCCACTGCTTTACAAGTTTCTGCAGTATGGTCTGGACCCACACCTTGTGCGCAGAAAAACAAGGGAGTCACTTTCTGTGCCTCCTTTTCCTGTTCTCCACTAGGCTGAATATCTGCCTGTGTCTCATGTCCATCATTCTGCCTCTTTTCTGCCGGCTGTGAAGCAGCCGTTGGGGTCATCACCATAGAATCACAGGTGTTTAGAACTGCACCGGTCTGGACCATCTCCAGGACAGTAGAAGTCTCTGGAATGGTTTCCAGGAGCCTCTGGCAAGCAGAATTAGCATGGCTTCTTGCTAATTGCTCCAAAATTATCATTGTCAAAGTTATATCCTTGACTCTCGTCTTTAAAAAATGCATCAGACGCGATATAAATTCATTAAAAGCTTCCTCTGGCTTCTGTGCTATGTCTAAGAAGTCTTCCTTTGGGGAGAAGGATAACTTGGTTTTTATCAATGCAGATATCCCTATGTATCTGCACGAATCTAAAACAATGAAAGAAAGGCCAGCTTGCACATCAGGGCAAGCATATTGACTCCTCCCCATAAGTAGGTCAGCTCCGACCCCAAACAAGGGATCGTCTCGAGGCAGGTGGCTATTTTCGACAGCCATTTGTCCAGCTAGGAATTTCCAATTTCTTTCAAAGGTAAAAACCTGTTGAGGTTCAAGCATCATTGTTGCAAGACCTCTTATTACATAAGGAAAGATCAAATTCTCAAATTCTGCACTGATCCATTGAATTGCCTCAGTGAAGCTTATATTATCTTCTGCCACGTCCCTTGATAAGGGAAGCGGGACTGCCCATGATGGGTCATCATGGCTATGATGCTGTGGACCCACGTCCACAGGTCCCTGAACTGGCTCGGGCAAAGCTGCATCTTCAGGCAGCAGCTCTCTTAGGTCAGCAGCCTGGTTCACCTGGGATGCCGGACTAAAAGCCTCATCCGATTTCACGACAGGGAAAGCGTGCACATCAGACAACGCTTTTGCCCCGTTATCATCTCCCACAGCCGACCCGGCCCCGTAGGGGGGGCGGGCGGGGGACAGTGACTCGCTCAGACTCCTCTCTGAGCGGGGGGGCGATTGTCGCGCTGGGCAGGGAGGCGTGGCCGATCGGCCACAGCTTTCAGCTCCTGTTCCATCAGCCGATGGGTCGGTGGCCGGGGCCAGAGCCGGCAGCAGCTCTGCGGCTCCAGCGCTCGGCCCCGTCCCCTCTGAACGGAGGGGGCATGCGGCGGGGCCGCGCGGCGGCGCGGGGGGGCTGTCCAGCGCGGGTGGCCCCGCAGCAGCGGGCAGCGTTGCGCCCAGCCCTCCCCCCGCGGCGCCGGACCGGCACCGGACGCGTGGGGCGGGGCGCGGCGCGGCGGGCGGCGGCGGCGGCTCCGCTGCGGGCACCGCACAGACCGCCGGCGGCGGCGACCCCGCGCACAGCATTTGGCGCGGCGGGGGGACGGGACAAGGAGGGGCCGTCCCCGCCGCTCTCGCCTGCCGAATCCTGCGCGGAGCAGGTCGCGGCGGGGCGGGGCGGGCCGGGGAGGCGGCGCACGGCGGCCCCCCTGGCTCCCCGCAGGGGGCCCGAGGCCAGGCGGCTCCGCGCGGCAGCTGCAGGGCGGACCCCGCAGCGGTGGCGGGCAGCGGGGGGGTCGCCGCGGCACGGTGGCCTGGGGCGGCGCGGGCGATCCCCCGCGCTCGGCGTGGGACCCGAGGCCGAGCGCTCCGCCCCCTCGGCACCCCAGCTCCCCGCCCGGCAAACCGCGCGGGGAGCGGACCGAAAAAAGCTTCCCCGCCCTTCCAAAAACCCCGCTGGGCGCGCCCAACCCCCGACACGGGGGTGGGGGTCTCCTGCATCGGCTCTAACCCTGCATCAGAGCAATCCTCGTCAGAAGCGACGGAGCTCACAGGGGAGCCAGTCCTGCTTCCTGTCGAAAGCCCAGAATCAACTTCAAAGTCCTCTCCAGCCTCTTTTAGAAGTGGGAAGACTGTTCCCCAGATCCCTAGGAGAGCGCTAGCTCTCCTATTTCCGTTCAGAACGGATAAAAAAAGTTTTTCCCCCAGGGTTTTCCATGGGTCGATTGAGAGTGCTTTTTCAGCACTATAAAAAATTCCAAGTTTCTTTCCCCAGCTAAATAGTTCTCTCACGTGTTTCCTGGTTAAGTCAGCGTCACAGGACAACAAAAAGGAGTGGAGCAGTTCCATCATCAATCGTTCCTCTGAGAACATCGTGGGTTTCTTCTTCTTGCAGCTGTAGAAGGCAGATTTTTATTTTTTTTTTCTTCTTTTTTCTTTCCTCACTAGCTTGCAACTTGACCACGTATAGGCACCAGTTATCACCGTGGAGGCCCAACCAGGAAAACAGACTGGGGACTCAGATCTGGGTGCAACAACAGCAGCAGGGCAGAAGACCTGCCCTTAGTTTATTTTTCCATTATATACCTGTGGCAAGGTGACCATGGATTGGAGAAGGGTATCGCCACCTCTCCTGTCACATTGGTCCAGGAGGCTGTCATTCAACCTCCCCTTGTCTTGGAGAAAGTATTCATAACATTGCCAATATTTACAAAACATGGTCCTGTGTTTACAATTCACCAGCGTGAGAAACTGCACGTTTCTCCTTTAATATGAACGCTTAGCAAACCAGGAAAATTCATGGCAACAATATGGGAAGATGGTTCTAAATATCTTGGACATTTTTCAGCCAGCAATATGTCATGCATTTATTATATTATGAGCCTTACTTCATCTGAATAGAAAGAAAATTCTTACTGATTTAACTTTATTAACTATGCATAACCATCAGCAAATTTAAAGAATAGAATTATTAGAGAGTTTTCCTGTTCCTTCTAGGGAAAAATTTTCCCTCTCTTTCCAGAGAGCTGTGCAGAGCCGCCCTACTACAAGTATTAACCTCTTAGCTTCTACAGTGATGGTACATTTTCTTTCTCCTCTCCTAATAAAACAATTCAGGTGTTAAGTACTTTAATTATTGTTTCTTAGTACTAATGGCTCTTTATGCAAGTGGATCTCATAGCACAGACTTATCAGTACTAATATACCCATATAACTCCAACAATGAAACTAGCTGTCATCAGGTGCTGTGCAATGCTGTGAATCCTAATATTTTTAACTTCATATGTCTACTAAAAACCCTTATTTGCCTAGAGATGATCCATAGAAACAAGTGATGGACCAAGTTCTTTAAAGATATACATTTTTTTTAGTATGCACCAGCAAGTAAAGATATACAAAGCCAAAATATTTGTATTTGAATGTAAACACAGACTCTGTCTACACCAGACTTAAACTTTGCCATGTTTAAGTGCATGTTTAAGTTTGGTATGGTTCCTTGATGCAGTTGTCAAAGGTGCCTCACAACCCAATGATGATGAATTTATCCTAGTTGTTCTCCAGGGACTTCAAAGCAATGAACACATCAATTCCAAAAGGAAATGCTTGGTTCGTTCAGAAATACCTGCAATATTTTCCTGGCTACAGTCACCCCAGAATCCCAGTGCTTTGCAAACACTGCTGAACATAGCACAGCACTGTGTTAGTTCATGGAAGTGTAGAGAAATGAACCAAACGCATCACACAGGGATTATTCTAGCCAGAAGACTGCTGATTGCTGTAGACATTTTTTATAATTAACTTAACTAATAATAAATGACAATGCCTTCATTCCTTCTGCACTGCCAGCTACTGAAACAAGTGTCCTTTCTGTTGCATTTCTCTTTAAGCAGGTTTCAAAAGCAGGACCCAAAGCCACATGTTCAGCACCAGTATGGGAAAAGGAGCATGTCCAATCCTACTGTGCTCAGGAGCCATGGGCAGAAGTGTGAGTGCCTGAACAAGCTAAGGAAAAGAGGTCTTGCTGACTCTCCAGTCTTCAACGACAGTGTGGGATATTGTGTTATTGGTGAGAAATCAAGCAGCAAGAAGCCAAATTTTTGTTTTCTAGAATAGCTAAAATGTTTTCCAGCCCTGAAGATACACTTTGATTTCTCCTTACCTTGAATGCTTTTCCTGAACCTCCTGAAACTTGCCTTTTTTCTCTGCTGTTTGTCTCACTCTGCTTTCACTACTTCTCACAGTAACCAGTTGCTCCATTTGTGAAAGATAATTTCACGCTATGTCGGTACATCTAGGAGAGATCATGCCAGGGACAGAAAGCTATAGAAGCTTTTGCAGGGCGTGGTTTTGTGGAGACCTGTGCACTTCAGTATGTGTATGTGCACAGTGTTTTCCTCTTTCCTCTCAACCAACCTCAAACCAGAAGAAGGGAATATTTCTGAAAAAAAATTTCAAAACTCTATAAATGAATTTCAAACCACAGCCATTTGGGTCCCCAAATTACAGGCAACAACACTGGCAACTACTGTTATTGACTCTGCAGTGGGTAGTTCAAGGGAGTCAAGGTGACTGACAGCTCTCTCTGGGCTAATAATCATGAGCCATTTTTTTCTATAGCTGAAGTACTCCTACAGAAGCTTAAAAGAGCAACATGAACTACTGCTTTTCCTCCACTTTAAAAATATCTATATTATTACCTGTTTAGAGCACTCCAGAGCACTCTTCTGCTTTCTAACCAGATTTTGGTCATACGTCATCATATGCACAATGAGGCATTTGTCATCCTTGCAACAGACCTTTTAGCCTTTCTACTCTTTTTAGATTACCTACAAGAAAATAATAATTTAAAAAGGTAATCCAAATAAAATATGATACTGAAAAAAAAACCAAAAAGGACTTTGTTTAGAGTAAGAAACAGTTCCCAAGATCTGAAGAGAATTTCTGAAATTATAGTGGAAGTTTTCTCCTTCAAAACCTAGGTGTATTTTCACACATTCCCTGAGTGATTCATGGACTAGTCACTAAGCTGATGGAATAGCTCCAAAGGATTTAAATAGACTATACCAATTAAGTTAGCTTAAACACTGGCAATACATTAAAGTCATCAAAATTATTACATACTTCAGAAAATATAAAGGTATTTGAGTAGAATATAAGTTTTATATTCTGTTACAATGTAGTACATTAAGAAACAGCTGAATGCTTTTTTTCTTTCCAATAAGCCCTGGGTTGAAAATTTAGTCTCTTCCCATCTGATCTGTCTGCACATTTTCTCTCAACAATAATCCTGCTCTCAGCAGCGTGTGTTTTCCTTAATGCAGTCTCATTGAGAAGCAATGCACTGATGTCTTTGGTGGAATTTGGTGCTCAGCATATGCAGCACTCAGATGTGCTATGAATAGTGTACATATAAATCACCTCTAAATTTGTTCATTCCAGTAGTGTAAATTAGCAACATTCTGAACAGATTTTTCAAAGCATTCATCACAGAAAAAAAAATTTTAGATCTTCTATGAATGCGAGTTCTGCTTTAGTATCACAGCAATACAAATCTGTCTTCCTGAACTTATTGGAACAAGCTCTTCATTCTATCACAAACAAGACTAACCTTAAAAGTTAGTAGTTTTTCATTATTTACCTCACTAAAGCTGTGCTCTAACTACACTAGTGCTGAAAGTACATCCAGTCAGCCAGCTGTATGTCTGGTCAGCAACACAGAATCTTTTAAACCTAACATGTCTGTTTAAAGACGTGTCAAACTATTCCGTGGTGAACAGAATACTGAACAGGAGCCACTGTTTGCTGGTTAATGATAGGCAAGAGATATAATTTCCTACCCATGAAAACAGTGAATTTTTTAGGACTTGCATTGTCATTATTAATGCCTCCCAATTTGCAGCGCACAGCACTGCATGAAAAAAGACTCACATAGAAAGAGCTGAATTCCATTGGCTTTTGCTAGACAAAAACCACTACTCAATTAAGGAGCACAGGATTTAGAACACAGGCCTTGACCATTTGTCTTATATACAGCAATGTATGGTTTTCTAAAATAAGAAAATTGACACTAAACAATTTTCTTTCATTTCCCCATCTGATAAACAGCAGAAGTATGAATGTTTATATCCCTCCTATAATTCCCACTTCTAGTGCAACTGTAAATACTGTGAAGAGATATATAAAATTTTAAGATTTTCTGGGTTCCTGTTTGCCATCTGTCTGCAATGATATCTTGGGGCAATACACGATAGAATTTAATTATGCATTGCAAAAAAATCTGAAGTATTTTTTACTTAGCTTCATGTTGAACTGATTGCATGTTCCCTCACTGTCAGCATCTAGGAACTGTGAACATGAAGGACTAAAAGAGACCCCAGGAAATAATCTTGATTAATCTCCTCTCAGAGGAACATAAGTACCACTTACTGTCAACTAGAAGTGCAATCTAGTCTGTGACTACTCAGTTTTAAGTTGTATATGATGGACAAACATCACCTGATTTTTTTTCTGAAAACAAATTGAATTCTTTTCTTATATTCAGTAAGGATTAAATATTGCCTATTAAGTTTAAATTGCAAAAGGGGGCCACTACATAAATTTCACCATTACAGCCAATTTCACTTAACTTTACAACATCAACAGTGCCATACCGTGATTCCTGAGTAACATTTAGCATAATTTCAGCTTCCAGTTTTGATATCTTTCAAGCCATTACTACAATTCTTCCCAAGGGACAAATTCCTGCTATTTCACACACTGAAATTTTTGCTGCCTTTCCTACAAAAGAATGCACAACAGACAGGGCTGACTTCGAGAACAGTAAAACAAATTCCCAGAAAGATCTCTGGCGAGAAAGCAGATAAGGCAAAAAGACTATGAAATTAAGTGTAGCCCAAGTTCAATATTCAAATGACTTTTGGATCCAAGACAATTTGCTGGGTTAGAGCTCATTCAACTTCAGGGAAGTGCTAAATTTTCTTACTCATCTAACAAGATGAACAAGCCCTATAATATCTGGAAAGGTTTAGCTGACTTCTCTATACATTTGTACTGAAGCAAGCCTCTACAGAAGCAAATTTCGTAGTATGAAGACATTTAATAAGTCAGTACTGATACAACATACCCAGGACTTTATCCTCATGATGGATAACTTCATCACTCAGAGCATTTCCAGCCTTTCACTACCAAATCTGATCTGCCCTCCAACTCCCTCTCTGAGTAATGTACAAAATAATGTGGACAGCAGAGCAGCAATTCATTGTTATCTAGTTTCTGATGATGTATATGCATTCTTAAATTTCATTCTCAAGTTTTCCAGTGAATCTATGAATTCAGTTTGTACCTGTAACCATAACCTAAATGTTGGATTTTATACAAGGATGAAGAGAACATGATAATCTAAATGTTTTGGTCAAAGTTTGGAAGAACTGCTGTAGCTTTTCTAGGAAAATTTGTGTGCTTCATTCTTTAGCTGTCCTTTGTAGGTCAGTCTCTCCTGGGGAAAACACCAACTTTCATACGAAAATTCCTGTTTAGTCAAAAAGTACTTCTGCTGTGAGCATGCTCAAGTGTAACTTTCCATCAACCATAATAGCAGCACAATAGCAGAGGTTAAAATTCAAATTCTGGTTGGCATGTTCATTTTATAGTCTGTTCTTTCTCATTCTACTCCCTAAACCTCTTTTACATGAAAGGATGCATCTCAAGAATACAGCCAATGCAGGGGAACAAAACGTACGAGCCATTTACAGCCAAGCCTAAACTAGTCCTTACCTCATTAAAGTTATGCTTTGGCAGCTGCTACACTCTATCAAGAAAGCAACCTTGCAAACTAAACAGTGTAAAATAACTCAGCACAAAAATAAGAATTGTTTTGTCCTACCTCTGCTCCAGCCACACACTGAGGCACAGCAGAGGGTAGAACTCACTGTCACAACATGTTTTAGATTTTCAGACTCAAATTAGGCAGGACTTTTGGGTTTAGTAATTAACTGCCCTTGATCAGTGATCCAGGAATATAAATACATGCATCAATAAGTTTGTGTCTTGAAGTTTATGTCTTCAAGCTTTTATCTTTAGCTGTACCTAAACTAAAATTTTTCTGAACAGGCATGAAAGGTAAAGTAGCTTGTATACAAGCTTGGCAGACTTATTTTTACAAAACACTTAAACACACCACTCAAACATCAGTTCCATAATTTAATATATCGAATACCACCTTCAACAACGACAAAAAAAAAAATCATAAATTCAACATACTTCATTGAGTATTGAAAGTGACAAGAATGGACAATATTTTGTTATAATGATAAGCCCATTTTTGTATGCACATTTCTTAACTGGAACAATAGCAATAAAGAGTGTGAAGTCATTCTGGAATAACTTTCTATTCTGTGTCAAATGAGATGCACAGACACTCATGGGGTGTTTCCACACATTTTTAAAGCCATAGTAATTTTTACAGAACTACCTAGAATACTGTCACTCAGAAGTAGTTTATCCAAAGACTAACAATAAGACTGTCTGGCTGCTCTTATTTCATACTAGATTGAGGAAAAGAAAAACCAAACCATTATGTTTCATGTTTTCTACTCTTGACTAGATCACCACTTTTCCTATTTTTTATTGTCTCTCAGGCAATAAATATTTCCACATGTCTTTCCTTAGACACACTACAGCTAAGTTAAAGACTAAACCCTTAGGATCAAAGATGACTCAATATTATTTTTTTTCAACAAAATGTAAAAAATAAATTTGTTTACAGAAGCCTCTTCTCTTTACTCTCTAAAATAAATAACAGGAGTATTTGAAAGAATGTCCTTTCTTACCAACAGCAATTTTGATCTAGTAATCTATGAAGCAATCTCTTGCAACATTGAGAAGGATAATAGAGAAGAATGAAATGGGGGTAGAAAGAAGCCAGCTGAAAAAATGTAAGTGACTAAACAAAGGACAGAAAGCAAGCTCCAATTTCATGCCATGTTTAGAGAGCTTAAACAAAGAGAAAGGCACGGTATTACCTGCATTCATCTGTCTGGCCTTCCTATCACTGCTGATCTACAGCTTACTAAATAACAAAATGCACACATTCTTCATTTCTTTATGACTTGCATGTAGGGTATAAGTAAATCTAATACTTCACAATGATGTATGAGGGTTTAAAACTTAGGTAACCACTGTCATGGATCATTGTAATTGCCTTCTGGCACACCTAGACAGAGCCCCATCACTTGATTTTTACAGAAGTTTTACACTTCTTAGATGAATAAATAAACTGATTTTTTACAGACAACCAAGAAAAGAATAATGTCCAAGACAAGGAAATAATGAAACATCCCAACTAATTTACAGAAGCTCCACTACTACCTTCAGTTTCAAAGGTCAAACCTAGGGAAAGCAGCATCCCAGATGCTTGGACACATCCAGGGATGGGGTATGCACAACTTTTCTGGGAAACCTGTTTGAGTGCCTTGCTACTCTCTGGGTAAAATATTTTTTCCTAGTATCTAATCTAAACCTACTCTATTTTGGTTTAAAGCCATTCCCTCTTGTCCTGTCACTACATGCCCTTTTAAAAATCCCCCTCCATCTTTCTTGTAGGCTCCTTTCAGGTACTTGGAGGCTGCAATTAGGTAACTCCAAAACCTTCCCTTCTCCAGGCTGAACAATCCCAATTCTCTCAACATTTCCTTATAGGAGAGGTGCTCCATCCCCCTAACCATCTTGGTGGTCTCCTCTGAGCTTGTTCAAACAGGTCCATGTCCTTCTGGTGCTGGAGACCCCAGAGCTGGATGCAGCCCTGCAGGTGGGGTCTCAGCAGAGCAGAGCAGAGGGGCAGAATCACTTTTCTTGACCTGCTCATCACACTGCCTTCAATGCAGCCCAGGTCATGGCTGATTTTCTAGGCTGCAAATGTGCAATTTCCAACTCATGTCCAGCTCTCTTTTATGTAGCTGCAAATGTTAAAATCATCCTAAGTAAAATATACATTTTAGTTGTGCTTCCTTAAAAAAAAAAAAGAGAAAAACAGAACATATAAAGCCATAGTAGGATATATTTTCCCTCCATTTTAAAGTATCAGAAATCAGTGCAGTGCCATATCTCCAGTGCCTCTCTTTTGAAATACTGAATCATCCTCCTATGAAGGTGCCTGCTGCTCTGAAACTGGAGGTTTCTAACTTCAGCTTTCATCTCCTAAGTTTTGATGGAGATAGGAGTGGACCAGGAAATTCTTTCTGGTTTGGTGCCTCTGGTGAAGATTGGTATAATATTCTCAGCCACTGTATGTTTTTCTTTCTTCTTGGTCAGGTCACAAGTACTATTGAATGTTGTGTTTGGGAGGGAGATGAGGTTTTGTTTGGTGGGGTTTTTTAATATCACCCAGCTGTATTGTTTCAACATCCTCATGGGTTCATGGGTGAAGAAACATAGTTTGGAGTAAAAATATAATTTGAGTGCCTTTAAAGGTCCAAGTATATGCTGTCAAAACATGTAGATTTGAGATGTTTAATTTTCATACATAAATGTCTCTCAATTCCCTTTGTTACAATTGGCAGCTCTTGAACCACTTGTATCTGTATCATTATTTATAATCCACATTTAATAATAGCTATTTCTCTAAATGAAGGTCTTTTACTCCTCACATATATCAAAGAACGTTTGTATGATTTTTAGCCAAAGCAGTCATGGATATTTGATTATTTCTTTACACAATTTCGTCAGCCATGTCTATGATTAACATTTACAATATGTTTGATTGCATTTATGCAATATAAATAATTACCTCTCCTTTAAGTAGAATGGATTATTACCTAGTAATGTCCCATTCTGCAGCTCTTTCCAGGAGTTTAAAAGTTTCTCAGCATGGTATTTTTCCCAGGTGCTTTGGACTAGTCTCTATAAGGAAGCTTCATGCAGCATCATAACTTGGATTTTCCCCATTTTTCCCAGAGACAGAGCAAAAAACCCAGACACACACACAACCCAAAAGTGTTGGTGTCACCTGGCATGAAGCAAAAGTGGCCTCTTCCAGCATCAGGCAATCAGAGAATTCTAAGCCCTCTTGGGTGCTTAATTTCACCTCAACACAAATGAGAGGCAAGATATGAACAGCAACAAGCACAGTACGCATTTCACTTAAAACTTATCAACAGAGCACAGTTCCTCTGACACTCTGCTGTTTTCCTAATCCATACAACACTCATCAAGGTAACATGACTGTAAGAGATAAAGGAAAGGATACAATTAATCCTTTTAATCAGAGAGGATATGAAGAACATTTGTCTTAATTTGCACTGACTTGTGGTGCACTTAGCTCCTGACACACATACTTGCTTTGAAATCACTGGGACAAATCTGACTCTTTTGTATAAAAGGATAATACTCTACCAAAGGAAATCCGTTAGCATAAATAGCTGCAGTGGAAAAAAAAAACTTTCACATTAACTTCAGCAGTGGATTATTTGGCATTTAAAATTGCCATGTTCAATCTCTTCTGTTATCTTACTTATGTTTTCTAACTGCAGTAATGAAAATAAGTGTTAACCAAAAATGAACGAAAATACAAAGGCTCCTTAACACCAATGCAGCATTAAGAAGCAGGCATTCTTTATTCAGCCAGGTGCACAAGGGGATATCTCCTCCAAAAATCATGCAGGCTGAGTAGAGAAAAATGTCCTCTTCATGTACTACATGTTACATATATGTTCATTGATTCTCCCAGAATAAACATACAGATGACAATTATTTCCCCAAAATCATTAACTGTAGCGGTGTGTGACTCTCTTCAGTCCCAGGGCACACAGCGGCCAGGGGTGCGACACCTTCCCCCTGGGGAGCTCTCACCTCCCCACCTAGGGACTCCGATGTTCTTGGCAGTGTCTATTTCGGAAGCAGAGATGGAGTGGAGGCGAGACGGGTCTTGGGGTGAACTGAAGAGGTTTATTAAGGAGATGAGCAACTAAAAGACAACACCCCAAGAAGCCCCGAGCAGGGCTCGGGCAGTGGGTTTTATACAACAGGCGTAGGGGAGGGGTAAAGGGAGCAGTAAATTTAAAGCAACCAATTAGGGTCTGTATCTAGGGTGTTGCATCCGCGGGTAAAACTAACAGAAACCAATCCAGGATGTGTGGGATGGGTTTACATAAGGCGGGAAAGATAATAGACAGATAACTGAAAGTCACATAACATAACAGGTGCACGCATAACTTAAAGCAACTGAAGGAGACAAAGGAATACTAATGAGGGGGATAGGGGTACATAGAACTAAATTAAGGGCACATAAAGAAGGAAAATGGGGTACGCAAAACTGAGTTATTACAACAAATATGAAATCATAATAAACTAAAAATAATGCACCGCCACAATTAACCATTTTTCCCTCCACTTTACACATCTAGTCTTCTGTCCTGGAAGACTCTTTGATGGTCCCTGATGGTCAATGACCCCAAAGTCATCCCTTACTGCCCGGTGAATTGGTAAAAGCTGGTAAAATTTACACAACTGGGCTGGTTGCTTTCCAGTTCTTCCTACAGAATAAGCATTGTGCAGTTCCATAGGCCAGTGGTTTTTGAGGAATTATTAGCCCACCAGATGCAGTAAACAGAAGTATTACCACATAGAGAAACATCTCAGTTTAAAGCAGGGGACAAAGTACTTCATTTTGTGGCATGTGTGCTGTGAAGACATAGCATGTGAAAACAAGTTCTTTGGTGCTGTTGCCTGCTGAAATCTCATCAGGTAACTGGGAGTGCATCTATCACATTTGCCTGCAGCTAATGGTTATAGCTCCCACAGAGCCTCAGTACCTCCGTATCTTCCTGACATGGCCTTTCCATAGCAGGCATCTGTTTTTGGAGAGATTGCTTCCTGGCATGTAAAGCTATTGGTCTTAACACTAAGCATTGGTGTTTGGAGAAGGCAAAAACCATCCAAACTCTCAGCTGAGTAGAAAGTAACTTGGGGAATGCTGTAAAAAAATGTGCATTTTATGACCAATGAAATCCAGTGGGCAAGCCACTCGATTCAGAATTCACATTTAATAGTTCTGTTATGTCAAAGTGACATAATAATAATTCAGGCAACATTTCCAAGCCTTTACATCAATTTTAAGGTATTTGCAAGCAATGAAACCAGAAATCAAAACTATATCTGTTTTTATGATGGTAAACATAATTTTACAACTTCCTCATGAATAGCTTCTCCATTGTCTGTGGATTTTGAACAGATGCATAATAATCATAAAATAGTTCAGATACCCTCTTTGAGACATACCATCCTCTTAATCTTATGCTTTTTGATTTGCTGCAGGGGTCATGCACACACACAGAATAAGAAAAAACTATGAGGAAAAGGATACATGAATCAGACTTTCCTGCTTAAATAAGGACATTGTATTTTCCTGAGGTAAATGTTTGCCTTTGTTATAGGTGACATGGTACCATTTTTCATATTCTGTAGAGGTGATAAATAACAATCAAGGAGCCAGTAGTAAAACAAAAAATGCTTTATTTTCTGGAAGTATCAATCAACAGCCTTCAATATTGATACCAAAACTGATTATTTTGTTCATATAATTCCCATTATTTTGATCCTGATTTTGCCACAACGTTCTGTTGTGAGAAACTTTCCAGTGAATTTCATGCCCTTAACACTCAAAGAGCAACTTCTCAGGTGTTTTTATTTTGATTGCTTTCTTGGTGACACAAAATACTTAAACGGGTTAAGGAAATCAATATGCAGTCTGTTTTTTACTAACAGAAGCCAAAAGGAAGCCATCCTCTTAGCTCTGAACCCAAGTGCACTCAGTCTAAAGGAATGCAAGTGATTCCAGTAGGAAGTTTTTTAAATTTTGTATTGCTTCACATCCTGTGCTTTTTTTAAACAAGGTTTTTAAATAAACACAAGAATGTATGCAATATAGCACTATGAATCATATCAAGTATGGAACACTGGGTAGAAGTTTGATTTTAAGCATTCTAGATATGGCAATAAATCTAAAAACTCTTTGGTCAAAACACAAACAATACAACAAGAGTGTCTTCTTGCTACACAGGACACATCACTCCTGTAGAGGTAGCGGCAATTTACGGAGATAACTTGTCAAAAAATTGAGTCATGCTTATGCTTAAGAAGGGGATCTGCATGTATAAAGGAAGTATGCTGTATAACAGAAGTATACTGAGCAGACAGCAACCACAAAACCAGAAGTGATGACAATGGTATATCTTATGAGCTGAAAGCTCATAGAGGTTTATCATATCCATCTTTTTGTCTGAAAAGGAGACAAAAAAATTCAAGTATTAACCATAGAAATAAACTTGTGATACAGATACAAACAGTGTAACTTGTGTGTTACCAAAATAGAAAAAAATTTCTTGTTTCTGTATGTCCTCATTTATTTTACAACTTTACCTGTAGATATGTTTACTTTAAAAAACAAGCCTTCAAGCCTTCACACAATTGCATGAAACTTTGGCTATATTGGTAAAATGCTCTATATAATGGAGAAATAAGACATAACTTATTGAAAGGTTTCTCAATTGGAGTTAAAGACTGCTTAAGAATCATCTATGTTTTGAAAAGTAGACAGTCTGACAAACTAATATTTTTTAAAAAATAAATCAGAAGTAAAACTGGAATTCTGTACAGTGAGTGAAGGCCATCTGTAAGTTTGGGATAAATTCACACTTGGAAATATTTTTTTAAGATCATGTAATTGAAAAAGTCAAAGAATAATTAAAAATGTTAAATAATCAAAATTGAGTATTTCTGGTTAGACTGCAAGAATTTATCATACAGGAAATATTTTATCCTCTCATTCTTGCAAAATTCTTTCAAAAAAAATTGAATTATATTTGTCTGTTCCTGCTCTATGTTGTGGCAACTGCAGAGAGGAAAACAAAGATACCTCTTCACCCTGATAAATAGGTAAAATAGATCCCTAAAAAAGATAGTATAAGAATTAACATTCAAAAATGTCCCAAAAGCTTTCCTACTCCAGAGGTGAAAGCAGTTACACCTCCACTGCATTAGCAACATACATTAGAATATACATTTTTATGACCTGTCCTCTGCTCACTCTCTGCAGGGACTTCAGATAAAATTCACCTGGTACAAAGTAGTTCTTATCTGGGATAGCCTGTTGCACAACACTGACCACCCTCTTCATATCTCAGGGATTTATGGAAGATTAAATAACCAGGGTGTGAGTGTGAGCTATGTGAAAACGGTAATGATTAATGAGGATCAAGTGAAAAACATGAACACAGACATACACACAGAATGTCAAACACTACTTCTCTCATCTAGGGCACCTCCAATTAGTTCATAGATAAAATTTCAAATCCTGTAGCTCTTAGAGATTCCAATGTCATGGAGAAATGATGCTTGTATGGTCAGGCAGTATGGTGCCTGGTCTAATAAAAATTAAACAAAGGCCACCAAAAGCTATCAGAAGTTTCTGAAAATTCAGCAGAGAACACATAGCAGTAGGGCAGTACCACCTTCTGATATCTTGAAATAATACTATATTTTGATGAGATTTGCTCAACATTTAAGACTGACAGTAAAATGCTGATACGCAAAGTTAATAGCAAAAACAAAAGCCAAACTAAACAAACACATAATACAAATTCAATAATTAACTAAATAAGTGTCCAAACACCAATAGAAACTTTCTAGAGCTGAGGAACCTGCTCCACTCTGACAAGCCATTGCAATCGATGGTTACTTCTTAATAAGAAGCTTAATTTCTTTCAAGTTTAAATATTTCTTCTTTCACAAGTCAGATACTGAACATCTCTTATCAAAGTTTGTTCTCACTGTTATAAATAGATTTTTCAGCACTTAAATTTCTCCTTGATAAGTTAAACAGACTGAAAGTCTTTAGGAACTATTTAAAGGCCTCTTTTCTTTTTGTTCTCCCACTCTTTTTTTTCTTTTCTGAATTGTCTTCAATACTTATTTTTTTTTAAATTATGGACTTCAGAACTGAATGTAGCATTCTTTCAGTAGCCTCATCAACATCAAAGGGAATACAGATACTAGCAAGAACATACAATTCCAGCATTAAACATTATTGTCTTGACATTGTTCCTTAAGCTCATATATAGATTTTTAGTGGAAAAATGCATCACGAAAAAAACAATTTGACATGCTCTCTATGTTATTTATTTTGCAAAGCCTCTCCATAGGTCTCAGTTCTCTCAGCACAACCTTCCCTTTCTGTTGTTCTCCTCAAAATGGTTTCTAACCCTTAAGATTGTCATTGACATCCCCTAGAGCACATTTTTTGAAAAACACATGCTCTTTTTTATTTCTTTCAGTCTTTCTCTGTGCTTTCCAGAAAAAGTTTGCCTTTGGGAAGGAGCTTAGTGGAGTTTAAGTGAAAAGACTGATAAAAAACCAGTCTTAATAAATTTGATTTCTCTTAATCACTGTAGAATAGATTCTTGCTCTCCCTGATTTGAATCAAACGCACCCAAGTGAAATGCTTTGTGGGTTGACTCCCTTGAACAAGGAGCTATGAAACTGGGGAGGCAGATGGTAAACGTGACACTGGGAGTGGACAGTGAGAGGTAGATCATTAAAAGTAATTTATTCCTGCTAGGCTTGGAATGCCAGCAAGAGAGGAGACACCTCAGCAGAACCTTGCTCATTTCACCTGGTCAGAGGAAGCCCAGGTAAAGAGGACACACCACGCCTACACAGCATGTTTGGAACAGGAAAGTGGGCCAGGTCCCAGCAGTATGAGTGGGCATGGGGAGTGTGCAAGTGTGAGGACAGCCAGCAAACGAGGATCTGGGGCATTAGGCAAAGCACCCACAAAGCCTGGCCATCTCTGAGCCGATGCCAACTGTGCCCTCCCACCTTTACCAGAGCACTCACACGTGTGTGAGAGCAGCAACACTGACTGAGAGGCTGTTTGCTCTGGTGGCTGACGTTTCTGACGCTGGGGCTCTGTGAGGTCAGGCAGACACACAGACCAGGCTCTGCATCATGAGTGTCAGCAGCTGTGTCTTCGCCAAGGGCTGGCCAAGCAGCTGCCTTGGTTCAATGGAGCAGTTATGAGTGTCCTGAGGGGAACATCACAGACTTTGAGGAATCATACAATCCTAATAAGCAGACAATAATACTCTTAGTGTTATCTATTAATTCTGTTTTACTAGAAATTAAGCCTGGGTTATTTCTGAGAGAGTTATTTTTTCTTACATGCATTCCATTTTGATAGTGAACCCAACACAAAGATAATCTGTGCAATATCCAATATTGCTTTACCCTTATGACCTGTGAAAAAATGAAAAAGGCTACCTGTCCAGATGTAGACTGCAGTTGCTGAGGATCTTTTAATTATCTTTAATTACACAAACAACAGGGAAAAAAGTACTAAAAACCTCTGTAAGACAGAAAAGCACACTTGGCTCAAGTACACCTCAGTGTGTTGGTTTGGGGTTAATTTTTAAAGTTAGTGTTTCTCCTTTCATCTATTCCATATTATCTTTCTAATTTTAGAATTTTTATACGAATAGTAAGTTAACAGCAAGCAGTTCACATATAATGTCTGTACAAGATCTTTGAATTTAGTTTCGTGGCCCTTTACTTTTAGTGGGTGTTTGTAAGCAAAGATCGTAAGGATAATATATCTCTTGATTCCTTCTACTCATAGGAGAAACAGCTTGTAGGCATTCCCTGAAACGTATGGGAAAATTACAGAAACCTCCTGCAGGCAGAATCTTCTGTGTTTGAAAGTCATTGTATGAAACAAAAGCCATGTGGAAACAAAACTGAGATCAATTCAGGGAATTAAACACCAACAACCACAAAGGTGTTCGCACAAAAAGCAAAATACACACTTCCACAACTCAGGCATTCTGAGTCTTTTGACTCAGTTACCTCACCCAGTGATATCCAGGAATATCCAGTAGTGACGACCTGTGGCCCCATGCTTCCCTGGCAATTCTCAGAGCCACCCTGCACCCTGTTCATGGCCAGTGAAGCTGCAGAGCCCGCGAAGAGAGCTCACACTCCCCCCTCAACCCCTGGTGCCCTCAGGAGGGGTTCTGTCTGTCTATCTGTCACCAAGGCCCTCAGGAGGGGTTCTGTCTGTCTGTCTGCCACCAAGGCCCTCAGGAGGGGTTCTGTCACCAAGGCTGTGTCGCTGCTGCTGCGCGCCCTCCTCACGGCTCTCCCTGAGCCAGCCTCCCTGCTCCTCTGCCTTTGTACAGCCCTGCAAAGGGATTTCATGCTTCCAAACTGTCTAACAACCATTGCTTTACAAGTACTGTGATGTCTGCGTCAGTTCTTTTGACTGTCATTGTAATTCACTGTGAAATTAATTCTGGCAAAGCCCCAGAGGCCTTTCCCCCTTCTCTCCCCATCTCTGAGGCTCTGAACCCTCACACGCCGTGAGCCGGGGCTGAGGCTGGGTTATGCAGAAGCCTCGCTCACCCCGTGTCAAACTGAAAGCATTTTCTGCTCATTCGTCCCTAGAGAATAAGCCGGGCCCGTTCTGTCTCTCAGCAGGGCGGCGCGGCGGGCGGGCCGGGGCGCTGCCCCTTCCGCCGAGCTGTCAATAGATGGCAGCAAGGAGCTCCTTCTCTCCCGAGCCCGCCGGGGGACGCTCCCGGCGGGAACGCTCCTGGCGGGAACGCGGGCCGGGCGTTCCAGCAGCCCCCTCACACCGGGGGTGATCCGCCTCGGCTCGGCCGGAATGGCTCGGCGGAGACTGGTCGCAGAGCAGAGGTACGGAGATGGCCTTTCAGTAAAACGTCCCGACGTGCCTGCAGCACATTTGCAACAGGTCAATAAGAGGCACTAAAATACAGTTTGCACTTGAGCTTGCTTGGATCTTTACTGGTGAGGGTGGAAGTCCTAAAATGATGTGTAACAATGAGAGAAAGCAATAGTCAAACCAGGTCAGGATGCTATTTGCACCAAATTAAACCACACGTTTTAACTCACAAGGGGTGATACTTTGGTAATGCCCACTACACAATTTGACCAGTTTGTGTGTTTAGAAGATGCAACTTATATTACATGAAAATTTGAATGGGTATTAAAAATAACTTTTCCCTGGCAAAGATGAGTCCTTCAGGAGTGTCCCAAAACTACTGCATCCTCTCTCTTTGCACTCAACATGACACGTTTTTTGTCTGGATCAAATTTTTAACTTCTTGATTTGCCACTTCATCTATTCAAAATAAATCTATTCAAAATTATTATTCAAATAATAATTTTTCAATTCACAGAATGTCTCTTTAATCACAAGTATCATCTCCTCACACCTCACACGCAATCCCCCCACACCATGTACCATTCCTTAACATCCCTTTTTCCTACCTGTTCCTCCCGTTCATCATTTCTCATGCTCTAGAGTGAAAATCCTCACATTAAAGCATCTCTTTGCCATCCCACATGTTGCAAATTCACTGAGTTGGGTTATCTAAACTGGCCTAGTGATCTGGTGACCTGTGAAGGATGCATGAAATGGAAATGAATATGACTGAGCCTTGCTGGTGCCATACAAATGGACACACTGTGTTGAGACTGCTTGGGAGACAGATTTTACTATGATATTTGATATATCTGCTCATAGACATAAATTTTTAAGCTACAAAACTATTAAAGAAGACCATTAATAACTTTTTTCACACAAAGGATATCTCAATATAATATCCTGAACAGATAATTTCCAGTAAAAGAGGAAAATATACCTTCTTCAAAGCATTCAGATTATTCATTGTTCAATTTCAATATTAAAAGGACTCCAAACAATGACTTCAAGACCTTTAATTTCCTGCACCATGCTAATATACTTTTAGTAAGTAATTTTGCAAAGAAAGAAAAATATTTTTCTATTCTTTTCAGTAATTATTTCTGCTTAAGGCTTCCCAAGTTCTGGGGCAATCAGCAGTTTCTTGTGCAGATATTGACTGAGTTAAAATGCAAAGTCTGCAACATCACTTCTGGATGCCTAAAATCAGTCCTAATGTCAGCAACAGGGATAGTGCCATTCAACCCAGTAGAGTTCTCAGTCTCCTGCATGTCTACAGCAGAAAGTGCTACGAGTGTCTATGGCAGTTAAAACAGTGTTAAATTCTGGCTTCTTATCAGCAGTGTCATAGTGAGCTTGTTAGGTGGTATGGTAAATTGAACTGGAAAGAGATAGCTAGACTTGTGGAGGAATCTAACATTTTCATTTTGTGGTCAAGGTTGGGAAAAGCTGGAAGTGCCTCAGGACATCACACAGCTCTCCCAGCAGGCCTAAGAACACTTCTCTTTTTTCATTTTTTGTGGAGTTTTTTGGTTGTTTTTTTGTTGGTTTGTTGTTTTGTTTTTTGGTTTTTTTTTACCTCTTTCTCCCTTCCATCAAAAAGTTTTGTTGTCTGGAATTCACCAAGACAAACCTAGACCACCATGGATTTATCATCCTTATCACCTTTATCATCCACCTGCTTTTATGGGCTCTTCTGACTTCAATGGTCACAATCTCTCTCAGAATTCCTCTGGGGATTTTAAGCAAAGTCATGTAGTTAACATTGCCTTGTCTTTAAATTTTAGCCAGACGACATCAAGCTCATTTTCTCAAAGCTTTGTTGTTGTTGTTGTTCCAGTCTTTTATTCAAAAGCCAAATATTCAGACTTGCCACAGAAGTCTTTCCTTGTTTTTTTATGCTGGCAGAATGACACTCAAGTATTCTTGCAGTCATCTCCAAGCACGTTTAGTTAAGCTTCAGGTTGGGGAGAACTTTCTGCCAAGATGAAAAGAGGCAAAGGAGAGTCATGAGCTTAAGTGGAAAAGATTTCCTCAGAAGGGTGAAAACCAACAGTTTTCCTGTGAAGTTCTGATAACAGGGAGATAGCCCAGGGCTGCAATCAGAGGTATAACCCCTCATGCTTGTTAATTTATTCTCCTTTTCTAAGCAACAGAGATCACTGCAGAAAGGTATGACTGAGGAGATAGGGATTGTTGAAGATAATTTATGGTATGCAATTCTATTTCAACTTATCAAAAATGTGCAGAGGAGGGAAGTGACACCTACACTTGCAGCCAGAGGGTGGCCAAAGATTTATTTCTGCTGCACTGGAAGCTGCAACCCCCTCTCCTGTCACGATTATTTGCACATCCAGTACCCAGTCAAAGTGCAGTCACATCCTTGCTGTGTGGCAGCATCAGTCATGGGACTGTGGTGTGGGGGAGCAGGCAGAACAGCTAGCTCCTCTGTTCATCTTTGCAGGTCGGGGATGTTGCAGGGTGCACATCTGGCACATGTTAAAAAGAAGCTTTGCTTTTCACACAGTGGGTGTGGATTGGTCACGGCATAGAAACTGCTGCAAAGACCTGGAAAGCTGCCAGCAGAGAGGACCTGGGCGTGCTGGTTGACAGTGGCAAAGCAGGAGCCAGCATGTGCCAGTTAGGACAAGAGGGCCAATGGCATCGTGACCTGAGTCAGCAACAGTGTGGCCAGCAGGAACAGGGCAGTGACTGTCCCCTGTACCCAGCACTGGTGAGGCCACAGCTTGAATTCTGTGTCCAGTTCTGGACCCCTCACTACAAGAAGGACATTGAGGTGCTGCAGCGAGTCCAGGGAAGGGCAGCAGAGCTGGGAAGGGGTCTGGAGCACAAGCCCTATGAGGAGCAGCTGAGGCAGCTGGGGTTGTTCAGCCTCGAGAAAAGGAAGCTCAGGGATGTTATCACTCTCTACAAGTGCTTGAAGGGAAGTTGTATCCAGGTGGGAAGTCAGTCTCTTCTCCCAAGTAAAAAGTGACAGGAGAAAAGCAAGCAGCCTCAAGTTGTTCCAGGGGAGGTTTAGACTGACTATTAGGGAAAATTCCTTCCCAAGATGCTGTCAAGCATTGGAACAGGGTGGCCAGGGAAGAGGTTGTCACCGTCCCTAGAGGTATTTAAAAGACATATAGATGTGACACTCAGGGACATAATTTTGTGGTGGACTTCACAGTGTTGGGTTTACAGTTGGACTAGGTGAGATCTTGAAGGTCTTTTCCAGCCGTAGCAATTCTGTAATTCTGTGAAATGAGAGCAGCTTCTGGTTGACTGACACCACAGTATTTTGGCTCTGTGACTCCTTCCCACACACAAAGGTAGGAGACAGTTCTTAGATGCACACAGGCAATGGCAACAGAATCACACTGTAGAAGGCAGGAATTTTGCCATAAAGTACTTCTGGGACATGGACCACACCTCAACTAATACTGGTTTGATGAGCAAAAACTTTGAAAATTATCTATCATTCTTAACACATTATGTAACTAAGGGAAAGCAGAGTAATGGCAATGAATAACACAATGCACAGTCTTCACTCAAAGCTAATCCAATAAACTACATGCAGTCCATACCCGCTAGGAAAATATTTTCCATAATGGAGAATCTTTTCTACAAGAGTTAAGATGCCATTCTGCAAGGCAGTAATATTTTGCTCACAATTAGGAATTGTTACATATGTGAAAACCCTGTTTTGTTAGCTTTACAAATGGGCATCAGTGAACTACTTTTTAATTACTTAATCAGTGTAACAATTAAATTTCATTATCTAAAAAATTCCATTCATACAGTGATCTTGAAGTAAAGGATAAATATTTTAGATGTTTGTATTAATCAGATCTCATACCACACAGACCAATTTCAGTATGATTCCCTTGGCAATACTTCTGCAAACTGCATCTCACCTCAGGGTATTTAAGACAACAATTGTACCAGGTTCCCACTGCTTGTTTTATCTTCTTGCAGCTGGTTGCAGTCTTGTAGTAATATACAATGACAATTTAGGGGAGACAGCTGTAAATGGAAGGGATGACCCTCCGCTGTGCCATTTTTACACGGCTTATTCCCATCTCTTCACCTCCTTTCACCAGCAGAACAGTGAATGCTGTGATCAGGAATCAATTGAAGGAGAAGCAGCAGCACCTGCCACCTTCCATTGCTGCACACATGTTTAAGATATTGAAGCCCCCTCACTAATTTGCTGTGAGTCAGGCTGGTGATGCCTTCTGGCCTCCTTCTCTTATTCTGCTACCAACAACCATCTGCTTTCTGCAGAGATTTCAAATACTTTTCAAAGCTTTTAGAAAGAAGAGATTTTATATCAAAGTAATATTCTGTGATCTTATTTTCAATATGTATTGTGCCTTATGTTTGTTATCTACAGGTTTTTTACCTTATTTTTTTTTTAGATTTAGAACCACAAAGCTGTTGGATCATGGCCAGGTTTTTCAATTCTTTAACCAGGCTTTTCAATGGAAAGGGGGTAGCTTGAATCTTTAAACTAGGTCCTACTCTTTATTCTCTCTTCTTTGTTTGTTTTCAAAGAATGGGTCTAGGCATCAGGTTAGGTTGTGTGACATACTTCATTTTTCATCAGTTTCTTGTCTGGAGACAGCATGAACAGGTAAATTTGCAGAGTGGTACTTACTGGGCAGATATAAGAGCCTTTGTAAGTCATCATGCTTCATTCAGTCCTCACTTCAGAGAATTCCAAATAGCAACAGCATTGCATCTTCTTTTCTTCATTCTTACTTTTGACTCTTTCTACAAGATCATAATTTTGTTTCTGCAAGGGAACCAGAAGAAGAAGGATGCAATCAGTGGCAACAGACAGAAGCTGCCTTCTCAGAAACATGGCAGAGGTGGTGGGAGAGAATTGAATTAGCCCTCAAAAAAATTGAGAAAAAGTGGAAATAAGTTTGTGTTACTGTACTTGGGAAAGGAAGAAACAGTGAAGCGGGATGGAGAGGAAAACACCCTTTTGATTTATGAAGAAGGAATGTGTGTTTTGTAACATTCTCCGGAGTAGCATGGAAAGGATGTATTTACCAGTTCCAAACAACCATGTGACACTTTTTGAAGAAAACAACTTTAGTGTGCAGAGTGAAAGGAAAGATGAGAATTTAGATGTCAAGGTGACAGCTTTCTTTTTGCTATATGGAGTTCTCTTGACGCTGGACAGAAATCCATTAGCTACCTTGCTTACTACTCTAATACCTAAATTTCTCCATTCAGTTTAGTATTGCTAGTGGTACCAGCAGTGTTTCTTATTCTGAAGGCCTTGAGATATTTCCAAGATGCAGTATTTCATTGTTAGTTTTTGTATCCTTTAAAAAGAAGTGTGTGGTGTCAATTCTGTTACCTTTTTCTCATTGTGTGCACAGTCAGGGTAAATGTAGTCATTACAAACCTATTTTCCCTATAACTTTGTTCAGAATGCTAAGAAGGTCTTATCACTTTGTCTTTATTACTTTAGCTTTGAATAAGGGCCCATGTAAAACTGCACAATTGACCTATGTAAGGCTTTTCAAGGACCAAAATGACAATTACCCTTGCTTGTTGTGGGCCCACACAACTTGTTTTACAATAACCTTTAACCTGAAAAAATGTAAAGTGGGGAGAGAGAGAGAGAGACAGAGAGGAGAGACAGGAAGAGAGAAAGAAAGAGAGAAAGAGTGAGAGAGAGAAAGAGAAAGAAAAGGAGAGAAAGATAGAACAAGAAAGAGAGGAAAGGAAAGGAAAGGAAAGGAAAGGAAAGGAAAGGAAAGGAAAGGAAAGGAAAGGAAAGGAAAGGAAAGGAAAGGAAAGGAAAGGAAAGGAAAGGAAAGGAAAGGAAAGGAAAGGAAAGGAAAGGAAAGGAAAGGAAAGGAAAGGAAAGGAAAGGAAAGGCGGAAGGAAGGGCGAAAGAAAGAAAGAAAGAAAGAAAGAAAGAAAGAAAGAAAGAAAGAAAGAAAGAAAGAAAGAAAGAAAGAAAGAAAGAAAGAAAGAAAGAAAGAAAGAAAGAAAGAAAGAAAGAAAGAAAGAAAGAAAGAAAGAAAGAAAGAAAGAAAGAAAGAAAGAAAGAAAGAAAGAAAGAAAGAAAGAAAGAAAGAAAGAAAGAAAGAAAGAAAGAAAGAAAGAAAGAAAGAAACCTCAGTGACTTCATGTTACCCCCTCCTTGTCTGGAAACCATAGAAACCAAACTGAAAGTACAGCCAAGAAGTTCGTCATTTGGCTATCTCTGGCTGATCTCCATGGAAACATTTCACTTTTTGTTGAAAGGAAAGATTTTCAAATCAGACAAATGGCCACAGTCTAACGGGTTATGACATCTTCAGGAAGAATTAAAAGAACAAAAACAATGACAAATGTTTCTGCTTTACATATTTGTATTACACTTCTATTTTATGCCATTCATGCCTATTATGTTTAATTACAATTACAACGTTTCTTTCAGAGTTTTGTTAACAAATCAGACATTACATATGGGGAAAAAGGTAATGCCCTGCCAACAAACCAGGGTCTATTCACTCTAGTATCCAATTTAGATGTTATTTGCTTTAAACTATATGGATCACCAAATACGCTTTTTGCATGCTTGGCCTGGAAGATTGAATAGAGGTCTTGAATGTGTCATAACAACTAAAACTGAGAGTTAAGAACACGTTCAACACTGGCAAGTCACGCCTCTCTCAGTTATTCTTTCAGGAATCCTACAGAGCTAGGAAGGTACTTCTGCCTGTTTCCCACCCCCTTACCTTTTGAGTTAAAATTAAACACTGGATGATCACAGAAAAAAACTGCAGATAGAACAACTAATATGAAAGGCACTTATATAGGCACATATTATAGAACTCAAGGCTTTTATTGATCCCATGTAAGTCTTTGGGTGCTTAGAGTTCAGTGAGGGTGCTTTCATGGGAGGTGGAGAGGTGGAGTGATCTGAAGATCTTACAGAGGCTTCAGAGTATGGTGAGTACCCAGCTGCTCAGCCATGCCAGCTGCAAGGCTGCTTAGGGTACAACAGAAGGAGAAGACTTTGGAAAACTCCTGCTTTACAACTGCAATTAGTTATATGTAGGAACCATCCACCTGTATGTGCCACCTACACTGCAAAGGTATGTCTAAGCAGTAGCGATACCCTGCTGACCTATGAATTCTGCGCTGAAAATTAAAAAGTCTTGTTACAAAGTGGTCTGAGGTGCTAAAGCCTAATTCATTTGTCCTTAGGTATGTCCAAGTTACCACTGCAAGCATTTTACTGCTCTAAATTTATATTTGCTTCTTTTACTGGTAGTACACATAGGTTGGGTTATGCTAACTTAAATACACACAGAAGCTCCACTACCAGAGAGCTGTTAGGCAACAAAGAAAGGAAAAATACAGATGCCATTTTACCTTAAACAGAAAAAAGGAATGAATCCACAGCCACCCTAACACTATTAAAGAATGATTCTGTTTATCATTGTGTACAGCTCAACAATCTACAATGCATATGGGATGTGACTTACAGTCTTAGAAAAGCCTCTAGATTTCTCTGATTCATCATGCAATGAATATTATTTCCAACATCAACATTATTGCGTTATGACTTAGCTAATGCCTCATGGTGGCAGTTTATTACAGTGCTCACATCTGTGGCCTACCTGCTAAGAAATAGTGACAACAGAAATCAATGTAACAGAAATATTACAGCAATGAAGAGACATCATCTGACTTCAGCTTCAGACAAACTGTCACCGAACAAATGAGAGAAAATATGCTGATGCTTCCTAAAATTTGAAAGACTATCAAAAAGACTGCAATGAATTGTAGAGACAGAAGTAAACAGAGCAGGAAACTCAAGGAAGTAATGAAAGAACATTCACAAACAGAAAGTGACAGGCAAAATATGGTTCTGCTGAAGTTTTACCAAACAGTCAAAGTAAAAGGATAGTCCAGAGACAAGGGCAAGAAAAGGAGGTATTTTACAGAGGAAGATTTGTATGAAAAAGATGACAATCCAGAATATTCAAATCTGCTTCAGAAGTATTCTAAAGATTTTGATCACATCTGGCTTCTCTGTGCAGTCCAGCAATTAGGATCTAAAAGATTAGACAGAAAAGTCCTTTTGTATTAAAACCCCTCTAATATCAGAATATAATAAAACAAGATATAATAAAACAGTTGTGCGGGAGCAAACTGTACAGGATTTAAGTTAGTTTTGCTCAATGATTTTAAAACTCTTTTCTAACCTAAATGATTTTATGATAAAGATGGTTAACAGTGGTAGAATTATTGCTTTCACTGACTATAATTATGGTATGGATATGTCAGTTCTATAGAGTACTTGATCTGTAAACGTATGGGAAGGTAGGGTATATATTTTAACTTGACAGGTATAACAGACTGACATTTTCTAGATTGATTCCACTGAAGGTTGGGTGATTTTTTTAAATCAATTCTTGAAATTCAAAATCAATCTCAGTAAATTTTTGAAATTATTGATTTTTTTGGGGGGAAAGTATTTTCTATTTGTGCTTAGATGGGATTATCTGCTCAAACACAAGAAGTCTATTGACCTAATAATTAACTTAAGTACCCAACAACTATCAATCTAAAAGCTATGTTTGTGTCCTGATGCATATATAGAAAAAAGGGGCTGTAGACAAGGCATCCAACTAGTTCTGTTCAGCACTGCTGCTTCCCACAGTGCATCAGTTTCAAGAAATCCATGGATCAGCTGGAGAGAACCTAGAGGAAGACAAGAAAAATAATCAGAGGGCTACAAAATATCCTATAGGAAATGATTGAATTAATTGCAGCTACTTAGTTTGGACAGAAGAAAGCATCCTTCTGATATGCAAAATCTGCTTGTAAGGAGAATAGATCAATCTGTTTCTGTGTCCATTGCAGGAAGGTCAAGAAACAACAGACTTATACTGCAGGATTTGGTCTGGAGATCAAGAGAGATGTATTTCTAGCCTTAAGCATTGTGACAGCTTTCCTAAGATAGTTTTCCTAGAAATAGAGTGATCTCCAGCACTAGCAATTTTTGAGACCACATCACACAAACATCTGTCAGGAACTATTTATACATAAGTGGTACTGCTTGGGCCAGAAGAACTGGATACATCAGAGTTTTCCTGCTTAACTCTGGAGGCCAGAACCCTTCAATGGCAACTGAGGCACAAGGCAAACTCTATTCCCTTCTTTAACCTGGAAAGCCAAAAGGGAACTCATAATTTAGTTGTGAAGGACTGGCCAAGTTATTTCAGCTGTGGCAGGCTAGACAGCCTCCCAGGTCCTTAGACCTTGTTTCCTATAAGTTACCTTACTGCAGGAAAACAAAGGGTATAACAGCATCTCCCCACACCTCCTCTGCAGGCCTTTCCCTTTTCCCCCAGTGGGACAGGAGCCTGCACAAGCTTCCAGGACACTGCCAATCCTTGAATGCAGTAAATATTCCTTCAGCAATAAAAAGCCAGGCAGGAGTGAGATAGGTCAACCAAAAATTGCTGTGCTGTCTGATTAATGCACCCTTCAAATCTGCATCACTACAGGATAGCTTTAGACTAGAATTTCCTGGGTTTCTATATTTAATAATTACACTTCTATTGTTCTTGCCTCAATTGAAACTATTTTGTGTCTACTAAGACCACCCTCGCATGAACAGCTTCTTCTTTGCTTTCACACAAAAATATGAAATTTTCCCCTTGACTTTTCTTGCTGCAGCTTGTAATAGAACTGCATCTGGAAACACTGTACCATATTCTTATACTACTTTTACAACAGGAACTGCTAAGTACTTTGGCTTGCTTACAAATTCCTCAATTCACTGAGATATAATTGTGCTGTGATTCATGCCTTTGCTAAATCTATGCAAGTTTTGGGCATGATTATTAACATCACATTAAACTCTAGAACTAAAGGGATTAGCAAACAGATTTTTTTTTTCCTGGACATTGGTACTTAGGAGATAAATTACACTGTCAAAATGTTTAAGGAAAACAAAGCACAATTATGACAGAAATGGTTTTATTTTACAGATTGCTCTGTTTTGAAAGAGTTCATCAATTGTTATATGGCAAAATATAGCATAATTTGAGCATTTGTTTATCCATGGAACAGCACAAGCACAGTATAAAACAACCTTAAGTGTTCAATTCAGGAACCCTTGGTATTTCTTAATTTCAATTGAATTTCACACTCAGAATGTTATAAGTCTCTGTAGTGACATACAATAGTGTAAATAGGCCACTGTATGTCACCTTGTAATTGCTGTGAAGACAATAATATCTTTTTGGACTGCTACCATTGGACCACAAATGGCCTCACTGATTTCATTTCAAATTTAAGTTTTGCTTATTTTCAAATTTAAACTACTGACTTTTCCTATGAGTTTTCCTGCTGACTGGTATCTCTTCCCAGCACAGGTATGCATCAGTTTATGATCAAATGATCATTCAAAAAACTACACTAAAAATCATGGCTTCATACTTTTCATTTGTGGCAGTTTTTTTGGTTTTTCCACATCCTCTAAATGTTTCACTCAGCAGTTTTTTTTCTAGGATACTGCTGATTTTCCAAGGAGGGAAAGGGTAAAGTAGGAAACTGTCAGCCGGGGTAAAGGGGCGAGCTAAATCAATAACAACACATGCCATTGACTTTACAGAACTCTAAAGTGCATTAAAGAGTAACAGGAATTATACTGTGGCTGCAGAATATTGTCACTGCAGCTGCTCGGGAATTTCTCATGTAAATTTCCACAGGAATTATAGTGGAGAAGGGAAGTCTGGCAAGAAATAATAGCTTTAACTTTTTTAATGCAACTTCGATGATTAAGATGTCTTGCCAGTCCAATTGATGGTGGCAGAGATCACCTTCTTAAATAGTTTTTAATTTTTTTTTTTTTACATCCTTTCTCAGCAAGATCATTGCAGAGAGCTGTGCTTAAAAAATCATAGGGAAAACATTATGCTATCTGCATCATCCATCACAAGGAATCTCTGTTGGTATGATGATACAAGTAATCTAAGCTAACCATAAAGATTCTGATGCATTTATCATCAGTTATTTTGTCCCATGTACAAAACAAATAGATAAATAAAAATATTTATATCTAAATTCATTAAGGAAAATCACCTTATTAATAGTGCCTTTAGATTTATAATAAGTGCTATGTTACTCTTATCCCCTTTACAAGTAAATCCTAATACTTACAAAAGCAATAATTAAAAACACATCGGTGCCTCTAGTCACTAATCACTCATATCTAAGAGCTTTCTCGTGACAATTGATTGTCTTGGTAGTTATACACTAGGACGTTTTCAGATAAAATATACTTAAATGCTTTCGGCAAAGAACAAAGGAGATGAAAATACTTTTTTGTTGGTTTTTTCAGAAAACTGTAACATCAAAACCACACAGATTTTCAGTGTCTGGCAATAGGAACAGATCAAGGCTCACTCCTAATATTGCATTCAGATGTTCAGCACACTGAACGCACACACATACACGGGAGAGACTTGCAGAGGTTTTGGAGCTGCCTTGTGCAAGAATACAACTCACTTGAGAGAAGCTCTGAGATCAGAGGGCTAGCTCAGCACACCAAACCAGGAATAGCAAGAGAAGTCTGGAGATGGGAGCTTGCTTTCTGAGTGCCTAGCCTGAGCTGCCACCTCAGACAGATGGAAGGAGGGAACCATGCCCACAGTCGTCCACAGGCTTGGGAACAGGTCCTGGGGCTCAGGCTTGGCTAGGGCAGAGCAGGAGGCACAGGGACTGGCATTAAGCAGTTGTCATTGTTAAGGATATGGGGTGGGATACATGAATACACGATACCACAAGTAGGCTGCTGACACAGCAAGCCTAAAAATCATCCCAGTGTTTTTTTGTCAGAGCTCACTGCTGGAGCATCTTTGCTTTCACAAAGCCTGTGTGAGCGCTCACTCATCTCTAAGGCTCACCATTGGTAATACCAACAAGCCTAAGGGTGAGAGCTTTATTATTCAACATATTATTGAGATTAATTTCATCATGTAGCCATGGTATAATTCAAGTACACCACCTAACAATCAAGCTGAGAATTACTAGGACTATAAATTTTTATTAGTTTTCATAAGAATTCAAAAGGACAAATGTAAGCAAAAGTTTCAACCTGTGTAGTCTGCAGTTATCTAAAGGCCTGCTGTATTAAGAGAGGAACAGCTCCCAGCTTAAATCTGTTTTTAAGCTAAAACATTTTAAGTAAAGATTCAAGCAATGCACAGTACTAGCCTGCATAATCACTGTTTATCTTACTGCAACAGGAGAGTCAAAAGCTGCTGGGCAGCAGGTAAAGGCCAAAGTCATTAACAGATTAGTAGTGAAACATGATTTTGTTTTTGAGACAGATAAGGATATCAGAGACAGATAAGGATAATTACCAACTATCCTTTTTTCCCCTTAATCAGTTTTTCCATCCCAAGCCTCAGCCTTATTCATAATGATAATGGCTGTTAAGCTTTGCAACTATAAACATGACAGAAGATTTTCATGACTCTTTTACTCAAAAAATATTAATGTCAAAGAGTAGATGGCACAACAGATAACAAGCAATTTCTTGCTTCATTTATCACAATTTTTTGTTAGCTACGTGGCTCCTTTTAATTACAGTTCAAGCATTGGTTCAGCTACTTTTTTGCTTCTGACAAGTTCATAATTGTTAGTGTCCTCCTTAATCCAATGCAATCATTAGCAAAAGAGCACAGCACTGAATCTGACATCATCATCATCTAATATCTACCCAAAGAAACACCACAAAAAAGATTTGCCAATGGGTTTCTTTTTAAGAAAAAATCATGACTGTAACCCATACATGGACTAATTAGTTTTCTGAGAGAGTAACTCATTAAGCTGTTATCAATAGATACACATTTTTCAGGTCCTGTGATTGTTGCAGTACTAGACAATATCCACATGCAAAAGAGAAAATTAGCGATGCTTTCTAAATAATCTTTTTAAGGCAATCTAAGGCTGTTGTTGTAGAAGAAGTGGAACACAGAACATGTCAAAACAAGAACTGCAAGCACCATTTAGCCACTGTTTTTTAGTGTTGCTGGTTATTTAGGATTTTGGTAGGGCTTTTACTTTCCTCAAGTAAATAACATTAAAACTCTGAACCACTAATATATTAATTTCTCTTCTACTGGAAATAATCCTCCTCCTGCCATGGCTCACTGTATATGCCATGCTTTAAGTCAGGTAAGAATAAGCCATTTGCAACTCTGACAAATACAAATGAAGGCCATATGAGTGCATGGCATGGTGAATGTTTAAGGGCTATGGAAGCAGAAATCTGTTGTGAGAAGCTGTTCCATCAGGTGTGAATGCTGCAGTTGTAGTCTAGTCATAAGCATCAGTTGTAGATAAAATTTGCTATAGCTATAGATGAAGAGAAACAATACAGTGCTCCATCACTGCATTACTGACCACACTTACTTTAAAACTGTAAAAGTAATGACTGATTATGAAAGTGTGATTAGGAGGGATTATTACCCTCGATTATAATGTTAAATGGGGATATTACTACAAATGTAAGTGATTCAGTTAAACAGATTTAACCTGTACTACGGAGCAATTATATAAAGAAAACTTATGACCATTTTAGCACAGTTCACAGGACTTAAATAGGATTGGTATGCTTGTATTTCCATAGAAAAAGAGGATCCTGAGCCAGCTGTGAACAAATGAAATAAAATTAGTGTGAATGCAATTCATGCTTCTTGTAATGCATCACAACAGTGTGCACAAATGTAGTAGACTATAGCACCCTCAGGTATCCAAGGGACCTCCTGGTTTTCTTTAAGATATGCATTTTCATATTAAAAGCAGCAGACAATTTTAAAGTCCACTAAAACATGTTTCATATTTATCTGAACAGGTTCACTGGTCCCACCATATAAATTCTTAAACAAGGTGGGATTTTTTTTACCATTTAATCATTCAGTCTGTAAAATTATTTAATTTTCATACACATATATATTAACTTTTGCAAATTATAGCTATTGTACTACTCATTGCTGTTGAAAAAGTTCACTGTTACATGGTGCAAAGCTTAGGCTGCTTTTGTGTTACTGATATTGCCAGGAAGCCCACCTGAAAAAACCGTATTTGAAAGCATCTTGGAAAGCAGGACCTGACTTTACTGAAATCAGAATATTTGGTGCTCAAATGTCTTTATTACCTGGTTTATAAACATCTTAAACAGAGTATGGTAGTGTTAATGTTAAGACATAATGTTACTTTGCACTGTCATTAATCCGTTGCTGTCCAAAAGGTTGCAATGATTCATGATGAACTGTTGCATAATTTTTTTTCATTATTATTTAATATTATTAAATCTACTTTAAATGAAAAAAAAATCTTCTATGTTTTCTGCTTCTCATCATGATTACTTTCTATTAGTACATCTCTTACAGCATGAAAATGTTAATGTTAATAAAGCTAATCTGGGACATACAGGACTGTTGTCATTCATACTATATTTTATATAGCTCATCTTCCAGTTGTTTACTCAGTCAATTTATAGTTTACCCTGTCACATGATATTTTACTAACCTTCAGCTTTGTCTTGTTCCTTGTATTTTAACATATCTGAACCTCCATGTGGATGGAGGATGTGCTTTCTATGTTCATGATTATTTGGATGTTTCTCTACAAATCTTTTTTCATTTTCTTTCTGTGGACGAGAAGAGACCATGTTGGAAAGTCTTTCCTTCTTACTTCTAAACTAACTAGATTGTTACAGAAGTAATTAAACATTTTATATCATGGAGCAAAACATTGTACACTTTAGATCATACCATACCAAATTAATTTTAAAAATAAACTGCAAGTTAAGCTAGAGGAGGACCTATGGCCTAAAATTATTTTTCAACTTTTTTAATGTGTGAAATGATGCATATCTTGTCATACAGAAATTATCACAGAAACATATGCCTGAAGCCAACTCAGATTCCAGGCAAACAGATTAAAGTAGAACCGAAATAATAAAAACTTCATGCTCTTGGAGAACAATGATTCCTTCTTTTGTGTAAAACATTATGTTTGCATGTTTGCATTTACTGACTTAATTCCCAGTCAAGCCCTTTGGTTGACCTTCACAGCACACAAAAGTTCAGTAGGGTTTTGTGAGTACAGTCCCACTATGTTGCCTCCCGAATTGGGACTTTACACACCATGGTTCAAAAAGGCTGGTGCAAAGAATGAAATGGCAGATCCTGATTTCCCTTTTGGCATTTCTCCCAATTTGGATTTAAACTCCTCTTTTTTCCTTTAGCTTGGATGCCTTGTGCACCTATGCAGTTTAGTGACTTGGCCAAAAGGTGTATTTATGACAAACATATGTAAAATACATACAAATAATTTTTTCAGAGTATATGCAAGTAAACAGTATATATGCTTCTACTTTGGTTAGGGTAACATTTACTGCTACCCAGTTACGAATGGTGCATCTGTGAATTTGGCTGTATATTTTCAAGTTTTCTGTCATTATTGTATCCTCATTGCCTGCAGCCTCAGCAGTTTCACTACTAAAATTCAAGAGCATTTTTCAATAAACCTCTGCCACCTTTACAGTACCTCACATGAAACTTCATTTTATTTTCTCCTCTATGACAGGCCCATCCCAGTTCTGAGTCTTCATATTTTCTAGTTAAATTCAATTCTGTTCCAATTTGGTCTCTTTTCAGATGTGAATGGTTTTTGTTCTCCTGGTATATTCCATGATTTCACGCTGTGCAATCTGTATTTTTCAAGGCTCCCCATGACACTGTTTCATTGGTGCTAGCAGTTGTTCACTGTTATGTCAATCTAGGCTGAACATTTCCATGACTTCAGAAAAAAAGTTACCAGAAAATTCATTCTGGATTACACCTTGCCAAGAAGTTATTAGGTTAATAAAAAAAGCTACACATGGAGAAAAAAATCATTTCTTAGCAGGAAAACTCCTGAAATCTATTTTCCTGTGTGTGGAGAAAGAAGCAGCCCGTGTTTATATGATTTCAATCCCACATTGTACTGGGTGATAAGTGAACCAAAGAGAAAGTAGAAGGCTGGTGCTCAGAAGGTCCAGAATTTCTGTCAGAGAGAAAACTAATTCTCTCCCTTCTCAGCAGCCATCTACAAAACTAGGACCAATCTCATGTCTTTGAGATATCCACCCTTTGTCATGTTTGGCTGAAAATGTTGGGAGTGCTGAAAAGTTATGCGACCTTTCGGGAAGGAAGGGGAATGAGCAGATACTGAAAGCACTGTGGAAATGCACAGCTCAGCATTTGGTGTCTGCCTTGTGAGTGGTGCTACCTCCCACTTGGCAAAGTGGCCACTGTGGTAGAGGTCACTTGCAGTGGTGAAATGCAGCCAAACTGCAGCCATGGCAAACAGAACAACACCCCAGGGGGGTAAATGTACCAGAAAAGTAATCTGAGGCTGAAAATAGCTTCCAGGGCTCTGATCAAAATTGGAGCACTTCATAGCTGCTCAAGTGCTCTGAAGTTGAAGCATGAGGAAAGTAAAACAATAACAAGATGTTCTGAGTTGAGGAATAGTCACCAAGAATCCCAAGCTAGCATGAAATATGCTTGAAAACAGATCTGGAGAAATATTGTAACTTGAGTGAAGAGTTGTTGGAGTTACTGCCAAGATTCGCCTCAAGACCCAGACAGTTATATACTACAGTGTAAATGGGACCCCTGAATAGTATTTTAAACACTAGACACTATTAGGTTCTTGTTCCCATATGAATGTGGTGGTTATTTTAGAGTAAGAGTTGACTAACTGCTTTTTGAAAGAGTATTAAAAGAAGAGGTTGGAGGTGAAAAGAAATAAAGGATTAGAGGCTGAATTGTGCTTGGCTCAAGTGAAACTAAGGACAAGTTTTCTTTATACATCCTGCTGAATGAAGCATTTAAGCTAAGGAAACCTGGATCAAGGTTTTAAGTTACTACTATAATAAGCATTAGTTTCCTATTTTCTCTTTTATTGTGCAACATATACTTTGGAAATTAAGACAACCAGTTTGTTTCACATCAGCTACCAACACTGATTAGTTGTAGTGATTATTGACCTGGACCAAACACCCTTCAAAAGGTGACATCATCTCTGCACATTAATAATCCTCTACAAAAATGGCAGTCAATAGTTCATGTTTTGCATTACACAGAGAATGTGTTCCTCTCAGAAATATGGTGGCACTGTGTAGCTAGTTTAAAATACTCTTAAATTTTAAAATCATTAATGCCCTTCCAAACTTGCTTTTCTTTAGGAGAGGTCAGAGGTGGAATCTCCAGCATTTACATTTGGTTTGTGGGGCAGCAATGCAAAACCTCCACTTTCCCCCTGGTGTTCAGGTGCCAGTCAGCACAGTGTTATCTCTCCTTCACTCAGTTTGTGGGTGATTTCTGTGCCTATTTCCAGTTAATCCATCATTCCATCCACCCATTTATCCACCCATCTATTTTCTGAATACTCCTCCAGCCAAACATTTACAGGTCTCAAGATGCTGTACCCAACAGTGTGAATTTTATCACTGAAGTTTGTCACTCTGTAAATCATAGAGTTAAGCTTATATTGGGTGTTTTGGACTTTTGAGGCTGACTGTACCAGGACCACGGGCAAGCTCACTGCTGGTACCTGTCTCAACAAGCACACCCCATGCTGTTTAGTCTGACAATGGACAAAAGAGCAGACAGTGCAAGCATGTAACTCGGGACCGTGGCTAGCAGCAACAAATAAATCAAAACAAACAAACAAAAACACCCAAACAAAACAACATTCACTATAATAAAATAGAACAACTAAACAATCTGAAACAATAAAAAGGAAATTCATACAAAATGGGACTGGGAAACAA
Source organism: Prinia subflava (assembly GCF_021018805.1). Lineage (NCBI taxonomy): Eukaryota > Metazoa > Chordata > Aves > Passeriformes > Cisticolidae > Prinia > Prinia subflava. The sequence continues at coordinate 25,434,239 of NC_086253.1, forward strand.
AACTTAACGACTTTATTTCTGAAGATAATTTGATGTAATTAGCAAGTTAGAACCATGAAGTCATAGAATCAACAAGGTTGGGAAAGACCTTAAGATCATCAAGCTCAACCATCAGCCTAGTAACACTACCGTGTTCGCCACTGATGTCCTCAAGTGCCATATCCACACATATTTTTGATACCTATAGGGATGGTGACTGCAGCACTTCCTTGGACAACCTATTCCAATGCTTTGTAGCCCTTTCCATGAAAAAAAATTTCCTAATACCTAACCCAAACCACTCCTGGTCACAGCTTGAGTCCATTTACTCTCATCCTGTCACTTGCTATCTGGGAGAGGAGACCAACTCCCACCTCACTACCTCCTGCTGTCAGGTAGTTGTAGAGTGATAAGCTTCCTGCCTGAGCCTCCTTTTCTCCAGCCTAATTCAAATCTATTTTAAAGCTCTCTCAACAAGCCCTGCTAACTCTTAAGGTAAGATTCTTTTTCCACTTTGAGACAGCTGGACCCTCTATGTTCCCAGCAGGCTCAGTGGCATATAAACTAACCCATGATCAGTAAAACCAAAATTCTGCTGCTAACACCGATCTCAAAGCATCCCTTCATCTGCATGATTTTTCCATTTCTTGCCCCATCATTCCCTGTAAATGGCAGGAAAAGCTATATTATGATCTTTAAGTCTAATTACATATGGAATACAGACAATAAAACTAGGTTTGAAATTCAGCAGACTTTCATCTTTAATGGAAAAAGATGGTATAATTCAGCTATGGAGATGTAACTAAATGTCAGGCTCAGCTAGCTTGTCCCATAACTTTGCTCCAAGTGTTCATTTTGTACATGCACATAATCATAATGAACACTACTCTGATTCCCTGTTTTCAGCAACTGAAGTTGCACAAATATAAAGCAGTTTTTGACATCGGGTAGGATATGCATAATTTAAAGTTCTGCCATAATATTGTAGAGAAAACGTATTTCAACCTACTAGTTCACATGCAAAGATAAAAAGACATTCTAGCTGTTTACTTGTCCATTGACGGATCTGAAAGGGGAAGAAATGAATGAGAAAATTCATGTAGTATGAAAAAGAAAATACCATTGATTACAAAAAGTAATTAAGGGATGTTTTGTGTTCTGAAATATCCCAGAAATATCCATTTCAAAGGTAAAAGGGAAAAAGGTGTACCTGCTAGTACATCATGATACACTTGAAAATACCACCACATTTATAAGTAACAAAAACTTTAAAGCTCTCCCAGATGCTCAGGCTGACATCCTGTGCTTCAAATATAATAGAAACATGAGGTGGGTTTGTAGGTTTGTTGTGTTTTGGGTTTTTTTTTTAATTTTGACAGGTTTAAAATTAACTTGTATTCTAAACAACCAATTAGAACTGTGTCACAAATTCCTTTTTGCTATGTTACTGGCAGCAAGAACCTAAGGCAATACATTGTGAGAGCTTCTTTGGTTGTTTCTGACATACTCTGACAAGAAGTAATTACAGGCCACATACATTCTTTCACAACGTTTTCTGAAGTAGCTTTTAAAGACAGATAATACTGGGCTCCTTGTTTTTCACCTGTCAGCGCCCTCCTGCTCAGAGTTGCTGCCCTTTCTTGCTCACCTAGGCAAGAGCATCTCTGGGGAGGAAGTTGTGCAGTGTGCCCAAGAGGAGACTTTAGGAAAACAAAAGCACCTTGGTCTAAAACAGAGCCCTGGTGTGACAAGGCAGATTTCACACATACAGGTTTTTCTCTGTGATAACTGTATCAGTCATCCACTATGGTCTGTAAATGTCTGGATATGCTGAACATTCTGGATACCTCAGAAACTTCAGCCTCCACATGCTCCCAGATCAGGAGGCATGCAAGAAAAGAAAACTGAATGTCCCAGGAGTCACTGTGGCCAGTGTTCACTGTGAGGGCCATGATAACTCACTGCATGGCCCTATAGCTGCAAAAAGCAAGTTACAACCCATGCCCAGGATCTGGGTCAAGCAGGTCCTGACCCTGAAGAGCCTGATTTTTCTTCAGGAAAGAAGGAAATCTCCACTTTATTGGAAACAAAAGAAATTTCACTGGAGCTCACATTTCAGTGAAATTTTGCCTTAGTATTCAGGCTAGTGGAGATATTTCACTGAGGTGAAAGGATTTTTTTCACTCTAAAAGATAAAGGCAGGCAGAAAACATGCAACATGCAGGAGCTTGTTTGAGAACAGTGAAAAATTAACACTTTCCACTGAACATCTAAAAATTAAAAAAAGCAATCAGAATAGGTCTTGGGACCCATAAAACACCCCACATTTCAATGACTGGAAGTATACTCATGATTGTAAGACTAAGAAGCTGGACTTTGACTCCTCTGTTACAGAAAGAAATTGTTTAGAAATGTATTTGATCCTCTCTGGCACTTCAGTTGCTATAGTATCCCCTCACATGAGCAAAGACTTTCTTGGTAGGCTTCAACTGAAATTTGGTCCCCTTAATACTGATAGGACTATTACAGCTAAGTGGTTTCATTATCAGAAGTAAATGGAAGGACTTGCTATTTGGCAATATCAGTTTCAAACCAAAGATGTTCCGTTCTGCTGACTAGAAGCTCTCAGAATTTCTAGTTAAAAGTCCATAAAGTACGGGATTTGGAAATAGCTGCTAAGGCATTAGGTTTAGCTCATATTTGCCCTTTAATTTTAGTACAGAACAGGATATTTTGGCCAGATTGAGGAGGATGAATATTGTAAACCTTGCCACAACCTTCTTCAAAGGGAGAACATTTGCCAGCAATTTGTCTTTTTCAGATTCATGCTTGATAATATCAGTGGGCTAAATGTTAGTCATTTCATTCCAAGCAGGTGAACAGTATCATGCATTAATGCAGTTAGCCAGGTGTGGAGTGCAGTGGAACAGGTTAATGGCATTGTCGACTTGAGAGACATCAGAAACGTGCTTTGATACAGGCAACAGGATTTCTGAGATATCCTCAAATTTTAAATGTTAATGGTGTTTTATTGGAAAGAAGCAGCTGACATTAAACATGTAATAGCTCAGAGAATAGAAATATGTACCCAGGTACAAGTATTCTTAAATGGTGATATAGTTGCTGAGTCATGGCATTTATTTTCCATTAGTCAGCAAAAAAATTACAAATACCAAATATTACACATACCACATATACAAATACCAAAGAGTATTTATATTGGTGGTTTTATCCATATGCTTGGTTAATCATAAGGAAACTCAGTTTCTCTGAGTCTGTGAAAGTGTGTGAATACAAAAATACATATGTACATATGCATATTTGAAAAGCATTTATTATGTGACTTTTCAGTTAGAGGAATGGCTGTACAAACTAGTAACAGTAGCTTGAGATCTTTGTTTTAAGCACGTGGGTTACAATGAGGTGGGTAGAGGATCATATATGCAGTGGTTACTATAGCTACAGTGTGTCTCTCTGCCTCTTTAATGAGGAACTAATCAATTTCTCTGACCAAGACATCCATATTTTGCTCATTTTTCTCTTCACCCACACCAGGCAGAATTTATTTTCCAGGAGAAGGCAGATATAGCAATATTAACCCTTTGGAGCAAAAGATGCCTTGACTAGCTAATTCCAAACCCTGCTGAGTTTTCATAATGGGCAGGAATCTGCCATGCCATGGCAGCAGAAACCACTACCCACCTCCCCACAGCTAGCAGAAACTCTAAAGGGCTTCTAAGCAGTTACATATCTTATATTTCCATTTCCACCTGTCAGTAAATTGAGTATCAGAGGTGGGGAATAAAGAACACGAATTTGCAAGTTTTTAATGAGCAGCTTGCTACAAGGCCCCAAAACTTAGTAGCTCCTGAGATGAAAGAAACCCACAGGCTCTATATGCACACATAGTAGCTTTTCCCCCCTCTGAAATGATGTCTTATAGCAGTAGGAGATGAATTGTGACCCAAATCCAGGAAGGGATTGAAGGGCTCACGTCCAACAGTTAGGATGCTCTGCTTCTCAAAATATCTGCCAGCTGCCTTCAGTACCTCCCTTCCCAGATCTATTTAGGTCTTTCCTTCAGGCAAAAAGGACAAGACTCAAGGCTGTAAACGTAGTTGCCAAATTCCCTTTTTAGGCACAGCTGGGTTTCTGAAACCAAGTCTTATCATGTCAAAATCTCACCTGCTGATCTGGTAGGTACAAATATCTCAGTACCCAGAGCAAATGATCTTTTACACAAGCACCAACATGGGAAATTTAAAGCTATCAAGTTTCACAGAATATTTTATATGTCTAATGTGTGGGACACTCCCCCAGTAGGTTGAGGAGTCTGAAGAATGAGGTTATCTGAAGAATGATTATTACAATAATCAGCTACTGATCATTTAATATCACTAAGTAAATGCAATATTTTATTTTTCTGTTTCTATCCTTCTACACTATAAATGATAAACATCAGCGGCATTAGTCAGATTTGACAGCATGTTTTACTGAGCAAAAGCTCAAGCTAAAAAATAACCAATAAAGAAAAATCTGTTAATGCCCTGAATACCGGGTACATCTATTACTACTGTGAGCTACAACTTTCAGCATTTTCAGGTTAAATTATAGGCAGTCTTAATGTTGAAGAACAAGGGCTCTATTAAGCTTCATCATAGATTTTCCTCAGTTTAACTGATGAGCTGAAATTGCCTGTACTTGGTCTTTGCCTCAAGGAAATGAGGTTTAAAGTCACCAAGGATTCACATCTCTGTGTGAATATCTATATTTGTCTGTATCCTTGTGAGCTCTTCCTCTTTTGCAGTCTTTGCCATTTATTAGATAAATATGAAAGTTGAATGTGCTTTTGTAAATACCATAAAGATGCTAAGAAATGTCTTTAATACCTTAAACATTTTTATCCCTGCTTTATATCCTAACTTAATATTCTTAATTATGCAGTAATTTTTTCCTGCTTTCATGAAGATACTAAGTATTGCTAATATAGGTGGCCAGAGAGAGAAGCAAAGATGTGCAAGTGTCAAGGTAAATGTTATGTTGTGATTTGAATCCATCTGCACCAGGGAATCCACAAACAAGACATAAAATATGGCTTTCATCAGTTTCAACAATGGGCAAGATTTTACTGACATTCTAAAACTCAAGCTAAAATAAAATAGGTTCATTATTTTGTATTTGAGACAGAAAAAATATGGTTATCAATTTAGCAAAGGTTTGTGACTGTCCTTAACAATTCCTTTATTATTTGGAAGAATAAATTTAAATTTAGCATGCTAGTTCTTAGGCATAAGAAATGACACCATAAAACCTGACAAAAATATGACTCAGCTGTCATTGCAGAAAGTCACTGCAGTCTAAAGGGATTTTTACATCCTTTGGGAGCAGCATCACAGATCAGTTTCAGGACAGGACACAGACAAAATAGCCTTTATTTTCTCTCTACATTCAGTCTCTCTGTTTTTTGTTAAAAAAAAAAATTGGCTCAGCATCATGCATAACTAGTATATATATTAATATTGTTGAAGGTAAACTTAAAATTAGTTCAGTTTGGAGGCTTGCAGTTTAACTGCTGAGTGGTTTGCCCTGGGCCAGCAAGATAAGTACATTAAACATACATTAAAGATATCATAAATGCTGATAGGAGTTGAGGAGACCCTTTGTGGTTTTTTCTTAGTATTGTTTCATTTTTTAATGGTCTACTTACACAACAGTAAGAAGTAAGAAAGTAGCTGATGAGAAAGAAACACTGCACAAGCAGGAGACAACTAAGGCAACACTTGTCTCTTTGTAGAAATCTTTTCTTAAAATATCATTTTGCCTTGTTAGGTAAGACTTTTCATTTTAGTAAATCATGAAAATAGGAAAATAATTAATCAGATGAGCATATGATATGTGCATATTAGCCAAAGAGTGATAGACAGTTGCATAAGCAGAAAAAGATAAGAAGTTCTAAGAAAATTATGGCACCATTAATTCATGGAAAGGTTATTGGTTGTGAACATGCTCCCTGTCGTTCGAAGGTCTGCACTGATAGCTGCAATTATTTAAAACAAGAGTAATTATGTTCCATACAAATTGACATAGCTAGTGAACCTGTTGATAAAGTAGGTGACATCATTCTATCATAGGTTTCAGCATTCTCTACCTGGTAAATTAGAAATACATCTGCTTCTACAGCAAGATCGAATTTTTAGCTGCTATTATACCTGTTTCTCTGAATTTCAAGTATGTAAGAATATGAAGTCTAAACTAATGAACAGAGTCATCCTGGCTAGATCCTTCCTATACGTATTCCCTGCATTGGGAATGATACTTTTTGAATGTTACTAACCAGGCAGCTAATAAGTCACCCTCTTAGCTGTAAAATGGTTTATAAGGCCAGCACTTGTCTATTTGCATATGAAAGACAAAAAGCAACAATTAAAATAATCTCCAGAAGATAAATTTATTTTATCACTGCAGTTCTACATATAATTTGTCAGATCACATTAGCTTTGTCTTATTAGAATAATATGCAAAGCATAACCATTTCTTCCAAAACATTCTGTGAGGCAAATGAACAAATTGTATATTTTTAACACTTCTGCTCTGTTTAAAATAGAAAGTGGGTCACTGGGTTTGCAGATAATTTAATTTCATCTTCTATTGTCCTGTATGTCTTGTTATCAAGATAAGAATTAGATGGCACTAAATCAAACAGTTTAATTACAGGGGTCAGCAAACAGGCAACCGCACTTCACAGCAGGCAGCTGGGGACAGCAGAAACTGCTCACACTTCAAATGTCCCCACAGACAGGCTGGCAGAGTAACTCAAATCAGAGACACATGCAGACCTTTTTCCTTCCTGCCACCCTGGTGAAAGGACTGTTAGCACAGCTGATGGCCACAGCTAAGGTCACCCATTTCAAACAGCAACAATCTTCACGCCCCTCTGCCGGTGGGTTGAGAGTCTGAGTTGTCCAAAGATGGGTTGACCTCCTCTCCTATGCCACTCCTACCCACTGAGACAGTGGGGCAGTAACAAAGATTGGCAACATCATAGTTAGCTCACAATTAGACCAGTAATTTTTGAAACATTAGGTAACTTCCCCATCTCCAAATTTTCAGTCTGGGCATTTGTGAAGTCCAAAGTGATGGTGAATCAAGCTGCAGATCCTCTTTCTGCTCATATGCTTTTTCATCAGCAAACATCTTGTTGGAAAAAATGTGAAGAGATACCACCCTAAAAACCTCAGAGAGCAGAAATCACAGGAGCGGGGTTTGCTCCACTTAAGGCCATCCTCATTAAAATCAGGTGAATCTTCTCAGTTTATTCCCATAACCAAGGGCCAGGGGGAAGGGACATCCAGCTTCAGGGAAGGACAGTTTATCAGGAAATCATATGACACCGATACTTGAAAATCTATAATCTCAGCAATAAAGAACTCAAAATTATCTCTGCAAATGTCCACAGAGAGCAACGTTTTGAAATGGAACACTCTATATTCAAATTGAAAAAACAAACTAGCTAAAGTATGTAAGTAATCAAATGCTGGTAACAATAAAGTGGAGTGAAAGTGGATTTGACTAGAACATGCCCTCTGGGTATGTTCACTTCCCTTGTAGACAGAAGAGCAAAGTCTCAGGAACTGTAAGGCAAGCAAACCCACTTTTGAGCACCTACCAGAGGTGACTGTACCACAGAGCAGCAGCTGCATTGCAGGCAGACCTCAGCACAGAAACAAGCATCTCATGATCCTTCTCAATTTATCATCTCCTCACTGGAGACTTCAAACATGGAGAGCAGCTGAAAGCTGAGACCCTGACACTGACTTTTACCATTTGAGGTGTAGAAGGATAGAAACAGAAAAGTGCTATAGCAACTCCACTCCTGTAATGTGCTAGATAAGGTTATAAAAATGGGAAAGATACTGAGTATACAGTTGAATATAGCCATTATTTGCTAAATGAAAAATCTGAGATAAAGAGTTTAGCTTCCTATTCAGAACTGAAATCGTAACTAACTAATCCTAATCCTAACTAATATTTGCTGGAATATCTATTTTTGCTAGAAAATGCTGTACCAATATTAGCCTAATTTCATTAAATACCACAGTATTAGGTTAACTGCTCCAAACTCAGAGGAAAAAAAAAATCCGAGAAGGAATTTAGATTTAAAAGTTATTATATGAGGTTGTTTGGGGTTGGGGATTTTTTTTTTTGCTTTTTTGTTTTGGGTTTGGGTTTTTTGCATAGACATATATATCTTTATACAAAGCCAGTAGAAAAGATAACACAGAGTTTATCAAAACTCTGTATTTGATTGTTCTTGATCTTATTGTCATCTGGGTGATCTGCACGGTCGTGTTTCTGTAGTGTCAACATAGTGCAGAACAGTGATAGACTGGGCAGCTATTAAGCTGTATTTTAGGATCCTATGCCTTTATTTTTGGCTCAAATCTCAAATACAGCAAGAGGCTATGCACAATATTATAAAACTTAGGCAGGTGTAGTACAGAGCTGCTAGTATAATAAAGATGGCTTCTTAACTCCACCTTTTCAACAGGTCTGAAAGGATGAGAAAATTACTAACAAAAAAGCCATGAAGTGCATTCATGCTTGGCTGGACTCAAAATTAGCTACTGTCATTCCCATATTGACTCAACACCCTCACACAATGCTCTTGGTCAAACCCCAACTTGTGAATACATAGTTGACTTCATACATATGCAGTATTTTTCTGAATGGTTTTATTTTTCTGGCAGAAAAATTTTACAGAATCTTCAAAGCTTACTTTTTCCTTCCTTGCCCATTTTGTGAAATATCCTTTTACTTTTATCAGGGTTTAATAGCAACTAAGTTCTGTTTCTAATAAGTGCAAACAACTTTGCCTTCTACACAGAGGCCTATCAACTCTCCAAACTGCCTTTAAATTAATTAATTTAAAGAATCCTAACACCTATATAGTAAATAAAAAGGTCTTTTTCTTTACCATTAGCAGTCTTTTTTGAAAGACAGCTCCTGCTGTAAAGAACTTGCTTGGACACTATTGGGCTGTCAGTCCAAGTGACCATAGATATTCTGTCCTCAGATCACTTTTTACATCAGACCACAATTAGAGTGTTCACTTAAACCAAGTGAACACTATATACCATCTCACTGTTCAAACACAATGTTGAAAGTGAGTTTTCTGTGGTTTATGTGAAGACAACACTTGCACCTATACATCCCAGGAGATTTGTCTAAAGGATTTTTAGAGATGACCTGTCTTAAGGAAAAATAAAAATTCTGAGATTTTCTGAAATTTCTGAAAATTTCTGAGATGAAAATTCCATCACCTTCCAGCTGTGGTTTTTCTTTTAAAATTTGGAGATTCTAGACATGAAAGTGCTTTCAGTCTGAAAATCTTTGCCTCCTCTGTAGAAGGGTTTAAAAGAACTTTATAGTCACCTCTAGAGAGGGCAAAAGTTAAACCCTGCTCCACCTCACATGCAGATCACAGTGAAGCTCAAATCAGTGGCATAGCTTTTGTTTAAATCATATAATTTACCTATAAAGGAAAACTAAGGAAAATTTTGTGGCCTAGCTACAGCTGCTGCATGAATTTTGTAGCCTTCCTGACTTAGGTGATTGCCAGAGCAGGGATATTCTTCACTGCTGTTGTAATGTAGCTGCCTTACTACATCTTATCTTCATCTTCCTGAAAATTCCTGACTCATTTCATCCAGATTCTCAAGAAGTCATGGATGGTGCAAACTCAGGAATTAGCCAGGTGCTCAGAATGGAGATGCATTAGCAAAACCTAGAAAATAAACACATGTAGCTGGGAATGTAGGTGTGCATCTATCCATCAGGATAGTCCTGTATCCTTCTGGGCAATATAACATGACTATATATTTTAACCAAATGTCTTGGTTTCAGCCAGGACAGGGTTAATCTTTGCAGCATCCAGGAGGGGGCATGGCCAGGAGCCAAAGGTTGCTCTGTACCACTTCATGTCGTTGCTGGGCATGGGGGTAAAGGAGCCTTTCCTGGGGAGAAGGAGTCCTATCTGATCAAATAAGCCTGGTAGGTGACACTGGTTCTGAGCAATCACATGGGAAATGTTGGCCTATCTTGTACCCTTTCTTATCAATATTTTTGTTCCTACTGTTCACTTTCTTATCTCATTGCTGTTTCCAGTAAATTGTTCTTATCTCAACCAGTGATTTTCACTTTAGTGCTTTCAATTCACCTCTCCATCCTGCTACATGGAGACGGGGAGAGCAAGTGAGATCTGCATGGATTGAAAAGTCTCAGTGGAAGCACTAAATTGGAAAGTAATATTCCTGAGCCATGATACCAAATTAAAGACGAATATTAATTACATACCATGGTCAAATGGTATGAAAAGAGATTGATAGTAGTGCACATTAGAAAAAATACAATTTCAGAAAGAATCCTAATAGAATCTAAATATGCTGCCTATTGCAGCATACTTGACTAATTTTAATTAGCTTGGAATTGTAGGAGCAATAAATGACCGATTTCATGATAGTCTTATTATTTCAAGCCTGAAAAACATATCTACCAAATACAGAAAACAACAGATTTTTATTCATAGTGTGGTCTTTAAAGGAATGTCAATTTCCAAGGTATAAAATAATCAAAAGGAGATCAGAGTATTGCTTCTCTGGAACGAGAAAAGTATGAACATCTGGCTTTTTACAAGTAGTCTCCTATACCATTTACATAGTTCAGTGCAAGGACAAATAAGCTTCAAACTGTGTTTGAAATCCATTTGATTTTTTTCATACACAATGGAGAAAGAAACCAACTCTATGTGATACCTTGGGAAAGCTGGCCTGAACAGAGACTGAACACAGCTAGAGAATAAAGTAGATATTTATTGAAGGGTCTTTAAGGATACACCTTGGGCAGGGTGAGAGCCTGGCTGGGGCTACACCCAAGGTGGACTTAAAATGGTCACAAAATGGACAACCAGTCACGAGGTCTTACACTTTTGTAACTTTTGGTCCATTTGTGTATTGGGGTTTAATTGTCCAATTACAGCTTCAGGTTGTGAAGTTCCATCCTTCTTGTTTCTCTCTTCAGTCCACCGTTGTTTATGCTTTTGGCCCTGAAAACTTCGATCTGTTGTCGTTGATCTCCAGCAGGAAAAGGATTTGTTTTGTCTACGTACTCTGTGAAGAGAGCTTACTAACATTTGATTTGAGGCTCAGAACTACACCCTGAGGCAGCATAGAATCTGAAAACCATGAAAGCTAAAACTTAGGCATCACATGTATTTCAAGGAAAAAGTAAATAAGTAATACTATTATTTACAGGCTATTTGTCTGCTTTCTGAATTCAGATAAATTTAAAGAAAGCCAATCTACCTTTTGTCTTTTGCATAAGTGATCTTAAGACCAGTAATTGAATTAGAATTATGAAAAAAAGAATGAAAAGTTATCAAACTCAGGATAAAGTGAACCAAAACAATCATCAATCAGTCACCTTCTCCTTCACCTGATATTGAATATCCAATATATTAGATACTAAATAGATTATCAGTGAGCTGTCATCTTTCAGCCCTAATCTGATGGGGACACACAAGCAGAGCTTCTGTATATGTAAGAAGGCTCTAACTTCACTAGTGGTCTTACTGTGCATCAGCTGTGTTTCAAGTTCATCTTTCCTCAACATAGCTAACCAAAATCAGATGATCATTCCTCAAGAGGAAGTCTGGCCATGTTCTTATACCTAAAGGCATTTTTAGAATGTAATAGAATTAAGAGAACCAAGTATTTGCTTAACTTGCTTATTAAAGCTCTGAAAACTTTTAAATCAGCTGGACCCCCAAATGTTGTCTCCTTACCCAAATGGTAGAGTACAGCCTGGAAAACATACTCTCACTTCAGGCTGGGTTCCACTGGTACAAATATTTACCAGTCCTGGTTTTATTTGCAATTATCTGTACCATACCTAGAATACCAGGTGGTAGACACTCCACTCTCATTTATTGTCATATTATTATCATGTTTTGAATTTTGAGGTTTGGCTCCACAAGTGTCTTTCTTGGAACTGAAGAAACAGGTCCCCTGAACCCTGAAAGAACTTGCTATATTTGCCAAGCATCAGAATAAAAAAAGTAACGTGACCAAATGAACTGAAGATCAGCAGATGATTTTAATGATTGCATAGATGCTGAGCCTTCAGAGAATGTAACTAACATAAATGAGATAAAATCTCATAGGGTATGTGTATGTCTGGAATTAAGCATGGTTTTTAGGAGATGTCCCACAGTGACAGTTCAGCTGCTGAACACAGAAATTCCGCAATGAGGCTGAGTTTGAATTTTTATATTCTTTAGAGAACCTTAATGCAAATAAAAAGAATTTTAAAGTTCCTGGGATCAGAGGCTAGAATCTCTTGGTAGATGATGCCGACGCAACATAAATTGGTTGATGCCACAGCAGTAGGAGTCTATGAGCCTGTTATGAGCCTTTTGCCTTGATGGTTTCTCAAGCAATTACTTAGCAGCACTGAAGATGAGATTAAGCAAACTAAATTAGAAAAACACTCATATATTTTACTTCCATTCATCACCAATAATTGCCAGTTAAATTTAAATTTGTTCACATTCTGGATGATAAAGTAAAAATGTCCTTAGTGGAAGTATTTGACTACTTATCATCGCAGGGGGGAAATTGGGCTATTTATGGAATGTTAATGCTCAGACTATCTGAAAAGAAAAGCACATATTAATCCTTTACATATTAAGATTTACACTGTTTTACAAAAAGATTAAGATTAAAAAGAAAAAAATCTGCAAACGGAAATGCCTACTAAATATGGAACAGCTTTTCATGCTAAACTGATCACAAAAGAGAAAAAAAGTAGCACAGCATATGAGCTTACACTAAGTGAAGAGACAAGGCTTTCAAATATAATTCTGCAATAACTTTATTTTTTAAAGCTAGAGTTACACAATGAGCAAAAATCAATTTGCAGTAAATACACAGCATGTGATGTGACGTGGAGATAAATAACTAAGTTGTAAAGCTATAAACACTGAAAAAGACTGTAGTGGTCTAGCCAGGAACAGAAAAAAGGGAAGCTCAAATTGCTTATTGTCATAGCATGGCTTTGATCATGCTGTGATCAATCCAAGCTTGGTATGATTTCTGTGGCATAGATGAAGGAGAACAGCTACAAGCCTAGAAACAGCTGGAGGTTGCTGACTACTGTCTGAGGCCTTCTCCAGGTACCTCAAAGTTGGGTGCCCTTAATTAAGAGTTGGATCTCTTTCAGTGGGTTGGATATTCTCTAGTTGCTTTGGAGCGGCAGTGGATCCAGTTTACAGAAATCCTGCCTTTCAGATTACTGATTATCCTAGAGTCAGCAATGCATTACCTAGAGCTGCACATCTTCAGCTGAGAGCTGGCTCACATTCAGCCAGCTTGAACCCTGGCATCTGCTTGAAAACACTAGGTAGATATACTAAGGACAAAACTACACTCTTCTCTCTGGCCTCCATAAAACTTTAACATTGTGTACCAGCACAAGGGCACAGCCTTAACACAAGTCACAACTTATCTAAAGCTCTGTGCCACTTGAGAACATCCCCCTGAGGCAGGGCAGATCTGCTGAAAGTATTTAATCTAGACTTCCCTCATCCCAATGGTGTGACTGAACCTTTACATGCAAACCAACTTCTTTTCCCAATATGGGCTTCTACCACATTATTACATGGGACCCTATACTATCCATTAAGGGAAAAATGCCTGGATTTTCATTTTTGTATGTAAACTTGTGCCTAGATGGTATTTGGTAGGACGCTGTAAGGGAAATTGCCCTTCAGATTGATCAGAAGCTGATCTGCCAAGTCTAAGCATTGATAAACCAGGCAGATACACATGTGTAATAATCCAGATTGATCACCTCACTGATCTGAGCTATCTAGAGTCACTTCATAGCGCTGGGGTTGTGGCAGGAGGTCTTACAGACCTACATTGTCATCCTTTATATATCACCTGTGTCTACCCTTGGTTATGTGCTTTTACTAACCCACTTTCCTCTGTAGTACAGGTCAAGTCATATTCCTTTCCAATGGCAGATACAGTATTCTTAGATATATAGGAGAAATGAGACCCTTAATGTCCACTGCTGGATGTTTCATAGAAAGGTTTGGATTGGAAGGGATCTTAAAGATTGCCTAGTTCTATCTGCCTTGCCATGGGGAGGAAGATCTTCCTCTAGATCAGGTTGCTCAAAGCCTCATCCAGTCTGGTTCAGATGCTTCCGTTCAGATGTGGATGGTTCATCCACAGCTCTGGGAAACCTGTTCCAGTGCTTCAATACCTCTGGGTAAAAAATTTCTTTCTAATGCTAATGTAAATATTCCCTCCTACAGACTGAAGCTATTCCCTCTTGTCCCATCACCACATGCCCTTGCAAAAGGTCCCTGTCCAGCTCTCTTGTAGCCACTGTAGATACTGGAAGGTTGCTGTGGAGTCTCTGTAGAGACTTCTCTTCTCTAGGCTGAACAACCCCAACTCCGTCAGCCTGTCCTCATAGAGGAAGAATTATTCCAGTCCACTGGGCATCTTTACGGCCCTCCTGTGGCCTCATTCCAGTAGGTCCATGACTTTCTTAAGTTAGGTGCTCCAGAGTTGAATGCGGAACTCCAAGTGGGGTCTCATGAGAGTGGAGTAGAGGAGCAGAATGACTTCCTTTAACCTGCTGGCCATGCTGCTTTGGCTGTAGCCCAGCACATGGTTTGCCTTCTGGGATCCAAGCACACATTGCTGGCTCATGTCAGGTTTCTTTTCCAACACTGCCAGTATTTCGCCATAGCACTGCTCTTGATCCATTCTCCATCCAGTCTGTTCTGGTGTTTGGGATTGCCCTGGCCCAGGTGCAGGACCTTGCACTTGGTCTCGAACACAGGCCCACCTCTAAAAATTGTCAAGGATCCTCTGATGGCATCCCTTCTGAGACTGCAAACTTGCTCTACTGACTCTCAGTCTCCTCAGTATTTTAAGTACCACATGAGTAGACCTAGTCAAGCAAAAAGGGATTTGGGGGCTGTCCTGAAGGCAAAATGCTGTGATGACTTAGGATGCTCTTGAATTGCTATGTTTACATCACAACCATTAGACATGTCTCCACAAAAGCTATCTCCAAGAGGCATGATTATCATACAGCACGAGCTGGACACTCTAAACAGGAAGAAATGCAGGTAGTAACTGCAGTGGCACAGGCATGCTGCTTCCCTGATATTCCTGTAGTGCCTCCTGACCTGTGTATCTCTGCCTGCTGCTGCCACGTCACCTGCCACCTCAGGGTCTCTATGGTGCAGTCTATGCCCCAAGGCAGAGGTTGCTTTAAAATAGTTTGGAGTTTTTAGAAGACTTGGCAGGTTTCAGATTTGTATCAACACTATATTTTACCAAGATGACACAGCCAAAATATTCTCCTACTCTGTTTCTACTCTATTAATGCTGATTTTTTTGTCAGGGAGGGTGAAGTCCATTGGCAGTTTCCCTTGGCAGGACAGATTTACACTAGAAAAACTGATAGCAGAGCATGTAGAGTTTCCAAATTTAGTTTTTTAATTTAAACCAATAGGCCATGACAAGCAATGAATTTCTTGAATGGTTATTGCAGACTGCAGGAGGCATTAAAAGGTACAAGACAGAAAGCCAAATGGTTTCTTAAGCACTCAGAGTGAAGCTCAACTGGAAATAAATTACCTGGAGTGTGTTATTGCTAGTGTAACATGAAATTCAAGCATCAAAACAAAACAAGGCAAGCTGTATTTTAAATAACAAATAATACTGAAGAAATGCAAACTAGGAGATCATAAAGGCAAACATTCTGAAGAAGGCTTATGTATAATTTTAGACAGATCATAATTTTGATGTTCTGAATCTTGAAAGAGAAAAGTTGTGAGACTCTTCAAAGCTACACTGTGTACCTTGGTCATGGTTTTTAATGAGTATTAAATAATAAAAACTGTTCCTAAGTAAAAAAAATCCAAAAGCATTTAATTATGAGAAAAAAAAATAGCTAGGATTTCACTCAGTCATGTATTTAGAAAATATATTGGGAATATTATTAATTACGTTCAAATTTTCCCAAATTTCATGCATTTAATTCTGGCTACCATGACAATTAGGTAAAAATCAGGGCAGTAACACTTCTAAAGCTTGCTGCTATACCCAAATTATTCTTTATCCAAGAGGGTTGATCTCTTTAAGAGTTCTTCCTCATTTCTAGACTCTAGTTAGGTGCTGCAAAGCCTAAAAGGCAAGTAAGCCCCTTTTGAATCTAGACCCAAGCAGGTACTGCTGTCCCCACTGTGAAGTTGCCCAGCCTTCACAGTGATACAACTCATGTCTTGCAGCTGCCCTATTAGCACTCAAAAATGCTGCAATGTAGTTCCGAAATTACAACAGAAATATCTAAAGCAGCTCTCGTGTGAGTTTAAGTTGAAAGTTAAAGTTGAGATTGGCCTAACTACCTCTGTGGATAAATAAGAGATCTAGAAGATGGGAGATCTGTGGCAATTTCTCATTGGAGACGGCAATAGATTTGTAGGAAAAAGTCTGCATCCACGAATGGCAGCCTCCTGCCCAGACTTTAGCAGAGCATTTAATTTACGGAGCACTTGATCTACCTATGTAAACATACACTTAAAGTTGAAAGAGATACAGCAACTGGATGGTATGGTGAGGCAGGGAGCCAGTGACCATCCCCATGAGGGGAATGCTGAAAACTGGAAAACCAATGATGTGGGACACCTAAATCTTTCACTGAAGTACCAGAAATTCCAGAGATGTTCTGGACAAGATCTTGGAGAAATTTATCAATTTCAGTCTTTTAAATTTTTTATTGAAAAAGAGGGGGATTTTCTTTCAATTTTATTTTAACAGCAGAAAAGCTGTATAAAGGTAACAAGCGTTAACAGCTGGCAGAAAAGAAGTCTGAATATAATACATTCTGGTTTTTTCTTCCTTCCTCCATTCTTATTTTACTGCAGCCTTTTCAAAAGAAAAAATGCTCCACAACATTTTCTAAGCATGAATCATGATATGGAAAGCTATCCTTAACATAATAGCTTTCGATGTCCCTTTTTCTAGCTTATTATCTACTTGCCTGGGAAATCTCACCTGTTGCTCTTTTGATGCTCACAGGATGTCCCATTGACACACTGTCAAAGTTTTACTCCTCTAGAAGTGCAAGAACCTGGATATATCCATTACTTAACAAAGTGTTTGAAAATCCAGGATAATAATTCAAATTATAAATTTAAAGCTGACACAGTTTTGATGAGGTATTTTTTTTAAAGCCTGCATTGTGCAATGTTAATTGTAGTCCCCTCTTGCACACACATTCACAGCTGAAAGAAGATTGCTGTCACTGGGAAGCATGGTTGCCTTTCTGGGCCCTGTGGCACAATGAAATCTCAGGTCTAGAGGCCTCATGCCCATTGCATCTGATAAACAATGCATCTTCACAGAGCAGAGAGAGGAGCTGCAAAAGACACCCAGTCTTTTGAGCACTAGTTCTGTGTTGCAGCATCACATCCTACCACACTGGCATCATGATGGCTGTAAAGTCCTTCTACTTTACAGCTGGCAGAGGTAAGTGTAAGCCTTTAAGAGCAGAAGACTGCATCCTCACCAGCCAAGATGTGGTCACACCAGCAGAGGTCCAGGATGGGGTGTGTTGATTAGTTTACCTTCCTTTGCATACTCAGGAGAAAATTCACATTTGGACAGGTACAGTTAACGTTGATTTTGGTGCCCTTTAACTTCTTATGACCCGGGATCAGGTCAGGGATTTCAGTGAGCAGGAGTAATCATGGTATATTTTACTATTCCTTAAGTAATTTTCCCTCACCAAAAAATATAAGAGCAGTTTTCACTTCTTTTGTAGAAGAGTAATGCTAAAAGATGCAGAAAATAAAATATTATTTTAGATCTACTTTGAATTATATGAAAATAATGGTCAAGATAAAAAGGAATTGTGGCTGGTATCTGGATAAAGGCTAACAACAATCTACACCTTTACGGATGGTACAGTTTAAACAAATAGGCATGAATAAATCCTGAAATACATATGAGAATAAAATACTACTCACATGTGCACATGCAAAAAGAGAAACAAGGAAAGGGACTGACAAGGTTTAGAGACCCAAGTGCAGCTGAAAAAAATGAATTTAATTTTGCTCCCGTTTGTGTATTTTGTCAAATTCCAATTTATGCTATCTCCAGTTTAAGATAAATAAAAATCTTTCATTTAAATTCCTACAACTCTTAGATGGGCACCAAGATTTCTGTGAAGTCATCACATTTGAACTCCTCACAGGATCAGACTAGAATAAAAGAAATTAAACCAACTTTTCCTTCTATTTAGACTTTCCAGAAAGTCTTTTTGAAATTTTCTAATTACAAAAAAGCATCCGTTTGGAGAGGAAACTGGGAATTAAAATCAGAATACCTTGACTGGAAAAAAAGAATATCACTGACTGACCACATGCTCCAGAAGAAGTATTAAGAAATCAATTGGCTTTTCAGTTGGCTGTGGTGTGCAGTCATTGTTTCTGGTATCAATATTCCCTTAGCTGAAGAAGGATCAGCAGCAAACTGACACTAAACACTGGAAACAAATATTTTTTGTCTTCAGCCAGTTTCTCTTTGCCAAAATTAACAACTGTTATTACAGTAAATCCCTTTGGAATGCAAAATATTCATCAATCAAAAAAAGCCAAAACACTAGATACAGAAAAGCCTTGACTTCTTGGAGCTTTAGCTTCCATTTTCCTCTCTTATTTGTTCCATGTAAAAAAAAAAAAGAGGTCTCAGCATAGTTACAAGAAACGTGAAACTCAGTTTGTGGGAGAATAAACAATGATCTCAAGATAACTAAAATGTACATCGGCTACAGTCACAGTTTATTTGTGTATTAATCATGAGTCTAATGAAGGCAAACTGTTGACTCAAAGTGTTCCCTGGGCAGTTCAGAGATCTCCTTGATCACACAGATTAATAGCAAGTGGGGCACTGACTATATTTGCTCTATGTTGTGCAGAATTTTCCAAACTGGGGAAGACCTTTAAAATCAGTAAAATAAAAGACAGACTCAAATGAAAAACAAAAGTCTTTTAAAAAAGACTTTTTCCCCTACATTTTGACAATGTATTCAACATTCATCTCTTATTAAGCTATTTGAAGAATGGTAAATTAAGAATAACACAGTATGGCAAAAGTGGGCCACCACTTAATTAAATATGCATGACCAATGGGAACCATTTGTGTGTGAAAAGTCACTTTATTTCCAGGGTTCTGGATAAAGACACTTTTGGTGAACATTTAGTTCACAAACAGCTTAACTAAAGAGAGTGGACCCTTTAATCGAGACAGTATCAACCAATTTACTGGCAAGTAATTTTGTGAATACAGGCTAAAACAACAGAGATTCTGAAGGGCCTAATGGTCCTCATCTCTTCAACCAAGAGCATTTGCGTAAGCTGTGCATGAAAAGGTGTCAGTGCCCCAAACCCAACAAGACCTCCCAAGAGGTTGTTCTGATGCAGGAATTTCAGTCTCTCTTTCTGCATCAGTTTTCCTCTGCTTGGCACACTAGTACCACCCTGTCCAATTACAGCCACCAGATTTAGCACAGCAATCCATATTTGCTCCCTCTCTTTGGCCCACTCCGTGGAAAGCAAAGAACAAAATCATGACCTCCTCACCCTGGAATAACCTGGAGCCATGTCTTCCTGCACACAAGAAATTGCTGGATCCAGACAGCAGTGATAAGAGACTTTTTTATTACTGTCACAATTAAAAAAAAAAAAAAGGAAAAAATGGTAAACATCTTTGAAGTCTTTTTCTGTCTTTTCTCTCAGAGTTCACAGTATCTCACTACTCAGCAGCTAATTAGCATCATGTTGAAAAACAGTGCTGTGAGTCAGTGCCAAGTGACAGGGGAGGGGAGAGGGCTGGAGACTGGTTCAAGCACACACAGTCCTTCCTCTGCCACCTGACCACGGGCACAGGGAAGGGAGGAATCTGACAAAGAGAAAGCATCGTCATTTCTGATATACTGGCAAGCCGCAGACATGATAATGGCACTCTCAGTGCTTCTCTCGCATCTTTTGCAATACTTTTCAGGCAGGAATTTGGAACTGAAATAATTAAACATAATTAGACATTTATTTTAACTCTGTGGGCCAGCGTGTTGGCTGAGGCTTTGCAAATGACGAAAACCACAGCTGCCATGTTCAGCTTTGGGAGCAGCTCAGCTGCACTATGTGTCATCAGTTCCCATCCTGCTCTCTTGTTTTAATTAGAGTCTCTTGCAAGCAACAAATCAGACTGATATTCTTCCTAAATGCTGCAAGTGCCCAGAGCAAACTGTGAATACTAAGGGAAAAACAAAGAGACAAACTAGATGTTTGTGTTCTTATATAAGAGATACAAGAACTTTACCAATACAGTCAAATCTATTGAAATAGCCACGTTCAAAAGTGGCACGCTTCTGTTGCAGTAGTGTTACTTCAAAGTTGTTGGGCAGAAATTCTGGCAAAGAGACTTCCCATGTGCTCAGGCTTGGATTACGTAAGGCTCCTGGCCCAGGTCCTACCTGGACTGTTCCTTCTTCAACATTTCTTTCCACAAAGGGGATAATGCCAGTGTACTGCCTGTGGTAGGCAATATGTCCAGGTCTCAAACATGCAAACATTCTATGCCAGACAGCAGTATATATTTGTAATCACACTATCAAAGTACTCTAAGCACTGTTACAGCCACTTTTCTTCAGAAAAAGAGTTCAAGAATGACGTGAAAAAAAAATCCATTGTAGCACGTTCCATTCTTTGAAAGAGGTGGGGATTCTAATTTCTAATGTTTCTAAATTGGCTAAGACATGAAAAACAGCTTCCACTTTTTAAACTATTTTAATCAAAAACAAATTAAAAATATTCACAAAGAAAAATATTTTAAGCCATTCTCAAATCAGCAGACCATTCTACATAAAAATCGGAACAACTTGTACACTGCATGAGCCATACAGTAACAAGTTAATTACTGAATAAACTGGATAGATGAAGGATGATTACAACTGAGGCCCTGGGATGCACAGAGCAAGATCTAATAATCTGAAATTATCTTGGTTAGCAAAAACAGAGGAGAAGTAGCTTTTCTCCTGATGTTGTGGAGGTAAACTGTTCTACTGAGGCAGTAATGCACCGTGGAAGGGAAACTGGAAAAAAAAATATAATGAAGACTCTCTCTGGAATGTCAGTATCTGGGTTTTGAAAATATGAGACTCACATTCGTAGTTATTATCATATGAGTAATATAAATTGCATGATCCTATTCCTGAAATATATGTATTCTAATATAATTCTGAAAGAGTGTAAAAGGTTGAATAACTAAATCATCTGAGCTGTGACTGTATGAACCCACAGATGACAAATTCACAATTCTGGGCACTCATCTGATTTTTTAAAGTGAGGGTATATGAAAAAAATACTCAATTTTTGGGCTGCATTGAGGGAACTGAGGGAGTAAACACTGCTAGAATAATTGCCTGTTGACATATTGAAAAGCATGTACATGTTTGCCAAGGCAGGCAGCTCCTAGGGATTATGCTTTTCTCTGAACAGCTATCAGCCTGCAGCATGTATCTGAGTTTACTAAAAGAGGTTTAGGAAAATATGTTGAACAGCAAACAAAAATAGTACCAAGTGCAGGCACAGCTCAAACAGCTGCATTGCAGTAGATGTTTGCTTTGAACATCGTGACAGAACAGCATTCAACAAAACTATCCAGTGCGTGTGCTCGGAAAGGATGCCAGGATGTTGCCAGCTCTTGTACTCCCACTTACTGGGATGACAAAGCCATGAACACAATTGTCAGGCAGAAAGAAGAAGTGAAGAACTGTGCCAAGGTGCTTCGAACAAAGGAACATAAAGATTTCTGTGATCAGCTTACATGTCACTAGACTGTAAGGGGGAAAACAGCACAGGGACAAGTGAATGAACAGACTGATGAGAGCAGCAGAGACACACACTGAAAGATAAAGGATTGGCACTGCAGAGGGAAAAAATCTCTGCACAGTACTGAAAAGAAAGGATGAGGAATAGATTATAGCAGAATGTAGAAAAACTAAATAATATAAAAGCAAATAAACAGTGAAAAGCTCATAAGGTCTTTTCATCAAAGTCTATCTCTTCCTGTGCACCTTACCAAATATGACTGAGACAGGGTCCCTGGGGTTACAGTTACATGGCAGACATGGGTGTTAAATTATTTATGTTCCTCAAGGCCCCAGCATCTATCAAATCTCTTTCACTAATAAGATGAAGTGTGCTGAAAAATATTAAAACGTATCAGTTTGGTTGTTTTGAAGTGAATGATAGGAGCTCAGGTTAACAGCTCTTTATGTGTTGAAAATTATCTGAGCTAACTGCTAAATCTTATATAGAAGAGATAGGCAGGTTCCACAGCAGGACTTATCCAACCAAATTTTTTCAATATAATTGCATTCAGCAACCTTCAAACTGTGGAAGTTACTCAAATCCCTTTAAAAACACCCCAGATCCTCACTGACAGTCTTCTACTCTTCTGCATGTCTGCTTCAGCCTGCTTAATTCAGCATCTAGCTCCCACCCAAGTCTCAAGAGGATGCCAAATTAGTCATTCATCCACCAAAGTCTTGAACAGAGACTGTTTTAACAGGTTCATAATGCCCATAATTCACTCAGGACCAGATACTCTGCAAATGCTATTTGCATTGAAACATGTCCCAGAGGGAAGATTTCCAGCTACAGATCACCTTTGCAACATGCAGAGCTTTCAGGGCAGGTACAACACGGTCCTAGTGCAATTACACAGCTTCTCACTCAGAAGAGGTGAATAAACAAGGAAAAATACCTATACATTCAATTCTAAGTGTGTATGTCTCTAACATTTTATTGAATGCAGCCTCTAAACTAATTTAGAAATAAAAAATATCATGTCCTGATTTGCTGATTTTTTTTTTAAATTCCATGTTATTTTTTCTTGGAAGGACAGAAATGAGAAAAGCTGATTTTAACTGAGAGCTGGGTATTTTGGAGTTCAACATCGTTATTTTCTTTCTAAGAGATTCTGAATTCTCAGCTATTTTTTCTGACCCATTAGCTTCTTAAAACTTAATGGACCTATTTTCTCATTTCCTTTCCTTCTTACTCTTGTCCACTTAGTTTGTTACCGTTTTAACACCTGATTAGTTTCAGCCAAACCAATTCCTTATTCCTATCATTTATATGTTGATTTTAATGGTTTCTTCAATACTCTTACAAATGTCGCCTTTATTTTTTACCTCCTCGAGTTTTGCATGAAGCGACTTTGCTTCCTTATTGTTTCACTAAGCTGTCACATCACCCTTAATCATGCTTTCTCCATTATCACCACCCACAAGTTTTGACTCAGAAATCAAAGTTCTTCTATTAAATAGACTGTTATTTCAATCCCTGATGGGTAGATACTTCATTTTCAAGACTTTACTTGTGCATCTGTATATTATTTCAGTACAACCCTCTATTATTATTGTTATATTGTTTCTGTCAAATATTTCTCCATCCTAATACTATTTTTATACAACAAATGCCATTATCTCCTCTCTATTTACTGAGCAAAGGGCCCTTTGTTTTAACTCTGTGTCTGAGGTTGAATGTAATTTTCTTTACCTACTCATTTTCTGATCTCTAAGGCATTTAACTCAACTCTTCAGGCTTTCTTTGACTGCTTGAAGGCAATCCAAATTCTTCCCAAAAACCTGAGAAGTTTACTAATTTAGAAAGATACTGAACTCTTTCATATAATATTTGAATCTTAAATTTCCTGATCTTTTCTTTCTTTCTTTAAGTAAAGCCCAGACATCGCCTTCAAAGCAGTTTCTGAGCTTCTTATTTCCATTTGTCTTCAGCTAAGTTTCCTTCATTCATTGTATCTTGTAATTTAGTCTGAGAATTGGACATGTTAATTATAGGCCTACGTTTGTTTTCACAAAATTTAAAGAAAACTGACACATGTCAGTTTAATCTCAGGATGTTTTGTATCATCCAAACTTTTTTCAGATTTTCAGTGCTTACCACATTCTTGATACAAATTTATGTTCAATCATATATTCAGCAATGAATTATAATATCAGAAAACAGAGAAGCCAGAGGAACATGTGACTGCAGACAAAAAACTATCTAGTAAACTCCACTGTAATAGGCAATTAAGATCTAACACCTAACCCTAAATAGAGAAAACACAAACATACTGTAAATAATAACAGTATAAAACAATAAACACATCCTAACTAAAAGTACATAACGTTTTTGCACCAATTACATTTATTTCCAAGAGTATATGGTACTAATGTACCCAACCTCTTCTTGTCCCTTATCCCAATATCCAATGATATCAGTAGTGATGCCAGCAGTAGTAATCAGTAGTAATTAACAGCTGTGAGCCCAGTACATCACAGCTACCCTTCTTTGAGCTAACAGGGTGCAGGTTTATTCCCCATTCTGAACCATTCATATTTTTGATATTCTACTTTTTACTGTCACACATGGCTTCAATGAATTCGTCTGCAACTTTTGCTTCTTTGACATCACATCTGCCTTGGACCACAGCCCATTCCATCATTGCATTGCTGAAATATTTATTCAGAAAGTTCTGCAGGGTGGGGAGCTGGCAAAAAGAGAAGAGTGGGACGTTTTAGCTGCACCATCAGAAAAGAAGATAGGACATAACTGGAATTGCCTATGAGAAACAGTTTGGATCTCACCACTTGCCCCTACATTCTACATACTAATTCAACAAGGTAAAGTTGAGCTGCAGCACAGTTAAAAACTGAAAACAATATTGAGAACATAATAGTCTAAGAGAAGCTTTTGTAAAAACTACATTTTTTATTTCTTAAAAATTAAGATCAAAATTATTTTGATCATTTTACATACAGATGTAGCCTCTTTATTTTTAACCTAAGAAAATGAATATATAAGACCAGGAGTTTGAATGGGATTAGAAAAAAAATCGGCAGATAAACTGTCAGTCACCAAATTATTCTATGTGACAAAGACAGTTGCAGGAGACCTTATAACAAAGATGCAAACTCTTCAGAAACACAAAGAGTTATATTCACAAAAATATTAATCAAAATAATAATTTTTAAAAACCACGCTTGATTTTTTTTCCTGAATAAAGAAAATACATCTTATTTTTTGTGAAGTGTGACCATAAGAGATCAGCTAATCTAGACACATATTCAAGGCAGGACCAACAGTATTGAAACATTTCTGATACAGGTTTTTTAAATAGAAAAAGCAATAATAAAGACTCAAAAAGCCCCATAGTCCCACCTGTGCTTGAATGCAATAGCAGCTAGAAGATTTTTCTCAATGTCAACCCGTGAGTTTGAGTTGCTGGAGAAAATGCAGGGGACTAAAGGGTCTTCTACATATGGATAATTGAGAAAGCACATAAAGTCAACAAGATGAAAATGCATAATTAAAACCACTGAAATACGCAGTGGAGTTGAATTAGTGAAGTGGGACACATTTCATCCCATGAATGTCTCTGTTTTTCCCTGGACATAGAAACACTGACCATCTTCTCAGTTTTAAAGCCTGACATAAATAAATCTCTAGTAAAAACTGGAGGACCTGGTTCAGCAAGCACTGGGCCTTTTGACACCACCAGCAAAGAGCCATGAATCCCACAAAAGCTGATAAATCTGAAGGGGTGCAGGAATTAAGGTCAGAGTAAGAATCTACTTTCAGTTCTGACCTGCAATTAAACTGTTTACCACCCTTATGTCTCTCCAGTGATACTGCCTTCATATTTCAAGTTTTCATCAGGTGTATTACTTCACCTACTCGTTCTTAGCTGCTTAAAGGCCTCCAACAGGGATGTTTTACAAGGACTGTCTATACCAGCAATTGCAATTCCTGAAATGAAGAAAGGTATGGAGGTTCTTTTCCTGTACTAGCTTGAAGTCAAGAGCATTTAGGGCTTGCTTTTTTTATCCCTTACAATTTCCTGTTTGAGGATCATAGAAGCTACTCACTTTATGTAATTGTTTCCTTAAACTGCTGTTTTCAATTTGCATAATGTATCATTTAAGTAAAGGTAAAGAAGCATTTCATCTTGATAATTTCTGCCACAGCTGAGATTGCAAAATTGCTTCTTGTTAGAAGGAAATTTTTAAAAAGTGCAATCACTGCAACTTTCCAGATGGCATCTAACATATTTTTCAATCTGCTGCAGTAGTATGTTATAGATATGCTTGCTATTCAGTTCAAGCTAGGAAACATTTTCTCTAGCTGAGGTAGGTCTTTTGGCCCTGCTTTTTCATATGCATCACATTTCTTGATAATTTCTTGATTTATTCCATAGTTCTAAACATTTTCTTGTGTATAAAAAATTCTCTACAATTTGACCTACCAAGACACTCCATTTCTCCAGAAAGCTAATTTCTTTGCTATTAAATCTGATTAATTCTTTTCTAAGAATGCCATAATTAAGCCAAAATGCCATTCTATGTTTATCAGTAACTTCTCCCAACTTCAATTCTCTTCTGTTATTACCAGCCAATATTGATACATGCTGTACCCTATACCTAAGATGTATCCATAGGTTGAAATCCTCAAAACATAAAACTTCCCCTAAGTCTCATTCCTGATTCTTCTCTGAAATTAGCCTTTAAACATAGTGCTGCTGGAAATATCAATGTCATTATATTGAATATTTCTGTGCAGGTCAAAGTCTGGCTATTGATCTATAAATATGCATTGTTTGTACATGTTTAATCTCACATTCACCTGAGCTTTTGAGTCAGCCAAGCATGAGAGCCTTACATTCTGCAAAGTCACTACTTCCATGCCTGAACTTTGGTTCAGTGTGACAATACCAGCACAGACATTCAACAATTTAAATAACATTAATTTTTTTTAAAAAATCATTACTTTACAGGTGATAAAGAACATATAGATGATGGTGGCTTAAACAATCCTATTGCTTAAGACTTCAAATCAGACCCAATGCCTGCCAGAGAGAAAAAAAACACTGAGTTACCCTCAAGCTCTTCACCTGGGTCAGGAATCATGAACCTGAACTCTCCCATTCTCCCTTTGCACTTCAAGGCAAGCAGGGTACATATCCTTATTGCATCTTCAGTACAGGATAATAGACCTATGTAGGTAGTCAACAAAGTAAAACAAGATTTATCCTTGATTTGATTGTCTTCCTTTTCTTACATTTAGAATGCTATATTTCTCGCTCTCTCTATCACTTGCAAGTTTGCAAGCTGATGCAACCCCTCACTTGAAATTCTTTCATTAGATCAAGAACATTAAAATGGGGCATGCCTCTCCCTACTTAGTTGCTATATTAATCTCTCTTTTTCCATCAGAACTGGACAAAATTTCCAAGTTTTTAATTGAAAATTTGAAAATCTTTGTTTTGTTGACTTGAAAACTTAGGTGTTTTAAGGATTTCTTTTTCAATCGCTCTTGTTTTCAAGCTAAATTTTAACACCAAAGGAAACAAAAATCTATGATAATGTCATCTTTTACGACATCTCTCTTGGTCAAAGTAAGCTCTGTGACACATTTCAGCTTCAAAGAACTCCAGTGCTTCCTTTATATTTAATGACTGTGACATGGACTCAAGTGATCTGCAAGATCTGCAAGAAGGCAGCAAAATCAGCCACCAGCATGGAAGAGTCAGGACTGTTTAATGTCAGACCTGAAAGACTATAAAGACTGCAGAGTTTATCTAGATTATTTGCACATCAGCCACATGGTTAACGATTCATGAAGCTATCACCACATCTTAGTCTGGATGGATTATGCTGTGGGATGTCTCAAGTGAGCTGTTTGTATAGCACTGCTTGGGTGTGGTCAGAGGCTGTGAAGTTCACATGTGATAGCACCAGCAAGATCATCTGGGCTGTCTGAAACATTAAATAGTTTTACCTCAAACTGAAGGATTGTGTTATGCTTATTTGCTAGGCAATGAAAAGCACTTGTAAAGTGTTTCAAATTTCATTTTGAAATACAGGGATTAATGGCACACAGTTCCAGTAATGGCAGTTAAATGTGACCTCCAGCAAGGATTATTATAACCTTGTGGGGTATTCCTCTGCAACTGCTTTTAAAAATTTTACTTCCGACAAAAAAAGTTTGATGCATCTCTCCACAGTCCTTTAGGGAAGACAAGGACTCTTCTCAACCCTGCTGCAGTCTGGTGCACCTATGCTAGTAGGTTAAACCTGCCCAGGACTGTGCCTGCTGCCTAGACCAGCTGGCACTGAACAAAGGGATGTCATTCCTCTTGCCCCACAGTAAGGGCAACAATGTGTTGAGAAAACTCCCATCAGTAACCCCCACTTGTGTCCAGAAACCCCTTGGCTAGCTGATGCAATGCAAAACCACCCCAAACACTGGCTAGGTGCTTAGCTTCTAGCCAAGAACAAACAAAATCAAAAATTAAATACAATTATGTCTTTCACAGAATCATCAAGATTGGAAGAGACCTTCAAGATGTTCTAGTCCAACTCTCAACCCAGCACCACCATAATCACCAAGTGTCACATTCACATGCCTCTGGAGCATCTCCAAGTGATGACTCCACCACCAACGTGGGGAGCTTACTTCAATAGCCAACCACTCTTTCAATGAAAAAAAAATTAATATCTAATCTGAACCTCCCCTAGAGCAACTTAATGTCATTTCCTCTTATGTTTTCATTTGAGACATGGCAAAAAAACCCAATCTCCAGCTCACTACAGCCTCCTGTCAGGTAGCTCCCTCAGCCACTCCTCACAGGACTTGTGCTCCAGACCCTTCACCAGCTCCATTGACTATCTCCAGGCTCACTCCAGCACTTCAATGTCTTTTTTGAAGGGAAGACCCCAGAACTGAACACAGCACTTGAGGTGCGACCTCACTAGGGCCAAGTACAGGGGCACAATCACTTCCATGGTCACACCATTGCTGATCCAGGCCAGGATGCCGTTGGCCTTCTTGGCCACCTGGGCACACCTGGCTCATGCTCAGCTGCTGTCACCAGCATCTTCTGGTCTATCTCAGCTGACCAGCTCTTCCCCCAGCCAGTGCACTGCCAGGGTTGGTATGACCCAAGTGCTGGATCCAGCACTTGGCCTTATTGAACCTCATACAATTGGCTTTGGTCCATCAACCCAGCCTGTCCAGATCCCTTTGCAGAGTCTTTGTGCTCTCCAGCAGATCAACACTCCCACCCAGCTTGGTGTTGTTTGTGAACTTACTCTCAATCTCTGAATGCTCTCAATCTCCTCATCCAAACCATCACTAAAGATATTCAACAGAACCGGCCAAAACACTGATCACTGAGGAGCACTGCTAGCAACCAGCTGCCAGATGGATGTAACACCATTCAGCACCATCTCTGGGCCCAGCAATCCAGCCAGTTTTTCACACAGTGAGGAGTTTCACTGTCCAAGCTCTGGACTGCAGAGTATAACTACTGCACTGGGGAATGCCAGCAAAGGCTTCTAAATCATTATGTAAATGGGGTTATTTCTTGTCTATAGCACATATCTGAGAGGTTTCTCTAGTTGCCTGAACAATTTATTAATAAAGTGCTTTGTGACAAAACTAACATAAACAAATTGTTCTTGCATTTATTCATAACTCAGAAAACTCTTCATAAATGTTATTTACTTCACAGACAATTTCAGTCTGATTAATTAGAGCATCCTTCTTCAGGAGAGCACTTGAGCATGTCCTCAAGTTCCACTGAATTCCATTATTAGGTTAGTTGAATGAATCAGTTACAAAGAGAGATTGGGGTGGAACACTGGACAAAGAAAAGCAGGAACTAAATAGCCAAGGACAGAAACAGAATATGGGACAAAAACTAAACAAAAATAAAACAAAGCAAAACCAAACAAAGAAAAGGGCCAAAAAACCCAGGACTTGAGATTAAATCTGGTGGCCTTGTGCCACTGTACTTTGTTGTTATTGGAATCTGTACCTCATCCTCCAGCAGTTTCAGCACACAGAGAGCAGAAAATGTCTTCTGTTCTTCTCTTGTTTCTTCATGACTCTTGCAAAATTCTTTATTTTATACAACTTAACCTACAAAACTCTAAATAAACATGTTAGTAACACAACACAAAGATATTTGTAACCTGAATTAAGTACTTGTGATTTCATTCAAATTTAAAGACATTAATGTAATATGTATGAACTAAATAGTGAAAAAAATCTAAATAATGGTTACAGGTAAATGCAACAGCAATGTATTTGCAAGGGTATAATGAATACTCATGGGAAAAAATCCATGACAATGAATTAAGCACATGATTAAGTAATGATTTGGTTGATTTGCTCCATTTAGCACACCCTGCTACTATGATAACAGAAGTAAGAAATGCTCACACTATATAATGCACTCAATGAATTTTACTTTCATGTGAATAAAGAAACAATAAATCAAGCTGCATGACACAAAAAAAATGCTCGGGCTCATTGCCTCTGCTCTCACTTTAGGCACTTGTAACCTGTCACTGCTGCAGGTCATTTCTTCCCATATGATTTCTGCCCACCACACCAGAGCATGTGCAGGGAGAGAAGCTAGGTAACTGACCAAAGATCTAATTTGGAGTTCAGTACATGTTCCTACATGAGCAAACTTAAACATCTTTTCAAGACTTGCATGGCATACTTGTTCAAGAAAAAGACATGAAAACAATGACCCCTTAGAGAACAAAATTTTATATTGTTTAAATTATACCAATATTACCTGAAATAGAGTTGTCTTTTCCTCCCATCCATTGTCCAGCTTCACTTCCCTGTTACCTGCCTTTGTCTCCTCCTCCCCATTCCTAGGGAAAAAAAAGTGCAGGAAGAAAGGCCTTTGCCATGGTATCTGTATGACATAACATCTGCTTGGGTTTAAGTTTAAACTTTACTATGGTATGATGGTTGGATTTCAGTAGGAGGAAACAGCACCTAAAATTTTGTGTTGGTTTTAGCCCAGGATTTGCAATCCAGAGGTTCAAAGGAGGGGCTGTTGGTTTTCCTCCTCTGGGATCCTCCTTATCCTATGACTCCTTATCCTATGTTTATCTGAGAGTTACAGAGTGTCAGAAAGGGATTTCAAAGATTAGGATGCTAAAGAGGAACTGTCTGGAGGGGCTCAAAGGAAAACTGAGAAGACAGTATATCCTAATCTTTCCTCAACCATTTCTTTGGGCTTCACTCAGGTTTACAGTGAGATATGTTTTCTCTAGGCAACAAGCTATGGGTGAGTTGTTGCTAACAGCATTTTTTTTCCCCAGCAAACTTTGCAGATCTCATGTTTGTAGCACACCTTCTCAATTGTTCCCTCTGATGAGAGCATATTTCTTCCTCATTGGTAGCATTTATATGCATTGATTTTGCATTCCACCAGAGAGAGCACTCAATGCCTAAGCACTTAAAAGGTATATCCAGCAGATGAACGAAAATTGTCATTCGTAGGTTTTGATATACCTACTTACCCAGCTTTTCCCACAGACACCTCAGACAGAGAACTGGGCAATCCATTAGAGATAAGCTCTTTCCAGACCTTTCTCAGCATACAGACTCATGAATTTTTACCAAATTTCAGAATATACTAAACCAACATCCCTCCCCACCACCATTTGCAATATCAAACTGATGGCCATTCATTTTCATGTGATTCTGTTCATATCCCAGAGAAGACTAATTGCTTGTATTTTAGAATGCAGCTTATTGACAACAACGTATGGAAATAAGAGCAAGATAAAACACTCATCATGTAAGAACTGACTGAAAAAGACCTGACAGATGCCATGATATGTGGCATAGTGGTAGTGGTCACAAGTTTGATAACTAAATATATTCAGAGGCAACAATATTGACATCTTAGCTAATCTAGCTGAATGTGAAAATTAGCAAAGCCCAAGATGTTGTTAGGATCCTAGGCTCTTAAAATTACAGGAAAAGAGGCTTCCAGTTAAAGAAATTAATCAGACTTAACATTTACCCTACTTGCGTTGATATGTTCATAAACAGTTGCAACATTTTCTCAAATTCAGGGATAGAATTTATTGCATTTGGTCTCCAAAGGAGGTATTTATTGTAATCTTATAAGATAAATTTAAAACATAGTAAAAGGGCCTTAAAATAATGCCAGCTGCACCAGTTCCCAGACACGGCTTGGAGCCACATGGAGAAAATGGAAATACGTCTCAAATACCTCTTTCCCTGTGATGGCCAGGAAATCTGGTAGGAGTCTGCTCCTGCATTCCCAAGGTACCCCAGCTTCTTGACCTTCAGCTGTCAACGTACAAAGCAGAGCTTACACACAGTCTCCAAAGCATTACTGTGCTTCATAGCTCACAGTGAATCACATAGCACAGATGCAATGCTGTTTAGAGGAGCTAGAAATTTAGAAAAAACATAAGCACAACTTCCAGCCTGAACTGACAGATGTAATTCATTTCCATAAAAGCAAAGACTGTTATTAAGGAGGATAAATAGAGGAATCAAAGTCAAATGCATGGTAAAAAAATAAAGAGGCTGGTATACTGCAGTAGCAAAAATATTTCAGACAGGCCCAGACTTGTGCAAATAATCAGACCCATTTAACTTCCAACTGGACACTTCTACCCTTAAAAATTCTTTCTTTGAGCCCCATATCAACACCACTATAACACCTAGTCATAAAGCTGGTTGGAACTCCAAGGATGGTTGTGTCCCTGGGGAAAAAACAGCCTTCCTATGGCTGCAGTTGTATCCATGCAACCCACACAGCACTTGGGCCTCTTCAGCTGAGTCCAGTTCCCTTCAGGGCCAAATATGTAGGCATTATAACACGTCTATTCAAATTCCATGTACAACCAGTGCTAAGGTTTCCTGCATGTATAGGTTCCTCAAACAAGGGGTCCAGAAACACTGTGAAAAACATGTATGAAATTATCCCCTGAACCAGCAAGAGAAACATACAGCTCTTTACTCTTCAGACTCATGAAACAAAATACCTTCTACTGTGCTTCAAGGCACCCCACAGATCTTTTCCTTTGCTATAATGGCCCACTGGCTGTGGTTACTTCATATTACACACACAGGTTTTTTTATGGCAGCTGGGAGCTGGCTCCTATATTGACTTTTTAAAACAGGCAGAAGACTTTCAATGTCTTCTATGGGCAAGTGCTCTAATCATTAGTCTTGTAAAGGAAGGATATAACAACACCTCCATCTGCAATCATTAAAAAAAAAATCCCACAAACAAAAAACACACCAAACACCAAAAAAACCCCAGCAGATAAAACATCAGGGAGCCCCGAGCTGTTTCTGTCATTTTGGCAGGCATTCCCATACTGTGAAAGACACTTCAGAGCAGCTTTTTATTCAGCTTCTTGTCATCTGGAAAAGAAAATACTTCAATGCATTTTTAATGAACTTCCTGTAGTTTGAAATGAAATTTTCTCAGTCGAGAAAGTAAATCTCCACAGAACAAACAGATAAAGTCATTAAAGAAAAATAGCCAAAATTGCAATAAATACAGTGAGTACATATGGACACTTTGCCCGTCCTAGTATGCCTTTGGCAATTTGCCCCAACAGCTTCACACCTGCTAGGTCTCCAGCAAGTTTCCTTTCACACTATCCATCAGGGCTGACACATAATTCCCATCCAAAGGCTTTCATCAGCATTAAAGCAGTTCAGTGATAGAGGTAAGTTCTCTATTCCTCCTAAAGACCCTCCAGCAAATCTTAAAAACAAGACTTTGATCTATAATTTCTCTAAATTTTGTTGGCTTAATCACATCAACTCACACCTTCATCTTCCCTCCCCTAACAGCATCAGGGGCTACCAGCTCCTTCCTGCACTCAGACTGGGACTACTCTTCACCTTGTATTTTGAATTTCTCCTCCAGGCTCACCTGGCTGTGCTGAAGTCCATCCAGCTTCCTGTTTCTCTGTGCCTGTGCTGGCTGCCCTCCTGACGTGACAATTGCTAGCATAAGCCATGAAACGTCGCATGAGTTACATCCAGCCTTTCCCCAGCTGCTTCCACACTTGTATCTGGAGCTGTCATCTAGCTGGCTTCCTAGAAATTTTAGTCTTACCATCTCAGACCACTGAACAGGCTGAGCAAGTGTTACCTTTATACACATACCAGGTCAGAGGCAGTTCAGTAGATGAACACTGATATACAGCATTCGAGACCAGGATTTTTATTCAAGTAACAGCATACTTAATTGTGTCTTCTCCAGGGTCATTCCAAAAGAGCATCCAAATACAAATTTGAGAATACGAATTTGAGACTGATCCCTGCAGAAAGCAAGGAGGGAAAAGGGCAGAAGGCAGTGGGAGGCAAAAAGCCAGAACCTGACTTCCACAACTAAGTCCTCCTCAGCTGTGTTTTTTCTCTTAGGAGAAGTACTAAGTACTACATATAAAAGTAAATATACTTTAATGGGAATTGAGAGCACCTATTCCCAGCTCAATCTCAGATGTTTCATGGACCCACAGTAAGACCACTCAGACAGAAATCACAGGCCCAATTCCCTAAACTCAGACTGAAATGATATAGAACAGAAGTGTCATCTCCCAACTACCAGAAATGGATCTAGTGCTCTTGAGAAGCAGTAATCATACCCAGTACACAATGAGGTATTAAAATTAAATTAGGAGGTATTTTTCACCAGCCCAGGTAAAGTTCCTGATAATTTTCAGCCTGCAGACTAAATTCCTTATACTACCAGCAGCCATAGTCCTGATTTACATAAAACCTGACCCCAGCATCCAGTGAAACTCTCTTTGCATGCTAAACAGGCCTCATCTATAACCCAACAGCAGAAATCCCCATCTAATCAATGCAAGTGATGTCAATAAAATGTGAGTTGTGGGGTAGGTAGCATCATGCCATGTAGCATTAAGTGGCAGCAGCAGCCTGTATGACTAATTTGTGCTACAGGCTTAAAAATGACAGCCACAGAAGCTAGGAGAAAGGGCTGTAGTCTCTCAAATCTATGATCTAGCTGTGGTTGTCAAACATAGCAGATTTCTTGGCATCAACATCTGTCCCTGAAGCAGGCAGCAATTACAGCACTTTGCAGCACTGTAAGCCATTCTGACAGCTTTCAGCTCAGCCTGCAAAGAGATTTGATGGTCCTGGCCACACTTAGCAAAAGAAATTTGGGTTCCCCACTCCCTGCTTTGCATGGGCCACTACTCATACTAAAATGATTTCTCCACACATGCCTCTATACACATATTTGTCATAAGCTATAGTTCATTTTTGCTGAAAAACAGTTTTTTCAAGTCCATGGTTTCTACTGTACAGAAGATTTGCCAGGCTCAAGCACAGAATAATGGAAAATCACTTTAGGTCATGTAAAGAAACAGAGCAGCTGACAAGTGGTCTGTTGTCAGGTAAGGCAAGAAGGAAGTGCTTTTAGATTACCTCACAGAAATAAAAAATAAATAAATTAGATAATAAAGTGAGCATTGCTAATCTGTGTAATTGTTAATTTTTTTTCTGCTTCTGTGAGAGAGGCAAGGTAATTCATTTAGCTTTTAGCTTGTTGACATGGTGAGATACATCATGACAATGATACATCAGTAGACTGGTCTGCCATCCTAATAAATAATAAAGCAGATTAACATTCATCATATTGCTCATGAAACCCATCCCTTTATCTGTTCATGTCTAAAACATCAGGCTGATGGAATCATTTAGCTTGCATCAATGTTACAGCAATAATTTCAGGAGAGTCCATATTAAAGAGGTTTACTGTATTCCTTCTTTCTGCTTCAGGCCACAATTACAAGGACAACTGTTTAAGAACTCTCACAATTGTATTTTATTTGACATCAGCAATATACACTGGAGTATAATAGGAACAATTTTTTTTTTCACAATCTTTCTTGCAAGATGGATTTATTTTCCAAATACATAGATGTTCATAATACAGGAAGGTAACAGTTAAGCTGCACAATAGCAAAACAAGTTGACAGCTATCAAACCACCTTTTAAGTTTGTTAGTGTAGTCAGGTGATCAGCATTGAACATATCATTCAAATAATTTAGTTAACCTCTGATTCTTCAAACCTTGCCAGCCACATTGTTCCATGCAACTGAAATGTGCACCAAGAATAGTGTAAAAGAATTCAACCAAAGGCTTCCCTTGCTTTGATTCCCTTTCAATTTTTCCCCATGTATGAGCCAATACAAAGGGATAAACATCAGAATTTGGCATGGTACAAGAACTCTTGCAACACACATCTAGGACAGCCACCTATTGTAGAAGTAGTAAGTTACTGACAGAGAAGGTAGGACTTTCCAATAGGGGGTGTTTAAAAGGCATTTTTACTATGCTTGCTTTAAGTGCATATTTTCTGCATGCCACTACTTTTACAGGAAAAAAAGATACAAGTACTTCCAAAAGCTTCATATTTTTCACTGGAAGTCTTGCTTGCAGTGTCTAAGCCTAAACCCAGACGTTTTGTTTGCAATGGACAGGGCTTGTCAGGAAAACAAAAGCTTACACTAAAACAAAATATCAGCAAATACCATCTTCCTTTTGGTGTTTGTCCTACTTCATTTTCATCTTTAAAATGACATGATATAGCAGCTGCTGCAAATCACATAAATTCCTTTTTTTTTTTTTTTCTGGTTCTTCAGTTGGTACAGGTCTTAAATTTCAAATTAGCAGAGAAGTTGGTATGTCCCAGTCTGCCTCTCAACTGTGAATTTGTGAGTGGAAAGAGCAAGAGAAAGGATGCTCCTCATCATTCTCATCACGTCAGATGGACTGATTTTAACAGCTCACCAAAGTGCCCCAGCGGTTTGGAATATCAGAACTGGCAGAGTGCAAGGGTGGTAGGTAAAGGTGAGGAGAAAAAGATACTCAGGCAACTTGTAGGCACCTTGTTTACTTACCACCAGCAAGTTAAATACTGTACCTGCAGATAGACTTCTAACATACTGTCTCTGCTCTGTATGCTTGCTAGGCAGGCAGTACAGAGCACAAGTGGACTGGCAGTGCTAGCAGTCATTCAGAAAACTTAGAAACCTGAAAATCTTTTGTCTGTTCTACAACTGACTTGTATTTCAAGCAGCCAAAGCTGGTTCATGCCACTGCACTAGCACTGGATCTTGAAGCCCACCCAAAAATCCTTACACGCCATATTTTGGGACTCCCACCCTACTCACACTGTGCCTTGCTGCTTGACTCCAGGGTTTATCTGCCACTGGCATGGATGCCCACCCTCTCCCTGCCCAGGTTCTGCAGTCCACCTGGTGACAGAGATGTGGTGCATAGAGAGCCCGGGTTGAAAGGGAAGCTGTGGGAATCCCACATCATCCCAGAAACTGCTGCTCCTCACCTCAGCCACAAGGCAAGGGAGCAAAGCCAGGGACAGAACTTGAACAAATCAAAACAGTGCAAAAGTAGCAGAACATGCCAAAGAGTGGGTTTAGATTGTTCATTGGGGAAGTCTAAAACAGCTAATGAGCAGCTCTTAAGCCTAATTCAACTCCTCTTACCTCAGCTGTTCTTACCCAGAACTGGGGTACCTTCTCCCACTGAACAGATTGCTCCATCACTTACACAAACATGCTCCTAACTCAGCAAGGCCAGCATTGAGTGCCCTCCTAACTGGACTGGTAAATTGAACTTAAAAATTCCTAGGTCTTCCACAGTTCACCCATGGCATAGCAGAAAGAAAACCTGGAAGTATACAGGTAAGCTGGTTAATTGCATACTTAGTAAGATCAACTGAGAATGTGAAGATCAAAGAATGTCTTCTTTTCACTCACTTATCTGATTTCACTACATTTATGCATATGATAGCCAGAGAGAAAGTGAGAAGTAGTGTTTTAAAACCTCTCCACAGAATTTCCCCACCTTTGTTTATATACCCTCTCCACATTCTCCAAAGGATAAAAAATACAATCCATGTATTTATGAAATGGCTACTGAATACCCCACAGCTAAGCACCTGGTTTATCTTAGCAGAAAACCCATATACATTTCCCCTTACCTTCCTAAGTGAAATGTCTACAAATAAAATTCACATTGTCAGTACAGAGAAAATATTTTTGTTTTTAAAATTTTAAAATTTTAACTAAATATTCTCCAAATTGGAGATTTTATTTAAAAACAAAAGCTACCTGTGTGAGATAATCATAGAAGTTTGCACAGAAGTGTTTCCTACCTTCCTGAAGTTTGTAACGTGGACAGGTGAGGAAATCTCTAAAAAAAATTTTAAAATGAGAAGAATTCAGCTTGATTTTCTTCTTCATAATTAGGCAAAATGGAGAAATGTGCATAATTATGCAGTAAAATAGAGCATCAAAGAGAAACCCCCTTTTTCCAATGTTTAAGTTACAGAAGAGATGGTAGGGGCATAATAATTATACCTACAAAATCATCAGGGATGCAGTTCTGTCCCTGGGAAAGCCCACAAGCTGCTGGCATGAGACTGTAGGATGCCCTAAGCATCTTCTGTTTCATTACCAGACCTGGATTTGACATTCCCACCCCTCCCCATTTCAAAACATTTAGCAGATAGACAAGGAGAAGACAAGACTGCAATACACCTCAGTGCTCCTTTGGGATGTTCTGTGCTGTTACAGCACCTATGAGCAGTGCTGATCTGAAGGAAGTTTTCATTCTGCCCTATTTTGGAATGCAAAGAAGTACCTTCCATCCCACTCCCGTTACTCCAAAAATCCTGTTGCACTACAGGACAGCTTGGATGCACAGCAACAAGAAGGCATTCCAGCTGGCAGCAGGAGCTCCCTCACATCCCTTCAGTCTTCTGGCCACAGCATCAGAAACCTTAGGGGAGATTACTGTGCTGATCCTCGTGCAGGATTTACAGTTGGAGTCAAATTCCACATTGCTCTCAGCTTGCTCCTAAGCTGTCTATTTGTAAAAGAGTTTAGGGAGCATTTTCACAAGTGGCTTAATCCAACATAAGCTCTGCTCAGCCTCTGGAAGAGGCAGTCCCACTCTCCTTACCCTCTGTTTCTGACCACAGACTCCCATCTTCTCCCACGCCAGCAACTGAACAGCTCTCGTGCACCCACGGTGGGCTACACACTCACCTTTGTCTTTTGTGGGATCCAGGCTGTGCAGGTGCCAAGTTGTGGATGTACATTTTCAGCCATGGCAACTTTAAATGCAGATGCAGCCCACAAGCTGTAGCACTGACTGGATTATCTCAGCAGTAAACAGATCCCGTGAATTCAGGTACAAGAATGCAGTCTTCAGATTTAGTAGGGAAGCATGATACTTTAAAAAATCTGGTTGTTACTGTAATGAAAGCTGTTTTCTTCACCCACATCCTCTGTGATAACTGATTTAAATCAGAGACAGCATTCTCTCTATTTAGTCTCTTAAACATAAAGCAAATTAAATGCTATTCCAAAGTGCTTCATTACTGAAAATTAAATATATAGAGCCCCAGAAAGATTTTTTTACAAAATGTTAATGTTTACATTTTTGCTAGAGAAATGTTCTAAAACAAAGGGAAACATTAATCCTTAATAAAACTCATTCTTTTTCCCTTCCCATTCTGTCTCCTAATTCTTCCTGGCTGACAATGAAAATACCATTTTCAAAAACAGCTTCAGTGGAACACAAATGTTTATAATAGGACATTAGACACTTTTCTTTATTACCTTCTCATTATACTTATAATGAAGAAATAATTATTTCTAGGGTGTTTCCTGCCAGATGCAATTCTAGTACCTCTAATAGGACATATCTTAAAATAACTGCTTGGTAGCAAGGAACAAAATTTTTCATCCATACTCATGTTTTCCCATCTCCTTCTTTTCTCTCTCATCAAATAACTTCATTGATTTTGGCTCTTTCAACAACTCTGGCCTCTTGTTTTGTTCAGTTTTTTTTAGTCCATGATTTGTCATTGATACAATTCACAAAACCACCTTTGTGAAGGAAAAATGACCACAGGGGGCACCGGAGGTTTGAGAAAGCCTGAGAGAGCCTCTGTTTTAATGACAGTGGAGGTAAGACAAGAATCCTCAGACTGTGGTTTCACACCAGCTCAAAGCATCAGCCCAGGCTCCTCACACCCTCCTTTGTACCAGCACTAAGATGAGAGCCAGATCAGAACAGATCCCACTGCTACCAACCAGCCAAAAGGAAACAAGTCAAAACTGGGGGTTCAGCTAGACAAGTTATGTCAGCCTGCTCCCCCACAAGCACTGAAATTCTTCCCCACACAGAAAGCAAGGCAATAAAGAAGATGAGGGCACTACATTCAGCAGTAGTACAGTTTTATGGTGGAGTCAAAAAAAGGTTGCAAAAAGCCCATGGATTCTGCTTATAGTCTCTCTGGTGCAGACTGCTTTGGAAGATGGCAGGACATAAGCCAGCTCCAATTCAGAAGCCTCTCAGAGTAAACATGCCCTGAGTTCTGCCCTGCCCAATGCACTTCATCAGCCCTTCAAATATGGGTTGAGTATTCAAGGCCAGGATTTTTCACTGGTGGATTAATTTTCACCACAAAAGCACTGTCGGTATTGATTTGCAAAGGCATGTATCCATAAAACAAATATTTTAAATTGCTCAAGAACTCTGGTTATCTGAAACACCTCAAATCTCCACCAGTTGTCTGGTGATAGAGAATGTTGCCACAAATTAATAAAAATGAAATACATGTACAGAATCATCTATTTATGAAAAGCTCATTTGACAACCTTCTGATATCCTAACAGAAAAGGAGGTTTTTCAAGCTTGCAAATATAAAGCGTACTATGATGTTACTGTTAGTAATGAGTTTAGCTATCTCATATTTCAAAATAACTTTGAAGAAATACTTGTAGATGTTCTTTACTTCTGAGTCCTCCATCCTCGTAGCAGTTTTACTTACCATGGAGATGAGCCACCAGCACAAGATGATGATGATGCAAGACAAAGCAGTACTCAACTAAATTTTTCAATGTATTTAGCTCAGAAGTACAGCTGAGTTCTTCTTACTGTCATCTGCTTCTTCTACCAAACTCCAGTTAAGTGTTTTCCAAGGATGAAAACATATTCATATTCATAAACAATGATTTCTCCTTTTGTGTTTCTTTAGGTCATCAGATCATCCATAGATTGCTATGTCAGTTAACAGCAACCTGGATACAGCATTCACAAAAACACTAAGCAAATGTTGACACAACAGGAAACTGACCAGCAGGAAATAGCCCAGATCTTCATGCTATTTGAAGATTAATTCAGATTAATTCTACCACGCTCTTCCTCCAGATCTTTTTCTTGAAAATAGTTATATGAAGACAATAATAAAAAAAAATACCTACCTCACATGGTGCTTTCCACCCAGAAAGGTAGTCTTTCAATACAGAACTATTAGCAAGTGCATCTTGAGTTTGCCTCCTTAAAATTCAGGGAAATTATATTATTTCAAGAGTTCTTTGTACATATGTATCCAGGCTGCAACAGTATTAGTATTTTTAAATGCTAAAACTACACTATTTGTTTTAAAAATCATTCAAAAACTGATGGGAGTTCAGAAGGTTTTCTTAAAAAAGGTAATCTCCAAGGCTTTTGTTTTCCTGCTGTTATTTTTATTTTGAAGAAGTCATCATGCTCTCAATTCCTCTTGCACAAGAAAATGAAAATAGAATTATGACCAAAAAATACAGTGAACTGCAGTGGATATTAACTGGGTTTTTAAAATTCTTTTCAGTGGAATAATACAAAAAGCATAAGAAAGTCTAAGAGGTACTTTCAGCTGCAGTAAGTTAGGGACTAGAAGACAATGCTATTCAATTCAGAAATAAATACCTACCACATTTCTAACTCATGTGAAAACAAAGTATGCTTTACAAATTCTATCAATTTTATGATAATTGCATTTTTCATTCCTCCATTTAACACAGCATATAACATTAGCAAAGAGAGATCTTTACAGGATGCTCTGTACTTCGCACTACTCTCACTTGCCTAGGACGTGGCAAAAATTTACTTTCAGAGTCTGATTTACTCAGAACACGCTGAAACTCTCACCACACTCACTTTCTCCAAAATAGCTACATCTTGACTCTGAGGAGAGGCCTACAAATGAAGACTGTACAAATTAACACATATCAGACTCTCAAAATGGCACATTTTTCATTCCAGTAAACTTCCTGTTTAAAGTGCACTGAAGTAAATGAAAAACACATACTGGTGTCAGTGGATACCAGCAGAGGTTCTTAAAAAGTGTAAACTCACCTTGGAAGCCCACAGTGAAAGAAATACAAGGTCTTGGAAAAACAAACAAACAAACAAAGAAATAAATAATTCTAAAAGATGCTACCATCATTTAACTTAAATTTCTTCATGGATTCTTTTTCCCCTGTTTTTTGGGGGTTGGTGTCTGGTGGTTAATACTAACCTCCATAATGCTCTTTGACCTTTGGATTTTCATTGAATATGAAATTTTGCAATTCATAACAGTGCTAGCCTCACAAACCCCTTCTATTTTAGTGAGGTCAAGCCCTCTTGCCAAGCCCCAGGAAGACAAGGGACAACCCACCAAAATTTATTTCCTCCCTAATCTTCTAATTCAAGCAAAAGTTATAAGAAGTGTGCAAAGTCCATGATGTACTCTGTTGTCCAAACAGACCCCTTGGC
Organism: Prinia subflava; assembly: GCF_021018805.1. Lineage (NCBI taxonomy): Eukaryota > Metazoa > Chordata > Aves > Passeriformes > Cisticolidae > Prinia > Prinia subflava. The sequence goes on from NC_086253.1 coordinate 25,476,895, forward strand.
AGTTTTTGGGATTTGGATGTATAGTGTGCTAGAGCACACTGAAAAAGGTTCTCCTAAGAAATCTGTAGTATGTATGGGAAAGTGTCCCAGATGGCCAATGTGTGTCTCTTACAAAGCCTGTGTGTAATTTCTTCCATTCTGGCCTTCCTTACACTTCTAACAGAACAAAGAATATGGGAAGCTAGGGTTTGGATAAATTGGATAAATAGATACTGCATACCCTGACGTTCTCGCATGGCCCGCAATGAGCTACAGCACTAAGGTGCACTGAGGCCAAATGACATACAGGAGGTACACAATACAGTGGAAAAACATGGAATTCTGGGCAGATCAAAAAGCTGAGTTCATTCAATTTTTTGTAGAAATACTGGTTAGATCCTATTAAATACATTTACTTGGTACTATTTCTGTAAGGTGCATTCTGAATGATGATGATGATGAGATGCCAAAGGCTACACTTAAACACCCTGTAATCAATAACTCTTAGCTCCTGTTAAACAAGAGTTCTAATCACATTCCTCATTAAACTATTTACCTCTTCCATTCAATTATCATCCAGTTTACTTGCCTGATCAAAGAGTAATGTAGAGTGGATAACTAAACAGTTTAAAAAGCCTACTTTTTACCCCTTCAAAGACACATGAGATAAGAAATGCACTACCAACCTCCATTTGATGGAGACAAGTCCATTTTAATAGGAGGAAAACCAGACTCCAGTAGTTCTGGTGAGCTCTAAGGGTTCAGGTCCCCTTGAAGGTCTAAGTTTGCTACTTTCTCATCTTCATTATTTTCACAATTGCAGTGAAGCCTGTTAACGGTGGACTCACAATTGACTACAAACCACACTTCAGTTCCTGTGGGGGCAACCTTCCTGAACAAAGCTTTTAACTGTTTTTCTCAAGTGACTGCATTAGTGGTCAGGGCTGCATCACTGCAATATGTGGGAGTTTTGCTGCTGCTAACAATGTCTCCAAGGAAATGTCAGTGGAGAACTAGCTCTGTTTCCTTGTAAAGATTTTTTGTCTTTCTGTCTAGTTTCCTTTCCTGTTGATAGATGTGAACTTATCTGAAGTGTTTGCTTACTTTTTAAACCACTATGCTACTGTCAAAAAAAAAAAAAGATTATTCTACAATGCCAACAGAAAAAAAGAACAAACACCAGAAAATATAGCTCTTGTAGAGTTCATTTCACTGAAGCTCAACTCTAATGAACTATTTGGTCACTGAAATGACACCTGCAATGTTCTCCTTTAGGATTTTAGTTAGTAGTTTTGAACATTTGAGCTGCTATATTTAGCATATTCCTCCTTTTGTGCTTCCAAGTTATGGTGTCACTGAGCATATTGCCTGCTCTTTGTTGTTTTACCGTTTCTGATCATCCAGGGAGATTAAAAATAATGAAGAACAACTGTTAACAATAAATTCCTATTTACATTGTCCACATGTACTTTGGAAAGGTAATTATGGCAATTTCTTCATATGCCACAACATAAAAATGTAGTACAGTTCAATAAATTAGTCCTAGATTCATAATGATTTTTTTATGTACTTCTTTTTGAATTTAGGCATGGACTGTTGGAAGGTACTTCAGAAACTCACTGGCAGATTTTAAATACGTAACTTCTTCTGTGGTGTCTTTAAAATTTCACCCAAAATGGAAGCATAGAAATAAATATTTAGAATTTATTATTTTTGCAATGCTTTTTCCTTCTTATAAGTATTTAAAATTAAACAGAAACTATAAGTGAATTCAAGCAGCACATTTAGATCAAGCTTAGCCTGAACTAGTGTTGAGCCCACTGAACAATGCACCAGAAAAAGCTGATTATAAAATCAGTCTACAAGGATGGGTGGAAGGAACAGACAACTGTTTCTAACGAATTGTTTAAAGCTCTGCCTGTGAGAAAATATCCTTGATTTCCATCACAGAGGAAGAAAGCAAAGAGTACCTTCAGCAACTTCTGGTGCAAATACTAGGTTCTCCACACAGCAGGTCACTGTTCTTCAAGCTAGAAGTATTGTATCATTTGCACAATGATAATTGCCAGAGGCTTAGCTGTGTTTATTCTGGCTTAACCAAATAAATAATCTCTTGCATACTATCTTCTATTCTAACAATTCTTACAAATGTGACCTAATTGGAGAGGAAACAGCTACAGCAACCAGCAGTACATCCAAAAATATGAACTACTGCAGTTAGACATCTTGCACGGGTGCTCCATTTCCAGTTTGTGATACGCCACAAAGTTTTTCTAACTGTGCAGTAATCTCAGGCATCTTCTAGATGTAAAAGATGAAAAAGGAAAGAACCATACCTGGCCTTTTGAGAGCATCCCTTAAGTAAAAGAAAGACTAAGGCAATTGTTTATATCACTCCATTATAATAAAGTTACGTAAGACCATCCCATTGCATTCTATCATCTACAGTTCATTATTACACATGAAAGAACCATCTGGGACCCATACTACACACTGTATAATGTCTTGCCAGGTATCTCCCAGGTCCCATAAGTTAAAGGTCAGAATCTCAGCCATGAGCTGGCTAAAAGGCTTGGAGAGACAGAGACACAGTCATAGTTTCACCATTATGGGCCCTTTTTACCCTGACTCTTGTCCCACCATAGTCTAGGGCAGTCTTAGGCATGTCTTTGTTGCCAGCAGCTTGTCGTCTCCATCAGCCCCTTGATCATTATCTGGGCACAGAACCACTCAACACTGCCTGATCTGCTCTGCAGCGCAAGACTTTCACAATTGGCTGCCAATCTGCTATTCAACCAACTGAAGCTAAGGATTAGTCCAGACCCTTTAAAGCCAGATCATAGCTGAGAATCTGGCCTTCGATTTTCACTTGCCACCTGCACAGAAATGCTAACCATTTGCCAAGCTAGACAGATCTGTACAAACATTTCTCGTTCTTATCGGAAATATGTTTTCAAGCCATTCTAGGGAAAATAACATTTATGATCATGATTTCTATCAGGTTGAACTACTCAACTCTTTAATAATGTTGCCTGTTTGCATACTGCAATTTGGTAGGAAAAGCACCTATCTATGCCACAGTTTAAAGTAACAAATGGATCATATATTAACTTTTTTATCCTGGGATCCACCTAGAAATTTACTTTCTTATTTATATCACAGCAGTCCTTCTCAAAAAGGGTGTCTTTCATTCACTCAGTGACATGCCACACTCATCTATGCACAGGAAATGGGGCTTTTTTAGCTTAATTTTGAAGCCACTTTTAAAACTGTGTTGAAAATTTAACTTGACACAAAATTATATAAGGGAGGGGAGGAGGGGACAATGGAGTATGTGTTTAAAGGAAATCAGGAGTGTAACAAAAGTATGAGGAAAAAACAAACAAAACCAACCCAAACCCCAAACCTCAAAGCATCCAAAGAAAAAGCAAAGAATTCATATAAAAAGTTGGACATTGTGGTCTGGTCCTCATCTACTGCAATTGATGTAATTTAGGAATAAATTCACTCAAGCTGGTAAGCAAGGTCAAAGAAGAATCACCCACTTAAGATCACCTTACCAAATAAGGAAATCCAATTTTGAGGATTACATCAGATTTCAGATTTTACAAGGTTCACTCATTCTTAGTTTTCGTGTGAGAATTTCCCAGGTTACAATGCAAAATAATGCTTAGTAAAAATATACGGAGCTCTACAACTCCTTTGCATAACTTTCCTGGAGTTGCACTCTCCCAGGCTGGACTCTCTGCACTCTTCCCACTATTGGTTTTCTTCCCCCCATTCTGTCCATTTTAATCTAGCAGAGAAAGTCCTTTCCCAGCAACCACTGTCAAAATATTCAGGACATAGACCTCATACTCGGAGAATGCAATGCTGTGTCCAGACAGCAGTGCTGGATGCCTCAGGCATTTGTAATAGCCAACATGTATATTCCTAGCAGTCAGATGTGTTCCACTGCACAGCTGTGCACCTCTGCCTCTGATTTTTTTTCAGGTGCATGTTCCTCCCAAATGCAAGTTCTGTGCAGCCAGAGTAGTTTGTCTCAAGCAAGGGTTGGTTCATTGCTGGCTGAAGGGAGGAAGACCCATTACTGTTACCCATTACTCTGTTAAGAGTTAACTAATTATCCCCACTAACTCCAGCCTTTAGAATGGGAAAGTAGCACACAGCTTTTATAAATAAGAATTACTGACCTTTTAAAATAGTTTCAAAAGAAGAAACTCTGCATCAAATGTGAGTATAATTTAGGAACTACTACATAGCAGCAAAACTACATTAGACTTTCCGATTTTTCCATGGTGTCCTTGGATAGATAGACCACCCAGTAGACCATGTTAAATGCTCCGAAGGTAACAGGAAATAAAATGCGTGCATATTTGTCTATCTTACTCGTGCCAGAGTGGGAGGCGGGGGGAGGAGGTGGTGTGACAGCAGATGGCTTTGCAGATGCTCCTAATGCATTAGGTGTGGTGGTCTGGATCTGCTCCAGTCTAGATCCAAGCAAGTGCTGAATGGAAGGGGATCCAGCTGTGGCATGCTGGGATACAAATCCAGTTAAAATCGGGGTAGAAGGAGGAGCAGGAGGGGTGGCTCTTGCAGAAGATAATGTCTCCGATGCGTTGATTCGTGTGAAGGGGTTGGGACTCGATGCAGAAAGGGAGTGGGGTGTAATGTCAGAAGACCCCTGAGCTACAGAGGGAGGCTGGACAGAGCTGTGCCTTGTGTCGATTCGGCTCCCACCGTCGGCTTCGGACTGTACCGTGGCATTCGTTCTTTTCCTCACATTTGAATTGGCATCTGTACTCTGCAAAGTTACAAAAAGATACTTGTCATTCTTAAAATAAACGCTCAGACAAAAGCAATGGAAACTATAATCAAGCACTATCTGAGTAATACTCACTAATATAACCAATAGCTTGATCCCAAAGAACAAAGATACCAAAAACTCATGAAAATACATTTAATAGCATATAAAGTGGCAAACAAGAGTTCCTTTTACCTGTGGCTGGAATATGAGAATGAAGACATCTAAATGCATCACACTCCATGTGATACAGTACCTATACAAACTGAATACAATGAAGTAAAGGTTCTCAGGTTAGAGTCACAGCTTTTTTCAGACTCAAGCTCAAAACAAGGTTCTCTAATGTCTACCTATTCCTCTGATGATACAAAAACACGCTAAATGCAACTTACCAGCCATGAAGGTTTATTATGCTTTGTATCTCCAGAGAAATAACTACCATACACTAAGAACTCTAGTCTTCTACAAAAGAGGCTGTTAAAATGCAAGTATTCAGCAAACCAAGTTACTGCATTGCTACTCTTTCAGAAACAAAGCCAGTGCTTTTTCACATCAACCACAGGCAATAAATTCACCAGGCACAACTGAACCAGGGAATAAATTAGTCTTTCATCAACTACTCTGCTCCATTCATTAAGTAAGAAAAGGGGTGAGTTCTCCATCACTTGGTATCTTCAGGCAAGTCTGGATGTCTTTCTGAAAGATATTCTTCAACCAAATAGTGCTCATTGGGCTACATGAGAAACTGAAATACAGATAAGGAAGTACAGGAATAAGAAATCCATCAGAATTTAATATTCTACTGACTTTTGGGAGTGGGACTTGGCCTCTGCCTTTCTTCTCTGCGCTTAAGAGGAAGACTAACATCCCCTGAACTTCCTTCTGGAAAGGTATCTAAGGAATTCTAACCTTCAACCCTGCACTTAAATATGATGTTAAACATAAAATACTTTGGATATAATATGTGAGTATCTTCTAATTAAGAAATTATCTGCTTTCCAGAAGACAAAGACTTGAGGACAGATAGGGTACATGGGTCTAAATGCAAACAGGATGAAACAACCTCTTGTTATATATAAAAAAATCGTATGTTTTACGCTTCTCTCATGATACCATTCCCAAGCATTGCCCTGCACCATACCAACTGTGCCTTTGGCTCCCCTTTCCTCCAGCCTTCCCAGAGAACCCTGCCAAAGCTCACAGCACAAATCAAAGGGAGAGAAAGCAGGCAGTGATGTCTTTCTTCTTTCATCCAACAGCAGTTCTCTCCAGCCAAGTGACAGAGCAGTAACACAGAGCACATTAGGTGTTATTCAAGGTACTAGGAGTACCTTGAGCAGTGACAAGAGTGACACTGTGTCTGTCTGCTACACCAGTTGTGCTTCACTGTTCGGCTCAAGGAAGCAGAGAAATTGAAGCTGAAAGGAAATCTAAAAAAATAATTAAAAAAAAATATCAAACCACTTGATAGTATTCCCATCATGACCAGAATGGTGATCCCTAATCCTGTAAATTGCAGTACAAATTTGTCACTGGCAATACTGTTGGCCTGAATTTATCTGAAACTGTCATAGCTTTATGCCTGTTCATGGCTGATATATTTGCCAGCTCACAGTTGATCTATCAAAGAATCCCTCTTAAATTTCAGTTTTCCTTCCTGCATAGAAGCATGCCAATCCCTTTTATTTATTGTTCTGCATCTGCAATCCAAAGAAGAGGACTGAAATAAACACCAGAAGAAACTGGTATTTCCTGAAGGAAACACTTCAGAAAGTGCAGAAATACACACAGGTGTGCAAATCGGATACTTTCATACTAGGGTTGTCAATGACCCAGGAACAGTAAAGCCGTTTTCAAGACTGCTAGATTGAAATTATAAAGTACAATCAGGACACAGGTACATTTACTAGAGACTTGGTAATACCTGATGCAGTGCTGCATGCCACTTGAAGGCTTGAAAAGCTAATGTTCACTGCCCAAAACAACACCTCTGTGCCGTGGAGAAGCTGGCACTACTTAATGAGAGGAGGTGAGTTTTATCCTCTACATGCAGATCCTTGGATAACCTGGCTTTGTTCAAGTATGTGTCACCCACTGTAAAGCTCTCAAGCAGTGCCTGGGAAGCAAAAATCCACAGGCTGGGATAGGGGCTGCAAAGTATCAGAGTCAGAACCATTAGGTTGGAAGAGACCTCCAGTATCATCAAGTCCAACCCAACCCTAACCTCAACTAAACCATGGCACCAAGTGCCACATCTAGTCTTTTCTTAAACACATCCAGAGATGGTAAATCCCCAACCTCCCCAGGCAGACCACTCCAATACTTTATCACCCTTTCTGTAAAAAACTTTTTCCTAATATCCAGCCTATATTTCCCTTGGCACAGCTTAAGTCTGTGTCCTCTCATTCTGTCAGTTGCTGCCCAAAGAAAGAGACCAACAGCCACCTTTCAGGGAGTAGATCGGCACTGGAACCAAGACACATCTCGGTGCCTTCCTGTTCTCTGCCTACGTTAGATGAGTAGCTTAGAAGTGTTGCTGCTGGAGAATAGAATTACTACATCTTCAGTCACTCCACATGCAACCATAAAGAACAGTCCAAAGAGCAAACCAATAAATTAGGTGCAATCAATTTACAGAGGTACTATTTTATGTTCTTGCTCACTTGTACTGCCACCTGTTTTCGATGACTGTCTCAGTATACTTCCCTTTTGTGCACCATCAACTACAGACACAGGTAAGACAGACAGGTAACAGTCAGGCTCCTCACATTCTAGTCATCTCCATTTCTTTTGTAGGAACTTTTTTCTATCAATATATTTCCATAACAACTCATTTTCCCCCCCACTTCAACTGTCATCTAAATGACCAAAACAGACCTGTTGCTATTGGATTCACTACTCAGTTTTCATTACAGTCTCTATTCTAAATAAAATTATCTATACAATTTCAAATGGCCAAAATGGGAATCTATGTAAAAGCCTGCTCGAGATTTGCTTTCTTGTTATCGACATAGAAAACTTCCAATACTTCAGAAACCATAAGTGTAGAGAGAAACACAATTTTCTCATAACAAACACATAAATGTATACATAAAGCCCAAATACATAATATTGTAAGATCAGAAAATAACACAGCATAACAAGCACCAAAAATATGGGTACATTTTTTGTTAACTCTTGGAAACCACATTCGAAACACTCAGAGCATGGAAATCAGAACTGGCATTTCTGACATGCTCCACAGACAATGTATAACAGAAACCCAGTAGTTCCTGCACAGTGTCCTTGTACTAGTTTGGATTTGTGTTGTTGAGTAGAATCTTGTTCTTGAAAGGTACTGAAACAAGCATGCTCCATGGAGCACCCAGATCCATGCCCTTCAAAGCTCAGCAGAATGCATTCTCCTTGCCAGGGTGACCTCACCAGCACATTGACCATCATGTCCCCTCATTTAGACTTTCCTTGCACTTGTTTTACTCAAGATAATATTATTACAATAGCTCATTCTCCTCATTCAAAGCACTCAGGTATCCCTTCTTGTTGAGGTGTCTGGTTGAAAAGTTTCTAGCAAAAATTCTTATTACTGGTTGTATACATAGGGTACATAGGGCCCTTATATATTTCTCTATTCAACGTTGCAAAGATAACTCCGTTCTTCTCACATTAGTCTATTTCTCCTCTGTACAGAAGCTGTCTCACAATTCTACATCATCTGAAGATTAGTGACAAGGTCACTAATAAAAGTATTGAACAAGCCTGATTCTGTGGCAAGCAGTAATGAACCAAATTCTGCTGTAAAACACAGTAAAATACAACACTCAGTTTGTATGAGGAAAACATTTCACAGTCATTTCAGTTGTGGTATATACCCCTACTAAAAGGATAATGCGATAATGACAATCTGACCAGCAAAATTATAAATGTATGTAAAGTACTTGCTACCTCCCAAAATTATTTCACTTTGTCTTTTATAAAACAACAGCAAGAAACAAAAAAACTACTGCCTTTTAGTTTGGAAGCACTGATTAGGTTTGCATGGCAAGGTTTGCATGGCAGGAGGGCCATAGGGGTGGCTTGTGGAAGAAGCTGGCAGAAACCTCCCCTGTGTCTGGCAAACACACACCTGCAGCCCGTGGAGGTCTCCATGCCAGAGTGTGGAGCAGCCTGTTTTTGAAGGACTGCTCTCCATGGGAGGGACCCACACTGGAGCAGCTCATGACAAACTGCAGAGCCTGAGAAGGACTCACATTGGAAAAGTTCATGGAGGACTGTCTCCCCCAGGAGAGACCTCACACTGGAGCAAGACAAGAGTGTGAAGATTCTTCCCCCTGAGGAGGAAGGAGTGGTAGAGATAACTTGTAATGAACTGACTGTAACTACCATTTCCCATCACCCTGAACCACTGTAGGGCAAGGAATTAATTCAGGAGTAAAATGAAGCATAGGAGGAAGGTTGCAGGGAAGATGTTTCAAGATTTAGTTTTATTTTCTCATTACTCTAATCTTCTTTGACTAGTAATAAATTAAACTAATTTTCCCCAAGTCAAGTCTGTTTTCCCATGATGGTAATTGGTGAGTGATCTCTCCCTGTCCTTATCTTGACCCGTGAGCCTTTTCTTATATTTTCTCTACCCTGTGCTGTTTAGGAGAGGAGTGATAGAGCAGCTTTGGTGGGCACCTGGCGTTCAGCCAGGGTCAACCCATCACAGGCACAAAACCAAGAAATGTAACATGAAAATCGAATAGAAGCCAAATGAAAATGCAAGCCAAGAAAGGAAGGGATTATCCAAGTAAGGATTCTTTTATGAGGGCAAGTCAGGAAACCACTCAGTTGTCCTGAGCCAACAGGACTGCCGTGCTAGTCCAGACGGGGCTCCACAGGAAATACTGAATGCACATTTTTCACACTCTTACTCTAGACTGAGAAAGGGTCTGATTTGCTGGAGGCATTTCGTAAGATTTTTGGGAGACATTTAAAATTGTGTAGCTCAGGAATGCAAAATGGGAGCATGGAAACTAGCATAACATCCAATCTATTACACTGTGCAGCACCAGGCTTAATAGGATTAAGATTGCCTGTCTATAAAAACAACAAATTCTGCTTAGGTAAATGATGCCTCACCTTTCCTTTGAAATAGCCTATCCATCTGATAGGTCCAACCAATTGGTCCAACCAATTCCACACACACCAGAAACTCTGATCGTAACCACCACTAAATTAGAAGTTGTGAGTACTTTGCTCTTATATTTCCTCCTTCAAGAGGAAATCCTCTTGCTATAGATCCCATCAGGAGAATTCAGCCTCTGAACCATCACTGGCAGAAACACTATGAGTAAGTTTCAAAATTTTGGATGATTTGAGTGCACAATTCCTGCCTGTACATAAACAAAGTTCTCAAGAGTTCTGAGAATACATATATTGTCCTAATTGTAAGACATCTTCTTCTATGCTCTGTGGTTGGCTGGGATACACTAATGCCTGTTTTATTTTTAACAGTCAAGATCAGCAACAGTGGAAACTAAATTCCAGCACTGGTGGGAGTTCAAACATTTATCACCAAAACTTTGATCATGACAGAGGTAGATAGGTGACTGTAGTGAACCCAAGGAATTGACCAAATATGGGAAAATGTGGACTACAGTCTTTTTCAGAAGAGATTGATAATCACTCCTCCTTTCTATCCAAATGAATATTTCCTTAGTAAATACAACTAAAAAAAAGAAAACAAAATTAAAAACCTGCTCAGTAAAACAGCTTGAGAAAACTCCCATACTATGCATAAGCATGCTTCACTGAGGAGGAAGGCGGCTGTAGTATAGGACAGGAGGTTCAAATTCAGTCAGACAAATTTTGTCACATAGCATGCGATACACAAAAAATTTTTTTAAGTATTTACTGCTTTAAAAGGCATAGAGATTTTACTTTATGTATCACACACTATTTCTCATGTGTTTTATCTTTAAAATAACTAAATTAGGGAAAGAATCGTTGAGTACAAATTCTTCCTATGTGTAATGTCCTGATGCAAGATGCCCTTTTGCTAATACTAGAACAGAGAGTCCATTTCATTTGGCATGAAGATAGGACATCTAAACCAACCTCCTTACAAGTGTGTGTAAAATGTGGTAGTTAATGCTGTATCCTTCCCTTGACCAGAGGAACCATGAATAATACAATGAAATATGCTGTTAGCATAGTACAGCATAAATCTACACAACTTACTGTTAAATACTGTGGCAGGTTTGTGGAGTAAGTTTGATGGTCAGCTTCTATGACAGAAAGTATAGAACAAACAAAAAAATCCCTACAACAAATCTATTGCCAAAAATCAACTCACACATCATTTGCTTTTCCATTTAAGCTCAACTTTGATGGATACTACTGTTTACTACAGCACTAAAATGATGCACAAATATGAGTTGATCTAAATTCTTCAATATTTAACAAGGTTTGTACACCATAAACAGCTGCTCACATAATGTGGAAATTCTGAAACTATTTCTAAGTCTATATAAGCCTCAACTTGAGCCAAAAAAAATAAAATACTGGATTGTTTTGTATGTATTACCAGTTTTTGACAAGCAAGGCAATTTTGCACTTCAATGAAGTCAAGATTGCAAATTTAGCACGAAGTGAAGTAGCATGCAGCAGCTGAGCTGAGGTTCAAGGGAAGGGGATCATCAGCACAGCAATATGCAGTACTGAACCGACAAACTCAGTCATCTTGTTACAGAACAAAGAGAGCTGGTAACAACCACACTGCCTATTTCCTATGATAAGGCCAACCTAGTATCTGTAAAACAAACAAGAACACAATTTAAAAGTCACAAGCCAAGTCCTGGGGAGAATGCAGCAATGATAAAAGTGATTACCAGAACATCAGGGAACTTAATCCTTAGGACTGTATTTAAAAACAAAAGCAGTGATAACACCACAAGCTGTGAGAAATTTTGTGTTGCTACAGCATTGTACAGTCAGCTGTTTCATGCACCTCAAGAGCATCTTTCTGTAGCCTGTTAGTGCTCTACATAGCAGCTTTAAATCAGTGTCTGTCATTTTAAATTTCTTCACAGTTTTTCTGATGGACACATCCTTTTGAGATGTGTATCTAAAATAAGCAGCTCTTACTGCCTGAGCTAACAGAGTATCAGTAGGACTCAGCATGGAAAATCCCCTCTGATCATTAGGAAGCACAGCCATCATCAACTCCTGAAAAACAGGTGCACATAAAACTAGAACTATATATTGGCAATATAATTCAGATGTATTCATCTAATCTTCCTCAGGACTCCTTGGAAAATAGCTCAGCAGTTGTGGGGTTGGATATATAGACACTTCTGAAGACCTACGACAGGCTCACCCCATGACAGAGCTTCACAGCATCCCTGTGCAAGATCCCAGGGCTGCTTTTGCACTGCTTGTTTACTCAAGTGGAGAGCTCACTGCTGCAAGTCAAAAGATTTTCTAGTTCACAACAGATCTCTGCCACAGGATATCACTGAAATGGTATTTCTCTCTTTGGGACTGAGGCAGTACAATACTTAAAGCAGTAGCTTCTCTTTTCCCGGGGACAAATGCACAGCAGAATTTACAAGTCACAATATCACTATCTGGTACCAGTCCTAGTGAGAGAGAGAACTATCCAGCAAGCAGCTGTCAAAGCTGGAGAGAAATGCCCTGGGTAGGATCACAGCCTAAATTACATGCCTTCACAGAAGGAGCCACCCAACTGTACCCAGCGTTTCCAGCACTGAGCTCTCTCCTGAGGCGAGACAGCCAAGCCACACTGCAAAAAGACACTCACAAAAAGACTCTGTCCTCCTCTACTGTAACCCAGCAACAAGGATGGGGACATGGTCCGGTGATAGGAGACCACTTCTCAAAGCTGCCCTGAGTGTCACAGGGATATCAACACAGCCTTTTCACACCTCAAGCATTTCCCCACAAGGCCACTGGAAATTCCAAGGACAGGTGATCATCCTTCCTTGCTAGAGATGTTGCCTTCTCCACACTCCAACCTTGCCCTCCCATTGCAGTGCATGCCCAGACAAGCTGGCTCCAGAATCAACTCCTCTCCTTCTCCATGACCCCATACAAATTATTCCACATAACGAGAGCAGCTTCAAAAGAACTTAACACGCCAAGGACCACCTAGCAGTCTGGCTACTCATCTAATTCTCCAGTATTGAAAAGGCAGGGCTCAAGACTCAGGAATCTGCTCAGACTCCCATGTGGGATTTGTGGGAGTCTGTACCTAATAGTGGCATGCTGGCCACTGAGTTGAAACGGGGTAGTTATCCACTTAAGAAGCAGCAAGTCAGTTCTGTACATGCCTACCCAGGGAAATTTAGTAATTAAGCCTTTCAGGTGTCTAATCGCCATTTTGCATACTTCATCTCCCTAAGTAAAAAATAAAACCCAAATACAAAACCAACCAGTCAAAAAAAAATTCCTGAAAAGGGCACCATAATCAAAGCAGTTTTAGAATTGCAAAGAATTTTAATTGTTAATAGAATAATCAGCATATAACAATGAGGTGTTAGTAAAATGAAACCAAAAGTGAACAGTCAATAAACATCTTTATGCTTTTCTGTTAATTTTGCAAAGATACAATTAGGGTCTTTCATGACAGCACTACTAAAACTTCAATGAGACACAGGTAAATTTATATCTTGAGAGTCAGTAATGTATTATATGGGAGCATGTGCTTCACAAACTCAATTAAGCCAAGCAAAAATTCATGCAAAAATTGGAAGGCTTAGAGCAACCAAAGTCTGACATCACTTACTGTTTAGCTGCAACAACAAAATTGTTTGTATGGTAATTCAATAATATTTTACTATTAAAATCTACCACAGTGGTTTTTATCCTTACCAATCCTTCCCAAGAAAACAGTCTGTTCTTCTGGGAGGACATTGTATAGCCTGCCAAATTCACACTATTTGACATTTATCAGGGAAGCAGCATGTCATCAGTGTAAATAATGCTGCTTGTCCCAAATCCCACTGAGGCACCATATTGACCTGCTGTGAGCAAAAGCAAAACTTGGAGGAGAAATCAACCCTGTTTTACTACTGTGTTGCAGAGTCAGTCAATCAGAATTTTACTGGAATAATACAAGAGATTTTGGGTTGCCTTACAGAGCCCTGGAATATGACCAAGTAAAAGCTCCACCTGCCACAAAACACAATGAATTCTAGTCCATAACTCTAGCAGTGCAGAGAGCAGTGCAAATTATTTGGAAAGCAAAAACAAAGGGGAGATAAGTTCTAAGGGCCAATCCTCTATCCACTCAGCTCATTTTGCAATCTGAATCATGTGATGGGAGGGAAAAAGAGGCAAGAAGAACACTCCATTCTATGTTCTACCACTAGATGGGCATAAAAGTGCACAAAGTAGGAGAAAAGTGAATACAAGGTTATTAAAGAAACATAAATTACAAAAACCTTTTTTGAATAAATGGATGCAAAAATTATGCCAAATAAACCCATCCACCTGTGTGCTGCCTAAAAGCTTTACACATGCAAACATATGTATGTATACTTATTTAAATGTAAGTGTGCATATATATGATTCTTAAGCACTGGTGTGTGCAATTCTAGGAGATTTTATTTATATTATGACGAAAGAACTGAAAACATAATTATGATAGGGCACAAATCTATTAGCCTAAGTCATGTCCTAATGAACTATGGAGGTGATTTGTGTAACATCTCTGAAAGGAAGAAGAATGGCTGATTAGGAACCAAGGACCTTAGTTATTTTCTGTATCTTTCAATTTTCATTGACATTAAAGCTGTAGTTGAATTTGCTTCAGTAGTTTGCTGAAAGTGCTTGGAACACTCATTGCCTTGTAGATTTTCCCAAGCCTCTCAATGCTTATTTCTTGTGATACCAATTTTCCCAGTGTAGAAATGAAGTCAGCCAGAGATTTCACATACAGCTGGGAAACTCAAATGTGATTTGGTGTCATTGGATGCACCAGTATTGAAAACTTTGTGGAGGGGAAACAAAACTAAAATTTAAATATAAATACATTAAAAGGTTTAAGCAGAAAATATGAAGAGTCTTCATATTTTGATGTCTCTTGCATTCAGAGACATCATTTCATATTAACCATCACAGGGAAAACTGTAAACTCCCCAACATTTTTCAGTGTAAGGGTTGAGGCTGGAATATCTGAAAATTTTACCCCTGTCACCATGAAGGATTGCCCTGGCTGGATGTTTCTGAAATGCTACCACATCTTTTTTTACTATGTAACATTTCCCTCTACAAAAAAGATTTTTAAAAGGGAGGAAATCATCATTACATCAGAAGACCTATCTGATCTGAATGCCTGCAACTGGTATTGTTGGGAAATTAACTTATTCTTAAACAGAAACATGCATTGTATATTCTAATGAAAAACACATAAGGAATATGTTTTTTGAAGCATGACAGTTTTTGTTTTTCTAGTAGATCATCACAATGACAGAGAAGGACACTCACACATATTTTGGAACTCAAAACAATGGGATGTAGTGTTTTTTAAAATAAATGCATTATGCTTTGGTTTCCAAAAAGAAGCCTTATCCTAATACTATTTAAATAAACTCTTCCACTACTTACAGTAAACACTGTCAGGTATTTTAGCATCAGATGAGTAACAGCCAAGTATATCCTTCAGATTTCCTTGTCTACTTTGACAGATCATTCTAATACTTACAGAAAATTGAAGAATGATCAATTATAACATTTCCTAGTAAGGCTTGGGAAAGATAGCACTCCAGAAGGATTTTTTTTGTTATCCGCCAGGTGCTGCAGCTAAACTCCTGCTTCTTTTTGTGCATATTGAAAAAAAATCACAACAAACCAAATCTCCCCCAAAAAACATTTCCACTACAACAAGAGAAAACTTCATTGTCCACCTTTAAATCCCATCAGTTTTGATCAACCCCCATGCCATTTTTTATCTTCATTATAACTGAATTCTGGAAATCAGTGGAATTTACATTACAGTTAAATTGGGTCAGAATCTAGGCACAAACCCCATACTACATTGCCTACTTCCATTAATTACTCTGCTCACTTTGCAGCAGAGAAATGTTTCTACTTCCAGTTTAAATGGATTCCACAACCCAACCATGTTAAAGGTAGAGGAATATAAGGTTGTTGAAGAGAGACAAAGTTTAATATAACACTTAATTTGTACTATCTAAAAAGACATATTATGTGAAATATTTTTTTAAAAATTCAATTTTAGGTCTCATATTTATGCTCAAGTCATATTGTTTGAGCACATATTTAGCTTTATACATTACGAATAGTACCAGTTGATCAGTAGAACTAAGTGAACCAAGTAAAAAAGCAAAAAACAAACAAAAAAACAACCAAACAAAAAAAATCCAAAAAAGAACCAAACAAAAAACCCAAAGAAACCAACCAAATAAAAGAAACCAAAAACCCTGACAACTAAAACCAACAATAAAAAAGTCCCAAATGAACAAAAAACACCCCTTCCTGACAAAAAAAAAAAAAAAAAAAAAAAAAAGGCAGCAAAACAACAAAAAGGCAAATAAAATCAAGGAAGCACAAAAAGCCAAATCATTGTACCTGAGCATCACAGCTAACAAAATATTTCATTAACCATTTTGGAGCTATTCTATCTTCAGGTATCCAAACACTGAAAGTTCCCACTAAGTCACTGCAACCTTCTCCCAGGTGATCACTCTCCTACCTTTCAAGTAGAATTTAATACAAAATGTGCCAGTTGTTTATGACCTGCATCCACTCTCATCCTATTTAAACCTCATGCTAGCATATCTTGACTGCAAATCATCAACAACAAAATGTTGGCTAATGAAATTAGAGCAGCAAAAAATTGTTGACATGTCAAAGAAATTGTTCACATGGCACAGCAGCCTCCATTTGTATGGTCTTGTCCTTATATTTGGATGAACTCTCTGCATTTCTGGAGCCTGATGTCCTTCATTAGGATCTGAGTTTTAAATGCCACTGCCCTAAAAACACTCAAACCGTAACAGCCTAGGCAGTGGAGAAGAAGAAAAAAAGGTCATTACATTTAAAATCTGAAATGGTGTCCTAACTGTAGAACTGTTTATGTCACACAAAGGAGACAGGCTATGCATCAACCTACAGAGTCCAGTAACCAGACCTGTGGCCCAAGTATTGCCATCAAGAACAAGCTGCTCCTCAGATCCTTCCATTCATATATGAGGCGGCAGGAGGGTTTAGCTCCACTATTTCTGGGACAAAGGAAGCTATTATTCTACTGCTCCAAAGAAGGAGCAAAGTTGTACTACTCTAGGTCTGGTAGGTTTTTTATACCTCTCCATTATGTCTATGTATTAAAATAGCAGTTTTGGTCCAGAAACTAAAATCTTCAGTTTCACCTTGAGTCTAGACCTTAGACACAAGAGTGTATCTGCTGTATGTCACCATTAATCAAATTCAGGGCTTAAGAACAACGGCAAAAAAAGTTGCTAAACACTAAACACTAAAAAAAGAGGTACCCTGCCTACAGCCTCAAGATGCAGCCCATCAGAACAATTTATCAGGCCCAATCTTTGTTCTGTAAGTCAGGAGTTTGGGAAACAGAGCTGGCCATCAGCCAGATTAATTGCTCTAGATCTCTGTTCACCAAGGGTTGCCAAAGGATGTCCACTTTTCTCCCACCCCATCACGTAACTTGAGCTATGCTCATAAATTACTAAAAGATAATTTCATACCAGAGAAAATGCATCTGAATCACACAAAAGCAGTATGCAGGTTGTCTACAAGACAACATTTCACGTAAACCTGCAAGGTGGATGCCAGCAAGGAGTGTGTGCCTACATGGCAGTGAAGAGCCTGACCCCTGAGTTCCCCCACTAGATGCTACAGGACTTGCTAAAGACAACACAACATTTAACTGTCTTCAGAAAAGAGGAAGAAAAAGTGTGACTGAGTTTGAAGAAATAATTCCATTCAAAACGGGGTTTTTTGAGTCTGACCTGGATTTTCCTGAGTTTCACACTCTTTTAACAAACAGCTGAGGTTGAAGCTCATGTTACCAGTGTTTAGGAGTCTATTTTTTGAAGACTACTTTTCGGTAGCATTCTTCATCTCCAGAACTGGGTAGGTCTTTAAAAATAAACTTCATAGGAATACAGTGAAAAGGAAATAGTACAGAAGCATAAAAATAGACTCAGGAGTCCAATAACAAACTATAAATCATTCATTTCCGTCACACACTGACTTGCAGCAACATTTCTGCTTATACTAATGAAAGTAGTTCAGAACACTTAGGGATAAGTTCATTCCTTCTAATCAGAAAGCATTTTAACTTGCTCCCAAAACAAAGAAATCACAGGTAACCATGGCTTAAGTTACCTCTCTTGTCTTAAGACATATTTCAGTGCTATCCTGCTGTGCCTGACAAAGTCTGTTCAAGTCCCTTGTGAACTCAAGGCAGACCTCAAAAAAGCTTGGGTCCTACTCCTGGGATGTCCTCTGCAGACCTGATACAAACCTGCAGACCTTCTCCTCCCTTGATACAAACACATTAAGTTTGTATCAAGAAGTTAAAGACAAGAAGAAAGAGTTGAAATAGGGTAGGCAGGGGGAGGAGTATTAAAAAAATATTGAAGATTACCATGGCTAAAGTCAAGTCAGTGGTAAAGGAACACAAACTGCATCTGCAGCTATTGCAGGCTTTTTCCTGCTACCCTCAGCCCGGTATGTTAGCTTGATGCCAGGATTTTTTTGTTGGAATTAACACAGTTCACAGTTCAGACTAATTAGCTAGCCTCTGAACTGCATTTAATGCTTACTTTAATCAATGCATTCATCAGTCACACCCATCATGTGGCTCCAAAAGAGTAAATATAATTACATAAGAGAATAACTTAGAAAAGCAGATAGCCCACATTTGCCACAGTAAAGATTAATTTGTTCTAGTGAAGAAACACATAATATGAAGTAATATTTCCAAATCATTTGATCATAATGATAAATGATAGGAGTTGCCTTTGATCCAAGACAACTATAAAAGTTGTTTTGACTGAAAAGAGAAAAATAAGCCACCGCTAAAAGTTCTAATTAGCATGAGTAATATATGAATCAATTCAGTATAGAAAACCCACTTTAATTCTATGGACAGAAATTGGTCAAAGATATGGCTGTCAAAAAGGGACTTCTAAAAATGTGCAATTTATCTTTACCAAAGTTTACCATTAATATGCCTAGTTTCTAATATCATCAGATAGAAAAATCTTCATATTCTACAGTTTCATAGCCCAAGTTGCTACCTCATAGAATCCTTCCAGACCAATTCCACCGTGTTACTTGAGGAAAAAAGAAAAAAAGATCAAATGCATGAAACCATCCAGTTAATAATGCAGAATCAACAGCTCATAAAACAAACCCCTTATTTAAAAGTATTATATCACCATGTTTGTTTTCCTTAACAACCTCAACTGCTCCATAATTTTTCAGGGAACCTATACAGATGGCATCTCAATTGCAAAAGAAGTGGGAAGAGACACCTGTATGCCGTTTCAAGGTAGGCTAAAGTATAGGGCTAATAGGCTTAAGACAGGGATCTCCCCCCCACTTAGTAGAAGATCCAAAGCACA
The DNA here is from genome assembly GCF_021018805.1 of Prinia subflava. Taxonomy (NCBI): domain Eukaryota; kingdom Metazoa; phylum Chordata; class Aves; order Passeriformes; family Cisticolidae; genus Prinia; species Prinia subflava. Next base: position 25,496,296 of record NC_086253.1, read on the forward strand.
TTGCAAATTGTCATATATTCAACAGAAAGAAAGAACTGTAAGGTTTAGGTATTCAGGCATCTTCTTTCCCAGTTAGCATACACGTCTTGTGGGCTAAGTGAAAATTTTTAATTTTGGGAGACTGACAAAGTCTATTTGAAAAAATTTCAAGTTTAAAATACAACTTTTCCTTGAGCTCTGGTAATTGTACTGTTACAACAGAATTTCTACCACAATAGTGCCACCACAGTACAGATTTTTTTAAATACTAACTGGGTCAAGAAATCAAGCCTATTGTTTACCTATTGAGAAAAAATGTGTAGATTTACATTAAGAAACCTTGCTTACAAATTACTTGCTACAGTCTGGCTATTCTTTGTGCACCGCAAACTCACCACCAATCTCGGTACAAAGGAAACTGAGATTTCATTATCTCTAGTACATCAGCACTGACTAGACAGGATTTGTGCAGAACAAAAACTCAGATTCATAATAAGGAAAAAAGAGATAATAATAATAATAATATAGAATATAATAATAAGGAATAAAGAAAATTCTGGATTAGTCCTTTAAGCAAAATATAGCAAGGAGTATTTTACATGTCAGGTTGTAAAGCAGGGTGCAGCATTCATGTTAGGTTCTAGAGAATGAGAGCAGTGATCCTAGTTTCTGTTCTGCACAGTGGGAGTCCAGAAGTAATCCTCTAGTCATAGAAAGGACTGCACAATAGTTAAGCTCTTATAACAGCAGCCGTGGGCTCACCTTGTACACCTGTCCTGGAGGAGCAAAGTCTCAAATCGTGGTATAGGCATAATTACAAAGAAAGGTGTGAAAAAAAACAACAGCTCAAGGTACAATCAACACTGTCACTCCCTTGCATACTCACAACCTTACTGTGTAATCCCTTGAGTAGATTGCTCCCTTAAGTGCTTTCAAAATCTCCCAATCTGTGAGAACGCTCCCACATTTATCCCAGCAGTATTAATTAAGCAGTGGAATAGAACTGTTCACATCTAATTTTATCTGTCTTTCAAGTTGAAAGAAGATGTGTGCGTTCTGTTGCTGCTGTTTTTTAAACAATAATAGCAATAGTAATAACAATAACAACAACAGAAAAAAAAAAGAGGAATTTCTCCAAAAAGTGTATTAATGGCTAAGCACTACACAGTACTAACTTAATGCAATTCTGTCCATGAATCAAAAGAGTTTTCTGAAGCCTCCATGAGAATAAATTTTACTAAACTACCTGAGAAAACTACTGTTTTTCCTATTGTTTTAAATAAAATTTAATAAATAAACCTAGGATTAAACTGTTCTTAAGTAATTCCTTTTCCTAGGCATGCAAATAAAACCCATCAACAAAAGCAGTGTTTATTTTCACTCCTCAGGAGCAGCCAAGATACTCTGCTAAACTTCATACTGCACAGTCAAGAAGCTTAGCAAAAGCTCATAGTACTAATACTTCTGTGTACAAGGTGAACTACGTGCTACTATAAACATATTTCTTGATTCCTGTCTCTTACCAGCAGCCAATGGAGCGACAAATAACAAACTCTTCAGGGGCAGATCTATCCTTTTAAGCAGAAATGGGAGCTAGCATAACAACATAGCCAGGAGATTGAAAACAGTATCTACAGTAGGAGAGCAAAGAAGGGGAAGAAAAATGGAAGTGGGTGGACAGCAGCTGCGCAGCAACAGAAAATGGAAGGGGTGGGAAGGCAAAAATGAGAAGGGAAAGAGACAAACTAGATGGGAAAAGAGACAGAAGACAAAATTAACAAGAGTTAGTCTAAAAAAGCACTTCTTAAATCCTGGCTCAGCCAAAGGAAATTACAAAGTCAGCCTGACAGGAAGAGTGAGTAAATTCCAACGCTGCTGTCAGCGTCTCCCCTCTTGAGTGGTGCTGCCAGGAGTCAGTCACGGCTGGGAAGCATCGGCCCACTGCGTGGCTGGGATGGGAGCTGCAGTGGCTTTGTCAGCTGCACGTCTCGTAGAAGATGCTTCAGAGAGTAAGCACCATTTGTTGGGAATGGGAAAACAGGGGAAAGGGCAATCACCAGGGAGCTAAGCTGGAAATGAGATCGAGCCTGCCTAGGTCGTTGTACGGGTGTAAAAGTCTCTAAGGGTCTTACAGCATTTTAGTATCCAAATAGAGTAATTTATTTATACAGAAGCACACATCGGAAGGCATAAGAGTTCTAAGAGCGGCCTTATTCTACAATCGATTATAAACCTAGGCAAACAAAGTCTAAACAAGACAATAACTAAAGCATAGAAATCTTAACACACATAACTCTAATGAAACAGCAAACAAAGCATAGAATTCCTAACAAGCAGAACTCTAATAAGACTATAGGCAAAGCATATCGTTTACAGCCTCAGGGTAAAGCAACCTCTTATTACTGTCAGCGTTTTCAATCGCTGAGATCGCACTAACAGAAAAGAATCGATCACAATTTTCAGACAAAGATCTCAGCCGCAAAGATCATAGCAACAAAAGGGACTCCAAAATTCCGAACCCACACAGAGCCCTCAGCCACAAGGACGCAGACGCAACAAGAAATCCCGAACCGCACAGAGCTCCCGTCCGGGAGATTGCGAGGGCAGTGAGAGCCCGAGCCGCGCAAGGTTCCCAAAGGCAGTAGGAGCCCGAGCCGCGCAGAGTTCCCGAGAGCAGTTAGAGAGCCCGAGCCGCGCAGAGTTCCCGTCCGGGAGATCGCAAAGACAGTGGGGCCCCGGGGTCCCTCCCCACGCTGAGTCCCCGGCTGTCCCGACCAGCGCTCCGGTAGCAAGTGCTACAAAAGAAAAAGGGGAGACCCCGAGGCCCAAGTCCCTTAGAGCAGAGACCACGATGTATAATACCTTAAAATCCCGTCTCGGCTCCCTGTCAAAGATCGTTCCTCAAGTTACAGAGAATGGAAGTTAGATCGATAGATCGAATTAATCAATCAATCGATGCCTCCACCTCCAACCCTGAGGCTTTTTATCCCAAATTGCAAAATGCATATTCATATTTTTTATCTACACACTAGCCAATCTAAGTACAATTTTAGAGTTCGTAAAACTACGAAAAACAGTATCAGAACCTACGCACATAACATATCTATTAACGCAAAACTCTATCTTACTAGCCTAAAGTTCTATCTTGTTATTGTAAAAAACCTCTATCCTAGCATATATAAAAAACTCTGTCTTCCCTACATAAAGTTCATACGAGTTACAAACAGCAGTCTACCCTATTTTTGTTATGTCTTCACTCTATCGCAAAGCCTAAAGCTTGTTACCTCTACCCTAGCAGTTAAGCACTTTAAAAAAGTTTAAAGCTTAAATTTCTACTTCACGTGTGTGTAGCTTTATATACTTTAATTTTTCCAAAAGTTTTAGCTCAATTTCTCTATTTTTCATTTTCTGTAAAAGATCCATAAAAACATAGACTCCAACAGAGCCTTTATTAGCTAGTCCACACACTAAAACAGCTCCAACACAAGTCACACTTAATCCAAAGCATTAGGAAAGCAGGAAAGTGTTTTGTTAAACAGAGCGCCAAAAACTTATCAGGAATTGAGGTGTAACTACTGTGCAAAGATACACAAATTACATAAAAATTATATCCATCCAATAGTCTTCAAAAATTCCTGAAATTGTAACAGATAAAGGAAGAAAACTCTTGATAAGCAGCACATGCAATGCAAGGAGAATTGTGATGTTTAGGGAAGTGTTCCAAGGTACAGCTGCAATGTTTTAACATATTTTAATTCATTAAAGATATTAGCCACATAAGATAACATGATGCCCTTATAATCTGCAATATCTTGGCCTGTATAATCAGTCCATACAGAATCAATGTGGAAAAGGAAACTAAGTTTCCTCAAGACTCCGATCCTAACTGACCTTCACCAAAACACAAATAAACGTAGAAGAGAGTGCATGTATGGATGGACATATTTGCCACCTCTCCCCTGAGTTTATTCAATAACAATAATTAAATCATGTTTTACAGGTTTTTATCATTGAATATAGTGTAGCATTAGCCTTCCATTAATCTGATGTAAAACGCATCATTAGCTCAAAGGGAACCTGGGAGGAATCTAAAGGCCAATTTTTATTGAGAAACACCACCAAAAATACAGAAAGTGTTTGCATAAGCTGAAAACATACCGTGAATGTCTCTTCTGTACTTCTTTTCCTTTGTACTGGAGCGACTGGAAATTCAAGAAGGGACTTTACTGTCTTCCTTTTGGCTTTTTCCATTTGAATGTTAGTAAAATAGTTGACAGCAGCAAACTCAATAAGGGCAGAGAACACAAAGGCAAAGCAAACTGCTATGAACCAGTCCATGGCAGTAGCATAGGATACTTTTGGCAGTGAATGTCTTGCACTGATGCTCAGTGTCGTCATGGTCAACACTGTGGTTATTCCTTAAAAAAAATAAAGCAAAAGAATTGTTGAATCAAAGTAAAACAGAGCAAGAACTGCAAGCTGCTTCAAACAAAGAATTTTAAATCACTTGTGAGTCTTTCTCTGCTGCTTGTGAATGCTGCATTAGATCTAAGTCATGGCAAGCATCACATATCCAGGAGTAGCTAAGCCCACAAAGAGTTAACCACTTTTTAAAAGCACAGAAACCATGACTTCAGTGGATCATCTACAGCTTACATGAAGAAAACACAGAAACCTTCATTTCATATAATTTTCACATCAAGTTCAGTAGAATTTTTTACAAGTTATTTTCTAAATATTTGAATAAGATTTAAATTGTTAAATTGAGGAGTACTCCTCAGACTGCAACAAAAACATGACTCTTCTGTAAATGATTCTGAATGCCACAACCATTTAGGTGGTGGTTATTGTTTTGGTGCTAAGGAAGAATATTATGTTAAAAACTCTGTTGTTTAAGAAATCATCAGGATTTTTCATAGCCTTCTGCTACAAGTCAGCCAATAAAATTTAATTAGAATTTCATCTTCTGAAAGAACAACCTTAATTAACAAGTGTGCAAGCATGAATACTGAACTCAAAAGATGGTCACTTCATGGTAGTACTTCAAATGCAAACACATGCTGTATAAAAACAAATGAATGGGGTCTTCTTTTCTTTTTTCATCCAAAATATCCCATATCACACAAATGTAAAACCCCATGTATCTAGTGAACACTGCATAAATCCTAGCATGATAACCTCAGTGATGAGTGACAACAAATAGAGAGGTTCTTACTCTTAGGAAAAGAACATTGTATCCATTCTAATTCAAGATGCAATTCTTATGCTCAGAAGAATTTAAACTCATTGCAAATATGCTTTTCAACAGATTCCTCACATCCCTATTTGTTAAATGATGGTATTCCATCAAGGTAATACAATTTAAAAAGCACTTCACCTACACATTGCCATACAGAGAACTGGTCACAATGAAATCAGTCCTTCCTACTAAAGAAAAATGAAAAAAGTGTAATAGCCAGGTCATGAGAGCTCAAAGGACTTCTCAGAGTTTTCAGAAAGATAAAAAATACAGATGCCACCTCACAAAACCTTCTTCAGTGGGAAGGTCTTGAAAACCACACCACTGAAAATGTTTTAAGTCTGAGGAAAAAAAAAAGTGTACAAAGTTGTTTGGGTTTTGTTTTTTTCCCTGAAGGAGACCCATCTCTATTTAGCCCCATTCTTTTTAAGGACCAGAGTGCACCTTTATCCTCTTCAAGCAAAAAGTTTGTCTGAATTGTTTCAAAAAACATTTGTTTAACAGATGTAAAAATAGGGTAAAGTGAAATAAATAACCAAACATTAACCAAAAACAGGGAGGAGACAGTCTGTGACAATACTAGTTTACTGGCAGTCTTTATCAGATTTTTCCCTATTAAATCATTCTTCTGGACACTTGGAGCTGCCAGTACAGCTGCCCCTATCACTCTTGCCAGCATCTAGCAGTCTATAGAAAGGCTTGTAGTAGAACATTCTCTTCCTAATTTAGGCTGCTTTTAAAATGTTTTTATCCTGTTTCTTTGTTAGGAAACATATTTCCATTTAGATTCTTGCACTTTGTCTTCCACTGAAGCTTTTCCATTATTTTCAGTGTGCCATCTCATTCAAGCTGTATTTTGAAGACAGTAATTTTAATATCTTGTGGTCATTTTGCTTTTGTAATTCATTTTCATGATGGTAGTGGTATAAAGGAAAGAAAAGCACTAAATACAATATTTACAGTAACAGAATCTAAGACTTACTCATAGCAAGCTTCCACTGATGACACAGATACCTCATAACAAGATATTGGAACATTTCACACACCCCAAATCAATTTATTTTACAAGCATTCCATAAACCATGAGTTCAAGTACCTACACTACTGTCCACTGGAGGATAAACCTGGTCTGGATGTAGTCTAAGGACTTGAGTGTATTACTCAGAGCCAGTTCTTTCAAGTTTGCTCGTTCAAGCAGGTAGAATCCCTACTGCTGAGCAGCCATTTGCTACAGGTGACCATGCCACCCTTCTGGTTATATATTCCAAGTTTCTCTTCAGATTCCAAGGATTCACATAACAACATTCTTCATACATCAATATAATAATCCCTCTGAATTTAAATTATTCCCTTGTTTCTGCAATAGCATGGAGTATACCCCAAGGCACTAAAAAGGCCTATTCTACTGAGAGTTATTTCAAGAACAAGTACAAGAAAAAGTAAAAACAAAAAAGGAAATAATTACCAAATACAGTTCTAGCAGGAACGGATTCCTTATTTATCCAAAATGAAACTTGAGAGAGGATCACAGTCATAATGCATGGGATATAGGTCTGAATCATAAAATAACCCATTTTCCGTCTGAGATGGAAATAAACTGTCATAACAATATATTCACCTAAAAAAGAAAGAAAGTATTTCTCTCTGTATAACATTTGTGTTGCAGAATAACTTTCAGACTCTCAAGTAGGATTGTTATTCATGAATATGCTATTCATATAACTTAACATGTACAGAATGGTATCTTCTTTAGAACAAGAATAAATTTAGGTTTTTTAAAAAATCCTAGAAACAGTAGGTCCTTTCAAGGAAGTTGATATCAAAAATACTATAATACAACTAATACTGGATTACATTTTACAGTATAAGCATGATTTTAGAAATCCTTTTGACAGCTGTTGAAGAAGAGAATCCTAAGACACAGTTTATCTACCTACCACAGTATTCATAACATTGCGGTACCTACCTGCTGAATAAAATAATAAGAACAATGACACACATCAAATGTTATGCAAGCATCTCAACTTTTTGCTAGATTTATAAGTCAGCCCCACTATGATAATGAAACAAATGCAACAATCATTGAGAAGAATTTAAAATACTCTAAATTTATCTAAAACATTATCATTTATATTAAGCAAACAGACCAAAAAAGCAGTTTTACCATAAACTCAATATATTGTCTAAATGAAGCACTACAGAATGAACCTTTTGGCACAGTAAGGACCTTTTTTATTAACTAATAATAATCTATCTGCTGAGAAGTAAATTACTAGTGAATTGCAAAATGCCATTTCATCTTTATGTAAAACATCCATAGACCAATACATCAAATATATTTGCTTTATTGCTTTCATTTTGACTATCTCAACACCCAAACCTGCTGATGCTTAGAAAATGATTCCAAAATTTAAAAATATTTTGGGAATGTGCTTGTTTATCACCACACTGCTCATCAGTGATACTTCACTCATTTTGGATGCCTGTAGTTGCCATTTGCCTTATTTCTTACAGCACAAATCAGCAGAAGTATCTATTGTGACTAACATATTTGTGCCTACCCTTATCTGACTAGAGGGGTTTTATGGTTTTAATAACCCATTCTGTATGCTGTACTTCTATCCTGAGCTGTTTGCACCACCAAACAAAGGAAGTCTTTTGCACATAATGGGGATACAGTGCTGAGAAATTACTTCCTCACCCAGGCATCCTCTTGACCCTTCAAACTGCATTTTAAGCAGTTATTAAATGCTCATTTTGTCCCTTGGAGTAATGATCTCATTCTAGCTTTCTGAAAGACTGTCGCAATCTACTGTAATGAATCTGCAAATGTAAATCTCAAGGACAGAAACCTAATTCAGATTTACACTCTCTCAGCCCTTAATACATACCCTATGACATTCAGTAGAATAAAACTTACAGGAAGAAAAAGGAAAAAAGCTTTGGACAATGTTACAGGTTAGTTTTACCTCGAGTTGATTTTTCCTGATGAGATTCCTACCTGTAATAGATTTAATAGTTTCAGAGGACACCGTATGCCCAAGAAGGTCATACTGAACTAAACTGGAAGACTCCTCAGGAACTTCCACTGACTTCTCAGGTCCTTTTGTCCAGGTATAAATCATTTCACTCTTTGGATAAGCATCTACAACACAGCATCAGTTTGCATAAGTAGGAAACTTTTTCTCATGCCTTACTAAGAACCCAAGCCTACTGAAAGCAAACAGTAAAACACACATGAACGACTTCAGAAGATATCCTTCATGTTAAGTTACCCCCACAAAGCCACCCTCAGAGTAGAATAAATGAGAGCTGAGGTTATATGTCAAGTGTCACACATAAATTCACTTCACATAGGAATGTGAAGACTAAACGCAAATCCCTTCTGGGTCAGCCCTTACTGGGCATGCAAAGTTTATCTTCATTTTAGCAACCTCTAACTAAAATTTTACTATTAAAATATACTAATCTAAAAAAAAAAAAAAAAAAAGAAGAAAGAAAAGAGTATGTACAAGGAGGATATATTTTGAAGATTGGGAATTGGGGGCACATTACAGAAAAGAATGATTATACTAAAAACAACAATATTTTAAGCTTCTGTTTAAAATATTTGCCAGAAACCATAGGTCAGTAAAAAATAAATCACAATGGCCCCAAAATAAGCACACACAAAGAAACATTTTACATTTAATGCAAAAGACGTATCTTAGGGCTAGCATTCAATCCCTACACAGTCCAAACTCCTGTTAAAATTGAATCAAATCAGTCTTACATTTGAAATGGCTATAGGTTATTTCAAGTTTGACTGTGGGAAATCGACTTGTGTTCAGCACAACCCCTGCTGAGTGGTGATTCTGTCTGAAGAGCTGTGACTGTGGGTGAGCCCACACTATCCAAAGCACCCCTATCATGCAGCTGATATCAAAGACAAATCCTGCAGCACCAGGTCTCCACTGATGAAAAATCATATCAGAGCAGTGTCTTTCATAGCCCTGTCCAGGCTGACTACCCAGCTGTATAAGCTGGATTTATGCAATGGAAAATCTCTGAAGGTTCTCCAGCCCTTTCTGACTTCAGAGCTTTGGGGACAAGGAAGACAGGTTAACCTCTCATGCCATGAGAGAGTCTAAAGCAGAGAAGTCCGTGAACAAGAAGGCTTGAAAGAATAAAAGGATAGTTAATGGAGTGTATCAACCATCTCCAGAGGGTCTCAGAGGTCTCTGCTTTGGATTCACACCAGGGAACCACAACTACCCTCTCTTGTTTGTTATGCAGGTATTCCAGACTGCTCCTTCTATCCAAAGTTTGGACATTTTTCAAAAAGCTACATCGGATTTAAAAGCAGAAAAGGAAAGTCATCTGCACTAAGATTTCTCACCAGTTAAAAAGTTATTTATCTAGTCTAAACTTGCCCTGCAGACTCCTCTTACAGGGCCAGCACAAAGACAATTACAACTAGAGGTCAAATCTCTGCATATAACCTACAACTCTTTCTTAGGATGCCCATGTGCCCACCAGTAGAGAAAGTCAGCTAACCTGCTTCCCTAGGTGCCTTTTACCTGAAGTTTGTCTTCTCCAGAGAACCTCTCACTTCACTCAGTATCCAATTCCTCCCCAAGAACCAAGAAAAACTGTGTATTTCAAGCAATTGTATATCCAGAATAGTGGGGTTTAACATAATAGCTGAATCACCACCAGCTTTTCAGTTATCTGGGTTTAATTTTTGAGGTCCTAAATTGAAGTCCTGAGGAACTTAACAGGAGTTTGGTCTGCATAGGGATTGCATATCAAGACATAACTGTATAAATTCAGAAAGTCTAGTAACTGCTCAAAATTTAATTCTATTTAAACTCTGTAGTTACAAGAAATTTCATAATTGCAACTTACAACTCCCAAATTTGAGAGGACAAGCATGACCATCCATGGGAAAATCCACTAATCTCATGGGACACTCTGCACTTATTGTAAGCCTATAATGGAACAAATTAAATAGTCTCTGGTTGCCATTTTGTCTAGGCAGTACAACTTTTGCATACAGTAATTGTAAGAAGTCAAACAAACACATTAGATACCTCATTGTGTACAGGATGGTGCCATTTCTCATTATTCTGAAGAGTTTGTTTGGGGCTGTCATATTATGTGCAACAGACTTTTTCCCATTCCTGAAGAAAGTATCAGGAGTCCATACCTTCGAAACCATCAAGTTGTTAAGTCTTAAAATTTCAATAGGGCCATCATATTTTAATCTTTTATCTACCCATGTCTGACGAAAGAAGACATCCATTGTATATTCCTGTATTAAATTGCAGAAAAACAAAGATCACATTTGCATGTGTGTTTCCTGTAAAAGAAGAAATCCCACAGGAGCAAAGAAATCATTAGAAAAGAAAATCTTAAGTCCAGTACACAAACATTTTTCCACCAATTAAAGTGTCTTGTGTACTTCTTAATAGCTTAATTTCTTACATTAGTCATATCAATAAGCTGCTACACGTTTAATCATTAAGGAATAATTAACCTAATTAGGTTGCAGGAAGCAGGCAACCGAATTTGAAGTCAAGCATATAACTGGAAACAAAATGATCTCTGACAAGAATTGTCAACAGATTTTTAAAGAAAATATATCCATAGATCAGCTGCTGCTGGCTAAATTGAAAACACCGGGACAAACGATTAGTTCCACTTTAAAGTTAGGAAAGAAAACCTAACTTCATCTTATGGAAAGTAAGCTTTTAACTGAGGAAAGCCAACTATTTTGCCATGCCTACAAAACAGGGATAACAAATTATATAGAGATTTGCATATATATACGTTTTTTTTTAAGTATGTAACAATCCCATTAACTTCCTCAGAAAAGCTACTCAGGTGCTTCAAAGGACACATGCAAACAATTGCAGAACTGCAGACACAGACACATCATGAGAAATCATATGTGAATGAATGGATGAAAGAATGCATTTCTCATCTTGGGAAGTTAAAGCATTTCACAAAAAAAACCCTATCATGTGGCATTGAAAAAGATCATATGGATGGCTTTAAGTCCTTTCTAACTTACAGTTTTGATTTTGTTGTTGAGCCAAACAATGTTTTCTGACTTAATTTCAAATTCTTCTGAATAATGTTTCCATTGAAATGACTTATAAGGCCATATCTCTTTGCATTGGTAAGGAGGCATGTCTACTAGTGTAAAGCATTTTAGGATTATATCTGTCTTCTTTTCCAGGACTGTATCCTCCACTGTGATTTATAGTTAATCCATGAAAAGTTTCTCCTCTAGTGTCATTTCTTGCTGGCAACTTCATAGCTCATAAGTAGCAGTTTCTGTTATTAGCTTCCACCTGACAGATTTTGTAATATAAAATTTCAACCATTTTCATTACAAAATGAAAATGGGTGCAAAAGCAACTAAAAAGTCATTCTGAGACTATAGCACACATCACTGTTGCAGCAAGTGTTATGAGTGCAGCCACATTCAGATTACATTGGGTCACTAATGGATACATTAACTAAAGGGTATTCCAGAAACGATTCCTGCATCCCTAAACAGCCTCCTAAATCATCCCTAATGAAGAAAGGGGAAATATCGGCTGTTAATTCTCCTTTTAGAAGTTCCTTACCCATCTTCAGTCCATGTTCTCACTTCTGCTATACATATGCTCCAATATAACCAATAACTTCCCTTGAAAATGAAACCTGAGAGATGCAGCCATGCAGCCCTCACTGTAGATTTGAGGCACATATTACCAGATTTCCCTGGGACCACATTCTTGTACCCCTTGTCACTCTGATAAGCATCACACTGCACATGAAAACCAATGAAGGGTATGATGCATTTCAGAGTGCTGTCACGAATGTAGCTCCTGAAAAAATACCTTGCTATCACATACCTTTCGACATAATAGAAGTAAATCAGGTGCAACACAAAGTGAACAACAGCACTATATGGGAAGAAAATTACTACCCTGAAACTGCTTTTTCCATGAAGAAGTTCAGATCAGCACATATGGCTGTGTTATTTCCAAGAGATTTCTTGAATATGTTATAAAAAGATCAACTGCTGTATGATTTAAGGGTACATCACTGTATTTTAGAAGTTGATGAGAATTTTGCTGGATTTGACCTTGAAAGCAAAAGCCATTCAGGCACAAATAACAGAACATGCAAATGTAATATTTTTCCTCTGTTACCATTTCATGCATGTCACTTGTACATTTAATTTCTCAGGTACTTATGAAAACTTATCAGACAAACATTTGCTGAAAGTGATGCTTAAAGGAGCACAAAGATCAGCAAAGGGCATTCATCTGAAATGAAAATGTCAATAAGTATTTTTGAAGTGATGTCATTATTATTCACCTGAGAATAACACAAGTTTCAGAAATGAAAACCAATTTCAAAGATATTACACATTTTCTCCACAGTAGACTGACTTAGACACTCCCAGCAAGGCTGGATTCTGCCTTTGTGCTGTGAAAATCTGTTTTAATCCTATGAAGTGAATTTCTTAAGCCAGCCAAAACCCACTGAAAGTGTGACCAGAATCAGGCCTTATGTATCTAATTATAACCTGTAAATTAAGCTGTTACTAATCTTGCCTAATTTGCATGTTGACAGAACAGTACAGATGAAGCATCCACTCCTACTGCAGCTAATGGTTTCTCAGAACCAGGAAATGGCATTTTAATCCCAGAAATACATACCATTTCTACATCAGAAACAGGTCCAAAACTGGTGACATATATATCTGTTTTGACTTCAGTAACAGGACCTAATGTATGAAAAGGAAGTGAGCAAGAGAATTTGAATTTTGCAGGTCAACAATTCCCATACATGATCCTGGTGTGTGAACAGTTACCGCTTTCAGGGTTCTGTGGATGAGCAAGAGCAAAACGCAAACAGAGGTCAATTCAGATAAGTCTCAAATAAGCAGCACTGCTCAATTACCTTTACCACATAAGTAAATCAAAAGCAGCATTTCCATGCAAATCCCCATTCAGAAAACCAATGTTGAATCAAGGGCTAAGAAAACTGATGCCAAAAAATTAAGGCTTACTAAAAACACCATTCCACTTAACAACAAGCACTGAATCCAGGAAATTCACATTCCTCAAAGCATTTATTACTAATATTTGGACCAGACCTTCTGATAATAACTGGACTACAGACATTAGCATGCCATGCAGTGAGCAATTCAATATTGCTGGATCAAGAACTGAAACCATTTCCTGAGATGTACTTAAGTGCTTTAATACTAATATCCAAAATCGAAGTTGGAGGTCTAGGTATTTTTGTGGGTTTGATACCACAATACCAAGACCCACATTCTGCTACAATGCCTGTCTTGAAAGAACCAAAGATACTCAGGACACTGTCAAAAACAGTGCACTGAGCAGAGTTTTTGCACTCTCACAGCTGTGTACAGCAAATCAACCACCAGAGAAAGCACTTTCATTCTAATTTATTGTTTCCTTTACTACCTTGAAATTTTAAATGGGCATTCACTCCTCAGTACACTCTATATTTCCCCTTAAACCAAAGAATACACACACTAATTTCACTGGGATTTAGGTCTCTTCCTAACGTAAAAGTCTAAAAAGCTGCTATTATCAGCTGTTATGATGATTTTGTGATCAAAGCATTGGCTAACAGTTTAATTCAGGTAATTAACTCACATCCTAAGTTTAAAATAAGAAACCTACTGAAGGTCTTACCAAACAGTATCTGTTTGAAAAAAGCATGCATGATCTACAAATTCACAACCAGCTTCTAAACCCCTACAACTCAAATTACTAAGAGGATCAGTGGCTCAAGTCTGATAATTCAGGTTTTATCATAATATTTGCAATGTAAAAATGAAACGAGGAAAGACTCAACAGAGTTAGCAACAGAAGAATATGTCCCATTTGAAAAGAAATATTTAAAAAAATCATTCTTCACAGATGTCCCTTTGAATCAAATGGTAAAAGATAAAAAAAAGAAGTAAGCAATGGAAACCTGAACTTCTTGCACCTAGAACGAGTCTCAAGCTGTGAACAAAAACTAAAAGAAAACCATGTAAAACTGTTTTACTACAGAATTTGCCAATTATTTAGAAAAGAAAAGCTAAGAACTTTTCATCTAAATGTCAAAAAGATTACTTTGTTGGAAGCTAATTTTCACAGCAGGACATGTTTTCAAAATAACTCTAAAGAAATTTCACTGTACAACTGGTCTGAGTGGTAGCTCAGAGGTCCCTGGGAAGTTGTGTAGTTTGGCATGTCTGTCTCAAAGAGGTTTTAAGAAGCAATCCCCAAGTTCCCCATAACACACTTGCATACCAAGCCATTTGTTTTGTGATGGTTTGCTCTCTAAACATGTCTAATGGAAGCTGCTCCCTCTTCTGCAAATAACAATGCATTCATCAGTCAGGGAAATCCATGAGTGTTTAGATCACTCATTTTACTAACAACGTAGTCCAATGACATTTCCTGAATATAGTTATTTCTGGAGAGCAGAAGAGCTCCAAGAGATTAGAAGTGAAGACATTTATCTACCGTGCTAGAAAATAGGAGAGAAAAGCCCAGTCATACTTGCAAGCAGAAGAAATTCAATTACTACTGATCTCCTATATCACACTATTAAAATGTATCCAGGATTGATTTAAATGCATAAATATTTATTTCATTTGAACTTGAAATATTTCTGGAATCAGTTCTATAGAAGTGAAAAATTCACTTTCCTACATAATTTTAATAAGAAAATACAGGAATTAGTCTTTGTTACTCAATAATAAGAGAATACTGAATATTGCATTCAGCTCCTGCAAGAATTCCTTTCAGGAACTGAGTTCAATATTCAGTATTCCCTTTTTACTGAGTAACAGAGAAAAGTCCCTGAATTCCTTTCAGGAACTGCTTTACTTGTTACTTCTAAGAAACTAAATAGAAATAGTCCTTAAATAAACCCCAAACCTTTAAGTGTTTTTCCTCTGATGGTATACTCTTTTCTTTAGCTCACAGAACACTGCAATTTTACAATCATACCAAATTGAGCAAAGGGACAGATTTTCCCACAAGCATGAGCTGCTTCTCCTCTGACATCGATTTCTTTTGTTTTATTAAATGATTACAGCTTCATGGCCAATAGGCACTGAGAGGCTTTTGCAACTTTGTTTTTTGAAGTTTCTCACAAAGAAGGGGAAAGCTAAGATCAAGAAGCTAATCTCCAAATCAGCAAGCCTACGACTTAACACTGTAGCAGCAGCACAAGATTAAAACTGTGTTTGAGTTCACTTCTCCAGTAACTGCTGTTCTGTTCTCAAATATTTATTACTATGACCCACCAGAAAGAAGGAAGCAGGAACTCTCAGACAATTACGAGGCCACGAAATAGTGTTTACATTTGGTCGCTTGTCAAACACGGTGGCAGAAGAGTGACTAAACAGATGTTAAAATCACATTTTATTCCACTAGAAAATGGCAGGTGAATGTGGATCTAGAGATACTTTAGACATCATAACAGTTATCCAGCTAGTACAGACATACAAATCCTTGCTTTTCAGCCAAAACCTTGGTCCAATGGTTCAGTGTCTGGTAGGAGCAAAGACTGAGAAGCTGATAATCTCCTTAATGCTTGCTCTCCAATTGCAACCCTTTCATGCTCCACGTCTTCCTCCTACATTGGCCTTAACGGTTGTGAAATGACAAATCTTGGATTTTCTAGCACATCCCAGTACTTAATGCCAACCCAGGGGTATCTATGGCGACACCAATACCTATCTCTTATTCTTCTTGTTCTAGAAGAAAACATAGTTGGTAACAATAGCGGGGGTATAAATAATGAGTCATGCTGCTGCTTCTTTTTTAAACTATTATTAATCATGGGAATTCCTGTCAACGAGGAGGTGATCTGTAGTCACCTAACCTACTTTTACTGGTGATTTAAGCAGCCCTCCAAAATGAATGTGTTGCACCACTTAATCAACTCAGGCTCTGCAAGCCTAAGATCCTATTAGAATCCTTAACACTCTATTGCTGGCAATAAAATGCAGTGAGTTGTAAGAAGGCCAATTAACTTTAAATATGACCATTTGGGCTTATCCCTCAATGGATCTTCACAAAGTATCTATCCACCATAAATCTTCAGGAATGCTGAAGAGCTATTTATATCCTACTGGTGTGTATTTTTATGTCAATGAAATAGGAGGAGAGTCCTACACACTGCAGTGGGAACAGTTAAGTCTGAATCACTGCTCGCAAGATAATATACTTTAAAGAAGCTCAGGGAGGATTAAAAGCAACCCCTGCAAAAAGCCAGAATAGTTCAGTGTTATAGATGTTACATGTGGGCTGAAGAAGTGATGCCAGGCCCTAACCCTGTGAAAAGGAACATAAAAGAGCTCTCCCATGCATTTTATGTCAACATATGGGTTGAACTGCAGCACAGCTCCCAGTGAAAGACTTCGGGCTCCATTATCCCTGCGTCTCCATAGGCAACTGTCACTGCAGAGATCTAGCTGTATGTAAACACCCAAAGCCTGCACAGGCTTTCAGTATATTGCAAATGTTGCCACCAAGGGTCCCACAACTAATGGGAAACATTAGCAAACAAGTCTGTACAAAGGCTTCAACGTACAAAGTACAATTTAAATACTGTGCAGTTATTGGTGCTATTATGAAATCAATCCCAGAGTATATAAACCACATAAAATCATATTACATCAGTTCCTACAGCTACATTAAAAAAAAAAAAAAAGTAGTTGCTACAGATTTTTAAAAAATATAACTACGTATGAAAGATTTGGTATTTTCTCTTTCCAAATTCTTGCTGCCTGAATAGGGTTGACATTTTTTAAGCGAGGGAAAAAATGAAAAATAAAACATAGTATGAAACATGTGGTCTTGTTTTATTCTATCAGAAAGAATAGCTAAGGACACCTGCTATATGTAAGAATTCTGTTCAGAAGCCAGAACTAGGTAGGGCATTTTTAAAAAATTAATGCAGAATTCAAACACATGGGCTACATTCCCTACCAAAAGACAACACAACAAATACAGCAGCACATAATAACCTTGGTTTCTGTGTATGTTCTTCCATCAGCATGCCTGAACCTGAAAAGGGAAAAGTATACCTCCAGAAATTAGGAGATTACTGTTTCTTTGCCTATTTATCAGCAAACCATCTCTGCTGAGACAGCCAATAAGCCTAATACTGGTGCCAGTTTCCATGATGTGGACACCTGTCTACTAAGAACCGGACTAAGAATATCAGCTAATTTTATACAGATCACTGAACAACAGACAGATGGTAATGACTTCAAGCATTACTAACTGAGGCCAAAATCAAATCTGTCACCTACAGGTATCTAACACCATATCCTGTTAAGCTTTGAGTCATCAACTTTCACCAGCTGAGAAAGAATGGACAACTGCTGAGAAAAAAAAAAAAAAAAAAAAAAAAAACACTGACCCACTTCACTTTTCAATGCTCACTTCAAGTCCATTTTCAATACAAATAGTAAAAACAAATTATAATGTCTATTATGCTGAGCAATGGAACCTTTAAGGTACGCTTGAGTTCCTAATAAGAGCAAATAATCATGTCGATATTTTTATTTTCTCTAAAAACAGAAAATTGCCTTTGCTCTTCAAGTGTATTCTGTGTTTATTTTCTGACTAAAGTCCTGCATAGACAGGAAATGAAACTCTTCAGAAATGCTGTTCATCAGCTGAACAACACAGACGAGAGGGGCAGAGAATCCTTCTCCTACCCTTCCTAGGGGAGACAATGGCCAATACATTTAATTCCACCAAGCACTCAGCTGCACTTCCACCGTTACAAGATCGTGAGAAAAAATACAAAAGGAGGAAGAAAAGAAAAAGGGAAATGAATGAACACAGTCCTATTCCTTCTATTTAGGAGTCAGCACTGGATGTGGCAATTTCCAAAGAGAAAGCCACAGAGCTATCACCAGCAGTTGACCGTGAGATTCAAAACTTATGCCAGGTTCTACCTCACACAAATGAGCAGAACTCAGGAAGGGAGAGAGCTCCAGTTTTCACCAACCATACCACAACACACCAGCAACAGGCTGTGGGCGATGCTGCAGATGCAGCTTGTGGTCAGTGGGTTTCACAGCCAGCCTAAGGACCTTGAGCAGGAGGCAAGTCACACACCACTTTCTTTCTTTGGTCTGGCCAGGTGAAACATGTGCAATTGGCCATTAAAAGCAAGATGCCAGAGATCAGATGTTGTCTGAAAGGTACAATTCATTAAAATTACCAGAGACATGGCAACACACAGTGTTGTCACCCTCACCAGCTTGTCTCCCTATTCCTTCCTACATCCCTAAGTCCAGGTTTAAGTGTGATTAGTTACTGTATCATGAAAATTTCAAAGACACTATTACATTTTTTTAAAGTTACCATCCAATACAGGTTTGAATCAGCTCTTGCAGGCCCTTGCTAATGTCAAGAGTCACTCAGGTAAAGTCTGAAACCATGCAAGGGTTTAAAATGATGGCCTTTTACTTCAAGTGAATAATGCTCTTTTCAAAGACTGGACTTTTACTGTCACTTTGAAATTAATCACCAGAAAAGTAATAAGGTGATTTTCAGAGAAAATACAGCTTGTGTAACTTCCTGTAGTTTTTCTTCATGTAATACATAAAACTTTAAAAGCAGATGAAAACTGTAGACAGGGTTCAGCTAGAAATGCCTCTAATTCAAACTTTTACAGCTGAATCAAACTAGTAGTCTGGTAGTACTCTTGAAGTTTTCCAGCAGATGATTTTAATTAATGTCACTACAAGCAGCTTCTGTGAAAAAACTGTTCTTATAGAGTGGTTGTGACCAGGAAACTTACTTGAATTACAAACTGCATGCTGAAATTCAGGATAATGATATAACAGCATACAGTGTAGGGAATGAACTAACTCCATTTCCATCACACTATCTTCAAACATCATACAGCATTACTTTACTCATTAGTCCCTAAATACCTTCCATCTACTCAAATTCAAAACTCTAATGCATTTAAAGTCTTCCTGACAGCAGTTGCAGGGGTTTTTTTTTCCTACATGAAACTGCCCGTTCTGCTTTACTTCATTCAATTTCTAGGTGACTTTTCTTTCCTTCTCTCTTTAGATTACCTCTCTGCCCCAACTTAATGGGAACTTTCACTTAAATGGTCTTTAGTAACCTTTTTAGTAAACACTTCTGGTTGTGTTTTTCATACTACCAAACCTCACAGGGCCTAGCAAGGTGACAGCAACTTTTAAAGTTTATTACATTCACCTAAGAAAGCTAGCTTATAATGGAATGGGTCAATCCAATGACAAGGGGAACTTCGTTCTGCTATTAACCCTCAACACATATCATGCTCCTCCATAAGTACCACAAGAGAAGCTTCCACATACTCCACAGAGGTTCACAACTCTCCCAGGAGACCACAGCCACATTTGTAAGCATGTTGTGGCAATTCAACTTCTCTCCATAACTACCAAAAATTGTGCAAATTAATGATAGTATGGAGAATTTTGATCCAGTTGTAGGAAATTTCCAAAAATCAAACATTTTCTGCTTTGCTTTACATGTGAATTATCTTCATGTATTTTTATTTGTGGTAACACTGGAACATGCCAGCAAAATTCAGAATTTGGCTACCTCCCCAAGTCTGATTTTAAACATAATTTGTGCCAGAATTAGCAATATTTTCATCAATTTGAAGTTTAAAATCAGCATCAGTTAGTCCTCTGTGAGGCCTTTTGTTCTTAAAATAAAACCTTCATTTCATTTCAGGCCCTGTGAAAACTAGATGGTGAATCAGCTTCAAGAAGAAAACAAAAATAAGTATTCTGCTGTTCCTCAGAAAGTGATGTAGCTTTAACATTACCAAAACACACTATACTTTCCATGTCTAAATATTCCCATCCCCTCTGACATTTTGTTTGCAATGCTATAAACTAGCGAGTGACCCACTTTCAAGCAACAAAACCCATTTCTAATAAAGATTCATCAGAAAGAAAACCCAAAATATAGGCAAAAGTTGATTTTGATATTCTCTATTTCAATAAATAGTCTGTGGCAATTACTCTGAGCCATATCAAAAAGTGAAATCTGATTAATTACATAAATTCCTTTCTTTGGTTGGTTTTGTCGTTTGATTTTTTTTTTTTTTTTTAATCCAAAGTTGTTGTTCTCAAATCAGGTGTATATAATTTTCACTGTAAGGAGCTAGGAAAGCAAGCATCATTTTTAAAAACAAAGAAATTTCCCCCCATGTTTTACTTAAAAGTTCAAAACTCAAAGATGAGTGGTTAAATGTAAACCATAGAGACGGTCATGAGGAAGGAAGAAGCAAAATAATATGTTTTGTGAAATATTGACCCAGAAGTGTTTACCCCAGACTGAAATCTGAGGTTTTTTCCTTCCTCTCTCATTTACTTCTATATTGCCAATGTGAAAGTTCAAGAAGATGCAATGAACTTTTTCTCCTTGATTGCGTTTTGCTGAAAGTCTGCCACACTTACAGGGGAAAAATACCTACTCTTGCAAAACACCCTGCAAAGGACAACTGTATTAAAATAAAAATCACCATATATTACATATTTAGTAGTTGTTTAATTTTGGAAGTCTGATAATGCTCATAAAGCATCTTTGCTAGATGACTAATTAGTTGGCATTCAACCTAAAATGGTGCCAAACTTAGCACATCTCTTGTACGCGTGCAGAAGTGTCTGTAACCTCTCTCTAAAGACTAAATTGCAAAAGACTATCAGTTCCCAATGACTCCTCCGGGTGTTAATAAATTTAGCTTCCTTCTCACTTAATGTGTAAGCTAACTGAAGAAGGCCTCATTTATTCCACACACTCAAAATAATGAGAGTGGTCCACGGGTGCCAGGTGCTGTCCTTTAACAATCACGGCCATGCATGTGAGAGCCCTGCATATGGCATGAGGGGAATGTGCTGGCATACATGTCAGTGTGGATGGATCACATGTATGGAGAAGGTACTTTCAGAGGAGGAAGAAAGTATTTCGCAACCTAAACCTACGCAAGGATCTCATTCAATCCTGTATTGGAAGAAGCCTATAAAAGCCTCATTACAGCTTTGAGCATCATAAAAAGGTCTGTAGCATTTATTTCTATTTTTTTAATATTATTTTTACTTTCAAATTTGCATTTTTAATATTTTCATTCCATATCACAAAATAAGCTTTTCTTTTCCCTGGATCTTAATGATTTTTGGTTCCAAGTCCCTACACAAAACCATCAAAATCATAAAGAACAGCAAGTCTGGCTGCCTCTTCAGCATCACAAAACTGCATCTTAACAGCCTGGGGAAAGGAAGAGGCCCAAAATCCTCACACGCACAACACAGGTGAAGGCAAATTTGAAACTCCACCACGTCTAATTCCTATACAGCCATTAAGTCTACTACTTCTAAATCAGAGCTGGAATTTCAGCAACTGTGGTAAAGAACTGGCACCTGAGCTCTAATTTTCCCTAACTAGCGGAACAGAACCCATCAGACCCAACCTCCTAGGCTGGTAAAAGTGCACTTGTTTCTATTAGGACCCAATCGCGGCATTTACCGGTCAAAACCTGGCAAGAACGGGAGAAATCTGGGTGTAATTAGACAGGTCCCTCCATCCCCACCGAGCCAACGCACCCCGGCTTCAGTGCTCATTTTTCCTCCAGCGCAGCAGCAGCAGCCCGAGCCCGGCATGTGGGGGAGCAGCAAAGCGGGGGCTGAGCCCGGGACCGCCCCAGCCCGGGCACCCCCGGACTGCGCTGCACCCCCGGGCTTTCGGGCCAGGCGCTGCCTCGCTGCCGGCCCTTCCCGGAGGCTTGGGACCCCGGAGCACGGATGGGGACACACCCCCGCGCTTTCGGTCACTCACGGGTCGGTCCGAGCGGTGAGCGCGGCGTCCCCCGCCCCTGCCCAGCGACCCCCCGCCCGCCGCCGGCACCGCGCCGCCACCGTACCCCCAAATCCCGGTCGCAGCCGGTTGTCATAGCCATCCAGGAGGCTGTTCAGGATGCTGGTGAAATTCTCCGGCCACAATTTCTCCTCTTTTTTGATCTGCCCTGGCGGCCCGGTGAGACTGCGAGGCAAACAGGGAGCGGGTGAGCGGAGCCCGCGGGGAGCGGCGGCACCGGACCGGCCGCCCGGGCCCCCTGGCGCCGCTGGGCTACTCACCAGGTCGCCAGGCACAGGCAATGCAGGAGGGCGATGGAGAGACCCGAGGACATGGCGATGGCTGGCTCCTTGGCAGAAACCATCCTTGCATGCCATACTTCACTCCTGGGCACGTTAAACGCCTTGTCCGGGGCGGGGAGGGGGGCGGGGGGGCGGCGGCCCCCGGCGGTCCCACATGCGCGGCGCCCCGGTTGCCAAGCGCCCGGCACGGGCGGAGAGGAGCGGCGAGCGAGTTTCCCGCACCGTTAACTCTCTCGGGGCAACAGGCGCCGCTCCCGCCGCTGCCGCCCCCGCCCCGCCCGCGGCCCGCGCTCCGCCCCGCGCTCCCGCCCGGCCCGGCCGCGGCCCCGCTGCCACCCGCGGCGCGGGGGGCGGTGACAGCGGCGAAGGGCGGCGGGGGTGACCGCGGGGGTGACCGCGGGGGTGACCGCGGGGGTGACCGCGGGGGTGACCGCGGTGGCGGAGCCTTCGCTCGTCCCGATCGCCTCTGCTCCCCGCGAGAGGAATAAAACCGAGAGCGGGGGCGGGCGGGGGCGATTAATTCCCCGACGAGGAGGGTTTGGGAGCAGGAGGGTCTCTCCGCTCCAGCAGGAGAGGAGCTGGCAGGTGAGAGGTAGGAAGAGGAGGTGAAGGAAAGCTTTGACTTCAAGGTTAAAACAGAGCGCGCCCAAAACAGATGGAAGCGAGTGGGTTATCCCAGGTTTCTAAAAGCAAAGATTGCCAGAATAAGGGAATCGTTTCACATTATATCTGGCGGGGTTTTTTTCTTTTTTCTTTTCTTATCATTCCTATAATTAGGAAACATGACTTGGTGACCCAAAAAAATTCCATTATGCAAGGTCCAAGGGATTCTGAAGAATTACAGCAAAATCCACTCAGAAGTGTTGTTAGTCTGTCACAGGCTATTGGGATGGTTGGGTGGAGGGGGAGGACTAGGGGAAAAGAATAGGGGCGGGGTGAGGGGGGTTCCATACGCAGTTAGTGTTGGCAATAAACAACTTGTTCCTCTGATCAGGTGTGCTGCAGAGACAATTGTTGAGGTTTGAAAAATCAGTGTGCATGTCAATTTTAATGAGGGTGGTGAAATTCATCATGCACATAGGGCAGGTATTGTAATTGACTCAAAGACTTCAGTACTGTCAATGCCGACAGTAAAAAGTCTTTATTCATTACTTGCTACAGTATCTTTTAGCGCTGAAATGCCTGATTATCTTCACAACTACTGTACACTTGAAATCTTCCTGACTGTACTTCAGAGCTTGTTCCAGCTAGGGTGCCCTTTGCTGATTTGTTTGAAAAACAATTAAAGCTGTGCTTGAAATCCATTTAGCCTGCTGACGCTGTTTATCTTTCAGAAAACTCTGTCTAGGCATTCAGTTCTGCTTCCAATTTTAAAAGCCCTATTTAGGCCTCTACAGATTACTAACTAGTCAGCTTCCTGAGATTTTGACAAGGATCCTCATCTCCTGACTGCTTTACAGGATCCTGATCTGGCTGCCTTAGTGGGATGACAAATGTGCTGCCAACACGTCACCGACTGGGGCAGCCTGCCTGTGGACAGCACACATGCTCGGTGCAGTATTTACAGACCTGGACAACACAGACTGTAGCATGTCAGGCCAAGGTGACTTCAGCTCCTGTGATGAGGCTCTAGGAGCAGCCTGTTTAACTCTGCAGACAGGTGAAAACCAGCACAGCAGCTGGTTTCCACTGCTCTTTCTCCATTAGCAATCTGATCAGGAACAACAGAAGGATGGATGCACAGCTCTTCAGAAGTCTAATTTCACCAGAGTCAGATAAATTTCTCTGGGTTAATCAGCCACTTGGGATCTTCTCTAAAGTGTTGTGATTTCTTTCTCAGGATCAATCTTCTGCTCTAGCATGGATTGTGCCAGGGGAATACTGAGAACTGGTCTCCAGTAAAGAGAGTGTCTAGTTTTTCTCCCTTGAAATAAAAAGTAAACCCTTACTGCAGAATATTGAACATATTTCCTAGTGAGATTATCTTGTATAGGCATACCTCAGTAAAATTTTGCTGGCAGAAGTGAAACCTAAAGTGAGGGCAGTAGAGGGTAATTGAGAACTGGGCAGAATCCTGCTGGCTAGTCACAAACTCAGAGCAAAATGTGGTTCTATGGCACTGTCATTTATTGCAGCTGCTGAGGAAGAAAACAAACAGGCAGAGCTGGGGACACACTTAGGTTTAGATTATCCTTCTACCTTTTGGATATGTATAGACCCCTGCATGAACTGAAATAGAAAATTCAAGTGGTATTCACCAGTAATGATCTCACCACATGAATGCCCTGAGAAATGCTATCACACAACCCCCTCTCAAATCCATGCCTGGAGTCAGTAGTTCTGCTACAGCTAGAAACCAAAGAAACTCCCCCTGTCATCAAATCTAGGAACTGAACCGAGCTGGTCTTTGAATGATTTCTAAGTTCTTCAGAACTAAGAACAATATTATTGATACCTTTTGTCTCTTCAGTACAGGTACTTCAGTGAAGTAACTGAAGTTGCATTCAGTAAAGGTAACATCAGTTTACAAGACTTGTGGACATGCCATGCAAGGGCAAGAAATACTCATGGCTTCTAAAAAGATGCCCATGTTGTTTTCTCTAAGAAAATGTAGACATAGTGCCCTCCTGTCCCACCAGGGCTGCCTCGGGTTGTATTGATGCAGTATCTGGGTGCCACATGAGTGCATTTGCTCCCTACAAGTGCTAAAACTCCCTACAAGTGCTAAACTGAAATTCACTAAATCTAAATAATTAATTCTAGCACATTTCAAATGTATGAGTGCTTAATATCTCCCTTAAATCCAGCAATGATTATCAAGAAGTCCATAAGTTTAATACCAAAACCATACTGTTGTCCTTGATATCTGAAAAACTGTGTCATTTGTAGATTGATGAAGCTTTTACAAAACTAGACTTGAAGGAAACTTAAAGCAGTTCAAAATAACAGTAAACCGTCCTGTAAGCCACCTATAGCACCTCTGAGTATTTGTTCATTACTTCTGATATATGCATTGCCCAGTTTAATTTCAACGTTTGGTGAATTACAACTTAAGCACTATTCTAGGGGTTTTTTGGTAATGTATTTGTAGCATAGACACACAGAAACTCTGGAGGTGCTTCTTTGTCACCAGCAGATGTATGCTGTTTTGAAAATAACAGCTTTAAATGGTCTTTGATCTCTTCACAGAATATCTGGGTTAGATCATCTCTCTAAAACAATTTGATGACGCCAAGAAGGATTTAGTGGTCACAG
The DNA here is from genome assembly GCF_021018805.1 of Prinia subflava. Classification (NCBI taxonomy): domain Eukaryota; kingdom Metazoa; phylum Chordata; class Aves; order Passeriformes; family Cisticolidae; genus Prinia; species Prinia subflava. Next base: position 25,521,972 of record NC_086253.1, read on the forward strand.
GCTGGATTGATGGTCCCCAAAATTGTTTACTGAATTCAGTATTTTCCCAGCTTTTCCAGATTTTACCACCAATTCTTCCAAGATTTCTCGGAAGAAATCTCACCCATTGTGGACTATTGTAAGAAGGGGACTATTTTTGCCAGGCTCCATATGCTCAGAAAGCACTTCAATTTTTTAGACAGATTTTTTTTTAATTGTCCCAATACTCATGTATCCTACTAATGATTTTTGATGAAACAGACATTCTGGCCAAGCCCCAAAAGCAGGTTTATCCAAAGCTATGGATATTAAGTATAGCTTAATCATTTCTTATTTATCACAACACAGAGAAGCAGATTTTCTCATCACTCTTCCCATTTCTACTTTACCATCAGATTAAGTGGAAAGAAAAAGGAAGTCAGTTATTTTCTTGTGTTAGTCATTATCTAACATTTATGGGTTTGTATTTTTTGGTTTGGCTTTTTTTTTTTTCCTTTTGTATACTATAGGCTCTACCAACACTACAGGTTATAGAGGTAAATTATAGGTTCCACATTTTCCCCCAGCAGATTAAATTATTCAGCTGATTTTTACATGATTTAGTTTTGGCATCAAATCCATGAAGACAGACAAGGTAATATTGAAAAGGCTGTGAAAATCTTTAATGCCCAGCTATATGTTGCATAGTTAAAAACCTCTAACTCTTAGAAAAGAGAAGATAAAACTGGGATCCCTGCCAAGTATCTCAGTGTTTTTTTATCTAAACAGCTAAGTCGTTGATTTCTTGGATTTTTTAGTTTCTATCCATACCAGTGGAGTTTCTTATAGTCTTGAAAAAACAACTTGTCTTCACACTGTCTTTTTTAAAAATCAGGGATTGAATATCCATTCTTTGGAAAATGCATACCCCGATACCATTTTTGGCAGATGACCAAGAAAAGATATGTATACCTTTACTGAAGTGTCTTTCATTCTCTTCTCCAACATCTGCACTGATTAAAGAGATCATGGAAATCTACATGTTTTGACTTTATCCAAACCTTGATCTGGAATACAGGGAAAGTCTGTACTACGAGTTCAGGAAAGAGTTTTCAATCAGTGAGGATATCAGGACACTGTGGGCCTTGACTGCACCTCTAATGATGCACTTATGTTTAAGGAATGTAGATTTTGGGTCTATTGATTGAAACTTAAGTTCTGCTCTGGGAACAGTAAGATAGATGCATAAGCTCTTTCTGGCTCTTCTCCCAGTTCCAGCTTTCCCTGTAGTTCCCTTTCCTGATGTAGTGCTAGAAATTCTCTTTCCAGGTTCCTATTTCAGTATCTGATCACAAAGTTTTTACCTATGCACTTACATCTCTAAAGAACTTACAGTCTAGGTAAACAAGATAAGTAAGGACTGGACACAAGAAAATACTGATATTTCTGTTTTGCTAGGAATAGAGATACAAAAAGATCAAGTGGCAATGCAACACAATGTATGAAACATAACTGCTTCCAGTATAAGAAATTTGCAGCGAAACAGGAGCCTAATTCCAGTCTGCTGTGTCCCAGGTCAGTTTTCTAGTCACCTCCTCATCTGTCTTTTCAGAGCATAGCATAAGCTCTGTGTAAAACTGAACCTTCAGCTGGCCCAGCTTTGCTTCACTTCCCTGGCCAGAACTCCTACGAAACTGCAGGAGCTGATGCCGACATGCATTTAGCTGTGTATTTTTTCCTCTGACATATGGTATTTACAAGACTGCTCTACAGTACCATGGTTATTTTAACACATATGTCCTTGATTGCTTAGAATAAGACTAGAAAATCCTTTGAGTACCATATATATATATATATATGTATGTGTGTATATATATATATGCCTATATTGCTATTACTGATTGCAAGAAGATTTATATGGATTATAGTGATTGACACATGGATGTTTAAGGAGGTAAACTGTGAGCTTCATATTTAAGGGGACCTCTACTCTACACATTGCAATGGAAATGTGTTTGTGGAAGCATTCGCTGCATGAACTGCAATTTGGGGCAAAAGGTGTTTTCATGAAGAAAGCACTAGAAGATTCACGTGCCTTCATCTCTTCTTTCTCATCTGACCTCAATACTTCCCCAGCACACACACATATAATTTGGCATGTCACTGACCCATGTCACATCTGCAGCCAGGGCCATTAGGACAAGTTGCTGTCATGTCCTCAGTGGAAAAGTGGGGAATCAAGGAGATCTGATTTCTACCTCTAAAATGGGCATCCCCAGAAAAATGAGATAAGAAAAACCTCTTCATGCAGGGAGAAAGGCAGATTTTCCTAAAAGCAATACAAATCTGTCTCTCTTTCATTGAGGTGAAGGACATGGCAGCCAAAGTTGTGGGGAGGAATCTGGGAAGCCACTGCCCTGTATCCTGCCTTTCCCTGTCAGGGCTCCCAGGTTTAATGTGTCAAAATGTGTCAAAAATTTTGGTTGCCGCAAGCAACAGTTGGAAACTTTCTGCAGCCTTCAGAAGTGACAGGCAGGGCAGAGAGAGGCAGGGGGCTGAGGTAGGGGAATTTTGTGGAGGCTGCCATAGTTCAGGAGAGGAGAAGGAAGGCTGGATGCTCCCACTTGCAGTCTCCTTCAGATTCCTGCTTTCAGGCAGTCTGCTGCTCTGCCTACTGGTTTTAAGACAGCTGCATCCTGCTGCTGGCAACTGCTCCCAGAAGGAACAAGAGAGCAGATGCATCAACAAACTGCCTTCCTGGAAGGCGTCATTGTTCTCAGTCATTACATGTCTAATGTAGATACTAATCCCAGAGGTATACGAGTTATGGGCAGATCCCTGGGGTATGACTTAAATATTCCATGGAAGCCACAGGTCCTTGACTCACAGTGAAGCCATTGGCAACAGCTCTAGTGATTTTCTTCCTGCCTTCCTGGTTCCTGGCTTGCACCAAAGGAGGAGGAGCCTCATTTTTCTTTAAAAGGAGGAAAGTGTTGAAAAGTCTCTGGATTGTATAATGCCAGGCAAAACCTGAAAATTTTACTAGATGGTTTACAAGTACTGCAGAAAGAGCCCCAAATCCTGCAGGCAGGTAAGTAAAACTGGGACTTCTGAATCTCTGGAGCTCTGGTTCTCAGAAGTCTGGGACTAGTAGTACTTAAGAGGCTCTGTTTATGCTGCCTTCCCTCATGTTGCCATGCTGGGGGGTTGGTGAGCTGTGCTCTACACCACTTCTTCACTGACAATGATGTTCAGCTAAGAACTCTGCTTTGATTTGGTTCATTTCTCAACACTGCTCTCCTTGCTGACATCAAACACGCACAGTAACAGACCTTCATTTCTACCTTGAAAGAGGTACATCCTTCACAACATTTGGAGAAATATAATGGCAGCAGAAGAAGCAAGGAATACAGTTACTTAAAGGTGTTCTGCATCTACCTTCTTACAAGAGACAGCTCATATAGTGGTACACCAAATACAGTCAAAATATTCCTTATAATGAGAACATTTTCGTACTAAATAATATCAGCATTTTTGCATTAGATAGAGAATATTCCCTTTCATATATTTTAGTAAAAAAGCAAACAGAATGATTGGAGGGCTTATGCAAATAGAGCTGCCAAGCAGACTGGCCCAGAGGTAAACAACCGAACAAACTGGTGTTTAGACCTGTAAGCTCTGCTTGTAAAAGTAAAATTTGCCATTGTGGTAATACACTACAAAAGATACACAACTAGTCTGCTCTTCATTACCATCTGGTGGTTGTTGCATGGGGTGGCATTACTCACATCTCAAAGTTACTGAGGAAAGCATTCATATCCTCAGAAAGGAAAGGGCGCTGTAGCAGCAGTGGGCACCACAAAGGGGGCAGTTTTGTCTTATAGGCATCAATACAAAGGCATCAGGCAAAGAAAACTCTGTAAAGATGAGCAGGTAGAAAAGAGAAAAAAATTAAGAAGTACTTCTCTCAAGTATTTTGAGGTGTACCTGAGTATCATTTGCAAGGAGCTGAGAACCGCTTGGGAATTACAGTGTGCTGCTCCCTCCCGCTGGCAGCAATGGCAGCTGAGACTATTTGACAAGATAAGATAATTGTTAGCCACTTCCCATGACTAGTTCCCAGATCTTCACTACTCACCCAGAAAGGTATTTTACAGTGGTAGCCTAGCAGGGTGCCCATGTCCTCCGTGGTAAGCAAGAGGGAGCTAATCCCATTCTACAGCTGTACAGGGAGCTAGCTCACCTCTTGCACAGTGAATAGCCTCTGTATCTATCCACTGTGCAGTCTCTTCCCCTTCCCACACAGTGATTCCCACACAAAGGGAAATTGCAGTGTAATTCAGCTTGGAAGTGACTTTTGGAAGCCACTGATCCAAAAAGCACCAAAAAAGAACAGCCAGCCTTGAAGTTAGACCAGGTAGGTCCAGAACCTCTGAGGAGTTCTTCAGCTTTTTGAATCTCCCTGGAATATTTCTTATCCTTGGAGTATTTCTTATGAAGGGAGGGTAGTCTGGTTTCATGCAGAGTGAAAGAAGTACAATAATTGACAAAGTGCAATACCCTTTTGCTTTTACCTAAGTGTATGAACCAATAGGTAATTGATGTTCAGTGAAAAGTCCACTCTAAGTAGTTTGCAACAGTACTGATATAAACCACTGGACACAGTCACAGAGTGTGCTAGTTTGTGTACACTGTGGAGTTGATCCAGTGCAGCTGCAGCATTTCATGTCTTATGCAGTAGATTGAATTTTTCAAGAACAGCATGAAAAAAAATCATTATTATAATTATAAAATTCACTGGGCATAATGTCCTTAAAAACAAAAATAGTTTTATACCTCAGTTGCTTTTTACCTTTAAAGATGCACTCTTCAGATTCTTTCTCAGCTCTGCCTCTGACTTCTGTGACCCTGGATAAGTAATTTAGGCTAAATCTTCTAACAAGTGTAGCTCATTCTACGTGCATCAATTTATACATGAGACTGACATAGATCTTGTGAAGGTAAATATCCAAATCTGCATTTAAAATTTTTATTTCCACACCTCCATGTCTGAATTTCCTGTTCTTCAAATTTTAGAAAAGACTTCCATATATTGCAGGGATATTTGAAGGCATTAATTAGTTCAAATGCACACAGTGAATTAAAAATGAAAAGTATAGAAACACTATTATTATCAAATAGGTCAGTATTTAACCAATACCCGTGTCCTTAGTAGTTTAGGCATTTTGTCAACTTTGTGTCTCTTTTCAGATGTTTAATACATAATCAGCTTTCTAAATATTTCTCTGCTGGACACAGATATGAGAGAACATGAGATTAATACTACCTGAGAAATACCCTGTCTTTGTGAGCAGGCCTCCACCATCACCTCCCTCACCTCTTAGCCCATTCAGACATGAGAAATGAAGACTTCCACTGCTGATGGTGAAAATGAGTGGGTGGAAAATCCAGGGGACAAAATGGAAGCTGAATATGTAACAGAGACAAATACACAATTCCAGGAGGCAGACTTCACAAGATGAACGGTTTTAAGAGGATGGAAAAGGTGCCTGTGCTGTCTTATAAACCCAAAGCAATATGTGACTTTTTCCCTATCCAAAATGAAGAAGTAAAAATCTACCCTGATTTATGTATTCTTTAGTAACTAGGGTAATTTAGGTTCTGCTCCAAAACTCATTGAAATAAACAAAAACCTGTGACTCACACAGGGGATTCTGGATCAGAACAAGATTGTATTTTTCATTCTGAGTTCCTAATTTACTATAGTGTGGGGGTTTTCTCTACATTTAAAATATTTTGTTTTCTTATAGCCTCATTATTGTGGTTTAATCCTCTTATACAAATTTTCTAATTCTTCGGTTCCCTATCTGACTACAGGCAGGCAACATTTTGCTTTCTGAAAGGGGAGTGAAAAGGAATTTGACTTGCCTGCCACTCACATGGCCTAGCACCTCTCACTGAAATATATTTTGCAGATTTTCTGAAATTAAAACCTTGATAATGTCCAGAGCTGAAGTAAAAATTAAGCCTTAAGATACCATGTGAAGGGAGAGAAACACTCTGAATCAAAGAAAAAGTCACTTAAGGAGACACTTAGCAAAACAAAGGAAGACACAACAAAGAGGTTGAGAATGTGAGAAGTCAACTCATGGGAAGGATTTCAAAACCATCCCTTACAGTAGGAAAAGATGAGAGAGAAAGGTTTCCAAATTATTAAATATATTGATATTTGTTCTTTTGGCCTCTTTTGCACACAAAACTAAATCTTCTTTCAACCTCTATTCACTTCTGTCCCAAAATGGTCCTAATGGTATTAGCTGTCTGAAGCTAATACTGACATCACATATATGCTTGATGCTGCTCAAGAGAAGCTCAAGGGACCAAGGGGATGCTCCTGCATCTGTTACCTCACCTTTTAATGCTTCCTGAGCTTTAACATGCTGCTGGTTGCTCTAAAAGAGAGGTCACAATGGTTTTGTCCTCTGAGCTGGGTTTGAAGGCAGCTATAAAAAGTTCAATCTTTTCCAAAATGCATGAACAGTGAATAAAGCAATACCCCACACCATTGAAACATCCCTCCTGAACACCTCTTCTCAGAGCAGCTATCCATGGGAGCATCCTTGTGCCCCTGTGCCCGCCACTGCAGTGGGAAGAGATATCAACAGGGGCTAAAAAAACTAGTTGCATCCCAGTTCTGTGATCTGGTTGAGGAACATCTTTACCACTTATCTGTCTTTTTATTCAATTTCTTTTTTTTTTTTTCTTCAAATTCTTAACTTTGCACTTATTTTAGCCTTTGTTTTAAAGTTCTTTTTCAACCAGCTAAAAGCAGCAAAAATGACAGGGCACAATCCATTTCTCAGTATATGGACTGCTTCCAGTGACTGCTGCCAACCCACATGACATATAGAAATCATGGATTTTAGACCTGGATCTCTGCATCACTTAAAGAGGTAAGTAAAATTACTTGTTGTCTTACACTTCCCTGATGACAAAGTGACTCCCAGCAGAAGAGATTCACATGTGCTCTTTATTTCAACAAGCCAGAAGCATCTATCTCACTTTTCAAATGTGCTCCTGAGACAAGAAAGGAGTGTGCAAGCAGCTGGTGTGTAGGACTATTTCATTTGTTAAAATCATGCCCACTTTGTTTTCTCCTAGCGTAGCTATGACTGTGCATGGTGATACCGAATGCTGTCATCTTCACGGCTGTAAATTGACAACAGAATTCCAGGGGAATTTGTCATCATCAAAGAAAACAGCCTGCAAGTTTTCAGTCTGGCAGGTTTTATTGTTATATTTTGCTCTTTCCATAAAACTCACTCTTAAACGTGAGAGGTGATATATTTGTAAACATATTCTTGAAATACAATGCAATTTTTTCTTATTGTCACCCCCATCTTTGGAAGCAGCAGACAACCTTGATAATGAGTGGAAATATCAAATACCTACCTCTCATGAGGCAGGTGCAACAGCAAGATAAAGAACTGTTTCTATTTGTGATGCCCATTCTTGGCTCTGTTCTAGCTTTTCCTTTTTAGAGTTTTACCATATATAGGCACAACCTCTTGAAAAACAGGGACTATAAAATCTCAACCAAAAGCTCTGTTTCCTTTCTTACTGAACTTGGCTGTTTGAGGAGTATGTGATTTGGAGTCTGGGTCTTCAGTGTACTAAGAATACTTTTGGATAGATTTAATTTTAAAACTGGAAGTGGTGGCCAGTAGAAAAGTCCTCTGTTCAGCACCAGTTTTCATCACAAATCAGATTTAAGTCAAAACCCCAAGATTTCTAATGTAAAATTAGTTTTGAGGAACAACTAGCCAGGATCTTCAATCTTCTCAACACACCAAATAAGCAGAGGCTACTGGAGATTAAAATGGAACTGGAACTACCATTTCTATGGAAGAATTATAAACCAGAAATAGAGGGAGAAGGCAATGCTACCACCCTTTAAATCCACAAGATCACAAAATACTTGAAACTGGAAGGGAAAGTTGAGTAGCCTACCTCCTGCTCAACTGCAGAGCCAAGCTCATTTTCTTCTCTGAGATGCATTAACCTCAAAGATAGACCAAGTTCCTCAGGAGTATATCTTAATTCAAAATTTCTTGAGAGTATATAATGCAAAAATGTATATTTTCTCAAAGAAAATTTCATTTTGATCCAGTTTTTACTTAATTTTTCCTGAGAAAGGAACTCTCTGAGCTACATACTTATGGAAGATATCTCCAGAGAAACTGCATATGTGACTAAATTCAGCCATTCTATCTCCTTATTGGTAGAAGAAAACAAGCTAGGCTCTGATTTACATGACTCACATCCACAAGTGTTTGTAGTGAGTGCATCACATCACGGAAATGGGACAAAGAGACACATTGCATTCTAGTGGCTCTGTGTGGTAAAATGCTTGTAAGCATGAGAATACTACTCATAAAACCTGATAATTTAAATAGGGCTTTGCAGTGAGCTGCTTCAGAAAACAGTGAAAAGGCAAAGCTGGGTAAAATAAATCCATTTATTAGAAAAAGAATTTCTGAGCCATTCCACTAACAGTGTTTCATTTCTTATGCTAAAGAAACCCTGTAAAAATCAAGACAGGAGCAGGCCTTAAAAAAAGCAGAGGAGCAAAGTTCTCAGTCCTACAAATGTATAAGCACCTTGCCACAGTTTGCATCAGCCTCTTAAAATCAAAGGAGCTGCTTGTAATGAAAAGGTATACACGCTCAATTTCTCCAAGATAAAGCCTTGGGTGTTAACTCTTTCTGTCCTGCTTCTGACACACTGCCTCTACTGGCAAAACTCAATTTTTAGGAGCTGTATAAAAGGAAGCATCTGAAGTACCTTTTAAGAGAAATCAAAATAATATCATACATTGTATGTCTCTGTTCTCTAAATATCTCCTTAAACCAGCTTCTGCAGTGCTGCCATCAACTGCCTTCCTTTTTCCAGCAACACTTCAGATTACTGGCTCCTTGTAGTTAATATGCCCATTAAAACTATACAGAATAAATGCATACAGACTAACTGCTGCCTTCACCTTCTTCATGTCTGTCTGAACACTTGTGACTTGTCCTCCTTACTTACCCTGAATGAGTAGAGTAACCTCTTCTGAAGGTAAGATTGTCTTTTTTGATAATCTCTGTAGCACCTGGCACAAAGACCTTACTCTTTAGCCCCTACTACTTCTCTTGAGCCAGAATCAGAGGCAGAAGGAGTTTCTGAATTTTTCACATGTGGGATGAAGGACTTTGAAGTGAGGTTGCTTCTCATAGGTGGTGAGAAGGGAGGAAAAAGAAAATGCACTGCTGTAGGATTTTCTCTCATTAGGGATGCAGTGCTGGGCATGCACATCCTGAGAGGGAGCAAATTCTGTAATGTTAAGAATGGATATTGAATGGTGGTCTAGACAAAAAGCTGGGAAATCTAAAAAGGGGTTTCAAATGAGTAGTACTGATGTTTATCTGACATGATTAAAGACTCACTAAATTATCCTGGCTAGAGATATTACAGCACAAAATCCTATAGCTCATATATTCTCTTCTCATGTTGACTATTAAAGGTGAGTAACTTTGACTCACAGTTTTGATATTTACTATTAATTCCTTAAAAGAACTGTCCTAAGCATTTTACAGTCTTTTAAAACAAAGTAGAACATGCATTAGAATGATCATAATTATCTTTACAGGGTATAAAAAGAGGGATGAAAATGGAGCACAAAGAGGATGTGATATGTACCACCTTCTTTCCTGAGATAAGAGTGAGGGCTTACTGAAAGACCCAAAGGAAAGGGAAACAGGTGTGAGGGTGAGGTGGTCTCCTCAGGGTGTAGCAGTCTCACACTGTCAACAGATCTCTGGGTAAAGCACAAATTCATGTCAGTCCTCAGCTCTTCTCGATCGTTTGTGCAGCTTTGCTGCTGCACTGAAATCCCCAAGGCACACTAAAAGTACTTCCAGCTTGCAGTTTTCTGTCGTTTGAGAAGATGGCTCACAAGCTCTATTTGACTCCAGGGATTTCTGTAGGTGTAAAACAACAGTAGCGCTATCACTAAGCAGATGAAATAAGTGACCTATTTCGTTACCTGCCTCTTTATGTATAAACATGAACAAGATTGGTCTTTTACCTGCACAGGGAGTTATTTCACAATTCCAAGGTTTCGCTTTATAGTTTTCAAACCCAACCATTCAGCTTAATTGTTAAAAAATTTGATCTAAAATTTTGAATTTATGTTATTAATATAATTACTGCAAAATGTCACCTGCTCAGTGCCAATTAAAAAAAAAAATGTACCCATCCTAATTCTCATTTCTCTTTCAGCTGTGTATGTAGTATGAAAAATCCACACAGCAGTCCCATTGGACACAGGTTAGGAGTATCCCGGGTCTGCAAATCCCTTTTTTGCAATTTCTCAAAACCTGTCAGTGTTACAAATGTTAATATTTTCAGTCATCACCTTCACATACAAAGTCTACAGTATTAGGGACACAGCTCCCCTTTTTGTTTTGAGCAGAAGCACAGAGACACCTACTTTCATTCTACTTTTAAGAAGGCAGAAAATATCATGAGAGAGAGAAATTGCATAGTCATCATTTTGTATGGTGTTCACTTTCTGATGCCAAATTAAAATGACCAGTGTAAAAAATGTATTTAATAATTTAATAAAGTGGAAACATTAATTTGTGTAAGAAAAAAGATTCCTTCCTGAAAGTTTAAACATAATGAAGGTAAAAAATGAACATGTGTTTGGCCCAGGATATTTTCTGCATCATGCTTTGTGATTATATTATTTGTCTTGCTTCTAGTAAGCATTTGACATGCCTTAGAATGCAAAAAAAGTGTCATGGTTAATATGTTAGAGCTAGTAGATTTCAATTGGTTTACTTTATTAGTGCTTACATATGTTTAACAAATATGAAACTATTCCTTCAAAAGATCTGCCTTCTCTAATAAGACTAGAAAAAATATTTTAAAAATCTTACTTACAAGCTCTGTGTCATCTCATTGGCCCTATAGATACTAAACTCAGAGTAGAAATGATTGGGAAAGGAATTTGGCACTACCATTAACAATGGTTTCAAGAAAACAAATTGAACAACAAAATAAGAAAATAATCATAGTTAAAGACCATAAGAGCAGAAACTGAAGCCACCACAGGTGTTTGAAAACTAAACTGTGTTTGGTACAATGGGGTTACAGCTCCTATAGGCTGTGAGCTGGCTGCATCCCACCCCAGCACGCTGCTGGTGTCATCGCTAAATAGCACACACGGGTCAGGGTAGTAGCTCTGCTATGGGAGCTCATTTCACTGACAGAGCGGACAGGAAAGGTAATAGCAATAGAAATATTTAATTAGTTCTGTCAAGCTAGACACTTCCATGCAGAGGACAAGCACTTTTCTTGGTATAGTGTTGGGGGTTAGATTTGGTTTTTTTTCTTCTCACAGAATTTTTTCCCATAAGTTTCCAAGAGGCCTTGATGACTACTTAGAACAAAAGGGAGTACTTGAGGGACATGGCAGCACAAGGCTACACCTATTGTTTTTGAGTCCCTGGGAGTGTCCCTCAGAGGGGAGAGATGATGAGCTTTGGGAAAGGCAAGAAGACAGAGCTGGGGGAGGGGAACTCACTCTTGCTCTCAGCACCGAGGACGACGGTCAGGCTGCCCCCTGCTACAGGAAGAGTTTGCGGCCCTCACTCTGTCTCTACCTCGTCCTGGGAAATCTATCATCATCTGCTTGTGTACCCGGGAATCCTGAGCTCGCTTTCTCCAGCCTCCCCCCACCGCCGCTGCTTCTTTGGAGCTTTGAGGTTCCCCTGCTACTCTGTGTCCCTGCACTGCCCAGCCCTGCCGGGACACCCCCGCTGCTCCAGCTGCCAGCACAGAGCTCCTCATCTCATCCATCCCGGGACTTTCCTCCCTTCCAGCTTGGCCTCTCGGAGTCCTGCAGGGGCACCGAGATCAAACTGCTCTGGGCTTTCTGTGAAAGCCCTCAAGGTTCTTGGTTGTGTTTATTATTAATGCTGTAGTTGTTGTTTGTTTGTTGTTTTGTCATATATACTAGTAAAGAACTGTTATTCCTATCCCCATACCTCTGTCTGAAAGCTCCTTTAATTTTCTTTTTAAATTAGAATAGTTTGGAGAAAAGAGATTTGAATTCTCCACCTCTAGAGAAGTCCTGCCCCCTTCCTAGCAAATATCTGTTTTTCAAACCAAAACATATAGCAGCTGTGTTATCTCCAGTCTTATTAAATGACACAGATTTAAACTGCGTATCTCAGAGGTGAGAGAGAGAACTAAAAATATTGAAAACTAGTGGCAAAGCTCTCCAGATTAAGCTCCTAGAATTTTGGACACTAAGCAGCCCGATTTCCAAAACTGCAAATTAGCCATTGCAATTAGAATTAGTTGCCTATGTTCTGGGGTGCTCAGCAAGTTCCAAGATGCCCAAAAGCCATGTTGAGTACCCATCAGGTTTAACTCAGTCTGAGTGATTGAGCAAACCCTATTGGAGTGGATGGAAAGACACACTGCTGTGTTTTAAATTGAATTTATTGACTGCAGAAGCCGCTGCCATTTGAAGCACATGTCAAAAATAGATCACCATATGTCTCATCACCTGTATAAGCTTTTAGAAAAAGTTTGTAAACAGTAGTCATAATATTTGAGCATCAGCCCATTCCCCATATTCATTTATTTTGGATGTCTTTGTTCTTCGTGCAACTGGTTGTTAAAGAGATCCTGAAGCAAGAACTATGTCACATGGAGTGCTTTTATCAAAATTACGTCAAAATACTTCCATACTGGTGGCCTGGAAAAGCAGTATATTCTCCAAGAAACAGATCATCTGCAAAGAGTGCAGAACTTCAAATTCTTAATTCATTGACTAGTTCAGCTAGCAACACATGTGAAAGTGGAAGTCCTGCTGATAATAATTTACCTTTTTCAGTCCTGAAAGCAATGGAAAACAGGTCTCAGACATGCTTCCTTCATCCTTCCCATAGGGCAAGAGAAATCCTTCTCACCCGCTCTGCTCTGGCAGTATAATGGCACGCAGCTCCTCCTTTGTTTGGTTATGAAAAGTTCCATATAAATCTCTTTGTCCCCAAGCCCACACTACTGAGGGATCTTTTAGGTATTGTCTCCACACTGCAGGATATTTGCTGTTGTTTCAAAACCCAAGTTTAGAGCCCAGAAGTCCCCAGTAATCAAGCTGTACAAAATGGAGTTGAATTTCAACAGTTTGGGTCTTATTTTTGGGATGTTCAGTAGAGGAAGCTCGAGGCTGGCCTCCAGAACCCAGGACAGCTTGGTTAAGAGAGCACTCAGAGGAACCAGCTTGCCAATAAGAACAGCCTCACCCCTTCTGGAAGTATATTTGCTGGGCTGAGACATCCCTGATTGCAGGAGACCTGCAGGACAGGCTTTGTTCATGCCTTCTCAGACCAGACGGTAAGATCAGAAATTCACCTAAAACAGTTCAACCATTAATGGGCATTCAGTCCAGGGGCCAGACTACAACTCACCAGAACTACAGCTGCCCTGAAATGTGCAGCAGATTAAGAATTCCAATAGAATATACCCCTGCACTTATGCCTTAAGACAGATTTTGGCAAGCCATGGAAGGGGTCACCCTCAAATACAGGCATATCTGACTTTCATATGGCTTATGACAAAGCTAAATGTAATGCTGCATACCATCAAGAAGTAAAAGGGACTAATTCGGTGCTTCAGAAGAATCAATAACTTTATGATGGCTGTTTCTGATACAACTCTAATTAAAAAGATTTTTGGAAGACAGCTATAGTAGGATTATTTTTTTAAGAGCTCTACCCAAGCCACACCAATTATAACTGAATAAAACTCTTTCCAAACAGCAATCCTAAAATAGTCTCAGGTTGAGCTGGGAGGTCACATTTTTCAGCAGCTAATTACTGAACTAGGAGGAAAAGAAAAAAAATACAAAATGCCTCAAAGAAAATTTAAAATATTTATTATACACTGTTACAAAGAATTAAAACCCCAATTATTTTCATAAATTTGTACACTTATGGTTGGAGAAAGCAGATGTGAGATGAAAGACTCGAATAGTAACCCCTCAGGAAGCGAGTTGTGGTCCTTCTCCAAGAGTGATAAATTTTCATAGAAAAACGCATTGTTCAAAAATTTGTTCCAAAAGATGCTCAAAACTATCACTAGAACATGTGTCACAAATTGTATCAATATTCCAGCATTTTTCAAATATCGTAACATATTTCAGCTACAAAAAATCACCAAGTCTGCCATTTCTCAGAAACAAGTCTGCATGATGCCGTAGCAGACTCAAAAGCATCCGATACGTATCCCAAGGACTGTGAAGGGCACAGAGGAGACGGGTTGAACCTGAAAGGGATAAATGTTATTTCTGCTGCGCTACTGTGAAAGCGAGGGGGACCGGCAAAGCCATAAACTGCTCACAGGGCTCCGATCAGTCACTGTGTAATGATGCACAAGAGTGTCAGGTTACGTTAGAGCATCCATTCCGAGAGTCTTAAAAAAAAAAGAAAATCGCGCTCTAAACGCAAGATCAATTGCATTGGTTAAAAAAAGTGCAACTAAACATTAGTTATCCGGGGCACTGTGGGCACCGCTGCGGGGCAGCGCCCGCCACCAGCCCGCTGCGGGAGCGCCGAGCGCTCCGCGGGGCGGGCGCGTCCTCAAGCCTCCGCCGCTCGGTAAAACGCCGCCTACACCAAAACGTGCCATTTCTGTCCAGTTTGCCATGCCCTTTCACTTTATACCTCACATAACATCGAGGGGAATTTTCAAGCCGAAGCGCCCTCAACAATTATTCCCTGTCTCTTGACGGGAAGCCGGCGCTCCAGCGGCGGGGGCGAGCCCGGCGGTGGCAGTCCCTTCCCCACGGCAGCTCGGGGCTCTCGGTCCCGCTGTGCGCCGCCAGCCGCGGGGCCCCGCCGCCCTCAGCGCGCCCGCGGCACCTGTTGCGGCGCCCAGCCCTGGGTACGCCGCGCCCTCAGCCCTCCGGCGCCCTCAGCCTCCCGAGCCCTCAGCCTCCCGAGCCCTCAGCCTCCCGAGCCCTCAGCTTCCCGAGCCCTCAGCCCGCGGCGCCCTCAGCCTCCCGAGCCCTCAGCCGCCGGCGCCCTCAGTCCCCCGAGCCCTCAGCAGCCCCCGGCGCCCTCAGCAGCCCGCGGCCGGGGCGGGCAGAGGGGCGCCCCGGGGCCGCGGCGCTCCGCTCCACGCATGCGTTCCGCTCCCGGGAATTGCTTCTCCTCGCCGCTCCGCACCAAGTTCCAGTGCGCGGCTCGTCCCCCGTGAGGCGGCGGCCGGGATGGGGGCGGCTGCGAGGCGGGCCGGCCCGCGGGCGCTGCTGCTGCCGCTGGCGCTGGCCGTGGCGTGCGCGGCGCGCAGGTGAGCGCCGCCGGGGTGCGGACGGAGGGAGGGAGGCGGGCGCGGGGCCGCGGGGCCGCCCGGCCGCCTTCCTAACCCGTTTGTGCTTCTTCCCGCAGCGCCGACGGGCCCAGCAACATGTCCTACGTGAAGGAGACCGTGGACAGGCTGCTCCAAGGCTACGACATCCGCCTCCGCCCCGACTTCGGAGGTGAGGCGCCCGCGCTCCCCCGACCCGCGCTCCGACCCCCCCAGGTCCGCTAACGCCGCGTCCCGCTCCCCCCGCAGGTCCGCCCGTGGACGTGGGCATGCGGATAGAGATCGCCAGCATCGACGTGGTCTCGGAGGTCAACATGGTGAGTGAGCCTCGGGCCGGACGGTGGAGCCCCCGCACCGCCCCGGGAGCCCGGCTGCGCGGGGATGCGCGTACCGAGCCACAGCGATCGCCACGAAATAGCCGAGCACGTCGCAGTTGCTAGGAAAAGTTATTTGCGTTTGTGAGATTATGTTAGCATGCCTGCGGTGGTACTTCAGAAGAGCTCCCTGTTTTGGTCAGAATACCTACTGCAGGTTTGAGGTTCTGGGTCCCTCTTGCCCTGGTTTGCCCTTTGCGTAATTCAGCAGCTGCCGTCGGAAATGCTGGAGTTTCTTGAGCTGTAGCAGCAGATGGCCAGATGTGCGTGTTTTCATGTTAAATTATTTAAACAGTTAAACAGTTCACCTCGCATGCTAGTAGCCTTGAGTAAAAGGTGTGAAGAGAAAATAAGAAAGACTTCTAGAAAATGCTCTTTCTTGTAGAAGGGGAGAAAATATCAACACTGCAAAACAAGTACATAAGTATGTTTCCAGTTATCAGAATCAGAAGTCTCATAGCTACAGGTGTGAAATGTACTTAATTTGATTTCAGTTCTCATAGACAAGCAGGTTTAAAGAGCGAAAATGTGACTTTAGTGCCTGCCTCATTTGACAGCTTTTCCCAAAAGAAAACAATAAATCAGTTGCAAGTTTGAGCGTTGTACAAAATCATGTTTAATTAGTCATCATCATGGACATTTTGCTCTCAATCTCTTTTCTTATGTTTGATCTCACATGAAAGTCTCAGATGCTTTCTGTACATATAGGAACACCTACTTAGTTAAAAGAAGCTTAAAAACCTTACATCTCCATCCTGATCAACAGTTTATTTCACTGGGTAATATTTGCCCATTTGAAATAATTTACCAAAGAATGGGGATTTCTTCCTTGGTATATTAGTTAATAGCTGTCATTAAAACAACCTCATAATTGTGGGGATTTTTTGTTTTCATACTTAGTTTTTTTCAGTTACTTGTTATATGTATCACAGCTTCTGTTTATGTGTAAATGTTTTATTTGCTTGTGAATATGCATGGTAGAGTGGGGAGGAAACGGAATTTGTCAGGTCGTGTGTAGCATACTAAGGTCTGCAGACTGCTAGTGCCACAGAAAGACCACATTTTGCAGGTTTCAGTTCCTGGTCTTCCTGTTGCTGTATTGTACTTTCAGGGAGGAACATGGTACAGACCACACAGATAAGGCAGAGGAAACAGAACAAAGTCCTTATCAAAATATTCAAAGAACAAATCTACTCCAACTCCAAGCTATTTCTACAGCACTGTAGTGTGATTGCTGCTTTCACACCTGGAAAAAGCCAAACAGAGCAAAACACAAAAACACCTGTTCTGAAAAGTCCGAAACTTACCGTATGAAGTCTCAACACCTGAAACACTGTTAATCTGTAGGGGAGTGGATGTGACAGTTTCCAATGGCAATCTCATGGGGCATTAATTGTGTTGCACCAGCTCACAGCATTTCTTAGTTGCAACCTGTACCTGTCAAAGCTTCTCCGTTCTAACACTTGCACAGCCTCTGGGAAAGAAAAGTTTATGCTGAATGGATTCTTTGGATAATCTGTATGTAGGGGGAAGCTTGACTAAAACTGGTCAAAAAGTAAGAAAATGTTTTCATTTCATAAAAGGCCTCATCTCACGGCAAAAGGAAGCAACTGGTCCCAGCTGTAGCTGTAGCCATTCCTGAAGGCAAAATATGGAGTCTCCATTCTGAATCAGTTTGAAAGGGCTTTCTGATACCACAAGTGATCCCTGTACATAGCCTTATCTAGTGTTCTGTGTTGCTAGAGATTTTCAACAGTGATCAGTAATGTCATCCATCATTGGGAAAAGAATGCAGTAGATATCTTGGCATAAAAAAAGGTTTTTTACCTATGAAAATAATGCTTTGTTCTAGTACTTTTTTTTTTTTTTATTATTTCTGAGAAATCACAGCCCTGAGATACTTAATGTTGCGGTCACGTGTAAGTCATTCGTCTTCTTTTCCTTTAAACTGTGTCTTACAGATTTTTTAAAATTTATTTAGTAAGAGCTGCTCTCCTGTGGCTTCAGAACCAGAAATGGTTTTCAGAAGATCTTAATTTATAGTGTCCTCCAGCTATAGGACAGTTTTGTTGCTGAAGGAAACCAGTAATAGGAGCCGTGAGAGCAATACCCTCATCATGTGAGGTACTCCTGGCAAGAGAGTCCAGTTGGATTGACCAGAGTTCAGTCAGTCTCACCCTAGCAGTATTGGAGGGAGTTGTCTCATCCCTGGGCTTTCCTCAGAAACATCAAACCTTATATCCAGAGTGACAGAGGCACATATTCCCAATCATGGTGCCCACAGAGTTAAATTTTGTATTCCAGTCTCAATGCATAAATAAGAATAAAGACTGTTTCTAGAGAGAGAGAGAGAGAGAGAGAGAGAGGCTATGAAGGAGGACTTCTCCTGTGGTGTGTTGGGTGAGACATGATCATGACTGTAGACTGTCTGCTGTGTCAACAGGCTGATTTGTATGTCCAAGTACAACCAGCTTTTGCGTAAAAAGCTGAGATACAGGTGTCATGATCCGACAGACAGTCATGATGGTTTGTTTTGATTTCAAAGTGCAAAAAGAGGCAAAGATAACTTAATTTAACTAAAATCAATATATCTTTTATTGATAGTCAAAATGTGTAATAGAGGAAAAAGGAAAGAAAGAGAGAGAGAAGAGAAAAAGAGGGGGTTATAGCTACCGACAGCAGACAGGAGTCCTCGTGACGCTGAGCCAATAGACCACCTTTGCAGTCCTCGTGGCGTGCGCCAATAGATCCGTCTTGTCCCTGGGGAGATCTCAAAGGTGGTAAAGTTGTGAGGACTTATGACAGTCTTTTTCGAAGGCGAGAGGCCACAAGCCAGGAAGGGGGAGAAACCTCATGAACGGTGCAGTCTTTCTTGCTCCGCTGAGGGAACAGGTACAGGACAGACCAGTCCAGAGCACAGCTCAGCAAACATAGCTCAGATACTGTGACAGTCCCATTGTTTCTGCACAGGTTTCCAGGGGACGTCTTGGTCCAGTGAATGCACCTGTGGGAGAAACCTCGATCCCACCTCTATCAGGCCAGAACTCCTGTGTTGTGGTTTTAGGGTCCTTGGGGTCTCAGCCTCTGTCCTTGTTTGACAGTCGTGAGGCAGATGAGGGATCTTTGGACCAACTCTCACAATAGGCAACAGAATTATTTTGAATTCTGCGAGCACCCATAGTAGTAACTGTCTGTTCAAGCAGCTGTGCTGGTTGAAGTGGCTTGTTCTAACCTATGGGAGTATTGTGAAGTACTTTATTCAGTTAATGAACCAAGACTTGCACCATTTTGAACTCAACTGTTTTGGTTTTTCTCCCTTAGTACTCAGTCCTCATCTCCTCAGCTCATTAGATAGCATTGTTTTATATCTGCTTGGTAGTTCAATAGTACTGTGGAGAGTTGCCATACCAGCTTTTACAGAAAAATTAATTGAAACGCTCATTGTTATGACTCCCATTTGACACGAGACACGTTGTCTTATGTTGATTTTTGCAGGTAATCTGAAGAGCTTGTCATACAACAAACAAGCAGGAGAAGTGAAATGTAAACATCCTAGTGACCATTGCCTGGTTCCAACCATGCTTTCTCCCTAATATACCATGAGATTAAGTTTTAGTTTAGTTTTCCATGTGATTTTCACAGCCTTGCTACAGTAAGTGCAAGTAACTACCTTCCAAAGGCACAAGGTGACCTTTCTCGCTGTCTCAGTTAATGGCTCTGTTCAGCTGATTTTCATTCATGACAGAGTTCCTTAAGTATAATAGACATTTACATGAATAGAGAGTTCATTAAGAACCACACTATGACTGGATCTATTAACCTGCTGTGGTCCCTGGTTTATTCTGATGCCTTTATGTGGTTGGCAGAAGGTGGTGCTTGTACATCAAGAATAAACATGAGTAGAATAATTAGTAATTAGTGTCATGCTTCAGGGCAAGCAAACTAGTAATATACTGCTCTATGTACTAAGAAACAGTTGAGAGAAGTAGCTGGACTCTAAAAAAATTCACATGCAGTACATGCTGTAAGTTTCTCTAAAATGTGTTCCTTACTAAAGAAAAGGTGGTCAAACCTTTATAATAGACAAAAGGTATCACATATATGTCCTAAAGTTTTGAAAAAAAATGCATACGATAAAGAACCTTTCATAGAGTAGTTATAAAAGAGACCTAAGAGGAAAAAAGAAAAAAGACCTTTATTTTATATTGGGAACACTGTTCCTGACCTACCATACTGATTTTACACTGACGATGATGTAGTTTCTGTGATCGCAGACTGAAGGTTTCATGTCCCAGCAAAAAGAGATAAAAGAAAGCATGCAAAGAATGTATAATTCTTTAGCTTCTCTAAACACGTATTCAAGGCTCTTACATTTATCTGATCTCCCAAATAAGCCACAAATCTTGCAGAGATTAGTTTAACATCCCAACCTCTTGGGTAACATCTTTTTGCCCCAGGAAGAATTTATATTATCCTAAATACTCACTTTTTGTATCCTTTTTGTGAAGTTGATAATTAAATAAGCCAACTGCATAAACATATATGTATTATATATGTATACATATATATATACAGAAGTTTTCCAATTTGCTACAGAAGCCTCTAGGGCCTAGAAGAGCAAAGGCCTTCCCCTCACTTTATGGCTGATGTTAGCCCAAGTGGCTATGGCATCCTAGAGTGGTAGATGTTCAACCAAGAGAAGCTGAATCTGTGAGCTTAAACGTTTGAGCTGGGTAATGCTTAGAACCAAAGCACTGAAAGTGTGGCATTAATCCTGGCAGCCCACTGCTCGTGCATTAGACCCCAGCTCCAGAAATGGTAGAAGGACTTTTGCCTGTGGATGCACGTTATCTTAAGACACTTTTTTGCAGATTGAAAAAGACTTAAGCCGTGTTTACTGTCGGAGCCAGAATTTCACACATCTTATTCCTCCTTCCAGTCTTAATTATTTGAGAAGTTAGTGTGGTGGCTCACACCATCATCTCAACATAGGAAATAAATCCTAGGGAACCAAACTGGCATTATGAACCCCATCTCACACCTCTTTCCATCAGAGCAGCCAAGTCTCATTTTTTTGTAATTGTAAGTCTGGTTCATATAGAACTAAAATGTCAAAAATTCCTTTAGTGCCTGCCAGTATGGCAACACAAATGATAATAAATGGTCCTTGGTCTAACTATATTTACCTGAAGATATTCATACAGATTAAACTAATTTTTTTCTAAAAAGTCATAAAGCGTAATAATTATTAATGAAAATTTACTTAGCTGTAGTGCAGAAGAAGGAAGGAGAAATATTTTTTTGTTATATAGCAACTGTCCTAAAGAGCATGAAGGACATGCAAAGGCACTTTAATATTAATAATAATGTTCAGTAACTGATTTTATTTTTTTCAGTAAATATGAAAAAACTAATCAAGTAATGATACATAAAGGCCAAATCAATTCATCGTGTCTATTCCAAACACGAGTGATTATATTAGAGAGTGACATGTGGAATGAATGTAGAAATGGGCAGCTTGAGGTTAAACAGCTGGGTCATTGTTAGTGGATGTTTTGTTGAATAGTTTTTCATTTAACAAGAGCAAGCAATAAAATTGGTAAATATGCAAAACTTACAAAGAAATAATGGAAATGTTGTTTTATGTGATCCAGAAATCTGCTATATATTAGTTTTTTAAATGCTGAAGAAACTTGAGACCAGCTTCAGGGTTGATATAAGCTGTAGTCCACATTCTCTTTTTGGGCTGACAGGTACAATACTTTTCTGATTTCAAGGCTTGCACAAACTAGCTGTGACTGCCCTTTAGAAAATACATATTTCTTTCGTCCAGTGTTAAACTCACAGTTCCCCACAAGTGCAACTCTCCTGACTCCCACAATCTACAGTTAATCAATCATATCATAGTGTTGCCTATGAAATTAAAGGGGTGACACCCTCCCCTTTAGTAGTGGAAGCTTTAGCACCCAATTTGAGGTGTGTAGGATTTCATTAAATAAAGGGTATATCTGCAAAGAGGCTTTTTAGTTGTGTGGAAGTGAAAATGAAAAGATTTTCCCAGCACTGCCTGTTTAGTGTACCTGCATCAAACAACACATCTGTGCTGTGACTGCTGGAAACATCCAGCTGGTGATCTGTTAATGTTCACAACTCCTACAGTTCAGTGGTACAAACCTTTTGAAACATTCACAGTGCCAAGTGGTTATTTAATAATGGAACAGTCAATGATTAGCACAAAAAGACCCATTCTCTGAAATTACTTCTTTCTAAAAAAAGAAAAATAAATCCATAAAAGTAAATTTCATGTTTCTTGTGTGCCCAACAGTGCAAGTGCTTGTTTAAAAACTTTCACATTTTCCACAATTACATTTCCCTTTTACTTCTGATTTTGGATTTTACATCTGACTTCTGAAAGAGAATATCAGAATCTTTCAAACAAAGCATTTTTCTTCATAAGGAAATTGAAGGCATACATTTCAAATGTCTGCAAAACTTCATAATTTTTTTTTAATCAGCTTTACTTTGTACCCAATTGCCTGAAAAGTTCCAAACTTCCTCTAGGCCGTAATAATAAATTATCTACCACCTTCAGTTCAGTACAGACCTGAAGCTGAAGCTGTGCAACCAAGAGATGGAACACTTGCATCACCAGTTCACCCTGAGGTGGGAAAAGAGGGAGGAACCTCAGTGGGGGAAGAGTAACAACCTCAAAAGCTATTACCAGAAAGGCCTGTTCCTGTTCACAGAATGCCAAGTATTCTGTGACAACAGCTGAAACTGTTAAACCCAGAGATTGCCTTCATTCAGAGGCATCCCTAACTGATGTGTTTTGTTGATCACTGTATTTCAAACAGAAGCTGCTTGGGAGAGTTCTCTGTGGTTTTTCATCCCCCATCCATCTTATGTGTGCTGTACTTTAAAGCATCAGTAGAGGTCAAAATAATAACTATAAGGTCTTCTGGCAGGTGATAAAGAAAGTCCAAGATGGCTACCAGAAAGATTTTACACTTCAATGCTCTTTAAGACTCCTTATTTTCTTATAGAAAGAGAACGCAGGATCTCAAGGTATGTACTTTCATGCTAGTAGAATTCTCTCATGGAAAAAATGCCTGTAACTCTGGCACTGCTCAAAAAAACATATTAAAATGAAATTATTTCCACCCCAAAGGCTAAGCTACTGCAAATATGTTCACAAAGAAATTGGTCATAGGAGTCACTGAATAATCTAGCAGAATAATACCAGGTAATGCAGTTGGTTCTTTCTTTAAGCGATAACTCTGTGTTAAGGTTTATGTGAGATGGAGAATGTATATCAGATTTCTGCCTGTCAACTTTTACAATAACCTTTCAAGATTAAATGGTTGCTTTTGGCCGAAGGAGTGTCACACTGAGGTTGATTTCATCCTCTGCTGGGGCAAATCCTTAATGGTTTATGTCACAAACCAAGGAAAGGTAATTTAAAAGATTCAAAGGCAGCTTCTAGAAAGCTACATTATCACTTAGACATCCATCTCATAACAAGATTGACTTGTATGGTTTTAAATGCACACCTTACAGTACATAATTTCAAAGCAAAGATTAATGATTTCAGACTGCCAAACTTAATTAAAGGTTGGAATAAATGCTCTCCATTAAAACTCATCAATCCAGTTGACTGAGATGGAAGAATTTCAGTCATGTCTTTTTTAATTGCCTATAGAAAGAACAGAAGAGTTAGCAAAGTTTAAACTGTTGAAACAGATAAACGGTGTCTAAATATTATGCAGGATATTAATCATATTAAAAGAGGAGTGCAGGTAATTTCCCAGCATATTTTTAACCTGAAGAGCCTCCTAAGTGTAACTGAAGTAACATGAGTAGAAGTCAATGGCATGTAGATAGATATGTTCATGTTTGTGTATCTCAGAAACTTCTGTAAGTATAAATTATTGCAGTGCACCAATTATTCCTGTCCCATACAAATGGACTAGATGCTGATAGTCCCATGTTTCCGATGAATATGATCACAGATAAAATTTCTTACGCCACTAAAATGAAGTACATACCAGCTCCACCAGCTCAACTGTTTACTCAGCAGCTTACAGGAGCAATTCAGCTCTTCAGTTTACATGATTTTTAAACCTTTGCTTCTTTATAATTTTCTGTGTTGTTGCTCTTCAACACCATGAGAGAATGACCAAGACTGAAATGATATCCTCCAGTCCTGTGTTCTTCTGTTATGATTTATCCCTTCTTTAACCAATGGTTTTTTTGTAAACCATTAACTGACCAAAATAATACGCTGGTCAAGGAAAGAAATGGATGAGGTTCAGAGGCTTCCTTCACATTAGCACATTTCAAAGGTGATGCAGCTTTGTCACTGGTTTCCTATGAAGGGATCATAACATGGGATTGACAGCCACTTCTAAATTCAGAAGTTAAATCATTAATCTGCAGATGATTCTGACATATATCAGGCAAGCTTATTACCTGGGTTTATTGTGGAACCTCATGGTTTCAATGACTTTAGCACAGTTTCTATTTGGAAATCCAGGCAACAATGGTGCTCCAGATCATAGAGAGCAAGTAAGTGGAAGAGGTGTTGCTGAGGACAACCTGTTGTGGCAGGGAATAGCGTCAGGGCCTGGCTCAGCAGGAAGGGACTGCTGGCTCAGCGGGGACCCCGCTGATCTCACCTGCTCTGCAGGGTCCGTCAGGTCAAGCTGCTGTCATGGCAGATGGCTAATTCTTTTCAACAGATTTGAAACAGCAATACTGTGGTTTAGATTATTTTTATAGTACTGTATAGAACCTCTTACAATGCAGGCAACATTTGTTATGAATTGCATAGTTGTTTTTTTTTTCAAGGATGTTTGTGGTGCTAGAAGGAACTTGCAATAAAGCAATTATTATGCTGGTTTTTTCTCATCCGTGTGATTACAGTACTGAAGAATTCAGCACAGTTTTATGGAAAGAAATTAAAAAATACAGAATTGTGTACTTAAAACATTATTAATCTATTAAACTCATTAGTATGCATAATTTTGCAATTTTTAGTCCAAAATAATGGAAAATCAGTATTCCATGTATCTTCCAGTTAACAGAAGTGATCAGTACAACATGTTGCAATATTGAAGAACTCTGGAGCAAGAAGCGAGACAAACTTTATGCAACAGCAAGCCAAACACAATTTTGAACCAATACACTTTGGTTGAAATACTTTATTAGCTAAGATTTTATATATATCCATGTGCTCTTGAGTCATCCTTTATAGAAATGCTATAGAAGAAAAATATATTTGATATCTTGGAAGGGGAAAAGACTATTCCCATATTTTAACTGTTCTTCCACTTCTGAATATCAGCCCCAAAGGGCTTCTCTGGATTACGTGGAGCATTGAAGTGCTTGGCTCACCTTGTTCTTTGGTTAAGTTCCTCTGAAAATCAGTGAAGTTGCATCAGTAATGAGTCAAATCAACTTTATTCAAGGTGATTATAATTTCCTGCAGCAACTGCATTTTCTTTGAAGAATTCTGCCAGTAACATGTGTAAACTCAAGACAAAATAAACTGTTCTGAACACACAGAGACATAAAGAAAAATACTTTTAAAAAGGCTTAATTGTTATGATGATGCCTCTGAGAAGCAAAAGGCAAAAAAAGAATGAAAATGAGCAAGTGAGAAAAAACAAGAAGTCTGTTACCTCACAGGAATATATTCTCTGTCATAGCAGAGTCTTGGCTTGCAGACAGCTTGGTTTTCCTTGAAGTTTTTTAACAATTTTCCTGCTGCTGTATTCATTCATCCTAGCCTAGAGTTTAAATTAAGGATTGGAGCAATCTGTAGTATCAACACAGGCTGGGGATGAACAGATCCAGAGCAGCCCTGCTGAGAGTGTCTTGGGGGTGCTGTGAGAGGCTGGACATGTCCCAGCCATGGCACTCACAGCCCAGAGAGCCAAACGTGTCCTGGGCTGCATCCAGAGTCCCGTGGGCAGCAGGGCCAGGGAGGGGATTCTGCCCCTCTGCTCTGCTCTGCTGAGACCCCACCTGCAGAGCTGCATCCAGCTCTGGGGTCCCAGTACAGAAAGGACATGGAGCTGTTGGAGAAAGTCCAGAGGAGGCCACCAGGATGGTGAGAGGAATGGAGCAGCTCTCATATGAACAATTTGGATTGCTCAGCCTGGAGGAGACACCAGGGGTAACCTAATTGCAGCCTTCCAGCCCCTAAAGTGGCCTACAAGAAAGATGGAGGGGCATTTTTACAAGGGCAGGTAGTGGCAGGGCAATAGTTAATGGCTTTAAACAAAAAGAGAATAGGTTTAGACTAGATATGAGGAGGAGATTGTTTACTGTGAAGGTGATGAGGTGCTGGAATAGGTTGCCCAGAGAAGCTGTGGATGCCCCATCCCTGGAAGTGTCCAAGGCTGGGTTCGATGTAGCTCTAAGCAACCTGGTCCAGTGAAGGCTGTCCCTGTCCATTGCAGGGGGGTTGGAGCTAGATGAGCTTGTCCCTTCTAGCTGTAACCATTCTATGATGGTATAATTTAAATGTTGGTGTAAGAAGCTATCAGTCTTTCCAAGAGTAATCTGAGACCTCAGTCTCGTTAGTCTATGCTGAGCCAGCTCCAATGGAAACAAATTGAACATGAACAACTACCTATGCATCTTCTTTTTTATTACTCACACCCACGACATTATCAGAATGGCATGCAAGTTTTAAAAGTCACAAGTGGGAATCTCTTCTGTTCTTTGTAGGTAGCAATCAATTACCTTTGATTTTATTTGTATATTTGACTTTAAAATAAATCAAAATAGATCCATAGTAGGAGCTTTAAATTTTGTACTGAAGCTGGGGTAGTGTGTGGCTGTTAATGGCTCTTCCTGCTGGCAATGACAACAGTCATTGAAGCACCAGAACAAAGCTTTGAGTGGAAGTCCTTATTCCAAAGGAAAAGGCAGTGATTCAGGTGGATTGGGTCATGCTCAGAAAGTGTTTTGGAGGACGGTGTCTTAGATTTCATTCTTGTGTCCAGCAGATCAGTGCCTACGGGGTTTATATGCTGTTTGCTTTATGAAAGGAAAGAGTCTCAGGGGAAAGCTAGCAAGCGGAACCAAAGAGTAAATTTCTGTCCTTACATGGATTGTTTGGATTGTTTTTTTGTTTCAATATCTCTGTCCTTCAGTTGTTTCTCTGTTAAGATTTCTACCTTACAGGGTTAGTATGGGAATTTAATGTATTGTATGAGCATTCATTTGGACAGTGAGAAATTTTCTACACACTCAGGTGGAAAGAAAAGACATACAGCCTGCAGCTAAAAACGAATATATCCCCTGTGACCAGTTATTTCAACACAGCATCATGGCTTATGACCCAGCTGGTCTGCTCCTACATCTCTACAACAATACTCCTGCAGTCCTGACAGGAATTTATTTCTTACTTACCTATTGAGAAATCCCAAGGCACAAGATGTTGTATCATTATAGTAATTACATTTTCCTCAGTGTTATTGAATGACATATTGTGATATATCAAGAGGCAACTGTGAATTTAACTTCAGTCATCACAGTACTTTGCCCAGTATGGTAGGTTTCCAGATGAACATTGTGAATGTAAGAATAAAGAGAAGTTTTACTAAATACAACACAGCATTATGCATACTTTGTCAGCATTAACTTTCAAAGCACATACAATTCTGCACTGGCTTGGGAAATCTTCAGGTATTCATTATTTACATATTCACTCTAATATTTAAGAATATATTGTTTGAAGATGGTTTCACAGGAGAAGACAATAATGATAATCATTTGTCAGAAGAATCAGACATCAAAATATGAAGCTTTCTCTTGCTTTCTGTTTAGTGTTTGATGCTACTAAATGCCTGTTTCTTGTGATTAACAGAACAGGTAAGCAACTTGCATGTTTATTCTGTTAGTAAGGCTATTTAACCTTACTTAATTTCAGAACATTATTTTCCCAGGTTTTGGAACATGATAACAACATGCAAAAGCAGAAGGTTTTGCTAATCATTAAAGAGGTGGCAGATTTTCACATTTATCCCTCAATCATTATATTGTCTTTTGCAAGATACTGCAAGGCTGGCATGTGAGGAGGAAGAAACAATGAAGACTGGCACAAATTCTGCTTTTTGTCTCACACACTTACCAGGGCAGTTAGCATAAGCAGAAATTCCCCTCTCTGAAGAAGACATTTTTCTTTGGGTATTTGTGAAAGAGTTTTAGTGCACCCTAACAAACAATAGCCTTCATGCAAAGTGTGTGGCTGATAAATGAAAATACTCTTCCCAGGCCTGCCATTCTTATTTCTAGAGTGGACGGACACTTGCTTCACTGGGTGCTCTGTCAGTGCCAGGCCCAATGTGCTCTTAGACAAAAAGTGGGTCTGTAGCAACTCTACATTGCAGTTTCAGCCCTTTGGCCTCTTGGTAAGTTGTGTCTTATGCTGGGTCTAGCATTTTTTAAGTCAGCCATCCTGGAGGGGTAAAAGAATGTGGATACCTTTTAGTTTTAGCTCCTGGGAAGGTGAGGAGGTCAAGTGCTTCAATTCCAAAACACTGCTATTGGTGTGCTGGAATGAGAATTGAGTGCAGTAGTGCCAAGTATTTTCAGTTATTATCAGCCTGCTCCCCAGAGGGGTAATGCAGTCTCCTTAAACTGAGAAAGAGGAAAGTTTTCTTCCCTCCTCTAAATAATTTGTTTGAAGTATCCTTATCTCTGTCTCTGTTAATCATATCATACAAAGTCTATGCTGATACTTCTTCAAGGTTAGGAGGCTAAAGTTAGGCAGTATGAAGACCTTGACAAATATTTTTTTCCCTGCTTTGTAATATGTTACTCCTTAAATGCAAAGCAAGGAGTACTTTTTCGCTGAGCAATTCTTCGTCTCATGGTTCGTGGATTACCACATTACCAGACCAGCAGCACAAGCAATGTGAATTGATTTTAGTGTGGTTTGGTGCATAAAGTTGCTTCTTGGAGTCATTCTTTTGGCCATATCTCTATGAGAAAGACCAACCAAAAGCAACACAAAGAATATGGCTGGTGTGTGCCAAGTGGAAATTTCCATGCATTTGACAAGGAGTCCCAATAACTGAGTGAACTGGTGTTATAGCTGCTTAAAGACACTGAATGAATAGCAGGACCTAAGAATGGCAAGATATTTAGATCCATGTCAACACTTGATACATTTGTGAATATATGAATATATAAGAATAAATGTGAAATGAGAGAAGCTATCCTACCTAGTCCATCCACTAAGTGAGGAGAATCCTGCCCTTCACTGTGTATTTACTGTTCTTACTCCAAGCCAGTCTGAAAGACTCCAGGAGATAAAATCAGAACATTGTTGAGCAGTCTTTCTGTATCTCAGCCAGGCTGTTCCCCTTGACTCCAAGACATTATTTCTCATCTATTCGTTTTATGCCTTTTTTATCACATAGAAATATCTGCTCCTTTCACAGAAGGAAAGAGGTCATTTTGTCTCCTTTGTTTTACATTCCATAGTGCTTTTTTTTTCCTCAAGTTTTTTTCTGTGATATGGTATCTTTAAAATCAATGACCATTTTACTTACTTTCAAGTTAACAGAACAGCACATCATATGCCATTGCAAGTACCAGCCTGTGTAAGGATCTGCCTTAGGCAGTCTGGAAGTGCGTGCTTGGCTGTATTCCTGCTTCCTAGGTGTATTTTCAGACGTTGAGAAAACTTAACAACTGATGAGTAACATATCATAGGGGTAGTCCATTTTGGAGTCATACTTCTCACTCTACATTGACATTGGATCAGAACCCTCGCTCACCAATACTTATAAGTTGGCAGTAACTACTCTGAAATGAATGAGTCATAGTCAGATGGAAGAAAGAGGACAAGCAGACAAAGTGTATTTTCAAAAGCCAACTTCTGCATATGTGTGTATTCCAGAACAAAGCATCTTTCAGATGTTGGGTGGAAAGTAGTTGCAATTCAGT
This sequence comes from Prinia subflava, assembly GCF_021018805.1. Classification (NCBI taxonomy): domain Eukaryota; kingdom Metazoa; phylum Chordata; class Aves; order Passeriformes; family Cisticolidae; genus Prinia; species Prinia subflava. Next base: position 25,551,695 of record NC_086253.1, read on the forward strand.
GTATCATTCCCAAATCTCCTCTTTTCCCTGTATTTTTGTTCCTTACAGCACAGCCCTACTGGTTTTTTTATACTATAAGTAATACTTTATTAATTCTGTTTTCATGCCTGTTCTTACATCTAAACAATCCTACCTAAATGTACCTGCAGCCTGTTTATTTTAATACAAGACTTCCTGCATTCACTCAACTTTCTAGTTGACATCCTGGAAAATTATACATATTAAACTTGTTTGTGAAAAGAATTAGGATTAAAGAGCTTCAAGATACTCTGCTGGCATGAATTATTTCTCAACAAGTTCTTAGGTACTCTGACTGAAGTAAGTTTGAAACCAACATCTTTGAAATAAGGATGTAGATAAAAGGCTTTGACCACTTAGCATAGGCATTATTACAGACCTGAAACAATCAAATTCCTGGAGAGAGTATATTTTCCACAGTACGAATTCTAGTAGATAGGCAACTTCTATATTGCTTTCCACATCACTGCCAAGAATGTATTTTTATGCAAGGCTGAGTGAAGATATGTTACAGTAAGATAAGTAAACAGGTTTTTTTTAGTATCAGAAATCCAGCTCATTTTCTCATGGTTGGGTTTTCCATTGAATATGCAGCAGTAGGCTATCACCGAATGTTTTTTTCCCCTATTCAGTATCTTCTGACACATGAGATATGCACAAAGGGGCAGCAAAGCTGAAAGCTCACAGGGTGTCTGATTCATTGTCATAGAGGAGAGCAACAGAACACCTGCATGGCAGATGTGAAGGGGGACTTCTGGTATCTTCTAGAAAGATACCTGGCTGGAGTTTACTTATGGACCTGCTGAAATTAGCCTGCACTTTGAGAGTCGTTTAGATGGCATTCAACCATTTAGATGGTTTTTGTCTGATTCTGGGGAGAACATTGACATTTTGAAATGGCACTGGAAGCAAGAAAAGCAGATAGTGTGTGAGCCTTCAGTCCAGACATACCTTAGACCCAGGCCAAAGAACAGCACTTAAAAAGAAACCGAAACAGTCGTCTTCTCTCCAGCATGTTTCTGAATTTGGTGAGGGTGGGCAGTATGTTCCCCTGAAGTGGATTCTAAGCATCAAGCTAGAATATGTTCCTCCCCTTAGCAGGGAGGGATATAATACTTTGATAGCAGATATGGGCAATTTCTCAGTTCCTTTATAGTCGTGATACACCCAGACAGTCTTATTGACAATTTGAGTTCGGAGTCAAGTGATAAAAGTGTATCAGAGGATCAGTGAAATGTATTTCAAAAAGGTTCAGCAGAAAACATGTAAATAATATGATAATAATGTACCTAGAGCATGCCAGACTGAAATATAAATGCTAGATGGTGTATTGTATATAATCTGTAATAGTACAATCAAATTTTTAAAAATAACTACATTTTTCATTAAAGTAAAAGATTATTTCTGAGCAACAAAATCTCTCAGAAGAGATTAAACATTAAAAATTAAATATAGAACAATTGCTTTTTGGTCCGTCTCTCTTAACAGATTAAATCTCTACCATCTAGATACCTGTAAGCATAATATAATATAATGAGAAACACAAAATGCAATTTAACTTTATTTTTTAAATTTAATTTCCTTTTATAAAATGTTTTATTGTTTGTATTTAGATGAATGAGAAAAGATGGCCAAGAAATTTTCCTTTCACAAGAGAGCTCTCTGCATTCTGCTGTGCCATGGCTCCCATCTCTTGTTCTCATCTCTTGCTCTATCTCAAATGATAAAAAGCCAGAACTGCTGTTTCAAAAACCAGTGCTAGAGGTGCTTGCTTAAATAGCTCCATGATTAGGGATTTAAATACAAGGATTTTGGCAGAAGTATGGTGCAGGAAACACTAACTTGAAAAATGCTTCCTCAATTCCTGTATTTATTTCATGATTATTGTTAACATAAAGGTCCACAAAAGGCCTTGGTTATGCTAGGGACTTGGTATTAACACTGGAAAATGGGATGGAATAACCTAAAGTATCACTTTACTCTTCATTGTTAAACAAACAGAGCAAAAGCAAAATTCACAGAAATCTTTCCAAAGATGAGAATCAATCGTGTAGTGCTCTACCATGATTGTGAACAGATATTATCTTTGGAACTGAAACAAATTCCCAACTCTATAGCCTCCTTGCTCCAGAAAATGTTTTGTAAACCAGACAGTGCCAACAACTGAGCATGATATTAAACAATGCTGTGAAGTTTACTCTTAGCTTTCCCACTGTTGCTACACAAAGATACAAAATTTTTAAAATGTAATCAAAATACTGGGATTCAGTTTCTATATAATCAAAATATTATGACTATCTCCCTTTAGAATGTTCCATGGAAAATATCAATGGATTCCTTTGGTGAACTAAATAGTAAATGAAAACACAACTCAGTGCAGGAATCCAAATTTTATCCTGAAGATTTTATAAACCATTCTTCCTGTACCTGTGGCACCATTGTTTCTTTATGTTTTCAAATGGGTATTACTGGTTTTCTTGTATGTTCCTTTGGAGTCTTCTTCACTTGGCATTTGCTGCTAACAAATAGTCAGTGTACAAAAATCTGTTTTAAAAAATACTTCAAAACCCATTAGTCCATCCCTTGATTTCCACTATAAGTATTTGCATCTGTTGGAATACAATAGTTGACCAGCAGCAGGAGTTGAGCAGCAGAACTGTGTGTATATTGCACTCTCCAAGCAAAACAACCTTTAAAAATAAGATACTTGAAAAAAAAATCACTTTCAAAAGAGGTTTAAATGCCTGGCCACAGTTATTTAAACATTTACCTAGTCAAAATTATGAATCAGGCAAAGAAATGTTGTCTGGTAACAAAAAACTGCACAGGACAATGATCAAGGACATCGTATCTGAAGTTGTTAGGGATCATGTGAAAGGCAGTGGTATTCTTCCCTGAACCAAGACTAGAAAGGAAAGCTGTGCTTTGGCTATGATTCTAGAGAACCTGATTCAGTTCCTAAGGCAGATGTAGAGTTGCAGTTGCATTTTATGTAGTAATATTATTTTCTTTTGCTGAGGGTCTGAGCTTTTCAACATGACCAGTTGTAGCAACATCCATCAGATTTACTACTAAAGGATTGGATGATATTTTATGATACTTCTGATTTCATTTTAAAAGAGGAATTATCTAAATTAATTTCAAAGCATAAGAACTAGAGTCACAAAGAAGGATTTATTTCTCTGTATGATGTATTTCTGCATGTGTATTGTCATGTTTTATTTGGTGACTATGATTTGCTTCCAGCATTTTCAGATCATGGAGGAGTTTCTTTGAATGCTCATAATTCAAGTTCCTAATCACTTGAGAATTAATTTTTTTCTCACAGTTGGGGGGGAAAAGTGGTTAAGAGGATTATTTTATGAAAGAAAATACCTACAAATATGAATTTGTCATAAAAATTCTCTTCTATCCTATAGATCATAAGCCTGAGACTTAAACTAAAAATATCTACTGGACTTGCACACATTAGCAAAAAAACCAAATGAGGTTTTATGGAGTCTCCAAGTCTTTGACCATTCTGTCTTTTTTGTAAGTTTTGTAATCTGTAAAATGATTATAGAACAGCACGAAAAAAGCAAATTTGTTTTCACTAAGTCTGACGTTTGTCAAACCAGTGATACCATTTGTTTCTATGTTGAACTTCAGAGAGACAACTTTTTTTTTACTTTCTTTTCCATAATTCATCTATTCTGGAATGAAAACAACTGGAAACAATATCAAGTAAAATTCCTTCCTGAATTAAACCAAGGGGATGCTGGCCAACATGGACAGAGGAGGGCAAGATCTCTTGATACAGCACTTAGTCACAGTCTTATCTTGCATTTACTTTTAGTTCCTCTGGGAAGTTCTTCCAGTGTAGACTACTATTTGATTCAGAATATCTGAAAATACAGAAGATAGTATAATGACAAAGACTGGAGGGAAGGGCATGAAAGTGATTCAGAATTGCTTATAATTTTTGTAAATTTAGACATTTCAGAAATACTGAGCTTCTCTATCTCTACATTGCTGTAATTTTTTAGTTCCTTTCCCCATTATGTTGTTCTTGGTGAAACTGTAGCTTCATCTACTCCTTTTGCTCAGCTTGCAAAAAACTGTGCTTCTCCTGTATTACAGTGGTGTTGGAAGGTTAGTTGTGAAGAAGAAACAGAAGGAACATTTAAGACTTCAGTTTTTCAGGGGCATTCTTTAGTGATTGCCAGCAAGGTGAAGTATTATACAAATGAACACAAATAGCTCATAAAGGATAAATAAATAAATAAATAAATAAATAAATAAATAAATAAATCCCTATGACTGGTGGTTCCCCTTTGCAGTGCAGGATCTTGTCTGTCCATAATCATTCCAGAGTGCAGCCATTAAGTTCAACATTTTTTCTGTGTTCAAACCTGAGGAGTTTTCTAGCTGTCTGTAAATCTGCCATTGAGTAAAAAGCACCAATGGTATTATTCAATGTCTGTACAGGTCTTCTTATAACCTGCAACATAGATCAAGTCTTCCAGCATGCTTTTCTACATTAGAAACATCAGCATCTTTCAATACCTTTGATAGCCGAAGATATGATTATTAACCAATACCTTTTAAAGGTATTGAAGTAATTTGTTAAAGATGTCAGAGAGCAGTTGAAGTCATTTGTTAAAATGTGTCAGAGAATATTTGCTAACCGTCTAACCAATATCTCTTTGGAGCAAGTAGGAGGAGTTGCTCTCCTCTCTCTTTTCAGTATGATTGTTCAAAAATAATACAAAATTTAGTACAAACAGATGAAGAATCAAAGCACACTGTTTTCTCAACCAGTTTGAAGTCTCTAAATCTCTTCAGATTTAGCTCTGTCACTCATGTAGTGTTTGGACTGTAGTTCAGGCAGAGAGTAGGAACAGCAAAGACCAGTTCACAAATAGAAGGAGCTGTAATCAAGTTTCCAGTCCCATTCCCAATCTTATTCTAGTGGTAACAGCCTCAGCAGGACTTAATTCTCCAACATAAGTCAACAATAACTCCACTTATACCAGGGGTTTATACCAACAACAGAGAAATCAGTATCAGGTTTAAGAACAACAGTTAAAAAATACTGCCTTCTGTTGCATTTCAAAGGCTCACATAATGCTGATGCTCTTTGATGATGCTGTTTTTATTAATACAGCTATGAAACACTTAGGAGAAAAAAGGATACACACTTGGTATGCTTGAGATACTCTTTTCCTGGAAAGGTTTCTAAAGAAAATGGGATAAGGTCAGTACTTTAATATTCATAACCCAGTTAAGATGTATGGCAATATATCTGGGTAATGAAAATGTATAATCTGTTAACTGAAAAAAAAAAAAAGTGATTTCAGGTAAATTAGGTAAATATCTTAAAGTTTGAAAATTACATTTGTTGAAAAGAGAAGGATTATTTAAAACAAAATCATATTAACCAATCAACTGCATTTTTGAAAACCAATAAAAACTTCAAAGGGAAACTTTTATGACTCTCTGACTGGAAGAAAATCATACTGCCTTGACTAAAAAGAATAGAGGCAAAAAAAGGAAGTGATTACAGGCTGAGAATTTGTATTCCAAGTTTTAGTTGGGTGGTTGTATTGTAAACTCCTCAGATTCATTATGTTCACACTGCCAATAATTACTCTAATGTAGTAGAGGAGAATTGCTCTGATGTATTACTGATGGCTGGAAGTAATTATTTTAATTCAAAGAACTAATGACATTTACTAGTATTGCTGTGCTGCTTTATTGCAGCTTTGAAAATAGATGGGAATACTCAGTGGTGTGGCATTCTAAACAGACTAAAATTAGAGCCCTGTTCCCTGCTCTTTCCACTCTGTTGCGTGAGAGCAAATCTGAATAGCAGCACTTTGTGTCAGGCCTGCAGTGGTGCGATTGAGTGGGTGGAATGGCACCTTGAATTACAGACTCTGTAGCATATCTGGAGAATGTGAGGTATCCAAGACAATGACTGGTCACCCTGTGATGGAGTGTAAGATAATCATCAAGCTAATCCCTTTCCAGGGATTCCATGTTGTTCAGGATAGCATGAACACTCTAGTTTTAGTCTGGAAGCACAGAAGCCAGATCTTGCAGCACTGTGCCCAAAACAATTACTTGAGACTCAGCAGGGATTATTAATTTTGCCTTGGCATCCAGAAATACAGCTGTATCATTTCTCTTTCGGTACAGACCCGGGTCAGAAGCAGTTTAGGTTGCCTGTACCAAGACTCGCAGCAGAAGGGTCACATGCACGAAATTAAAGGATGGGGTCAGCTCACTCAACCTAGCCTAGCCAGACAGAAGTTGTCTCCCTAACTGAATGCTCATGGTGTGGCCATGCAAACCAGACGTTTGTCACAGAGGAGAAAGGTACAGTACTATTGTCTTTTTTGGCTGCCTTTGGGCTTGAGCAGTTGTGCAAAACACAATTTCCGTGTTCTAGAGTAACTGATTTCAGGCCTCCTTAGGGAATGATCTGAACAAAGCTATCCTGGTGCAGTGCTAAGTTGCTCTCATAGAAGCAATTGCATGGTTTTGAGTAAGAAAACATGAGGTGTAACATATCTGAGGTCCTGCCCTACTTCCATAAATGCCTAATATTAAAACCACACTGGTACCAGATTAAAATGTTTGCATGAATTCTGGTGGGAATTCTCTTTGCCCAGGAGTTAAGCAGAAATCCAGCGAACTTACAAAGTAGGTGTATGAAAACTGACAATTAAAATCTTCTTTCATTGCCTTGGCAAAGAGTAAGGACTGGACATATTCCTCTGTCAAGGGGGGCTTCTTCCCCTATCTAGAAATCCATGTAGGTCTTTGCAAGAACCTATATTACAAATTTTTAGTACATAACATTTACGTGATCACATTTTCAGCAGAGTTAAGAATAACAAAGAAGTTAAACCATAAAGATAAATTTTATTAAGAGAAACAATATATTTCTCTGGATTTTCTACAATGAAATTGTAAAAGTTCCCTAGAAAAATAAAAGTAGCCTGCATACAAGATTATTTGGATATTGGAAGTCTCTCTGTACCAAATGTGCAGACAGGCTTTATTTTTCCAATGACGAATTTCTTAATATGAAGTCCCTTCTCAAAGGTATTAAAATCTTGCAGCAATACTGCAGTAGCCACAAGGATTATAAACCGGAATCTGTCTAGTCATAAATAATTTGTTAGCTTTCTCTAGTCTTGCAGCAAATTCATCATCAGAATACATGGTGTGTGTAATTCCAACTGAAATACACACCAGACAGCTCTGCATGAGTGGTTGTACTGGGAATTACAGACTGGAGCACATGCGGCATCCTGCTCCTTTGTGACTACATGTGCTAAAAATGGGTGTGAGGCAGGAAGTCAGTAGCTCCCACTGCATCACCACATGATTCCCAGCTGCTGGTGCAATGTATGGGAACATAACAGTTATTCCTTACTGGCTTGTGGTTCCCGGACAGAACAAGTTAAAACAGCTCTGAAAGCTGTGATTAGTGATGGCAAAGGCTCAAGCAAAATAAGCAATTACCTAAACTAAGCAAATGCTGGACACAGAAAATGTGTAGGGGTAAACAAGAGGGAAATCCTGAAGTTCTCCCAGCAGTGACCCCAACTCTAGTCCAGTTTCAAGCCCTGTCCCTGAAACAACTCATTCAAGTGCCCTCTCCCCGTGCATCCCTGAAGGCAATTTCCTCTTGCAATGCACCCCTGGTTCTGCTGTGCTTGCCAGCCCCGACACTGAAGGAAAAGGCTGAGCAGTTAAAGCTGCTTTGGTGGGAGGCAGAGGCAGCTGGCAACCTTCTCCTCACATTCCTCCAGACAGCCAGGAATGGTGTGGGTACTTGAGCTCTGTATTGGCAGGGAAAGCAGCTGCTTTAGATGTAACTGAATACACAAACAAACACAAAAGTGTCAGGAAATGTAGCTCATTAGGCCTTTGCTTCCAACCCACACAGGTAGATGGTGCCTGACAGAGCCACACTCTTGTCACTGTGAAACTAAATTTTGTCAAAATTAGTGAGTTATTTTATCTTATCCTCAAGGCAGTAAATTTATTTGTTTGTACTAATACAAAACCTGCAGCCCACTGAGTATATGAGTGTATACGAACCAGCTCATGCTGCATCTTACATGTACTTTTCACAACAGAAGGCTACAGATACTGACACAGCCTGCTTTGCCACAAGGAGAATCTGTTTGCTGTCATTGCACATGTCCTGCACAATTTACAAGATGTGATCTCACTGTGCCGAATCCATAAGGACCAAGGAGCACTTACATGTGAAATAAGCTTAAGGGTCCTACGCTTCATACAGCCTACCCTCTAACTCCAGTGGTCTTCTCATACTGTTTGTGGCTAATATAAGGGTTAACTGTGAAGGAACAAGACTACTCTCAAATTCAGCCTAGAAGAGTTACTTCAGTTTGCAAAAAGGAAATTTGCAAAGGAATCTAGACCCTGAACTGATCCTTCCATCTGCAATCCCAGAAAAGCAGCATATGTCTAGACAGTTAGGCTTGGATTAAAATGGAGAATTTTCTGCAGCTATTGATGATGTAAAAAATAGTTTTATTTTTTACATTAGCTGTCTCATATTTTCTGCTACCTGACAAAACCTTTTCAGATTATTCAAGGGCAATTTTGAAGGCCTAAAATGTATAAACTAAACTGCTCACCTACTATGAGCCTTGTTTGTGTTCTACCAAGGCAGAAATTTTTGGATCAAAGCACAGCCCCCATAGGCATTAGGAATCTGGTTCAAATAATAATCTAAGCTCATTTTTACTGCCATACAGAAAGAAGTGTCTGTCCAGCAAGTTATCAATCAATTTATTGTAATTTTAAAATGTATGAAATATCTATCAATGGTATGATGAAAAATTCTTCTACTCTTAAGTGAAATAAAATATAAAGAGAAAAAATGATTTATTAAATGAGGGGCACAATTTATGTGAGATAATGAGCAAGGGGAAAATCAAGAATAAGCAATAAAATACATCAATAAGCTAGGGTAGTTGAATCAGTTGCAAATGTTACTGGACATTTTTCTCGATCCCAATCTGAAGCAGAGTGAGTGGCTGTAGCAAAGCCATTATTTGGAGATAATCTCCAGTTCCGTATTTGCCATCTGGAAATGGCATGACAGAAACACACTGATGTGCATTTAAACACATACCAACTCTCAGTGGTCCCAGTTACATAGAAGTATAAAGCAATTAAAGCCTCCTGAAAAGAAATAATGTTATTTATTGCAGCTAATTTCATGCCTCCTTATTACATGCAGTGCTTCTTAAAACTACAGCCTTGGTGTGCCCCATCCCTGTGCTGGGAGGAGGCATTTCATGCCATGGCTTCAAGTCCCGCTGGTCCTAATGCTGCAGCCAGGGAATGAACAGGAGCACGTGCACTTGACTTCTCAAGCATGGAAATGGAGGCAGGAAGATAGAACAAATCATAGTAATTTCAGATGTTGTCAGGCTTAATTTGTAGACCTAATTTGTGTAATTAAGTTATAGGAGCACTAGGTCTTAGGGCTATCTGATGCTGTCAGACTTGCTCTACTGAGTTAAAAAAATAAGATTCTGTTTTTCTGTGTACATTTCAAATTAAAATTACTTTCAGCTGAAGAAAACATCATCATTGAAGGTTTATGGGGCTGAAACTTGAAGGCATGGTGGCAGTTAACAGTCTCACAATAATGAATTTTAAAAAGGCAGAAACTATGTAATTTTCTGTTAAAAAAGGTATGTCAAATAAACAACATAAAAAGAACTATACTAATCAAGATACGTTTGATAGGAAAAAATGCTGCACCTTACTGCCCACTGTACTAGTGTAAGTAATATTACAGTTATTAATGTTAATATTGCAATCAGCAATACTTAGGCTTTTTTGTGGAAAAACCTTCAAAAACAGGGAGGTATGTTCATTTTTGCATGAAAAAGCCAGGTTCCCTGAGTTCAGTTCCTATCTGGATGAAATAGACTATGTGCAGATGTGTTATCACAAGGAGTTTCTTTGAAATAGTTTGATAATGAATGAAGCATTTGCTGGAAAAGAACAATAGGAGAAGTTCCATGTTAGAAATATACCATTTTTTCTGAACTTGTCTTCTTTTGTTACCAAGTACTTCATCATGGATTTTCCTAGGAGTAAGAGTGTCCCAAAAATCTTTAAGTCTCTACTTCTGACAGGTTTTGCTCCTTCTCCTATCAAGATCCTCTGGTTGCTCATAGACTAGCATTTCTGAAAGACTTTTAAAAATTTTTACCATCTTCCAGTATAGTTCACAGGGCCAATAGTAGCGTTTCCAATTAATTAATCTGTGAATGAGAGCAGCTTCCATGACATGGTCTTATGTTTTGCTCTAACCTTTGTGCTCAGTTCACTTTGCTCAGCAATTAACTGTTAGCAAAAATTTTATCTTGGCTCCAGCCTCTGTTTTCATGTTTAGCTGATATATAAGGCGGTAAAAATAATAAAAAAAAAAATCAGATGTAAATGATGAGTAATCAACTTGAAACAAGTAGGTTCAATACCTATGCTTCATTTGATAAAGCAATGTCTGCAGCCCCCTCCTCTAGGTCCTGAAACACTTCCTTTTTCTTCCATCATTTTTACTCCCCCTGTACCTTTTTTTTTCTACCATGCCCCCTTTTTTTCTCCCTGTGATGCTCAATCTTCACACAGAGCTTGGCAGCTTTCTTCATTTGCACTCTGGCTGGCCAGCCAGTATGCTGAACAGCACAGTGGGCATCTTAACAGCTGTCCACTTTCATATGCCACATACTGTGCATAGCATACCATAATAGATAAGATTTATTGAATGTTTAACTGGAAATCAGGCACTAATCAAATAATCAAGCTCTGCTGTTTAGAGCCATTTCCAGCATGAGTGCTCTACTCACATGTCCTGCCAAGGGTTTGATCTGAAATCGTTCCAGTTATTAAGTTGATCCACTGCCTTAGGCACTTAGAGCCAGTGAAGGGCAAGAGAGCAAGTACCAAAGAGAGACACAAACATCTTTACATAGAGGGAAAAAACATGTGCAAGGTGTTAATCAAACAGTAGGTAGTAGCTCTGACTCAAAAGACTTCATAATCTAAGTTATGAGTCTTAATACTCTGATAAAGGAAACAAGCCAAAACAAAAGCAAGGTGTGAAAAAACAAATTTTTTTCTTCTCCACTGCCCATTGTCCTGAGTTCATTACAGGTGTCCCCTGTTATCATCAGATTGAAAGACTGTGTGTCCTGGTAAAGGAGGTTGAAGAAGTTGTCTGTAGGAAGTTTTCCACAGTTAGGAGAGGTAATGGAGGAAAATAAAGGTTTTGGGGGTGTGTAGGGAATCTCAAAAACAAGACTTCAGCTGAGGATGACCTGCAGCTCTGGTAACAGGATAATTTGAATCAGAGAGATCACTCTGTTTGTGTTTAGGACACTTTCTTTAGATGCTATTAACATTTGCTAATGGGATGTTAGGAATTGGCATGAGTAGGCATTTGAGTAATTGTAAAATAAATTAATGTACTTCAAAACTATGTTACCTTTCGCCTGGCCTCTTACCAAATACTGATAATGAAATAATGCAGCTAGGCATATTGGCATAATTCCAGAGAAGCCTGAGAAGGTGTCCCACGGTCCATTTCCTTGAATGTTGCATGTGTCAGTGATGCTATAGTACCTACAGAGCACATGTGGTTAATAGGTACTTGGAAACTGACAGTGACTGATTCCCTGTAACACCCTGAAGGAACTGATGTAAAACTGATGTAAAAAATATCCTCGGTATTAGAAAGTTTTCCCCTTGCTCACTGACATCTCCCTTGTTGCATTCTAAGCCCATCCTGTCTTGACTTAGCAGGTCAAAAAGTCAGCAACAAGTGAATCCAGCAATAGTCTTTTGGGGATTTGAAGACTGATCCATCTTATCCCCTATATGTCTCCTCAGTACTATGTTAAATACAAGCTGTTGCAGATTCTCCTTCTCTTTACACATCCCACTGGAGCATATGTCACTTTTCCTTCTGCAACAGCTTGACAGTAGTCCACATTCACTTCGTAAGCTACAGATCATTTTGCTCAGAGCTGCTTTTTATTCCCTGTCCTGTATATATAAACATTCAGTGTGTATATATATATATATATACATATACAGGATAGGGGATACTGTACACAGTATTACTGTTGAGTATAGAAATTGAATGTGTCATTAACTGAATCACATCACACTTTTTTCAGACTGGTTTTTCAGTATCAAGATCTTGACACAAATACAAGATATTTAAAGGAAAAGACAGAGCAGAATCTTTTCTGTCATTACAGTCATTGATTTTTCTATTACAGACAGAAATTTAAACAATTCCCCCCCACAAAAAAAAAATCCACCAAAAAAAATGCTGTCACAAAACATGTTTAAGGTTGAATTCACAACTGTTGTGACAGATTTCTATCTTAAAATTTGTTTACAACATTCTTATAGATAGTGACAATTTCCAGTAACATTTTCTACCATAGAAAGTATGCTGAAAACCCACAAAATAAAGCCAGAATGGGAACTCAGTCTCTCCGTGTCTCTGATAGTTTACAAGTTAATATCAAGTAACCTAAAGTAACCATGAGAAAGTCACAACATAATATTTTACTACTGCATTTAGGCACTTCAAAACATGAAATTCTTTTTTAATTTTTTTGAGATGTGATGTCTATCAGCTTCTAGGAGCCATAGAGAAAGTTCAGCTTGTTGAAATTCTTGTACTGTAACAGAGTCCAAGAGAAATCATCCCGCTCATAACACATCATATTAGAGATAATTATTGAAGCAAGAGATGCTGCACTCTTTCTGCTTATAACAAAGGATGGAAAGTAATTTAAAAGGGTAATACAGGAATCAGCACAGTATTTTTTCTGTGTAATATTTAGGATAATGTGTCCAACTCCCTTTTTGCAGTATTCCAGCATACACATCAAAATACTACAAGGAGTAAAACAATAAACAAAGATTGGAATTTCCAAATTCCAACTCCAAATGCCATTGGAAACAATAGGGTACTTGCATTATCTCAAAATAAATGTGATTAGTAGGCAAAGATTAGACAGAAAAGTTAAGGCCTTAAATCAGTCTCGCTGAATATCTGTAATCCTGTAGCATTCAAAATCAGTCCATCCAGAATCAAATAATCTGTCAGAGATCTGTTTAGAGGTATATTGAAGCAGCACTAGTCAAAATCAAGAATATCTCCACTTATTCTTTTCATATTTTAATACTGAGCCATAGTAAGGGTTCTTCACCTCAAAAAGAAAAAATTATAGATCATAGTCACCTTCTGCTGCAAAAGATGGAGAGCAGCTTATAGGCATGGAAATCAACACAGATCATTCTCCATTCTTTCCCAATCTGTACAAGAAAGAAGGAAGGAAGTTGAGCAACAACAGCTCCCACAAATGCTGCCCCATCTCTGAACTCAAGCAACTTATGGTAACTTACACAAAAAACAAATCCACAGCCCTCACCTAGCAGGTAGGGCAAGAAAAACCTGGACTGGCATGATGTAATACCTGCCAAGGATGCTACTGCTCAGAAGATATGCAGTATACAGAAGATATGCAATACTAAGTACTGCAAAATCTGTGAAGACCAACTGTGGTGTATACATGACATCCATGACAGGATGGATTTATAAAAGACAGCTCTGAGAAGTTGCTAGGTAACAGTGTCTTGTCCTCACAACTGCTGAGTGCTGATCATCTGTTCTCATGATGCTCTGCTGCATTCTCTTGTCCTTGCTCAAAATTAGTGTGTATACAGATTTTTAAATAAAAGTAGATCTGAGATGGTCTCTCTAATTTACAAAATGTTTCCTTTGCCAGCCTTTTAAAAGTTTGCCTAATTCATCATGCTTACACCAAATGCAACTCTTCATATTTCTGGGAAATTACTGCCCGGTCCTCTTTCTGACAGACCAGTAAGGAAATTTTACAGCAGAAAGCTCACCCCTCTGCCTGATTTTATTAAGAGAACACATGACATACAATATTGCATTCAAAGTACACGTTCAGTATGGTGTCAACTCAAAAAAAAAAGTATTCCAGCAACACATACAGGAAAGTAACTTTTGAATTTTAAGGATATCTGAGAAAAAACTAGTTCTGCACCAGGACTCTCAGAAGACCTGAAATAGCCTAGGGGAACAAAGATGGTAGCACCAAAACAAATCCAACTAAAAATCAAGTTCCCCACAGCCTGTTGTAATTAATAAAACACATCTGCTGCAGACATAACATCACTGGGATTTGTATGATTGAATGTGACAGCCAAGGAACTCCGACACTAGCAGTGGCTTTGCTTGGGCTTTGTTTTTTTCCAAGCATGTTAACGTGGCTTAGCCATTCCTCTGCTTCATTTCACTGTGGCATTTTGCCCTTCCTGTTGTTTTTTAAAAGCAGAGTGAGCAATACATTATAGATCATTGTCAAGCAGAGTTAGAAATTCAAAGCTAAGGTGTCACTCTCTGAGGAGTGAGCTGGTACAGCAGCTCCCTGGGGCCTCAGGTCTGAGGTGAGCACAAGGCCTCTAAAGGAACAGCTTAGCTGCCCCGTCTGCTCATTGTCACTCATTTTACTCCCCAGCAGTGCAGGCAAAAGCCATGAAAACCTGGCAGCAAGAGCCCAAGGGAAAAAAAAAACAACAGAACTCCCTTTACTATGCAGAAAGCTCTCGAAGGACATGTACCTTTGGTCAGATCCATTATAATAGGAGCTATAACTCCAACTGGTACTTCAAGTGATCCCAGACTGCCCAATAACGGTGTCCTGCTTCTGGCAGTTTTGATCAATTCCAGTCAGGAGAGTTATTAGCTTAATAAATTCTGTTCACCCAGAAGCCAAATGTTCTCAAAAACAGCCTTTGGGAGGTAATCATTGCATTCTTCTGCTGGATTTCTTATTTTTTAGTGTATTGCCCTAAGCATTCTTTGTACTATCTAGAAGTAATGGCTCCACGTTAGAGACTCTGAAGGCAAACAAGGGTTTTTAAGGTTGCCTTACACCCTTTCCAGCAAATGCCACAATTCAAGTGCATCTGAAACCCTCCTCACTCATGGTATAGTATACTCTTCCCAAGTAGGCCAGAGACTTGCTTTTTCACCAAGGTTAGAGCTTCACATTCAATAGGTGCCATGACCTCAAGCTAGGCTGTACAGTACACCTGTGACAGAAGCCCTCCTCCACCCAGGACACCCAGTGTGCCTCTGAAGGCAGAGCCTTCCAACTCTGCCAGGATTATTCTGTTTGAATAATTCATCTCATCCTACTGCCAGTGATGTTTGCTGTTTGGGGACCTAGTTCATTGAAATTCCTTCATAACGTAGGCACTTAGTATGTGAAATAAAAGGCAATAGCACATCTGACCACTACTAAACCATAAAATTTTCCTTGAAATTTTTGTTAAGTTCAACCTTTTCAGGCACAAAATGGATTTTGATGCTGACTTCAGCCTCTTAGCCCCTGCAAATTCCCTTTTCAGTGCACAATGCAACTTAATTTCAGCATCTTTCTGAGCACATAATACTTTCAGAAATAGTCTCTTTACCCCTTTCCAGTTCTTCAGAGTACACCTGAATTCACAACTTACCAAATGTTGCTTCCTTAGATGTTGCATCTTTTATAACCAGTCACACTCAGTCAGTCTTTCAGGACATTCTGGGATATGCCTTCACCTCTTTGTGCCACTACAACACATTTCCCCATTCCAGTCTGCAATACCTTGGTCAGCTGCCTACAGGCACACCAACCACATCTTTTCATCCTCAAGGAAACACTGTATTTTCTAGAAGCTGTTGTTACATAGTTCAGAAATCTGTCTTCTGTCTATGTTTGAATCTGTTCCTTCTTCTCACAAAAGCTTCTGTTACAACCAAAAAAAAAATTACTCATCAGATTTCTTTTTTTAATCTGAAGCTTTGGTAGAAGTGATACTGGACAAAAGGAAGAGTTCAGAGAAAACAGACTTTTTATACACATATCACAGCTGTAGATCTCCTCTGATTCTCTCTGCTGCCATAGTGCTCTTTTTTTCATTATTGTATTACATGAGCTGCCATCAGCAGCCAGTCTTGGGTTAGGTTCAGCTGTGAGCTATTTAGAACACTAGTCTTGAAATAATTTGTTTCTAACCAGTGATTTCACTTATCCCAGCTGCTGTAAGTACTATCCAACTCCCCATTTCTCTTTTGTAGATAGTTTTGAAGACATTTCAAATCCTAAATCCCTAATTTGCTACTGTTGGCTAAATGCTGTGCATTAAGGTCTTCTTCAGTGACTACTACTGGCTTCTCAAAACTTCCCTCTTCATAACCCTACAAATTACTAGAACCATCATTTTGATATTTGTTACCTGATTAGCACTAGATTTATTCTTCCTTGTAGTCATCTCAATGCCAAAGTAGTCAGTACAGTTCTTTATTGCCACAGATCTTTACCTATTAACCTTGCTAGAAAGCACCATAAAAATGACACTTGACAATATAAGCTGGATGCCATGTGTGTGACTGCATTCCACGTGGAAAAAAAATCCAGTCATTTTGTTATTTTTAAACTGGTTTGAAATAAGTGTCTACAATTTTGCAGTAAACAGAATAATATCATTAAGCTCCCTTTCAGCATGAGACGTGAGTTTAGTTCATATCGTATTTCTGTTTGGAGCTGATTGTCTCTATATAAAGATCCACATCAGAATGGATCATCCAAAGCTTCCTAGACACACACATGAATGCTTGTTTTTAACCGCCTGTGTTGTGTGGCACAACTACGTCATTTTCAACAGACAGACATCAAAATCAGAACCAAAATGACGATGCAGATTACTATCATTCTACCTGAGCCACAGAAATTATATATAGAGAGGTCAAGGCTAAATATCTGGGACTCCAGGAAGTGTTTTAGCTAGTTGAACTCACCAGAAGCCCAGTGTGCCCCTTCAGTGACTGCCTCTGCCACAGAACTTCTGAACCAAAGTGTTCGTAAAGTGCAAAAGTGGGAAGCAGGAGACAAGCACAGAAATTTCACTGAGAAGTTAAACAAAACACTTGCAAAAAAAAAAAGGTTTACAAGATTCTCCTTTTTTTCCTAAAGAATGGATGCCTGAAAATTTCCCTTGCGTATAACAGATACCTGTTAATACCATATGCCAGCTCAAAGTCCCCAGAGCACATCACATATTTGTTTATTTGCCTTC
Source organism: Prinia subflava (assembly GCF_021018805.1). Classification (NCBI taxonomy): domain Eukaryota; kingdom Metazoa; phylum Chordata; class Aves; order Passeriformes; family Cisticolidae; genus Prinia; species Prinia subflava. Next base: position 25,568,933 of record NC_086253.1, read on the forward strand.
ATTTCTCACTTCTAGCTGACTGTGACTGTAAGGGAAAAGGTATATTACTGTTCATGAGATTGTCTACTTTATCCCCTCTCTTTAAAACTGGTTGTTTGTTCACTCATTGAAACTAAGTGCAGCAGCCGAGCTATCAGATGTGGAAAGCCAATTCTCTCGCAAAACATTTATAGAGTAATAAGGCAGAAAGCAGCTAATGCAGCATGCAATGTGCTAGCAGAATGTGTGAAGCACTACAGCTTAGATAAAACCATTTGAGTCTAATTCACCTTTTGCATGATCTCAGTAAACATTTCGATCTACTGAATAAACGTGTATTGGTGAAGGGTGATTGCATAAGTCAGAAAAGCCAAATTCTCCTCAGTAGACATTGAAGCTGCATAAACACACAGGATTTAAACCACCTAAAACCTGCAAAATTTTCAAAAACTCTACATTGGTAAAAATCACAGAATTGTTGAGGTTGGAAGGGATCCTTAGAGGTAATTTGGTCCAAGCCCTCTGCTCCAGCAGAGCCACTGGAAATGTGTTGTTCAGCTTTTCAATATCTCCAAGAATTGAGACTCCATGAGCTCTCTTGGTAACCTGTACCAGTGTTCAGTCACCCCTCACAGTGAAAAGGATGTTTCTTGAAATTCAGGAGAAACTTAATGTGTTTCAGTTTGTGCCTGCTCACTCTTCTCATGTCATTGGGCACCACTAGAAACAGGCTGGTTCTGTCCTCTTTGCACAATCCCTTCAGGCATTTACAGACGTGAATGAGATTGCTCCTGAGCTTTCTCTTCTCCAAGCTAAACAGTCATAGCTCTCATAGCCTTCCCTCATAGGAGAGGTGCTCTTGTCCCTTAAACACCTTTGTGGCCCTTTATCTGAACTCGCTTCAGTAGTTCCATGTGTGTTTCATTCTGAGGAACCTACAACTGGACACAGGATCCAGCTTTGGTCTTGCCAGGGCTGAGTAGAGAAATTATCACCTTCACCAACCTGCTAGCAACATGTTGTCAACAAGCACAGCCCAAGGTACTATTAACCTTCTTTGCCACTGGGGCACATTTCTGGCTCATGTTCAGGCTCCTTTCCAGGTGAGTGTCCACCAGTATATACCAGAATAGTGGTGTTCTTCCCCAGAGGCAGGAATTTACATTTCCTCAAATATGTGTGTATATATGTGTGTGTGTGTATAGATATATTTTTTTCCCCTCTGTGATTTCCATCAAGGAATTGCAAATTTCTTAACCAAATGTTAATTTTCTCCTCTAGGGTAGCTGCAGGGAGTGTTTTAAGTAATAAATACTAATTGAGTTGAGAGTAGCTACTATATCTGAACTACTTGAAAGGATGAAAGGCAATTTCCCTCCTAAGCAATCCAAAAATCACTTGGGATTGCAAGTCTACCAAAATTTCAAGCAGAAATGTACTAAAAGCCTTCAGAGGAGCCACATGCTTGCAGTTCCCCAGGCAATGACAAATATACTTTGCCTTGGTTCTGAATCAAAAAAAGGTCTCAAAAATATACTCAGTATAAAGACACTATTTCTAGTGCCAGAGCTATAGCTTTCCAAAGGATTCATCTGCTATATTGTCATAGATGGTAGGTTAAAAGGATGCCTTCAGTAGTTGAGTTCCAGACCCTCTTTCTAGGCTGAAGACACTATGCTATCTTTTCTCTCCAGTTCCCAAAGTCTACACATTCCTAATTTGAAAAAGGCTTGCAAAATTAGCAGCAAAGGAAACATTATGCTGATTTATTTTTCATTTCTCTTCCTTTCTGCTTTTCAAATTAAAAAGGTAAAAGAGCCTTCAAGAGACATATCTCTTCCCATGTATAGCTATTTTGACATTTAATACCAATTAAAGTGTGACATTTTCTATTTCACAATATAATAACTACAGTTCTTTAATGAGTGTAATTAATTAAGCCTCAGAACATCCCTGTGAAATAGCCAAGATTTATTATTTAACAGGTGAGTGAGCTGAGGCACAGAGAAGTTAGGACCAAGAAAGAACAAGAAAAATGCATAATCCTACTTACACAAATGCTGCTAAGTTTACATTTCTTGATACTAGCAGCTTATTACTTTGCAAGAAGACATTCAGAATTGTTTGCTAACTGTGAATTGGAACTGGTTTTGAACGGTCTGTTAAGCTCTCCACATCCCCCCCAGCCTTATTTTTCTCCTTCCTTTAGAGTTTAGCATATAGCTTGAAAGTCTGTAATTTCAGCATCTGAAGATGCCACACCTAAATGACTTATGAAGGTCGTTAAAAAATAAAAATAATAAATCTCTGAAACTGGTTATGGTAGGGGGAGGTGAATTAATCAGCCTTACCTGTCACTTGTACAGTAGACTGGAGCATTATCATGACATATTTTAGCAGCAGTAAATCTATACTATGTCTGGTCTTACTATGGTTTATAAAACAAGCCACTGAATGTTGTAAATAGGTAAAGTAGTAAATATTGGCTAAATAGCACATAAAAATCAGAACAGCAAAGCATGGCATAGTGGATATAGCTGCCAATAAACCATGTTTTTAAAATTCTGACAGCATTCTAGGGCTAGAATGATTTTCATTTCTCCTTGCTTCCAAATTCTTCTTAGTCACATCTTCAGATAGGTGGCCTGATTTTTTAAAAACTGCTAGAACCCACAGACCTCTTTGGGAGTGTTTCAGCATGTGGCACATATCTGGGGTTTGTGCCTGGCTTTTAAATCTTGGGTGTAGTTGTAGAATGTAAGTGTAGACTGTTAATAGTCGTGGGAGTTACAGCAGATATAGTTGAGAACTTGGTAAAAGTCTGCATGACACTCCACAGTGTGTCAAAGAAAAGACACTTAAACAAAACAAAACTCTTATCAGGACATTTTTCAGGGATTGTTTTTCAACTTTTCCCTTTCCAAACCACAGAAGCCTTGAAGAGTTTGTCCCAAAAAAAGACTGTTGCCATCACATGTCAGATTTCCAAAGTGATTGCCCAGGAGGTTTTTCTAAGAAAACTGTCCTCTGGAGAAAGAAATAATATCCCCAGTATAACTGGGCTAGCAATCTAAACTAAAAATGCTAATCAAAGGATTAGCAATGTCATATTCTGTAAAACAGACAAATTAATAGTATTCATTCACATGTGTGCCTATTTAATTTTTAAGCATACTTTTTTTTCTAAATTATTTTCCAATTTGTGTGGCCCACTATTTATGAGTCCATTTCAAAGATGTTTATCACAGGGTTTTGACTCAAATCTCTTTAGGTGGCTCTTTACCACAGAGTTCATTTACAGAGCAGTTGTTTTAACATCTGCCACTACTCAACAGGACAGGTGACCTATTTTACATTAAGACTTTTGTAAAAATCCCTCAGTGCCATGTAGTCCTTTAGACTTTGTGATCTGGTTCTAAAGATCATCCTTTCTAAATTCCTTCTTTGTTGTATTCTTGTTTATTCAAGGGTTGAAGTTTATACTTTCAAGTAAACTACTACTAAGAGTTTAGTCAGCACAAGTATAAACCCAACAGTTGAAAGAAACATACCCTAAATCAATTAATGCTCATTGAGACCTCACTAATGAAGTACTTGGTGTGTCTAGTTTTCCTTCTGGTAGACATATGTCCATGAAGTGATGCTTGTGTTCATGATGAAGTGAACCATGTGCTAACACAAGGTTCTGATGCACATACATCTTGGTTTCCCACAAAGGACCACATATAACGTGTCAGTACTACAGGCATGTGTCAGGTGAGAAGGCACAAAACATCTTTTCAGTTCTTGTCCATATTATAAGTGTCTTTATAAACTGTAAACTGGTCCTTCCATACCAGTCTCTGGACCAGAACCTAATTTGCTGAATCTCATACAGATGCAGTAGTGAGTATTATTCTCAAACAGACATAGCTCACAACACTGTTCAGTTCAAACAATCTACTTCCATTATTTATGGTGTTCATGAAATATAAATATATTTTCCTGTCTTCTGCTGATCAAATCATGAAAATACTCATGTCTACTGAACAAAAATGAACTCCAAGGCTGAATCCACTGCCCTCACCATGATTAGGTGAGGTGATCTAGAAGGCTACAAAACAGGCTGGGGTCATGTCCCTGCACCAAGGACTTCTCACAAAGTAATCTTTCAGCACACCTTCCAACAGATCACAGGTGTCCTGGTGTGTCTGCTGTCAATAGCAGAGCTGCACAGACCTGCCTGAGGGTCATGGGCACACTGTTGCTTTCCAGACCACAAGTGGACTTCACCACCAGCTCATGCTGCAAAAAGGTCATGCTGATCCATTATTTCCACAGTTCACCTTATCTTCCTCCCAAAGAAAACGTATGGATTTGGGTAAATTAAAGCCGCTGGCTGTTTGATTAGGTCCTCTGGCTGGGGTGCCTGATATACCGGGTCTAATGAGGGTACAGCAGAGAACATCTGCTTAACACAGGTTGAACCAGTGACAATAGGACACAAGAAAGCAAAACTTCAGCCTCCTGCCCATTAGAGCTCTGGAGATTTGTACTTGTTCATTCAGTGTCACCTGGAAGTCAATTGTGGGCCAGGTCGTGGACTCCATGACATGTACACATAATGTTTCCCATTAAGATGATGCTGGAATTAGGAAGACATAAGCAGGAAGGACTGTGTCTGGGCATGCATCACATAAACTTGACTTATGGCAAAACTAACAGAATTTAGTTCTTATTTCACATTCAAGAGAAATTACATGAAATATCCACTAAATAAACTAAATATCCACTCAGCTAACAATGACTGCTGAAATATGTTGAATACAGTGAAGAAAAATAAGGAACATGTGACAGAAACTTCATTCTCTTGAATTCCATATTCTGATCTAGATTTTTGTGCAAGTGGAAAAAAACTGCTAAAAAGCATCCTTTTGATGCAGCATCTTCCAACTTCTGTAAAAAGTACAAGACTCATTATAAGAAAGTTGAACTTTAAAATATCTAACAGATTGTAGGCTTTAGACTTGCCATAGAGAGAAAAAAAAAAGAAACAAAGCAGACATGCTAGCTAGAATGAACTGAAAATATATCATAATGTTAGGAAACTATGAAAAAAAACGTTAAAGTAACCCTCATGCTTTAAAGGTCCAGCCTTGTGTCACTGATGGGGAGGAGAAATCATTTGGCAAAGTGATCTGTGAGTTCTCATAATCAGTGATGCTTTCAACAGGAAAGGATTAACTGAGTAGCAAATAAATTGCCTTTCTTCCATATGGAAAGAGATCATGTTTCTTTTGGATTCCTTTCGAAATTAGTTAAGCTTGACTCATCATTTCTCTGTAGGGTTACTTCTTCCTTCATCTTCTAAAACACCTTATATCAATTTGTTAAAAAACAAATTATATAAATTAACTTGACACAGCCTTTCATACTAGTCATTTCTGTAATCAGGGGACAGTTATGCCTGTGATAAATGAATATTTTTATATTTGCATAGTAAAAGGCTAAAATGGAAAAAGAGACTATGCTATAAGAGAAGAATTTGGAAGCAAAAATGAAAGAAAAGGAATTCAGACCAAATAAAATTCTTAGGATCAAAAAAGATTTTTAAAATTTTTTTTTATCTTGGTAGTAATTCTGATACTCATCATGGTGTATCTCTGGCAAGTATGTTTCTAATGTACTGAGAAAATGTTAAGAATTTTCTTTTTCTTCATGTGTGATGCACTCATAAAAAGGCACTTTTTTGGTATTTGTGGCATGTTTTAGGTTAAAATCCTAAACCATGGTGGAACTGATATGCTTGGCTGTTGCAGGGGGTGAAACATCATTTTACTCCAAAACAAAGCCTCTGCAAATACTGTCTTTGTAAACAAATTCCCACAACTAAAAGTAATGTGAAACTTCCCTCTGTGAGACAGTGGGCATATTCCTCTAGTGTGTTTAAAACTAGTCAATTCACAAGCGAGCTTTGTTACATAAAAGGCATCAGTTTTATGAAGAAATGAAAACCAATTATGTGGTACACAATAAGCAAATAACAAAAACGGAAACAATTGCAGAAATTCAGGCCAATTGCTTCAAAATTCAGGTTGTCGGAACAGTCAAAGCAGTATGCACAGACTTTTTAATTTACCTGAAACACAGCAAAACAGACATCAAAAGCGTGTCTCTGAATTTAATATGATTCTCCTATTTCCTTTAAAGGTCCTTGTCAGACATAAGTCTGTACTCGTTAACATGTAAGTTCCTGTGAAAAAACATTCAGAAAATTCTGCTGCTTTCACTTTGTAATATTAGAAATTTTCTTGATGGGATCATTATTCAGTAATACTTGTTAGCTAATGGACTCGTACTAATTGAGGGTATTTGAACTTTAAGGTGGCCTAATTAACCTTGCTTCAACTGCAAAGCAGGAGGTTGAAAGTTTCATATGTACAAACAGAAATAGCAATTAAATGCCAACTTGCTAGAGAGATAGAAACACATAAAGAAAACTCAGAAGAATGGTCAAGTGGCTAGTATATATAATCACAGAATTTAGTGCTGAATTCTCCATTAATATCCCCAAAATAGTCTACCTATTTTGTATCTCTTAACAAGCATTTTCAAAATTACCTCATGATTGTAGGAGAAAAAAAAATTACATGTGGCCACTCATAATAGAAAGCAGCAGCTCAGGGAAGGATTTTGAGTTTCTTAAAGCATTGATTCAGACTAGCATCAAAAAACAGATTTAGATATCAGCATCTGTGAAATGTAGGCGTTGTCTTTATGAGATCAGTGAGATTGCCTACAGCTGATACTACCGGCCATTACAAATTAATGCATTTGTCAAATAAAAAAATTGATTTCCAAAGGCAATCAACACCTGCCGTTACCAATTTTTCTGTGGAAAGGTAGTATACTGCTTTTCATTGCTTAAGGAGCTCTGTGAATCCCATCCTCATGAATCCCATTCTTATAATTTCCTGGATTTGCTGCTGGCTATATTACCTACATCTTTCCACTTCAGAATATATGTAACTTCAAAGAGTATGTTAGACCTCTAGCCCCATTGTGCTAGTCATGGCTAAAATAATAAAGATAAATACTTACTTATCCATCAGAAATACTAACTCCTTTCAAGAAAGGGACCTGGACCCCCATCCCACTGTATCTAAATTCAGCTAAGGAAACAAAGGAATGGCATGCTCAGTACACGATTGAATGGCAACAGACAAAAGCTTTGTTCTAAGTCAAGCTGAATATTCTTCCTGAGAGGACACTGCAATCAAAAAGTTACAGAAAGTACCTGAGAAAATTAGTGTCAAAGGTCAGATTATCAAATACTGTGTTCATACATATCTGAAGTATATATAAAACCTTGTGAAGTTCCAACAGAGTAATTCAGTATTTTAAACTAACCAAGTATAACAATCAAGAGGCTCACAAACAAATCTTGTATTACACTAACATCTTGATAAATTTACAATAAAGCTTCTGATTTTCTCCTGTGATTGCTTCTTCCAGATTTTCAGGACTGAAGTAAGATCTTTCTCCTTTTTTCTGCCATACTGTCTTCCTCTTTCCTAGCGTCTCCACTGGCATTTTACTTTGTCTCCATACAAATGTTGTATTGCCTTAACCACTACACCCTCCTGTAGCCTTCTTTTGCAGTCTGATTGAAGAAGCTTGGTAAGCCTGGGCAAAAGCTAGGCTGTCTGTTGACCTAACCAAAGCAGTGTTTACAGAAAAAATCAAGAGGGAGGATGCACTGTGTTCAGAATTTGTACAGGCTCCAGTTTGATTTTGATTCTTCAGTGACTTTACAGGATATCCTCAGGAGATGAAGAGAACCAGGAGCACCATGGCTTGAATAGGAAGTATTTTATTTGTCATAGCCATACTAAACAGCCACATCGAAGTAAAATTCGATATTAAATAATATTTGCAAACAGATGAGAAATTAATGCAAACACTGTCTTAGTCCCTGTGCTTTCTATTATGCTCCTTTATTGTATTATCATTGTCTTTTGTTTTGGAAATGTTTCTTTTTTATTAAAGAAATATGATATACCTTAGAGAAAAGAAGGGAAATGAAGTAGTATTCTAAAATCAAATGTCAGATCTTCCTCTGTCTAAGCTTTCAGATGATTACAAAAGGCTTAGCTGGAAGCCAGTTCTTATGCCAAGATACACACTAAAGCATTCCTATAAACTTACTATTTGAGCTGCACTCTTATTCCTTTATACACTCTACATTGGTCAGAAAGAAATATTATTTGCAAACACCAGCTAAAGAAAATGCTTGCTATATTTGCAAATCACCTGTGCATCTCTATAAGCATGCAAATACAATATTTGATTCCCAACATTTCTTTGGCATACTAAAAAGGTTGCTTTTCTTTCCTTTCCTCCTCATCCCTGTTTTCTTCATACTTGGGAACTGGACAAGAATCTAAAACAAAGTAAAACAAACCTGACTTTTAATAGCTGTTACTCACAGTGACTCACAGCTCTCACTATTATTTTCTTCTTTATTAATAAGAATTCAATCACAGTAAAATGTTCTACATTAATTCTTCATGAGCTCCATTTCTGTCATTTTTCTGCTGAGACATGACAGCATTTCATGGTTAAAAAAAATTAATTCTCTGTATTTTTCCAAAACACTAAGTTAAAAAGGGAAACAACATAGACAGAGGTGCTATTACTAGAATATTACAGGGTAAAATAATGCAGGAGATTACCTCTGAAAACATCATATGAGAGTGAAAGTAATTTCCTGGCTTACCTACACCTGAATAGGAGACAGATTTTCCCCACCAGGTCAGGGTTTAAAGTCACCAACTCAACACATGTGAGAGACTGTGAGAACTTTTCCTTCGTCTCTAAGTGAAGAAGGTTTAGCAAATTGTAGAAGCCCTTTGATCTACTTGATTTTCTTGTGTACATGTTTAAAGCTAAGCATTTCAACCAAAAAAAATCAAATATAAACGCAGCAGAGAAAAAGTTATTTTACAAATAATTACAATACAGTTGAAACTTTTAACCATATGTTATCTTCTGTTGTCACACATAATTCTACTTTAACATGCTTTTAAACAGTGAGACGTTTCCTGTTTCCTAACAAATCTTAAAACTCATGCAGGAATATATAAGAAGAATTCAAAAGTCAGTATCACCATGTAATATCATTAATAATAATAATCAGCTCTAATAAAATTTTTAGTTCAATACATGAGGGTTTTTTGTATTTAACTTACACATATCATAGGGATCAGATGAGAGACAAAGGGCAAAAGTTAGAATGCAAGAAATACTGACTGAACATAAGAATGAAGCTTTCTCCCATTAGGACGATGAAACACCAGAACAGGTTGTCCAGGGAGGTTCTGGAGTTTCCATCCTTGTAGATATTCAAAACTCAGGTTCCTGAGGCCCCAAGAGGCCTGATCTCTTTCGATATGCTGTGAGCTGGAGGAGGTTTTCTGGAGCTTCCCTCCAACTTGCATGATTCTGTAATTCATATAAAAACTGATAAGTATACCTTACAAAGAGGCTGAACACCCACACACTTTGAATCATTTAAGTGGAACTTTTGGGAAGGCTTTCACAACAGAAATACTTTTTTTAAATTATTCATTAATTCTTCTCGCAATTTATGAATTTTGACCTCTCCAGTGTTAAAAAAATACTGTGTCAACAGCCTGATATATTAATTTTTAAGATTATATTTTTATCTTATAGTCATCTATACTTAATAATTTAATAAAGTAGTTTTTAGAAAGCAAAACAAAAAAAATAAGTGTAATTTGATTAAAAATATTTTCAAGGAACTTTCATTAAGTATTTATTTTTGGGTGATCCAAAATTATTTTCACTTTCCATTTGTCTGCTGACCTAACAAACCCCAAACACCTCACGCTTCCTTCTGATGTTGCTATTTCCTGATGCTCAAGTGACATATCTGATAGATAAATACTCAGCTCTTTCATGGTTTTTTTTCATCCCATTCCCCAACAAGGTCTCAACTTATAAAATAGTTCCTTATAATTGGTCTCCTAGTCTATGACTTTTCAGTATTGAATATAACCCCACTTCTACTACCCCAGCACTCAAAATGATCATTGCAGTATTCTGATACTCTCTTATGGTAACAGTGGCTCCTTACTTTAATATCAGCTGCAAATTTCATTGTTACACTTTGATTTTTCCAGTGGCAGAAAAAACATAAGATAAAAATTAGTCCCAAATCTCATCCTTTGAGTATTTTTGCCTGTAATCTCCCTTGCATGTTACTGCTGTGTTCACCATACAGTACTGGCACAGCCCCTTTAAACCAGAATCTTAACCATTCTACTGTTTTTTCTGGGTTGGGCTGGAGTGGAGTTAATTCTCTTCACAGTTTCACACTGTGGGGCTGTGTTTTTGGTTTGTGCTGGCCACAGTGCTGATCAGGCAGGGATGTTCTGGTGATTGCTGAGCAGTGCTTACAGAGACACAAGGCTGCCTCAGTTCCTCATACCATACCACCAGTGAGGGGGCTGGGGATGCACAAGGATTTGGGAGGGGGCACAGCCAGGACAGCAGACCCCAGCTGACCCAAGGGATATTCCGTACCATATGGTCCACGCTCAGCAGTAAACCAGGGCAGAAGTGGCCAGGGTGCCACTGCTGAGGCCCTGGCTGAGCAATGGTCAACTAGTGCTGAGCAATTGCTTTCATTACTTGTCTTCCTTGGGTTTTCTCTCTCTCTCTCTCTCTCTCTCTCTCTCTCTCTCTCTTTGACTTAGATTTTCACTACAATTTATTACTGATGTTGCTTTATTTCTATTATTAAATTGTTCCTATCGCAAGCCATAAGTTTTCTCACTTTTACCCTTTCAATTCTCTTGCCCCCATCCTGCTGGGAGAGGTGGGAAAGTAACCAAATGGCTGTGTGGTGCTTAGTTGCCAGCTGGGGTTAAACCATGACAGTTTTGTTCTAATTCCCATATTCTTCCACTTACATCATGTAATCAAAGGTGTTTTACTGAACGTTAGATAGCTGAGGTCCACCAGATTCCTTTTATCTAGGGAACCAATCACAGAATAAACAAGTAGTGACATTGATCTATAATTGCTAAACATATGTTGCATATTATTTCACCACCAGCTTTCATCACCAATTTTGTCCATTATGGTTTTAAAACAACAACCAAACAAAACAAACAAAAACCCAAACGAACAAAATATCAAACAAAACCCCACAAACAATTTACATAATTCTTGAGATTCCTCTAAGCAAAACAAAACAAACTCCAGGGTAAAAGGAGTTATCAATTAATCTCAGACCTCATATATGAATGAAACTTAATCTGAAACAATACATCCTTCTAAACATCCTCAGTCTAAAAGTCAAGTGAGAGCAGCAGCAGCTGCCACATCCAAAACAAACAAACAAATCCCATGGTAAATATGTACTAGCTGGTTGCGATACAGTTAACTTAGGTATAAAGTTCAAAGACTTGCCAGAGAACATTCTACTTCTAATATTATATTTAATAGATTCAAGACAAAAATAAACCACAATTAAGATGAGTCACTAAACAGAAAAGTCACTTGCAGTTAAACATTATATAAGACCTCAATTTTCTCAAAGACTCAAAAACCAGTATCATAAAGTTGAAGAAGTCATATATCAAATAAAAAAATATTGTGTGCTATTTACAGCTGAATGGGACTTGCTTAAAGATTTGATTTAAAATTCTAATTAGTTTTGCACTTCATTATGAAAAAGTGTCTAGAGAATAAGTCATTAAACCATATGGCTTGGGTTGGAAGAGGCCTCAAAGACCATCTAGTTCCAACACCCCTGAATGGGGTGGGAACACCTCTCACTAGGACAGGTTGCTAAAAGCCCCATCCTGTAAAAGCACATGCAAAACAACAACATGGAGGCAAGAGGTCTGCAGTGAAAAGCTGCTCCCCAAAAAGAGGATGAGCCTGTTTATTTCTTTCATTTTTATACTTTTGTGGGTCTGGTTGTGGATTGGCTTCTGGGGTTACTACCCCTTCACCCCACTGGCCAGACCAGCTGTGAACCAATGTTATTTTCAGGCTAGAAATACGTAGACAAAGGACAGTGAACAAAATCAAGAAAGGTTGTTATGTTCCAAAGTGTGAGAAAGTGAAAAACTGACCCTTAATATTGTACAGAAACTAAAGAACTGACTCCATCTTATGAACAAGTTGAAAGCTTAAAAAAAACTCAAAAAAACCAGGGCAACACCATCCAGCCTTCCTTGAACACTGCCAGAGAAGAGGCCTCAACAACTTCTCTGGGCAACCTGTTCCAGTACCTCATCAGCCTCACAATAAAGATTTTTTTTATAATATCTAATCTAAACTTGCTTATCGTTTGAACCCATTCTTCTTTAGGACAGCCTGTCACTACATGTTTTTGTAAAAAGCCTCTCTCCATCTTCCTTGTAGGCTCCCACCAGATACTGAAGACTGCAATTGCATCATCCCAAAGTCTTTTCTCCAGAATGAAGAAATATACTATAAGATGTTATGAGAAGTGTTAGGATAATGAGTCCTTTGAGATCAGCAAGTAACACCATTCTGCGAATTCAATACCAAACACACGTTGTCATGACCTAGGATGTAGAATCTCTTGCCATACACTAGTTAGCAGTCAGGTTAGAAATTCAGTTCTCAGGGAACTCTACACTTTTTTTTCCACATCCATTAAACATAAGGCACAATCCTGTATCCTATGCTGAAGTATAAAATGGTCCTGATTAGACACACTCTATCCTGATTCATTCCTATGCTGGAGCCACAGTCAGAAGAGACATTTGCCAGCTTAAAAACATTATTTGTCTAGATTTTCCCATTAGACTTGTCTCTGAGAAGAGGCACTAGTCCTCCACTAACAGTATTGAGGCACTGATACCATCTCAACAAATCTTCCTGGGCAATTCTGGTCTTGGGTTGTTAATTTGGCTTATGGATGGATACCTATCTATTAGAGAGAACTGTGGTAGATCAGCGATTTTCTGCCATCTGTAAACAGATGGATTGAAATTAGCTACTAATTGGGGTGAGGGACCTCAACACATGAAATATCAACCACCTGGGCCATGAAGTCATCTGCTGTGGAGTGCAAAATCCTGGTGCTTCATAATGTCCATAGCTCTTGTAATGCCTAAAAATGGCTCAGAGTGATGTCTTCATAATATTTGCAGCTGGGAACAATCCAAATTTCAATCTTTCTTTTGGCTGACAGTGTTGACACAGGCTTCAAACAAGACAGTGATTAAATCTTAGATTTCTGACTTTGAAAACCGAATATTGCTTGAGCTGCATTTTAAACTAGTAGGTATTCTTTCACCTCTTATGTAAGCAATCCACTTATAATAGCAGGCCACTGTCTTGCAAGCAAAGCCTTGCAATGGAATTATCTCAAACTGTCAGTGTCTGTTTTCACACTTGCAAACATGATCCCAAATGTCTGAGGGTGTCTCAAATATATATATTTTGCTACAAGTGTTAAGACTTAAATCTTGGATTTGTTGCTAGAACTGGATGCTGTAACCATAGTGATTACCTTTCAGTTGCTGGACTTTGACTCTCCATGAAATGAAGAAGGAAAAGTCTTGAGGAGAGATTTAAACAGTTCACCCAATACTGAACTGACACCTACTGCTGAATTTATGTTGATACTGTAGAAAATAGGTATCTTTATGACAAGCAATCTGCAGACAGAATTTGAAGAGGGAATACGATTAAAGCCTGACAGAAATCAGGATTAAAGAAAAATAATTCTTCCTCTGAATACAAAAAGGGAGAAATAAAAACACTGTTCTCACACAGAACACTAATCTTTAACATACCAGGTATCCCCATCACAGAAAGGCTTTTCCCAAACATCAGGTTGGTGATACAGGAGAGGATATATGATAAAAGACAAGTGCTGGGCAGGGACTAAGCTGTCTTAGTTGCACCCCTGGACTTGAGACATAAAAGCATTATCCATGTCATAAAACTGTGGTATCTACCATTGCAGCAGACCACATATGATACCTCTCAAGCCTACTGAATTTCATTTTTCTGCAGCCAAAACCAGGCTATTTTCCCATCCTGTCCTCTGCACATTCTCAGTAGGATTGCAGTACCTATGTATGTATTTCTTGCAGAAGCCAAAGACTAAAGTCTAACTCATCTGCAGCTATTTCACTGCTCAATACGCCAACATTTCTTTGTTTTATCACATCTGTAATCTAGGAGAGACCCAAGAGTTAACATTCATCTGGCTGTCTCAGAACAAGAGGGCTGTCATGCTAAGACTTGGTGTCCATTTAAAGTCCTGTCTCCACTGTAGCCAGCATCCAATACTATATAAAAAGGTACAAGAATCCTCTGACACAGAGAAGTGGAACAGTCTCCCCCCTGACATTATTTTCATTCTGACCCACAAAAGGGAAGTTATTTTACCCTGAACCATGCTAATTTGTATTCCTCCCAAGATTTATTTACAACACACTTACGTAAGCCTGTTTTTAACAAGTGCAAATTAGGTGTCACTTCCATCACTAAAAATAGCAAACGAAACACATACCGGGAGAGTAATCTATTTCACTCAAATTATGGGAAATTATAGGAGATCTCCCTGTGACAACACCGGTGAATGCTGGAGATTTGTTTCTGGTATTGTGCTCTAGGGTTCAGAGTGGGTAGAAAAGGAGGCAGGACTACCTGCTTCTGATTTCTGCTCACACCAATTGTTAGAGCAAGGTGTTCAAGTCCCAGACCCACTATCTGATTTTCTGTCCTTTTCCAACAAAAATGGGCTATTGCATCCGGAAAGTTTGCTGTAGGGTATGTTAGGAAGTCAGTCTAGTGAAAGGAATGTACTAAGGTGAGAGCAAAGAAAGGCAGAGCTGTCCCTTGTTGTTTCCTGAACTCCATTCTCCACTCCATTCATTAGCTCTATAATTATTGTCTGAGAAGAGCTGATCTTCAGGGAACAGATGTTCATAGTATCTTGAGATACCTTAAGATGTTGTAATTAGCTGAAAGTGAGCAGGAGGATAAATTATTTTGTGGTTCTGTAAATTTATTACTATGCCCCAACAGATCTAAAAGCCGTTCCTGCTAAATAAGTGAAAAACTACAAAGCCATTCAGATAAAACATACCCATCTGGAGAGTCCTGTGACTAGCCACCATGTTTATCTCTTAGCATTCAATGTCTACTGGTGCAAAACTGGTTCTGTAACTATTTAATCAAGGTTTATGTGATTAAGTAAGGCAAATAACAGGCAAAATACGGAAAACGTATTCATTTTACTAAACCCATACTCGATTTCACCTACACCACATCATCAGGAACCTTAACTGAAGGCAGTTGCCATATCCCTTCAAAGATTTTCTTGCTGCGTGGCATGGGGCTGCATCATGCTTTGTGCTGTATTTTCACTTCTCTTATTACCTGTGAAGGCCTTAATTTTATCATACTGAAGATTACCAAGATTCACCACCGTTACCACAAAGAAGAAAACCTTCCCATCATCTGCGTTATTGCTCATACCAGGAGCAATGACATGACTTGGTCACCTCTGCTGTGCACCAAAACTTCCAAACAACTGATCTCCTGTCCCAAGAGTTCCCTCTGGTCGGTTTCTCACTATCATCCCCTTCTTGCCACAGACTCTTTTTGTACGTGGCAAGATGAAAAGAGTTACCTCTGTCCCATAATTTACTCCTCTGTAGGAGTGCTGCTTCCCTGACACTGGGTTCCATTTGTGTCCACAAACACCTCATTTAACAACACTGTCTTCAGAAAAGCCAAGCCTTCTGGACCTCTATGCTTCATACTGCTTAGACAACAGCACCTATGATTAGCTCTGCAAAAAGTTAAACCAGTCCTTCACAAAGAGCTATAGGTGAGAAAATACCACACATTATCTTTGAGCATAGTGTCTCAGACCTAGGCTTCACAGTTTGGCCAGCTGCATGTAGAGCTTCTCTGGCTAAATACAAGACTATTTCAGTGGAAAATTAGTCTTACTACACAGTAGAGGCATTAGGAAAAAGAAACAGAAACCAGTCATATTTGTAGAAGGAGGAATAATTGCATAGAACAATGCCTGTTTCACTCACAAAAGCACACTGAATTTCCATTCCTCTCTTGGACTGAAATCGTCTAATTTGCAAAACAGTGAAAACTTACCAGTAACAAACAGCTGTTTGCTTGTTTCTAAATGGAAAAATACTCATGAGGTCTTTCAGTTGATACAGTTAAGGCTTTAAAATTACTCTAAAGCTTCAGAAGAAAATACTGCTTGGCCAATAACCCATGGATTTAGGATCTCTCAGCCCTCAATAGTCCCTCTAGCATGTATCGTATCAGTTGCAATAAATTCAGGACACACCAGACTTGCACCATCTGCATCAGTGATCATCAAGTATGGGTCACTTCGATGTTTTAATTTTATCCTTCATAGTTTGACACAGTTATCTCTAAAAAACACCAAGGGAAGTGAAGCTGTCTACAAGAGAACTGCTACGTGTACTTCTGCTGTCCTTTCAAGATGGACCAAAAACCGAATATTTCAGAAGCGCAGGGACATGCAAAAAAAAACAACCCAGATAACAACAAACCAACTCCATGCTTCTGCCAGCAAGGCTCCATCTGCCCCCTCAGAGGTCACCGTGCTGGACAAACTTCACAACAGCACCTCAACATTCTGTAGCAGGCTGTAGCAAACCAGGAAAAGCTCAAGAGTCAAGAGTGGCTTTCTTTGCTTTTTCAAATGTTGTGGATGCTAAATTTTTTCCTTTTATTTTTTCCAAGTTAATAAATGAGCAAACAGAGGCAAGGTAATACTGAAACAGTTGACTGGCTGCTGAGCTCCTGCAGTATTTTAATACTGTGAAAACACTAATAAACTTACATAGCAAATATAAGAGAGCAGATGGGCTACTAGATGCCAACCCACAAAATGCTTGGGTGTCACAATCATTTGAGAATGGTTGATGCAACCCTGGCAATAGATCTGAGCTGCTTCTGTCACTCTGACTTAAAGCTGTAGAACAGTTGTACACAGCTACCAAACCCAGTCTCAGCTGTAGCTCCATGCCTGGTAGCACACTGATAACTCATTCTGATTCACCCTGGCCTCTTCTGACTAGAAAACATGAAAATTGCCTTGACTGAGGACAGTGGAACGTGTGTCCTGTGATCTTTCACAAGATCCTTAAGTTTTTCCTACCTCGTTCTTGGGACTGTAAATCCTACTCCAGAACCATAGGTTCACAGCTGCTCTGACCTGCTCTGCAAAGCTGCTTTGGCTTCCTCCTTCACCCTTAGTTGTCCTTTTCTGCCCCAGAATCAGTGCTTGGATAGCCATTGGTTCTGGAGACATGATCAGGGAATTTACCTACCTAAAAAACCACCATGAATAAGTAGTAATGACAAAGTTCATCTCTAACCTGGATTCCTTCCACTTCTAACCAGTTATTCAAATGTGTGCAGTCACACAGGGAGGGATGGAAGTAGCAGCTGTCTTGGGCTTCACTGAGGTGAAAGCCTTCTGAAACTTCAGTTTCAGAGAGAGGTTTTACTGCCCTAAGCATTAAATAAAACTTATTTTGAGGTTTTCTTTATTTATAAAGTTATTTACATAGAGACACTCTCCCAGATTTTCAGTATATTGGCACCAATCCAAGTTTTCTGGACTAAACTACTCAATTCCTCAAATAATTACTAGTCTCCAGTTCTCCTTAGTTACATATTTTGCAGGAAAGAGAGCCTGCACCTCCATATCCTAATAAGTACTCAAGAGTATTAATCAGATGCTTTCCAACTGACTGATGAGATATTTGCTCTTTCTTGGTTTTTTTTTCCTTCTCCTAAAATCTCTACACACACTTTACAGTATTTTGAAATGTTGGTTCCAGTGAGACTGGCAACAGCACTGCATTTGTAGGGTTTTAATCAGATTAATCCTATTAAATTGGCCACTGCCATTAGTTATCCAATTGATTATGTTGTTAAAGTAAAAAATAAAACAAAGTCCTCTATTATCAACACTCCAAAAATACTCTGCATTCTGCTCTGAGGATTGTCAACAATACATGCATTTAAAGGCAAGCTGATCCCCTGCAAAAGCCAAAAGCGAATTTTTCCACAGAGTCTACATCAGTGTTGTATACTCGCTGACTGTGATGTTAGATTATCATGTAAGCAGCTTAATAATATTTAAATTAGGCAGCTCATGAGAAATCACATGAAGAGCTTTTCCTCAAGCTGCCTTTTGTAGAAACATCCCAGATGAAAAGCAATCATTTACAGCACATTTGGTTTGCAGTGACCCCAAGATGACAGAATTCAGGATCTGGAGGACAGCTGAGACAGTGAGCAGTGGAGTTAGGACTCAGGACATCAATAAAGTAGAATTTGGCTTATTTGGATAATTGCTAAGTAAAATTCCCCAGCAAGCAGTCATCAAGCAGAAAGAGATGAGGCTGAATTTTTAAGAAAACCAGGCACAATCCACTGTGTCATGCAAGAAGGCCAGAATTTCACCAGCAGAACTGCCAAGCTAAGACAGAAGCCTCTCCGTGAACTAAAACACAGAAGGGAGCATAGAGGAGGAGGAAACAAGGCAACAGATCTGGCAAGGAAACCAGCAAGAAGAATTACTGTTCAACTGACTGGAAAGGAGAGGAAATGGAGCTGCCCTCTATGTGAGAAAACAGAAGCCAAACAACAGTTTGTGGATCAAGATTAGCAGCCAAACCAACATAGTTTGCCCTTGTATTGTGGATGTCTACTATAGACATCCTGACCAGGAACAAAATGCAGATGAGGCTTTCTTCCAACAACTGGATGAAGTCTCGTGCACAGGTCCTGTTCCTCATGGGAGACTAACCTCTGCTGTATCTGTGTGAAGGATAATACTACAGGAGGGCTCAGGAAATCTGGAGGACTTCTTGAACACACTGATGACAACTTCCTGAAACTAACAAGAAAACATCTGCTAGACCTTGTAGTTACAAGAAGAAAAAATTTGTCTGAGGTAAGGAAGTCAGAGGCAGCCTAGTTTGCAATGACTATGAAATGGTAGAATTCAGGAATCTGAGAGGAGAGAAAAGCAACAAAAAGCAGGATCACAGCCCTGGATTTCAGGACAGCAGCTAAGGCTGCCTCTGACTTTCATGTCTCAAATTCTCTTTCATTCTCAATGAGACCCTTCCAACCTAAATGAGTCTTTGATTCTGTGAAGCATAAAAATATTGCTTCAAATCTAGTTGGACGTGACAGTAAAGAGAGGGCAACAAGAAAGGCTTCTCTAGTTACATTAATTGTAAAACAAAGATGCATAAAACATGGGTCAAAAGATAATTAGGAGTTCACTGATAATAATTTCAAAACTGCTGCCTGCCCTGGTGAACAACATGTGTCACCAGGGAGGTCTCTGGTGATATGAAAAACAATAAACATTACACCCATCTGTGAGTCCAGCCAGGAAACTCAGAATTCAGCAGATGGGAAACTGGGTTAAGCAGCAGCTGAATACAAGCCACAAAGTGCACTTTCATCATGTAAACTGTATACTGAGTGACACTGGCAGGGGTGTGGGCAGAACAGAGGGAAATTATTACCCTCCCATATTCTATAAGGGTATGGCTGCACTTTCAACAGTTTCTCCCATTTCTTTCCTGATACTGAGAAACTGAAAAGAATCTAGAGAAGAGCTATCAATGTGGCCAGGACCTTGAGCACATAACATATCAGGAGACACATGGGAACTTGTCTTGCTTCAGTTGGCAAGGAGAAAAGCCAAAGGAAAACCTCATGGCAGCCTTCAATGTCCTGAAGGGAAGATTGCAGTAAAACCTCTCAGTAGCAGCAGATGAAATAATGAAGGGCAGCAGCTACTACTTGCACATAGGGAGGGTCAGAGTAGATGTCAGGAAAGATTTCTCACCAAACAGGTAGTGCAGCACTGGAAGAGTTTGCCCACAGATGTTGTGCAATTCCTGTTCTTGAAGGTCTTGAAGATCTTCTAGAGAAGCAATATCTCAGCCTGAGACAGGGTTGGTGACAGTCCTGCTCTGACAGGAAGTTTGACTAGAAATTCCCAGAGGATTTTGCAACCAGCATGTCAGTAGTCTTCCAGTACTATGACAGTGTCACTAATACCCTTAGTGTCCTTAGTGTTATCCACTCCAAGTGCAAAATACCTCTGCTTTGACTGTCATTATAAAGGAGAAATGTCATGATGTTCCTCTATTCCCAGTTTCCAAATACAGCACAAAATGTGAGTATCAGCCTGACCTATGATTTATAGGTTACAATTCTGTAAAACAGTCAGGGTGCCAAAAATATACAGGGAAAACATCTCTGGCCATGTAAGTCATCATAATCATGACCATTTTATAGAGCACTATTCAATCATAAGCCTAATGAACAATGAAACAAAGTTGTACTGAGCATTTAGGGGGAAAAAAAAAGTAGTAGTCACCTAGGAAGGTACAAAGCAACCATCCAATACAAACAAACAAAACAAAAAAACCACAAAACAAACAAAAATTTAAAATGAAAAACAAACAAACAAAAAACCCACAAAACAAGCAAAAATTAAAAACTAAAAACAAACAAACGAAAATACCCCCACACACCAAAAAAATAACCCCACTAATGTATACACAAGTTTAAAGATCTGGCAGCAGCTATATAATTACTGTTTCTATTCCAGGTAGAGCTACTGATTCATCACACATCACTTGGACCTCCATCTGCTTCACTCAAAACTAAGGAGAATTGATACAGTAGAATGACAGCTGAGAACCAGGCAGGAGGAATCAAATAGATTTCAATCATCAGACCCATAGAAATAGAATTAATTCCTGCTCCTAAAGGGGAAATACATGTATATGTATATATTAAGGCATTAAAAAGAAAAAATCAGTTGCTGTTTTTATAAAGTTGGCCCTACCTCATACTAAGATATATGTATCTTCCCTCCTCCATTGTTAAGCATCTTCTGGAGCCAGAGTCTAGCTATGGCTGGCTGTCTTTACTTCTGATTTCTTGCTTTTAAGTTTGGCTTAAGATAAGGCCCTTCACAACACAGAATTAAGGTTTGTGGGGGTTTTCTTTTACTTCACATGATCACATGTGACTCCAACTCATTTTCACTTTACTGATATTCACTTTCTTGTGTTTGTCTTTGAATTTCTGTCCAGCTCCTATAAGATTTCTGGTACTGTTAGTGCTTATACAATGGGGTTCAAGAAAAGTCAACAAACCTCTCCCATCTGCTCCTAAGATTGCAATCAGTTCAGCAAACCTGCAGCACTGTGTACTGACACCACAAGGAATTCTACTGAGCTCTTAACACTGTGTCATCCTCCTTAGACATTCAGTGCACTCCATAATGGTCTCATAGTTCACCCCTGCTGAGCTAGAAGGAAATTACAAAGGAAAAAAATAATCAAGTGCTTCAGCAACAACCATTGTTAGAAAACAGGTTGCCTTCTAATTATCTTGCTTATAGGTAGCAAGGGAAGTGGAGTGTAATTAATTCTTCAGTCTTCCACAATGTTTTTCCTTAATGAGAACTTGAAAGTGCTGCACCCTCCCTAGTATCTTTGGCTTAGTTTGCTTTAGTCCTCACATCACATCACATTCCATGTGATAGACCCTCAGAGTTCATTTGTGCCTCTCAGTCATTCCTCCAGTCATTAGAGAGCCATCACCATATAGTCCACACGAGAAGACGGGAAGTGCAGTTTTCACCCAAATGCCCAATCCTGCTCCTTTGTATTAATGCTTAATCTCCAAGCTGGATGAAATATTTTGGAATGTCAGTTAAAGCTTAAAATTTCTATTCTTCGGAGTACTTCCTCTCCTGTTTGCAAAGAGGATGAGGACAGCACTTACTGAGCACAAGGTCACAGTCCTCAAAAATGTCATTCCACCATTTCCTTTCACGCCTGCATATGAGCAGACAAGTTTTTGTAAAACCCAGGAAGGATGCTAAAATATTCTGGATTTCAGCACAAAGCAGCATAACTAGAATAACTTTCCACTGTAGTTCTCAATATTTGGTCTTGAGCATTAACTGGAATTGTCAGACAGATAGACAAGTATAGGCCACCTGGACAAGTTGGGTTTGTTTGGGGGGCTTTCAGCAAAAACTTGTTTTTAGCTATGTCACAGAGAGATATGTCTGACAGAAAACATGTTTTTCTCTTACTGCTGTCTACATTTGCTCTTAAAAGATGTATGTAGGCTTTTATTGACCTGTGTTGGTCTGTGGACTACTTGGCAGTAAGAAACTTTTCTGTTTCTTTGTTTTGTCTTCAGTTTTCTTTCTGAAACACGAAGTGCCCTCACTGGAGCCAAAGTATCAAGGACACTGTTGTTTGCTGCCTATAAAAAGTACATTAACACGTTGACTATAGTTATTGTATGTGCCACTATATTTTTATTTCTTTATCCCAGCATTCATTACAATGACATCTTACTTAAGTGTGTATATGTCCTGTGCCATATTTTTCCTGTTCTCCACCCATCCCCTCATGCATCTTTATGACAGTATTACCCTCTATACAAAAAAAAAAAAAAAAAGACTAGCAGCTTCAAAAGCAAAATCAAATATTGTGGGAATACATACCTTACTAAAAGCAGTGGATTGATCGTTCCAGGAATATGAATCATACCATGGACATGTTCTGATTCTTTGGTTGGTAACATAGCCACTTAAGACAGACATGGCATTAAACTTGAACTGTGAAAAATGTTACACTGGTGTATCTCACTGCTATCCTAGACAGTTTGGGTTTGGCAGCTGGAAGTTTGAGAATGGTACAGTAGTTTTACACCTTTCTTAAAGGAGCTTCCAGCATGCAGTGAGGATAACATTAAAGCATCTGTAAGCCTACCTTACCTGCTGCCTTACTTTCCTGCAAAATTTTGGCAAGTCCACTTCTAATCAAAGTGATCCATATTAGTTTTAGTAACATCATCTCTCTTCTTCTTATACAAAGAGCAAATGGCACGTTCAAGCCTTTCAGGTTAGCAAAGTTCATGTAAGAGGAATAAAAAGCAGCAAAGGACAAGGCAGTGGGTTATTGTTTTAAAGTTTAAAAGTCCTTACTCTTCTCCTCAGGAGACAAAACAGAATACAAAAAATAAAGTTGGGATTTTACCCTCCTCTGTGTTAAATAATACAAAACTAAAGGAACACAACTATCATAACAACCCAATTAAATGTCAGAAACATTTATTACTTCTGCTAAGTCTTATTACTGAAACACTGAACAAAATGCAACAAAATACATAGTTTATGGTTGCAACTGAGAAATGTTCTCCTTTGCTTTTCCAGTAATGACTGGATGTAATTCTTATCCCATTACAGTTCAGGGGACTTCTGCTTTGACTTCAAGGAGTAATACTGGGTCCCAATACAGTAATGCCTTCACTTCAAACATTATTGTGAGTCTAATCTTGTTCTTGGCTGTGCTTTGAGCAATAAAGAGCATCATCATTACAGCTATATGGATTCCTGCTAGAATTTTGCTTCTTTCTGTAAGACCCAACTCTGATGCCACATACATAATTGTGAAGTTGTAAATGCCAACACTTTCCTGAAGAATTATCAGCACATTTGAACAACAAAAATGCAAGGCACCTTATTAGTAACTGGAACTACCAACTGGATCAAACAAAATTTAAAATCACAGAATTATTTAGATTGGAAAAAGCCTCTGAGGTCATGTAGTGCAACCTTTGACTGATCATCACCTTTTCAACCAGACCAAGGCACTAAGTGCCACATCTGGTTGCTTCTTGAACACCTGCAGGGATGGTGACCCTACCACCTCACTGTGCAGTGCTTTCCAATGTTTAACAACCCTTTCTGTGAAGAAATTCCTTCTGATGTCCAACCTGAACTCCCTGGTACAGCTTGAGACCATTTCTTCTTTCCATGTTGCTCATTGCCTGGGTGAAAAGACTGACTACTTCCTTTCGGGCAGCTATAGAGAGAGAGATAAGGTCCCACCAAGCCTCCTTTTCTCCAGATTAAACAACCCAAGTTCCTTCAGCTGCTCATATCACTTACACCCTTTAACAGCTTTGTTGCTCTTCTCTGGAAATGCTCCAGCACCTCAGTATCTTTCTTGTAGTGAGGGGCATAAAACTGAGCACAGCATTTGAGGTGCAGCCTCACCAGTGCTGATGAGTACAGGGGGACAGTCACTGCCCTGCTCCTGCTGGCCACACCATTGCTGACACAGGCCAGGATGCCATTGGCCTTCTGGGCCACCTGGGCACAGCTGGCTCATGTCCAGCTACTGTCAGCAGCATCCCCAGGTCCTTTTCTGCTGTGCCACTTTCCAACCACTCTGCCCCGAGTCTGCAGCACTACCTGGGGCTGTTTAACCAAAGCACAGGACCTGGCACTTGGCCTAACAAGACCTCACACAACTTTTTCTCCTATAAGAGTCTCACATCTATAAATAATCTGTAGTTTTCTGGTGGAAAATGTGATTTCTGCAAAACTAAAGTGTGCTGTGTGAAAATTCTGATCCTGTTAAATGCAAAAACCGAGGTTCACTTTCTTGGTAAAATTTAAAAAGTTTAATTAAAAAAAAAAAAAAAAGACAAATAGGAGGCAGAATAAAGCAAATAGGTAAACGGCTGGGTGCATGGTATTCAGCCAAGAACACACTTTACCATCTCAGAACACTTCTTTAAAAGCACCAGTATGTTGAATATTCATAGACCTTTATGCATTATTCAAACACTCTTTTGCTTTGTTTCAACCCCCAACCTGCCCCCATTCCATTTCTCCTTTTGGCTCAACTCTCCCCTCACTCCCTGATAATCGGAGAGGCAATAAATTCTTCCTTTGGTGTTGGTCAGTTATCTTCATCCAGACAGGATAATTCTAAGAATGTGAGGAATTTTCTGATTACCTTTACCATTCTCTGAGCTATATGAACAAAAAGCAGTCTCCATTTTGATACCATGCTACAGTCCAAGAAATATATACATTCATCACACTACCATTTCTAAGTTTTGTCAATAGCAGAAATAAAAGAAACTATATTAATACAGCAGAGTTTTCCAACATTATACATATAGCATTCATTTAAATATTTGCAAAAAGCCAATAATATAATATGTACTTACAATGTTAAAGAACACCGAACAGCTTCCGGAAAATAGAAGGGTTTTATCCTATTGTCCTGGAGTCCTAGCTTTCTCTTCCATTTTCCCTGTCAGAAGTGTAGTTCACAAGAACCATGGCCTCCTGTGAAATAGGCCAGGGAATATTGAATAATTTGAGTACATGCTCCATCTCCCCTCTTCCCACTACTTTGGATAGAATAGGAGAGAACTGAGTAACATATGCTGTGTCAGTCTTCATTGAAAATAATCACAGGAACACTGAACTACGTCCTTAGAAAGAAAGGCAAGTATGATTGGTCAGTTCTGTGCCCCTTAATTCCCTAGCTTCCTTGTTTGGCTGGACTGCAGAGTTAATAAAGAGATGTAGTTCCCCTTAACATTCTTAAAAAAGAACATGAGTAGAACCGGTATATTCTTCCTCCTTAATTTCAGCTAAGGTTTTTCCCCTAATTTCTGTGCAGTATTTGGAATTGAGTATCAAGGGCAGGCAAAAGGTGGGGGACAACAAAAAACAGCCCATGAACAAACAAGCAAAAAAAAACCCAACACAAAAAACACACACAATTTCCAAACATAAACCCCAAACTCCACATCATCATTTTTATCCTCTTACCATAAAATTGCTCATTTTTAGGTGAGGATATAGAGCTTCCCTTGGAGTTCCAAGGTAGGACAATTAATTTGCTGAACGGCTAACAGGTGCTTCTGATACATTAGCATTCTTGTAATATAGGAATGAGTACCATTTTTTACAATTTGCAAATTTAGCATTTGCCATTCTTTCAAAACGTTGCCTTTCCTATTTTTGCATCAGATAAACACAGAAAATACCCTTTCCCAATTAATAAGAGTTTGCAGTTGCAGCAGGATTTACATATATTGCTTTTCTACATTCATGACATTATTATAGTCAATATTCTGATTATCATTCAATACTTAAATGTAAATTGCAATTTCAGTTATGTTTGTCTTGATTGTTATAATGCATCTAAATTTTGATGCATCTCATTTTCTGTGAGGCTGCCTGATATTGTGTTAGTGGATGGTTCCCCAGGATAAAATTTAAATCTAGGATTGTTTGGGTGTACAGTGTTCATCTCACACTACCAATATACACTGTTGTCTGTTAAAAGTATGACATCAGTGCGCTTCATGTATTTATTTTGCTGCACTGTGCCTTCATGTGCAAACTCATGTAGAGAGCTGTTGTCAGATGTGGACCTAGAATAGCTAAATATTCAAAAAATACTATTTGATTTGCTAACTTCTGCTGATAACTGCATCCACATTATTCATTTTTAGCTGTTAAGAATTTCGGAGTGTGCTTTGGTATTCAGTTGTTACTTAAATATATCACATTGTGCTAATCTGCTGTTCAGTTCATGAAATGATAACAGAGATTAAGGCCACCTTGGAAAAGAGAAAAACAAAATGTCTTTTAGACCACCAAGCTGAGCATTGCACATTAAAAGATCCCCTATTTTCTCCTTCAAATATGGAATTTGTAGAAGAAGAAAAAAAAACAGTACAGCAGACGTGAACTCATCTTTTATTCCACCAGAATCCATAATCCAGCTGATAAACATGGTGAAATACTAGTTCTGTGTCTCTCAGAAGGTTAGATTAAAATATAGCAATGTATTCCACATTATATTCTACTGTGGTGAACTGGTAAATCACAGAATAGAAATTACCAGCATAGTCCAAATTCTTCAGTTATTTGAATGTATCTCTTCTGGTTTCAGAGATCCACAGAAGTTTAACGGGAAAGAAAAAAATCTATTATTGCCCTTACATTATCTGTACATATTGCACCAAAAAAATAAAAAAGGGAAAAAAAATCCCCAGAATTAAAAACGAATTATTACTGTATGGTAGCTCTTCAGTTTATTCCTTACTGGAACTATAAATTGTTCATCTAACCTCAAGTGTGATGTGCTTCAATGGGACATTCATTTTCTTTACTGAGAATTTTATATTCCTCAAATGAACTGTGAGGCTTGGTGCCAGTATTTATCTGTGAGGCTGCTTAAAATCAGATTACAAAAGAGCTTTCAATTTTGAGTAAAATAGACTAGTTTCTCTTGCTCACATTTTCACAGAACCTCTCTTACCTAAGACTAGCATGTAAGTATTTGTCTTAGCTACCTAATGCACCTTATTAAAGCTCTGATACAGATTTACTTATAAATTATACTACACATCTACATACACACATTTACAAATTTCTGGTTTGATATAAAGAAATAAGAAATCTGCACAATTACTAAGAAAGAGAAAAAATATCGCATACTAATAAATCAAAATTTGTCATGGAAAAATGGAAACTAGACCAGATACACATCAAAACATTGATGCTTAAATATTTTCCACTCTAAAGGTTCACTATGCTTTGAAAATGTAAGGAGGCACGTCTGGAAAGCATAAACAGCATTATTAAATCTACTGAAATATCATGATTTTTCTGCAGAATTACAGATATTTTTTTAATTATGAAAAGTACAGTTCAGGAAAAAAATGTTCAGTGTGTTTCTATACAATGTGAATTTTTAAAAAAATGAATCATTAGAAATAACAGCTAGCTGCAGAAACAGATTCTCTTTAATTTTACAGTGAGGCCCTGCTTTATAACTCATGAATAGAACTTTTTAAATATGGAAGTTAAATACAGGGTGATTTATTTTCATATCTAGACTGATGCTTAAGATCTCGGGAAGCTTTCATAAGAAGCTAAAAAATTCTGCAGCCAATTACCACTACAGATGTGACAGATTCAGAAATTATTTATATAGTCTAGAGCTTGAAAGCACAAAATCCCCAGCAAATTTTACAGGATAGAAGACAAGTAGTCATTAAATCCTCACTTCACTCACACCACTGTACAATATAAAAAATAATACAAGAACCTCCAAGCTGTGGCTAGCCATATGGCTTGCCAGCATTTAATACTTTGCTGATGAGAGATAAGAAATATAAGGCTGTATTCCATTAAAAAATTAGAAATTTTATAGCTATTGAATTTGGGCTATTATAGCGCAGCTATAATTTGCTTTTCATTAAAACAGACTTTGACTATGCTTTTTAAAATGTGAACTTACTGCAACAGGGACTCACAATCGTGACATCAGATTATTTTTCTTATTAAAATAATGAGTAATACCCCCACGTACTGATGAATAAGAAAAAAATAGATAATTTGCTCAGTTAAGAGACACTGAGATTCCTTTAGGATGAAGCTCAGATTTTTCTTCCTCATTAACACTTGCTGGCTTGTCATGTACTTCTCCACAGTATAGCACAATTGCAGACCAGAGGATCACTCTCTCTACTGTGGTGTTGCCAACAGCAGCATTCTGAGTAAAGCACAGCTGGATGAAACAAATTTTTTTAACAGACTATGATGCTAAAAATAGCAACTCAGCTTCTTTTAGTAGTCATAGCCAAGAGACAGTATTTCTTTTTCTTTCACTCGATCACATCCTTTGAGATCTCTCATAGCTTACCATGGACATTCTTCTCTTGGTTGAGCTTTGAGCACCATTACATATACACCACTCTCAATTGTTTGGTTTTCTGAAGGACAGCATAACAATTCCACAAAAGCATCCTTAAGGCCTAATAGAAATATAAAGAAAAGAAGGAGAACAGATAATTATGTATAATCGGAATTTCTGTTCCATCAGGGCTACAGGCTATATAGACTCTGCTGGATCAGGGGATGTAGAGGATACCAGGTGCAGCACTGAGGGTTTGAATTTTATCAGCCATCTATGAAAACTTTTCTACCTAAAGAGATTTGAAATAGGGCAGGTTAGGAAACACATGAAATGTATGAAAATTGTACCAGAATAGTGGTGGGGGCTTATGGAGTATTTATGGTGTTGTGTGGGGATGTTTTTTTTGTTGTTGTTCTTTCATATTTGGTTGATCTTTGTTTTGGTTTTTAATTTTTGTTTTCTCTCATCCAATTCCCAACTGGTCTTTGTATATGTGTAAGAGGAAATAAGGGCAAACTTCTCCTTAAGTGATTCGTCTAACCCACCTCTATTCAAGTTGTATATTCAAAAACTTGCTTACTTTGTGTTCATGCTCCTCTGTACTCCTATTTAAATTAAATCACCTACTAAGCAAAGCACAGCATATACCTCACTGCATTACTTTGTAGTTCCAGGCTTGACCAGCATGGTCTGAAAAGCAAAGATGTTCTGACCTTCTCCTGGGGCCCAGGTCAGCAAAGAAAACAAACTCACCTTCAGCATACAACCTCTTGTGTCTCTTGTGGGTAGCAACCAATTTGCAGACCTAAAAAAGGGCATATTTGTGAAATGCTTGCAAATCTGGGGTCTGTGCTCACAGTGGATGTAATTGTCCTAATGTATATAACCACTGATCATCAATCATGAGATTCCGTCCATTAAAAAAAAAACCTACAAAAAAAAGAACCACAAAAAAGCCCCCCAAAAAACACCACCAAAAAACTACTGGTCCAGGACAAGGAAGAACAGTATTTTTATTAACAACTTCTACTGGTAAATGTTTACTGGTATATGTATTATAGCTCTATTGGACGTGATATTTCAGGTAGAAAGTGTTTTTGAAAGGTAACAACTCTGCCTTGATTTCATGGCAATGATATAGTCTTATGAAGCCACTATAGATGAAGAGTGCAAATTGTATCAGACACCTTTTATGCTGTTTCTTCAGAAATTAGAGTCCAGGCTAGGATTTGTGATGATGACAAAGGTAAGGTTTTCTATCACATAAAAGAAAATCTTACTCCTGACCAATCTTTTCAGTAATAGCTACGATTTTGATGCACTTCTACCATAAAAGCATTTGACAAAGTGACCTGTCACTTAAAAACAGGGCTAGGAGAGAAAACTAATAGTCCACATACTGCTGTTCTAATCATCTTTTAAGAACTCCATGAGCTGCAAAGTACATGGGCTTTTCCACTTGAAAAAATTGACTACCTTTAAAATCACCAATTTCCCAGAAAGACATATACAAGAGAGTAAATCAGACCACAGGCCTTTAGAACAATTTCTTTTCAGACAAAATGAAAGCTGAAAGGCTGCATAAAAGGTATTTCACTGAAGTTATAACATGATAGCCAAGAAAAGGTGTTGATTTTCTATACAGTAAAATCCAATTGGCAAGGACAGAAAGCACCACAGTTCCCAGGCTGAGACGAGATATGCCTGGCTATCTAAAGTCATTATTAAAGTCATCTGGCAACTCCAGCAGAGGCAGAATGGGAAGTTATCCATTATGTTCTGAGGTTGTATTTGCTCTTTCTGAGGAGAGCTAGGCCTTTCTGGATTGTGGGGGGAATCTTTCAGGGTGAGGGGAGGGAATATCAGAAGGAGGGAATATCAGAAGAATATCTTCAGTGCTATGCAATGCTATTTGGCTGAGCTCAGCTAAAGACTGTTCTTTTCACATAAAAAAAAATTAGAAACCAAGTTTGATCCACAGACTGGAGACCCAAATGTGCCATCTATTGTCCCTGGGTCAAGAGATTTTGAAAGCCTGGTGTAGTTACTGCCACTGGTAGATGTCAAATTTGACACTGACATGAACAAGCCAAGACTCACGATCATGCCAAATGGCAACAATGCCTTGATGATCCTTAAATTTCCTGTTGTTACTGATATTCAGTTACTGATATTCATCCAAAAATAAACTTCTGGTCAGTCAATCAGTATGAAAATACAAAAAGCTCTTCTTGTTTCTTCCCTAGGACTACACCCTGACCATGTACTTTCAGCAGTCCTGGAGGGATAAAAGGCTCTCTTATTCTGGAATACCTTTGAACTTAACTCTGGACAACAGAGTGGCTGACCAGCTCTGGGTGCCGGACACGTATTTCCAAAATGACAAGAAATCCTTTGTCCATGGGGTGACGGTGAAAAACCGAATGATTCGACTCCATCCAGATGGGACTGTCCTTTATGGCCTACGGTATGTTGGGCATTTTAACCTCTCTGTGCTGGCAGAAGTGCAGGTAGAACCAATGCCACTTTCCTGTGCTGTTTTCCTGGTTTCTCATGTATGAGTCAGCACATACTCCATTTAGTTGACCACAGCACACCCAAGGATTTTCCACAGAGCAGCAACACTACCTTTAAGAGCTACAGCCATAGCTAATGAAGCCTAATGTCTCTTTCTTTCAGCTCTTCTGAGTGTTAAAACTATTAGAGTTCTTTATTGTGGTTCTCACCTGGTAATCAGTCACAGCATACACAAACACTTCCTTCCCTCTCAAATTTCTCCAGCAGCTCTTTAGGACAATGGAAATTTTAAAATTTGAAGTCATTTGAAGAAATGTGATATTTGGTAGAGAACACAAAGGAGATGCTTTTAAATTTGCATAAATTATTTAAATATTATCTATATGCCTCAGTATAGGTTTTCTTTAATCTGCTTTAGTTTATGACTGCTTCTTCACTCCACAACTGCTTCTTCATACAGTGCAAACCATATTTCACCCCCGAAGATATAAAAATATATCCTAAAGTTTGAACAGGCATTATCTAATGATAAGGTACACAACTGTAAAATTAAAACTAAACCAAGTTATTTTTATGTTGAGATTGCTGCAGAGCCTGAGTAGGCTTTTATCATATTATTTTTGAAGTTAAGGTAGTTTTGCTTGGAAATAATATTGCCTGGCTGAAACAAACTTTGATTGTTGCTATCATTCAACAGTGAAAATAATGTTTGGAGAATATAAACCTAAAAGCATAGTTCAGTTAATCAGAAAAGAAGTCATAGAGCATGAAACCTAGCTGAAATACCTCAAAATTGTACCTAAGATAGAACTAGTAAAAAAATCCCAAACTTCTACAGCAATTCAAAATGAAAACAATATTTGGGAAAGTATAACTTAGAGCTTAGTGAAAATAGAATTTTAAAATTACCTCTTAGCCTATAAAAACATAGCCTTTTAAAACACAACTAACCATGCAAAGAAAGCCTTCCACCCATCAGTTCAATCTTCTTAAGAAACAAAAAAATATTTTAAAACTGTTAGTTGTGAATTTGCTTTTGAACTTGTCACATTTCCAGGCACTGCATCAGTTGTTACCAATAACCACACAGGCACTTTAATATTAATGCAGCCAGATCTGTTCTAGTACAGCAAAACTGCTACTTCAGTTGTGAAAATCAAAATAAGAGACCCATGACGAATTAGCTGCTAGACCAAAGGCGGTCATTGTCATCTGCTAAACTTGAGTATTTGAACAATACATCTTCCTTGTTGCCTTCAGACCTCCTGCAGTTCCATTCAATCAAACTAACTCCAGCAGGACAGTTTTTAGGAGAGGACTGTTTGGTCTGACAAATTTTCAAAGTAGTTCTCCTTTCGGCTGGTTGGTTGGTTGGTTGGTTTTGTGGTGTATTTTTAAGGCCAGGAACTAAATTTATTTATATTTCAGAATTTGCACAGTGGCAAGAATGTGCTTTAGAGCCAAGTGCTTCCTCACAAGCAGTTGTATACAATATAAACTATGCCTTGAAATGTAAGCCATGGATGTGTCCAACACCCATGCCTTATGCCAGGTATCAATGACAGCCTCCTGCAGAAATAGCAAAAGAAATTGTGACATGTCTGGTGCTACAAGCCCTGTCACGTGTTCCATCCACAAAGCAGCAGCACGGCTGAGAAGCTGTGACCTTGCCTCAGCACAAAGCCCATGCTCTTTCACTCACAGATGCTCAGGCAAACCTCCATTGCAACAGCAAGGATGGTCTCCTTCTCAACACTAGGTTGTTGGATTGAATATAAGTGAATAACCATTTACATTTCAGTAGTAAAGCAGCAGTTCTGCAACTCTGCAACAGCTGCAGCTCTGCAAGTTAATACCTTGCTCAATACCTCACTGCTTGTGTAGGAAAACAAACAACAAAACAAAACAAGGCAGAAAATCCCACACTAATATAAAGGGTGCTCTATATTCCACTCACTTGCAGTCTGGTGCTGTGCAATTCCCTTCTCCTCCCTCACCCTGCCTCATGGCCTCAATGCACACTGCCACAGGAGCAACCTCCGACTCTCCCAGGTTGGGCTGGGCTTCCCCACCCTCTCACCCCGGGGAAGGCAGCAGGGTCCAGGGTGCAGCAAGGCCAAGTATTGCCAGATGGCCACACTGACAGCATTGCCATCGCCAGCACCACGCAGAGATGCTGAGCTGTCAGGTCTTTCTCACAGCTCAAGCTGATGCACCATGTTTTCTCCAAGAAAAGGCAGCTGTTTAGGCACATCTGGTGAACAGACTTCGGCCTGTAGCTGCAAATTAAAACACGTGTAGTGTCCCCATCCCACAAGAAAGCTCTAACCAAAGACAAAAATAACAAATGAGCAGAAGAAAAAATGAAGTTAAGACACATTAAATTTTTTTTTCATGCAACAGATGGCAGTTATTGCACTAATCTCACATCTGTTATGAGTGGTCACTTTCCTCATGGTATTAATATGCTTCTGTCAGCCTATAGATTCCCTTGTACTCATGTAAGTACCAATTTTTTCATATTCTGGATGACATATATGCCTCATAAGAAACAAAACATGAGAAAACAGTGCAGAGAATATTTTTAGGTAAAATTCAGCACTGTCTGTTAGAAATTTGAGCACAGTTCCAGTCTAGTCTCAGAAGCAGAAAAGCAGCTCTGCAGCATATTA
Source organism: Prinia subflava (assembly GCF_021018805.1). NCBI lineage: Eukaryota > Metazoa > Chordata > Aves > Passeriformes > Cisticolidae > Prinia > Prinia subflava. The sequence continues at coordinate 25,602,762 of NC_086253.1, forward strand.
CCTTGATTTAGCATCTGTGCAGTAGAGAGCATGAAGACAGTATCACCAAACCTCTCACATGGGTTGTGACCTGCGAGTTTCATTTTCCTTGCTGAAGACAGAGAATTGGCCTAGCATGACTTGAACAAGAAAAACAACACCAATTATGCTGCAACCAGAGTCTGAGTTCCTCACAAATTAGTCAGGGCCTTTAACCGTATCTCAAGGATGATTTAAACGCTTCCTTTCCCAATACCTCCTGTTCCCCAAACAGCTTTTCCATTTTCAGTCCAGAGTTAATGTTTCCATTCAGGCTCAGTTATGAAATTTTACTGGCTTCTTTAAACAGAAATTGGAACAATCATATTAGCTCTAAATAACCTGTTTGCTTGCATCCATGTACACAGCAGTTTTTCATTGATGCAATGTTCAGCCTTAACAGAGCTGAGGAGAAATAAACCAAGGTTAACCATTTGGCATTACAGAAGAATAAACAAGGGAAACATGCACATAATACATTGGAGTGGTTTTAGATCATGTTACAAAGCATTATCACTTCACTATGTCTCCATTATTGTATTATTTCTGTAATAAACTCTGCAATCCCTTTAGCTATTTTTGTCCAGTAACTTTCAGCTGCTATGTTCCCACAGTTTAAATAACAATGTGTGCTATAAACTTGTGCAGAGAATACTCCTAAGCCTTCTGACCTCTAAATTTGCATTATTATGTCTCTTGCTTCAAAAGGTAGTTCTGTTAATTGTTCACAGTAGTAAAATTGTGTAACCTTACTAACCAAATAACTGTTTCATCCTTTCACCCAAGAACTACACACACAGACAAACTTAACTACATGGTAATATTTCCACTGAATTTCATTTCAAATATGCCAGGGAAGTTGAGTGTCACTTTTAGTTATTATCTACCTGAAGATCATGTTTCTTCAGTTTTTGTCAAGTACTCTCACCAGCAGCTTAAGCTATTATCATTTTCTGTGGTATAGCCACCTGCTTCCTAAGAGAAAGAAAAACATCCCTTTGGGTCAATGTGCAAACCTGCAGCACTGTAAGGCTAGTGTATGAGAAAACGCCAGCCTGGTGCCAGTACAGCTGGTAAAACACTGAATTATTCTTTTCTTTTTATCTTATCCATTTTTAACAAGTGATTGGATGCCATTAGCTCTAACACATCTGGCACTAGCAGTGTCTCTCACTGCTTTTATTGTCTGTTCAAGCAAGATTCTCTAGAAATCTCTCCCAAAGCTCCAGAATCTTAAACCAATACATACTGTTGCTTCTTTTGCTTCTCCTTTCTCCGCCTTTCCCAAGAAAGATGCTAGACATGTAATGTGTCTTTGAGATATTTAAGGAACCGTTAATAATTTATTGTACTGAATTCCATACTCGAATTCTTATGTAATGATGTCAGGAATGGAAGCTCTGATTTAAATCATCCTTTCCTAGTATTTTATGCCACCTCTTAATTCTTCTCAGATTTTCACTAGCAGAAAAATGACACAATGTTGCTTTGGAGACATCTGTTCTTTTATCATGACATTGCCTCACAGTGAACAACAGCAGAATTTCCTGTGTATTGGAAGGATCATACCCTTCAGAAGAGTTATTTGTTGAGAAGTGTAACACACCTTCAGTGACACCTTTACACAGACTTCTCTCTCTCCTGATATTCAGACACAAACCCACCTTTGATTGGAGCAATTCTTTATTTCAAGGCAGAGGGACTGAGCGTATCATGACAAGGTGTGAAGAGCTGGTTTGGAGCATCTAAAACTTCTGGGTTCAGTGAGACCACACATTTTTATACTGCTACAGCAGAGGATGCCACTTTGCCAGGCACTGCTACAATTGCAGGAGGACAAGGGGAAGAATAATCTTTGTCTTCAACATAAGGATTTATTTCACCATTTCTTACACAAAGTTTTCTGTGATGCAACACTGGCAGGAAACCAATCAATTCACAAACAAGAATTGATCCATTTAACATTGGATTTACCAATCATTTATTCATGCAATATCCATGGAGGCATACCCTAGAGGTGTAGTGCAAGAAAAGCTGTATTTAAATGCAGAATGTTTAGATTTTAGCATTATCTTGAAAGTAAATTTAAGTGGAGACTTACCTTTCTACTAACTCAATTTTGGCAATATAGTTGAGCATGTTATTAAAGAAATTTGCTATACAGTTGTTTACATCTTTTATTGCAGTGAAATTTTAATCATTTATGGATTGCTTTTTCATTGCCATTATTTGAGACTATGGAGTTTTGGCTTTCCTCTAAACACCTTCATGGATTTCCTTAAAGAGTCAGTTATTGAGTCCTTTTAAGGACAACTCATCATGGCAACAAGTAGCAGATTTATACTGGTACTCAATAGATTCTCCTACTTATGTTACTAAACAGGTCCAGCCAAAAAAACAGACTGCAGTTCTTCTAAATGAGAAAAAACTGTGTCATCTATATAGTGAAATAAAAAGCTACACTTTATTTCACTACACAAAAAATACAGAGAAAATGATAAAGTAGTATTTTATTAGATGATGATTTTGAAAATCCTTCAGAAAATATTTCTTCCATGCATCAATACAAAAGATTTAGCAGTGAGCATTTTAAGACTCACAAGAACCAATTTGGGATTCCCTTTATATTTTTAAGCCCTAAAAATATACTAAAAAGAACTTTGCAAAACTAAATCAAGCAATTATTCATCATTTCTTCCATTTCCCAAAACATTTCCATCTCAGAGGGTCAATTTTCAGGATTTGTGGGCAAATGAAGACATTCCTCAATGTACAGCTACTAGAAAGCAGTAGGGATGAGAGGATGCACACAAACTGAATTGTCTCCAGTGGCATGTGTAGCAGACCTCCCTCCTTGCACCCCCAGAGTGCAGCAGACATGGCAGAAGCATGCAGCTCTCAGGGAGCAACTATTCATAAACTCCATATACTGAGTTATCAAATAATTCCTTATATTTGATTCAGAACTTTTTCCACCAATTTTAACCAACCTGGTTTTTATCCCGTGTAACATAGGATTTTTGAATACATAACATAGGAAACATTTAATACATAGGAAAGATGAGGAAATACCTCAGGTTGAACTGGTCTCTATAGAGAGATTATAAAAAAAACAACAGAAACATCCAAGTACTGAACATGGACTCAGCTTTATGAGCATTGGCTCCTGTAATCAGTAGTTGAAGTACATAAGCAGTCTGGTGGAATAGCAACTGGCTTCACAGGCTTGAATTTTAACACAAGCTTTAGATGCTTTAATTGATTGCAGCTATCAAGTTCAGCACTTTGAAAACTAAATAACCATTTTGTAGTGCAAAGCCCACAAAGCTTTTTTTCAAAGATGTCTTAATTCAAGCAGGGTCTAGATCAAATTCAGATTACTGAAATGATATGTCAACTATTTAAGTATATTAATATTTTAATAAGTATTTAACCTCATTAATACTATCAAAAGAACAAATAAAAATTATTAGATAATATTTAACGAGTGTTTAATTTTAAAGGTGAAAGGCACTGCAGTGTATGGGTTACATATTTTCTAGGCAGCACACCATCTCTTACCATCTTGGTATAAATAGATTTGGGATGATTTTCTTATCTTCTATTTTACAGGCTATGTTCTGCCTACTAAAGCTGAGCAAGTCCTCCTTTTCTCCCTTATCAGAAGTGCAAATACCTTCCAGTACTTTGAAATTATCACTCTTTCACTGTCAACCTGTTCTGCATCAAAACTGCACTTCTAAATAAAATGGTCTTCAATTTTTTTACTATGTCTCATTTTAAAAGAACTCCAGTCCCACCAAAGCTTATCTCTAGAGTGTATAAGTAATGCTGTTATAGTTGACTCAAACATATTAGGAGACAAAAATCAAATTAAAAAAGAATTTAATGACAGAGTAGCACTGAAGTACTTTTCATCAAGAGGTATTTCAAATACATTTATATACACTCTCTAAGAATCACTTCATCCAATAATAGTATAGGGAAGGTTTCACAAGTGTTTCCTTCTTTACTTGCTTTTAGGGGATAGGCATTGAATGAGAAAGGAGTTTTTGTGTAGTCACTAGCTCAGCTTTCTCCTCTACACACTGTAAAACCTCAGATGCAGAGATACCTTACAACTGAGTGACCAGAAAGAAAATCCTCACAAGCTTTTCACAACTGAGCCATGTAACTTGTGTTCGGTGTAGCCAGTTAAACGCACACCATTGAAGCAGCATGTACTTAATCTGCATACTCTGGAAGTTAGTGTTTAAGTTTGCATAATGTCATAATATTTCCTTTTTCCCTGAAATACTAGATTTTTAACACATTTCTTACTGCTTATACTTTGCCAGGAACACCAAATGGACAGATTACAACACTTACTTGTATTTTTGAAAGAAAAAGACAAAAACGTTTTAAAAACCACTGCAATTTAACTTATATACCAGGAATATCTTTTAGCAGTACAGATTATTTAGTATATGTTTTTATATAAGGCTATATACAGGTACATAAAATAGATCTATGCTGAGTTCTGATACATGAACATATTTTAGTGTATTTCATACCACCATACATTTGGTACATACCACATTATCTGTCTTTTTCTGGTCCTGATCTTCATTAAAAAACCATTTATTAAAAAGAAATTCCCTCTAATGATAAAAATTTTAAAGGGACAGTAATTAAATCTGTCCTTTGCTGCAGATGTCCAACTTACTTACTATTAATTTTGAGCATGCTGAGAACAATTAATACTGAAGGACAAAATACAAGTTTTTTGCTGCTTAAAACTAACCTCACTCTCATTTCATTCATATTGATGTTGATTCATTACATGAGTGAAACAGCTGTTCAACCAAAACTCACAGGAGCATAGGATGGGGAATCAATCTGTACCATTTCTGTGCAATAAATGTATCTCAGGCAGGTAAATTAAGGTCCTAGGGGAGACAGCAAATATTTTACCAGACCTGCTCCAAACTGATAAATGCACTTAGATACAAAAGAGGGAAGAGTCTTAATTTAGGTGTTCTCTCAAAGAGAAAAGCACTTACCTAATAAACATTACCTGGAAAGCTGCTGAAATCCTGAACAAATGCTGGTACAGCCTGTTTACTAGCAACATAAAAGTGAAAAAGGAAAATTAATGAGTGATGCCAGGTTGTGGGGGCTGCTGTTCTCAGAGACATCCCCTTGCTCAAAAGCCCAGAGCCGTCAGGCCATGTCAGCTCAGTGCTGCAGCACACAGAAGGTTGGCTGGTACCATTTGAAGTGTTTAAGGGTATTAGTGTGAAGAGCAACCCTGCACTGATTTAATTCACTACAGCAATCAAATATAGTACTTATAAGTTATTTTATGATAAATTAAAATCTATTTTTGAGAACAGTGCAAAGATGCAAATAATAATGCATTAAAAATATTTTCACACAATATATTTTCTCTTTAACCCTCACCCTTCTATAAATATCTCCATTTAAAAAGAGGATTAGACATTCTTCTCAAATATCCTTGGCCTGGCTTAAAAGTAGCTGCAAGAGAATTCACAATCTAGATAATAGCCAAGCCCTTGAATATAATAAAATGTAACATATAAAATTAATTATTCCATAAAATACAGTAGTACATTCCTCTATTTGGCACTTCTTCTACAGTATCAACATACATGGTTTTATAACTGCCAGGACAAAATGACCTCATTTTAAGAGGCAAAATATGTGACAAATAAAATGCTTTGATTTCTAAAACCATTAATAAGGAAATCAAGCTGAGCAGACAGGAGGTAGGTACTTCAAATACAACTCGTGTAGTTTTGTATTACACGTATAATTAGACATGATCTTCCAGGGAAGAATCTAGAAATATCAGAAGTTCTGGGGTTACTCAGAGCCTAAAGCAGGAGTCAAAGTGTGGACACAGCAACCCAAAAATCATTCAGCACTTAAAACCTGTAGTAAGTAAATGTATATGGGAGTGACCAGACAGGAGTCTGAGCCAGAGTGACCGGTTTTACCTTAGCTGAGGTACCTGCCTACAGATCAGAGTAACACAGCAGTCAGCCTCCAACCTCAACACCAGCAACATGTCCCACTGACAGAAACACTGGCTCCAATTTTTGAAATTCCATTAGAAAAGCAACGAACAAACTACCAGATACAGCAACAAAAAACACCTACACAAAATAAAACCCAAACTACTAAATAAAACACAAGCACACAAATGGAAAACACACACAGGCCCTTTCTAGAGTCAGGTCAGTAAGAATATACACTCATTACACTTAGCTTCTCTTTGAAAAAAATAGTTGAAACTGAACAAAACCACCTACAAATTACTTGTGCTTACTTATTGCAAAACTAAATGTTTTCCAAGCCACGTGCATAAAAATAAGCTTGGTTGAACCAGATACCAGTCATCCAAGATGAAATATACCTGCCCTCTTATACTACCATCAGTTCTATACATCAGGCAGGAGTTTATAGTCTGAGAAGATAAGTTGTGAACACAAGGTAATCTCACATCTCCCATGTATCATGGCACAAGCAGAAGAAACCTGGGGGAGTTTAAACTCTTGGAGCTTCTCAGGCCTGGGGAGTTTAACCATCTGATGCTCTGGTGATGCTGCTGACTTCTCTTTTAGCAGAGCGTCTCTAGCAACCTCTGAGAGCATGGTCACAAGAGACTGCAAATGCAGCATTTTTTGTAGTCTTTAGATAGATGGACTTGTAAACTATGTGAGGCAGTGTGATCAAATGGCTATACTGGAAGCATAAATCTGCTTCCAGTCCTTTTCCTATTATATTTGTGTAAATCAAGAACCTGGAAAATAAATCTGGTGTGGAAAATAGTATTTTGAGGTTTATTAGTTGATATCGGGCGTTTCAAACTTGTTCTCAGGTTTGTTCATAAGCCTTTTTACAATCAAAAGACTGTATATCTTAAGGCTAGCTAGTTTTTAGTTAAATGAAAGCTAATGTGTGGCAGGTTTTTAAGGGCCTAACAGTTATCCAATTAAATTCCTCATATATCTTCAGTGCTGCATTTAATCAGTTTTAATATCTCCTGGCCAAGGGACAGAAAGAAAAATTGCACAGATTTTATTGTAAAGATTTAGTTCAAATAATATCCAACTCATTTCCTGTTATTTTCTTCTGTCAGAAACCATCTGTGGAGTACACCTTTGGAGTCCAATTAAAAAAAATATCAATTTCTATTTTATAAGTCCTGAACTATTCTGCAAGAAATATTTCCATACTTGAATAAGTGTTTCTGAAGAAATACTTTTCACAAATCTCTAGTCAGATTTTCATATGGAAAGAGGGAAGAGAATAAAAGATTGTCAGATTATTTCCTAAGAAATATTGCATTGACCCCAGCTGGCATAAGTTCAAATACATTTGGCTACTGGCTTACTTGTCTTGTTACAATGTCTCCAGCTGTTGAGTCTCTCACTGAAAAAAATAAATGGAAAAGATATAAAATTAGTACTTTAAATTTTTTGGCAGGATTCTAGAAAGGTATAGCAATATTTAATTTTTAAAATTATCTTTACATGAGACTGATTACTCTGCTCTTTATATGATTTGATAATACAGGGTATACATTTAAGCTATCTACAGAGAATTACTAAAGTGAATAAGGATTCCAAGATGTCTCTTGGGGAGATTAGAGTTGAGCCTAAACTGGCACAAGATCTGTATCAGCCAGATTTTTAAAACACCTAAGGCAAAAATTTCAACTTTTCACCATCTCTCTTTAGCTGCAAAGAAAAGCAATTCCCACTGAAATACTTCAAGATGAGCCAAAAGAGTTCAGCAAGTAAAACCTGCTTTAAGTAAAATGCTTTAAAAGAAAAGAACAAAAAGGAAAAAAGACTACTCTAAGGAGTAATTTAACTCAAATTCTAGAATATTTTAAAATACATGCTATCATCCAAATGTGGGCACCATGCGTGTATTAAGAGTGCTCCAGATTTTTGTGCTACCTGGGAGCCCCCTGCTGGGACTCTGTCATAAGACAACAAGAAAAGAGAAGGGTTTTGTTTTGAAGATGTGTCACAGATGTTTCGGTAATATTTAATTATGCTATATATGGTATGTTAATGCAACCTTATTTAATTTCTCATAAGAAAATCACTAAAAAGGAGAACTCTGCAGAGCAGATTCATATGCTTAGTATTAGTTAAATACTCAAAATACTTTAAAATATTCCTTTTTCTCGGAATTCACAATGATGATTCAAATGGACAGCCAATCTACTAAATATAAGGAATTCAAACTGATGGATGATCTGTGGGGTTATCATTAAAGATATAAACAGAATTAGCTTTATTCAGTTTGATTAACACATACATACACAAAAAAAGCAACCAAAAAACCAAACCAAAAGAAAAAAACACCTCAGACATTTCAGGACTGCAAGAAGAGTAAAATACCATAAATAATTGTTATCTTTCATGGAAGAATATTGTTTTCATTGCACCACTTGATTTAACTGAAAAGATAGAGAAAAGTTTTCAGGCACACAAGCTCCTCTTTAGGTGTAACCAAACCAACAAATTTCAGGCTAAGTACATGTTGCTGTAACTCACAGATCATCAGTATTGTCTTTCCTGAAAAACTCATCTACAATATTTCAACCCATACTGTAGTCACTACCTCCACCATTCTGCCAGGTACAGCCATTCAGAGCTCTGTGTAATTAAACTGCCTGGGTTGTAAACAGCAGCTCCTTCCACAAGTATTTTGTACCCATATAATTGCACTCTTGTGGTTGTGAATGATACAGACATATGTGTAAGATTCCAGATTAATCTTTGAGGATATTTTGTAGGGCTCTCTATAAGCTGGAAATGTTTTCTCAATGGCAACGGAAGTTCCTATCTTTTGTGAGCTTTGAGGTGATGGCTGTTTGATATATGTGTATGAGCTTTCACTCACTAGTGATCTTTTATTCCATTTTTAATTCCTTTTTTCTGTTATTTCCTAATGGCAAAATGTCAGGCTTATGTTTAAGATGCCAGTGAAAATATCAAAGCATTTTCATGCTAAAAAAAATCAAAGGCCTGCATGCTCACAAGATTATAAGTAAATCTGCCTGAATACTGCACAATGCTGTTCAGGACTTTTGGCTTTCATGGGGAATAACTCAATCTTCTGCTATACTCAGTCACCTGTAGAAAATTTTATCAGTATAAGCAAATTATTTGCTAAATTGAAGGGATATTAGCATACTCAAAGTCCTGGCCAAAGCAAAAGGAGTTTAAAGATCAAAGGAAGAAACTTATCACAGTTCTCAGTATGCCAGGTATGCATTTACTTTGTATAAAGGTAACCATAAGTAAAATGTATATGTAAATATTTTCCCATCCAAAGCACCTTTAAATTAGATTCAGGAAGAAAGTATGAAACTTGTAGAAGGTGCAATATATGACCTTTAAAATGTAACATTTCCAAACCCATTTTTAAACCCTTCTCCTATAAAGGTTTCAAACTCCATCCTTCAATACAAAAATAAGATGTCCATTGAAGCAAAAGAAATCCCTCTGTGAAACCACTGGACACTAAACCTAAGCAATAATATGTTATTTAGCTACTAGACTTGAGAATAGTAGCAAAAAATTATACAGGATGGTAAGTAGAGAGATGAGAGTTTCAAAACCCTACAGGCTGACACGTCTTTCACACTTTTCTACATTTTTATTAGCTTATCTTAATGAAAGAATGCCCATGTAATTTATTATGACTTACATCATCAAAACAGTTCAGTGAAGAACTTCTGAACAATGAAACTCAACACAAAATATGACACAGTAGTCAAGTAGCAATGCCTTACTGTATTTCCCTCTTGTCCTGTGAGAAAAAAAGGAAAGAAAAAAGGAAAGCAAAAAAAGTAAAATTACCCAACTACCTCTTAGGTCTCAAGAAGCTATGCAACACAAAAAGGTTATGATGAAACAACACAAAGTGAGAATTTAACACCATAAACAACCTGGGTTCTATCTGAAAATTCTCCTTAACAACTCAGACAACATAAGCAGAAAAGTTGGTCTGTTTTATAAGCTTCAGTCTTAATTCAGTATTTTAACATTATGGTAAAGAGCATCTCTGTCAACTAAGGAGATTTTTACTTGTTCTGCCCTTATGAATTGCATGAATAAAGGCACAGTAGTGCTAGAAAGACTCTATTGTACTGTGCTCTTAAAGCTAAATATAGAAGAAACAGGCACAACAACAGATACTGACTGTGAGGAATTACACATCAACTTCTTGTAGAGATCAAATGCAGACATGTTGCTAGGAGAGAACAAAAGCCTTCAGAGTCTAAGCCTGCAGAATATTAAAGATCACAGAATCACAAAATATTTTGAGTTGGAAGTGACCCACAATGATCATCAAAGTCCATCTCCTGGCCCTGCACAGGACAGGCCCAAGAATCACACCATGTGCCTGAGAGCACTGCCCAAATGCTTCTTGAAGTCTGTCAGGCTTGGTGCTCTGAGATTCCTTGAGACAGGAGGAAAAACGTGAAAAGAAGGCCTGATACAGGTCAACACCCAAAACCAGGAAACTCTCAAAAATACATAATTATCTGTCCTGATGCTTAAGGAGCTTAGGAAAACAAGCCTTGTCCTCATTCTACTCATGCCTTTGATACAGAAAAATGTGCTCATTTTCTTTCTTTCTTTCATCGAGGCTTTGATCCTCTCAGCTTGAAGAGCCAATAGCAGAGACATCCCCACATTGCTCATTTTTCACCATTCCATGCAACCTTCCCAAATGTGCTTGCACCGCCATTCAAACACAGCTAACCTTCAGGATTTTAGTGAAAAATCAAAGTGTTCTTTAGCCAGCCTTTCTCTAACAATAGTCTAAATGCAGCTAATTAATGTGCAAAAAATTAATGTTTGAAAAAGTACCAAGAGATTCCATTCCTGCCTTTTGTTGGATTTCAGATACAAAAACCTGCTAGCCCTATAAGTTGCTAAGTATTAGAAAGCGTGACTGTACTGCATAACAAGGCACAGAGTAGGCTACCTGAATTAATTTAAGTACTAGGCTGGACCACTTACTCTCCTACTTTAGCAGACCCACCTTTCTGGCTGTCCCATATTTCATTGATTTGAAAAACATTCTGCCACAAGAAGAAACTGGAATGCCTAGTGGATTCTGAGTAGAACCAGGAAATCCTTTCATGAAACTTTTAAGGCCAATGTATATGTTTGAAATTGAATTTTTTTAAAAAAAGAAGTTAAAAAAGACAGACAAAATAAGGTCTTCCAAGATATCACAGGGAAAGCATTTATACATCTATATTATCTATGGAACATACAAATTTCTTTATATTGTGAAATACATCTTTTAATTCCCAAATAAAATGTATTTCATTCCTGAAATCACACTCTTTATAACAAATCTGCATACTCTGTTATTGAAGGATGTTCAGGTTGCAGAGTAGTGACAGATGTTGTGCAGTCAACATGCTGCTCAACTATATATCAGTCTGCTGGATCACTGGTGCACACAGCTCTCAATGAATATAAAAGAGCACCATGTATCATTGTGTAAAAGAGAAATTATATTTTTGATATAAAGAATATCTAAAACCAGTATGAAGCGTCAACATTGGAGTAAGTTATTCTTACCTCTCTAAATATAAATTGTTAAGTAAATAAATAAGCATAATCTACTCTAGAACCACTTACAATTTTTGTGTCTTTTTCTTCCCCATAAGACATTTTTGGTATACAGAGCTACTACACACCTTGTAGAACAGCTGCCACTACTGGAAGACAAAATCAGTGAAAATATTCCCACCTCAAAAGATCCAGTTACAAAATATTCACCCCCTACCCATTGAAAGTTATCAATATTGCTTTAGTTAACAGGATAAAAATATCTCAGTGGCACAAACAACGATTTTCTTTTCAAACTTGTGAGCAACTCAGATGAAATCTGCATATGACTCATCAGTGTTGGCAGTCAGGAGAAACTAAATGCTCTAAGTATAAATGAGCAACTCACTCTCTGGGGCTCACTATGCTCTCTATCTTATGCAGGCCCAGCTGAGGAACTGGGTTAAAAGGACAAGCTCATATAAATAATCGATACACAGAAGCACACATATGTCTGTATTATCTCCTATACATATGTGCATATTATCTCCTAATCCGTGCTGTGCTGGTTTAAGGAGGTCTCTCCCAGGCTCCTCCAAGTTAACCATCACCATTTACCCACTAGAAATTACAGCTCTCTAATGGATGCTAACAAAGGTTGCTTTGGTGGGCACCTCCTCATCTATTTCAGCCCTTGAAATAGTTACTGCCTTCACCAATTTAACTTCCAATCAATAAAAATGGATTCACAAAGACAATTCAGGGTGTTGTCACATCAGTAACTCTGCTGCTAGACAATAATGGATTTTAGTTTTCATGGGAGGAGAAAATTAGGGATGAAAATTAGAGGATGGGAGTCTCTTCATGTAGTGCTGCTGCACCTAGGAAAGGAAATACTGCTTAACAAGGACGGAGAATTTTTTCACCATCAGTTTTCTACACAAAAATGACAGTGTTCTTCCCAAGTCAAAGATGTGCAAAAAGCCAATCAAATATCTTTGTTCGCACTTTACATTGCCAGCGGAACCAATATTTTGCAAAACCAAAAATCCTCGCACAGAAGACCTAGTGCAAGGTTTTCATTTCACTTTCAGTTCTCCAAAGGAGTTAGTCACCACACATAGTAGAGTAACTGCAGAAGCTCAGCTTGTTTAGAGGCACTCAAGTTTCCTGACGTTGTATGTATCAAGACATAATTGCACTGCCAGCTTTGCTGACTGGAATTATTAGTTTTCATATTCAACTACCTGTCTGGAACAAATGAAGTGTACTTACTGTCTGGACAGGGTGGGAGAGCATGGGTAGACAGTGAATACCAGGGACCCGAGGAAAACCCTCAGAAATCAATCACACTTTGTATTAAGAATTGCTTGACTGGTCTGTAAAGGCTTGATAATCTAAGATAATTAAGCGAAAAAAGAGTATTTTAATGAGTATTAGGTCTTAGAGTCAGTTACAAACAAAGCAGTGTCATACCATAAGATGCCATTTACTGCTGCTCTCTTTCCTGGGTGATACACGTCATTTATAGATTTCGTAGGTGAGTTCATTATAAAGAAGCACAGCCATATAAATAACTACAGATTCACTACAGATTCAAGTGGAAGCCCTTCTTCCTTTGCCTCAAGGCTCTCTGCTTCTCAGTTTTCTTTCTCTTTTCACAGGACCCCTATAGAAAATGCTGCCTTCCCCTTCCCTCTCTGTTGCATTCTCCTAGGAGCTAGTGTAGTTCCAATTGATATTCAGCAATAAAGTCCTAAAAATCTCGAGTCAAAATTTTCTGCAACTCATTAGTTACTAGCTTTCTCTTCTGTGTAGCTAAAAAAAGAAGCAGGACTCACCTACCATCAGCAAAACTCCTAGCACTTCACATCTTAAACAGATGCTTAGCCTGATCTGCATACCCCCTGCTCCCCCCCCAAAAAAAAAACAAAAACAAAAGGAAAAACCCAAACAAACAACAGCAACAACAACAAAAAAAACATAAACCACCAGAAGTATGTCTGGTCCCTGACACCACCAACTGTTTTGACCAAGCACACCCTGAAGTCTTCCAAACCAGGCTGCATATGGAAGATGTTGCCTTGTTTCTGCTTCTGCCAAAGAAGGGGTACAACTGAACATGTGTGTGTCTTTCTTTCACACACAATAGGTATACTGGTGTCTAATTTTGTTTCATTTTGAAATCAGCAACAACAGAACAAACCCAAAGGGTGACCATACCAGATTACACTAGCATCACTGCTGCCATCTAGCAGACTTGTGTTCTCTCCTGAGCAAGATGTTTCGGTCAGTGGATATTATCTGCACCTTTCTAGTATTTAGTCACTTCTAGAAGGTTTGCATAGAGACATTGAAAAAGTTACAGATTTATCACCTCTTTTTTTTTCTTTCTTTTTTTTTTTTTAATTATTCAAACCAGATTGAAAACCAGTTATCTGACTTTATTTCTCTCGTGGACCTTCCTTTATGCTAAGCACCTCCCATCTGGCTTGCTCTTTTTCTTTTTATCTTGCAACATACTTGCACTGTCAAACTAAATTACTATTTGCAGTAAATTTCAGCTCCAAATCTAAGGCACTTTTTATTGAAGTATCTTGTTTGCCCTGGTATGGTTATAGCCCTCTTGGGATTTATATTGTAAAATTTATTTTCATTGGTTTACAGCTGTGCAGTAAAAATTCTTATTGCACTGAAATTTGGCTTAGAAGCATCAAATAGAGAGGAGTTTTTTAATACATATTTGGTTAATATAACCTTTTGGTTACACTGAAAAATTTTAGTGATTTTTTTATTATTATTTCTTGCTATTTACAAGCATCTTCATTCTTCCACCATTCATCTTCATTCTACTCTGAACTATTTCTGATGAACTACATTGAACAGAGTAAAGGTCTTACATTATCTTTAAAAAGATAATATCTGGCTTAAGGTTTGATTTTAGAAGGTTCTCATTTAGTTAATGTTTTCTAAAAAACTTTTTGTCTTGCCGCCTCTCTCCTCATCTCCTCCACATATGAGCTCTGGGAAAGGCAGAAGCTAGCAAGTCAGTTTGTCTGCATTTCGGGTAATTTCCCCACCCCATCCCTTCTGTGTGATAGAACTACGAAGTTATTTAACTATGTAATTGTTATAAATGCCAAGCCAATTCCAATTAATAAAATAGAATTTTATTAATTAAAGAATTACAGGACAAAAATTTTGGGCAAACCAACAATCACAAGCACAGTGCTGATGCCCGGGATCAGCACTGGGTGGACCTCAGCTACGGCCTCTACCGCACCGTAACTCCCCTCGTTCACAAACTGGCCCTTTTCGGGGTCCCTGTTTTATACAGTTTATTTGGCCAGTGGCAGAGGATTTCCCCACAGTTCATTGTCTTTGGGTTGGTTTCTTCATATTCATCTCTGCTGTCTGGTCTGCTGAATGGGGTTTCCCCTCAGAAAGATGGGTGCTGAGTTCATTCCTCTGGTGTATGAATGAGAGTGAAGGTCTGAATGAGAGGCATCCTCCTGATGGTATCTTTCACGATGGCTGGGCATTTCACAGTTCTGCTCCCCCTGGAGGACTGATTCTAGTCTTGATTTGCCCTTTGTTCTGGTGTCAATAGTGGGCTCCCGATGCCCAGCAAGGTATTGTCCTTCCCGGAATATCAGCCCTTGGGTGTTGCCCGTCCTGAAATTAGTTGGTTTTGTGCCTGACCTGCTTGTATTTTATTTCACAAAACATATTTACATTTTACATACACCAAAAACACGAATTAATATACAATATTTATTACATAACTATGTAGCTGTTCTCTTAAACAGATTTCTGGCAACTGAATGGCTATTCATTAAGGGTTTAAGCAAAAAAATGATGCATTTACTGACAATTACCTTGAGCGTAAAGGTAAATCTCTCAAGACAACTGAAATGTGATGTCTCCTTCCTCAAAATATATTCATGCACAACACTCTAATTGATAATTATGTAATCTTTGAGACACTCCTACTTTGCACTGACTGTAGAAGTTAATGTTTTCTGTAAAAATATGGGGGGAAAAAAGTGATCGACAGCTCCAGTGGCAAACCTTTTTCAACTGCCAAGCAGGACATAAAATACAAAAGCACAGTGTTCCCATAGGCATTTAGTAACACCTGCTTAATACACCTGATAACATCTATTTGCATTCAGAAGAGAGGTTAAAGGTTGGAATGATACCATCAGTTTACATTTTACAACAAAAATCAGAGTAAGGGAGAGAGAATTCTGCTGGAAGACATCACTTGCCCCAGGCAGTTCTTAGGCAGTATTGTCTATAGATCACAACACCATTATCACAGGTGCTGCATCTGAAAGCCTTTATCACAAAACCCATAAGCTTTAAGTGCTGCAAGAGATTTCTGAACCTGGAGTACTTAAAGGAAGATCGGCAGTGAGGTTTTCCAGTAAACAACCCTTCATCATTCAAACAAACCAAACAGCAACAAAAAACACAGCAAAGGAAGTTAATACAACTGTGTAAGGGGGGTTGAGGGAGGGGAAGAATAAACAGCAAATGGATAACAGGTTTCAAATTCACAGTCAGTTCAGTCTAGCAGAAGAGCATTTGACCATTGCATAGCTTTGTAGGCACAAAACAGATGTGATAAACTAGTGCCTGGGTCATGTTAAAGAGTACTGATTGAAGCAAACTGAAGTGACCACAACAGCAAGACCAGGCACATGCTTACTCCAATCAACACATCCCGCATCAGACCCAGTAATGGGTCGGGCATATAAAGACACAGTCACAAATCATTCTTTCTCTCCTCAGTGAATGTCACACTGTGCTCAGTGGCTTGGCCCTGCCTAAGACTGAATGTATACCACAGGATTAGGCTCTGCTGCAGAGATAGACAGGGAACATTCTTTATTAAGAACAGTTTTGACTCTGTTCTCATCCAGGACTCCTGTCTCAGACAAAGTTCAGGCAGCTTACCAGTGTAATAAATGCCAAGCCAATTCCAAATTAATAAATGATTTTATTGATTTTAGAAAAATCAATGAACAGAGTTTCAGGTAAGCCAACAATCAAAGAATCAGTGTCGAGTCCCGGGATCAGCACTGGGTGAACCTTAGCTGCAGCCTTAGCACGCCGTAGCTCCCCCTGTTCACACTTTCAGTTCTGTGAGTCCAGTTTTTATACAGTTTCTTTGGCGGGACGGAGCATTACTTCATGCTTTCTTTGTCCCTTCAGTTTTCCTTCATATTCATGGAGATTCATCCTCGATGTTTGGTCAGTTGAATAGTCCTTCCGTTGGGAGATGAATATTAAATACGACTTCTGGAAATTGCATATATAGGTGCGTGTCCCTGATGGGGAGTACGGCCCATTTTGATGGCAATGGTTGGGTCCTTCTCTCCCTTTCACTTGTAAATTCGGTCGTTCCCCAGTTCCCCGATTCCCGAATCAGTCTCAAATTATTTTACCATTTATTTCAAAGGGCACAACTTGATTTATATTATACATACATTATAAACATGAATTATCCCACATTATTTATCACAACAGCAATGAGCTGACCATAGCAACTCACTGGTGGTGAATATTCCCACTAACATAGGAATAACTTAACAAAATTCATTGTGTAGGAGCACCGCCTTCATCAGTTCTTCATCATCATTACTCTCTTCTGATATGCTGCTATTTAAACTACCTTTTGAGCCTGACACTGAGCTCAACTGATGAACTGGTTCAAGAACAATAGTCAATTCAGGCAAATTCTACCTCATTTGTCTTGGCAGCTGTTGAGTTGATATAACCAGGGGGAAATAAGAATGGGATAAGGAGTGTCTCAGAGCACCTTCAGGACAACCTGGCAGCCCAGGCAGAGAGCTCAGTTGCTTTTGGGGACAACATACGTGAATGGAAAGAGCAATAGCAGCAGTCATGTTTTTGTAAAGTTGTTCATTTTTTCAACATTCTTATTTCAAGCCAATGCAGTTGATTGATTTGACACCCTGCAGATTAACTTTTCATGCCTGTCTTTTTTTTGAAAACAGATATTTGTATTTACACCTCAGAGAAAACCTAATATTCCTCCTCTGCATTTGACAAGTCTATTCACTTTCAGGAGAGTTACTAGCTGTTATAAATGCCAGGACAATTTATTACCAAATTCAATAATTTGGTTTATTAAAAATTCAAATCACAAAATTCACGTTTTTCACACTAGGTACACAGGGAAAGACAAACCCAGAACGATTCCTCCAGGTCTCAGCGCAAATCCATGACCATTACTATGCTACAGGACTAGTCAGTGCTACTATTAGTTCTTCTAGTTTTTTTCACTAGTTTGTTGAGGTTTTGTTGGGAGGTGTTGTCACTGACCACTGCAGCTCATTTTGTCTTAAAAGCAATATTTTAGGTCTTGAAGACATTGCAAAATTTTACCATGTGTCGTTTTTTGGCTTCAGCTATACTAGCTCAAGACCTTGATACCTAAGGCAACCAATATTATTGCCGAGCTGCTCACATTTCGTTCGAGGTTCAATGTGAGCAGCTAAAGGTACAAAGATGAAGGAGAGGCAAATCAAAGAAAACACTGACAAGTTCAGGGCATTAATAAAATGCAATAGAAAGCCCAGTCTGATCCATTTTTCCCTGCCTAATCTTTGTGTGACTTAAGTATAACAGATCACTTTATGCAATATTATAAAGGACTTTGAGCTGTCTATTTCTCTTTATACATCTTCCTCAAGGTCCTTTTTATTTTGTCATGATTATTCAACTCTACTATTTCTCTGAGAAAGATTAAAAGGAAATGTGTGTTGCACTTTTTAAGCTAAATCATACAAAAGCTTTCCTTATACAATTGAGTGTTATCTCAAAGTATGCAGTCTACAGCAGTGACCTAGTTGACAGCTTCACTGTAGAGTCACAAATATATGTCCTACTGGGAAAATTAGCTAAACTATAATAGTTTTCCAATTTGAAAAAAAACCAAAAACAAAACAAACCCACAATGTTTTCACATGCTAATGTACTCATATCTAAAACTGAGGGCCCAATATTGCAAATTTTGGCTTGGGACTCAGTATTGCTCAGGACCCAGTATTGCATTTTTTTCTCTCAGATTTTAATGAGATCCGTGAACGCATTATTATTTAATCACCTTTTGGCCCTTGGCCCTTGCCAATTTTACTAATACTCATAACTCCTTTTTATAATACAATTTAATAGACTTTAATGGAACTTGACCAGACAAACAACACATAGGTTGTTGAACACAGCTTTCCCAAGTGCACACAATATTATATAAAATACCCAATACCAAACCAATAATGCTGATGTTCAGTGTACACCCTACAAGTAGGCTGTTCCAGGCAGTAGAAGTTAGGCGTGTTTGCAGGTGCAGAGATGGCGTTTGTCCCAGGGTCAAGCACTTAGGCTATGCTTGGAAATTTATGGTGTCAGCAGGTATGATAACTGTAAACCTTGTGCATGGCCTGGAGAAAAAAATTTGCAGATTAAATGCACTTTTTTTTCTGCCTTCCTTTATTCCTTCAATAACTCTCCTTACAAGACATCCCCACTCAAACATCAAGATTCTTCCAGGTTTCACAAAAATTAAACCAGTTACACCAGGGATACAGATCTGAGTTCTGATGTTTTTTTACCTGGAATATGAGTCTACTTCCAGCAGGTACTAGAGCCTTAGCACTGCAGTGGTTAAGAGAAGCATGGTTATTCTATATTTGATTTGAAGACTTCATTTAGCTTTTAAGGAAAAAAAATTAGTCCATCCCAGTTCATATCTTCATGTACATTTATAATTTATGCTCTGTTGGCTGACAGAAAAAGAATAAACATATTAAAATTTGATACCTGACCTCCAAATGAAGGAAACATTTCACAATAGAATTTGCATTGTTTAGCTCTCATCATCTTCACGTTTAATTATTATTGCTGTCTTAAATACTGTGTCTGTTTCTTCTCCAAGAATTGAGGATCAGCTTTTTGACAGCATATTGAGGAAATTATCTAAGTACTGAACCATAAATCCACTTCTTGTATTCATTCTGAACTTACTTTAACTGCTCATTGATGATTTAACTCAAAATACTAAGCTTTAACATTTGTTCCTGAAAAACCTGCTGCTCTGCAGGGAAATCTCTGACAGTATTACTTATGGAAGTTAGTTTAGCGAATAATGGATATCAGTGGGGTTTTTTTCCATATAATTTTATTTTTAGCAAAAAATGACCATCAAGTAGGAATATGATATTCAGAGAGTAAGGCATCAAAGCAAAAGTTAAGCAGTGGATCAAATAATTTGAACCCCAGCCACAATTTCAAAAAATTAAATCCGTTGATTTTGCTTTTATGCAAATACTGTTTATCTTGCCTGTTGGCAGTTCAGACTTCTTTCCATCTCAGAATGTCTGAGTACTGACACGAGTGAAATTAAGCAGTATAATGAAATATCTCCACCTAACTGCTTGTCTTCTTTGCATAATCCCATTTTTAGCATTTGTATCCAAATGATTCTGATGAATGTAAGGACAGTAGACTAAAAGAAATTGTATAAACAAAATAAATTAGCCCCAACACCTGAACTTAAAATGTATTTTAAGAATGGAAAGCCTGGAAGAAACATATCCTACTTTGAGATATAAATAGTTCTGCTTCAAGGGTAGGATTAATCCTCCACTTAAACATTTACAGAGCCTCGTGATATTCTGCCATTGCCACAAACTGCTTGTGCCGAGGGCCTTTCAGGTCTAATCCTCTTGAACACAGATTTATTGCAGCTTTGCCCTATCTTCATAATATTGCAGTCTCCTTCCTGCCATTACAAACCTGTATTCTGCATTTGAATGTCTTCATTTTTAAGCTTATTTTTAAGCATGTGCAAGCCATCAGTTAGTCTCTCCACCCAGAGAGAGTGCAACAACTAACTGGTCTGGGATTTATTTACCCTATTCATAATAAAATATTTGATTTTTTTTTTCATCAAGACAACAATTACTATGATTGCATCTGGGTTTAATTTATCTGCTTAAATAAGTTTTGTGGTAATCCAGAGCATAATGCCATTAATGATTTTACACAGCTGAGCTCTATCAAGAGAGAGAAACATGCTTGAAAGGCAAATTTATGAACTACAGGTAATGAAGGTTGCTGAATCCTGAAGCACTCCTGCAATTACATGTAGCTATTTTCAAGGAAACCTAAGATTCCCAAAAAAGTTTAAGCACCTCCAGCTTTAGGAAGGACCATATTGAGTTGGCAGACTGGTGGAGAGAACAATACAGTTGTCAGAATTACAATGTCAGGGGAAAAGATTATGTAGAATATTTAAATTTCAAATATAAACAATTACATTATTTACTACTGTACTATCAATTTGCATTGATGATATAAAGAACAGCTAATTGCTGCTACTTATGTAACTTATGTAAAATATGCAAAACTGCAGAAGTCAGTAGTACAGATACCCTACCATTAGGAATTACTGGTCACTCAAACTCTGGTTATCACAAATGGGTGGTTCGGATGATTCAAAAATCACTCTCAAATATATTAGCAAAAGCAGGTTTAATATAAAGCTGTACAACTTCACAAAGTGCTGTGGAAAGGTTTACTCTGTTACTACACAGATGAAGCATAAAAACGAAAATCAGGTTAGAATCAGTTTAGAATTATTTGCACAAAGACCAGGAAGAAAAAAGTGTAAGGGTGCAGAAGAGGGAACATGACTTATTGTAAATCCAAGATGGCATCATTCATGCTATTCTTGCTACAGTGTGTTTCAATCACTTCACATACACACAAACACCTACAGACATCTGTGTCTAAATAAATTTACAAAGATATACCTGTTAAAAATTACCCTCAAGTCCAATGAAATACTAATTTTAAATGCCTTTTAAATTTCTCTGTGGGTGAGACTTGAGCCTTGAGGAGGGAGTGGGGGTGTCAGTGCAGGTCCCATCATGAGTTTTCAGTGACAGTCCTGCAAGTATAGCAAAGGTCTGAGAGGTGTCCCTCTAAGAGTGAGGTGCATCCACTGGGGTCCAGAAGAGTTCAAAGGACATCTCTTAGAACTGCTTAGAGGGTCACAAAATGCTTGGTTTTAGTCACCAGTGAGTTTCTATCCTGGCTGTAATCCAAGCTGGTAATTACTGGAGTTCTTGAAAAGGTCAGTAACCATGGTACTGTTCCACTCAGGCTACAACAATTCAGGTAAATAATGTTCCAAGGCTGTCAGAGGATGACTGATTATCTCTTGTTCATCTCTGTGGGGAGGCAGCAGAAGTCCCTGGTACAGAGAGTGCCACCTCTGTGTCAGCCATGCAAGAATTTCTGGCATGGTCAAGGTACACTTTACCACTCCACTCACTGCTCAAAAGCCAAGGCCTAGTGAGAGTTCCTGAGATCATAGAGCAGCCTGAGGAGGTAGCAGGGGGGGTGCTACCTCACCACAGTGGTTTAGAAAACACACTGGTTGATACAGGTGAGCCAAAGTACCATAAAGGCCGATTTATTAATTGGGAACAAAACATTTCCCTATGAAACCTTCATTAAAAAGCATTTAACTGTGACTAATGTTAGTATATTTTTATGTGTGATCTTTAACGTTATTAAGCAGGTGTCTGACAAATTAGTGCCTTTTCACTGCCTGTCAGGAAGGTATAACTGATACATGGCTATTCTAAATGAGGTCCTACTGCAGCTGAAGACCTTTTTTATGGCACATGCATATTAAGGCATATGCATTTCTATTTTACATGACAAAATCAGCCTGGAAAAAGTTTTCACAGTACTTTACACAATATTCCAGAGTGGTTTTATGGACTGGTTCTTATTACAGCCCTTGCTAGATGTTCCTTATACTAAATATGACAGATGGATTGTGTAGACTTAGGAAATTTTGAAGCATGTCACACTAATAAAGCATGTGGCATTTTTTTCTCTTTTAAATTCTGTCAGTTCAGTGACAGCAAGGATTATCACCCCAATATAGCATGTAAATGTACCTGACTTTCAGCACATCAAAAGTAAAATCTCAAGAGGTGTTCCTCTGGCAATCATTAACATGGAACTGGAACAACAGGACCAAATCCAGATCAAGAAAAGAGGTTATCTGCCTTTATCTGGTATAAATCATTGGAGAGAGACCAATAAAATTAGAAGCCAAGTTTGCCCAGTCACAACTCCAAAAGTTTTATAAGCATTTAAGAACCCATCTATCACAAAAACAAAAGGGCAAAAAAAGCAAATGAAGGTGATAAGTCACTTTTGTGAGTTTGAAAACACTGATCTAATTGTCTTTCTCTCAAAGGGAGCTTTAAAATTTGACCCCCATCCTCATGAAGTTATTTAACATTACTCCTACACAGTCACAGACTTATCAGCAAATATTTTCTCAGATGTTCTTGTGATTTATGGTCTAACAAAGGAGAGGAATTGCCTTGCAAAAAGTCTTAGGCTATGGAGAACACCTTTAGGGACCAAATATCAACTCCCGTGCCCTCTAGAAGAAGTAAGGATCTGAAACATCCAGCCTGCAATCACAGTTACTCTCAATGTTCATGAAGTAACCACTGTACGATGTTGTATTTCACTAGTGTATTTCACTAGCCTCATTCCAGTTTTAAGAGGTGATGTACATTATCATAGTTAATGATAAACTGATAAGCATAAGGTATTATCAGGTATTCCACAGCATGGAGGAAAATGCACATACCTATCAGACAAAATTAAAAGAGCAGTAAGTGACAACAAAAGAAAGATGACAATGGAAAAAGAAAGATATCAGCAGCATTAGTTATAAATAAAACAATTTGCTAAACAATTTGAAGATGTCTCAATGAAGAACATTTAAAAAAATATATCCAAGGAGAAGTCTCACTGAATGTTCTTCAAAACACTGTACACTGTTACAAATAAACTTTTGCGTCAAAATCCTTCTCTACAATAGTCAGCATATGGTTTTATGTTTTATGCTGTAACCAGTATAGTGTGCTGTATAAAGTAATTGTGCTTTACAAGCACTATAAAGACTGCATGCCAGGAATCCAAGTGCATACCATTCTTTACTCAAACAAACAAAAAACCCATTATAGAAAATTTTGCTATCTCAAACAAGTAAAATGTGGTTTCAAGTCTCTTTTTTTTTTGCCCTCCTCTTACAGGATCACAACAACAGCTGCTTGCATGATGGATTTACGCAGATATCCTCTGGATGAACAAAACTGCACACTAGAAATTGAAAGTTGTAAGTTATTGGAGGGAAAGGGTTGCCCAAATAGCAGCTGAGAATTGAATGACATTTACAGATTAGGCAAAACAGGAGCAAGTTGTTCAAATACAACGGGTTCAGAGAGCTTGCACACTGAATATACTCAATGTATTTCTGTAATACACAAGCCAAAATGTGTTTCATTCACAATACTGGTTGATCCAAGCTTGTAAAATGTCTTTCACAATCTCTTGTCAGGGAAGGGAGGAGGGTATTTTTTGGAGATTAGCTCAGAGGACAGCAATCAAGCACTGTCCATCTTCAGCTTAATCACCTTGGATCAATTACTTCACCTCAGCACATTCATCTTTAACATCAAGACTGACATCCATCACATGTGGTGTTGGCAGGATTGATCAGTTGCTGTTATCAAATTATTTGGAGGTTATAAGAGGAAATAACTTGATCCTTCAGCACCAAGGGTAGTGACAGCTTTGTCATTGTCTTCCATGAGCACAGGAACATGGCATGCACTTACAAATTTTTGTCATTGTCTCTTTATATTTTATGATGGTGGGTGTTAGAGAAGTGCCTGTGAAGGGTTTTGAGAAGAATCTTTATTATGCTGGCCATGTAGCTTCCCTTTCCAGTGTTTCCCATCACACTACTAATCTCCCCAGTCACTTTCTGCTAGTTCAAAACTCGGTCTGCGTCACAATCCACCACTCTCCAAGTCCTAAGAAGTTGCTTGTTAAGATCCATGGTTGTCTTCCCATACTTGGGCTTTGCAGTCCCCTGCCTTTATTTGGCATAAAATAGTTTTCTTGCTTGCTGTTGCTTGGCTTATCTTCTGGCTTAAACTTATTAAGGCATGTAATAGATGCTTTAGGAGAATGAGTCAAATTGAACAGATATCTAGTTCTTTGTTGGGAGGTAGTTGATTTAAAGTCCCCAGTTCAATTATGATTGAAGATCATGAAAGTATATAAGCATTTATCAGCTAGCATATACCAGTCCAAATAATGAAACTAGACTGGCACTTTACTGGTTTATACCTCTTTTTTCACAAGCTTTCACATAAAATGAAGCTTTGTAGGGATAGGTGTTTGGTGAGAATGGTTTAATGCTACCACTGAGACCTCATCAAGAATCAAAATTAGCATCAGATGGAATAAGCAATTAAAATGCTAACACAATCAGGGATGAGAGAATACCATGTCATTCATGTGGCCAGTCACACATGCCCAAAAGAAAATTGCTTTTCAGACCTTTTGAACACTTGCATGAATAATTCATGTCTCCAGAGATACATATGTTGGTATGTTAAGTCTTGTTGAGCTGATCACGATTTGCAACAGGTCAAATTGGAGAGTGAATTACTTCTCATGAGTATTTAGGTCAGTTCTACTAACAACGGAATAATTTTCCAAAAGCACGGATGTGCTTACCTGCTACTGGAAGGCCACAAGTAGTAGATGTGTCAGAGGCACTGGTGTCTTTGACAATTGTCCACCTAAAATATACCTTCTAATGCACCACAGTTCTTCTCATCTGTATGTCTAAAACTCTTGAAAATTATTGATCGTATGTCCTGGGATGCCCTAAGCCAGGACATCATATTTGGAAGAATAGAATACTGAAGACAAGCTGCCTGCTTCTTTCTTAGGCATTTGAGTACAAGCCATTTGTCCAGAGTACTCTGCACTCAGTAGTACCCACTAATCCCCTTGAGAGGTGTGAGGGGACAGAATGGAAAAGGGTGGATAAAGAGGTGATAACCATGACCACGGCTTCTCTGCTCATGTGTATTAGGCATGTGGCATTTGCTTCCACGGCAGAACCAGCTTATAAGATTCCCACCCTCAAGCTCGCTTTCCTGCTCCTGCATCACCCTTCAGCTACCAAGCTTCTGTTCTGTTTCTACTGTGCCAGTATACAAAATTTTCATAGACCTAGGTTGAAAATGGAACTGCTAATATTTTTTTGGTTAAAAAAATATCTCTTTGATAGAAAGGCTTATTCACCGCAGTTTTGGGAGAGACAGGAGTTCAATAAACTCCAGGATAGAACTATTCCTTAAGTAAAAGGGCCAGGGAAGGTGGTGCTGTGGTCACTAAGCAAGCCTGTAAATCACTAAGCAGGTCTGTGCAATAGCAGGCAGCATTTCTCACCACTAGACAGATACAGTACAGTGTGTGCACTGTCAAACCATTTTCAAAGCACTGGAAAGTGGGCTTGTTGATTTTCATACTGTGCAGTTATATGATTTAACCCAGCACCAGCTGGGTGGCACCAGCTTCCAGAGCAGTACTGTTGTACTATGAGAGCTGCAGGATTTCCTTCATTCCTAAAGGTTGGCAGGCATGTGGCTTCTCAGAGTCCCAGGGTGCTTCCCCATTTTTACAACAAGCATGCTGGAGTTACATTTTCCCCTCCAAAACCCGAATGCTCCCCAGTGCATCCCCTGTGCAGTTGTGCAGCACTGCCACACAGCACCAATGCTGAAGCACACACAACCTGGCTCTCTTTTGAGTTCCCATGAGTTTTTAAGGGTGACCGACTGCCACTGCAGAAGGAGTATGTTCCAGAGGAACCAGGAAGTCCCACAGATTAATTTGTCAAAGAATAGATGAACATCGCACTACTTGTGAGCAGAAAGGCAGTGAGTCATTTTACCTCGTAGAGATGCTGTGGTAAGTAGCCAAAGACAGTCCCTGAAAATCTAAAGTGATAAGAATTGTTCCTGAATAATACCTAACAGTGAGTAATTTCAGGCATTGCAAATAGCAGCCAAACAGCTGTGTGACACAGGAATGGAAAAAGAGCACCAGGAACCAAACACTGCGCTATTATCAAGCCTCTCCAGCAGCACAGCAAAGGCATGGATATTGCATGCCTATATCGAGCCAGCAGACTGTTTTCATTAAAAAATTGCATTTCCAGCTTTCCTAAAGCTATCTTACAGGACTGTAGGAGCTGTGTATGTATGGCTGACAACAAGAGAAATGTATACATTTAGGAGGGGAGCATTTTGGCTGCACATGTTCCTTCACACACATTTTTCACAGCTTTACCCAACCAGTTCACCTTATTCCAAATTCTGCAGTGGAAGATGGGGAGACCATATCAGACATTTTGCACCTGTTCCAGTGTCTAATACCATGATGGCCACTGGAAACTTCTGTGTACAGAATCAAAGGATTTTATAACTGGAACTGCTTCATCAGCGGAGCTGGGATCTGTAACAATCCATTTCTCACAGATTAGCCTGTACTGGGAAAGAGGAGACTTAATACTTGGCTGGAGGTTACACAGACTGCTTGGCACTCTCACATGAGCTCTGATGGATGTCAGCTTGGCAATTTCAGATGTTAAATCCCCCAGCTGTTAGTTCTGCTGTATCAGGTAGCCTTTGGCAAGGGCTACAACTGCTATGGCTGCTCAGAACCCAGTGCCTTGGCACAAGTCCAAGCTGCTGTTCCTGGCAGCAGCCACAACAGGCTCTGGACTGGCATGAGACTGGCAGAGATGCAGCTGATAAAGGAGCAAGCAGAAGGAGGAGGCAAACAAGCAGGGAGAGTAGCATCAAAATGCTACAACTGTATCGCCCAGAGATTGTCTGACAGAGACTTCTGACTGCACAAAGCTCCACTCTATCATCCTTCTTTACAAGTACAAGCACTAACCTCACTGCCCTACCTAGAGAGTAAGCGTTATTATTTTAATACTCTGTCCCTCTGAGGTTGCCATTATCACAGCAACAGCACAATCTTGTGGACTAAGCTTGCACCTGGCTTTCACTTATCAGAAGAAAATGTGTGCTGACAGCATCACTCTTACAATAAATTAAATACCCATTTGGGGTTTTACTTACAGCATTTCACAAACTTCAGTGAAATGTGTTTCACTGTTACAGGAGAAGGAGGGCCCAGCTGTGCTCCAGTTTGGCAAAGTTATTTACTTATTGGCAAGCTACTATATGTTTTACAACAAGTCTGAGCTGATTATCAAAACTGTCCCTTTAGACTCAAAAATCTGTGTCTCTATGACAACAGTTAATGCTGCAGCACGATCCAGGGATCAACACTGCAACACTGAACTGTGCACTAGCCTTGCCAGCAGCACCCTTAGAAACCACTTGAATGGGTGAACTGAACAAGCCCACAGAAACCTCCATAGAGATACTTGGGGAAAAGAGGAAGATTTATTCAGTTGGCTACAGTATAAAAAATGGTAATTCTGTTTTGATTCCACTGTTTTTATGGCTGTAGCTTCTTCATATAGAAATAGATCTAACACTAAATATATGTAGTGCTTCAATAAAGTGCAACCAACATAGAGTGATCAATAAAATGCTCCACTTGAACCTCTATCTAGGTTTTTTTTTGCCAGAAAAAAAAACCAACTGAGTTCATACCTAAATATTCATTATCACCTTTGTTGGCACAGAGCCATCTGACGGAATGAGATTTGAACAGGTTTATCACATCTCTGTGCTTGAGACAAGCTTGCATTGATCCAGGGTATGACTTCATTTGAACTACCAAGGATGTAAGAACCTACATTTCAAACAGGAATTTTTTTTAGAGATGAAAAGCCTTTCTTAAATCCAAGCTTTCCCATGCAGCTTTTCCTTTGCCTGTCTGCAGGCACCAGATATCTAGTAATTTATTCATGCCTGGCAATAAAAATTCACTAATGAATATTGCTGTTCCTGTACCTGAGGCAGCAAGAGCTTTGAGCTGGATCCACTTGTGTATTTTCCCTAAAGTATCCAAAACCACTAAAAGGGCATCTAGTCTCATCCTGCTTCTCACCAAGCATATCAAATTGGTTCCACAGAAAGCATAATTTGTCCCTTCTCAAAGGAGCTTGTTGCTCAGAGTATTCTAAAAGCCAGTTGCAAGGCCCCTTCCCAGTTAAAAAAAGTCTGGAAGGATGATGAATCCAATGCCTTTTCCAAGAGCTTTTATTTCTGATATTCCTAAAGAAGGCAGCCCCCAATACCAGTTACTTGGGTTTTGTCACATCTGTAAATGAAGAGCTTCTGTCACTCACCCTCCTGCAAGACTGCCCTGCTCTCCCATTGGACCTGTCAGCCAAAAACCTCTTCTCTGGAATGTGTTGCTTCCCATGGGCCCTCTGAACCCTGGGTAAAAAATCCCTCATTTTCTCTACTTTGACTTGTCTCTGGTTGTTACAGCAAAATACTGGGAACAAAAACTCTCTTCTGCTTCTGGCCAATTCCTTTAAATGTTCTAAAATAGATACTCAGCTTTAAATTTCTTCCAGACTTGGTGGACTGAGAGAGAGAGGGTTTCCAAAACTCAGGTCATTCAAACAGTGCATCTTTCTGAGATGCAATGCAATGCAAACTATCTGATTGTAAAAGTCACAAGGGTTCCTGCCTGCCCATCTTCACTTACTGTGCCAGCTGTAAGTGATAGGATGTTCTCAGCATGCCGTCCTATTGACAGCTTTCCCAGCTCACCCGTGTGCAGGTGGGTCTCCATCCATGCCTGCTGTACTCCCACTGCTGCCTGCGCTGTGATGTGCACAAATCACCTTATTTCACAAAGACTCAGCCCCTCAACCAAATGCCATATCCAAGCTCCCACAAAGCCTAACAAAAGAATAGGCAACAGCAGGACACAGAAAAGCACATTTTATCACAGCATACTCATAAAACAAGCAAGACAGTACCATACGTAACACCGCAGCAAGAGCAGGAATGGAGATCAGCACAAAAGGCTGCCAAAGTTATCCCATATACTGCCCACTGGGATAGCAAAGTGACTACTCTCTGGGCAACATATTTTGGAATTTGAAACTCACTTTATAATTTCTTAAAGCATTTAGATAATAGGCCCTAGGTTGCCCCAGATGCCCTATGCAGAATACACATACTGAACTTATATCATTGCAAATATGCTCTCAGAAA
The DNA here is from genome assembly GCF_021018805.1 of Prinia subflava. Classification (NCBI taxonomy): domain Eukaryota; kingdom Metazoa; phylum Chordata; class Aves; order Passeriformes; family Cisticolidae; genus Prinia; species Prinia subflava. Next base: position 25,632,532 of record NC_086253.1, read on the forward strand.
GATTGCCCGTGGAGACACTGCACACACACAACAATCTGTGGATCCACATTAACTTCTGACATGCCATCCCTTCTGAGCTGCAGAAAACATGCTGGCAGCAAAACAAGAGAGGTCTTAAAGTTACAGCATAAGCATCCACAGCAGCAGATTTAAACATCACAGGAACATAAAGACTAGCTCAGAGCTGTGAAGCAGAGCAAGTTGTTTTTTAGATATTTTGAGAGGCAGATTCACAAATAACTAGTTGATATTGAAACTGAGATATTAGCCAAGTAGGACTGCATGTATTTTTGGCTCAGTTTATATCTTTCCTTACCACTTATCCTTTAAGTCAGCCACTGAGCTAAAATAATTCATTCTTCACAGCACACTAGTGTTAAGCCACAGTGACTGCTCTGTTTCCACACTTTGGAAAGATTTCTTTCCCCAGAGGACTATAAATCAGTTATGTTACTTTCACAATGTATTTTTACACTGCATACAAATTTACAAGTTACTCAGATGCAGATAGTTTAGTCTATATGCCTTTCCCATTTTATTTTCGAAGATGGATAGCTTGTCTTTATGTGGATGCATAGATTTTAATAGAAAATATTTGACATTTGACAATTCCAGAACATGAACACATGAAATAAGCAAAGCTTAGTATGTCTTAAGCACTTTTCTATTACACACAGAGGCATGCAGAGCTATTTTCACCAACTGCTCGTCTTGTTTAGTGTCAGCTCAGTAATCTCTGAGGTACCAATATGTGACCCAGGCTGTCCCCTAGTGACCACAAAGGACAGGAAAGCTGGAGCTGAGTAATTTCCCAGCACAGTCTCATCAAGTCGCTGTCTGCAGCCTCTGAGATCCCTCAGGCCAGGGGAACAGCAAAAGGGAAAGCTTAGCTTGCTTTAAAAAAAAATTTAAGTGTTCATTTAGAGGAGGAGCTGGCTCCTCCAGAAGCAGCTGTGCTCTTAGATGAGGCTGTATTTTTGCAGTCAGAGCTGAAGGAAAAATAATTTCTGCACCTGGCAATATAACAGTCTTGGAAGAGCTGGTATGCTGTGCTTTGAGACAATACAGTTGTCCTAGAATGTTACAGCCATAAGTATAATTTATATATTTTGTTGTCATCTGCCAAGGTGTGAATTGCTGTATAAAAGCAAAAACCCCGGAACAAACTGGAAGATTCTGGTACACACAGATTTGCTTCAGTTTGCAAAAATGGAGCCTTTCCCTCAATGCATCTGTATTTACAGATATTATAAATCTTGAGAAATTATCTACTCAGTGCCTATCCCTTCTCTTTCTTGATCTGTATGTATAGCTTCTTGACACTGCAGTTACACAAGTAACAAAACACAATGCCTCAAATCTCAGTATGGGAAGATGGCTTATCTGACCTAGGACAATATTAATACAAAATAGCCTTAATAAGTGAGCAGTATACTCCAGTGCTAATCCTCTGGCCCTCAGGAAACTTCTCTGCAGAACAGAGACCAGAATTGAGCCCTTCAGATAATGCTTCCTCCATTAGCTTTCTGCTACCACTTCTAACAGCTTTATTTATTAATTCATCTTCCTCATAAACTTATAGCAACAAGCATTAAGTGCCAGAGTAGACTGTAAAAAGAGGCATAGGTTGTTTTGGGCAAACCACAGTGTGTGGAAATCTTCAAGAAGAAAATGTCAAGCATTTCAGTTTTGTTTGAAGACATCATTCATACAGATATAATTTTTCTTCTAATTTATATTTTCTGGTGATTGGCAGCCCACAATTTATCAGGCTTCCACGGAAACAGCAGCAGCAAGTTTCCCAGACTTCTAGCTCAGATCTCCTTAGCCATGAAGGAAACATCTGTGCAGAGGTGCACATTTGTCTCCCTTGGTCTTTCAAATACCTGTTATGATTACCATTGGAGTGCAAGCCTGATTTTTAAAAGGGACAACTGTCCATTACAGTTTACAAGGGCATGTAATGACAAGAGAAGGGGTAATGGCTTCAAATTGAAAGACAGTAGGTTTAGATTAGATATTAGGAACAAATTCTTTACTTTGAGGGTGGTGAGACACTGTCACAGGTGGCCCAGAGAAGGTGTGGATGGCTCATCCCTGGAAGTGTTCAAGACCAGGTTGGATGGAGCTTTGAGCAACCTGGTCTAGTGAAAGGTGTCCTGCCCATGACAGGAGGGTTGGAACTTTAATCTCCTTCCAAATCAAACCTTTGTCTGCTTCTATGATTCTGTGATCACTAAACTACCTATGGAGAGTTCTTCCTGAGGGGAAAAAAACCCCAACCTGTTGTTTAAACTTTTATCATTTCTAGTCCAAACGACACAGACCATGACTGCCTTATTTGTATTCATGTTTAGGTTCAAAGCAACAGAACCTGTAATTCAAACACTTCACACACTTACTGTGGCCAGGAATATGTATCAACAAGATTCGGAAGACAGGAAATCATTCAGCATCTTTTGATTATAAAGATCTTTTGATCTTCTCCCTCCATGGAGCACCTGCCCCTCCATTACACTTTTGATTAGTCCACTAATGAGTGTGTGCTGCATGTCTGCCTCCCTCCATACAAAACTGCAGATCCTAAGCAGAGATTGTACATTAGCCACCCAAAAAGCCTGCTCCTTGGCTTTAGCCTGTGCTTTTAGCCACAGAAACCCCCTACTCGTTCTTTGGTGCTTAATGAAAAATGGCAATCATAGCAGTACCTCAGGCACCCTGATGTCCAATGAAGCATTCATCTCCTTGGTGCAGGACTGCACTCCTCCCTGAACTCAGCCTGGTTTTGCCCAAGGGAACATGGTATTTTTCAGGCAAGAAATTTTTCTCAGCACAGTATATAAGTTCAGTAATGTGTAATTATTTTGACAAATTCTGCACACAGAAAATGTGGAGTATGTGTAAAATACCTGTGCATTGCCAAATTCCTCTCAATTATTCTCAGTTCTGTTTGAATAGAAATTTTAATGCAGCTCAGTGTAACTTTAAATCTTTCTACAGTTGTTCATGAATTGAAAATTCAGCTACTTACATAGTCAGAATAGTGAGTTAGACCATGCTGGCAGTTAAACACTGAACAGCCACTCGCTCACTCCCCTCTTCCCCCAGGGAGGAGGAGAATCAGAAAAGAAAGGGCAGACCACCATGAAAACTTCCTTCTCACTATTTATAAAAAGGCCCAAGTACAGTGGACTTGTACTTGGTTCCACATTTACCTCTCTGAAAAACTTCATGCACCTGCATTAAATAATTAAAATTGTTAAAAGGGTTTTCACTGTCTCAGGTGGGAATAAGACATTGCACAGAAATATGTGTACTTGTGTAAGACATGCTGGCATAAGTAAGAAACACACAATGTCCTGATTCATCTCCAGTCTGAGTCCGGTGGAAAGCAGAGACCCCACTGTCTGAAAGAAGAGCAGGTTTTAGCCTGACACACTGGAGCACCAGCCAGATGGACCTGGATTTCAAATGCCTTTTTCACCAAGTACAACAGCTGTATCTAAAGTTGGGTGAGTCTACCTGGCAACAAAATGAGAGCACTTAGAGGCAGATCTTAATTAGTCAAATGAAAGAAGTGCTCAAGGGCAAGATGTGTTTACAATACGAGCAGACAAAACTGTGTACCATGCAATATTGACTGAACTAAATTAATTGAATGCTAAGCAGCTGAACCTCTGTTGCTAATGTTTACATAATGTGCTTATAAATAGTGTTGTTCCCTTTTTAACTTTGTAAAGCAACTCAAGTCAGAAAAAACCTTCTAGGATTATGGCTCAGACTAGGAGAGTCATCTATTATAGAGCAGCTCAAATGAGAAAAAAAAAGAGGAAGGAAGAAACTGATGGGGTTGAAAAGAGATTTGCATTGGAATTACAGATTCGACATAAAATGTGCTCCTGAGAGCACTGCAAGCAAGTTACCTTAGTCAGGTTTGTCTGAAGGTGTGGAAGTCCTTTGAATTAGAAAACAAGGTGAAGGATTGCACAAGGCTTTCAGGAGAGCACAGGTCTCTCTCAACATGTTGAGGTCTTTAATTGTGAGTCTAGCACTCCCAGCCTGTGCTGCCAGGACTAGAGTAGAAACAGTGTGCAGTCTGCATTTTGCTGCTCCTGAAAATGGATATTTTCTTCCTCCTCATCAAACCAGAAGGGAATAAAGGTTAGAAATAAAAAGAAAGGAGGGCAAAAAAGCAACCAGTCTTCTCCAGAGGTCAGGAGCTTTGGTTCACCTTTCTGTCAGTTGAGATACAGCTGGTAACCAGTAGAGTGTGCATTCAAAAGAAGAATAAGAAAGGGAAAAGCAGAAAGATCAGAACAGATTCAGGAAAAAGGCATCTCAGAATGAAAGGAAGAGGTGATGGCTGGGATTTTGGACATTTGCTACTGGAAAGAAACAAATCCTCTCTTTCCAGCTCCAGCTGTTTGGGTTAACCTCCTCGTGCGTAGCTGCTGCCCTAATCACTGTTGACTAGTCTTTAGACAAGAATATGACAGTGTGACTTCAGAACTTTGGTGGTTTCAACCCCACAAGAGAAGAGGATCCAGGCAAACGAGTGAGAAATGTGAAAGGGATTAAACAAGATGTTCCTCAGTATATGAAACTACCAAAGCAACTAAAGTGCCATCTTAAAACGTCATGCTTCAGAGCCACCCAAAGAAGCTTACAAGATGAGAAACTTGCTAAAAGTCTGTAGAAATCAATGTATGATGTGTGTATCAGGGCTGACCTGTTGACAGCAGTTGTGCACCTCATATGTATTACATGTGCAATTACTCAAGTGTCTGGGCTGCACAAGGGGACATCAGTCATGAACAGATACTGCTTGCCTGATCTCTTAAAAAAATGTAAAAAACAATATATTATTGGTGGAAATTTTCAGACAATAGGTCATCAAAATTATTCAAGTCCAAATTCGAATCACTGGCACTGTCACTAAACATTTGCATATAAGGAACTTCAGAGTATTTAATGACATCTTAGCCTCTAAGCTACTATGAGCAGGCTGCTTATTGCTACACAAAATGTGTGGGCATGAACAAGACTTTTTAATCACAGTTTGATGTACAGGAATTACAGAGATGTGTAGAGTCACAGGCTCTTAACATCAGGCTAAAAGCCATCACTCCAGTGATGAAAGGGAAGTGTTGTAAAGGTGAAAGAAATGAGATGGGTGAATCAGGCTGCATTGGAACATTTCAGACCCCTAACTGTTGTACTGTCTTAGATCAAATGTCCTCACCCATCATCTTGTCTCTGAGAGTGGCCAGCAGAACCTATCAATGAAGCTAAAACAGAGCTTGGGACACAAAGGCTGATATTTCCTCAGTAAACACCTCCAGTAAGTGTTCTGCACTTTGTTATATCCAGTCAGAAATAGTATATTTAACAGCCTGGACAGATTTTTATTCTGTGATTCTATGGCAGCTTTTGAACAAGCATAAACTCAGAACACTCATGTCAATGAGTCACTTCTGCAGTTTATCTGTATGCTGAATTTCCCTTTATTTCTTTCAAACTAGCCACTTGTTGCTTTCTTGGTCTGAAAGTCTCATGATCTGTAAATAATCATGTGCTCTTCAAGCTCGCCATACTAACTTAGCATCTTAGACTTTTTTTATCACCTTACCTCCAGGCTAAAGAATTGTGACTCAGACAGGTCCTCTCTTCACTGGAATCAAGTGTGTCCTTCCCTCTAGCCAACTTAGGATTGTTATTTTGGACAAAGAAAGGAAACTGCATGAAATAACACAACATGAATTGGAATGTATATGGAAATGCAAACAAAGAACTTTACATTTGCTTTCCTTTCCTAATAATTCCTTTGTCTGGGTTTTTTATAGCTTGAAAATTAAATTCTTACTAGTGAATAGGACACAAAATACCAGCATGCCTTACAAGAGGTACTCTTGCACATGAAAGCCATACTAGCTAAAACATACCGATGTGTGATTTTGATTGTTCATTGCATTATATTTATTTTAGCCTTTAAGTTCCTTTGCCATAACTGGCATAATCCAGTAGAAGGAACCAAAATAACTGGTAAAGCATTTTCAATAAAAGTTAGACTACTTATCCAGAATTCTTCATTTCCCTCTGTTGAGACACAGTGATACAGAGAATTCCTGCTGGGTTAGCCATTAAACAGATATTAAGAAAAACCAAACAATTTTTCTTCCACAGGACTTTCAGGTTTGTATCAAGTCTCACTGGCAAAAAATGATAACAAGTAAAGCTGAACCAATATTAAAGATACTTGCAAATTAGGCAAGGTTATAATTCACTCTTTGAACTGGATTAGGATCTTGCAAGAGTGACTTTATGCTGTAATAATGTTTATTTTCCTCTTCTAATGGATAGGAAGTTATGTCTCCAACTGGGATGGAACAGATTGCCCATACAGAAAATTTATTTTTATTTGAGAAACCTTCTTAAGTAACTGAGAATGTTTAGTACTCCAGCAGTCTAACCAAGTTTTCATTTGGGCTGGTGTTGCTAACGTTAACTCATATCCCCAGGGAAAACAAAAAATCTTTCTCAGTGAAAAAAAAATACCCTACAGATGCAAATACACACTCGAACACAGATGGCAGGAAGATTTTTTCAGGCAATTCTATCATCTTAATATTAACTAGTTACACTGATTTCCAAAACACATCTTCAGATGTGTGGTGCCCCATTCACATGTTGGGTTTAAGTTTAAATAGAACAATAAATTTACCTCTGTATGGACCGCTGTCTTGGTTTGAAAGACAGATATCTGCTAGGAAGGGGCAGGACCTCCCTAGAGATGGAGAATTCAAATCTCCTCCCTCCAAATTATTCCAATTAAAAAATTAAAGGAGCTTTCAGACAGAGCTATGGGGGTAGGAATAACAGTTCTTTACTAGTATATATGACAAAACGACAAACAAACAACAACTACAGCATCAATAATAAACAGAACTAAGAACCTTGAGGGCTTTCTTTTACAAAAGCCCAGAGCAGTTTGATCTTGGCGCCCCTGCAGGGCTCCGAGAGGCCGAACTGGAAGGAAGGAAAAGTCCCGGGCTGGTGGATGAGATGAGGAGCTCTGCGCTGGCAGCTGGAGCAGCAGGGGTGTCCCGGCAGGGCTGGGCAGTGCAGGGCTACAGAGTAGCAGGGGAACATCAAAGCTCTGAAGAAGCAGCGGCGGTGGGGGGAGGCTGGAGAAAACGAGCTCAGGATTCCTGGGTACACGAGCAGATGACTGTAGATTTCTCAGGACGAGGCAGAGGCAGAGGGCAGCCTGACCGTCCTCCTCGGCGCTGAGAGCAAGAGTGCCTCCCCCTCCCCTAGATCTGTCTTTTTGCCTTTCCCAAAGCTCATCTTCTCTCCCCTCTGAGGGACACTCCCAGGGACTCAAAAACAATAGGTGTAGCCTCGTGCTGCTATATCCCTCAAGTACTTCTTTTGTTCTGACTAAGTAGTCATCAAGGCTTTTTGGAAACTTATGGGAAAAAATTCTGTGAGAGGAAAAAAAGAAAAAAAAAACCAAATCTAACCCCCAACAACTGCCTTGGTGGCATGTGGAAGAAAGGCACTATCTTCCTGTTTGAATACAATCATAGGAATAATAACAGGGAAAATATAATACATGTAGCAACAGAGACTAAGTTGTCACAAAAAGGCACAATCCCGGAGGAATGGAAGAGGGTTGGCGTACAGCCTCATGTCCTTACCCAGGGCCAAATAATTTGTGCACACAGAATTGATGTAGACTTTTGAAAAGTCCTATTTAGATCTGAAGGAAGAGACCTGGCTGCTGGGTGTTTCAGAGCCACCTGGCCCAGAGAATCAGAAGGGAAAAGGGATTCTGTTGGGACATCTCTGTTGAATTGGTAGTGATAGTGGAACCGTGACTTGTATTTGTGGATGTAACACAGATCCTCATTTATCCTAGAGATATTTGAGAAGATAAGTGTTGCAGTGTTAAATAGACCAGCCTGGTGACACCCCATACACTGTCAAACTTGGCTATATCACGATGTCAGCAACATTTCTAAAATGTTTTTTTTCTGTGAACAGGGAGATTTATACATAACCTATTTTTTGCCATGTGTGTATATAGTCACTTTTTAGATCTGTGGTACTTCTGACCAAGCATTCTCACTTGAACTCTCAGCTGCTGAGAGAAAAAAAAAAAAAAAAAGCTAAATGCTGTATTTTCACTTCTAGACAATCTTCTAGGAAGCAGTAGTTTTACATCTTGAGCTGGGCAATTAAATGTGGTTTTTAGTGGTTTTGAAGATGGAAAAGAATCTAGCAAGCAAAAAAAAAAAAGGCTTAAGTAGAACAAATATTTTTCAGGGACCATTATTAATTATGCAACACATAAATAAAATTTTACTGGCCCCTCATTTTTTTTTATTTCGGTCAACAAAACCAGGTGCAGAATTCTTGGGAAAACTGCTGGATTAAGCGAGCTAGACTGCTAGGGATGCCAGCCCAGCAAGGAGGCCATGCTTGCTCCAGAAGCTAGGAGCAAACGAATTTGGCTCTCCGCGCATCCCCTCCTCATCCTCCCCACATCTCCCCTCATCCCCCTCATGCCCCCTCATCCTCCCTCATCCCCCCTTCATTCCCCCCTCATCCCGCCCTCATCCCCCTCATCCCCCTCATTCCCCCTCATTTCCCCCTCATTCCCCCCTCATCTCCCTCATTCCCCCTCATTCCCCCTCATCCCCCCTCATCCCCCCTCATTCCCCTCATCCCCCTCATCCCTCCCTCATTCTCCCCTCATCCCCCTCATCCCCCTCATTCCCCTCATCCCCCTCATTCCCCCTCATTCCCCTCATCCCCTGTCCTGGGGTGACAGGACATTTTCATGCTTTGTATCCCAAATCGTGGTTGGTTTTTTTTTTCCCTGTTCCCGTGCTCTCAGTTTGTTTTGTCTGTGGCTGAGCCCCTCCCCCGGCTGCTTGCTTCTGGCTTGCTGCTAGCTTTAGGCTGCTTTGCTGGCTTTGCTCTTTGCTTTCTGCTTTTTGCTTGCTTTTTTGCCATCTTTTTCTGCTTTTGTGTTTCCCCTTCTTTCCTTCCTCCCTTCCCTGAAGACATCGGACCTGCTTCGGGCCCTGATTCAGGAACATCAAGGGAACACCCCCTGGAGTCTGCACCTGAAAGAAGCTTTGGCATCCTCCCCAGCAGAGACTGCTCACCCTCTCTTGGACTGGTGAAAACATTTCTTGTCATCTCGGACTGTTTTCCTTGTGTTGGGGAGTGTTTTTTTTCATTGTTTCTCAATAAACAAGTTTTTTCCACTTTCTCCTCTGAGGAAATTCCTCCCGAACCCGGTGGTGGGGGAGGGAGTTGTGGAATTTTGTCCTAAACTAGGACATCCCCCTCATCCCTCCCTCATTCCCCTCATCCCCCTCATTCCCCTCATCCCCCCACGGCGGAGCGCGGGCGCCCCCGCGCGGTCCCGGTGCGCGCTGCCGGAGCCGCCCCGTGCTCCCCGCACCCTCCGGGGAGCCCCGGCGTTCTCCCGTTCGCGTCGCGCCCACCCTGTGGCAGCTCTTGTCAACACCACTGAAATACTGCAGGCCCGCGATATCCGACTGCTGTGAATGTCATGTCCACACATCACGGTCCAGCTGCCAGTGCTGCTCTCTCTTGGCACAAAAGCAGAGGTGTGCATTTAAATTGGTGACATGGATGCGTACGCAGAGGGAAAAGGATTGCATGGGAAAAGAGCTGCCGAGGGAATAGCTGGGCAGTAGTGATAAGTTCGGTGAACAAACCAGCATTAACCCTGGCCACTGCAATGGCAGGACTCACTTTTCCTATTGCTGAAATAGCTTTTCTTCCTTTATAAACTCTTGAGGCATTTGCTACCCGAAATAAGGGTGCTGCCTGCTAGCCAGTAGTCAGTACTGCTCCATACTTGAAGGTTTCTTAATTTACATCACTACAGCTCCTCGCTTAAAGCCACTTGAAAAAGGAGAAGGAGCAATCTGTCACCTGCTCACTGTTCAGAGCTGAGATCAATTCCTGTCTTCAACCTGCAGCCAACTGTCTTCCTCCTAAGTTTGCTAGAAAAAAGCCATGCTGACTCCTATGAAACATGAGGGCCTCCAACTCCTGCACCCGTGAGCCATGGTCAGCCATGAAAAGCACTGCCTCCCACACATCTAGAACAATGTGCAAAGCACATAAGGAAAGGGCATCACACAGAAACAATCCTGTTGCATTGGGGAGTGGACTGCCGAGGGAGAATTTACACCTTGTTTGTCTCTAGCAGAGATATAACCATGACTGCCAAGGAAATTATGAATGTACTGAAGTTTACTGTACCTAAATCCACAGGAAGATGTTTTTGCTCAACTACTTTTCTAAAAAGGAAGCTAAAAATGTAAATGCTCCTCAGTGAAAAACATCACTATCCCTTTCTCATCATTTCCATCAGCTTTAGGGAAGTTTTAATTAAAGAAAAAAAATCAGTATATTTAGAAAAGGTAGTAGCTCACCCACTTTTTGTTGTATTTGGAAGTCTCTTTTAAGTTTGTAGAGATTAAAAACATGGCCTGTCAGCAGTGACAGCTTATCACCAGATGATACCTTACATGCAGAATTCTTGATTTTGGTCAGTTGACTTTATAACCTACTAGTTTTACTTTTTGTTTAGTAGACAAAGCCATAGAAAGCAACACTAGGGAAAAGGACATTTGTCTACATTACAAAACTCACATAAATTCCTTTTGCAAAGATCCAACATGACCACACAGTGCATCAATAACATGGTGCAATCTTTTTGTAGGTTTTGCCTGCTTTCTTTTTGAAATCTGCCTTCTGATATCCCAGGTATTTATTTGGCACCATTGTGGGTTTAAACACTAATCACTAATCTAAATCACTAATAATTCACTTTCAGGGAAGGAAATTTCAGCCACAATAAGTTGCCAAACTATTACCTCTTTTCTCAAAGTGTCAGAGAAACTGCAGAAAAGCTGCCTGTGGCTGCCTTAAGAGGCTGCAAGTAAAGTCAGGAGCTCCTGAGGATTGGAGGTAGCTCCTCTCTCTGCTCTGGGTCCCAGCCTGCACTGTCCAAGGAAGTGGCACAATCAGAGCAAAATTGGAGGGCAGGATGTGAAAAGGGCAACAGGTGATGATGGCACAGAACAGAAGAATCATTTTCATGGTTTTCTTCCAAACCCTGAGGCAGAGTTCAGGATTTTTACATCTAAGCCTCCACCTGTGACTTTGCAGGAAGTACCTGCTCAACATCTAGGTAGTGATGCCCCTTTTGTTTTTTATTCTGTCCCCTAAAGACATGGGATGGGTATTACCTCATGTAGAGAAGATATCTCTGTGGTATGAAGTCTACACCCTTTCAGTATGAGATGACAGTTCCAATGTCATCTGTTTTGCACCACCTTTTCTGAGAAGATAAATCCTTCAAGAGAAGGTTTTTATAAAAGAGATCTGCAAGAAAATGAAGTTAGCACTTCCCTGCCAATCTCAGTCTTTGTCTTTTAAACAGCCTTATCAGTCTTCATTCGCTTTCAGTCATTCTGTACCACACCCTACATGTAGCTCATGTCAGCCCTGGGGTTTGTGTGCAAAGCCTTTAAAGCAGCTACTGAAGTCTCACTACCAAGCAGCTACCTTGACCTTTTGCAGTGAAAAGGAGTGAAAACCATCCATGCAGAGCTCTCTGTCACCGTCCTGGGATGGTTCATTTGAAAAAAAAAAAAAAATAGCATAAATAATGAGAAACCTAGTTTTAAGCTTGCAGCAGCAATCACATAGGACAGTGTGGTTTTCAGAGCAATTCAGATAGTTTGAACACCATGGCACTGAGCAGTTCAGAAATAAAATATGTGAACATTTAACCTTGTTCAGCCTGTCATTGTGTGTTTGCATCAAAAGGTAGCTGTTCAATAGCTGCAGACTTTCCAAGCAATCTCTGGAGCCTGGCAGCAAGTCATAAGAGCCTCTCTGGCTGTCACCAGGGAAACCACGGATATGTTCTGCGTGTGGTCTGCCTTCCAGGGACAAGGCTATTACTAGGCACCATCACAGGAAAAGACATCTCAAGACCAATTTCCTTAGCTTGATATTGCATTAGCTGTGCGTACAAAAGGATGGGTTCCTAACTCTGTGGAGGCTTCTGATGCTACAGTTGGTTCAACTGGCAAAACTACTGTCAAGTTTTCTAAAGCTTTGAGTTCAAACACGTTTTTATTTGATCTGTGTTGTATGATTTAAACCTGATCAAATCTAACACCTGAAGGAAAAATTTAAAAATAGATGAGATGTTCTCTCTTCTGGTAGATATCCGGGGAAAGTAGAAAAATGCAATAAAGTGGAACCAGTTTAAATATTAGTTCAAAAATGTTGTCAATTGTGAGATTTTTTTGAAACTCAGTCACTTCTGAGTTCAATCAAAATATTTCTGAAAATGGTAACAATAATGTTAACATTTCCAGTGATAGAATGGCAAATTAATTTTTTATTAAATTATAAATAATCAGCATCATTGTTAAAAGGAAACAGAAGAAAGGTGCTAGTTTTGGAGTAAAAAAGAAATAGTTCTGTGATAACAGAAGATCAAAGATGGCATGGTCTAATTAAAATATAAAATGCTTCATGAATATCAAAGGGTTACCTACAGCTCTGACAGACATTGTCAGGGGAAATTACAGGCACCTTAACTCTTCTAGAATCATCTTTGTCTCCACTGGCTTCCAACTCTGTATTTTCTCACATCCTGCATAGGAAATCAAATTAAAATCTGGGAACTGAACCTGGTTTTACTGTCAGAGCTCCTCCAAAGAAAGTTTAAAAGTTTTGCTGACGATGTATCTGTCTGTTGGCAAACTGAACAACTCAAGCCTGACTGAAAAGTAGTTGTATTAGAGCTAGTTACGAAACAAACTTTAATCATGAATTCTGTCCTTATTTTCTGTCTTCTCCTTTTCTACATCTAGAAGCTTCCTCGGGGCATAGAAAAAGGCTTCTGTGTAACAGGAATGTCACACAACAGAAGGCTGAATTCCTGATTAACAGCAGCTCCTTCCACTTGAACTGCAACTATTTAAGCAAAGTAATAAAACAAAAAGAAAGGTCAATAATCAAATTGTGCCTCTGTTTCAGATGGATACACTACTGATGATATTGAATTTTACTGGAATGGAGGAGAGTCAGCAGTAACAGGAGTTAATAACATCGAGCTCCCACAATTTTCTATTGTGGATTACAAGATGGTATCAAAGAGAGTGGAATTTACAACAGGTAAGCACTGACAGGCTAAAAGAAGTTATCCCCTCCTTTTCCAATGCATAAATACCAGTGCCTCCCTTTTGTGAGGCATTAGTCATTATATGACTTCTCTCTTTCAGGAGCATATCCTCGATTATCACTTAGCTTCCAGCTTAAAAGAAACATTGGATACTTCATTTTGCAAACCTATATGCCTTCCACACTGATCACAATTCTGTCATGGGTATCTTTTTGGATCAATTACGATGCGTCCGCAGCCAGAGTTGCTCTAGGTAACTTCTCAAAATGACTAAACTACATGGACACTTGCTGCCTTTGAAAATAGTGGCACCAAATCCATACTGCTGGTTGTGGCATCATTAATTGTGATCTTACTCTGAGAGCACAGGGCCTTGGTTGTCAGGAAGGCAGGCAAGGGGGACCTTGCCAACATCTGAAGCTCTTGCTCTGCACTTAGGTTGGGATTCTGACTGACTTCCAGTGGCCGTTATGGCCTTTGGATCCAGCCACATGTATCTTGCTTCCAAACTAGGGCGTAAAAGTCTAATTCAGGTATCTGAGGGTATCTACACTGTGCTGCATGGGCAATCCCTGCTGATGTTAAAGTGTTCTCTCAAGCCAGGTCTGTGACTGGAATGAATACACAAGATCCTACTGACATCAGTGGAGATACACCAACTTACACCAAATAAGTCTGGTTTAGCTATAGAGTTGGTTCTTTCCCATACCATGTTCCTAGTTACAACTTTCCATAAGAATGAAGATCTTCTGCACTATCTGTGCTTTAAGGCATATATGTTTTTCAACTCTATTGCCAAAAAGCCATTTTGTCCCATCTCTCTGCAAATTAAACTTGTTACACCCGTGCCTAGAGCTATTATCTACACGCATTAATGACCTGTGATTAAAACAGACTAAAAAGTAATTTCAGCCAGCTAAAAGAAAAAACACATATGAGGAAAAAAATCATTCAGTGGTGGATAACTGGAGATGGAAATGCTTTACTTGCAAGCACCTAGTTAACAGGAAAAGTTGTTTTGGTACAAGCATATATATCAGTTTCTCTTCACCAAAGACCATCACTTTATCAAAAGGCTTCCCTTTCTCCTTTCAATCCTCCATTTTAAATCAAAAGCTAGATACTTATTGCAGATCCCCATAGCAATGCAGGTCACCTATGGGGTCAAGCAGAGCTACTGCTGTAAATGAAGTAAGAAGCATTTTCTCACATAGAAAGAACAGCAATCAACTCTGCTATCCGGGTCAGCTGACATCACATTCCCTAGCACAGTCTTGACAAAATTAAGGCAAGTAGTTCCAACATATCTTGGGCTTTTGGGAGTTATTTCATTCACCCTCCACTGCATGAAAAGCCAAGGAAGGTGCTATCAGCAGACTTGAAAGGATATGTTCCTTTCCAGTTCTACAAAACGCATTCCTTTGGCTGCTAAGAACTTGAACACAAAATTAACCTATCTGCATGAGAAGTGCAATGCTGCCATTATGTCTTTTGTGCTTAAATCTCCTTCCTTGTCTTATTAGTCAATGTCTATTTCTTCCTTTTGCAGGAATCACGACTGTGCTGACCATGACCACCATCAGCACTCATCTCAGGGAGACCTTGCCAAAGATTCCCTATGTCAAGGCAATCGATATTTACCTGATGGGATGCTTTGTGTTTGTGTTCCTGGCCTTGCTGGAATATGCCTTTGTAAACTACATATTCTTTGGGAAAGGACCTCAACATCAAAAAAAGACAGCAGGCAGGGCAGGACATGCTACAGGCGAGAAGAGCAGACTGGAAACAAATAGAATTCAGGTAAAATGTTCAAGCTATCTTTTCAAATATTACTTTTACAGTGAAAATATTCATTTATATGATGATAGAGATAACTACAGGTAGAACACATGTGCAAAAGCATTTAAGATTGCCTAGAGAAAAATTGTATTTTAAGGAGATTACAGCAACGAATAGTCTGTTCCATCTTCGACTGAAAACAGTAAAAAAAAATACAGAAAATGCAAATGAATATTCAGGACACATTCTTCTTTGTATTTCTTGAAGAAGAATTACAAGGGGTACAAGGAAGTTAAATATTTATTATTTTAACTGTATATTTTTTTGCCTTAGAAGGTGGTATAGAAGAAATGTGTATAATAAAGTTCCTCTTTGCATACAGAAACTTCACCATAAATAAAAAGTATAGACAAGCTCTGTTGCTTCAGTGAGCCCTGAATGAAGCCTGTAGCACTGAGCTTTGAGGAACACAAGGATGCTGCTTCTAGGTTATAACAGCTTTCATAGACATCAGGATTTTTCCCTCAGCTAAATTCAGGCATACGAAAACTATCCCCTTTTTAAAACACAAGCCAGAAAACTTTCCAGGCCAGGAAGTAATACTATGGACAAATTTTTAATGAGAATGAGTTTAATTTTGCAATACATCACCGAGCACTTCCAAACATTATAAACCTATTTCACTTTTTCCCAGTTTTTCAAAAGTAAATCCATTGAAGCCTCAAGTTTATTTGGCCCAGTCTGACTCAGAGGATAATACACATCCTAATGAGCCAAAAATTTTCTTCCTTCCTGTGCTTTACTTACAATACATTACATCCAAGTATTAATGAGATCATGCCCGGGCTGTCCTATAAACTTCTTTACTGTTGTGGCCTGAGGTGATAACATTTGGACAAAACAGTGTTCGAGCCCTCTGTTCAGTTTGAAGAATGAGACCAACACATGAAACTCTGAGAAGTAAGACTTCATCCTGATAGATGGCTACAGGATCCAATACACATCAGGAAGTGCATTTCAGGAACTCTGTGATATCTCATTAATTCTAGACCTGTGTGTTTGGTGTCCCACCATGACAGCTATGCATGATTAACAAAGCTGTCAGACTGAGGAGTCTCAGTGAACTCATGAACCCAGTAAAAGTTCTTACTTACATTTGCCTTCTGTCCCATTGTGTAGGAGATGCTTTATTACAGTGAGGGCACAAATTCAGTTCAGGCAATCAGTGGTCTCCAAGAACCCCCAAAGTACTGTCTTCTACAGAGCAGAGGAGATAATCCCTGGCATGGATTGTGTGCACACACATTGTCTATCAATTCCTATGGAAAATAAGGAAGGAAGAAAACCAACATAACCCACAAACCCTGACCAGCTACCTCAGCAGCTCCTGAGATAACTCAGGCCAGGTGAAAAGCAGCACAGCAAGGATTCGTGATGAAGAGGAAATCAAGACTTCTTCAGAGGTCAGCCTTGGCTACATGTGCCCCAGTGCACTGAATTGATTACAGGATAAGAGTGCAGGTAAGTTCTTCTCCTGCATATTTGGAGTTTTGTTTAACTCACAAAATGCCATAACTCATAACTAAAAGCTTTTGTCCAAATGTTTTGCAGCAAAGATTACACTGAGATTGGTACTTAGAATTGGATGGAAAGTTTTTAAAGAACCACATTGCATATACCATCATTTTTCTGATAGAAAAAAGAAGTCATACATGATTTGTACCAGGATTTCTAAGTGCTCACACTTCAGACAGCAGTCTCATTCTGAGACTGAGAGTGCTTTAAGTGAACAGACTGCTTTCTGCCTGTACAGTGCAGGTTTGTGATCTTAAATACATATATATGCACACATACACATAAACACACACATGTGAATGGATATCATTGAATGTTGGGTTCCACACACTGATGTGAGGCATTGGGAACATTAATTTTACTCAGCATAGAAATGCTGATTTCCAACAGTTGCATTTCTGTCTTTGGCAGGAAGAGTGCACACGACCAGAGCAGTGGGACACAGCAAGGTTGTGTGACGTCCAGTGAAACAGCTCCCAGCTCCTCTCTGTCATTTTATGAGATTTTTCACTGGTATTATGATGCCTGCACCAGAGCAGGGGAAACTTTTTCTTTGAGCATTAAAGAAGTACAGTTGTAAGTATGTATTGCTATAGGACATTTCTTCCCTTTTACTCTTGACCCCCACCACTTATCCATACAGGGACCTGTAACTATTAGAAGATATGTAACAGTGCTTTATCTCTTTGTGCCAGGTGAGGATCATTCCCATCTGACATACAACTCCAAAGACTAAGAGTTCCAATTCCTTCACCAGCTAACACAAGCTTTAGATGTGTGAGCAACACTCAGCAAACTGACCACGATATTAGCAGTACAGAGAAGATGAAAAAGGAAATGGAACTGCTTTTTCATAGGTGGCTGTTCCATGCTCTGTAGACTGAAGATGGATATGAAGTCTCTCCAGCTTCACAATTTATGCCATTTTTATTTTTAATATACAAAAAAAATTAAATTGTAGTAAACAATCTTTCTGTTTCTCTGAATAAAGCATGAAGACTGTTTATATCTCCTTGTTCATTTGTCAAAGCTAGATGTCACTGACATCACCATAATTGTGGATAAATAGAAAAAAACTACCCAGCAAGAAAATATTTAGATAGTCCATGAATGCAACTGCTTCTCTTTCTCCAGACAATTACAACATGAATAGTAATTACACAGAAGATATCTCTGAAAGTATGAAAAAGTATGAAAAAGGTATGAAAAAAGTATGAAAGTATGAAAAAAGGGTAGATGCAATCACAGTGTGAGTGGGAAAGGGGCTATGCCATCAAAAGGTTCATAAATGACAATACAAGGCAAGTGATAGATTGGCCCCCCAGTTCTGCATAGCATCATACTTTCCTTTCAAGTTTCCTGTGAAACATTAAACACTTGGGATAGAAAGCCAGAGACCAGCCACAGGTTCCCAGGAAAACTTAGTTTTCCACTACAGTGGCTACTGGAAGGAGAAAAAGAAGGAAAGCACATAACCACACAAATATCTTAATCTTCAAGTAAATCTCTTTGTGAATTAGTATAGCCCTGCTGAGCATAAGCTGTTTCTTTGCAGATCAGATTGTGGTAACATTGCAGCATTTGTTCCAATAAGACATGTATGAATAACATGGCCCTGAGCCTTTCATCTTAAGAGGAAAAAACAATGGGTTTGTATTGAGATAAAACAGGTGTTCTTACTTTTTACCTCCCAACAGTTAAGACAAAAGAAAAAAAAAAGAAAAATAAAAATTCATTCCGGACAGCACTAAGCATTTGAAACCCATTCTCAGTCAAGGAATGCTAACATGCACTTCCCTGTCTGACTACTTTTTATGTGGTCAATACAGGCCTGTTGCTTTGGTTTGATTTCTTTTTATGACTTTGACTCTTTTACACTTACAACATCATTTGATGATCCTAAGCAGGAAACTAATTTTCTAAGTGTCACTTGAAAAAAAGGGGGTTTCATCCCCCTTAGTGTGGGGACATTCATTTAACCCTCAGTGTCTGATTTGTCTGTCAGTGCCCCAGGAGAGCTCAGACCAGTCTGTCAGCATCCTCTTAGGGGGACCCTTCACTGAACTGCCCTGGTGGCTCACAGGGTGGTTTGGCTGGCTTAGTCAGGGACAGCCTAAGGGACACTCCTCAGCAGGTCTTCCCAGCTTATGACCCCTTAGTGGGTTTTGCTCTTTGTTTGAGTATGTTACCCACTGGCAGCAACAGCCAGCACCTGGGAAGGACTCACAGCTTATGGGATATCAATGTTTATTAATAAAAAATGGTGACAGGTTAAGGTTCAAGGATTGCCAGTGATAGCATCTGACTGCAAAACATATTTAAAGCAATGCACAGACAAACGCTAAGCCCCAGTGACGGTATTCAGCTCACACAGGGTGATTCTTACCCAGCAGGCATCCCTATGGGGTAGAAGACAGGTTCAGCCCATCGACTGATGCCAGTAGTTACAGTGGAGTCTTCCCTAACTTTTCCCCATTCTCAACTTATCTGTATCCTGTTTCTTTACATTTAGGTGGAACTTGAGTGACTCAAGTTATCCACACCTTTGTTACTGACTGGTGTCAAATTCTCTGGCTTCACTCTTAGAGTCAATAAAATACGGAGCCCATGCCCAGTGAGGGGTGGTCGTACCTTGGAGGGAGGTGTGAGTTGGTATTACAATTAGACTATAATGAACCAAGCCCATCTGAGGAGAACAATTTCAGCACAGTTGTTGGCTCAGCAGCAGGAGATAGCTGAGTTTTAATAAAAGTTTTAATACTTTGCAGTGAACTTCAAAATATACTGAAAGGGTTTTTAATTATGTGGGAAATTGCACAGAGCATTTGACCAGGTACATAAGAACATGTTTTATGCTTCCATGAGATAATTTAGTCAAGATCAGTGTAAGGCTCTTTCCTCTGAATTGCAAAGACCAACTTGCTGCATGACATACAAATCATCTTGCCTAAAATGGTTTAAATTAAATTAATTTTAAAAATAACAGGTTCATTCAGAATGCTTAGAGCAGGAATTCAGACACTGCTTGGCTCATAATAAATTGTCAGGATGTACTACTTTAAGAAAGATTCCTGTGAATCACTTCAGAGTGTAGGCAGCTACAAGTTTTCTTCCCAAAAGAAAAGTCATAATAACTGCTTAATAATGCTTGCATTATTGTTACTATTATTATAACACTGAAGTCAATTAACTTACACATTAGATTATGTAATCAAAGATAGCTCAAAGAGCTGTTTCATAAAACTGTGAAGAAAAGATTGACCTATCAATTGACCTATCAAAACTTCTGAGAATCTAAAAAAAAATCTATTTATGCAGAGACAACTCAGAGATCATTGGGGTTTTTCCACACAAAAAAAAGTCAGATCTTCAGAACAAATGAATAGTCTCATAGTTGTGGCAGTCCTCTGGAGAGTAGGAGACCATAGCTTAAACCTTCTTTCTTCTTAAATTTGAAGAACTGAGCTAAAAAGTATGAACTGGGTAGCCCATATTTCAAGCAAACATTTGAAACACCATGCTGATTTGTGACAAGCTGTCCCTTCTAACCCAGAACATGTGAGCTTTTCCCACCAAAACAGTGGTGGGAACTGGGGTGTTACCACTGAATGCTCATTTCAGCACATGTAGAATCAATTTCTAAACCAGACTAGTGCATTTTCTATCTGTGCTGACTTATTACTTCACATAGAAGGCTTTTTTACCCCACAGTTCTCTTATGTGGCTTTTGTACAAATAGTCCTTTCACTGCTTTGCTTTCAGTTACTAAGTGCTGAGTCTGGCACAGTGCAAATATGCTGTCACTTATGATGCAAAGATTTCTCCTGGTGATGGGAAGGAACATCTTCCCCATTACCAGGTGGAACTGAAACTTTCTTTGGTCCCATCTTTCTTTTGCAGCAACCCACAAAGACTGGGCTTCCCTGTGTGTTTTGTTTGGATTTTTTTCTTGCACATACTTCAAATTTGCTGTAGATTATTATATCATTTCCTAGTTCTGCTATGTTGTACTAAAAATGTAGAGCTCAGAGTGTTAAAAAAGCACTGCATATCAATGGTGCTTCACAAGACCAGATATTGTCTATAATTAATACCTCATTCCCTGATATAAAGGCATCCACAGACATGATTGAGTTTGTTATAAATTTTGGATAGGTCCAATACCACATTTTATCAAAAATAACATTAATACTCAAGCCTCAATGTGAAGACTTTGAAGTTTCACTTAAGAGACCTCTCTTCTGATGTATATTTCCCTCATATGAGCTACAGTGGATGTTTAAATATCTGTGAATTTGAAACATCTATTAAGTCTTTATGCGGAAGTCAGAAGTTAACCTGGAAATACCACAAAAAATTTTCAAATAGGTTTTACTACAAACGTGTAGAAAACTAAAGATTTGTGAAAAGGAGAACATTTCAAAGCAATGCAGAAATTCATGATTAACTATACTCATACAAAAGAAGACGATACAAAAATATTTAATATATACATATATATAATTGTCGGTGCCAGATGTACGTGCTGGTTGCAGTTTCCAGTTCTTTGCTTAGTTATTTAAAACAGTGCTCTGACTAATAGCACAAATCAAGTGACAAGCATATTGGAAACAACTGCTTCTGGTACCAACACATAAAAATGTAACTGAATGTAAGTTTTCACTGAATAAAATGGATTATTCTGTACTCACATGTACAAGTTAATGGCATGCTATGATTTCATCCCTTTAATATAGTAACTGCCCAAAATCAATTCTCATCACGGGTATTTTACAATAACTGATAAAATACACATGTATCCACATGCTCTTCATATGATGAACCCATTGTTACAAAACTTTTAGAAACTAACCTGCAGCACTAAAACAGTCGAAAACTCTTTAAAATGGGCAGAGACAGCAACATTTTCTTTTCACCTTGAGTATGTGAAAGCTTCAGGGGCCAGTCACCAGACTTTAAAAATCAGTATTTCATAAAGGCCATGATCCAAGTAAAAGATAAAATTACAAAAGTCTTACTTCACAGAGGACGAGACAATTAACTGAATTACAAGACCAAGAAGCCGAATCAGGATAGAGGGTGCTTAGATGTTGAATAGGTAATTCACAGTAGTCAGGAAAGTGTCCTGATGTCTTTTCACTTTTGTGAATGCTGTACCAGACAGGGCTGTCATTGCAGCACCAGGAGCACCTTGCCACTAGAGCCACATCTGGGAACACCATGAGCTGGCTGAGGAACTTTTCTAATCCACGTTCCTTCCTTGACACAGGTGGATGCCCATGGAAACATGCTTCTCAGACCACTGGAAACACGGACTGACGCTGGCAGCTCAGATGTGCTCACGAGCCTGCGTGACCCCCGAGCCGCCGCGTACACGTATGACAGTGCCAACCTGCAGTACAGAAGGGGCACCTCCAGCAGGGACCTCTACAGCAGGAGTGCTCTGGACAGGCAAAGGCTCCACAGAAAAGGACACTTACGCAGGAGGACATCCCAGATCAAAGTCAAAGTCAAAATCCCTGATTTGACTGATGTTAACCTGATAGACAAGTGGTCCAGAATGGTCTTTCCCATCATGTTTATTCTTTTCAATGTTGTTTACTGGCTGTATTATGTCCACTAAATTATGCAATAATGTTACCACAGACTAACATAATTACACTTGTTTCTTTTCATTCTCAGTTTCATTAACTCTGAAGAACTGCAGTAGCTATGATGTTCCATGTTCCACGTAAGATACTCTGCCATGGAACACTTCTAGATTTAAGCTTTAAAAAAAACCCAACAACCCAACATAAATCCAGGGTCACAACATTTACATTAGATAAGTAGAGACTAGCTCTTAAGGAGCATCTTGAGAAAAATCGCTCTACCTTGATTTCTACAAAGTTTATGCGTCACCCATGACCTTTCTGTGCCCAATATAATTTTTTTTTTAAGTGGAAATGTGTCCCACTGTGTTTCTTATCACATATTGGCACCTCACAGCAGCATGCTTCCAAACAACACAGTGAAACTACTAATAGTATCTATGTCACTGTCTCTCACCATTTAGAGTATAGAGAAATTTGAAGAAATTACAGTTTAAAGGATTATAACTATTGCACCATGCTTCACTTCAAATATAATAGTTATAATGGGAAGTATTTCCATAGTGTGTTTGAGAAGTATCACTCAAGGAGAAGTCAAATAACATTTTCAGAGGCAGAGATCTTCAAAAGAAGGAAAGGGTAGCAGAGAGAAACCTCCAAGTTTCCAAGCAAGGAATCAGCTGATTTGATCTCAATGGAATTCTGTTATTTCCACAAAGTAGCAAAGTTTATATTTATGAGAAGAATTGTGCCATCTGTAATTTTGTATTAAAAAGTAGAAAACAAACACACATTGATTCCTTGAAGCAACTCAGAGGGATACCCCAGGCCAAGATTTTCTTGGCACCAGGTTTCCTGTGGCTGCTAATTGCAACATTCTCCCAGAAGTTGGTAGATGTCTGGGAACGGACCTGAGAAAATTTCTGCACACAGTTTCCTTCAGATTTCTTTATTCCACTGAGAACCAGGAGATGCAGCTGAGCCCTACAGCACACTGGCAATGCTGGGTGCACTCCTCCCAAGGAGCTTCCCCTTCTGACCTGGCTGCCTGCTTCCTGACACAACTCCAGCCAAGGAGTCACAGGGAAAGGGCCAGCAACATCCATGCCACTGACAGGCAATAGGTCAGTCATCTTTGATCTATGTTAAATCCACTTCCCTTCTCTCTTGCCAGTTGTTTCCTAACAGCACTGAAACTATATTGCCTATATATAGCATTTTATTGAAACTATTATCAGTTAATCTTTTTTCATATTGCAAGCATTTCATACTTTTAGGAGAGTCAAGACATACAAGCCAACAGAGTCTATGTAGGTACTGAGGTGGTACTACCTGTGGAAGCTGGTACAGAAAGAAACATTGGTCAGGATACAAACAAAAAAGTGATGTGGGAAACCTCTTCAGTAGTTTCTCATTGCCTGGCAGTAAGGGCAGCTGATGATCTTATTGCCAACTGACATTGAAATCTCTTTAATCAGAACATAATAATAAATTAAACCCTCCTACATGTTATGGTTTGTCATATTGTGCAAGACCTGAGCCTTCTCACAGACCACAGCCTGCTGCCCCTTCCCTTTCTTTGTGCAGCAGGCTTCTGCAGAATGAGGTAGAATCATAGAATCACCAAACAAGAAAGGGAATAGGTTGAATTTACTCACTACAAAAATTATAGGGCTGCAAACCAGGCATTTAACATTGCTAATCTAAGGGAGTCTTTGAAACTATCCATTTTCCTGTGGGCTCCAAAGTCCCAGTCTCATCCTGAGTTCAGTGGAGCACAATGGTGGTCTCCCCAGGTGTCATCCCTCTGCTGCTACAACCTTTAACCTCCAGTCTACTAAAGAGTTGCACAATTTTACAAGATTAATCAGCCACTAAGTACAACTTGAGGTGATTCAGGACTAATATTAATTCAGATAAATGCCTCTTGTTAATAGGCTATGTCTGCCTATCTCCTCCCTGAAACAACTCCAAATAATTTTTAAACAAGAATCCCACATGGGGCAGTTTGATTAAGTTTTTAACCATAGTTAAGCCATGCTTATATCAAGAATATTTCAGTGGAAACTAACAATATTATTTTGGTATTGTTAAATAAAGAATACAGAGAATATAAGGATGTCTAGCAAACTGAACTTTCCATAATTGCAAAAAATAGCACCAGGAAGGAGACAGCAGTAGGACCATATGTGCAGTCCATTGCAAACACATATCCCATTAAATAGTCCTGAACTCTTTGAACTGGCACGAGACTTTACAGAGCAAGTCCATGAGCCATTGAATTTGCCTGCTTTGTGATTGTATGCAAAAACTACGTCAAAGAAAGTAATTCAAAGAAAGTAATGCATTCTGCAGATTTCTAGTGTAAAATACAACAACCATTGTGTTTTGTATTACCTGATTTCCCAAAGATATTCACAGACAGACTTCAGGTAAGCAATTAAGCCTAGCTGATGCAGCAGTGAAGAGATACTACAACCTCTCCTTATAGCTGCAGTGAACATTTTAGAAGAGCCAACGTCCAACATGACATCAAAAAAATACTTTGGGTTTAAAAAAAATGGATTTTTTGTTTTTGATTACAAGGACAAAGATCAGCTTTACTGGTCTTCAGCTTTTTTGTTTGTTTGTTTGTTTGTTTTGTTTTGGTTTTGGTTTTGTTTTTGTAGGCCTCTAACATCTGCATACATATATTTTTCTAGTTTATGGTTCAGCCAGATACTTCTGGCATAATTTATAGGTACATGGATTAAAAGCAGTTACATTGTACAATTCCAAGAAAAAAAAAAAGTGTGGAGCAGAGTAAAAACCATTAACAAAACAAGAGCAGAGCACATGCAAAGCTCCTTAAGAACAGCATGTTCCAGAAGAGGAGGATCTACCTTTCTGCCCCAGGACACGTTGAACACATGGTGCCTATCTAAATCCCAGCCCTGCAGTCCCTTTTGAGCAGCACACTCCAATGCCTGTCTTTATCAAGAGCTGGAAGCCACGACCTTGAGTCAGGAAACAGCTGCCAGCTCTTGGTGCAAAGTTTGGCAGCAGGGCCAAGAGCTAGCTGCTGCTGCTAACCCCACCACATACAGAGGCAAGAGGCACAACTGTAGGTACAACTACTTCTAGAGAAAAAAGCAGAAGGAAACATTTCTCACCTGAGAGCAATAGCTTGGCAGCAAGAAAAAGCAGAGGTTATTAGTGGCATGGGATGGCAAAATGAGTCTATTTATGGGTTACACAGGTACATTGCCATCTGGAGCTAAGAATTAAGGAGTACAAAAGAAACACAATCTCTTCCCATCAGTAGGTTGGAGTAAGTTGGCTGGCTTTATGCAATAAAGGTAATGCTGTAATGCTAAGTTCCCTCACTGTTGTACTTCAGTAGTTTCCCTACCCTGAGACTTCAAGATCAGCATAGATAAGGTCCTGTTGCTAATTAGGTTTTAGCTAAACTCCCATGCAGTTTGTGCAGCTCTCATGCAATTTCTACTGGAAGCAGTTTTTGGCTCGGTTTCCTGAGGCGTCTACTGTCCCTGAGCGTGTATATTTGTGTGTATATTTGTGTGCCCACCTGGGAGTGTCCCAAAAATATTTGAATCCATTTATAATTTCAACCAAAAGCTAAAAGAGCAGTAAGGATCTGAGATACTACGTTCCTACAAGTTTCAAGAAAGCAGCTAGCTTAGAAGGGGATAAAGCTCACATTAATCTGCCCCTCTTCTCTGCACAGGATGAAAGAATTAAATGACAAATGAAAAATCTGGC
This sequence comes from Prinia subflava, assembly GCF_021018805.1. Taxonomy (NCBI): domain Eukaryota; kingdom Metazoa; phylum Chordata; class Aves; order Passeriformes; family Cisticolidae; genus Prinia; species Prinia subflava. The sequence goes on from NC_086253.1 coordinate 25,658,497, forward strand.
ATTTCTAAAAAGACCACCAGCTGACTTTGGTCTACTTACTGCCTTGGAATGCAGAGTCCACTCTAATTATGTTGTTTGCTCCTTGACGTGTATTTCTCAAGTATTTTGTAAGTAATGTTGAGTCTCCCAGAATTATAAAAACATCACTTCTTGTCTCATGCGGGTGACAATCTAAGAAATGGCCTGGTACTCACTCTTTTACACTTTGTTTTTTTGCAAAGTCCAATAGCATTTGAGTATCAATACCAAGGAGGAACTAAAATAATTACAGGGCAGCAGAAGCACTTCAAATTGCTAGAGATCATCTCTGACCAATTTCTTGTAACTCATCCCTGGCTCTCTGTACCTGCACAGTCTCATGCAAAAGTGTAAAATCAATTACACTGCCAAAACTGTAATAAAGATGATTTCCTTTAGCAGACCAGGCATTTCAGTGAGACCAGCCATCTCAGTCACATCTGTGAACACACCAGTTTCCTTGTTCCTATCTCTGAAATGTCATTTGCTGTTTTGATCTAGCTGACAACATATTACCTGATTTTTTTTTAGATTTTCAGAGGAAACTTTGAATGTTGTATACTGTAGCTAACATTTCTGAAACAAAGTTGGCAAATCATCATTTCAAGAAAGAGCTGAATGAGACTTCAGCATAGGTAAAGAATTCACGATTAGATTTTACAAAGGAAGTTAATAGCATTAACAATTATTCTCATTAGGTGATCTGACGTTGCTCTGGCTCCCATTTAAAACAGGATCAACAGAAATATGGCAGATCAGGAACCTATGTCTTCCTCCCTTCCCCCCCCCCCCCCCCCCAAAAATTACTGTAGCCATCAAAAAATGATTTAATCTATATGAATGCTTCCCGAGGTAGTGCATCACCAAAGCAGCCCCTGTGGAACTGTAGCAGCTCCTAGTTAGAAAAATCCCCACACCTTCCAGTGCCTTTCATTACTATACTTAGCTAAACCAGTTGAATAACCCCATGCTTAAAAAGAGCCAGAGCCTTCTCTGTGTAGTTCTCTCCACACAGGCCTGCAAAAATCCAAAGAATGAATCTTTGTGATATTTGCCTCCTTTCCTAAGTTTTGGTAGGAGTCATTTGGTCTTTCTGGAGAACCTCTAAAGCAGCTTTAAACAAAATTTTACAGAGAAAAGAGTGTATACCACCAAATGTAATTGAGGTTAATTTAAAGAGATAAAAAATAATTATGGACTATCTTGATGCAATTATGAAAGCATTCTTTAGTACTAGAAGGGAAAAAATCCCTTTACTGCTGATACTGCATTATAAGTATTAATTCACAAATCAAAATAATAGCAAAATGTGCATACTTCAGGATAGGGTGTTACTGGTTCTTAAAACCACCTTTCAGAAGAAAGCATAATTATGTCTCAACATGTTTTCCATCAGAAAGGCTTGCTTCAGAACTCAGAAATGTTCTACAGACTTATTTAGATCTTTTACAAACACAGCTTCTTGGCATATATAATTGCTTTGTTGCAAAAGCAGTTTTATAACAATAGTCAATTCCATACTGACAGTTTGCTGTTCAGATGCAGTTCTGGTTGCCTTTAGCATACCAAGATCAAAGCTGACATGGTTGATATGAAAAAAAAGTTTTTCCTGAAATCAAGTGGTTTCTGTGAAAAAGAGAAAAGTGCAAAGCATGCCAGCAGAGAGCAAGTAACATTATTTTTATAATTCACTTTTATATTTTGTATCAAGATATGCTGATTTTCTGATTCAAATTGCAGGTCTGTTTATGCAACGTGAACTTCTGTAGGTGCATTTTATGTGGTGAAATTAAAACTTCCTGCAGTGTGTCTATTATATTGTGGGTACTGATTTTGTTAACTTTTGGTTCAAAAAGCCTCCCGTGCAAAGTTTTGTTTCTGGTGTAAATTACATACTCAAGAGGTCTCTCCTTAGTACCTGCAAAAGCAGAGAGATTTCTTGAATATATTTATGATGGTTTATATTTATAATGGGTTTTTTTTGCCCATGCCACTGCAGGACCCAGAAGTGAGCTGCTCTGCCAGGTAAAGACTGGGAGAATAGGAACCCATGTTCTTAGATTGAGCCAAAAGGGCAGCATTTCCTGGGAACAATGTTTACCAGTGAGTGTGGTGGGATGTGCAAACTCCAAAGCTATTCCACATGCTGTAGCCAGTTAATTAGAATGAGCTGACACATGGGAAAATGTAGGAAAATACAGATATAGGCAAATAAAGCAGATAAGCAAGGAGAAAACTCAGTTATTTAATGCTAATGGCATCTCTTTAAACCCTCACACCTTTGGCCTAATTCTTAGTCAAAGGCACAGGTTTCTTTATCAGTGGGGCTCCTCATATCATAAACTCTCCTCAGCTTTTGTTACTGGTGCAGTTTTATTTAACTCTGGTCCCAGCATACTGTTTCTCCAGGGGCTGTGACATGCATGGCAGAGCTTCCTACTCTAAAAACCTCTGTGTGGAAATGCAATGCCAACATCTTCCCCCATCCAGCTGCTCCTCAGGATGCCAGGAGGGAGCATGGCTGGGCACACTTGACAGACGTGTTCCTGGCCACGAGCTTGTTTCGGAGGCTTCTGTCCTGTGCAGGTTTGTCCTATTTGCTATCTGCTCACGTCTACCTGCATTCAGCAAAGTGTAGCTGCAGATGACAACAGTGTAATGGGTCTTGTGAAAGCTCTGGCTTTTTGAAATTAATCTGGTCTGGTACAGTCTCCACAAATGCCTTCTCTGTCACAACAGGAGACCGTGCTTGTTCCAGAAGTACCTAATTCTCTGAGCAAAGACAGAAAAAGACCCCACATTTTCTGACAGACAGTACAAAGAGCAAGCTCTCGTCTCCATTCCTTTTGGTCCTTTTCCTCTGCTGGAGGCCATTATGCACCTGACATTTCTCTGTAGAGATGTAAGGTCAGGACCCACGTTTCAAATGCAGTGCTGTGTTTTAGCTGCCTGTTCTCACCTGCTCGTCAGCTGGTGCTCCTGTCCCCCCAAGCCCCTCACATGGTGTTGTTATGCCCCCTATTAGAAATATAATTTTGATGGTTATATTAAAAAATACTCAGATTTTCAATGAAGTCTAACACCTATTAAAAAGGCATCACATTGCACATTTACTTCTGTCAACAACAGTATCAGAAACTTGTCTTCTTGCAAAAGCAAAAAACCATTAAAAACGATTTTTCAGCCTTTTCTGTTCAGTGTTGCACTAAAGGACAGACAAATATAGGATGATACCACAGACTGAACACCACCACATACCCTTAATTAGAAATCCATTATTACATAATCCATTATTACATTGCTAGAGAATTTAAAATGAAGCTATGCAAGCACTTTAAAGTCTATTATTAAGAAAAAGTCAGAAATATTGAAAGTAGCACCTACGTTTTAAAAAACTGCTTTCTGTCAGTGAGAGATATAGCAGATTCTGCAACAAAAGTTTCACTGGTTGTACATACCAATGGAAGTTATTATTTGTGGCCTTTTATTGTTGAGAAAATACCACTATTCTGTATTTTTGAATGGTTGATCCTGAAAATTAAGTAGCAACATAAAAGTTCACTTCAGCAACACACTAAAAATTAGTTTCAAATATCAACCTTTCATTGAAGTACAGACTTTCTAGGTATGTTTTTAGTTTTCATGGTCCATCTATAAATTGTATGAATACATCAGCACCCAAGTTTTTTCTATCCAAACATCCCAAATGATAGTGTACACTTTTATGACATAAATTGCTGTTATTAAATCTGCTACTATAAAGTAGTAGTTTTCAGTCCTTTTGTCCTAAATGATAAAAAACAGTATGGTAACAATAAAAACAAAAAATAACGCCTCTTTTCTCTAGAAAAGCCTTTTAGCAATACATCACTTGAGCAAGAGTTATACCTTCACCCATGCATCAGACAATACATGGAGCATTTAAACATACATATTCTCCTGTAAAGCAACTAGATCTGGAGGAAAGGAAAAAGCATAGTCAACACAAATATACCTAGAAATAAAATAAATAGACTTAGTAAATTTATTCCTTACGCTCACAATTCAAAAAACAACATCCTCCTAACACGCTACTGTACTGCACAGCCTGCAGTAACTCTTTCCAGATTTTCAACAAAATTAAACAATTTTCAATTCCAACCTTTTAGCTTAAATTTTGTACTGTTTCTACAAGGCCTTTATCTGTTATTTGATCCATTATGAAATTTGTTGCTTATGGAAATTCAAGACTATGATCAAGCTGCATCTGTTAGAGGCTGCACTCCTTTCATTTTAAGATACATCTTCCACTCTTTCATCTTTACTACTCTTTACCGACTTCTCCACACTTTTTCTTTCTTCAATTGCTGGCACTGAACATGTATATCTGATTAAATGTATCTGTACCAAATAAAAGGGAAACAATATATTTAGATTTCCTATCCATTAAACTCATTAAAATCTTATTTTAGAGAAGCCTTTCTACAAGAGCTTCTTGTCCTCTTCTTCTGTGACCAGCACACTGAAGTCCATAGTTTTATACTAGTGTATTAAACTTTCCATATATGAAAACCTATGGCACAACAAAATACAGTGGAATAAACTCAAGACCCTCATTTTGAAACTATGAGGAAAGTTGTCAGTAATTTTCCTTACTACTTATAAAAAATTTGCCTCACACACACACACAGACACGAGGAGAATCATACATTAGTATTTATGTAAGCATTAGAGATAATTTGCTCTTTATGTATGGAAAAATGGTCTAATGAATAGTAGAAACCATAAGATTTCTGGTGTATCCTTCCCTAGTGTTAGGGCTTTTAACTTTTATTACATACTACAATCAAAACTCCATCTGGTTTCAGAAAAGTTTAGAGTAGAATTCACCAATTATCTCCCATAAAGGTGAGCTAGGAGTATCTTTCTCATAGCCTACATAGGTTAAGTCCTCTCCAGTACTGCACCCCCTTCTGAAAACATTAATATTTTTAATTGAAAAGCTATCAAGATACAAAAACTAAGCTAAAAACTCCCACTTTACTCTGAATAAAGCTGCAGTGCTTTTTCTACAACTTCTGAGCATTGAACAGGGTGCCTAGAGAGGCTGTGGTGCCTCAGTCACTGGGAAATATTCAAGACCCCTGGAGACAGGCCTGTGGAGCCTGCTCCAAGTTACCCTGTTTGAGCAATGAAGCTGGACAAGAGGACCTCCAGAGCTCACATCCAACCTCAGCTATTCTGTCACTCCACACTGGTTTTGTTCGTAAAGGTGATTTTCCCCAGCATCTAAAAAGATTGAGTTTCGTGATTCATAAATTAAAAAATAACCTACTACAATTATTCACACACAAAGTCAGGTGCTTATTTACCATATTTACAAGTATAAATACATTAATGCTACAATACTCTCTTGCATTCTTTATGAGCATGGCACTTAAAATAAGGTAACACACAATGCAAGTAAGATGCCTTAGTTTTACCAGGCACCTGTGTAGTCACTGCCAAGGTTTTACCAAAACAAATATGGCACATGTGATTCTCCTCCAAAAGTCTATAAATGTTTAGTACTAAAAGCAACTGTAGATGAGATTTACACATTTTTGGTCAAATAGATACATGAATTTTTTATTTTTATGGAAGGATTAGTAGTTCATTTGGTCGCAAGTCATAACAGTCTTCTGACTTGAGTATTATTCAGCACCAAAAACTCTTCACTTTGCAGTAAACACATTTTTTTCCCCAAATCATTCGGGGAGCCATCACCAGCAGATATTGTTGATCTGAATTCCATCATTTCAGTTGTAAGACAACCTTCAAAAAGGAGAAAAGGAATGAGATTAAAGTTGGTTAAGATCGAAACTTCAGCAGCCTATGAAAAGAAGCCTTTTGCTTTCTGTTTCAGTATCATATGGAACTGAAAAAGCATTTCTTTCCTCTGGACAGCACACAACTCCTCTCTCAACTCTCTTTTATAATCTCACACTACCATCACTTAAAATAACTTTCTTTACCCCTTTTACTGCACTCAAGCCATTCTTCAGCTGCCTGTAATCAAAAAGTAGAATAGCAAGTCCAGGTCCAGTGAGATTCCCTCTGCACAAAGCAGAGCCAAGAGACCAATTCTGAAGTGAATTCCTCCTCGTGTACCCACAGAACTAAGTACAGAGGTGACCACATCCCACAGCATAGACCCTCAAGCAGAACAAAGGGCACGTGAACACTGGAAGAAGCCTTGCTCACATACTATTTTTATTTAGTTTTGCAGGAAAAAAAATCCATACGGAAGCAAGCTCTGAAAGCTCTTAAGGGCTATAATTTCCTGTGAACACCATTTTCTTCAAATCCTCATTTTCCTTAGCCTTTTCTATTATGAAATCTGAGACCCTTCAGTGTCTCAGAAGCTTTATGGTTTCACTTGAAATTCTCTTGGGTTACTATTCTCTAACCTTAGTAACTTTCTTCCCAATTTACCATGCCATGGAAATTAAAGGACCTAATATGAACAAAGTAACTCACCCAGACATTGGTATTTTGTGAAGCTGAGGGAATATGGGAGTTCTCACCAATCTTTTAGCATGGGATACAGGTAATCATATTAAATCAAATAAATTATATTTAGTCTAGATATTAGAAGAATTTTTTTACAATGAGTGTGGTGACACACTGGACACAGATGCTCCACCCCTGGAAACATTCAAGGTCATGTTGGACACGGCTCTGAGCAACTTCATCTAGTCAACAACGTCCCTGCTCAATGCAGGGAGCTCAGACTAGACAACCTTTACAGACCATTTTCAACCTAAACTAGTCCATGATTCTACAAATTCTGCTTAAAATAAATCAGTACATAACAAATCAGGAAAAAAAGATTATATCAGTAAAAGTTACCTTATTAGCAGCTTCCAGCGCATTTATTAGGTTTTGCAACTCTTCCTTATTCATCTCTATAGAAATTGGCTTAATTTCACCATTTTCTCTCACGTCCAAATCAAGATTGAGGAGTGGCATTTGCAGCATGGAGATCTTATCACTGGAGAGAGCAAGCTATGCAGATTGACACAACAACAATAAAGTGTAAAGTGGAGCCATTAAATTTTTAGTCTCTCATAATATGACATCTGTATTTTATACTGAACTTTGTAATACCACAACAAACGTCAGCATGACAAAATTAACTTCAAACAACTTATCTCTGCTGTTTTCAGGGTTCTCTCCTCAGTTATTGGGATTTCTGTTTGTTAATACCAACAATATATTGAATAAAGACTCCCTCCTCACAGACATGTTATATACACTTGTCTAAACCAATCTGTTAAAATTCTGGGCTGCCACATTTTGGTATTCTAGGTCAAAACGAAGGATACATTTGATCATGGCTCTTGATCGTGAATTATGGGTTCTGAAATCACCACATTCAAACAGGTCCTCTAATCAACAAGAATGGTACTACAGAATGGGCTTGGTGGGAGAAAGAGGAGACCTTCATGCCTTTTTAAACACTCTGCAGCTGGTCAAACACATTGTCAGATATCCTATTAGACAAACACTGGTGCAGCTCACTTGCCAGTTGTACCTTCTTTTTTATTGAGTACGATACTCACTCCAGCACAGATAAGGCTTTTAAAATGCATTAAAATTATAGATGAGTTGACAGTACTATAGGTTAGTATTGTACACATCTACCTTGTTTATTTAGAGAACAGAATACAGTAGGGTTCAATCATGGCAAGCAAACAAAAAATCACAACCAGCTCAAGGGGGGAAAAAAGTTGTTTGAAGAAAAATAACAGTTCAGACATGTACTAAAAACTTGTATCACAGAATAGAAATTAAAAAAATCTCTAGAAGAAAAATTTAAAAGAAGTCACAAACAAAAACCAAGAGTTCACATAAGTCCATATTTTTGTCAGCAGTAAATGCAGTTAGCAAGAGATCAAGCCCAGTAACAGTTCTTCTAAAGCACATTATAATGCCACATCTGCTTTTGCAAAAACTTGTCTGTTTTGGGCATTGCTCTTTGATTTCCAAAGCTGTCTCCTGCAGAAATTACTGAGCGCTCTTGTAAACATGGAAAACTATTTAACAGCTCTACAAATCCGTTTAACAGCTCTCACAGTCTAATCAAAAATATAAGCAGTATAAGTCATGTTTTTAAGTCTTTGAGCTTAATTTAAACAAATTATCTTCATAACCTCAAATCCTCATCCTAATTTAGGCAACACTGTTACCACTGGTTTATTACCAAAATAGGAAGTCTAATGACAGATTATTTCAAACTGATTATTAAATGTCCATAGCAAAAATATAAACATTTGAAGAAGGTCAAGAAAACTTATCCTGAATCAATTATCTAATCTTAAAATTCTTCCATATACTTCTTCCTTTAAGAAAAAATACTGTTTATTCAGGCCTCAAATCCTAACAGCAGACAAAACTTTCAGGTGTTCCTGAATGGCACCAAGTCTCCCTGAGCAGCTTTAAAAGAAAAGAGGGGAAAAACAAAATAAAACAATTTTTTAAAATTTAAATTTGCAGTTGATACAAATTTCTGGCAAGTCTTTGACGTGTTTTTGATCATTCATTAATGTGCTTTGATAATACCTATAAAAATGGAACCATTCTACAGAGGGAGCAGGCCTAATGGGACTGTATCCAGTTACCTCTCTCTTGCAGAACATTTCTTTCAAACAACACTAAGGCAACACTCTCACCTTTAACTGCCAGTCAAAATCCTGCAGCTGGGCAGAAGAAATTGCATGTACACTTTCTACTAGGGCATTCCTGATTTCTTCCTTTCGACCTTTCAGACACTTTGTGATCGCTTCTTGGAGGTCTGAATTTAACTCAATTATCTGCTGAGCAGCCTACAAAAACAAAAATGAAGACCATTATGAACCACAGAAGTAACATGTACACTGGCCATAACTAAAATATCTGATAGCTGCCCTTTGAGGCTCCTCTCTGTCTTTGATAGTTAAGAGCTGGTGTTTACCACTGCAAAATACAGACAAAAAAAAAATCACCTAAATTATAAGACACCGGAGAATAGGGGCTTTATCAGCCTTCTTACATGCCACCCCAAACTCAAAAGAACATCACACTCCCAAACAACTCAGGTTTAGGTCTGCAAGTTTCTCAGCATCAGGGCAGAGGCTAAATACATCAGCTCAGCTGAAAAAGAGATACTGATGTAGGGAGGTCCCCAAGGCTACACAGGTGTCTTTGACCCAGCTGCTGGCAGGCAGTCAAAATACAAGCAATATGCAAGAGGTGAGAATTAATATTTCTAATAATAGAACAAGATTTTGCAAAGTTCATACCTATAGGAAAGTCCAGAATTACAGTCCCTGTACCACATGGTCCTCCATACACAGATTTTTTTACAAAATTTATTTACATACAGTCAATATTTTACACCACTTCTATGCAGTACTAATGAACAAAGAAAACCAAACAAGAAAGTGAATTGGTTTTATTGCCAATGAGCAGTATTATATATATTTAATTTTTATATTGATATAATATATAAAATTATATCATTTATATTATATAAACTTAATCTGGTGGTATTCAAAATACCAATTTAAGTGATTAAACCAGTATTTTAACAAGTATCCCGCGATATTAGAAAAATATTCAAAAAGCAGCATCTGTTTCACTATTTGTTGCAGAAGTCTTGCAGTGTATCTCTAAATGCTGCCTACCTTCTAACTATTTAGGCTGAATCCACTACTGTTCAAATCCTACACTATAAAAATATTTTATAAACAAAAAATTAAACTACAAAATTAAGCATTCCAGTCATGATCTCTCAAAGTCAAGACTAATCAGTGATGAGCCCTTACCTCTTCATCAGACATATTTTTGCCAACGGCAGTTTTGAAATACGTCATAGTTTCTTCTAAAACCTCCATCCATTCTGACAAGCTCCAAACATTGCTATAATCTGGTATCGAGGATATGCACGGCCACAGATGCCATCAACTATCTTATGAAGGAACTGAAAAGATATGATACACAATTTAAATTTCTCTCACGGTTAATCTATACCTGATACTGTTAAAAATAAGACGCTTGACACGGCCAATATATCAAGCAGCAATTTAATAATTAATTAATTAACATGGTAAAGTGTGAGCAAAAAGGTAGCGCTGGGTACAGTGGTAGGGGTTTTCCCTTCCAACTGCACACCCATTGCTGGATTTGATGGTATTTTATTTGCTATATTCATACATATTCATAAGCTTTCTCAGCAGTTTCTATTTCTAGTTTTAACGTCACAATTCAATACCTAACAGCCATAAATCTATAGATTGTCCTGTATAATTCTATAGACCATTGTGATCTATTCTGATATTTCAATACTCCAGGATGTACTTCTACGATATGTTTTTCCAGGTGGTGGGATCTGGCTTCCAGATGTGGGGTCCCATCTCTATTTTCAAGTCTATCAATCTCTAATGCTGATGTCTAGTTTCCTTCTCTAGGAGCCATAAATCAGTGAGCTGAAGTCATATCTTCATGTCTAGGATGTTTTCGTACCTTGTGTGAGGCCTGAGCCCCCTCCTTATTTCCTTCTTTTGTCTAAAAAAAACTTTTTTGCACTCTAAAACTACAGTTTAAAATTCTTTAATACAAAGCAAGCGTCTAAAGTTATAATTAAAGGACACTTATTGCAGAATAGCTTGAGACTTATAATAGATAATTGCAAGCAAAAGATTTATTCAAAAACTTCCTTCCATGCTTTCTTCAGCTGTTTATTAGAACTCATCTTTATAACTGTCTCATGGCTGTGTTCCACCACTATGATTACACAGATTTTCTTCATTTCTCTGACACGAAACATAACTTTGTATTTCACAGTCCCCACTCTACTTGTATAAATTTTTATTTATCTTGCTTATTCGTGTTTGGGTTTCGAACCTGGCCAAAACTTTAGCAACTTTTAGATGTTTTCTCAAAATGGCTAAATTCCCCTGTAGCTAGTTCAGGGTCTACTGGCATCACAGCGACCTGCATACCTTGTATCACAGAGTGGATAAGCCGAACAAAGCATGGAATTAAGCAAGGTAAAAACAACAATCTAGTAAATGAACATAATATTATAAATACTATTTTCTTCCACTAAGCTCTCCCTCTAAACAACTGGTCCCACCATGAAGCTTGAAGGATAGAATTCTATTGTTGAACAGGCACATGTGCTATTCTTTTAATGTCTTCTGCTATTTGTGAGACAAGCTCCCCATTGTCATCTATTTCTAGACAACAATCAGAAGTGTTAAATTTTCTACATATTCTACCTTCTTCAGCTAACAAATAATCTAAAGCTAACTGATTTTGGTACACTGCTGCTCGAGTTTGGGTTAATTGTGTAGCTAGCAGCTCCAATGCCCTGGAGGTCTGATTTGTTATTATTTCTACTACTGCTTGCAGCCGAATTATACGATTTAACATGTATATTGGGGTTCTATAACCCCAACTACCATCTTGAGCCCATGTAGCAGGACTATAATACTCAATTATTCTTTCTGGGGGCCATTCTTCGTCTCTCTATGTTTGAATTCTACCTACCAAGCTTCGTCTTTCTTTCATTTTCATCTGTTCATATAAAGGTTTTCCTAACACCTTTCCTTGTTCTTGGGGTAGCAGGAAAAAGCCTGGTTGTATTATCCCAATTGTACAGGACCCTTTCTAATCTTTTGGCAATTTACTGTATGCCCTCTTCCCACATATCTAAAACAAGCCTTCTGGAGCATCCCACTCAATTGTCTGATTTGCAGGAGTTTCTTAATATTTTCTGAGGTTCTCAGCTTCCTGGAAAGGGTTTGCTCCACTTTTGTTACACTAATACAGTCCAGTAGCAGCATCTAATTCACAATCAGGCATTTGTCTGTTACTTAAATATCCCTCAGGTTTTTGTGGCCACCACTGATTTTTGGAGAGATTTGTGGTATACACTCTTTTGCAAGAGGTTTCCCCTACTCTTGTCCCAAAGGCTTTCCCTTTCCTGGCTATGCATTCTTGGCCTATCACTACATTTGTTAGTACCCATCCTTCTGGTCGTTCTTCAGGTTTTGTAATTCCTGTTCGGTTCTACTTTAAAATTTGTGCTACTTCTAAACCTTCTCTTCTTTAGGGCCATTGCTCTGTCATTTGGGTCCCACCACAAATCCAGCACTTGGAAACATTTAATTCTGTTACAATTCGTTGCATTAAATCCATGAACAAATTGTGTCCAAAAGTGGAAAGATTTGACTCTGGCAGCTGTTTCCTTAATCTATCATACAAATTTTGGGAAGCAATTTTAGATTTAGAGTGGGTTTTTAACTGTTCTACTGCTTTCTGTACTAAATTCTCCTTATTTTGGTCTTGAACTCCTCTCCCATCAGTGTATCCCCACATACCTGCTTTGGTAAAGCATATATATTCTTCTCCTCTTGGACATGTCTGGTAATTACGGCCAGCTCCTCCTCTTGCTCTTAAATTCTTTGCCATCCAAAATTCTCTTCTTTGCTCTTTACAAACCCTTAACTGACTTTCATCATAACAACCTTTGTTTATATGGGTGTGACCAACAAAGGATACTGTTGTGACTCCTCTCTATTTCACCGCCTGGTGACATGAGTGACATTTGTCAATTGCCATGGCAATGCTTACACACATGATCAGGTATATAGCGAGAGGTCCAGTATGACATGCCTTTCTACCCCTCCAACCTATTGGGTTGCTGCCAACAGTTGGGAATTTCATCTTCTTGGTGGCAAAGGCAGAGGTCAATCTGGTCTTGCCCTCTATTTATTCTTACCTGTGAATTGTTGCTAGGCCTACTGAAGCTTAGCTCTGTGCCACTCTCTTATTTCAATTTGGTATCCGTCTGGTATCCAATTGTTGTAATCACACTCAGTTCTTTCTAATTTTGCTTTTGCTTCTTCCTGCAGATCGATCCCAGCCCGTGTCCCGTGCAACCAGGTCCCCCACTAATCTTTATCACTTACTTTGATGTATCCTTTCTCTACTGCAGCCCTTAGTGTTCTATCTGTCTCTTTCTCTATCTCATCCCTACAACTCTAGCAAAGGGTACTAGGGATCTTTGCCCCCACCAAGTTTGTATACCACAATTTCTGACACTCAATGCACCTGAAACAACTCTAAGGAAAACATTCACAATTTTGATTAGGACATTTCACTTCTCTTGGAAGGTTTTGATTCTGAAGCTTCAGGTACAAGTGTTTCTGAAACATGCGTCAGTCTTTTTTAAACCTTATTTTCAGTTTCCCAGGAGCAGAAGTGATTTTCCACTGGGACTCGGCCGGTGCCTCTGTCGGTGGTCCCACGGGTCCTTTAATGCGAGATGCGTGGGTCCAGCCTTTCTCTGCAGTTCGGATGGCTGTATCAGTGGTTAAGAGGGTTAAATATGGGCCTTCCCATTTAGGAGATAAGCTCTCTTCTTTCCAGCTTTTAACTAGCACCCAGTCACCTGGTTTTATTTTGTGTATGCTAAATCTTAGAGGGGTGGATTGAGCCAATATTCCTTTTTCTCTCAATTCTAATACATGTTGTCCAATTGTTTGAATATATTTCTGAATAGTCATATCTTTAATTATTACTGATGTTTGGGGTATCTCCTGGGAATATGGCATTCCATAAAGCATTTCGTATGCTGATAGCCCAGTATCTGCATTAGGAAGTGTTCTTATATTAAGCAATGCTAAAGGTAAACATTTTACCCAGGACATCTTGGTTTCAATCATTAATTTCGTTAATTGCTGCTTTATCGTTTGGTTCATCCTTTCTACCTTCCCAGAGCTCTGAGGGTGCTAAGGGGTATGGTATTCCCAGGAGATACCCATGGCTTCTGTTACCCTTTTGATGACACTAGAGGTAAAATGGGAGCCTTGATCAGAATCAATGGCTCGAATAACTCCAAATCGGGGAATAATTTGTTCTAATAGTATTTTGATTACAAATTTGGCAGTGGCTCTTACAGCTGGGTAAGCTTCTACCCAGTGAGTTAGATGATCTACTACTACTAACAGATACTTCTACCTACTGACTTTCGGAAGCTCAGTATAATCTACCTGAACTCTTTCAAAAGGTCGATAAGCTATTTTCTTACCCCCTGTTGGGGTTTGCCTCATTACCTTTTTGTTGACTTTCTGGCAAGTAACACACCCCTGCGTTACTTGTTTTGCTATTTCAAAAATCCCAATACACCCATAATATTTTAAAAAATGATCACACAAGGCCCTGGTTCCCTAATGGGTACGCTGATGTCATTGGCTCAAAATCTTTCGTGCATAGGCTTTGGGTAGAATTTCCCTCTTATCTAAGAGTATCCATTTTCCTTGTTCTTTCTTGGCGTCTAATTTCTTTATAGCCTCCTCCTCCTGGGAGCTATAAATTTTTTTGCAGTTCTCCTTGAACTTCTGTTACAGTATTCAACTGAATTGTTTCTTTCAGTTCAAAAGCTGCCTCTTTTGCAGCTTGGTCAGCCATGTTATTTCCTCTTGCTAAATAGCTTGTGCCTCTTTGATGACTTCTTACATGTGTGACAGCTATCTTTTTTGGGCTCTTTAATGATTCAAGCACTTTAAGTATTAATTCCTGGTGGATCAACCCTTTCCCTTGGGTATTGATCAACTCTCTTTCTTTCTAGATTTTCCTAAAAGTATGTACAATTCTAAAGCAATATTTTGAATCTGTATAGATGGTCTCAACCTTGTCTTTTAGTAGTTCTAAAGCCCGATACAATGCGTATAATTCACAAGCTTGTGCAGACCAGCTGGAACTCAATCTTCCCCTTTCCACTATTGACATGTTTTTTCCCTCTACAATCGCATATCCTGACCTCTGCTTCCCTTCTACAATCTTGGAGGAGCCATCAATGAAGTATTTCTCCCCTTCAGATAATTCTATTTCAATTAAATCTGGTCTTACTTTTGTTTGCAATTCAATTAGCTCTATGCAATCATGAATCAGTGTTCCTGTTGGTTCTCCATATAAAAATTGAGCTGGATTTTGAGCGGGAGTAACTTTAAGTTCTAACTCAGGGGAGTGTATTAGAATGGCTTCATATTTCAAAATCCTGCTATCAGTAAGCCACTTTTCTGCTTTTTGATGTAGTATGCTCTTAACATTATGAGGGGTATACACTGTTAGAGGGGCTCCAAAAGTAACCTTTTTTGCTTCTTCTACTAAAAGTGCTGTAGCCACAATGGCCTGCAAACACACTGGCCATCCTCTGCTAACCGGGTCGAGCAATTTAGAGTAGTACTCCACAGGCTTCTTATCCCCGCCCCAGTCTTGGGTAAGTACTCCATGAGCTGTCTGTTCAGAAACATTTACAAATAGCTGAAAAGGTTTATCTAAATCTGGTAAGTTGAGCACTGGGGCCTGGATTAGGGTACCCTTCAAGTGCTCTAATTTCTTTTCATCCTCTTGGCTCCATTTTACTGTGTTTAATGTTAACTTTTCATATAAAAATTTTGCCTTTTGACTATATCCTTCTATCCACTGCCTGCAATACCCTAATAGCCCCAACAGCTGCCTTATTTCTCTCTTTGTTCTGGGAGAGGGTAAGGCAAGTATGCCTGATATCCTTTCGGGATCTAGTTTCTTTGTTCCTTTACTTAACTAATGACCCAAATATTTCACTTCTGCTTCTGCAAATTGCAGCTTGGACTTTGAAACTTTTAAACTTTTTTGTCCTAAGAAGTTTAATAACTTAATTGTGGCTTCTCTTACTTGATCTTGATTTTTCTCTGCTATTAATAAATCATCAACATATTGTATCAATTTAGTTCCTTCTAATTGCTCAAAATCTTGTAAAATTTTTTTAAGAGCCTGACCAAACAGGTTTGGTGCTTCTGAGAAACCCTGCGGTAAAACTGTCTATCTTAATTGCTGCTTTCTCTTAGATTCAGGATCCTGCCACTCGAAAGCAAAATAATCCCTGCTTCCTTCTTCTAAGGGACAGGTCCAAAAAGCATCTTTCAAATCTACAACACTGTACTACAAAAATTCAGGAGATATCTGACTCAGTAAAGTATACGGATTAGCCACAACAGGAAATCGAGTGACTGTCTGCTGATTGACAGCCCTTAAATCTTGTACTAAACGATAACTCCCATCATTTTTCTTTACAGGGAGTATAGGTGTGTTGTGTGGTGACATAGATGGTTCTAAAGTTCCTTGTTTTACCAGATCATCAATCACCGGCTTAAGTCCTCGTCGGCCATCCAGGGGAATAGGATATTGTTTTACCCTTATTGGGAATTCGGGATTTACAATGGTAACTTTTATAGGTTCAATAGGTAGCTTACCAATTTCTCCAGGAGTATGCCATACACTAGGGCATATTTTCTCCTTATCTTGGTCAGTCAGCTTGTACAGCTGTACTTGTAGTTGACCTTCTTGAGGTTTAATGCCTATTCCCAATGCTAACATTAAATCCCTACTTAACAGATTACATTCAGCTTCTGAAACTAATAACAAATTGCTAATTTCTATTTTTTTCTCTGATTCTACTAATACATCTTTAATAATGGGGACTTTAAAGGCCTCCCCCTTCGCTCTAATTACTTGAGCTGTTTCTCGGCTAATTCTGCATCTTTTTGGTAACCTCTGAACTGTTGACCGTTCTGCCCTTGAATCAACTAAAAATGTAAATTCTTCTTCTTGGGGACCTATTTTTAATTTTATCAAGGGCTCTTGAGATGTTTTGGTCCCTAATATATAGAGCTCCTGACATCGCTATTCTTGGTCAAACAGTTTTTGATCTGCCTCTCGTTTTCTACAATTTTTCTTTATGTGTTCTTTCTTTCTACAGTAAAAGCAAGTCATTGAGGTAGGATTTTCAGGTTTCTTTATAGCCCCCTCTGTTTTTCCAATAGTAGTTTTCTTTTTGTTCCCTGGGGACGAACTCCCCTTCTGTGCTTCTTTAACTGCTGCCACAAAAACCTTAGCTTCTGCTTTTACTTTTTCTTCATCTCTACGCACATAAACCTTCTGTGCTTCTCTCAACAATTCTTGCAATGCCCTCTCTTGCCAATCATCTAGTTTTTCTAGTTTCTTCTTTATATCCACCCATGATTTTGCTACAAACTGGGATTTAATTAGTGCTTCTCCCACCGCTGTGTCAGGGTCTAAGCTTGAATACATCTGTATATTTTTTCTCAATTTCTCTAACTAGTCAGTGGGTGACTCATCTTTCTTTTGGTGTTCACTAAAAGCCTTGTTAATGTTTTGTCTTCTAGGGACGGCTTCTCTAATCCCTTGAATAATCATATTCCTGAGATCTATCATATTCTGCCTATGGACATCATTATTGTGATCTCAGTTAGGGGCCACATTTGGCCATTTCACATCTCTTAGGGGTCCCTGCTGATGATTTCTTTCTTAAATCCTTATACTAGCCTGTCTTATCATTTGTTTTTCTTCTGTGGTAAATAGAATGCCCAGAATTGATTGTATTTCTGTCTAGGTGTAGGTGTTGGGCCCCAGGAACTGATCTAGTCTATCAGACACTTCTAGGGGATCTTCAAGTAACTTCCCCATTTCCTTTTTAAAAGCTCTCACATCCCCAGTGTTCAGTGGTACTGATACATACCTAATAGCTGCCCCCCCTTGGTTTCCTGCTATCGGTACCTCCCTTAGTGGATACAGCTGACCTCTTTCAGTCTCATCATCACTATCCTTGCACCTTTCTGCTCGAATCCTCTCCCTGCTTCTTGTTCTATGTGCAGGTGGAGAATCTGGAGGATGAGGCAGCGCTATAGGGGCCTGAGCTGCCAAAGGTGCCATAGGGGCTTGAGCTGCCAGAGGTGTCATAGGGGCTTGAGCTGCAAGAGGTGCCATAGGGGCCTGAGCTGCAAGAGGTGCCATAGGGGCCTGAGCTGCCAGAGGTGCCATAGGGGCCTGAGCTGCCAGAGGTGCTGGATTAGGCACCTCTGGTGGGGCAGCTGGTTGTGGTAGATAAGGGGGAGGGAGGTGATCTAAGGGGTCCCATGGATTTTTCTCCTTTTTGGTTTTTAAAGTATACAGGGGAGAAGGCCAGGACCCATTCTATAGAGCAGCATAATCGCTCTCTTCTTGGTTTATTGGATCCTTTTTATTTACATAGGCATTCAGAGCCTGACAGATTCACCCCTCAGATGACCCGTATATTGGCCAGTACAAATTATCGGGTCGTATCATTTCTTTTGTCCACTCTACCATGCAATATTGTATCATTTTTTCTTTACTTTTTCCTTTCCTGGATTCACATTCATCCCAGAATTTTAACATTAACCCCAGGGGACTGTCCTGTGGTATATCTGGTAAAAAGCTCCCTCTTTTCCCAGTACCTTTAGTACTTCTATTTTCCTGTTGGTTTATACCAACCCCTGGGTCCTTGCCTTGGCATTGACCCATCTTAAGAAACAGGTATTCCCTCACTTGCCTCGACCACACTCTTTCTGACTTCAGTAATGAAAGGCCTTCCTATTTTCTCACTTGTCTAGGATTTCTTTAATAAAAAGTCTCTTCAACCAATACTGCTTCCCGCCTCTGATTTACTGTAAAGAAATCCTCCCCAACTATTGCCGCATCCCGCCCCCGACCTTTTTATATGAAAGAATTCCCTTTACCAACACTCGCTTTGTTCCTTCACCTGCCGCTCCCCTCGCGGAGACACGGAACCGAGGTTAGAAGAACTCCACAATCACTTCGTGGTCAGACCACGTCTCACACACACACCACTCACACTCTCACACGTGTGTACCCGTCCTTAGCCCACCTAACCAAGCGATACTTACAGCCTCCTTTTCTCGCCTGGGTCTCTGTGCACGAGTTATTACAGGTGAATTTCACTGCAGCTTTATCCGGGAGCTCAAAATCCTTTGCTCACAATTTACCTCGAGGATCTCCTTCTCCCTGAAAGATTCCCCAGTCACTCAGGGCCACCTGAGGCAAAAGCCTGCAAGGTGGGGCGCCTCCCCGAGATCAGGGGCCTCCCTCAATGGATTGGAGGTGCCCGCATTCTCCACCAAATTGTTAAAAATAAGACGCTTGACACGGCCAATATATCAAGCAGCAATTTAATAATTAATTAATTAACATGGTAAAGTGTGAGCAAAAAGGTAGCGCTGGGTACAGTGATAGGGGTTTTCCCTTCCAACTGCACACCCATTGCTGGATTTGATGGTATTTTATTTGCTATATTCATACATATTCATAAGCTTTCTCAGCAGTTTCTATTTCTAGTTTTAACGTCACAATTCAATACCTAACAGCCATAAATCTATAGATTGTCCTGTATAATTCTATAGACCATTGTGATCTATTCTGATATTTCAATACTCCAGGATGTACTTCTACGATATGTTTTTCCAGGTGGTGGGATCTGGCTTCCAGATGTGGGGTCCCATCTCTATTTTCAAGTCTATCAATCTCCAATGCTGATGTCTAGTTTCCTTCTCTAGGAGCCATAAATCAGTGAGCTGAAGTCATATCTTCATGTCCAGGATGTTTTCCCACCTTGTGTGAGGCCTGTGCCCCCTCCTTATTTCCTTCTTTTGTCTAAAAAAAACCTTTTTGCACTCTAAAACTACAGTTTAAAATTCTTTAATACAAAGCAAGCTTCTAAAGTTATAATTAAAGGACACTTATTGCAGAATAGCTTGAGACTTAGAATAGATAATTGCAAGCAAAAGATTTATTCAAAAACTTCCTTCCATGCTTTCCTCAGCTGTTTATTAGAACTCATCTTTATAACTGTCCCATGGCTGTGTTCCACCACTATGATTACACAGATTTTCTTCATTTCCCCGACACGAAACATAACTTTGTATTTCACAATACGAGACTGATCAAGCAATTTAGTTATCAACCCTCCCTCCACTGGGCACTGCCTCAATGACTGCAGGCCAGCCACCACTCAAAAACGCCCGAATAGGCACTCCCTGAATATGAACTGTCCTTCCTTCTCCCCTTGAAGGCAGCTCACGATGTCTGGACGCAGAAATCACAGCGTGATTCAGATTCACCCTGGCCTTACACGCGGACCGAAAAGCTGTGTGAACAACTACAGTCCTCAAGGTACCAAAGGGCGACTCGTGCCCGGGACTGCCAGGCTGCACAACACAACCCACACTACTCATTTCCAACCCCGTGGGCCTCTCTAGTCTCCCAAAGCCCCGTCCTCTCGTACTGCGGCGTGCCGGGAATCACAGCCCCGCACCGCCGGCGGGCCCTGCCTCCCTTACAGGTGCCGGAGAGCGGCACCGCGGCCGACCCCGCCCGCCCGCGGCCGACCCCGCCCGCCTGTCCCGCCCGGGGCCGCGGGGAGCCCACCTCGAACGCCCGTGCCGGCGGCAGCTTCTCCAGCAGCCGCGCCATGGCCCGGCCAGGCCCACCCGCCACGTGACCGCCCCGCCGGCAGTGCGCATGCGCGGGTGCGTACATCCCCCTCCCCCCCCCCCCCCATGTTACGGGTTCGAGTCCCAGCCCCGGCGTCACGATCGTCCTGTGCGCTCGGGGAGCAAAGGTTGCTCTCTGCGACCTTCGGTGGCGAGTGAAGCCGGAACCACCCCCAATTTACAGGCTTTTATATGCAATAACACTTAAGCTATTTTGGCATTCTGCCTGCTTTGCAGCTCTGCTTTTTGACTCCTAACAGGTTAAATTTGCACTTGTTGGCAAGAGAGGAAGCTCAAGGCTTCCAACGGGCACCACATCTTCTGTGATATTAAATCAAATTGAGGAAGTTAGGAGAAACACTGCCTGCAAAAGCCCGTGCTGCTTGTACAGTGTTTACCGTGAAGAGCTCATCTTTTAAATACTTTATCAAAGTGTGAATCCAATCCTAGCCAGATACTGGAGGAGGTTTATGGAACTGGTTTTTATATTAGCAGTGACCTTTCCATGTCTTGGATTGATTGAATGTGAATGCAAAGAAGCAAAATTGCCGTGATTGCTTTTATGAGAAAACCTGTAAGAATTCAAGTCATAGCAAATCACAAAACTACAAAGAGACTGTTATACCTGTAGGCAGACTTTATTTCGCCGAAATCACAAGGCTCACTTACGGTCACACAGTTACGCATATGTAGGCATGATGCTGGGCCATAAGAATAACAAAGCAGCTACAAGTCCCAACTGGTGGATGGAAGGTCTTTGTAAAAAACCCAAGCTAATTAAGTAAATCTGCAGCACAACTTCTTCACAGACACGTGGCCTTGTAGGAATGATGTAGTGCATGGGAGTTTTGGAGAAGAAACACATGGGGAAGAACCGATTTCAAGTTTTGCTGACTGAAAATTTTCAAATTCCCCCCATTTTCCTCAGGGTTTGCTAGTAGATCAGACCTTTAAGAAAGATTTCTTGAAAATTTAGTCAATTGTATTATGGAGAAATCACTCGAAGCTGCTGTTAAAAAGAGGAGTAGATGAAATTTCAAATTAAAAAAATATTTTCAATAATAATTTCCTTTATTCCCTTAGCATTTTCTTTGTTAAATAACTGGAAACGTAGCCACTCTGACTATACTGTGTTGCGCATTGCAAAATAGAGCACCAGGGGGAGCGTCTGCTCCAAACAATTTAAACCCAGCGACAACAGGAGAAATAAAAAGGTGATCCAAACTTGCAACGAAATAATTTACGAAATAAAGAGAAAGTAGTGAGCGTCCCACTCAGATGAAAGGGATCAAACAAGTGAAAAATGGAAAAGAGAGCAAAGATGTAACACATGAAGACAGGGACAGATAGAAGAGGGTAGGAAACTGCCATCCTATGTGACACTATCCCAGTGAACATTTTCAAAGCAGCTAATTTTTTGCTCGTCTGAAGAATAAAGAATTTCACTTTTCATTTTCCACATATATGTAGTTTAATATTTTTGATTCAGCCTATTGGCCCATGAGGAGCAAAGTCAGCCTGCTCAAGGAAACCACAGCTGGGTTAACTAAATCCATGTCTTGGAGCTCATGTTCAGCTGCAGTGAAGTAAGGGATATAAAACTGGCCTTTGGAAGTTTGGACTTTGTTTGGAACTGCATTATTTGGATTGGTCCTCAAGTCTTAACCTTTAAAAACACCTGGTTTTCATGCTTCTGTACCACAGGAGTAACAACCCATCTCGCCTCTTGAAGTTAAGCTCTCAAGTAACCACAAAGTCAGGGAAACTTGCAGAACAGTAAGTACATAGGCAAGGACTTCAGAGCAGCAAAGAAAGAAGCATTTTTATGAGAGAAAACTGTACAGTGAACATTACATTATTTTATCCACATTGCTGATAACTTGTAGAGGGGTTTATTTGCTTATAAAGATAACCCACAAGCTAAACTACAGTAATTAAACCCATTTTAAGATCAATCCATTTTTTGCCCTTGGTTTTGGAGAATGGCAGTAATTAAAACATTGGGAAATAACTTAATAACCAGAGGTTATTAATATTATAGTAACATACATTTTATCATAACAATACAGTAATAACTATATATAAAATAATTCTTTTATATAATGTGTATATAATATAGTAGCATAGTGTTTTACATTGCTCTAAGTATATCCAGTTGGGGAGAATACCCAAGCACCAGTATAAGTGTTCTGCAAGGAGCTATTAAACAGGTATGTCAATAGAAATAAATAGGTAACTGTGTATTTTACCAACTTAAAGGGGACAGTAAATGCATTTTTTAAATGCAGTGGAAACACTGAGACTGCAGTTGAGATTATGTTGAGGTAAATGGGGGTTGCCATGGAGAAGGGAGGTCCCCCTAGTCCCTGTTACCAGCTCTACTTCCTCTCCCCG
Organism: Prinia subflava; assembly: GCF_021018805.1. Lineage (NCBI taxonomy): Eukaryota > Metazoa > Chordata > Aves > Passeriformes > Cisticolidae > Prinia > Prinia subflava. The sequence goes on from NC_086253.1 coordinate 25,681,287, forward strand.
ACCCTCATGCCAGCACTAGGGCACGTGGGGCTGCAGCATGAAACTGCAGCTGATGTAGATGAAAAGTAACTTCATTTTTGCATTCATTCTTTTTCATGGGTTAGATTTCCACAATGAACAGAGCACGACTTCTGACAGAAGTGACCTTTGCAAATTGAGGATTGAGGGGTAAGACAAAACTACCCCTTCTGGTAGCCCATACTTAGATGAAATTGTTTGACACATGAATATCAATCAGTGAACCACTTTAATTATTAAACCAGGAATCTTGGAAATTTTTGTAGAAACTTACATAAAATCATGGTCATAGTGATATGCTGCAGCTGAAGGAGACTGAAAATAATCTCTAATTTTTTACACTCTGATGAGCTAGTGTAGTTCATAGTGAGGCTGAATGAACATGACACTGATGTACATAACATACTTTATCACCTATTTGCTGTTCATAATCTATAATCATAATTCCTTCCAAATGCCAAATCAGTTTCTCAAATATTTTTACTTGTAAATTTTGAACATACAAAACCTTGAGAAGTTTTGGTTCTTTCCCTCTGTGCCTATTCAGTAAATATAATACTCGTTTACTCACTCTCTGAGACATGAGCAGCGCAGTGTGTCATGCATGCTGTGGATATGTCTGTGTCCACAGCTTTACACTTGTCTCTATTGTGTCTCCTTTTGCCAGTAAGAGATGTAACAAGAGGAACACTCTTAAATGTTCTTGATTTCACTTCTCACTGATATTTCAAAATCATCTTGCTGGTTGTCATGGGTTGGCACTGGCCAGATGTTAATGCACCTATGAATATATGTTTTTTCTTTAACAGCTATTGTGGGATGTGATCAGGAACAGAGCAGAGCAGGCTTAAATTTTGAAAACAAAAAAAACACCAAAACTTTATTACATTACATAAGAACAGGGACAGAAATACTCTTAAACACACACAGAGACAGAAATAAAAACTTCTTAGAACATTTCTTCTCCCAGTTTCTACCTCCCCACACATCACTCTTCGCAGACCAAACTTTTGGGTTTTAGATCAAACAATCACCACTCAAAAACAAACTAATCTTCAATTCAGCAAGGGAGAGAGGAGTCTCTCTCGCACCACAGACTGTTCCTCAGAACACACGGGTCCACCCCTTATGTGTTCCCATGTCACCCATAGCACCGCCCGGAGAAGTCTGCCAAGGTGACATTCTCTTTTTCCTATGTCTAGCGCTCTCACCGCTGTTTCATAGGCTAAAACTACATACAGGGCTTTTTAAGGATGCTGCATGCCGAGCTCTCCCCCTTTTTACCCAGGGGCCGGGGTTCCAGGAGCAGGTCTCCCCTGAGGGCAGAGGGCGCCACCTCACCCTCCCCCTCTTTTCTCTGCTCGCTCCACTCTTCAAGTGCCAGTCACTGTAGCAAAAGCAGGGCAGCTGCATCCACCCAAAATGCAGTTTATGTTCAAAAGAGACTTAAGTTCAGTCCATGGCTGACATTATGCAAGAGAAGTCTAGCTCAGAAAGCTACTCCTCTCATTCTTCCATCGGGTTCCTTCCAATCATGCTTTATCATCTCGGTCCCAGGCCGCTTCCCTCTCTCCGAAACCACCAGTCATGAGAATCAATGTCTAAGAAAAGTTTCTTTCTGCTACACAAGGGTTAACAGGTTTTTTTCTAGCTTTCGGCAGGGCTGCAGGCTCAGGCACTCCCAGGCTGGACAAATCCCACGTGGCTGAGCACCTTCTCCCGGAGTTTGGGGGGGGGAGAGGGGGGTGAGTACACACAGAAGGCACTTCCACAGTTTTCCACCCCTCCATCCTGGACGGGGCAGTTCAGTTCCAGTCTTGTCTCCTCTCTTCTCCCCCCCGGGGGCTCCGGCTTACCTGAGCCGACCACGTGTTTCCCCTCCCCCACCCAGCCTCGTGGCTGGGCAGGGGAAGGAGGCCAGAGACGTCTCTCTGCTAAAACCAAGATCTGAAAAGAGGCCGAACCCCCTTGGGGTCCTGCTTTTAACTCTTTGTGTCCTCAGAGGCGTGTCCAAACCTCCGAGTGACCAATCTAGGTGCCAGCAGAAAAGCTGATTACTGATTGGACTGCCCACATCCCCCTGGAAAAATTCACCTCCCCCGCAACCACGACACTGGTTTCTGTAGCAGTTCTGTCCTTCCCACAGACTGCACTGAAGAACTAGCAATAGCTCTGGGGGACATTCCTATGGTTCAACACCACCTTAGTGTCACACAGTTTATGCACTGAAATCGGTGCTGCCTTTCACAGACAAAAGCATACTGAAGAGATCATTCAAAAGAGCTCTGCTACACTCTAAGATCTTCGGAGTGGAAGTGCTATTGTTGGAAGCACTGCTGGGACTCTGCTGATGAGTACCACTGGTCACCATCTTTTGTAAGCAGCTGAGCACTCACAGACCTGCCCTTCCTCTCCTCTCTTGTCCCCAAGACACTTCTTTGCATAAGCTTCTTTAGAGAGGGAGGAGTCTTCATCTTCCATCCTACAAGAACATTATGAATATTCTCCTAACTCTGCTTTCTACAATCCAGACCCTTTATTTCTTATCCCATGCTCAGGGAACATGCAGAAAGTTTATCTACTCTATTGATACCATCTTATAAGGAAAAATCTACTGTTACCATTTCTGTCCTTCTATGTCCCTTTCTTCACGCTTAAAAGTTCTAGATTAACTGAACACCAGGTACCCATCGGGACTGGAATTTTACTCACAATGTTCAGGTCTAATGATTGTAATGCCTGGAATTCAAAATGACAGCAACAGAAAATTAGCAATCTCTTTTAGGGCAGATGTAGTAAAACTAAGCCAAAGTATTCCCTTGCTTCTTCAAGCCTAACCTTAAGATTTTGGTATTAATAATGAATGGTAAAAATGTGTTGGTGCTTTTCAAAAATCTTTGGACATCATAAAGCAGAAAAGAAAATGCCCAGTAGGTAGATTATGGTGACTCTTAACCCCAGCAGTAAATAACAATTAGTAGATGCTGGAATATGCTGCATAGCAAGTTGTACCAACACGTCATAATAGCAGTGGGAAGAAAGTATTCCTAAAATAATAAACACCACGAACATCTCATCTACACAAGGACTTCATGGTCTGTATTTATTATATAACTCTGAGTTGAGTACTACTATTACAGCTACTATGGATTTTATTGTTATCACATCATATTTTGAAATGAAATGAAAACAGCAGTTGGTGAAAATTACACTGGCAATACTCTGTTTCTGCTGACAGAGGTTGTTTCAACCAAGGGCATATAAAGAGAAGGTAATTATGACAGACTAAAAAAAAGCAGTTTATTTATACAGATACATCCATAGTAAGGCACAGCAGTGCTTTTTGACTAAATCTCTTCCAGGGTAAATACAGCCAACTCCCTCCCAGGAATTCCTCACAAAATGGCCTTGTAATTTATAAGTCTTTCTCAGTCTTTTTAGTCAGTGTCCAGCTTGGCAGCTTGTATTAGCTTGTATTAGCCACATTTTCTGGACTTCTTTGTCGTCTCTAAATAATACACTATGAAGCAGCTTTTCTTATTTCTGCTTTCTATTGCTCTTGTCTTTTCCGAGGGAAATAACAATTTAATAGGCTTTTCCAAAAGAAATCAAAACAAATACTATGAAAGTGACAATTTATCTCAAAGCTATCTGACAATTCAAGTATTAATTTGAAAACCAGATTTTTAGAGGCAGTTGTCAGTGTCCTGGACAGCTTCTGCATATTTACCAGAGTTTCAAACTTTGCTAACTCTTGCTGCAGTTGTATGACCACATGACCCATGACCTCCATGACTCCTGGGACAAATTGTGCTTTGAATCATATTAACGTAATTCCCCTTTTTTTTTTCTTTTCTCTTTTATCTTCAGAGTGTCTCAAATTACCAAAGATACAAAAACAAGAGAGGCACATCTCAGCTTGCCTATGTGTAATTTGTCTCAGTACAAAAGAAAAAAGTTCTAATTTTCAAAAAAACACTACCAGCCATCTGAAAAAGTTTGGAAGCCCTCTAGTTCATGCACAAGTGCAAGAGTTTTGTACATAAGAAAATGCTACACACAGGGTTTGCTATTATAATAATGAATGGTAAAAATTGCTGTAGGAATAATGAATAAAATAATGAATCTTATTATGTTGTGACAATGGTATTTTGATTACTATTTCGTTCACACCAAGTTTTCAATGGGTTGATGTTATTACATCAGGAGAGGTATTTTTAATTTTCAATAAAGTAGCTGATGTGCTTTTATTTAGAGTTACTCTGGTGCACATTCTAGAGAGGAAGTCTCTAGAAAATTTGTTTGCTTTGTGAAAACATGACCTACTTGTTCTTCCAAGTGACACAATAAAGAATGAAATATGAAATTTTCATTTTACAATTTGGAGAATATTTCTAGATAAATACTGAGCAACTTTAAAAAGAAAATTTACAATTATTTTAATTTTCCTAGTTTGCCTTAAATAGTTCTTCTACTTACAGGGGCAAAATAAGGAGAAAATATAAATTGTTCCCTTGAAAATGAGACATGTTTTTTCCTTGTGTTATTTACGATGGACTGTATGACAAAGTTCTAGCAAGGAGCAGTTGGTTTAATATTGTCGCATAGTGCAGGTTACAAGTAAACCCTAAGCTTTCTTCTAAATTTGAACTTGACCTACAGTACTTGTGAAAGTATAAATCTCTTGTCTTTACCATGGCTTTCCATTAATTCATCTTGGATCTGTGATGCACTGGGCTCACCAAGTGAATCAGAAACACCCCTGTGGTAACGTTTCCTCCAAGTTTGCTAAAGCTGTCCTTGTGCTTTGTCTCAGTCTTGGTCTATCTTTGTTTATACTTTATCTTGGTTTACTGTCTCTAGAAGGTGAAATGATCAGATATAATGTCTGCTGGGGCAAAGTTTCACCTTCAAAAATGTTTAAATATACATGAACCATAAAAATTTGGGTTTTTCCAGTGTGGTGTCTTGCAGACACTTTTAATCTGATACTGGGTTTCCTAAACTTAAATTACCCATTTTATGGGAAATCAGCCTTGCATTTTCCCTTGTGAAAAATACCTGAGAGAATCAAAAAGTCTAAGTGGTATCTTCATGTCCATCTGCTGGATTATTTTTTATTCAGGAAATGGATAATATAGTAATTGTGGCATAAGTAGCCAAGTTAGAATATTGACAAGATTTGCTTGGCAGGTTGGAGTCCTGTCCAGGAGAAATTGTGTTAGAAAAACTGTAGAAAAATTTAATAGCAAAAAACCACTTGAAAAATATTATAACCCAGACAATAACTTTATACAAGCAAAGATAGAGAAAAAAGCAACAGTTACTAAATATTTCATTTGATATCACTGACTCGGGTCCTTTTGTTAGCTGATAAAGTGGTTTGATAAAACAAAGTGTAGAATTAAGGTTATTTGTGGACCAGATAAATTCAACAAGTCAACTTGCTTCTATATACAGTGAAGAGGAAAGCACTTAAGTACATATCATAAGTGGATGTGAAAAGTGTTTTGACACAATGAAACTCTAGCAGTGTAAACCAGCTAATGACAAATTTACATCTTCAGATAAGGTTGAAGATTAGCCATGGGAAATTGCAACATCAGAGTAAATAAAAAAAAGAATAAAGCAATTTTCCAAGTGCATCAATCTGCCTATGTGCAATTCCACTTTGCTAGAACTACTTTCCAATCATACACACTTTTCCATCAGTCCACAAGCATCAGCATTAGATGGTGTTCCCTTTTTTAGGGTTAGTTTTGTGTCTTATTCAATGGGCTAGTGTTCATTCATGGTGAGTGAATATGGATTGTTAGAAGCTGGAGTCTCCCCATAGATTACCAACTCAGCTTGTCTATTGGATAAAGTAAAAATGTCAGGATAAGAGATAAATTCCTGATGCAGTAAGCTGACAGTATCTCATTTAAAACTATTTTCTGATCATCTTATTAATTCAGAGCCTCTTAAAAGTGAAAGACTTTGGAATTCCTTGTTAAATTCCAGCTGATAATTACTTTCTGCAGAATGGATAACAGAATTAAAATCTCTAGAACAAAAGGTCTCATGATCTTAGTGGCTTTCAGGAAGGCAGTTCCTAATGCATACAATGCCAAACCACAGTGAGTAACTCTCTCTCTATATATATATATATATGACAACATATAACTGCCCTCCAGAACTGGGATCTAATGCCAGCTTCCTGATTCCTTCTATTCTGTTGCCTAAACTTGATGGTGTAAATCATAGGCAAAGCCTGAGGATTATATGAGTAAATATTAGTCATTTATTCCCTCAAAACTTGTTTTGTCTACACAAGCTATGTCATAGCAATTTATCCAACATTAACTAAGGTCTGGATGGATTGTTAGACTGCAGTACACCTTTGGCTCTACTTTTATTCGAAATTTAGTTAGCCTTCAGTCAGTTTGATATGATTCATTCTTATCTGGTTTACTGTAGCAAAACAAACGTGGATTGTTAAACACCAGGAACAAAAAGAATTATTTAATGGAAGCACTGGTCACTGCTAGTATATGAGCAAATGGGTATGAAATTGAGTTTGGAAGCTACGAAATAATTCTTAATCCTCACAGCAACCCTACTCTGAGGCAATTTTTTAAAACAGTAATATGAGCAAAATACCTAACTAGTTTTAGAAAAATTCAGTCTGTTTATGAAACAGATTGTATGGCATGCTTGCAATTACAAGGATTTAATGACCCTGAAAATGCCTTTCAGGAAATTTCCCACAATAATATTTACACACAATTCTACCTCTCTCAAGATTTCAAAATGTACATTTACATAGAATATATCTGGCACAATAAAATATTAAAACAAATGCTCAGTCTTTAAAACTGAGCATGTAGGCTCAGATTCACTAACACTTTCATTTTGTGGTGTTTATTCTCCCTTGTTTCAACCTTTTATTTGTAACCTGAAAGCAGTAATACCTTTTTGTCTCACAGGGAGCAGTGAAGGAAGATTCATGAGTGTCTATAAAATGCTCACTTCAGAGATAAAAACAATGTCTCTCCTCACAAGGAAATCAATAAACCAGTACAGATCTAGACAGTGTATGGTAAATAAAGGCTGTGGCCACGCACAAACTAGAGCAGATAAACAGCTGTCTGTTCACTATGTATCTGTCTTCCAGAGGTCCTGCCAGGAAATATATCTGAGGATCTTATAAGAAATTACCTTAGTGATAAGCACAACAGACTGCTTTAATTTGCACAGGCAGCATTGCTTAGGCTGCTAAACACATATTTACCAGCCAATGATCTGGTAAACAATAATTCAATGTAATTTAAAATTCAAGGGCTTTTTGTGAAATCTCTGCTCCAGTTAAATTATTTGGGTTTACTGCAGAGCTAAGGAAGTAAAATATCGTGAAATTACTGGGTAAAGATCAATTCCCTTTCTGGCTGTAAGTTATTATTAACACGCCACCACATCTTCAAATGTATTTGAACTAGAATGAATATCATAACGTCACTCTTTATGTGTAAATACACACTGGATCTCTCAAGTACATCCCCTGACCTCCTATAAATGCACTAAGCTGATGTGGGAGTATCCACACTGCAGTAATGATAACCATCTATGTCTACAACCCCCAATCCCCACTGACACTGCTGTTTATGTGGGTTTGGCACTGGAATCATCACTGGGTATGATTCTCCTCTGGGGAAGAGATTCTCCCAGAGAAGAATTGTACCCAGGTTTTCACATTCCATTACCTTGAGGTGCTCTGGGAAATGTTTGATGGCATGCTATGGCAAATTTCCCTCTTCCTTTCAGGTCTTCATTGGAAAGTTTTCAGTCTGCCAACAAGTTTAGTTGGCAGTTCATGAGTTCCTCTCTTTCACGTGTCCCAAACAGTGCCAGTATGAGCACTGCAGGCTAAGTTTTCATGCTTGTACTTGCAGTTATTGCAGCCATGAACAGATAGAGGGTTTGAAATACACAAAGAGCTCTATGATTGTTTTGGAGTCATCAACAGCTCTTGTGTTGTTGGACTTAAGTCCATATGAGTCAGGGAAATTCCAGAAACTTCAGGAAAGTGTGGAAGGGTGCAGGGCACACATGGTCACTTAGAGGATTGGACCACAGTAATACTTACTGAATTTAGTTATGAAAGGTATTCACAAAGATATGAACGAATAATCCAAGTTCTTGTCAGAAATACAGCTATTGAAGAAAAATGTACTTCTAATATCAAAATTATTTTAGTACTTACAAAGTAATACTTACAGGGCATTCACATCTCATCAATGACCCTAGTGTTGAGAAACCTCTTATTTAAAAACATACTTGGCTTCATCAAATCACCAAAAGATGACAGAATTGTCATTAGTCCTGTTTTCATTAGTGGTGGTTTCCAGCAGAGAGTGCACTAAGTGGTTTAGGGCACTTAGTGACACTACAATCAGAGTGGAATTTAATTCATATAACTCTTCTATATGACTCCAAAGCTGGTCTGAAGCCATTGTTTTAGACTGAATTTTTCCAGTTAGTGTGTGAGCACTTACTGTTTACAAAAGCAAAAGGTTGGACTGACAGCGAGGATTGCATTCTTTTGTTAATCGCCACTGCCCTGGAGGACCTGAATTTTGAAGTTTTCCTTTTTCCTGTGGCGGTTCATCAGGAGATGATATGAAAGACACCAGCAGATCTCTAGGGGGAAACAAAAAAGGATATATCCATGTGGAGAATGTTCAGTGTTATTATCCCATACAGAAAAGCTATTAGTGAGATTTCTCAATCAAGCATTATCTCTGGTGACTGTGGTCTTTGTAGTTACTCTTCCATAGGATACCTGGCAGAAGACAGTTTAATTAAACTTCAGACATGCTGGATGGTTGCTTTGCATTGGGAGCAAGACCATTCATACTACTGGACAATTGTACAGAAGGATAAAAGTGAAAATGTGTATGTAATGGCCAAGTCAGGAGCCATCAATGCCTCCCACTCCCCTGATCAGCCTTACCTCTCCAAACAGCTCACATGCTCTGCCTCAGCACATCCAATTAAAGTGCACAGAGTGCTGCATTAAGCCAGCTGTGCTCTTTCTGGCAGCCAGGGTAGTTCATTTATGGTTTTGTCAGGTATTTTTGTGTGCACTGACGTACAGGCCTAATTGAGGGAATTGTTATTCCTGCACAAACAAGGGAAACAAAATAATGCCTTTCATAGTTGTAGGCTTACAGAATGGACTGTCATGCATGAAAAAACATGAATGGGAAATGTAAGACTCTGGATATAAATTATTTACAACTGCAGTGGGATTATGCTGTGGTTGGTGATAAGCTGTGTGATATTTTCTTCTTGGTCAAACATCTCTGCCAACTTGAATGTTCTAATAAATCAATGTTAACCAATTAAATCACTTTCAAGTAACTGGGTTTTGGCAAAGCCTACTACCACCTTGTGTCTTGCAGCAGCTTGCCCTGCCATCCCCAGAGTTTATTCCTCTTTCCTACAGCACCTTAGCCAGCAAAGGTGATAGATCCTGCCTGCAAATAAACACAACTCCACATGTTTTTCTGCTAAGAAGAACCTATGTAATTTCAAGGCAGTAGTTATAGACCTCCTTAATGCAGAATGTTTATTCCATCTGACATGCCAGTATGTTTTGAAATTTCTACTAGCCACATGGGCACTCCAAAGAACGGATCCTCAGCAGCTCTTCACTGAACACAACCAAAATGTTTTCAGAGCGTGGTCAGGGGTGCAGGGCATTCTAGAATCAAGGAAACAGGGAAAACAACACCATGCACATACATGGGAAGGAGAGCACAACCAAGTACCACTGCTCAGCACAGCCCTCCCAGCTCTCTGTTAGGAATTCATTGTTGACACTGGGCAAGTACTGGTAACCCCAGTCTATTTCAATAGGACCAAGAGATCTGCAAATAACATTTCCTGGTGGAATTTTTTTTCTTCTTTCTTTTTTGACAGAAGATGGTCTGGAATCAGGAATCCTCTCACTTTCATGTAAAAGGCCATGTGATTTCATTGTAATAGCAGCCTTCAAGAGTGCCCTGGAAGGCAGTAAGATCAAAAAGGACTATGTGGGACTTCACAAGGGTTATTGATGAAAAAACCCACTGAAGTTCCTGATGGCAGTGATTTGTTTAAGGTAATTTGGGCAGTTTCTCAATAGCCAGAGGCTTACTTCCTAGAAAACAAGAGAAGTGTTTGCCAACCTTTATTAGCCCAGTGGCTAGAAAACTTGGTGCTTAGACAGGCCAAGCTGCCTTCAGTTGTAAATGACTGTAAAAGATTAAGAATATCAGTTTCCCTCACGGGCTGTCAAGGGTGTCAGATTCTGTGATAGTCATACTCCTACCCCAAACTCCATCTGCCGAGGCCTTAAGGCAAAGAAAATACAAACCTTTAAACAATAACAAAGTGTCATGGACTCTGCAGCGAGCTAAGCTCCCTCACCCAGCGCCTGGGGCGTGCGGAGGAGCCGCTTTTGGAAGGGTCCCCGGCCGCAGCTCGGGCCGGCGGGTCCCGCCTCAGCGACTACTTGAAAAAGAAGGGTCAGAGGGCGAAAGGGGCGAAAAGAACGAGCGGCCAAAGGCCGGTGTGGGCAGGTGAGGGGTGACGGGGCGGCGGGGCGGAGGCGGCCGGGGGGCCGGGCAGACCCGGCGGGGCGGGGCGGGTGCGCGGCCATTCCCCGGGGATGAGCGCGGCTCCGTCGGTAAGTCCTGAGGAGTTTCAGGGGCAGCTCGCCCGCGGGGTGGGTGCGTGGACGGTGGCGCGGGAGGAGAGCGGTGCCGGGCTCCGGGATGAAGCCGGGAAGCGCGGCAGGAGCGGCCGCGGGGCAGGTCCCCTCAGCCCGCCCGCCCGTGGCGCTTTGCCGGCCCGGAAAGCTCTGCCGGCAGTGGAATGGCCCCTGCGGAACTCGGCTGGGAAAAAAGGACGATTTGTGGCGTTATGTTTTCAAATGTCCCCTGGGTCGCGACCGACCTCCAGCCTCCCCGCCCCCCCGCCACTCTGTGTGTTAATCTCCTCGACTTTGTTCCAGAAACAAAAGTCTTTGTTTTAATAGTTCACGGTGGTGACTGAGGTGTCAGCCTTTTGCTGCTTTACAGAGTCATGGCAAGGAGGTAGACTGAAGTCCATGTAAATCGCAGGGAATTCCAGAAACTTCAGGAAAGTATGGAGGGGCACAGAGTGCACATGTTCGCTCACAGGACTGGGTCACAATAGTTACTGGACTTAATTATGAAAAGTATTCAGAAAGATGGGACAGAATAATCCAAGTTCTTGTCAGAAATACAGCTACTGAAGAAAAATGTACTTCTAATATCAAAATTACTATTATTTTAGTACTTATAAAAGAATACTTACATGGTATTCATGTCTCACCAATGACCATAGTGTTGAGAAACCCCTTACTAAAAACATACTTGTCTTCACAGCATCACCAAAAGATGACAGAATTGTCATTATTCCTGTTTTCATTAGTGGTGGTTTCCAGCAGAGAGGACACTAAGTTTACCTAGGATTGGAGCGGAGTGGAATTCACTTAGCTCTTCTGTGTGACTCCAAAGCTGGTCTGAAGCCATTGTTTTAGACTGAATTTTTCCAGCTAGTGTGTGAGCACTTACTGCTTACAGGAGCAGAAGGTAGAACTCACAGGCGAGGATTGCATTCTTTTGTTAATTGCCACTGCTCTGGATGATCTGAATTTCCAAGGCAATATATATCAGAGCTGATACATGTTTTTAAAACTAGACTGAATTTGGGACCAAGTACTCTACATGAGTACTCAAAGATACTAATCAGACATTCCTGTGCCACCTTGCTTGTGCCAACTTGAGAACTTTCACAGCTGTAATGATGGATTGAGAAATCCAGTGATGTTACTGTCTTTGAGTTAGTAAAAGGTCTTGCAGATCAGTGAGAACCAGGTTCAGTAAGTACCAGACTCATTATGAAGGAGTTGACTAAGCCAGTGGAAAGTAGAAGTGAGAACAGTTCTATTCAGTGTTAACTTTTAACTCAGTTCAAGTACTCACAGCAGTGATTTTCTAGTGTCTTGGGGTTTTCAGTTTTGGGGTTACTAGGGTCAGAATTCAGCATTCTTAACTCCTTGCATATTTTGTTTTTAGGCTTCTGTATATTTTGGCTCCATTTTTATTAATAAAACCATTAAAATACACATTTGTAGTTGAGCCCTCAACTGCTGTAGGTTACTTCTCAGTTTCAGGTTTGAAATAACATCTCAAGAGTCATGTCTTATAGTCCTAGGAAGTCTCTAGTGGCTAAAGTGGATTCACAGGTTATTCCTGTCAATATATCCCCAAGCAGTAAGCAGGTTTTATTGGTCTGTGGCAAATCTGATTGTCTTCCTGAGGTTGTACAATAGTTGGTTTTGTCAAGAATTCACTAACCCTAGAGCATTAGACCTGAAAATCTCAGTGAGTGCCTTGGGGATTTATGGAACTTTTGAGTAGCGGATAATGTAGGTGTCTTAGAAAACCAGAAGAATAGAAAAGACTAGTCAGAGACCTAATGTAGGATTTTAGGAACTCAAGTAATTTCTTGCTGTAATAGATACTTTCAGTATAAATTTCAATGAGTATGCTAGACCTTATCTACATGATAGAGTTTTGGCCCCTTAAAAACCGGCAACACTGCCAGTATGGATCCATTTCTCTTAAAAGTATTTATGGTAGCATAGGGAGTGAACATGGCTACAAAAAAAAAAAAAAAAAGACATTCTTCTGTGTCATGGGTTGGCACTGGCCAGATGTTAATGCACTCATGAATATATGTTTTTTCCCTAACAACTACTGTGGGATGTGATCAGGAACAGAGCAGAGCAGGCTTAAATCTTGAAAACAAAAAAACCACTAAGACTTCATTATATTACATAAGAACAGGGACAGAAAAACTCTTAAACACACACAGAGACAGAAATAAAAACTTCTCAGAACATTTCTTCTCCTAATTTCCACCCCCCCACACATTACTCTTCACAGAGTAAACCTTTGGGTTTTAGATCAAACAATCACCACTCAAAAACAAACCAATCTTCAATTCAGCAAGGGAGAGAGGAGTCTCTCTCGCACCACAGACTGTTCTTCAGAAAACACGGGTCCACCGCTTATGTGTTTCTATGTCACTCCTGGCACCACCCGGAGAAGTCTGCCAGGGTGACACTCTCTTTTTTTCTTATGTCCAGCGCTCTCACTGCTGTCTATAGTCTAAAGCTGCATACAGGGCTCTTTTAAGGATACTTGCATGCCAAGCTCTCCCCTTTTTACCCAGGGGCCGAGGTTCCAAGAGCAGGTCTCCCCTGAGGGCAGAGGGCGCCACCTCACCCTCCCCCTCTCTTCTCTGCTCGCTCCACTCTTCAAGTGCCAGTCACTGTAGCAAAAGCAGGGGCAGCTGTATCCACCCAAAATGCAGTTTATGTTCAAAAGAGACTTAAGTTCAGTCTATGGCTGACATTATGCAAGAAAAGTCCAGCTCAGAAAGCTACTCCTCTCATTCTTTGCCCATCGAGTTCCTTCCAATCGTGCTTTATCATCTCGGTCCCAGGCTGCTTCCCTCTCTCCTCCGAAACCACCAGTCATGAGAATCAATGTCTAAGAAAAGTTTCTTTCTGCCACACAAGGGTTAAGAGTTTCTAGCTCTCGGCAGGGTGCAGGCTGAGGCACTCCCAAGCTCAGCAACTCCCACGTGGCTGGGCACCTTCTCTTGGAGGTTTGGGGGGGGGAAGGGGGGGGGTGAGCACACACAGAAGGCACTTCCACAGTTTTCCACCCCTCCATCCTAGACGGGGCAGCTCAGTTCCAGTCCTGTTCACTCTCTTCTCCCCCCCGGGGCTCCAGCTTACCTGAGCCCGACCATGTATTTCCCCTCCCCCACCCAGCCTCATGGCTGGGCAGGGGAAGGAGGCCTGAGACGTCTCTCCGCTTGAACCAGAATCGAAAAAGAGGCCGAACCCCCCTAGAGTCCTGCTTTTAACCCTTTGTGTCCTCAGAGGCGTGTCCAAACCTCCGAGTGACCAATCCAGGTGCCAGCAGAAAGCTGATCACTGATTGGCCTACTCACCTCCCCCTAGAAAAATTGACCTCCCCCCGCAACCACAACATTCTGCGTTGCATGAACACCAATATAAATTTTTAACATGGCCCACACCTTAGTCTTACTGTGAAATTCATGGGAATTTTACACATAGCAAGCAACTGTAGTGACTGAATGCTGCCTGACCATAAGCTAAAGATAGACCTGTGTGGAAAGACAATCATAGAAGAGTAAGACTTAAACTGTAATGTTTTGGTTTATAGTTTTGAGACAAATGTGGCACACGAGAACAGGACATCAAGCAGAACTTTTCTGATGGAGAAAAGGATGTAGAATATTTTCACAGATGATCACTGTGCAGCAGTCTTCAGTTTTATTTTGAAATTATTTCATCTGAAATTTAAACCTAAAATTTACTAGTATATGGTTTGATCGTGTCTGTAGGTATAAGATCTGATTGATATCCTAAATGACTTTATCCAAGATGAAGATTTTCTGCTTTTATATATTGTTCCCACACTGTAGTATGTTAAACAATATTATTGCATGGTTTACTATTAAATTATCTTGCACCCATCCTTGTGTCAGGGTCTTGGCACTTCTTGGATTTTAATGCATCATGATAGTTATTTTTCATTTGTGAAGAGCTATTGATGGCTGACTTAGCATACTCATAACCAAGAAATTGTCTAAGATCCAAGGCTTTTCAAGGCTTGCAAGTTTTCAGTGTTGGCCATGCTAAATTAGAGTTTGTAGGTGGCAGTGCATGGCAAAATAGTGCCACAGCAATTGATTGTTCATACTAACATCTGCCTTTCACTCTTAATTCAAGAATTCTTACAGCTCTTCTATAAATATATCTCAGAATATATGGTTTCAAATGACCATATCATTTTCTCAAATTGAAGGTTTGATTCCTGCAGGTTTTTGCCTGTTTGTCCCATAAATTGTCAAAAGTCTCTTATTCAGATCTGTTTGGCATATTAGAATGTCTCAGCAGATTTCATATTGGCTTGCAAACGTGTGAAAAATCTGTGAAATTTGTGCATGTTACAGAAAGAGTAGCAAGCCTTAGGAGAAAAGAAGTATTTGTTCTTCAGAGTGCAAATTAATCTTCAGGTCCTGGTTCCCTGAATCTTCTTCATTTTCTGCTAGCTTCTGAGTTTTCAAGGATGATTAGGAGTTTTTAACATTTAGCCTGTATAGTTCTGTCAGTGTAGTGCAAAAGTGATAGTGAACCTGTGCAGTAACACTTGCTGAGAGGTTTAAGTGGGATGGTTGTGTGGATTGGGGATGATCCACTCTTCCATAGCATTGTGTAGTGTGACCTCCATCTAGGATGGCATTTTTATATTCCCAGGTCACTCAGAACCTCAGACCTGCAGAACATCCTGATATATTCATGTGGGGAGGAAAGTAAAAGAAATGTTGTTGGGGAGATTCATTGTCTGAGTTGCTTCCATTTTAGGTGCTGTAGAAATTTTTCAGGTAAGATAATGAATTTTTTTATTGCATTTCTGTTTGCCAAGAATTGATTTATTACTTCCTACTGGAACCTAGCCCAGATGAAGGCCTACTGCACACTGCCTGAGAAGGAACAGGATAGAGACACACACCACAAGCATGCATGTGTCAAAGGTCTGGGGAACATTCTTGTCAAATATGTCATTTACTAAGTGCATTTAACAAAGAGCTTTCTGAAAGAAAAATGAGGAATAATTATTTGGAGATCACAGTAAAAGAGAAGGATGTTGTCAGAAGGAAGGAAGTGGTTAGGAGAAGCCAGGGTAAATGGTAAGGCACTACACCTGACATGTGAGCAAATGACCACAACATAATAGTAAGGTGCAGTTCCAGAGCATAAACATAGGCTGAATTATCTACATATCTGTTTTGCTGATGATCTTAAGAAATTATCTAGTGTGTGAGAGATCAGTGATTGCTAGGTGATTGGCCAAAGGCTACCAATAATATAACTGGAACTAAGGAATTTTTAGTGTCAGCTCCATCCCCCACCAGGAAAGCTAGGAGCAGAGGCTTGCATGCAGGTATCCAGGTGATACTTCACAGAGTTGGAAGCTAACAGAATTTTCAAGAGACAGTGGAAGTGATGGGAAAAGAAAACAACTTACAAATATGAAATACATGTACAAGAGAATTCTTACACAGGGCTTTATAATGCAAGGCCCTTCTTCTGGGGTACAGACCATTTAAAAGTGGGAGTTTTCTCAGCATTACTACTAGCAGAGAGTTCTCAAAGCCTGTTTTTACTGTGATAAAAAATTGTCAGACATGGAGAGTGTATAGTGTTGATCTGTCCTGTGGTAAAAATGTGCCTTGCTTGAACAGAGGTATGACAGCCAGCTATTTCCTGTTAACCATATCTAGTCCATCCAGTCTTTCATATCTCAAAGTGCTTTATAAGAAGAGGAAGGAATCGGAGCACATACAGGAACTGGTGTAGAAAAGAAGCAAGAAAGCAAATAAATCCAGTGTCTTATAATTCCCTTCCACATTTCATCATTTTCATTATATTAGTAGCAGTAAGTTTACTACAAGAACTTCCCTTTTTGAGTGTAAGACATATCTGAATTGCCTCTATATCAGCTGTTCCCATTTAGCAAGATCAAGAGTGTTTATGTGAATGGTGTATAGCATGAAAATGACAGGCTAGCTTGTGTGAGGCTGTCCTCAAAACTTAGCATGGGATCATTTAGGCTTCCTATTTTCAAGTACAGGAATATTATTCTTGGGGGTTTTAGACATAAACATATTTTTTAGAAATAAACTTCTAAAAATAGTGCTTCAGACTAACTCATCTTGTGTATTGTTTGCCAGTGTTTCAAGAAATGTCTGCTGTTTTGTGTTACTACTTCACATTAGCTGGGGAACTCAAGACTTGGCTGTGAAAAATAACACAGCAAGAGGGTCAAATATTGTGTTAAGGGAATGTATTTCTTAGAAAATTTGTTTAAAATAGTTTTTATTTGATCTTCAGTGACTTCATCCTTTAAAATATCTAATGTGAAGCTGATGAAACTCCTTCTCACCACAGCAAATGTGTTCAATACTTTATGAACCAAATTTAATGAGGAAGAGGAATAAAATTACTCAAAAGAATTAAGAAGTGCAAGAGGTTTCTGAAATGCAAGAAGTTTGAAACTTCAAAAGTGCTATTTTAAAGTGTTGATGCAAATGATTGGAAAAACATCATATGCAAAATAGTAGCTCAGTCAAATCCCAGGTGAGTCAGAGGGCATTATGGCGGAGTATGAGATCCAGATGCTTTGTTCTCAAGATGTCTGTTAACTGTCTGATTCACCTCTCTGATTATAGGAGATTACTTGTTATTTCTCATACAGTGTTTCCAGTGTGGTGGGTATGTTAGTTATTTCGCATCCCTGTAACTTCAGTTTTGGTAGTAGTAGTTATGTTAGAATCCTGGAGGTAGTGACAAAATATGCAGTGCATGGAACTGGGTCTGATGTTTCCTGTTCCTTTTTAGGCTCTGCTTCTCTGAGGAAGGATGGGGCAGAGGTTTTGGAGCTGTGTCAGGAGTCAGAGAGGATGTATGTGGTGAGGGGTGATTGCTCTTCAGCAACATTGCATATGCAGTTTAAACTATTAGCTCCTCATCCAGTGGTGAAGAATTCCATCTTAACATGCTGTCATGTTAAAATGTCCAGTGCTCTTCCTCCCTGCTTTCCCCAACTGCTTTATTTTTTATAAATAGTGGTCACTCAGTAGCAAATGCTAGAAAAGATAAAAAATTATGTAAACCAAAAAGACAATTCAGAAGGTTTTGAAATTTGTGAGGTGTATTTTAGCTGTACAGGTTATTTTGCCTATATAATTTTCACTGAATGAACAGGATCTCCTATTTAAAGCGCTTGCATTCCCATTAGCCCTGGAAGGTCAAGAAAAAATTCCTTCCTTCTTCATCAGTATCAGATGTTTGTTTGCCTGGTCTTATGAAAACAAACAAGATTTTCACTACAAATGTAACCTGCTCTCAAATACCTGACTGGTGGCATCTTGTGAAATTTCCTGGCATTTACTTGCTTTAGTTTGCTACTAGGTCATTGTACACTGTAACAGTGTGTAGAGATTTGTCAGGTTATTGGGCAAAAGTGTAGTTAACTGACACACCCTGTATGATTCATGCTAAAGATGAAAGCTTGAAGGAGTCTGATAAATTTAACAAAGAAATCATGTTAAATCTCTCCCTGACAATCCAGCATATTTTTAGTAAAACAAACATTTATTTGTAAAGGCCTCTCATGTAAAATCTGTTTGTATAGTTACTGATTTGTCACAGCAGAGACAGTTAAGGAGAATTGTTGTTTCCTCAAAACAGCCAAGCCTTAAGGATGCCATCCAAAATCCAGAAGTTTGGGGGTTTTTTAATTGTTAAACTGCTGAAATTTGTGATTGCAGGGAAAAAACCAAACCTACCTCTTTTCAGCCAGTCATCTTTTAAAATTCTTTAACTTCCAGTACTTTGTTCTTTAATTCATTCCTGACTTTTGTGGCTGGGTGTGTGTTAATTTAGGGATCTGGGAGCTCTAGGTGTATTGAAATCTGCATAGTCATATATGGACTCCACTAGCAGTACGTTCTGCAGTCCTTCAACATTTTTGAAGACCTTTCAAGCTTTAGACTTGTTCTCAGGTTCAGTGTAAATGAACTGAAGCATCCCTTTCACGAGTGTAGAGATCAGTGTTCATATGTATGACTGTATGGTAGCCACACATTTAAAGTGATTCACTGGCGTGAAGCAGCTGCTTCTAAATGTCAGTTCCCATTTCTGGAGGAAAGGCTGACTAAAATGGGATAGTAACCTGTGTGCAGAGGGCAGTCCCTCTGGGAACTGTCTCCCAGGCAGTAGGATTAGAGGAGGCGAAGGTGGAAGATGCCACGTTCTCTGAAAATAAGAGCATGCCATGTATTTTAGAAAATCTTCACAACCTCTTCTTTCTTGCCTCTCTAAGATGTCCCAGACATAGATGCATTCCTTTGCAATCTTTGTTGATGACCAGGACCACAAGGTTTAGGACTGAGAAAAAAGGAAAGCCTTTTCCTCAGATTGGTCCCTTATGTTGTCTGGGAGAGCACTGCAGAAAGGCCTTGGAAGAACAGTAGGGTAGTGCCAGGAGATACTGCGAGGAAATGCTATACAGAGGGTCTCCTTCATGTGCAGGTCATGGTTTCTAAAGAACATGAATTTCATGTACAAGGTTACTCTCTCTCTTCCAAGAGACCGTGGCAGTCAATAGTTATCCACATCTAAAGGTGATAGGACAAAAATGTCCCATCTTAATTTGATGAGGTGAAGAGGCCAGATAAACATTAGAGAAAAGCTTTCTAGCTGTGGGCTAGTGACACAGATATCCATTTTTTTTAGGGAGTTTGGAGAATCTTCTTTTTCAGAACAGAATGGGTCGATGTGGAGA
Source organism: Prinia subflava (assembly GCF_021018805.1). Classification (NCBI taxonomy): domain Eukaryota; kingdom Metazoa; phylum Chordata; class Aves; order Passeriformes; family Cisticolidae; genus Prinia; species Prinia subflava. The sequence continues at coordinate 25,700,810 of NC_086253.1, forward strand.
TATGAATAGTACTCAATTTTAGAAGACCTGGTGAGGGCATTGTGCTCATGTGTCAAGAGTTCTGCAGTTGTAATAGAAGAACGAAGGAAGATATGTAAGAGAAGACAGTCTGGATAAAATAGTTAATAGTTTGGAAAATTACTATTTAAAGCAATGTTTTGGAGGAATCTGAGCAGGACAGAGTGGCATTTGTGAGTAGAAGAGAAGGATACCACATGAACAGAAGTTTGAATTGACTGAAACCAAAGTCAGGATTAGTTTGATAAACATACAGGAGAGACTGTTGTAAAGATATTTCATTTAGGAAGATCCAGCAAGTTTTAGAAGCAGCTTTTGTGGGGGAATTTGGGAAGAAGATTTAGTCAAAAATTTTGCTAGCATCTCTGCAGGTAGTAAGATATGAGATAGAAGGAAAGTAAACCAAAGTGAGAAGTACTGATGATTTTGGGCTCATGCAGTTTATAGTTTTAAACAAATGTGTGTTGAATTGTTCTATGGAAGAAGTAATACAAGAAGTGTAGCAACCATTAGTTAAAACTTTCAAATTGTAAAAAACTTTGTTATAAAAAGCAGCACTTTCGAGCTACTAAGGCATGGCTTGTGCAAGAGGCGTTTTCTGACTGCATTGGGTGATTTGATAAAGTGAGCAACAGGTATAGCTGTGAGTGTCACCTATAGCTATGAACTTCGGTTTTCTGTAGGAAAACAAATTCCTGGGTAGAATGCTAGAGCTTAGTTAGGATAGAGAAGAAGCATTGGCATGAAATTTATTCACCCTCTGTCAGTTTTTAAAAGTTCTCAAACCTCTTTCTAATTCATTGGAGGGAATTTTGTTGATGATAGCTACTTGGTGCCTTTCACTGGCAATTCCTCACTTTGTGTCTAAGGCTGCATTCAGATGCATATTGCTAGATTGTTGACTTCTGAGTTTAATAAGGTTTGTTAACCATCAACATGGACTGCAGTGTCTGAGATGAGGATTCCTTTCAAAATGTTGTTATCTGCAGAATTAGCAGCTTGTCTGCCTTTCTGCACCATGTTACAGCATGAGAAACTGGTGGGTGGACTGCTATTACAAAAATACTGTGCATTTTAAACAGAATAATCAGATTATAGGATCCTGAAAGGTTTGATGAAATTCAGATAAATTCAATCTTTGAAGCAGAAGTTCCTGACCTTACATAACCTATTAACAATATGGGTTGGGTTCATTAGGAAAATTATATTTTTCCCTAGGCTTATTCAAAACCGTAGCTGTGACTTTTTGTTGAAAAGCCTTTAGAGGATTGTTGTGTAACTTGCTGTATTTTCAAATCTTTCCAGAGAGATGACACTCCTTGGACTGTGAAGCATTTGAGGTGCAATGGCAGATCCCATCCGCTGGGCCCGATACCGCTGGCAGCGACTGATATCAACAGAGGGCAGAGAATGCAGCGGCAGCAATTCAAGTGGCAAGTGGTATCAGTCATCAAAAACTACTGGCAAACACAGGATAGTGATACCCTGTTTGGGACATTTAAAAGAAGAGTATGAAATAGTATCAAAACTGTACATGAACAACAAAATACGGACTACTAGGTATACTTTATTGAATTTTTTACCACGGAATTTATTCGAACAATTTCACAGGTAAGGAGCTCCTTGTGGTAATTCTTCTTTTTGATTGTGGTAATTCTTCTGAAGCTGAATCCTTCTATTTAAATATTTGTGTTACTATTTATTTTGTTACTTATATTATATTATATTATATTATATTATATTATATTATATTATATTATATTATATTATATTATATTATATTATATTATATTATATTATATGTGTTACTATTTATTAAAAATTATTCCCCTCGCTGACCTATCACTTCTGAAAATATACGTATTATATGGCCAAATTTCTTGACTATCATCATTGTTGAGCTAATCTTTTCTCCTTAGCTTATGTATTTTCTGCTTGTTCTGTTCTTTGGACTATTGAACTGTTCCTTGCTCTTGGAGCACTGCCACACACCAATTGGCAGTAGGATTTTCAGCTTATTCCTGCAAATGTCTTTTCCCCCTTCCCTCATGTGTTTCTGTCTTGCCAATTTTTTTGATCTTCCTTCTGCTTGAAGAACTGTTTATTTGTCAAGCTACACAGGGAGGTTACAGGATGGCTTCCTTTTTAACATATATCATCTTCCCTAAGAGATGATAAAATTAAGTTTAAAGGACCTGGAAATTTGAGAGTGCAAATTCACCAGTGCCTCACTCTGGAAAACGTGCCTGGAGGACAGTTTTGAAAGTGCAGGAGAATTCTTGGTTTCTGCATCACCTGATCATGTATGTTAAGCAGCTGTGTTGCTAAGTAATCTATTGACTGGAGAGTGAAAACAGAGTTGTGGATAGTTATTCCTTAAATTGGGAGGTGAAGAAAAGATAAATCACTGGTAATTTAAATGTCTGTATATCATGGAGTGGGGAAACAAGGATCATTGTCTGCTGGCACAGCTAAATCCTGTGTTTTCTCTTTGTTTCAGAGTTGCCAATTTGTATTTCCTGTTTCTAGTTGTCCTAAATTGGGTCCCTCTGGTTGAAGCTTTCCAAAAAGAAATTACAATGCTACCTCTGTTAGGGGTTCTGACAATTATTGCCGTAAAGGATGGTCTGGAAGATTACTCAAGGTACAAAATGGATAAACAGATAAACAACTTACTAACCAAAGTATATAGCAGGTAAGAGACAACAGTCTTGTGGTTTATCATTATTATTTCATTCTGACTATCATTTGAAAAAGTTAGTGATAACTCCTTTGGTTGCCTTCTGGATACTTAGAGAAGCATAAAATAATTTAATTTGGAAAAGGTCTCTGAAAGTCATTTAGTCTTAACCCTCTGCTCAAAGCAGGGCTATTTAGATCAGTTCACTCATGGACTAGTTGAGACTCAGTCACCAGTTTTGTTAAATGGTTAACAAATCAGTGTAAAATCTGCAAAATCAAATTTTACTTTGAGGCAGATGAGTTCATACATGTCTTTGTACTGTATTAACCAAGGTATTTGGACTAGTTAAATGTTGTACATAGCATTTGTTTTGAAAGGTGTCTTTTTAATTCCTCTAAAATGGCTTCATGGAGATTGAAAGGCTGCTAGTTTATCGCTCATTAGTGGCACCATGTTGTACTCATAGTGTGATAACATTTCCCCAAACAGAGTAAGATAGTTTTCCACCTGAGGGTGCAAGTCAGGCAGGGAATCTGCTAGTGGCGAGTCTGCTAGGCAGTTATTGTCATGGGTAATAAAAAGACAGGAATGCAAACTGATCATATTCTAAATTAACCATCAAAAAACTTCTCCAAATACATATCAGTGCTGCCCACATAATTATTTTTCTTTTCTACTTGTGATAAAAGGATATTCCAAGATGTAACATACAAAGATAAAGGAAGTGTAGTGATTTTTTTCTTTCTTGCATGCTCTGTTTCCGTGTAGGAAAACAAGTATTTTGGAAAATGTCACTTTTGATGTGTTGTAGTAGCCATCCCAAGTAGCATCTGTAGGTTTTTCTCATTTTCAGCTTATGCATTTGTAAAAAATCACTGGTTTTCTGTGTATTCCAGGAAAGAGAAGAAATACATAGATGAGTGTTGGAAAAATGTCAATGTTGGGGACTTTGTCCGGCTTTCACGTAACGAAATCATTCCTGCTGGCATGGTGCTGTTATATTCTAGTGACCCAGATGGGATCTGTTACACTGAAACTGCAGGCCTTGATGGAGAAACCAATCTAAAGCAGAGACAGGTGGTGAGAGGATATTCAGAGCAGGTGAGAATTGTGCTTTTCTAGTGGTGTAAGGAAGCTGACATGACAGGTGGTGAACTAAAAAACCCAAACAACTCAGCCCTCTCAACTGCCTAATTCATGGTAGCTCAGCAATCCCCCTCTGAAAATCAAGGTACTAAGAACAGTTCTAATTCATTGCTTGAGTGGTTTTGGAGCAAATCTTTGCATGTTCACATAACCCAGAGGTTCACATAACCTAGATTTGTCTTTGAGAAAGAAATCTATTTCAAGTCATGAAAACCAGCACAATTAACAATTCGGGTAAACCTCAAGTAGTTACTTATGGTGCATAACATGGCATGGGTGAGAAATTGGAGTTTTTTAGAAAAGGACATCTGTGCTATATAAAAACCTAGAGAGAAGAGCAGATATTATCTTTTTCACTGTTTCTTCACATTGCAAATGCTTTGTTACTCCCATACAATACTTAAATATTATACCTAGCAGCCAAAATGCTGGAGGCTGGCACAAAAAAGACAATATTAAAAGATTAAAGAATCCTGACATTTCTGTAATCTTCACTCCTGCTGGTGAAACACTATGCTTAAAACAGGGAGCTTCAGTGTTGTCCATAACAACAGACTGTTGAGTCCTCTGGAGATAAAATTACCTGAGCTCCCTCTGAATTTGCAGTGGTGGTGAGAAAGTGAGGAGAAGTTGTCTCTAAGTGCCATTACTTAGTGGGTACAGTAGTACCAAAAGTATGATATGCTGTTCATGAACAGAGCTGTTTCTTATCCCCTAACAGTCACATGCTTACTTATGTTTTTACTGATGTTTTTATTTTTATTTCTTGATTTAACCTTAAAACAGCAAGGCAGGCAGCACTGTTTGATCCTTTTGTATATATGTATTATTACACAAAGCAAAATTCCAGTGGTTCTTCAGGCTTACAGCATACTGAGGTGACCCAGTTCTCATACGAGCTCCTGCTACCAAGGTCTGATTTGAGTCCTGCTCGAGAAAGAGACTGATTTCTTTATTTTCTGAAAACTTGTACCAGAATTCTAGGAAGAGTTGTACTCTCCAAAAAAGTGTCACTTCCCTCACCATTCAAGACAGTTCATTTTTGTCATCAGATAGGAAAAAAAATATTTATAGTTGTTGCAGAGTCTTCTGGTCAAGATTGCTTGATTTCTGAATGTGCAGCCATGGTCTGTTTCACAGACCTCCAGTGCACTTCCAGCTGAGCTCCAGCCTGGGAATTTGTTCTTATAAACTCAGGCAGAGTAAAACTGGCAGTGCCATGTAAGGGGTTGATTGCCTGATCTCCCCGACTTCTTAACCTCAGAAGAAAAGGAATAAACAACACCAAATTAAAGAACGTATGAAGACAAGAACTACAGAGTCTTAATCTATTTTTAAGGTTGTTATGTCTTGCTTCTTTGTGACCGAGCAAGTAGAAACACAATGAAAAAATTCATTAGTGAGGCACCTGTTCATACATGTGGGGTTCCTTTAAGAGAAGGCAAGGCAGAATGAAAGCAAGAGGCAGGAGCTGAAACTCTCATAGTGATTTTTTAATTATTTTTTTCAGCGTTTAAATGACAACAGGAAAGAAACTGGGAAACTAACTCAAGGCTTCTTAAATAGCAGTGGGTAATGAAGCATAGAACACAGTGTCTCCAACCATCTTGGCATTCAAAGAGAAATACACAAAACAGATGAGGACCAACCTCCTGAGGATGATGAGCTATTTTGTGAATGAACTGACATTTCTCTGCTGCTTTCAAGATACTCAAATGTTACTTCCTCTTAGGAAGGGTTTAATCTTTTTGTTCTACCCCTCATTTGGTTAGCTGAACCACACACAGGTTCATGAGGGTGGAGAAGCTAATATGCCATTAGCACTAAAACAACTGTGAACAGTGAATATTTCCTATTAGATTATAAGAGATAGCAAGGAACTTCACCATTTGGTTTCTTCTCAGCCTGCATGGTCAGTGACTGAATCCAGTCCTGGTTGCAGCATCCTCAAAGGTAGTGGAAAGTGCTGTTCTTTTCTTCCAGGAAGCCTCAGCCAAGCTGATCCAAGGCATTCCTAGCTCTCCTCTTCCACCTCAGCCATACACCCACTCCATTCCCATGCCATCAGATGGTGTATGTGTCAGGAACACAGCACAGCCAAAGCAAGTGGGCTTGGCCTTGGGGATCTGCATCTCCTCATTTCAGTGAGTGTCTGATGCAGGACCTATAATTCCCAGCTCTGTTACTCAGTTTCCATCTTTATAGTCACCCTTCTTTAGGGACCTTTACACAAAATCCAAGTAATTCTAATTCTGCCAAAATTTAAATCTCTTTTGTGCCAGGAAACATAGGAAAACTTATCAAGAAATAAGATAAAAAGGCTTCTACTCTCAGTATTTGCATTGCCAAAATCACAATTATAATGAAAAAATACAGAAAATAAACACATAATCCAGGAAGATCTGAGTGTCCATATCAAGATACCTGCTTTTGGGCGTAATTTTTATAACCTCTGTTTTATGCTGGCAGAGTGTAGACAGCTGTGTCCACTATAGATTACACCCAGAGTTTCAGTGCTTGCTCTTTCAAGGTATATTACAAGAAGCTCCACCAGAGATATATATTTAGATGTTTCCAGACAGTAGAAGAAAAGAATTGACTGCTTTGGCTATTTCACTTTGAGAGTGCTTCTTAATTGGGGAATCATTGTACAGTGCAAAATTCTTGAAAAGCATCAATCAAGTATTCTGTCTAACATTTTAAAGAAATGTTGTACCTCCTATGCAAATCAACATGAGAAGGGTCAGTGGAGAGGACAGCTCTTTCACAGTTAACTAAATTTGGAAAGAGACTGAATGTCTGTTTGGCAAAGGCTGTGTTCATAGTGCAACATATCAATACAGCAAAACATAGCAAAAAGAGTATTTTAATCAAGCTAACAAAGTACTTGCTAACAATATGATGTCTTCTGAGTTTCAAATTCTACTTCCAGGATTGTGTTTTAAACTCACAGTTCCTATTCTGCTAGTGTAAAGTCATCCTGTTGATGGAATACAGCCTTCTCAGAGACCTGTAACTATGTAGAAGATATATTCAGTAACATCTGTGAATTAGAGAATTATGCTTAGGAGTTTGAAACCTTAAATTGGTCATTGGTGGATTTTTTAAAGAGTAGAACAAATGACTTTCCAAAGAGGTAGTGGCAGGTACTCAGCTTGAAAATGACTCAGTTATACCGGTGGCAAGTCTGTGTTATACTAGAGACTAGAAGCATACTCATGTGCCATTAATTGAAATTAAATTGCAATAGCAGTAATTTCAAAGATAAAGCCTTTTGGCTTTTCTCTTACTTCGTGTCATGTTTCATTCTTATTAATACAGGAGATTTGTTTCACTTGACTTTTCACTGAAGAGCTCACCTTCTCTTTGTTTGCAACATGTACTTCTGGTCTTTCATAACAACCCTTTCTTTGGTACTTGTAAGTCTCAATCATCATTGCAAAGTTCTACCTGCTTGCTTTGTGTTAGCATGGAAATCATCCTGGTTTTGTAAAAAAAAGACTGCAATCAGAGAATACAGTGTCTCTTCTTTTTTATTTTTTCATATAATGAAAAAATCTATGGGAAATCTCTGCCTTTCAGATGTTCTGACTGGTTTTGCATTTTTTTCTTCCTCTTCATCCTTCCACCCATTTTTTTCTTCTCCAGTGTTCTCAAAATATCAGCAATTCATGTGATATTTGCCAGTGTATAATGTTTACTGGGAAGTCCTATGGTGTGTAAGTCTGATTTATACTGGGTAGGAGACCATCAACACCACCAGCAACCTACAGTTTAGAGGCTAAAATGTTAGATAGTAGTATCTGAACCTCTGAATTTATGATGTTTTTAAGTTCCATCACATTTGTCTGAGTTCTCTGGGGTTTTTTCCTTATCATGGCTTTAGGTCTCTGAAATTGATCCAGAAGAATTTTCCAGTAGAATAGAGTGTGAAAGTCCTAACAATGATCTCAGTCCTTTCCGAGGCTTTGTGTAAGTAGGCTTGGTGGCCCTTTAAACTGTTGTCATTTGCTTTGGCATTCTTACTAATCTTTGGAGATCTTGTAATGTTTGCTTTAAGAAATAACAATATGGATAGAGGTCAGTTTGCACCACTGCTTTTCTGAGTAGAGTTCAACAGACAGTGCTCCAGAAGGGTTTTCTGAGCAGCAGATGGGGCACTGATGCTTTTTATTTTGTATTAAATATTTTCAACATCTTGGTTCAGGCTGTTTTTCAAGTATGTATTTCATACTTGAATAGCTGTTTTAAGTCTGCTCTTCATAACATATGGTATCTACAGTCTGCTCTGGACCTTGGTCTGACTGGGCTAGCTGCGTTGCTTAGGATTGGAAATAGGAAGGACTGGCTTCCTTTCCTACTCTGATTTGTTTTGTGTAAGCTTCAGTCAATTTATCCAACTCCTTTGGACCACTGTGCCTGTCTGTGTCTTTTCTTCAAGCTGAGTTTGTGTTGGGGATTTCCTTCATGGGTAGGGTCAGAAGGAACCTTAAGGGATTAGATGATCTTTAAGGTCCCTTCCAACCCCAGCCATTCTGTGATTCTTACAGGTTCATGACGTTCTATAGATAATAAGAAAACAAAATACTGTTTTATAGGGTGACCTGTTTTCAGGTTTTGAGAGTTAGAATGTCTATATTCTTCCCTTTTCACACTGACACATTAGATATTTGAGAATAAAAATAAATATGTGTAAATTTTATTGTCTGGGGAAGCACCTTGACAAGGAGTGGGCCTAGCTGCACTGAAAGTATACAGAGGATTGATGGTACTCACAGTATATTTAGGATGAGATTTTATATTTTTTTCAAATATCTGATGCTGATAATCCGAGTAAGATAGGGTTTCAGATTTCCAGTATTTGTCTTGGATCTCTTTTCACTAGTGTTGCCTACTTCTCATGTGCCAGATGGCAAATGCTAGGCTTTTAAATACAAAAAAAATTGTAACGCGGTGCCTACATGCTCGGATTTTCAAGGGTGATCTGCTTTCATGTTGCTCCATTCATTAGAAAAGTCCAATCAGAGATGCTGGGATGGCAGTCAGTGACTTGCAGCTTCTTTGGGAAATCTCTTCCTCATGGTTTTGCAAAGCCTGGTTGGTAATTGTTGGAGTCCTCCAGCTGACAGGGTGTGCTTTTTATTGCAGTGAGCATTCCAACATGGATCGGGTGGGTCTCAGCAAGGAGAACTTACTGCTCCGAGGATGCACAGTAAGAAACACAGAAGCTGTGGTAGGCATAGTGGTGTATGCAGGTTAGTGAACCCCTGGCTTTCACAGACTGCCCTGCAAACAAGATAACTGTGTGCCCTAAGAAACAGTATTGCACAAAGGGGAATTGAGAGAGTAAAAGCTTGAATCCAGCAGAAGGCAACTGTAGCTAGAAATTTTAGGAATGCATATCTGGGTTAAATTATTTCTGTTTTAACAGTAAAAAACTGATACCCCTGATTATTCCTGGAAGGGAGGATCTGTTGTGTGTGAACAGGTCCTCATCCTCAACTTGTTAGTTGCAGTGGTAAACTGAGATTTTGAAATGGACATGGAAATGCATGACTTGCTTAGGGCTTTTTTCCTAACCAAAACCAAAGCTAGTGCTGTTCTTCTAGTTGTGTTCTACAATTTGTAGAAAGGACAGAGGTTTTTACACTAATCAATAGGATGTATCCAGCCAGATAGTTGTAACACAGGTGTAGGATTTTGTAGAAAATGTTAGAAATAATACGGAAGGGTCAAGAATGATGTTGTTTTTATAGGAAAGAATATTAGTGACAGTTAATGTAAGCTAATAAAAGTTAACATATACATGACAGATTTTGATTTAGCTTGTTCAGTTTTCTTTAGGACAGAATTCATGTACTGTAGGAAAATCTAATTTGCTTGTATTTATAATGGCTGTTCAAATATTAGTTAATAGAAATATTCTGTTTCCCATAGCTTTAGAAGTATAAAGCATTTGCAGTTGTGACACCTGTTATTAGAAAATTACAATGCCCATTATGGTTGCAGGTCATGAAACCAAAGCTATGCTGAATAACAGTGGCCCTCATTACAAGCGCAGTAAATTGGAAAGAAAAGTGAACACTGATATTCTTTGGTGTGTACTGCTTCTACTTTTGATGTGTTTAACTGGTGCAGTAGGTAAGTGATAACTGCTCAGATTCCTGCTATTTTCCTCTCTCAGCCTACAGTGGTTAGTGTTTATTTCGGGGCTGATCAATTTTGTCAGTCTTCATCCATATGTAATTCCCTGAAAGATGCAAGTGCTTTGAGGTTTAAGTTCATGTTATCGTGTTTGATCTGGAGTGTGGTTAAAATGAATGTGTTCCTGATGTGAGTTTTTGGGTCTGGAGCCTATTTCTCCATTTGATTTATCTTTTTTCTCACTAACTGTTCTGCAAAACTCCTGCTTTCTCTTAGGATATTTCAGGTAACATGAGATGCATGTACACATTGAGATGAGAGACCCAGTGTGACTAGAGTTGTACTGGCTTGATGTTTCAGGAGTTGATTAAATGATTAGCTTGAGTAAATCCAAACAGACTAACTTTCCCAATAGATCATAAAGGTGTTTAATATATGTTAAAAATATGTTTGATAAAACTTCTTCAGATTACACTTAAAAATGATGGCATGATGATGTGTTCACTGGTAGACTAAAACCTGGACAAGCAAGGATAACAAAATTAATTGCCAGAGGGTTTTTTTGGAGGGAAAAAACTGTTCGTGAAGTGTAGTTAATATTTCTTTATTTCTGAGACAAGCTGTATAGATGCTGTTGATAGAATGCATGTAAGGTGTTTATTCATGCATGTATTGATACTTGAGACTCCTGTTGGGAAAAAAACACAAGAGATAAAAGTGTAGTTTAAAAGCGTAGTAAGAACTGCAGTGTAACAGCTAACACAATAACCCTGAGCTGTGATACACTTTACATAAAACTGATTGACTTTATCATGTTCTTGTTTTCAAGGTCATGGAATTTGGTTAAGTAGATACTCGGAAATACCTTTTTTTAACATCCCCAGGCCAGATGGGAAATTGAGTCCTCCAACATTAGCAGGCTTCTATATGTTCTGGACAATGATAATTTTATTACAGGTAACTGGTCTGCTTTGAACATGGGTCACATTCTGATCTTATTTGTACCCCTGAAGTAACTCTTTGGCTTCAGTAGAGCTACTTCTTGTTTGTAACTGGCCAAAGACTTTAGTTTTATTTAATCCCTGTTTTCTTTTGGTAGGTCTTGATCCCTGTTTCTCTCTATGTTTCAGTTGAAATTGTCAAATTGGGACAAATTTATTTAATACAGAATGACATTGATTTTTACCACGAGAAAACAGACTCAACTATTCAGTGTCGAGCACTAAATATTGCTGAAGACCTTGGTCAGATCCAGTATATTTTCTCTGACAAGACTGGAACCCTCACTGAAAATAAGATGGTTTTTCGGAGATGCAGCATTGCAGGACAGGAGTATTGCCACGAGGAAAATGGTAAGACACTAAACCTTTGTTCACCTGGATCATTTTTCCAACATATTTGATACCATGAGCTAAATATTCTTTACTTGTTATGGAAGAAGTCATGCCTACTCTGTTTTGTTTCTCTCTCTGTTTTTGTTCTGAATGGAATATTCAGAACCCAGAATACTGGAAAATTGTCCATCTAGTCTTTCCTCTCTTTTTTTTCTCCTACTAGAGTGCCAATGCTTACCTAGCATTTTAAGGTTTAAACATCCTGTTGACCATCCTAGCAGTATACAACCTTTATGTAGTATATGTTAAGACTCCACTTGGACATAGTTCTGCTCTTGAGGATATAGTAACTCAAATTAAATACATGCTTAACAGTATAGATACATTATTTAACAGTAATTTTAAGGTACAAGTCAATCAGATGTGTGTCCATGTGTGTGTTAATGCTCCAAATGTAAGTACCTTCATTGAAAATAACTGTTGTATTCTTACTTAGATCTTACACAGCTGCTTATTATTAGCCAAAAAGTCAAGAAGCAGTGTTAATGAATAGTTGCTGTCTTATTATCTAAAAGTGTAGGATCTTTCAATATGTATTTCATGAGAGCCAACTTGAAGTCTTCTGGGAGCTGGGAGAAGATACAGCTCCAGACACAAGAGAAAGTTGGGCAGTGATATGAATGATTTAATTACCCATTTTATTAATTATATAAACCCACAAAGTATTTATTACTGTTACCATGTGTATGTACTAGTGCCTGCAGACATTTGTTCTTTTGCTGGTGGAAAATGCAAATATTCCATATGAGATCAAAGGTGAGGTGCTGATGATGGGTGGACATGTGAGGCACAGCTGTGTAGTAAACTCTCTTTGTGGTTTGATGGGTTTGCTGCCAGATAGAACTGCTCACAACTACAAGCAAAAGGCACACCCTGCTGGCCACAGCAATATATCAGTTCTGCCCTTTTTTTGTTGTGTCACAGGACCAGATTGTATAGACAAATTTTACAGCAATTTCTGCACATGTTTTGGAAGTGTTATGAGGAGAATTCCCAGATGCTTCTTTGGCTTTGCATAATGATACTGGAAAGGATGACAACAGCAAAATGAGAAAAAATGTTTATAAAGTTTTGAACTTGATGAATGAACAACTTCAATAAAAAAGCACCTTACATTTTCAGAGCATTTCTGAAAGCAAGGAAAACTTTCAGAAAAGAAACCGAAGAGTAGTGTGAAGCAGCTGTGGCCAATTCAGGTCTCAGTGTGCCAGGGAAAGTATGCCTCCACATGCTTCTGCTAGTAGTTCACAACAAGTTATCTTCCAAAATTATTAGTGTGATTACTGCCTCCTGTGCCCTGTCTTTTCCCTGGAGGGTAAATATGTGTTTCTTCCTAACAAATTAGAAATTATATGAGGCCTGAATATCAGTTAGGAAAACATTTTTTTAGCCTTGGTTTATATTTGTTTAGATGCATAGAGCTGCTACAGGCTCCTGCTACATATGGTAAGAGTTGCAGTGCAACACAGTACAGTCTTTTGCATAGAAGCTGCCTAATCTGAACATATATTTCTGTGTTTATATCTGTATTTCCCAGGTTAAAGGGACACCTGTGATTCAGTATAATCCTCCATAGAGACGTCCCCAGGCTGTGTTCTGTCTGAAGTGACATGTGTTTCTTGGACCACAGCAGTAGAGCAGCGTGGTATGGTAAGAGATGCCACATGTTACTTCAGACAGAGCATGCAGCTTCTCAATAGCCTGGAAGCAGAGCAGAATGGGCGTGTGATATCCAAACCTGCCTCTACAAACACAGACTAAGCCATTGGTGCTTTCTGGAAAAAGGTGTCAGTGCCTCATGTGAGCTTTTGTATTTGGTAGTTGTGGAGAGCCACAGTCTGTTATGTTCCCACTTACCTGTTTTTTAAAAGAGCTTTGTTACTAATTTCATGTTGATATCAGGAAGATGGCCTGCCAAGGAAGATGTAAGCTCTGGTCTCTTTGTTTCCTTGGACTCATCAGAATAGAGTGATGGGGGACAGGATTCTTTCATTTGTGTTGCAGAAAGAGAAGATAGTAGAAAATACAGCCCTGGGAACTGACCTGTGGATAGGTTTTCTGTTTGCATAAAACAGAATGATACCCCGCTTTTCGCTTCTTTCCTGTGCAGTTGGTACCACCTGAAATAAAGAAATAGGGAATTAGTGGTATTGCTGGACATGTCTGCAATGTATGGTAATGTTTTTTTGCTAGGATGCTATGCTTTGTATTCAGACTTTAATGAAATAAATAGGCAACACACAGCTCTCAGAACAGTTTTTCCATGCTGTCTGTGGACTTTAGGCACTGAAATGCTAGTGTATGCTCATGGAATGCTGTTTTCATAGTGAGAGGTAAAACTTGAAAGCTGAATAGTGTACATAGTTCCAGTGCTTTCCAGTGATTTCAACTTCTGGCGTGTGGTCAAACACTCTCAGAATTCCAGTGCAGACACTTGGATATGTTCTTAATCAAGCACATGCTAGCATCGGAGTGTTTCCATTTGCTACAGAGGTTTGTGCTACATTGATTTGTTGGGAGGAGCAGAACTGCATTTACATCTCTGGCACAAAGGTGTTACACATGTCCAAAGTTTGATTATTGAAATTTGGTTTTCAATTAAAAACTCAGAAAATGTGTATCTTTTTGAGAGGGGATGTCTAATACTGAAACAATAAACACAGTTTGAATGAGTTCCTACTAGCAGCTGTATTTATCAAACCCTTGACGTACAATCCTGATCCATCATAACATAATGGCTAGAAAACTCATCAGGAAGTCTGGTCCCATTTTTCTTGCCTAAAACAGAATTATTGCTATTATTCTTTATTAAATTCTTTGTTTTATTTCTTCTGGACCTCCAGTAAAGTCTTATTCACTGATTTCTCAGGCATTCCATTCTGATGTGTCTATCTTCTCTAACAAGGTTGTGTTGATACCTAGCCTGAGTCCATCTTGCCACAATATTGAGCCATTGTGTCTTCTGATAGCCACAGTGTTCAAAGAAAACAGGCTATTTCCAATCTCTGTGCAGTTTCCCTTCACTTGAACATGCATTTGACTCCCATCAGTGTGCCCTTCTGGAGGTTGTGTAACTCCAGTTTATTTTACTGTATCCGTGTGACTCATGTTATGTAGAACTCTGATCATTATTGTTCTTTCTTCTGGATTCAATCCAGTAGAATGCTGCTGAAACTGGAAGGCAGTGTGGTGGCTTGTTACAGGTTTAATTTTTCATAAATGGTAGATTATTCTTAACTGTATAACTAATTCCTTACTTTAGGCTGTATTTTGGACATGTTTCTTTTTGCTCATAGAATAATAATTTTTTTCCCTTTCCTTAGCAAAGAGGTTGGAATCCTATCAAGAGATGGAGTCAGAGGATGAGGATTCAGCTGATTGTCAGTGTGGCTCTTCAACCCCTACATCAAAATGTCAGGGGCACAACTGCCAAGCTGAGTGTGAACCTTTGAACAGAAAGTCTTTGGATCAGTTGTCTGGTAGTTACTCTGCATTCAGAAGGCAAGGTGATGCAGGTGATATTCCCCACTCAGGAGACATGGCTTTCAGCAGTCCCATTGTAAGTAGAAGCTGTTGGGTTTGATGCTAAATTTCTGAATTAACTCGTGGGGGTATCTCTTTTTACTCCCATTTGATCAGATAGGTTGTCATTGAAGAAATCCTTTCTCTCTTCACCAAAATCAGAGGTCTCACAATGATTTGGTTGCATGCTATTTACAACTGGCATTGCAGGCACATGTTGGTTCATGGAACTGTATGCTTGGCTCTGCACCCATGATCACTTCAAATGAAATTTCCAACTTAATAACAGTTTGTTTTTATATTTTAATAGATTTCTAGCATTTTCTTTTGTTTTTAATAGGAAATATCTATGTGGCCAATACTTACTTGAGGTTATGAGAGGAAAAAATGTTTCTTCTGTACCTGAAGGTGTCTAAATACCATTCACCATACTTAATCTCTGTTGAAGTGTCTAAGGCTATGAAGTAAGCCTTTAGTGTTTACCTCTTTGGGCAGGAAGTTTGCTATTTTCAATGGACTAGCACAAGGCAGTGAAGATGCCAGTGTTCCGGTTTCCTGATACAACCAGCTCAGCACAGGAGGGAAGTTCTATGAGCTTCTGCACTTTGATCATCTGTAAGTCATTTAACCTCCAGAGACTATAACCTGATGGACAGTTTTGTTCATTTGATAATAGGAAACAGATGTTGTACCAGACACACAGCTGCTGGAGAAGTTCAGTCAAATATCTTCTCATTCCTATCAACAGTCAGAAGAAGCTAGCAGCAAGTTATCTTTGGAGACAATGTATATCACCGACTTCTTTCTTGCTCTGGCAATCTGTAATACTGTTGTAGTTTCAGGCCCCAATCAGCCACGTCAGAAGGTAAGAAGGCTTTGCTTTGGGCTATTTGGCCATATTTACAAGTAGTTTATCTCCTTTTGGTTCAATTACAAAAAGAAAAATACTATTAACTGACATTTAAAAAATTATCCTTTTCACCTCTGCTGGTTTGTCCTATTAGAAAGAAGGGAATTCCTGTAAAACCATGGAGTGCAGTGAGTCAATGAATAAAATAATGCTGATAAATTGGCGTCAGTCTTTTTGTTTCTGTGACTATTTGTAATTTTTACAAGACAAATTTGGAGATTAAATTGCAGTTGTAATTTTTTCCATATTCTAGTTACAGATTTTTTCAGCTATGGATATAACTTTTTGTAAGAATACATTAACACTCAAGTTGCCTTCACAAATATGTTATTGTTGACTGAAAAATAAGAGTAATCGCTGAAGATTCACAGAGTATTGAAACTGAGAATGCTCTTACCTGTTCCATGACTATTCAAACAGAGATTCAGCAAAAGTATGGAAGATGAAGTTTTAGATGTATATTAGTCTGAAGAAAAATTGCTTTGCAGTATGGCATAAAGTTGTCCCACCACAAATTACCAGTGCGTTTGCTAGGATGCCCTGGTTTCATAGTTTGGAGTGATCTCTTGTTTTCTGTGCACACAACCTAACTTTTTTTAAAAAAGAGTACTATTTTTTTAAAAAATCTTTTGGTTTTTTTCATAACCCCATTTTTTGTCAGTTTTAACTGTGTTGCAGGATAATTCCCAAGTTCAGCTTTGATTTCTTTCCCTCATTACCTGGTGATTTACATTCATTGACTTTGTTTTTGGAAAAAAAAAAAAACTAGTGACATGTGCAGAACTTGATTTTGGTGTCAGTCTAGGTAGTAAACCTACAACCATAGCTGGAGACATTCACAAAACATATCTTGTGAGGTATGAAGTACCCCCTATGTATAAATAAGCCTGGTATTTTATGTGCTTCCAAGCATTCCCAGAAAGTGTAGTAGGCAGCCTAGAGATCCATGTGTGGATGAGGCAGATGAGTTCATAGTCAATAGTTACCTGTTCCTTAAATAGGATGAAGAAAAATACACAGGTGAGAATCTTGGTTTTTTGAGAGTAATATGACTGAATAACTTGCCAGCAGACTAGAAGATCTCCAGGTAGATTGGGAGGAGCAATATGGAAGGAAGTTTCTGAGTTCCTGATTAGGGAATGACAGGAAGGAACTCAAGGCAGCAGGAGATTTCAGTGTTTCCATAGGGAGAGGCAATGAAAGGATGTTCCTAGCCTATTTTTCCATGATGTTGAATGGAGACACATTGAACTTGCAGGAACTGTGGAGGAACTGAGCTGCAGTTTGTCCCTACTTTTTGCTTTTCAGTGGCAAAAGAGAACGTGCTTCCATGTTCATGATAACCCATTCTTACATCCTCACCAGCATGAGAAAGGAATGTCAGCCTTATGTGCCTTATTTTTGTAAGCTGTTACCTCCCTAGCTGTTCTGAGTAACAGGAAGCCAATTATTTTATAACATTGATCACAGGGGAACTGTCTTTTAATTTAAAACACTAAAAACTGTTGATAAGGTACTGTATATTTAGCAGTTCTTGTAGTTAGTTAGTGTGAGAGGGTTGTTTATTCTTCACAAGTATTTTGCTCATTCAGAACAAGGATTAAAGTGTTTCGTTTCACACAACTTCTAAAAGTTAGAATGTTATACTAACTCTGTTCATTACTGAAAGTTCTGAAAAGTATTGCATGGAGTCATGTATTAAACTTGAAACATGTCCAATTTTCAGACCTGAAGTACTTTCACAGCTTATAGAGGCTGTTTACTGTGCTCATATGGTTTCATGTTTACATGAGCTAGCCATCTTTAGTACAAGCAGTCAAACCCATGGTAAATTTTAAAACACTACTTTCATTATGAAACATACCTACTTTGTAAGGTGTCCTTCCTTAATATAATAAAATGTGAAGAATTTAATGTAAATATTTTCTCTATTCTGTTACAGATGAGAGTCTCTTCACTGAGTAGGATGCCTATTAAATCTCTTGAGGAAATCAGGCAAATGTTCCAGAGGTTTTCAGTCTGGAGACTAAGTTCTTCCCCAGTTCCAAGTGTAAAGGAATCATCATCTGAAAGCCCCAATAATTTTGTGAGAAAACTGTCTATTTTTAGAATGAAACTGGCTTCACCTACTTTGGATGGAGCTGCTCAAAGGATTTCTGAACCTCACCATATTGACAGCCCAGAAAATTCTCAAGTGCCTGGAGAACTGCATCCTGTGAATGTAGCTGCTGCTGATGAACCAAACCAGGCTGTGTCATCTGCTGAATTGTCACCCATATCAAAACTATGTTACGAAGCTGAGAGTCCAGATGAAGCTGCCTTGGTTCATGCTGCTAGGGCTTATAAATGTGTTTTACAATCTAGGACTCCAGATCAAGTAACTGTGGACTTTGCAGGTCTGGGACCTTTAACTTTTCAGCTTTTGCATGTCCTGCCTTTTGATTCACTGCGGAAGAGGATGTCAGTGGTAGTTCGGCATCCAGTCTCCAACAGAGTGGTGGTGTACACAAAAGGAGCAGACTCAGTCATGATGGATTTGTTAAGAACTGCATCTGAAGGTATCTATAGAACTTGTGATTCTTTGCTTGCCCTTGTCATTCTTTAATGATGAGTTTTAACATTTTGCTACTTAAAGAATGTATTTAGGCCTTCAAAATTTTCCACTAAATTCAGCCTAAACATGCCTGTCTAATTTGCTTTCTCATCTTTTTGTGTGATAGGACATACTAATAATTCTGAAATTGAGGAGAAGATTAAAGAGAGAACTCAGCAGCATTTGGATGACTATGCCAGAAGAGGACTGCACACTCTGTGTATTGCTAAGAAGGTATTTCTTTTAATATTTTTAAGAATATTTGCAGTCTGTGACCAGCCTCAGTGGTATCACCAATGGAGCAAATATTGCATCTCTTAAGCAGATTTTTCTATTGCCACATTTTGTTTATCCAGATGTTCTGTAAGAAGGAATTTTTAAGAAATCCCAGATCAATTCCTGACATCTGTTACATTGCAATTGTTGTCAGTTTAGGATGCCAGGCATCTTAACATTCTAATTTTAAAACAGGGATTGTTGAATAGCTGGTTTTTATTTTAGGAGTCATCAGCAGGTCTCCTTGTGTGAATCTTACCCTGGGTGGAATTCCAGACACAGAAAACAGATTGTCACACCTTTTTTATTTGGTTTCACAAACAGTTTGCAGTGGTACAGGATGTGGATGAACAACTGGAGTGATGTTTTGAGATTCCATTTTAAATTCGAAGCTGCTTGGAAGTAAAATTCCATAGGGATTGAAACGGGTGAGAAGGCTCTTTACAAAGCTTTGTGCAAAGTGAAAGCACAGGCTGTAGCTGTACAGCCATCGAGCTGTACCCAGCTGTGCAGTGGTTCTGGGGCAGTGTCAGCGCTGCAGGTGAGCAGCAGTAGTGAGAGTGCTCTGTGCCCATTGCCCTGCCAGCCTTCCATCTGAATGGAAATCTGTCAGGCAGCCCCAGGGTGCCAATGAGTAGCACTCTGAACATTGTACTAAATCCATGGACATCCTGGAGCATGTGAGCAATGCACTGCCAGGGGCTGCACTTTCAGGTTCAGCATGTGGACAGCAGAAGTAACCATAGGAACATTTTTAAAGCACTGTTGAAAACCCAATATAGATACATGCCATGTGTTTTCCCTCCCTGTATAGGTGATGAGTGATGCAGAGTATGCAGAGTGGTTAAATCATCGTTTTTTAGCAGAAACCAGCATTGACAATAGGGAGGACCTGCTGCTTGAATCTGCCATGAGGCTTGAGACCAAACTAACTTTGCTTGGTAGGTAGAAAATACTGTAACTCCCAGGAAAATGCTCATGATGTTCATCATTGGGATTTGTTTGCAGAGAGCTGTGCTAATCTCTATCTGTGTAACACATAGCTTTCTACAGACTTAGAATTTATCTTCACTCCTGAATTTTCATGTCTCACTGGTAAGTTGGTATCAGTTGTAAAGCACACTGAAGACAGATGGTGCTCTCCGTTGTTTGTAAAAATCTACTGAGGTTTTTTTTGTTTGTTTGATTTTTTGTTTGGTTTTATTTTGGTTTTGATTTTTTTTGTTGTTGTTTGTTTTTTATTGGTATTATTTGGTATTTTTCTGTCTTCACTAGAGTTTTTAAATGTCATTATAACAGGCACATGAAATGATACTAAGAAGTCACAGGCCTGCTTGTGCAAATATTCAGAGATACCCCACTTCTGGGCGTATTTTCTATCAGTGTTGCGTTCGTGGCACAGCAGGTGTACTTGTACTGCGTTCTCCTGTAATAATGTGGAGAAAAGAAGTCAGGCATGCTTCTGCAGGAACCATTCCTCTGAAGGTCATTCAGCTGTGCAGAAATGAAACAAAAAATGTTTACTGTAGGTGTGTGAAAGGTAAACAGCAGGCAGTCTGGGATAATCATTTTAGAGAACTGCCCAGCAAATAACATTTGGAAAACAAAGTGTAAAGATCTGACTGTGGTGGTAAAGGCAGCTCATGATAGAAGCTGAAGAGAGACAGATCCCATTGTGTAAAGGTTGTTCCTTCCCTCATTTTGTGTCGTAACTGCTTAGTGCAAATGCCATAAACCTTGATACTAAAGGAATTCTGGGTTTACTGGCTTTGGTTTCTAGAGAGAAGCCAGAGCAGTGCTGCTAACTGATTCTTTTTTAAGGATATACAGGTACCCTTTGCCACTAAAGCCAGCAGAGAGAAGTCAAGCTGCTTTGGAGACCTGCTGTTTTGCAGGCTTGTGTTTCTGGTGGGACAGTAAGCAATATGGGTTGGCCCTAACATTAAATGGAAGTGAAAATAAGGAGGTTAAATTACTTCATACTGCCAAGGTGCTTGCTTTCAGGAATTTCCAAGCACGTCCAGGTAGCGTGTCTGTTTTGGGATGTGGGTGCAGACAGAGAACCAGCCCATCCTGTCACTCTTGGAGCATTTTGGTTTTGGAAATACAGCAGCACTAATCTTTCTGCTTGTCTAAATTGAGGTGCCACTGGCATTGAGGATCGCCTGCAGGAGGGTGTTCCAGACACAATACAGGCATTACGGAAAGCCGGAATAAAAATATGGATGTTGACAGGTGACAAGAGAGAGACAGCTGTCAACATTGCCTATGCTTGCAAACTGCTGGAACCAGAGGACAGAATCTTCACTCTTAAATCACAGAGTAGGGTGAGTAGAGGAGTAGATTTTCTTCTCTGCTGAAAAATTCAATAAGGCTATTCCACAGGACAATACAGAAAAGCAAATGATGTTTGCTTGGGAAACCAAGGAATATTTGCTTTTCTGTATTGTTCTTCCTTGTGGGTAAAATATGAAATCCTTTCTCTGTGTGTAATATCTGTTTCTTTATATGCAGTCCCTACATTATGATTAATTATTTTAATAGAATAGACTTCTAATTTCTTTTTGTGGTAAGCTAAGGAGTGGACATGACCTCAGATTTTGATGATTGTTCTAAGACATTTAATTTTTCTTTTTCCTCTCTGCTTATATGTATCTTAAGAAATACAATTTGTATATGCTGTAGAAGATAGTGTGGCAAGAAGTAACTGAGGGAAAAATAAAGTGAAAAAAGAAAGGATTTTTAGTCCAGTTGTGTTTGAGGAAAGCATGGAGTTTAATTTGTGCCAACATTTCTCCTTTTTTACTCAGCTGGGAAATTAGTGTCTTACTTGACAGTGAGAACTAGGCCCCTATTGCAGAAGTGTTCTTCCTCCCTCTAACTGGGCTTAGAATTAAAAAACAGGATTTGATACCGTTGCATTTCAAGGTAAAATGATGAGAAGATTTAAGAAGATGTATTTTCTTCTGTGTTGCATGTGCTTTTACATATATTGATACCACAAACGTTTTGAGCATCTTATATTGATTCTGATAAGGTAAGACATTCCACAAAGCCAGTTCTTCAGTAGTTTGTGGCAGCTCACCTGTAATGTGATATGAAGTGCAGTTTTGGCTGTGCATACTAGACAAAAGAAACACAGAGAGCAAAAGTTTTCTATCAAAGCTGTATTTATATTACAGAATTTGTAATGGCTGCTTTTCCTGCTAGTCTGTGAAGGTTTTCTGGCTTGCTGAGGTTTTTCTCTCTTCTCCTAATGCAATACCCAAGCAAATCTGCTGAAATAAAGTTTATCACAGGCACTTTTATTAACAACAGTCTGCATCCTTTGTGATTTTAAAAGGTTATTCAGCCTCATGTCTGAGCCTTTCAAGATAAATACTATACAAGGACAGCATTTGACCTTTTTCCCATACGTATTTTATGAACTGAAAAAGAAGGGAGAGTAGAAACAGTGTTTCATAAGATCCTTTCTCTTGTCTTTAGGATGCCTGTGCCTTGGTAATGAGTAAAATTTTAGAAGCAATCCAGAAGAATGCTTCTGTCAAAAAAAAAAACAGTGAGAAACTTGGAAATGTCTCTGCAAGTCCCTCCAGCCAAGCTCGAGGATTCAATGCAGGCCTGGTTATTGATGGAAGGACTTTAGAATATGTCCTTCATGACAGCCTACAGAATATTTTCTTGGAACTCACAGAAAAATGTTGGGCTGTAGTCTGTTGCCAAGCCACACCACTGCAGAAGAGTGTCCTGGTCAAACTGGTGCGAAGTAAGCTAAAGGCAATGACATTAGCTGTAGGTGAGTCTTGTGGTTATCCTCCTTTCTCTGAAAAGAAGTAGGAGCCAGTTTCTTCTCTTGTATATTAATATCTGTCACAAATCTTATTTTATGAGCAAGATAATCCTTTGAATTGTAGTTGTCTCTGACATAACGTGATGTTTGTCTTTCTGAAGTAGCAAATTTAGTCCATAAAACTCAGTATAAAGCAGTAAGAATAGCATCTATCATACAGTGTTATGTAACATGCAAAGCAGCGAGAGCATTTTTCTTTCCATCACAACCCCCTAAACTGAAAAGGCAGAGGGGAGATAACTGGCTGTGATTTAAAGCACCCATATTTTCTGGTGCAGCATGCTAGCTAAATGCTGGCGAAAGGAACAGCTATTATCTGTTTGGAGAACATAGCTCAGTTCAGTTGGGCCTTCCACTTACTAATCCTGTTTTCCTTAGGGTTTCTCAGTGTGGCCATAAAAATGTATTTGTCTGAACTCTCTGGTGTTTGATATTCATCTTTTCCTGCCACCTCCACAGCAATGTGATAGCCAGCAAAGCTAGTTTTGATTTTTCCTCTTTTCTCTGCAGGTGATGGTGCTAATGATGTCAGTATGATCCAGGTGGCTGACACCGGTGTGGGAATATCTGGCCAGGAAGGCATGCAGGTAGTGTATCCATAGACAGCTGCAAATGATGTCAGGTTCCATTTGAAATCAGTTCAGAGTGTACTCTGGAGAGCCGATAGCTCCACGGCCCATTCCCTTACATGGACAAGACTGTGCAGCCTGAGCCTCACACCCAGGCCTCAGCATTCCACCAGGAGCAATCAGAACTGAATGCAGCAGGTCAAGCTCCAAACAACAGTTTGCTGCCTGTCAGTGAGCTCCCTATTAGTCATGTTGTACCGGGAAATGAGCAGCCTAAGTGGCAGTGTCAGTGATTCCTGTGCACTTGTGTGGTAATAATGATGACAGCCCTATTCCTGCCTGTGCTGTGCTGGACTGAGCTCTGTGTGGCAGTTGTAAAGTATGGAAGGGGATATCTGAGTGAGGATAACCTGGCAAGCACTAGGTATAAAAAATTATATTTCCAATAGTGCATCAGTTGCTTGGTTGGCATAATCTGAAGCTTATCTTTAACAGTTTGGTTATAGCATATCCTTTTCTTCGTGTGTGTTGCAGGCTGTGATGGCAAGTGACTTTGCAATCTCTCAGTTTAGACAACTCAGGAAGCTGCTGCTTGTCCATGGTCACTGGTGTTATACCAGACTTACTAATATGATGCTTTATTACTTCTACAAGAATGTGGTATGTAGCTGTCCCATTCTAGGGAAACGACAGTTTATGTATTTTCGAGCACTGAAAGGTTTAGTGAGGCTTTATGTTCTTTTTTCTCTTCCTATTGTGAATGGTTTCAAAAAGCGTGTCAGACAATTCAGTTTCCCATTTCCCTGCAGAGACCAGAGGCTCTTATTTCTTGGACTAATTTCCCACTCAGAGCCATTGTTTGATTTGATTAAATGGTGATGTTGGGCATTACTAATGTGATGGCAGCATGACTGTTTCAGCACGTCATGTCTGATTTTGAAATGTTTCCATGGATTACTTTAACCAGACCTAAGACCTGCTGGTTTTTCTCTTGTTTTTAAAGCATTTGTCAATGGCTAAAATTTCCTCATGTCATCTTTGGCTTTTCAGACCTATGTGAACCTCCTGTTTTGGTACCAGTTTTTCTGCGGGTTTTCAGGCACATCAATGACTGATTACTGGATCTTGATTCTTTTCAATCTCCTTTTTACATCGGTGCCACCCATCATTTATGGTGTCTTGGACAAAGATTTATCTGCAGAGATACTCATGGAGCTCCCACAGCTTTACACAATGAGCCAGAAATCTGTGGTAGGTTACAGAGTGCTTGGCCTGAAGCAAATTGAAATGGCCAGCATTTGAGCCATTTCTGTCTTTCTTTTATGTTTCATCTCAGAAAAATATTGGTTTTAATTACTTTCTCTATTAGGAAGCAGCTAGACCTGTGCAATATGTGCTCAAATAAAAACCTGGTTTTCAAATGATTTTTTAGGTTCTTTCCAGTCATAGACCAAATTTTATCAGACATTTGGATGATAAAAGAAATTAAGGACTTCAGGTAAAGCAGTGTCCTAGATAAACATTGTTACCAGCACGTTTATTTCATTCATTGTGTCAGCTGTCAACATGCTTCCTCAAACTGGGATTTGTTTGAGCAAGATAAGGGCACTCTGTATTTTGTCTTTGTTGGGTCTCAACTGCCAAAGAACCAGAGTAGATTAATTTCAAATAATCCTCAAAAAACTTCTGTCAGTTAGAGTACTTCTCACCTTACAGGTATGTTCTGAAATTTGCCTTCCCACCTGAAAACACTATACATCATACCTGGTCTATCAGTAAATTCTGTCCAAACATGTAGCACAGAAACCTGAAAGGAGTGAGGACTAGGTTCTAAATCAAAATTAAATAAACCAGTGGGGTTTTTCCTGGTTTCTGCTGTGCTTAGCATGAATTTAGCATAATTTAACTTTATATTTCTAAAAATTTAATAGTTAAAATAGTATCTTTATTATAACAGTTGAAGGCAGTGACATACTGAGCCTGAAACAAAAGACATACTAATAGTCCAGAGAGAGGAAACATTGACTATATGCGTCACCTAAAACTCAACATTTTCTTTATGATCAGATCCTACAATGTCATTAAAAGGCATTTCTTTACCAAGAGGATGGTCATACACTGAAGCAGACTTCTTAGACATGTGGTCAATGCCCCAAGTCTGTCAGTGTTAAGGAGGCATTTGGACAATGCCCTTAAATAACATGAACTTCTGGTCAGACCTGAAGTGGTCAGGCAGTTGGACTAGATAATCCCTTCCAACTGAAATATTTTATTTTGTTTTATTCTACTCTATTCTAACAAGTAGTTTAAAAAAAAAGCTACAACATGTTGCGTACTAGTGTTGTCTCATTTATTATAACCTGGCAGAAGTTTAGGTCCAGTCTAGAAGGGAAAGAAGGTTATACAAGGAAATAATTGCTCGGAACTAAATACAGTATAGAAGAAGGAGAAATGCTTTAAAAGATGCAATAAGACGCAATATCACAATATTGCACCATGACATCACAAGTGTACAGCTTTGTATCAACTGTAAAAAACAAGGGAACAGTACATGGGATTCATCCTCAGTAGTTCAAAGCACTTTCCTGAAAGGCAAATAAGTTTCCCACATCACCTCCAGACAGCAGTTCAGTTCTTGAAAGGGCTGAACAGCTCTTTGGAAAAACGCATCTCTCCACTAATCGTAGAGGACATCCTGGATGATTGGACTTCTCACCTATGTGTCAGTGCCTGAAAGAATGGGTTATAGCTGAGCCAGAGCATAGGCTACTGTGGTTTCCTTGCTGGTTGATCTGTCATAGCAGTTTACTGCTGCTGAGGGAGGAAGTCTGATTCTCTTCTCCGTTCTTTTCTTCCCGTTCCCTCTTTATCCATATAGTTAAATTATTTTCCTTGTGCCAGCTCAGTTATCCCATCAGGTCCTCCCAGGAGGTGATTTAACTCACTGGAAGAGCAATGTGTTATTCCAGCAGAAAAGTGAGTTCATTTCTCACATCTAATGAGTTAATTTAGCTCACAGAGGAATCAAACAGAACACATAACGAAAAGGGATGGAGATAGAAGAAGGTGGGACTTGGTATTCAGTGATAGCAAGCTGCAGGGTATCTCCCTGTCCATCAGCCCCTCCCATCCTTAGGACTCCGCTGAGGCTCTGGTACATCCATTCTGATAGGAACAGCTGCAAGATCAGAGTTCCCAGAGCTGGCTGCTGATTGAAATACTAACACCTATATGTGTGGAGGGAGACCTTTGTTCTAATAACTCAAACACAAAGGATTTCTTTTTCCCTTGAAAACTAACTGCAATTACTTCTGCAGATAATCTTTCCCCAGATCCAAATTAATGCTAGCTAAGGATGCAGCAATTTGTTCAGTTTGTTTCAGTTTGTTTATGTTTTTTCTCTTACAGGCTTACTTGCCTTCAACTTTCTGGATAACCTTGCTGGATGCTTTTTACCAAAGTCTCGTTTGCTTTTTTGTGCCTTACTTTGTAAGTGCTGGCTACAAAATACATTTATACATTTTGACTTACTTAAAACATAAGCAAATTAGAGAATAGAATGAAGTGTTTGATTTTTACTTCCTTGTGTACAAATGTATACTAAGAAGACATTGGAACATATTGGAACACAACTGAACTGTGTGTGTGCAAATATGTATGGTATTGAAATTATTCATGCCACTTTGTATTAGGGCTATACATGAAGAGTATTTGCCACTGACCACTGTTTTCCTTTACAGACTTACTGTGGCTCAGATATAGACATTTTTTCTTTTGGAAACCCCATAAACACTGCAGCACTCTTCATAATGCTGTTTCACCTTCTCATTGAGTGCAAGTCTGTGGTGAGTACTTGTTTCTCAAAGAGTATATTTCATACAGAGTATGTGCATACAGCTTTCAGGGAAATTAAAGGGAAGAAAGGTCTTCATATACAAAACAATAAGTATAAAAGGGTCAAACTCTAAATATTATATTTATGTGACCATGTGAGTTCTCCTAATGCACCTGTCATTGGAACCAATAGAAATATGACTAAAATTAACAACTTAGCCTCAGAATTACTTGTAAACCGTGAAATGATTCTGCTTCCTTTTAAGATAGGGTTGTTTGAGGGATGTTGGTTCAGTTTGGCAAATAGTAATATCCACCAGTGATCTGCTGAAACTTACTTAGTTCACAAAGTTTGCATCTCAGAGAGAACAGTGTAAATTGCTGATTTTGAATGCTCGGAACTGATGGTCTTCTGTGGCCAGGATAAACAACTCAGAGTTGTGTTTTGATGCCAGAACTTGAAAACCAACATGCTAAGAAACATTATTTTGGCTTTCAAGTTAAAGCAAGCTTGTTTCAGTTTGTTTATGTTTTTTCTCTTACAGGCTTACTTGCCTTCAACTTTCTGGATAACCTTGCTGGATGCTTTTTACCAAAGTCTCGTTTGCTTTTTTGTGCCTTACTTAAACAAGCTAAAGCATCTGCCCTAACTTGGATAAATTTAGAGCCCTTACAAGGGTAGCACCTGAGGGTTTGGCTTAATTTTAAAGAAAATACAATAATGGGTACAGTAGAAGAACACTAATCAATTTTGTTTTTTCTATGGCTTTTAGAAAGTTTTTTTTTGGGGATTGTT
Organism: Prinia subflava; assembly: GCF_021018805.1. Taxonomy (NCBI): domain Eukaryota; kingdom Metazoa; phylum Chordata; class Aves; order Passeriformes; family Cisticolidae; genus Prinia; species Prinia subflava. Next base: position 25,728,545 of record NC_086253.1, read on the forward strand.
TTATAATGGATGAAATGTCAAGATGTGATTCAGTCTTTTCATTGTTCTTTTGGGAGTATGACAGCCATAATTAAAATGTCTTTTTTTGAGAACATATATATAGCATGAGTGTATTCATGCACTGGTTAGAGAACTTCACTTAAATCTGTTTTGTTTGGCATTTTTTAGTGCTGGCAAGCTGTCGCATCAGTGACAATGTTGTTTTCTTAGTAGCTGTTACAGCCATTTAGGTGTAAAATTACAGAAAACTCCAGTGTAGAAAGGTAACCAGTATCTCAAGCAAGATACATAAGGGTGGTGTCATGTGAAGATCTCACCTCCATTTGCTTGAGAAAGCTTTCTGTACTGCCAGTGGATGAGGTGGTAATCTGAGGCAAATGTCTTTCACTAAAGAATGAAAAGCTATGAATTTATGAGAATTAAAAAAATTAAATGTCTGGAACACCTATATATTGTAGAAAGAAGGCTCCATTCTTTCTGGACTGTTTTGCATGCAATTAGGAATATTATCTGAACAGATGTATCCTCTGTTACATTCAGCAGCTGCCCTTGGAGGAGAAGTATGTATGTTCATGCAAATACAGATGTAACAATCTTTCTGCTTTACAGCTTAAATCCTATTGCTTTCCTGTTCTGAATTGCAGACATGGATACATACAGTGGTTATAGTGGGCAGCATCCTGTTCTACTTTGTGTTCACTCTGGCTTTTGGAGCAACCTGCAGAACCCACAGCCCACGATCAGATTTTTACTGGATCATGGAAAAGCACATGACAGACCCAGTATTTTACTTAGTTTGCCTCCTGACTACTTGCATTGCTCTGTTACCCAGGTGAGTTTCTGTTTTATAATTGTAGGTTGCTGCTGTTACCAAAATTGGTTTTCTGTGAGTCACTGATGTTACGAATCTCTGGCTAGAGGTCTTTTCCCCCTGGCATCCCCCAATAAAAATGAAAATTTCATGACTCTACTAGACCAAGCTATGTGAGGACAACTTTTTAGTGCCATTTAGTTCTCCAAGTAAATTTCAGTAATAAAAAATTTCTTTTGTGGTTATATAATAATAAGTACTGCCTTTGGAGAGTAAAGAAACAGTAATTTTTGTAATCACAATGTTCATAATTTATATACAAATCAGTCAAATGAGTGACCAAAGTTGGAGATGTACTATATATAGACAAAGGAATACTGTGCTTAGTTTTTAGTCTGTGTTAATTTTTGAAATGATTTTCTGTTTGAAATTTATGTTGTGATCATATATGAGAGTATTTAGAATGAAGAATGCATGTACAGGCATCTTTGTGGGGTGGAAACGTGCTGACTAGATTCACAAGAGCAAGGTCAATTACTGAACTTGAACTTCAAGTAGGTTTCTTCTTGCCCCCCCCCCCCGAGTCAAGTTCAGTAATTCATTTAATTAATTCACCCTAGAAGGGCAGTAGTATTGGATGGAGGTGGAAGACTCCAGCATGCTGAGCAGGGAAACACCTCAGCAAGCCAACAGAGCAAAACAAACCGTGTGAAAACCAGGGAAAGAGACGCCATCAAACCCTCTGTTTAGCTTTCTTTAGTAGCCACATCTAACTTCATTTCATCGGCTGAGCATGAACTCAGGTCTGTAGCCTACTAGTGAAGTGCCTCCGGTGCTAATCATTCATTGTTCTGTGTCATGTCTCTTTCTTTCCCTCTTACATCATTTCAGAAAGAATGAGACTTGAAATTGAATTGCACAGACAGATACTGAGAAGAGTGGAGGAGAATAAGTGCTGTTTCCTGTTCAGCTGATGTAATTTTATATCATTAGACACAATCTGAGCACACTTTCTGGATCACGTGCTGTAGCACAGGCTGTCTAAGGAGAGCTGGCAGAGCCATGCCTGTAGATGCCTGCAATGGCCACCAAGTATAAAGTCCTGTTGGAACATGTCTGATCTGTGTCTTAAGCATGTCATCAAGAGTTTTACTGCACTCACTGGGGATCATGACTGATCCGATCTGACTGATGGCTTTGGTTCACACTTCAGCAGAATGACAAACCATGAGGTGCAAGAATCACACGGCCTCTTCCCTTTCCATCCCTGCTCTCAGCTTGGTTCAGGTGGTGACAGTAGAGCCTTTTCTTTCACACACTGTAAATCTCCCAACAAATGAATAGATAAAGGCTGTTCTGGGACCTTTTGGCAGGGCTGTAGAGAGCCACAGTAGGATAAAGGTTTCACTTGGTGACTACTTCTGGTATGTGGCTGTTCAGTTTTGAAGACAGCAGCGGTTTTCATGGCGAATTAAAGGCAAACTGTTTAGATATTCCTTAAGTCATATGTACTCTCCCTGTGTCAGTACCTCAGAAGATTTATAGCTGTTGTGGCTAATTTCAGCTTTTCTGCTCCAGTGATTTGAAGCAGAAGTGCCCATTATGCGACTACTGCTGTCACACATATGTTTTTTTTCCATGTTTATTTCTGATATGATCTGAAAAGCCCCCACTCAGGGGCATTGTGAAGACAGGGGGCCCTCTGCAGCTTCTAGCAGGAGGGAGTGAGATTGGGGCTTTCACTGGAGGTTTAAAGGAGAAGTTCTCTTATGGAAGGACAGATGTTGGATGCCCTGTTGACTGAAAATTCACTGCAAAAATCTGAGTTGCCAGTTAAGTTAGTTCTAATATCACAGAATCATAGAATGGCCTGGCTTGGAAGAGACCTTAAAGACCATCTAGTTCCAGTCCAGGAACTAGGCTTCAGGGTTACTTGAATGGTGTTTGGTTTCCTTTAGTGACTGGAAACAGTTTTGGCATTTCTTTTAAACAGCTTATTTGTAACTGTATTTACTTTGTAGATATTTGATAAGAGTTCTCCAAGGAACATTGTTTCCATCTCCAGTGCTGAGAGCCAAGTACCTTGTCAGACTGTCCCCCGAGGAGCAGAGGAAAGCAATTCAGAGATGGAAAGATGAGTGCAATGTGAATGATAGAGTGGAGCTTCAACCTACTTCTGTGCCTTCAGCTGCAGGTGCTGTATCAGAGGAAGAAAGCTCTGACAGTGTTTTGTCAGCATCTAAAACACATTTTCAGACCTGTTCAAGAGATGAGTTTGTAAAGAACACCTCCTTCTTACCAGACATTAAGGATGAGTCTGGGAATACAAGTGGCTTGAACTCTGAAAAGGCTGAATTTATCAAAGAAAACTAATACAGTTGCATTTGGTGGTAACAGTTCAAGTGCCAAAGTCTATCTGTGTGCTTCTGGAAAGGGCAGCAGTGCTGTATCTCTAGCACACAAAGCAGTTTTGAGTTCTTTTTTGTGTGAAGAAGATGCTTCACTGTATTTTACAAAGTTGGAGTGCTAGCTAGTTAAGCACAGGAGTAATAACTGCTGGTTTATGCCGTGCTGTGGGTTTGTTTTCTTCAGCCAAGGTAGATGAGGAACACATTTCGTTAAAAGCTTTTTTGTTTATAAGACTTTCCCATAATTTATTAAGATGTTCAAGGTCTAAATGTCTGGATAATTTTTTATTTTCTTCACACAGCAAACTGCATACTGCTTATTTCTTGTGTGTGCAACATTGCTTATCACTTCCTGGTGTTATGGACAGGACATTGCATGAATGTGGATTTGCAGAATCCAGTTCAGCTAAGTCAGCGTGCTCCCTTATACTGCTGCCCTGGAACCCTAGCATGCCCTGGGATTCACCATTTGCTGAAATACCAAGTGAGCAACAGGGCTGGGATGTGACATTACTGGTTGGTTTGTTTCAAGACTTTTTATTACAATGTTGTAGTGTTTGTAGACAGCAATTTACATAACCACTGTGGTCCAGTTTGTTCACCAGGCTGTTGCATGGGCCATCTCACTGATGGAAAAACACCATTTTAACCGTGAGAGAGAAGCCCAAATGAGACACATGTAACATGTCTCCCTCACCCTTCTCTTCACATAAAGAGCAAATCCTAAGTCCAGCCTTTTGTTTTCCATGACAGTTCATCCTCCTGCTGTATCACTCCATTTAGACTCCATGTGCCAGTTCATGTTAAGTGCCACCAAACAGACTTCTTTCCCACCTCACTCAGTTCAGATGTTGGCTGGCTGTCTTTTCTCTAAACTACCTCATGCATGTACTGCAAAATTGTCTGCCAGCAGCAGTGAGGACTCCAGTCTGTCTTCAGGTCTCCCTTACAAACAGCAGCTTCTAGCTGATAACATCACTCCACTCTCAGGTGTTTTTACATTCCTCCAGGCTTTTATACTAATCAGCTTAAGTGTCTCTAAAGGCTGCTCAAAAGAAGGCATAGTGCATTGCATAGCTCACATTTGAGTGCTGTTACTCATCTGTCTCCAAGGTAGATGAGTCCTGCCTTCTGCCAGTTTCCCACTGCTCACACAGTGCACAGAGTGGCTGAGGTGCATGTGGAAACTTCTAGATTCCAGATTCTCAAAAATATAACCACCTTTTACTTCCCTTCCCAAAAAGTTACATGGACAATGTAGAGGAACTTAGGAAATCTGTTTGTGTTCGCTAGCACCTGTTGAAATAAACAGTTTTCTCAAAACTGTAGCTGCTAATGATTTAGTAATGCTGAGCCCATTTTTTGGTTCTGTTACTTTCTAAAAGTTTTTGCTTTCAAATTACCAAGATCTGTGTGTTTATTTTTAAGGCACCATGTTTCGGGCAAGGGCTTTGCTTTTTAATTGAACCATGAGCTTTCCACATGAATGATCAACATTACATATTCCACATCTTTTAAGATCTCTGAAAGAATTTAAACAAATGCTGTGAGGTCTGGACAGCTGCTGCTACACAGGGCAGATATTGAGGGCATGCTGAGTTCATTCAAATGCTGGTCAACACATGTTACCAAATGTTCAAAACAGCTCTGTGTTCAAAAGGTGGAATGTAATCAGGGCTGACTCTATCCCTAGTGTTAGTGAGGAGAAAAAGAGAAAATAGACTTTTTGTTTAGCCTGTAGACGAAAAGTAGTGGAAGGAGAAAGTGATGACAACCATTTCTGATTTTTTTTTTTGATTTGGCTCAACAAATGACAAAATGTTTTTGGTAAGTTTTAACATAAAGTTAGTGGAGATCTTTGAAGTGATGGCAGACATTTAAATTCCAAGAGATGATGTTGGTTGGAGTTACTTTTTCAGATGTTTGTCTGTAACATCCTTCTTGCTGTGGGGGGTGCACCTTGCCATGAGTGTACTCCAGATTTCCCAAGTGAAACATCTCCGTTTTCTCAACAAGAAATGGGAGCTGCAAGGTTGCAAAACAGTCAGCAGGTTGTGTGGGGAGACAAGCTGGTACCAGGGCAGAATCATATAGGAAAAGAGTTACTGGGATGAAGTGAAATCATCTCCTCTCCTCCACAGCCCCAAGGCAGGGTCAGCTCCACCCTTGTTCTTCCTAGTGGATGTTACACAGCTGTAAAGAGCTCCAGAGAAACAGGCAGTGCTTTCCTGCCCTCAGAGTCAAATACTGGTTTTCTTTTCATTATCTGACCTAAATGTTTCTTCTGTAATTTAAATGCACTTGTGGCCACTGACAGGAGATAGGTCCAAGTTTTACAAGTGTCTAACTTTATGACTGAGGTATGTTGAAGTTTTGTGGGGCAGCTTCAGCACTTCCAGTGACCTGAGGGAGTGCAGGCCTCAGTTCTGTCTCCCCTGTCACTGTGAAAAAGATTTTGGGTACAAAACCTGCTGCGGAAGGAGAACCTACTAGCGGATTTGACAGGTAGATGCTCAGGGGTTTGCATTTTTTTTCATACAAAAGCTGTAAGTATTCAGAGTAAGATCTTCCAAAACCTTCTGACTAAGCTATAGCATCAAAATAACTAGATGAAGAAACATGAGTGGCAGTCATCTGTTAGACCCGAGACCAGCTGCATGATGCCTCTGGGACATTTAAATTGCTATTATGTGAGTCCTTACAACAATCCTCGTCACTCCATTACTCACAGCTTAGTGCCATGAGGCTTTCAGGAGTACACTGTTTCTCTCTGCTGAGGTTATAAGTGCTTTTGTACCACTTGAAGTGGTGCAAAATAACACTCGGGGGTGTGTGTGTGTATTGCATATTGGTGGTACTCCATATTGCTTAAAATTGTCCTCTACAGGCTACATTTTATTAGAGGATTTCAACAAGCAGTCTGGGTGATAATTTAGATTATCTGTTGGGTAAAACTTGCTTTGGGGGTTGGAGTGGTTTTTTTGTTTGTTTGACTGTTAGTTTTTTTGGTGTGGTGATTTTGGGGTTGAGTTTGTGTTGGTTTGTTGGGGGTTTTTTGTTTTGTTTTTGTTTGTTTGTTTTTGGGTTTTTGTGGTGGACAAACAGCAGAAATACCTGAGGGCATTTGCTGAGATGACTTGCTGTCTTTAAGAGGAAATGAGGGTAGTGAGTCTTTAATAAAAACTTCAAAATGTTAATTGGCTGTAACTAACGTAGTGCCAAATGAAAGGTGGAAACAAATTGTGCTCCCTGTGCTTCTCAACAGTTCAGTGTTCCCTTTATTATTTCTTTTAGCACTGAAAACATCACAATCACCTGCTTGCTTCTGCACTCCTGCACTCAGGCACAGCATGATCTGACTTTACCATTTTGAAAATAAGCTTTTCAAGAGCATCTCACAGGTGCCTTCCAAGTGTCATGAAAAGAAGCACAGCATTTCCACTTAATTTTAAAACAAACCAAAACAACCACCTCCAACTGCCCCAAACTTTTGTAGCTACATCTAGAATGTCTTAACTCTGATTTTGATGTGCAATATTTGATTTACAGAAGAAAGTACATGTCTTAATTTTTTTTCTTTCACAGCAACCACCCCTGTGCTAAACATTAGCAGGTGGCAGTCAGCCACAGCCTTTGCTGTGTATTTTAGCAGTACAGTGAGCTTTGGTCTGTACCTGGGGCACATTTTGAGCTGATTTTTAGCTCGAGCTGTTTTTTCCACAGCCCCACTGGCTGCCGCACAAGGCTGAGGACTGGCTGAGGACCACAGGCTTTGCAAGGCTTTGAGGACCAGCTAACACAGAGAACCCACTGCTCCCACCAGCCCTGGCACTTGGCCAAGGCTAATGGGAAACTTCCAAATGTGACTGTCTTAACTACATTGCCATAGCTGAATTTCAGTGTGAGTTTTGTATTATTTGTCCCTGTTTTATTCTGTTTTTACTCTTTTTTACTCTTGCCCTCATGGTCGTGGCTTCCTTATTGCAGCGGAAAGGTAAATTTTAACTGTTTTTAAGCTTTTGTCTGCTTATTATTTTGATTTCAGCATGTGTACATTTTGTTGAATTTCCATGTACAAGTTAAAAAGGGATATTTTATTTAAATTAATTGCATTCCAGAGCAAAATTACAGAACAGAATGTGTTCACATTGCAGATTTGATTCCAGCTTTAGTTTTTCAGATTTCAAAGTGCAGAGTAGTTGTTGGCAGCAGTATTCATGATAATATTCTGTATTGGAAGCATACACACAGAAGAAACTAAAAGTTGTACAGTGGTAGTAGTGCCAAAATCTCCACAAGTACTGCAGTGGTAACAAGGCTGCTAAAAAAGTCAGCTAAGGATTCAAAAATGCCTTTTGGAGGCTACTTTTAGGCATTATTGCTAAAGTTATAACTTAATACCTCCATGTTATCGTTCAGTCTCTCAAAAGATGAAAACACATTTTTAGCAGAGAAGTTATTTGGAAAATCACTGTAAATTTTTATTAGTACAACTAGAAAGAAACACATTGGCTTGACTGAATGGCATTGCTTCCATTTGGAGATACAGCTGTGGTAGGAGCAAAATTGACAAATGTTACCTTACAATGAGGCTACACCTGTGAGACAAACAGCATAATTGTGATCATAGCCATTATGGCAGCACACAGGAAAAGGCTTGATACAGTGGAAGAAGGAGCATGTTTGCCTATTTCATGTGCACACATTTAAAAAACAGTATAAAAATACATTTATAAAATTACAAATTTCCTCTTTACATGGAATGTTGTGTCAGACACAGTCGTGGGAAAGGATAAGACCCAAGTGCTCCCTCCTAAAGCCATTTGGGATGGGGTTCAGCCTGGAATTTCTTCAGACTGATCCCATTTAGGATGGGGCTGGACCTTATGTTTAAGCAGGACTCTCCCTCATTTCCTGGGAGTGACGTTTGGAAACTGGTGGTAGGTCAAATCCAGTTAAGTAAAATGTGTAGTTACATGTTATCATTTGGTAATGCTAATATCTACATGAATGATTTTATGTACGCCAGTGCTTTACAAAATTCAGAGCTGCTAACAACTGTATCTGGTGGAGAGAAGCCAGGCTGTGTTGTTTATTCTGCAACAACACCTCTTTGGAGAACAGACCTGGCCAGAACCTGTCTGACAGCAGCCACCTGGCTCTAACAACACTAGGCCACCTTCTCCTCAGGGAACTCTTGAACCAGCTCCAGGACTCAGAGCTTTTCTGCCCTACAGCCACAGAGATCCCAGCCTCAGAGGAAAGCTGAAGTGAGGACTGAGAGCTCCAGCCTCCATATCCTTGAAGCAAGGACATCGATAACCTGCTTCAACTGTAATCTACTTGCTCTAGAAAAACGTGGTCACAGCTGCCTTCTCTCATTTAAAGCTGGGGGAAGAAGAGTATGTGAGTGTTACATCCTTAAGATACTAAAAGTAAAAAAAAAACCCAACAATCAAACCTAGCAAAGCCTCAAAGAGTTTTCTTACTGAGCATGAAACAGTGATTCAGTAATCACTTAAATAGTTTCAGAATCCGTACCATAAATACTGAGTATTTATTAATATTTATGGCTACAGCGTGGTCTAGTGTGACTAATGTTCTAATGTCAGCAGTGTTCAACGAGAAGATAGATAAGAGATAAACCTTCATGAAAGCAATAGATGTATGTAGACGAGTTGCAACATGATTAATAGTACCTGAAATGTCCATGTGGTAGGTCTTGCAATGCATGTTTCCCCATGCGCCAGTCATGCTATTGACAAGGCCCTGCCATGCTGTCATGGGGCCTTGCTAGAGGTAGCAGAGAGGGTTATGATGTGCCTTGGGCTGGATTCACAGGGGAGTAGGCACAGCACTGAAAACGCAAATTTTAAATGCATTGTTCCCCAGTGGATTTATCCTGTAATCCGCAGATTCCTGACTTGTCCTATTCTGGCCTCCTAAAAGCTGATAGCTGTGCAGGACATCATCTACAGCAGTTGATGGGACACACTTTCCCTCTAGCACCATAAAAGGGTGCCAAGCTCCATCATAATATTTTCCAACCAGACTCTCTTGGAGTTAAGGCTTAGTGTCTTACTACTGCACAGAGCACTACACATCCTGGCTACCAAGCGCCTGAGCTGGGTTCCTTGAGCCTTTGCTGGTGAAGCTGTTGTACTTCTCATATTTCTAGTACTCACTTGAACAGAAGCTGGAATCCCAAGCCTTCTACCATTCATTTTCTTTCTGCTTTTTTATTTTTCCCAAATGTTTTAGCTCACTAGTCAAAATTAAACTTTAAATGCAAAGTATAAGAAGAGACCTATAAAAATTAACCAGTGACACTACCCATAGTGCATCTTTTGCATTTTAAATCTGCATTTTCCATCTCTCACAAGACATCTAAACTAGCTGACTCTAGGAGGGGAAACCATTGCAGTGGTATTGCCAGCCCTCTTACGCTTTTAGAGGGCTGGAGATGGTCAGTGCATGCTTTGTATGCTGAACACATACAAAGTGGGGAGGAAAGCCAGTGGGGCACAGGTTGGATAAATGCACTGATCAGTGTAGTGCTGCTGAGGCGTGGGTGTTTCCTGGACACATTAGGACACTGGAAGCTACAGAAGATTAAATGCTAGAGGCTGTCCAAAGAGTCTGAACAATAAAGTTTTGGTCTTCAGTGTCTCCACTGGTAGTTACAGATCTGTTGGCCTGCTGGTTCCTCCATCACCCCAAAGAGCTGCCCAAGATGGCTCTGGAAACAGGCTGTGGAATCAGGACAGTACAGGGTTATGCCCATGCAAATTAACCACCCTGAGAGACAAAATGCATTAGCTGAGGCACGCCAGGAGCATATGGCTGCACATCTTTGGAGACCTGCACGTGTGCTTTGATGTGTCCTGTTCCACATGGATGTACAAACCCACCAGTCTCTTCCAGACCCTCCAGCATGTAGTATGGCCCTGTTGAGAGTGGTCCTTGTGAATGTATGTCCTGCAGTGCCATATGAATGCACAAAGTTCCTTCCTCATCACAAGAAGTGAGTGAAAATGCATGTGCTACTAACTGAATAGTATTAAAATAGGTTATTTTAAAAAGTTTATCTAGTCTGTGCTACTGCTTAGTTTTAATAGCTGAAAGGCAGAAAGTGGTTGATTCTTTTCTTTTAAGCTTTTTGCAGTGTTTGAAATAGCACCACAACACAGCTAAAAGAAAAGTCAAAAGGATTATTAATTCTACCACAAAGTATATTCATGAGCAGAGAATTTAACAGTAACATACAATGCATATTCCATAGCTCCACACCAAGAAGAGACAGAGCTTGAAACCCCTTTTCACAGAGTTTCTGGACTGCAAAATTTTCAGTGGTAAAGGGCTGATTCCTTTTTTCTTTTGTCTGTCAGCACAGTTCTTACCATCTGGAGTTAGTTTAGCAGAAAGGTGTGGATGTATATTTGTCTTTCAATCCACTCAATAAAATGTGACACGTTACTGTAAACTCCAGGTCCCAAAACCTTGGAAAAGCAGACAGAGCCCCAAGATGTTAAGCCAAACAAAGTCCAGCGCCCTGCAGTATGCTCACACACAAGTGGTCCTCCACTGTCACCCTGCAACAGGAAAGTTAAAAACAGTCTATTATACATGTGGCCAGCACTCGTGGTTAAAGCTGTATCACGGTTCCTACAGCCATTTGCCTTCAGCAAATAATTCAGCTGTAAAAACCAGCTGCTCTGATGAACTCTGTAGCCAGACACAGCATTAGCAGGATCTATTACCCATTACATTTGTACAAAAAATTACCTGCAAAAGGCTCATACAAATTAAAAATTTAATTAATACAGATAAACCTCAGAGTCTTCTAGAAGCATTTCATTATCATGAAGATAAGTTGTTTACATCAATATTAACAGTAATAGTAATAATAAAAGTTGGGTAAAGTATGTAAATAGACAGTTGTCATTCCCAGAATAGATGAAGTATACTACACCTAATTCACGTCACAGTACTTTCACTTCTAAAAGCAATTTTGTTTGTTGAAACTTTCTCCTTACAGAGAAGCTTACCATGCAAGAGTCCACAGTGCCAGATTCATAGCCAGCACACAGCATCCTGCTGGTGATGATTTTCATGTCAAAATATGACTGGCATTGTTCTAAGGAAATTATGCGAACCTCTCCTTCTTGAAGCTTGAAAGGCACTGAAAAACAGAATTAAGTGTTTACTGCACACAAATTCACAAATACTTACCTATTATGACTCCATGAGGTATGACAAACATTTCCATTGGGATACATTATAAATATTGCTCTCTCTATGTGTATTAAATGTAAGGAGCACTATGCATTGCATTCTGGAGAAAGACTAAGCACACAGGGACTGCTGTGACATTTGCTGTGTATTGAGCATTTGCACCTTGACATGATGCAGTTTGCGACTTTTAAGATGGGGACAGTAGTGGCTGGAAAAGAGTAATGTGAGAGAGGTGGACAGCAGATTTGATTCACTGTTCCAGGGCAGGACCTCCCTATTTCTTGGTGTCTGTCATGGTAACACTTCGTAATAATCACAGCCATTTTGGTTATGTTTGGGTAAATTTGACTGACAGAATGTACCAGGAAATCCGAATTTGAAACTAATGAAATTATTGTAATATGTCCAAGAGAAAATAGAAGACTTCTTCCTAGTCTAAGCAACTGACTGAGCTCAAATTCTAATCAAAGATCTTCAAGCTAGGTATACAATACTAAAAGCAATGTAGCCACAGTGGATTTTGATGCTTTCTAGCATAAAATCTTTAAAATCAACACTGAGCACATTAGAGAACAAAAAAACATTTTCCATTTACCAGTGCTGCATGAACATTCTGTTGGAGTTTTTTTCCTGATATCATATAGAGATATTGTCAGATATCTCTATATGAGATAGAGTAGAGTCACTAGTAGGGAAGAGATGCTAGTAAACAGCTTACCATTCATGTGTGCAGTTTAATTTTTACCACACCTAACCTGGCCACTACAACAGAAGTTCCACTGAAGTAATACAGAAAGGAAGATTTCCTTACCCAGTGTACAGAAAAGCCATCCCTAGTAATTATTATTATAATAGCAAAGGAAGAAACACAATGGCTAGTGCACTAAAAGTGTTGGGTCCAGGCTGTTTTGCAAACTATTGCTGCAGAATCATTTTGCCTGAACAAAGATTTATGTAACACAACAGTCCTTGTCAAGGATTGTGGCAGCCTCAAAACAAGAAAACACACGAATGTTCTGTTCAGAGATACAAAAGCAATGTTTGTGATTATGGAATAAATTGTGTCACAAGTACAGAATGATTCATGACCTGTTCCTCCAGCCTGTATGCCAGTGCTTCCAGTGCCTCCAGCTTTCACTGAGCTGAGAGTGTTTCCCTCGCACTGATGATGTGATACCTTTGCAATACCGTTCTGAATGCAGCTTAGATAGGTAAAATCGTATCTAATGTGCGGGACTTTCTTGATAGAAGTTTCCAGATCCTCAACATTTTTAAAAATCAAGCCAGTGTCTAAGTAAGTATTAAGCAGCATAAATTGAGGCTGCTGCTTGGAAGAGCTAGGCTATCATCACAGCTTGATTCCTTCAAGAGTAGTTACACTTCCCAAGTATTTACTAAGATGCAGGTATAGCATAAATGGATAAAAGTTTGTAACAGTATCGCTTATTTGATTAGCTCAGTAGAAGCTTCAGGTGTTTTTCAATAGTCACAGAAATACTCATCTTACTTTTGTTGCCCATGTGTCCCCAGCCTGTGATGTAGCAGTAGGTGTCTGGCTGAACCAGCTGGCCCTTGCTGGGCAAGCAGACGGGTCTTACATAGCTTGTCTCGTTGATATCCTCATCCAGTTCCACAATGCTAATATCATAGTCTACGACTGCTCTGTTGTAGCGTGGGTGGAGGATGATGGTCCTCACTAGTCGGGTCTGCATGAAACTTGATGGATGATCAAGATTGCTAATCCCAAGCACTACTTTCCAGACAGCTGCATTTTCTCTCCTTTGTAAAAAAAGAAAAATAAAAAAGTGAAATTTCAGTCAAGGTCTTTCTGTTAAGATAAAATTCCCAAGGTATTTTTTTCTTCTTTTTTGTACACTGTACTTTGCAAAGCATACAAATACTACAAGAAGAAAACAAATATTTATGCATTATTCCTTACAGCAAAGATCTGAGCAACAGAAGTCAATGCTTTCCATTTCCCTCTTGCTTGTAATCAAACACATCACTCACTCCATCAGAAGATACGAAACCATGTATTAGTTGCTGTATTAAAGGCTGTCAAAGTCATCCCTTGGATGCTTCCCAGCATTAGTTGCTCACATGCTCAGTGGTGGGCACATACAGATTTCATTGGGGTGAGATATTGTTCAGTAGTCTGCTGCTGACAGCAGTTAAGTCTCGCTGAAATCCATAAGTAGTCTCAAAGAACCGCTTCTATTGTGTAAATTAAATACTTTTTGATAGCCATGGGCAAAGTCCCATATTTATTCAGCATTCAGTCTGTGCCAAGTGTACATTCTATGCCTAAGATCAAAAGTTACTTTGACTCTTAAAATTTTTGAGACTCTTTTGGTAAACATACAAGACCACAAAGTAATTATATATATATAATACAGGGGGGGACACTGAACTGTTGTCTGTTGAGACACATCAGAAAAGCCCAGATTTTATGAAAGGCTTTGAGGCTGTAATCTCTTGATCCTAACTGGCCACGGGATGAGTTGCGGTTCTTTGTGGTTTCTAGTTATTCTGTGATGCTAAAAGCTGTCAAGAAAGTCACCATTTTTCACCGTTGAAAGACAGCTCCATGTAACTAAGCACCCTGGACAGGACTGAAGCTTATTCAAAGCAGTGTAAGTAAAAGCATGCAAAATTTCAGCTTTTTCATAGTGCTCAACAGGATTGCAATTCCTGTAATTTGTAAAGAGATTCATTTGCTAAATCACGACTACATTTACCTTAAGAGTTGGATGAAAATTCTGGCATTTCAGACTATAATGGTGTCACGGGTTAGCACTGGTCAGATGTTAGTGCACTTATGAATATATGTTTTTTCTTTAACAACTTTTGTGGGATGTGATTAGGAACAGAGTAGAGCAGGCTTAAATCTTGAAAACAAAAAAAAACCTACTAAAACTTTATTAATTACATAAGAACAGGGACAGAAATACTCTTAAACACACACAGAGACAGAAATAAGAACTTCTTAGAACATTTCTTTTCTCAGTTTCTACTTCCCCACTCATCACTCTTCACAGACTAACCCCCTGGGTTTTAGATCAAACAATCACTACTCAAAAACAAACTAATCTTCAATTCAGCAAGGGAGAGAGGAGTCTCTCTCGCACCACAGACTGTTCTTTAGAAAACACGGGTCTACTCCTTATGTGTTTCTATGTCACCTATAGCACTGCCTGGAGAAGTCTGCTAAGGTGACACTCTCTTTTTCTTATGTTTAGCGCTCTCACTGCTGTCTCATAGGCTACAACTACATACAGGGCTTTTTAAGGATGCTGCATGCTAAGCTCTTTCCTTTTTCACTTAGGGGCTGGGGTTTTAGGAGTAGGTCTGCCCTGAGGGCAGAGGGCACCACTTCACTTTCTCTCTCTTTTTTCTGCTTGCTCTACTCTTCTAAGTGCTAGTCACTGTAGCAAAAGTAAGGGGCAGCTGCATCTACTTAAAAATGCAGTTTATGTTCAAAAGAGACTCAAGTTTAGTCTATGGCTGACATTATGCAAGAAAAGTCTAGCTCTAAGGCTACTCTTTTCATTTTTCTATTGAGTTCTTTTTAATTATGCTTTATTATCTTAGTCTCAGGCTGCTGCTTTCTTTCTGAAAACTACTAGTCATGAGAATTAATGTTTAAGAAAAGTTTCTTTTTGCTAAGTAAGGGTTAACAGTTTCTTCTCGGCAGGGTGCTGCAGGCGGAGGCATTCTTAGGCTCGGCAACTTTTTACATGGCTGAGCACTTTTTCTTGGAGTTTGGGGGGGAGGAGGGGGGTGAGCACACACAGAAGGTACTTTTACAGTTTTCTACTCTTCTATTTTAGACGGAGCTGCTTAGTTCTAGTCTTGTCTCCTCTCTTCTCCCCCCCCCCCCCCGGGGGGGGCTCCGGCTTACTTGAGCCGACTACGTGTTTCCCCTCCTCTACTCAGCTTCGTGGCCAAGTAGGGAAAGGAAGCCTAACACGTCTCTCTGCTGAAACCGAGATCTAAAAAGAGGCCGAGCCCCTCAGACTCCTGTTTTTAACTCTTTGTGTCCTCAGAGGCGTGTCTAAACCTCTGAGTGACCAACCCAAGTGCCAGCAGAAAAGCTGATCACTGATTAGACTGCCCACATCCCCCTAGAAGAATTTACCTCCCCCCCCCAACCACGACAAATGGTCATTTTAGCATCATGATCAATTCGTTCCATAAAGTTACAGAAATTAAGTGCTGAGAATGTTCACACACTATTGTGTTTGTGACTATTGTAAAAAAGCATTGCCTAGAGAAATAAACAGCCAGAATGCATTGTCCTACACATGAAATAAAAAAATGTCTTGGATGCTTTAATGTAATGCATTTCAAAATGATTTTGACAAAACTCTGGGGACTATAATAAGAAAACTGGCAAACAATACAATGGTTAATGCAGCTCTTTCTATGACTATTTGTATTATTTTTACATGGTCCTCATGTTTTGTATTCCAAACTTCACAGGTTTGCAAAATGGAGCATTTTGTGTTAAGAACCACAGCATTTTAAAATCTCTTCATATTGTCTTATCTGGTTGGTTTGGGATTTTTTTTAAATACTTTATAGTAAAAAAAAATAATCTGTGACATCAAGAATGGTCTTGCTGATGATATATTAAGCTTATAAAAAAAAAAGTTCTTACAAATGAACAATTTCAAGATTTCAGGCTTCTGAGTACATTCCCCTCAATCTTTTCAGAATGGCAGAAGACAAAAAGTGCATATAACTTCTCCATCAAGTATTAGATCAGAATATCTTAGTACTTTAAGGTCTTTAGAATATAAATGTGAAAGACACTTTTAACAAGTTATACTCTGAGCTCACAGGGATATTATGCAGCTCTACATGAGGGGTAAATTAACAGCTCCAAAATGTAGTGGCACTTTTTCTGCATTTGACAAAACTGGGAGAATTTTTACTTTGTAATGTGACAGCTGCTCTGCTTATCTTTCAGTAATGAGAGGAATCTTATCCAGGAGATTCAATAGCAGTCCAGTATTGCTGAAGGATCAACCTCTGTCCCATCCTTTATTTTAGATCACCAGAAAGTGTTCTTTCAAAAGACAGGAAATATTCCAGCAGTATATTTAAAAATAGCTGGAAAAAGAAGAGATATTCCTTCTGGATCCAAAATCTGATAAAATACAGTAATCTTGTTTATATTATAGAAGTTTAGCACACTTTTAGTTTAGAAGGACAAACACTAAAGAACTCAGTTTTTCAGAAATTAAAAAAATTAATTTTTACTGAAAAAGGGAATGACATTATATAGAAATATCAGTTCAACAGAATTTTGCTTAACATAGAATTTTTGCTGGCTTAAACACAAAGAAAGTGTTTAGTGCAGTGTAAAATAATTTCCAGTGTGCAAGCACCAGTTTAAAGCAGGATTAAGCAACCATGCGCCAGAGAAGTACTTCCTAACTACAGCAGAAAACATTTATTTAAATTTTCTTTAGAAGCCAAATTTAAAAGCTTTGGTATGAGACAAAAGAAATGAGGCAATAAACCTCCCTCTGAAATCTGTAGTTTGTCAAAAAGAAATATTGGTTAGCACCAAAAAGCTGGCAATGATCAAAAAAACAATTGCTAAGACATGTAAGCATCCTCCGCACTCCAGACCGTCCCTCCACCACGGCCTCTGATATCAGAAGGCACTTAGTTGTTCATACTGATTTGTTAATGACTGCAATCTTAATTACAGAGTGGACTGTATAAAAAGAAAAGACAGCGACTTTAATATGTCATTTGCACTGTGAATAAATACTCGATTTTTTGTTTTATCAGTGGCCACAGCACTTTTTCAGGGTCTTTTCTACGCTGATACAGATGATGGTTTCTAAACCCATGGCAGTTGTATGACAGCTACAGAATTAGTGCTTTGGTCTTTTTCCTGTTTCCTGCTGAAAATCAGGCATCTTCATTTAGCTTTCATCAGTAGAGATGCCAGCAATGAATATTAAAACACGTGAAAACCTAAGCTGATGCTGGTTTGTACCTTTTTACTTTCTGTTTCAGTCTCCTAAAACCAGGCCTCTGTGACTGGCCGTTCTGCAAAGGTCTTCACCCGCGCCCGGTGTGTTCAGTAAAGGGGGAAGGACTTGGTAATTCACAAGTGCAGGCTTATAGGAGCAGTAAAACGCCCGAGCCCTCTCACCCTTCAAAGCAGTGCGCTACGGTCAGGACCCATCTCCTGGCGATGAGGACACAGCCGCAGACGTGTCCGCTGGGCTCGCTCTGCAGGGAGCACTGCCATGGCCAGCGGCCCGGCCGGCTGGTCCTGCCCCCCAGGATCCTCTTGCTCATGCGGGCGGCGGGGCGGCGGCCGCAGTCTGCGGGGAACGGCAGCGCATGAGTGGCTGTTGCATTCTGTTAGTTTGGTTCATTCCTTCTACCCTCTTGCAATGGTCGTACCCCAAAATGGCCTCCCCTCTCCCTAATGTCAGTTTTCCTCACTCCTCCCAGTTTACTAGAACCTTCCCTGTCGGTCCCTGAATCCACTCCCTGGCTCCCCATCCATCACTCAGTGCCCCATCCCTTTCTCTGGAAAGTTCCCCAAGGGGCGTCGAGTGATTGGTCCAGACCAAGGGGGCCCTCCCCTGAATTCCCGGAATGGTTATCCATGCTGTCAATCATTTCCTTGACTGCCTCCCCCCCACTTGTCCCCCACTGGTGGATGGTTGGACCCTTCCCCATCTCCTCCCCAGGTAAAATATAGTGTTCTCCAAGTCTCAGGGCTCTCCAGAGGGTGTCCTCCTGAGGCAAAGAGCCCCCTGCAGCTTCTCAATAAACTTGGACTAAATACACTTTGGATTGCCTGCTCTTCTTCCTCGCCATCATCAGGGTCTCTGCCCATGCAAGGGGCAATGCCCTTAGCCGCCCCTCCGCACTCCCTGAGTGCAGAGGAGCGTCCGTCGTGCTGGCCGCAGTGCCAGAGCTGGCCGGGAGGGTCTGAGGGCTGCTCGGAGGAGGCTGCGACAAGTGACACTGCAACGGCGCCTTCTGCAGCACAGCTGGGCTCAGGAGGGGGTGAACAGCCCTGAAATTGGGCTAAACAACAGTAAATGAGGCAATCACCGACCGAACAGCAGTGTCAAACACTGAGCCACTTTTTGTGGTCCTTTGTATCAAAGGATTTACTCTCAAAGGTTATTAATTTTGCCTGGATCAGCCTGAAATATTAACCAAGCCAAGTTTGGAATATTGACTTCCTTTCACTCAGAAGGTTTCCTGATGTCTTTTTCCTTCTAGCTAGCAACATGTTTGGCCTACTTTGCATTATCCAGAAGAATTGCTTCTGGAAAATCTGCTCAGCAATAAGGATTTTCTTAAGTCAGATGTGAGGGTAAAGTCATGCTGTTTACTCAGCTACATAGCAAAAAAGTCACTTTGCCTGCAGAAATGACTAAGGCAGAATATTTAACGATCTGAAGACATTCTAGTACTTTGTCCATTACACTTTACAAGCTACTTTCACTAGAAATTACACCAGATTACCACCTGCCAGTTACTACTCTAAAATTATCCTTCACTTTTGTTTCGATTTTCTGGATTTGAAAGATGGCAGGCTTGTTATTTATCCTATTTATACTCAGTCTAATTTAGAGAACAAAAGAACACCACCAGTTTCTGCAACTAGCATCCCAGGGGAGGATATGCTGCCATTGCATGTATCTGGGAATTTAGTGCTGAAGAAATAAACTGGAGCAATTGTTATTTGTATCTTGTAATTCTTACTGTGTTCATTTACCCTCATAGAGTAAGCAACATATGTCAGAACAAAATACCTTCAACAAGCTTTTAGAAAGCTCCTTTGAGCTTTTTCCTTTCTCTGACAAGTAGCAAATGTTTTGATTAGTTTCCCACATTTAGCTCCTGTCTTGTAATTCCTTTTCCCTGACTCAAGCTACTTCAAGTGTTCTTCAGCAAAGCTCTCCTTGTCTGTAGAACATGGTTTCATCATAGATGAAGAATTTCTGCATTTTCAAACCACTTAAAATTGCACAACCTGCTGTGCCAAGAGACTTGGGCCGTAACTTCCTACTTCAGGTTCTTCTGTCCCCTTGAACTTAAAAAGCAGATCACAGCTTCAACTCCCAGACAGATAGTCAGCTAACCACTCTGCTGGCTAAGGATATTTTCAGCACGAAGTTTTATCAAATTACTTTTTGAAACGTAACTGCTGACAAAATTCCTTTTGTGGTATCAGGAATGTGCTACCTTAACACACAGCATCCTAGTCAAAATATAAGAAAAGCTGATGAAACTGAGTAGAGAAAAATAAACCCGGTTCAAAACTGGATGTTGCAGAGGTCTAGTAAAAATTTCAGAATGAATCCACTCTAAACATTTGCATTTTTAAAGTGATTTAACACATTTTGAAAAATAGCTGGTTTATAAATCTCTTACCTTCTTTAGTGCAAAAGAGAGCCACTTTGCTTCTGCTTTGACACGTCTGTCTAAATATTGAAACAAAACATCATGGAAATCTCATTAATTGATTAATTTTGTTCATTTGAAGATCAGCACAGATATTGTATTCATTGCTGTAATCCAGCTGTTAAAAATTCCCTCAAACTGTAAAAAGAAACTCAAGGAGCTTCCTATGCCACATCATCCATGATTTCCAGCATCCACCTGAAGATAATTCAAAATATTAGTTCATCTTTACAATACATTTCGTGAGTAGGTGTTATATATTTTGCAGACTCCCTGGGCATGGATCCAGCTCTGAGGTCAGCTGGGATGCACAGTGTGTCCAGTTCTTATTTACGGCACCTGAAAGCACAGATTGCCAGTCTCCTCTTCCTTACAGACAAAGGACAGGATTTTCTTTGAAATGCCTTTGGTAACAGATGATCCTTCATGATGCTCTAAGAGTTTGGTTATTTTAAAAGAATCTAGGAAGTCTGCATAAGTAGGTATTAGAACACCAAAAACTTACAATTTCTGTTGAAAATCTTCAGATAAGAGAGGGAAGAATTGATGTTTTTGTCAAGGGAGGAGAAATCACTTAAATCAGCAAGCACTGTTGCCCAGCTAGCTGGCTGCCTTTTTATTTCCACAATTTTTCATTCCTAGTGTGTACATGCTTTTCTGAGTCAGGTGCAGAGCTACATTGCACCAATACACAGGTCGTTTCTTTGCCAGGTATTTCTTTGTAGACTTTAATCCCAACAGGTAGGTAGTATCTTTAAAACTGCAACCACCTAAAAAGAGGCTGCATTTCATGTTAGGTCATAGATACCAATGTGTGAAAAACAACAGTGTCAGCCAGCCCACCAGATTACCTTGAATCTGGAATTTAACCAAACCTTTGTCCCTTACATTGCATATACCTCATTCATACACTGTGAAAATCAGTCTATTTCTCTTCCTGAAAACCCAGTTCATAAAATTATTATTCTAGAGATAGTAGATACAGGCAACCAATTTCAGGAAATAAAATTCTGTGCACAATTTCGACAGGCAAAGAAAATATATGGAATATAACTGAGATCAGCCATGCTCAAGTTTTACACTTGTTTGACTTACCATACATCCAGCTCTATAGAGAAAACTTTAAGCTTTTATGTGTGCATTGCCTGCACTGTGCTGTTTCCTCCTATCAAAACTTTATGGTTCAGTGGTGTATTTGTTAGTTCTTGGTCAAGTTCCCATTAGTCCATAAGCCTGGCAACACCTTTAAACATACAACATACTCCACAAATGTTCTCCATGCTGCAGCTGATCCAGATGAGTACACCCAGACTGCAGGGCTCAGGAGCACTTCCCAGTCATCTAGACTGGATACCTGATGCAGCCAAAACAAAAACAGCCTCACCTTTCATGCACTCTTCCCCCTTAGCTTCTCACTTCTTCTTATCCATTTTCTGAATTCAGGGGACCGGAACATCTGTTCCCTACATGTAACTTTCATTTATGCAATAGATTTAATAATCTTCATTACTGATGTTTTCCCTTCTTTAACTTGCACTTTGGGAAAAACTAAATCTTTTGTGACCAGAATTTGTAACTCAGAGGCTCCAGATCCATTACTTCATATGCTTCCTAGAAGACCTCTTTCAAAAATGTCAAAAAGTACCTTGAAATTTCTGCTTTGCACTTTAGTGACTGAACAGAATATGATTGTGGATCTGCCTTTGCATCTGGTCACAACCCAAGGTTGTATTCAAATTCTGGATCACAACCCATTCTTGTATTACTCTGGAGAAAAGCACTTAGATACTGTTAGGCGAGAGGAAAAAAGACAGTGAGAAAGGAAAATCAAAGAGTTAAAAAGACAACTTTCAAGTATCAGGCACCGTTCAATAGTGGCCCTTCTAGATGAAGAACTATAAATAACTTAAAGGAATGGGGAAAATACTAATGTAAAACAAAAAAGCTACAGAATTGAAATGTAAGAATGCAAAATTAGGTCCTTGCCAGGCACAACCCTTTTAGTATTCTGCTAGTAGGGAAAACTTTGAGTATAGAAAATAATGGAGCCAAGCAAAAGAAAACTAGGTTTCTTCCTCAGATTTTTGTCTTCGCATATTTTGTATCTCTTCAGTTACTCAAGACAGTCTTTTCTTGTGAAACAGAAGGATTTTCTATGGAAGAAGGATGTTCTGAAAGCTCCTGGGAATTTCAAACAGAATGGAGAAACCATGAATCTACTTTTTGAAGAATGAACTTGCCAATGGGGATTAGGTGGTTCACCCCGTTTTGCCCCAGATTTCTAGTTCACTGGCTCTTCAAAGTCAGACTTTGACTGTCTTAACCATGAGATCCTGGCTCCTCATTAGTAACTGAACCCTGTTTAGTTGGGTTAATTTAAAGGAATATACCATTATCTGAAGCCAGAGCTAAGGAAACCTACTGTAAGTGAATATAGCCTCTACTGAAGAAGCTGTGGTTGCTCCAAGTTAATGAATCCAGACTACACGGGCTGCAGAGGATGGTAAGATGTTGCTGCAGATTTTGCTATATAGTACTTGCTGAACTTTCTTGCTCAGCAAAGATTTAACAAAGATGTTTGGTCTAGCTGCTTCAAGGGCAACACCTCTGTATCACTCAAATGCTGTTATTCTACCAGAATGGGCCCCTGAGGATTCACATAATGGTCTCAAAAGAGACTGCAGTGGTTGTAGACACTAAAATAATTGTACACTCTATCTTAAAAACTTACATGAGTATGTGCTGGGATTTATACACAGATACCATGGATAAAAAGAGCTTACCAAAGAGTTTGTCATCCTGCATTGATAAGTGACCACCCACAATACTGAAATAGATCTTTTTTTACCTGTTACTTACCCATTCACTAGAAGTGCGTGTAAAGTGGATGCATTTTTATTCCTCCAGTCTGAGTGCAGACTCAGCCATTTTTGGTCCTGCATTTGCTCATTCTCTATTATAATCTCTGTTTTGGATGGTCCTCTGAAACAAATGAAAGACATTGATGGAACTTCTGGTAGGTTTCTATGTTCTATGAAGACAAAGAGGCCCTAACATATCTGTTTACTCCAAAGATGTCCCAATGATATGGAAAAGCCACGAGTGGCACATACACAGTTAGGAGAATTAAATCACCCCAAGAAGTCAGGCCAGCCAACATGTGACTGTCACGTTGTATTTTCCAGCAAGAAGCAGAACTGGAATCAGGAACAGCAAGAACCTTCTGGTGGCATTTACTGTAATGCACAGATTGGTACTGTTTCAACAGTTTCTGGGGCTTCCAAAATGTGAAGAAAAATAGATCTTCATATGTAAAAGAGGTAACAGAAAAAATATCTTCTTACATTCTTGTCATTGGAAATCCATTAAAATTTAACAGTAAAGAGCAGTCTAAGTCTTATTAATAAGACTTGAGAGTATCTCTAAAGTCCAAGCTGCCTGCTTTGTGAAACAGAACAAATCACTGGTGACAATGTCAAACCTGTTCTTCTGCAACAACCTAACAAGTATGTCAGGGGTAGAATGGTTCATCAGGAGATATTTTCGTACATCCACTTCCTGTCTAGTTCTTGCCTGATAGACTCAAGAAATTGCTATTTTATTAAACCTTGGCTGCCAAATGGAAAAAAATAGAGCATTTCTAAATTACTTGTCATGCAGCTTTCCAACACAGAACCATTCATGATTAGCCATCAATCCCACTGAAAGACCAAATTCTAAATCCTAATTCATGGAAAAGAGAATGAGAGAATTTCAGAAAAACTGTGGTGTGTCCTTAAATTGGCCTCTCAACCCAATCTCTCATGATATTATCTGGTAATGCCAGCCAGGATATTAGTTTTTCTTTAGGTCCAAATCTCAATACTTACTATATTCCTTTTTAAAAAAAAAATCTTTACAAAACACCAACATTCTTTACCCACTTGATTGCATACACTAACAGAGATCAAGGAATTCTGTTTTATGGTAAAGTTGTCAGTATAACCATATGGAAATGTTTTCAACACAGCTGGCAGAATAAACCAAAGGTTGAGGTCACAGCCCTGGACCCTGCCTGTTACATCACTTGTTTTTCAGAACCTTCTCTGGGCATATTAAATAAATACTATTCCATGATCTACTAACCAGAATGTGCAGGCATATGTTTGCTGTAAAAGGAGTTTTCTTTCTCAGTGCCTGCCTTTAGCATACACATAAAGATCTCCTCTCTTTCATATTTCCCAGCCTTTTTCCTACCAAACATATGCAAACCTTTTTCTTATGATCACGTTCTGCCTTATGATCTTCTCTGAACAATGATGTTCACCATTTCATAACTGTGTACAGTCATATTTTATGAACTTGTAAATAGTGTCTGATCTATAAAATATGTAACTCAAAAATGTGTAAAAAGGTGCAAATATCATGCCACTTGATGAATCCAGATCTATATTATACTAAATACCAGATGGTTCTGATGAAACCTGCAGTTGTGAATTACAGATTACAGTGGTGCTGCAATCAGAATTAAGGAGATAATGTACTTCTAAATCGAGGTAACAACCTACCAAACACTGACACCTGCATGAAATTTTATAATTATTTTACTTAGCAAAGGTAAGATCATACCTATACCTTTCTTCTTTGGTGGTCACAGCTTGATATGAAACGCTCAGAACCAGGATACCTTAATTTATATCTTAAGAATGGCTTCTATATTTATGTTCCTCCCTTGATGCTGCTTATAAAAGATCTTCTTTTAGACAGGTAAGAGCCACCATTTGTCTCCTTTCATCTATTTAATGAGAAATAGCCAGAATGGAGGGGGAAGAAGAGCCTCATCTAGCCATTTCTAGATGAAGAAAGCTGGAGACAATGGTTAGCATTTGTGTAGAGACCAGAGCATTCTCAGAATTGCTAAAGAATGAGAGAACATGAGCTAAAAATCTTAGGAGTAAAGATTCAGGCTGGTGAGAGTTTCTGTGAGACTGTCAGATGGGCTGGACCAAGAGTAATAGGACCAGGACACATAACCAGGGACTGTAAATCAAATCACTCAGAGAAAAGGAGGGAGGAGGAGCAATGGGTACTCATTTTAGCCAGCCCCATCCTGTGCTCCAGAAACACAGCAGGCAGCAGGTTGTACTCAGTCCTTCTTGGAGCTGTAGCACACATTTTCTTCTGAGTTTCTAAGACCACAAGGTTATTTTGCTAATTACTTCTAGAAGCTACATCTTCAAGTTCAAAAACAGCTCTCCTGCCAGTTTTTTAGTTTAGTGGCCTGCTGAAGTAGCAATATCTTTCAAGATTTCAGGCCAAACAAATAAAGACTATTTTTATGAAATGCTTTCAGAAGCCTCTTTCACCTCTCTGTAGTTTTCTGCTTTCCCCATTGGTTTGAATATACCATAACCACTTTGCTCAGAAACTTTGCATGGATTTTAAATTAGTGCTTTTAATTATTACCTGTACTGGCAAAAAGCAAAATTGAAACAGTATTTGTTGACTGAATCCATACATACTGGAAGACAGTGTGCAGTTTTGAGGTACATCAGTTTAAGATGATATTTAGAAACTGGAAAGGATCATGCAAATGGCTTTCAAATTTTTGAGGGGCCTCTGGCACTGACTCATAAAGAGGGGCTGAGGGTACTGAACTTGCCTTTTCTTGTGAAGAGGAAGCTAAGGAACAAGTCAATAGCAACCTGGAACTACTTGAAGAGGAGTTAAAACATGAGCGAAACAATTTTTTCTCAATAGTGCTGCATGGTAAAACATGGGGAAATGGCCAAGACCTACAGTTTTGGAGACTCACAGCACATGGAAAGGAAGTAATTTTCATTAGGAAGGTGAAGCAGCCCTGGAATAGAGAGCCCTATTCATCAAAGATTTCAAGACTTTGCTAACAGAGCAGTGGTTGAACTGATCCCATTTGACAATAGGTGTGCTTCAAGTGGGAGAAGGACTAGATGTTCTCCAGATGTCTGCTACAAGAGAGAATTTTATGATTCTTTTGCACAGCACAAACACACTGAAATGACCAGAGCCTAGGATGAAGAGCTGAATCTTAATGAAGGCCAACAGTTACTAGAACAGACTTTTCACACAGCAGAGCATATTTTAACGTTACAGAACAGTCACCGAATCACAAAATCACAGAAATAATTAGGCTGGAAAGAGCTTTGAAATCATCACATCCAACCAATATCTGTGTGTAGATATCTGAAGTACCCACATTACTTCAGGAAGTTTATTAATGATATACATAAACTTAAGACATTCATACCATGGTAACAATAATTCACACCTTTTGAGTAATGATTTTTTGACCAGATCCCTCACCAGACTTTCAAAATAATTTATAAATCCTACCTGCACTACATGACTTTATAACATCTCACAGTGATATTAGGATGGAATTATTTGTGCACTCAAGTAGTATTTTAAAACCCACGTGGTTCTAAAAGTCTGAACAGACCATAAAATTTTAATTTTCTCATTTGTCTAATATCTGCAGTAAATCTTTATAACCAGAAGAGCTGCACTAGGCCTTCTAAGCTCAAACTTCTCAAACATAACACTCAGTGAATAATTTTTTGGGTTCCTGTAGTCTCAGCCTATGGGCTTCTCCAAGACTGTGAAAAGTTCCATGGTAAAGTAAGTTTATAATAGATGCATAACAAACAGCAATGTTTTATGACTTTTTTCTCCTCTACATTCGAGGTGATAGAAATACCAAGTTTAGTGGTATAAGACAAGTATGACTTTCACACAGATTTTCATTAGGTCCTCTGCACTGCTTTAAAGAATGAAATGGGATTTGGACCTGTGAAAAAATTCTTCCACGAGACTTTCTTTCACTAAAATGTTAACTATCAGAAATTCAGCCAAAAGAACCCATATGAGGCCATCAGATCCATTCCCCTAACTTGAAATAAGATCAACCATATCTAAATTCTCTCTGGCAGATTTTCCCCCCCGTCTGTACATAAATTTAATGAAGAATCCTCAGCATTTCAAGTCAATATATTCAAGCAATTTTTTTTATAATGTTTATCCTAAATTTTCCTACTTGTCATTTATCCTCATTACTCTGCCTTTTTTCCATGGAGAGCAGTTTATTCCTAACCTTCTACATATTTCAAGGCTCCTATAACTCCTTCCCCCTGACTGACCAGGCAGAGTTTCCAACCTTTCTTCACAGACCATACTTTCTAGGTCTCTGGTCATTTCTGCTGACCAATTCTCATTTAGTCCAAATCTAACACAAACTGAAGACCACAAAGTGATTACACGTAAACATTCTTGGTTAGTTCAGGCCGTTCCACCAGCCTGTCAAAAATTTTTAAATTCTAATCCTGTCCTCCAAAATGCTTTTCAGATCAAAATGCATTTCAGATCCCCAGCTTGATGCTGAATGAGAAATTATCAAGCCTGCTCTCCACTCTCCATCTGAATGACTCACTGATGCCTGAAGTTTTAGTTTTTCTGTTTTTCAGATTCTTAAAATCTGCTGGCTAGGGGTGTAGTTCTGAGCCTCATGTTAAATGCCAGTCAGCTCTCTTCACAGAGCAGGTAGACAAAACAAATCCTTTCCTGCTGAAGACCAAGGACAGCTTTCAGGCCCAACAGCATAAACAATGGTGAACTGAAGGGGGGAACGAGAAGGATGAGACCTCACAACCTGAATCTGTAATTAGTTATTCTTGCTCCTTCACAGAAAGATGTCTGCTAGATCTAATGAACATCACAGGGCACATAAAATTCTAACATATCTAATTCCTTTAATCTAAAAGTTTCCTTTAATCTAAGACAATTAAAGGAATATTTAATAACCTATAAATAGGTTATTATAAAATCCAGCAAAACATTTCAACTTGCAGTAGCACTAATAAAACTCGAGTAAGAATTTCTAAATTTTACTAATTTTTCAATTTCAACTTAAAAGTTAGAATATTTTTTTACTAAATTTAATTTCAAGCTATGTATGTTATGCGTGTTTAAGAGAGGAATTTTTAGAATTAAGAGAGAAAAGAGAACCCGTCTGTGTTCTACATTATAAATGTGCTCTCACTGGGGAAAAGTAATGTTTCATTAGATAAGCTGTACAATGGAAATATTTAATAAAAAGTTTTCAGAGCATTCTAGTCTGCTATCTGCTGATCACTATGCACAACAGTCAAAGTTTACAGTGAAAAATAAGCATTATGACTTGCATACTAAATTATAACAAAAAAGAAAACAAACTAGGAGGCAGGGACTAATTTTAGATTATGTAGTTCATCATTCGGTTTGTAACACATCTGGTGTACTTCTGTACAGCAATGTTTTCCATACCTGCCTAGGCTGGGTACGGGTATAAAGTCTCTAAAGATCTTACCACATCTTGATATCTAAATAGAGTAATTTATTTATACAAAAGCACATATCTGAAGGCAAAGAGTTCTGAGAGCGGCCTTATTCTACAACCAATTACAAACCTAGGCAAACAAAGTCTAAACAAGACAATAACTAAAGCATAGAAATCTTAACACACAACTCTAATGAAACAGCAAACAAAGCACAGAATTCCTAACAAGCAGAACTAGTAAGACTATAAGCAAAGCACATATCTGACATTACAGCCTCTAGGTAAATCAGCCTCCTATCTGACCCCAAGCAGGATTTTCCAGCCGTGGGGTCACAATAACAGAAAGGGAACACAAGATCACAGATCCCAGACAGGGGTCCCGGCCGCAGGGATCACAGTGGCAATGGAGGGGTCCCCAACTTGGCAGAGTTCCCGAAAGCAGGGTCACAGGGACAAGGAAGGGTCTCGGGGTCCCAAACCCTTGCAGTTCCCAGTTGCAGAGACAGGAACCCTCACAGACTCCCGGGGAACAGAGTCCCGGGGCAAACGCCGCAGGGGAAAAGGGAAGGGACGGGATCACAGGGGCCAGGGAGGATCCCTGGGGTCCCGAACCCTCGCAGGAGGAAGGGACGGGACCCCAGGGCCCAGATGCCAGGCTACCTTTAGATGATACCTTTAGAATCCCATTCGGCTTGCTGGCAAGGCTCCTTCCTCAGGCTGCAGGAGGTGGAGGTTGGATCGATAGATCGGATTGATCAATCAATCCCCCGACCAACTGACCCAGAGGCTTTTTATCCCAAATTGCAAAATGCATATTCATATCTTTTATCTACACAGTAACCAATCTAGGTACAATTCTAAAGTTCGTAAAACTACGAAAATCAGCGTCAAAACCTACGCACATAGCATATCTATTAACGTAAAACTCTATCTTACTAGCATAAGGTTCTACCTTGTTGTACATAAAACTCATACTAAAAATTATAAACAGTACCCTACTCTATTTTTGTTATGTCTGTACTCTATCACTAGGCCTGAAGCTGTGTCCTTCTACACTGAACTAGGACTTAGGGCATGTAAAGCTTAAAGCTAAGGGTTAGATTTCTACTTTGTGCATTTAAAGCTTTTATATATTCTAATTTTTCTAAAGGCTTTAATTCTATCTCTGTACTTTTCACTTCTCTGTGGAGGATCCATGGAAACATGGACTCCGACACATACCTTATTCTCCCTATTCCATTAAGAAAAATTCATTCAAATGTACTAAATTGCAAGTTTAGAATAAAGCATAATCCATAAACTGGATTACCTCTTGCTTCCAAGTGACAGTGACACGCTTCAGTTTAGTTTCTATAATTCCATTCTTGTAGGCCTCATGTGACAGCAGGTTTGAGAAAGGAAGCCTTGAGTTAGGCCAGAAGGCAATGGATTACACGCATATGGGCACTAATTTAAAACAAATTAGGCCTATTTCAGAGCTGGAACAGCATCTGTTTCCTGTCTGTACACATTGGTTAAAATGTTTCTTGGTCTTGAGCAGAATTCTCTAAAGCCACAACTGTGCCATAGAATATGGAGTAAAAGATCAAAACCTTGATTTTAACAGTACTAAAATCAGAGATATCTGAAATTTTAGAGTGAAAACACTTTAAAACATAGAAAATGGAAATTAAAAGTATTCACTGCATTGATAGAAAAAATAAACACATATGATTAAGTTATTCTTAAAATTTTTTGGTAGAAAGTTGGTAATCACTGTGATATTTTCAGGTTTCAAAATCCCTCAGTCCCATCTCCTAGGTGATAAACTAGTCAAACCTATGAAGAATGAGTTAACTCATAATTATACTGAAAAAATAAAAATCACTTGCTCGCTTTATGCTTGCTTTGCATGCTGGTTTTGGCTGGGATGGAGTTAATTTTCTTTGCAGCTGGTATGAGGTTGTGTTTCAGATTTGTGCTGAAAACAGTGTTGATAATGGAGGGCTGACTTTGTTTTTGCTGAGCAGGGCTTACCCAGAGTCAAAGCCCTTTCTGCTTCTCACCCCTCTGAAGCAGCGATGGGGCTGGGGGTGCTCAAGGGCTCAGGAGGGGCCACAGCCAGGACAGCTGACCCCAGGCCTCCAAAGGGAAATTCCACATCACACGGGTTCCTGTTCAGTAGGCAAAGGGGAGGAAGAAGAAGGAAGCAGGGAGAGATGTTTGGAGTGATGGCATTGGTCTTCCCAAATCATCACAGGTGAAGGACCTCGTTTTCCTGGAGATGGCTTGGCAGCTGCCTGCCTGTGGGAAGGGGTGAATGAATTCCTTGTTCTGCTGTGCCTGGGTGCATGGCTTTTGTTTTATCTATTAAACTCTTTATCTCAACCCATGAGCCTTTCTACTTCTGCTCTTCTGTCTTCCCCCTCCCAGCAGGAGGAGTGAGCAAGTGGCTGTGCAGGGCTGAGCTGCTGGTTGGCATTAAACCACAACACTCTGTTCTCTGAGTCTGTAAATCATAGGTTTCATAAAGTATCATTTTGTAGCTAAACTTCAAAGAAGATCAGTTGGGAGCACCTAAAGTTAAAGTTTCAAATAAAATCTAGATTTTTTTTAGCTGGAAGTATTAATTCAACTTCAAATTAAATGTAAAGTCCTTAATTTAAAGTCAATTAGCTTTTCATTTTAAAAACATGAAGTATATATTTCAGAGAAAAAATGTTGTTTTGAAACAAAATTTTAGTCAATTTCAAAAAAAAACCTTGAAACAAGTAACTTGATTTTTCAAACTTTTTTCTCCTGTAATGAAACTATTCACTGAATTTGAACAAAATTCACTTGTTTCTTTGTTCAACATCATCCTTTACAGAATTATTGATCACTAAGAAATCTTCCCATAGTGTAATTAATGCTTGTTTTTTCAAGACATGTAACATATTTATTCTTTTATATCTAATTTCTTCTTTTCACATCTCTAACAGAACTTGAGAGCCATAGTCTCATAGGCATTTTTAAATTTTGGGGCTTACTTTTTGTATCTAAAGCTCAGGCTGACATCATTCCATGAGCCAGTTTTACCTTTGAAAGGACACCTGTCTGTTTAATGATACAGGGTTCATATGCAGAGGACATCTTTCATTAGGATGCTTGGTAAGAGTTGAGGAGAGGGGGTGGAGGTCAAATAAGACTTTCCTGAATTACATAGCAGAAAGAGCAAAAAGGAAGGTTTATTTGCCTGAAATCTTGTCTGATAAAAGATGCTGTGCTTCTTGCAGTCCTTCCACCTTTTAAGGTCTTAAATCATGTCATTAAATTATAGAATAGGTTGTTCAGAGTCCCATTCAACCTGATCGTGAATATTTCCAGGAATGGGGTGTCTACCATTTCTCTGGGTAACCTGTTCCAGTGTTCTGTCATCCTCATTGTGAAAAAATTTATTCCTTATGTCTAGTTTAAATCTACACTATTTTAGTTTTAATATATAAGTCAAAAAAAGCAACCCCAAAACACTACAACTTGGAGATTTCAGAATACATTTCCAATGCAGAGAGATTTAATGTCTGTTTAGTGTTAAATGGAGTAAATTTGCATCTGGAAGCTCCTGGATAAAAAAAGAAAGAGAAAAGGGGGCAGTAGGTTTATAATGTACAAGTTACAGCATAAAATACTTTGAAAAATTATTTGTAACCAATCATTATAATAAGAACATTTCCTTCCTTGGTAATATTCATGTATCTTTCTTTTAGTCAATCACAGAATGGTTGGGCTTGGAAGGGACCTCTGGAGGTCAAGGGTGGCCACCTATAGCCAGTTACCCAGAAGCACATTCAGACAGCTCCAAGGCTGTTTGAGATAATAAAATTATGAATAAGAATTATCATTTGACTTTCAAAAAGAAGGAAAATATCCAATCATGGAACTAAAAAGTGTTATGTGAGGGGACTGACCACACACTTAATGAATATTTTAAGATATTGTCATAATTTGTCAGGAATTATCAGGTTGGAATTTCTTAAAAAAAAAGCCTTATTCAAATAATTCTATTTTAAACTACATATGTACATGAAAGATGAGCCATAATCTATCAGATATTAATTCAGCCCAATTCTAATAAACTGAATAAAGTTTACCTATTTTAACATTGGTTTATTATTGCTCCAGTGTACTACAACAGCTTTCTACATGTACCACAGCTCTATTTTCAGTAAATTTCAGCAATGAGTTATTAGTTACCATCCTTAAAAAATTAAATGAAATGTGAAAATTTTGCTACCTTTCTGCATCACCTACAGGATTAAAAGAGCACTGTGGCCACGGAAAACATGAATAGATTCAAGGTAGGTTAAGTGTATGTTACATTCTATTGAAGGGGTCTAGAAATCTAGATTGAATTAATGACTTCAAATACTTCCTCTTTGGCATGGAATTTGTTTCACTAAATGTCATGTTTATTCTTGGAGAAAAGGAAGCTTCATTCAGAAGTTCAAATTTATTATGTGAGCATGACAGAAAGATTCTGGCTTTTGTTTCTGTTATGTTCTTTAGGCAAATAAAACATTAAGCTAGCTTCCATTATTCCTCTTGCAGAAATAGTTATAGAGTGATAAAAACCAGATAAGATTGTGTCAAAACAAGAGACTGTTCATCCAGCAGCTTGACTGCTGCTTGTCAAATATTCAAGGTGTTTATACCAAAGACATTGAGTGAAAAAGTACCAGGAAAGACAAAAGGCCAGGCAGCCACAACAGCCTTGCCCATCCCTTTCATAAATACACCCACAGCAGATGCTACAGCAGAGGAAAGAAGGAAAAGGAGCCACTGATTTCGGTGGACCACCACTGACACAGCCTCCAAGAAATGGAGCAGCAGTCCCAGGAAGAAATAACAGTAGATTTTTAAAAACAAGTAATTTGGTAGAGAGCTGCAATTTTACCCTGATACTAGACCAGAACAAGCAAGTGAAGTAAAATTCCACTGTAGTCCATTGGGTAAGAGCTCTTGAAGTTTATTATATTTGCTGTATCATCCCTTAGCTGTTAGTGCAGCTAAGAAAGACAAATTATTCCACTATGTTTTCATAGAATGACAGAACAACTCCACTACAGCCTTTATCACATTTCAGAGCTGAGCAGACCATGCTTTTATGATCAGTATTTCATCAACAAAGAATGTGGACTTCAAAGTATATGACAGTGGGTTTCTTTAACTGAATGAACATCATGACAAAATGTCATTCTTCCAACATAATGTTCTAAACCTACACAGTGCACCCATCCTCAGCAGCATAGCCTCTAGCACACACCAGGACAGACGTGAGACTGACTGCTGTTCTGTCCTATACCTGTGTTAACAGAAAAACTAATAGCCAGAGACTGCATTTGAATTCACTGTAGTGAAACTTGAGACTCAGTCAGAAGTCTGTGAATAAACTTTTATGTCCTGACATAAAGAGGCAGTCAGATTAGGTGACACAATAGTCCCATCTGGTTGTAAACTGTGAAACCTAAGACTTGAGCATTCCTGTTAAACTCTTAGCATTACAAACAAGCAAATTTAACATTTTTTGTACCAGAGGGAAACATAAGAACTGCTAAGAATACATGTTGCATAACTTGAGCACCAGCCATCATCAGTCCAAAGCCTTTCAGACAATGCTTGGAACTTGTGCCTTTATGTGATGTTGCATCATGCACCACACAACACATTCCATCAGTCGTGCTATGAAAAACCTGAAAACCATATCCTCTGTGGAATTAGAATTGGCAAACAGCCAGGAAAATGGCTTGCATTTTGTGAAAGGGGCAGAAGAGCATTAACTTTAATGTTGCTTCAGACTCAAGGTTTATACAATCCAGAGAGACTGCTATTCTGTAAAATGTGTTACCATCATCAGTTAAATTAACCTAACTTCAACCACTATAATTTCTTTATCTTCCTTTGTTTTTTTCAGATTAATTTAGCCTAAAGTATTAAAATATCTGTTATTTTTAAATAACTAAAGTTATCCAAAAGCTATTAGAAAGGCATTACTTTTTTATTTTAAACATTACCACATTATATAGCAATTGGGAGTTTTTATTTGGCAAAGCACCAGACAGTTGTGAAAAGTAGTTTGCAGAGCTTTACAGAAAATAAAAATTTGAAATGCTACTATTCATGGTAATTCCTGTTCTGAGACATTAACAAGTCTTCAATTTGATATCTCACATGCATTATTTTTTCTCTAAGAATAAACAGGAGAACTATTCAAACAAAATCAAGTGCTGCTGTAAGTAATTATTAAAGAAATCTGCACAGCCACAAAACTGGGTGGTTCTGCAGTGTGCTCTAATGTGACAGAATTTGTATATTCACAGCTTTAATTTTCTGAAGGAGTAAAATGAAGTTGTTCCCATTGGGAATACTTGCAGAAAAGGACTGCATGAAACATTTTTTTTTTATTTATTTATTTATTTATTTTAATGTAAAAAGAAGTTTTATCATTACTTGAGTTCTGTGCAATACACAGTCTAATTAACCTGCACCCTCAATGGTGAGTAGAAAGAGCTTAGAAACATCAATGTTATCAACCTCACATTCAGCCATTCTTTATATAAAAGTCAATTAAATAATGTATACAGGACATAAATGCCAAAAGATGAAGTTCATGGCTTCAGATCAGATTTCATTGTGCCATGAAACTCTAATTATTCAGTCTTCCATTTCACCATATTGAAAACATTACCCTCTGTGACATTTTCATTGAATCCCTATGCAGTGGTAACCAAAAGAATTAAATAACTATACTGCTCATATTACTCCTTTTGGAAATCACTTCTGGTAACACATTATAATCTTTGTTTTTCTTATGGCTTTTCAAAGCTAATTTACTGTATTTCTGGCAGTGCCACTCCACAAAAACTTGGAGAATAGCTAAGAAAATCAGGCTTCAGGTGATTGACAAAATCAGGCATTAAGAAAGGAAAGACAAACACTAGTCTGGTTTTCTGAAGAACTGCAAGAAAGAATTAGAAGTTAGTATTGGAGTCAAACTGAAGTTGTAGGCTTCAGATTTTAATTTCTCACTGCCCTTGACACGATTACCTGTCACTAGTAAAAAGATGTTGTAGAAAAATTGATTTGTAGAATATGTCATCCTGTTAGAGAATGGACTTATGAGATTTACGAATCATTTTTGTCTCTCATATTTCTTAAAAGTGTAAGATTGATAACACCTGTTAGCAAACATCAGTGAAGAAGTAGGAAGGTGTAGGTTTCTACTCAGGCTGATTTCAGCCTAGGCACACCTCTGTAAAAAGGAGGGAATCAGAGGTGTTGTGATAGTTTATTACCTTTTCATTTTCCCAGCAGCAAGCATCATAGGAAAGAGAAGCAAATTTTGTTAGGACCAATGGCAAGGTGAACATGAGCCAGCAGTGCCCTGGCAGCCAGAAGGGACAATTCTGTCCTGGGTGCATCAGGCACAGCATGGCCAGCCAGGCAAGGGAGGGGATTGTCCCACTCTGCTCTGAGCTGAGGCAGCCTCACCTTGAGTGCTGGGGGCAGGTTTGGGTGCCACAATGTAAGAAAGACATTAAGCTGTTAGACAGCATCAAAAAGATGGCCATGAGGATGGTGAAGGGACTGGAAGGGACATTATATGAGGAGTGTCTGAGGTCAGTTGGTTACCTCAGGAGGATAAGCAGAGGGGCAGACACTGATCTCTTCAATCTTGTGACTAGTGACAGGATCCAAAGGAATGGTATGAAGCGTCAGGGGAAATTTAGGTTAGGTAACAGGGAAAGGTTTTTCACCCAGACATGGTTGGGCACTGGTACAGGCTCCCCCGGGGAAGTGGTCACAGCATCAAGCCTGACAGAGTTCAAGAAGAATTTGGACAATGTTCTCAGGCACAGGGTGTGATTGTTGAGGTGTCCAGTGTAGGGCCAGGAGCTGGACTCAGTGATACTGATGGGTCCCTTCCAGCTCACTGTATTCCATGATTCTATAAAGCTTTATTAGGATGCTATATAAAGCTAAATCATAAAGATAATGCAAATATTATTTAGATACACTAAACCAGATGGAGAAGTATAAAATTGTTGTGTGTTAGAATGGCAGGCATTCCATTTACAGGTGGTCTTCATCTCAGGGCATCTGTTAGAACAGATGTCAAGTATCCCTGCAGTGCAAGACTGCAGAGTTAAGTGCTGCCTCCCCAACCCAGGGTCTTTATCCTCTTGTGTACTTTGAGAAAGGTACAAAGAACATGCATGTCAGAATGTGTAGTGGAGAAAGGCAAACAGATAAAACACTTCTTGATTCAGTTTGGGGATCAGACACTGGCAAAAGACAGCCTTATGTACCATCAGATATTACTCTTCTAGTAAGAGACAGCTGTGAATATCAGAGCAGCTGAATATATATATATAAATAAATATTTATATATAATAGGAAAATACATATGTATTTAAAATATATAAATATATATAATAAAAATTTGTTTTTTATCCAACAGTTATATTTTGCATCAATTATGCCACAATTTAGTGCATGCAATAAGACACTTAGAGGCTATTTCTTTTTCTGAGTTCCATACAGAAACCCTCTCTAACTATCTGTTGTTCAGAGATGCCCAAGTTAAATATATCCACTTGTCTAATTTACAGGACTTACTGCAGAATGCAAATAAATGAAGATGATTTTTCCTGTATTTCCTAAGTCTGCTTTAATTCTTTAGGAAGAAACAGAGTATTACATTGCCAAACAATTCTGAGCCTCAGCAATAACTGTAAGTTCAAGTACTGAGACCTGGCAAAACACCATTATCTTTTCAAAGCACTCTTTTAATAACACTCATGAAATGTTTATAAAGTGGTGAAAGTGCTAGATTTTAGTGAAATTCTGTTCCTGCCATAGTTCACAAAATTTCTTTACCTCTTTTCTCTGTGAACCATTTCCACACTAGGTCTAACATATCTGTGATCAATGATAGTTCACATCTAACTCCACCACTCCAGTTATCCTAAGAAATTCATCAAAGCTACAAACTACTGACCTTACCCTAAACCCATCTGGTTGCAGGCCAGCTGGCTTAAGTTTTCTTGCCACTCATCAGCACAGACATGGTTATCAGCAGCTGACCTGTGAATAGTCAGGAGCATCAAGGAATTCGTGGTTTTAGACAGTGTAACTGGAAAGAAAAAAGGAAGAAAACTTCAGTATTATTTGAAACAGTTTTAGAGATGGAAAACTGAAAACATGCAACTACGTTTGAGATTCTTCCAAGTGGCTGGCGCTTTTCCTAGCTTTACATGCTGAATAGCTATGCAGTGTAAAACCAAGGCAAGGATGTTATCAGAACCTTGCTAAGAGTGAACAGCACAAGACACTGAACAGCAAAGGCTTCAAGAGGGTAAGAATAAACCTGAATACTTCTAATGCATCAGCACAGATTCAGATGGGTTGCTGATAGCCTTAATTTTCATAGCCTTTATCTAGTTAGATGTTATAAATGCCAGGACAATTTATTACCAAATTCAATAATTTGGTTTATTAAAAATTTAAATCACAAAATTTGGAATCAAATTACAGAATTTTAAGCAATAAAAATACCCCCCACAAACAGCGACACTTACTTGACAGAGTTTCTCCCGGGAAAAAGAGAGCCAAGGGTGACCTATAGACATAGACCCTGGCCGTCTGTGTCTCTAGCTGGGTACACAAATTTGCCATGCTCGAGGCTTGGTTTTTATACTCTTTATTCTGCCTCTGGCAATATTTCCCCATATTTCTCTTTGTTTTTTGGTTAGCTATTCAAACCCAAATCCATCTCCAGTCGGATTGAAAAGAGCTCCCCTCCCAAGTCCATGTGTTAATGTTCAGTTTCTATGGATCCTTATAGTTGATGAATGTTTGAGATATGGGTGATATTGCTTGATGGTCTGTGAAGGTGGCTCCTGAGGTGTGAGTTGCTGATACCGGCTCATCTCAACAGGTCCCCTCCCAATACTTGAGAAAGCTGCAAAGTCTTTTGTTCCCTTCTGAATGGAGAAACCTCCTAAAACATAGACTTTTACCTGATATAAATTTATACAGCTTTATAATTTTCCAATTTACCATAAGAACATGAATTAATCATCTCACGTTTTTCACATTAGACAATCTAAATGAAAGACCGTCACCATTTCTTCTCTCTTAATCTGTATATAAAAGCTCTGGAACTGCTTTTGTCACATGCAAGAAACCATTCTCTAATGGTCCTTCCAAATCTCAATGTCTTCTTAATCTCTCCTCTATCCACAATACTTTCCAGATTACATCATCTACACATTTTCTTGCTATATCACTTTTGTTGTATCTTTGCACTGTGACACTGCTCACTGAGCTTTTGCTTTCTCTTTTTCCCACTTCCTTGCATGCTTTCCCAACCTCACCCCAGTCTTTTCTTTGTTAACAGAGGGAGCACCTCTCCACCACTGCATTCTGAATTAAATCACCAGTGATTGCTACCATCACCCAAACACCCCTTTGAGGCACCACACAGCAGAAACTTACCACAGTCCCATTCGTCTGAGCTGTCACCACAGTCTGCCTGCCCATCACACCAGAGTTCCTGTGGCACACATTCATGGTTGGCACATTCGAGTTCACTCTCTTCACAAAATGCTGCAAAGACAAAAACATGCTTCCTCCTGAGAAAGACATGATCAAAGTGAAATTCACATTGAGACGAAAAACAGAGAACAAGGGCGAAGGTAGATACATATCAGATTTACAGAAAAAGTAAGTGAGACATCTGCAACAAAATTCAGCATGGATACCACTGATGCTGAAGGTGGTTGCTGCCACGCAGTGACAGGGGGTATTGCAATTCAGAGGGAAGGAAGAGTGTCTACAAATGCAAGATCTGTGATTACCTAGTATCATTTGTTATATGAAACCTGTCTAAGCCCCTCAGAAGCGGTAAGAGAAAATACTGTTCCATGCTTTTAAGCCAGCTGATCCAAATTTCTTTAATTCTTCATGGTTTTTGAAAAAAATATTTTACCACAATGAATATCTATTTCCTTTCATCCACAGCAATTATATATTCATTTTTGAATTTGCCTTTGCTTTTGAAAATTACGTATTTATTTTTATCTCCACTTTAGGGGTAGAGAACTGTTATACTGATGGACATGTTCCAGTTCACAGCTGATATCCTCATGTACAGATTTCCAGAATCTGTTCAGCATGGGAACCACAAGAGCTTCCATTTGCAAATGACTTTCAGTTTTCCCCCAACAACCTCCCTTCCAAAAGGCAGGTTTGTAGAAGTACAGTACCTTCCTCACTAACACACTTCCCATTTCTATAAACCCCATCACTAGGGAATTCTGAGACCTGGGGGCGGGCAGAGAGGGAGTGAATGCATGGGAGGGACCTGCACTAAGTTGTGCCCATGTTTGGCTGATGTACAGCATTTTTACTGCCATACAACCCAAGCATTTATTTGCAACACTAGTACAAAAAGTGCACCCCACAGTGAAAACCACACAGATAGAGCAGGCAGTGCTCTCTACTCCTAATCTTTCTGGCTCTGAAATAAAGCATGCAAAAACAGAAAAAGCACTTTAACTCCACCATCCAGAGAGAGCAAAATTCAAAAACTGGAAATCCTCAGCTGGGAAAACTTGGCTGTCATTTTAGAATATTCAAGCCCCAACTCAAAAGCAGAGAGGAAATATACTCTGGTTCTTATAAACTAGCTGAACCTTAGCCCTTTGGTAATCTTTTCTCTGTCATGGTCTTAATGTGTGATCACAAGTAAATCCCTTTAATACCACCTCCACTGTTTAGATTACAGCATGGAGCTTGGAAGTTAAATGGTATACAATGAAAAGCAGATTAAGAACTGTTTTGTGAGCTTCAGTTTCCCAAAACGCAATGAAGTTTGATCTAGCAATACATGCAGGCTGCTGTTCATTTTGGCAAACATATTCATAGGTTTCACTTAGCACATAAAATGTGCCTACCACTCTGCTCCTACCAACAGAACTCCAGAGATTCAGAAGCAACTTCTTTTAAATCACAAAATTATACCCAAACATCCCAGCAAAAATGATAAAATACCAGGTTTACTCAAAGAATGAAAAATTTCATTTTTCAACCAACTTTACCAACCAATGATCCCTCCTTTCTTGTGCAGACTCTCTCCCAGTATGTCTTTTCTACCTCCTTGTCTTGAGAACATGCCCACACACCAGGTTTTCTTAAGAGAAGATAACTCAGAAAGTGAGTTAATGAAAGTGTAGCTGACATCTCAGGGCACTCACTCCCAGCTTGGTGTGCAGGGTGAGAGCCTGCAAAGCAGCTGCTGTTTGCAGATGTTCCACCACTTCCCATCCCATTCTCAGATGGAAACAGTGGAAAAAGAACTGAGGACAGCCCCTGCAGGGGACCAGGGTGCCTGCTGCACACTGCCAGCACTCCAAACAGACCCACACTGTGCACAGGGACAGTGTGCCCACCACCAGTGTACTGTAGTAAGTTTTCCATCATGATTATTACCAAAGTTTGGACTGTAGAAGAAATCTGAGGGCCAAGTAGGGAGGCAGAATGAATCTAAGAAATGTCAATCAGGAAAGAAACTAAATAAGGAAGAGAGACATTTGACATTTACCAAAAAAACAGATCAGAAGTAAAATCAAGTAGAAATCAAAGAAAAAAAAATGAGGAGTGAGTAGCTATGAGCTGTGACTGTATGGAAGGAAGTTGAGGAAACTTGGGAAAAGAAGTCCAAAATCTACAAGGAATAAAACTACAAAGGCACAAGAACAAGGAGGGAGAAAGAGAAGGGAAAAAAAAAAAAGAAAATGAGGACAAGAGTGACCAAACAGACAGCAAAGATCCAAGGATGTGAACAACAAAGGACACAAGATGAGGTAAGAGAGGAATTTGGGCTACAGACAAACTGAAAAGGGAACTGAGGGAATGACTAAGTCTTTCTGCCTATAGAAAGCATAAAGCATTTTTACTTTGATTTTATTTTGCACCTCAATTTCCCAAAAATGTGATCAGCCTTTTAAGGGAGGAACAAACTTCATGAGTTCTTACAGCAATTCTTTTCATCCATCATGTCAGGGCAGTCTGGGAAACCATCACAGATCATAGTGTGTTTGATGCACAGCTTCTTCAAAGGGCACTCCCAAAGACCTCTTTCTCTGCAACCTGAAGGCACAGAAGCACAGTTCTGAAACACTTGCATGCAATATTGAATCAATTGTTTTCTTCCTTAAAAGTCCTGAAACACACCAAATATTTGCACTTGCAATATAAATTTTAGAAGGTACCAAGTATAGTTACTAATGAAGAAATGGAAATGATTGGCACAGTGCACATTTGATAAATGGATCTAAATATTATAACACTTCATAATACTTCAGTGCTTTTAAAATAATGTGATTATATATTTTTATATAATTAATAATTATGATTATATATTATACCTATCTTTAATAGTTTAAGCATTAGCTCAATTAGCTCAAAACCCATACACCACTATTCTTGAAATACACTTTCTAGTCATATAAGAACTTTTCTAATCCTGAAGTCTGTAGAAATTCCTTGGTCTTTCAAAAGCAAATCCTATAAAAAGCATGAAATCTCCATGAAACACTGTAGAAATACATACTTTTTTCTGGTAGTGCTGATGCAGAATCTAACACAATCACAATGAAAGGTAATGAAAGAGAAGTAATACAAAACTATGTCAAAGTGCTTTGACAGCAAAACTCCTGTTGGTCAGCTAGAGGAACTTAAGAATAGCCCAAGCTACATTTTAGAAAACAGTCTTCTCTTGTTTTATTCCACTTTTTATTTGCATCAACTAATAAAGCATTTTATTGTGATACCAGTTTAAATACTTTGACATACTAATGTCCTGCATGTCTGTCTCTCTGGTTTTATAGGAAGACATAAAATGATGTGTTGTCCTGACTAAACCAGATTATTTGATTGCCTTGTTTGGTCTGTTCTATAGATGATACTTTTCTTTTTAACCTAGGGGCAAATCCAAATTGATAGTCCTGATGTTCATACATGCAAATAGTTCAGGTATAAATTTTTAAAAAGTATTTAAAACAGCATCTTTCTTTGTCTGGACCTGGAATTGTGAAAGCGTATCAGCAGTAAATTACTAAGCAAATGTATTATTTCCAAGAAGTTTTAATTCAGAATATACTTTACAAATACAAACCAGAGAATGCCTACTGAATTACTGGAAAAATCTATTCAGGTTTTAACTGTACCTAGATGTGTGAAGTGCTTGATTCCATTTAGATTTGAAAAAACATGCAAATAAATGTTAAAGCCTAGAGAAATAAATAGCCTTAACCTTTGAAACTAATTCCTCATGATCAAATAACTTTCTTGGGTATCATCACTTTCCAGGTCTTCTTGACAATATTTGTGGTAACTATTAGTGAAAAACTAACTGAAATCAAGCAAAATCTCTACTCTTATATAGAACAAGGAATGCAATGTTAGGATCTTGATATGAATATGAAATTTAAAAAAGCTTAAGGCTCCCATAATTTATGAACCTTGCCATTTTTTAGCAGTGTTTACATTTCATTAAATACACATTTGCATTTCCTCTTCATCGCACATTACAGTGTTACACTGTGAAGTGTGCCAGGGTTCTCCAAAACTAATCACAAAGACAAATACGGAGACAATTCCCTTTGAAAAATTCACTACTTACTGAATTCAGTGTTCAAATACACTGTTTCGTTGGTAGAGATCATCTACCATTTGCAGTATTTATATTTCATCTGTAATTATTTTTGTGACATGCATTTTTAATTCAATGAAAGGGAAGTGGAAACAGAGGTAGGAAAACTATCCCCATCTCAAAAATACATTTTGAAAAGAGATATGGTTTCATATGTGATTTTAGCTTCATTGTTCTTCATAGTATAAATGAAGTTACCAATTGTTATCCATATATACATTTCCCACTCAATTATCATTCAATTATTAATGTCAAGAGCACCACATTTTTCTCTCAGCTAGTCTTTTTCAGCCTCCCTCTCCCTGCACTGTAAAGCTGTTCCACGTCTATAATTTAAAGCACTTCAAATACAACGGTTTCAAATTAAACATTCAGTGATTTTTAATGTCAGAAAACCAGTTTAAAAGGATAAAGCTAATAAAATGTGAGCTATCCATTTACACATGGAAATATCATCAAGTTTGGATTTTTGTCCTGCACACATGGAATACGAATAAGTCAGAGACAGTTACTTCTGGAGCTCTGCAAGGACTTTTTGTTCTTCAGTAACAGTATGAGCCCTGGTCAATGTAATGTTCCTCTGACAGTGGTAATTTCCTAGCTGATACAGTCTTCTATATTTATAGAAACTGATAAGAATTCTGCTGATTGCTTGTGACATTCTGTCTAGACTTTAGAGAGAGATCCACTCGAGAAATGAATGTTACTTATTAGAACAATATTTCACATGTTAATGTC
Organism: Prinia subflava; assembly: GCF_021018805.1. Taxonomy (NCBI): domain Eukaryota; kingdom Metazoa; phylum Chordata; class Aves; order Passeriformes; family Cisticolidae; genus Prinia; species Prinia subflava. Next base: position 25,772,257 of record NC_086253.1, read on the forward strand.
TAGGACAATAAAATTATCCTAAAAGATACATAACATAACTCTAAGGAGTTCAAAATTGGTGGCAACAAAAAATATTTGGCAGGGAGGACAATTGAGACAATTGATTCAAGGTAAAGAGATGTCAAACTCTGAAAGAGTCACTGTGATCATCATCTCTGACTTTCCTTGGTAATCCAAACAAGAGAATGACCTAATGTTAAATCATATTTCAGAGAACATATCCTTTGTTTTCTTTCCTTTCTTTTTTTTTACAGGGGTAGTGGAAGGGAAAGAAGAAAGGGAAAGGGAGGGCGGAAGGGCGGAGGAAGAAAGGAAGGGCGGAAGGAAGGAAGGGCGGAAGGAAGGAAGGGCGGAAGGAAGGAAGGAAGGAAGGGCGGAAGGGCGGAAGGGCGGGCGGAAGGGCGGGCGGAAGGGTGGGCGGAAGGAAGGGCGGAAGGGCGGAAGGGCGGAAGGGCGGAAGGGTGGGCGGAAGGGCGGGCGGAAGGAAGGGCGGAAGGGCGGAAGGGCGGAAGGGCGGAAGGGCGGAAGGGCGGAAGGGCGGAAGGGCGGAAGGAAGGAAGGAAGGAAGGAAGGAAGGAAGGAAGGAAGGAAGGAAGGAAGGAAGGAAGGAAGGAAGGAAGGAAGGAAGGAAGGAAGGAAGGAAGGAAGGAAGGAAGGAAGGAAGGGCGGAAGGAAGGAAGGAAGGAAGGAAGGGCGGAAGGAAGGAAGGAAGGAAGGAAGGAAGGAAGGAAGGAAGGAAGGAAGGAAGGAAGGAAGGAAGGAAGGAAGGAAGGAAGGAAGGAAGGAAGGAAGGAAGGAAGGAAGGAAGGAAGGAAGGAAGGAAGGAAGGAAGGAAGGAAGGAAGGAAGGAAGGAAGGAAGGGCGGAAGGGCGGAAGGGCGGAAGGGCGGAAGGAAGGAAGGAAGGAAGGAAGGAAGGAAGGAAGGAAGGAAGGAAGGAAGGAAGGAAGGAAGGGCGGAAGGAAGGAAGGAAGGAAGGAAGGGCGGAAGGAAGGAAGGAAGGAAGGAAGGAAGGGCGGAAGGAAGGAAGGAAGGAAGGAAGGAAGGAAGGAAGGAAGGAAGGAAGGAAGGAAGGAAGGAAGGAAGGAAGGAAGGAAGGAAGGAAGGAAGGAAGGAAGGAAGGAAGGAAGGGCGGAAGGGCGGAAGGGAGGAAGGAAGGAAGGAAGGAAGGAAGGAAGGAAGGAAGGAAGGAAGGAAGGAAGGAAGAAAGAAAGAAAGAAAGAAAGAAAGAAAGAAAGAAAGAAAGAAAGAAAGAAAGAAAGAAAGAAAGAAAGAAAGAAAGAAAGAAAGAAAGAAAGAAAGAAAGAAAGAAAGAAAGAAAGAAAGAAAGAAAGAAAGAAAGAAAGAAAGAAAGAAAGAAAGAAAGAAAGAAAGAAAAGAAAAGAAAAGAAAAGAAAAGAAAAGAAAAGAAAAGAAAAGAAAAGAAAAGAAAAGAAAAGAAAAGAAAAGAAAAGAAAAGAAAAGAAAAGAAAAGAAAAGAAAAGAAAAGAAAAGAAAAGAAAAGAAAAGAAAAGAAAAGAAAAGAAAAGAAAAGAAAAGAAAAGAAAAGAAAAGAAAAGAAAAGAAAAGAAAAGAAGGAGAATACAAGCCTGATCTCGAAACTCCCAGAGACTGAGAATACATGACACACTGGGGCTAAATAAACCCTTGGCTACTGCAAACATTGAAATAATCTGCTTTTTAAAAAGAAGCATTTTATACAGCTGCCAAGATTGAATTTTAGCCCAACTTTAGCTTTCTGGTGTTGTCTTGGAGGAGTAGAAATTCTCTTATTGCCACAGTTTTGTCGTTCACATAAATTCGGCTTCCCTCTTAACTCATTCTCAGTTAAATTATACACAGAGTTAACCCCATTCTGCTGGAATGTTTTCCAATCCTTTGCTCATAAGCACACCTCTTCTCTAAATCCTTAGTGATGTAGAATTATTCTCTTTGCCCCTAGGTATGCCAGGCATGTGTGCAGACCTCCCTGAAGGCTACGGTTTAGTCAATTAAGAAATATTTAGAGCTCCCTTCACCTTCTGAAACTGTCCTGCCAGCATGTACAAGGACATGATCAAGAGATTTCTTGATTATTTCAGGCTCAGTACATCCCATTAAATTAATAGCCAATAGCATCTATACTAGAAGTAAACTCAGAAACATATTGGAGAATAAACTTAGAGGGTGTATGCTTGTACTTGTAACTTGAGGTTGACCAATCTAAAAAACACATGCAGAATCCACTTCAGCAACACAATATATTGTAATGGCATCTTTTGTCTATACATCCTAATGAGCACATTATCATGTACAAATTTAAAACTACATTTACAGATTCAATATTTAATCTGCCAGGGAGTTATATTTTAGTTCAGTAAAGCCTTCAGCAATATGAAAAGAACTAAATCTGCAGAAAATTTTTAGCTTGATTCTTTAATGAATACTCAAACATCCCACAGTGTGGTTATCAGAATCTAAATGATCAGTTATCACAAATTGTATTCATGTTGATTGAGAATTCTTGCTATAGTATTTTTACTGATACTGTCTTTAAAAAACCCCAATACTTTTAAACATACAAAAAAGGGGCTTATTCTCTGAACTCTCATGCTACGATTCAAGTAAGTGAATGAAAGATAAAGCTCATTTTCTAATGCTGGAGGTACCCTCCATTCCACTCGTTGAATTATTTACCACAGCTGTCCTCGTCGCTGTCGTCCTCGCAGTCAGCTTGCCCATCACACCTCCTGGATGCCAGGACACACCTCCCAGAGCGGCACTTGAAGTGGCTGGGTGAGCACTCTGGCAAGGACAACCAACAGGGAGGGGCGGCACTCCGTGAGATAAGGGCTTACATGGGCACCTAGTTATCACTGGGGCTGTTTCGGAAGGGTAAATAACAGCCCTAGAAAGCTTGTGAGACTGGAATGATGGATCAGTCAGGACTCTTCATAATGGCACCGGGAAGGTGGTGGAGCAACATTTTCCAGAGCTCTCCCTCTCATGCTGCCCTCTGTCAAATGTCATTGCTTTGCCAGATCACTGGCATACAATGTTTAGACTATGGGTGTGAATTTTCTAGCTACTCTTCTCACTCTTCTCACCATTGAGGTGATGTGTTATGCATTGAAATAAGTATAAGAAATACTCAGGATTAAAAAAAATGAGATTGGCAATTATGTGTCTGTTTCAACCAGGTATACCTTTCCACTAATTAACCCTTTCACTGTTCCTGCCTCATCTCACAGTACCATTTTGGGGCAAAGGGGTGGAACAGAGTTGGCAGATCTTTATGGAACTCTTTTCACTGAGTGCTAGCAATTCCCCGGAGCAAGAAATCCAGCAAAGAACCCAAGAGACTGGCATGGCTGAGTACAGGAACTCAGTTTGGAATAATTTCCAAACTTTAATATTGTAAATATTAAATATGTTTATTTAAATACATTTTAAATATTTAAATTATTTTTAGATTAAAATATGTGTAAATATTGTAATTTGAAGAGGAGGTATGAAAAAAACCCAATCACCAGTGACTTTGGGAACCCACTTAAATCTTTTATTTGCTGTAATATGTATAGGAGGTACCTTCTACATCTTCATCTGGTGTTAGACAAGTTTGGTTGTCTGAGTTCTCATCTGGAAACTGAGTGCAGTCTGTATCTTCTGGCCACTGCAGACCTACTATCCCAAGCACAGCCTCACAGCGTTCCTTAGACTGTACACATAATGTCCTGAGGAGACAAAGCAGAATTGCACCAAGCAACTGAATGAATGGCTTAGAAATTCACAGATACTAGAAGAGAATAATCCTAGCCAAAGTTAAAGATGAAGACAAAGAAAAAAAAAATCAGTTAAACATATTTTAATATGGAAAAAATGCGTATATCAAAGAATGCTATGGTTGAAACATTGTTTTAAGTTACTGTTTTAAGTTATGGTTCTGGATAGTTATGTTATCAATAGGTTAATAATAACCCAATATAACTGCTTATAGACATGCTCTCCTCTGTAAGAGACAGCAGAGAAGTTTTTTTAAGAAGCACTAACTGCTCTCCTTCAAAAAAAAACCAACAACAACAACAAAAAAAAACCCACATTTTGTACTAGTGAAATGCTACCTCTTCTGATTATGCTACCTCAGAAACCACGTGGTTTCAGGAGGACAAAATACTTAAGCTTGCAAACAAAAGAGTGAAGAACTCCCCAGAGAATTTAATAAAATTAAAACTTTAGGAAAATCAAAGCTCAGACCAACCCGGTCTTGAGGCTTTGTCAGTTACAGCAACAGAATACCTCCTACATCTCCATCTGGTGTTAGACAAGTCTGGTTGGTCAAATCAGGAAAAGGCATGAATGCAGTCCTTCTGCAGCATTTGTTTTAACCATATAAAAGATGGGACTCACTGCAAAATTTGTTCAGTCCACTGAGAATGAAAATCATCCATCATGTCTCTCAGAATATCCGCTGTCAAATGCTTCAAAATTACAAAGAGAAAATGCATAGAAAAATTCCCCAATGTTTGAAACATTTAACCACTACATTTGTCTGGGATCCTAGCTGTAGCTTGAAAAATATTCAACCAAAGGATCCCACAATTTTTTTTTATTTCACGTCACTTAATTTGCCTTTATGTAATTTGATTCACATTTACACATCTTTCTTCTAGAGACACTCCTTTCATGGAAGGCATTTTATTCCACTCATTCTCCTTTGACCTTTTGATGAATGGAACTTGTTTACTTTCTTGCAATTAGCTTTGGAAAATGCTGTGACCAAAACCAACAAACCAAATCCATATAGGATTAATTATTTTATGCTCTTTTTGGAAAATAATACAGTATTAATCCACCCAGATTTAATTTTGTATGGAGGAATTAAATGAAGAATCTAAGTTTTCCACACCAAACAATTCACCACTGAGTTGAACAACCAGACAGAATGCATTGATGTCAGTCAACCATGTCACATCTCTCTTTCCGTTTAGATTTTCCCTAATGTCAAAAAGGTTGACTGACACCACTTTATAACCTCAGGTTTCTGAATACCAAAAATTTTCTTTTCCAATGACAAAAAACAAAACCCACAACAAAAATATGATAATATAGCAGAGACATCTAAAAGCCACTTCTGTCCTGTGTTCTCTGTACACACAGATCTTTGGTCAAAGCTGACCTTTTCCAAGGTATTATAAGCCGTTTAGTTGTCTGTCTGAGGTGAAAGAATTAGAATCCATTTAAATTTCAAAGTAGGCCTGGACTAGTGTTATCAACGCCTTATCAGAGATGAAGAATAATGTTCAGAAACTGAAAACATACCTGATATATCAATGAACGTTATAAACAACAGTAAGGTCAGTTCTTTCCAAAAAAATCTCTTACCTGTGTTCTTTACTTTGAATGAAACTTAATGAAGACTGTTACAGCTAAAAAACAATGCGTGACAGCCAAACTAACATAAAGTCAACAAAAAGCCTTGCAAAGCAGGGACAACTGTTTTATATAGGGGAAGTAGAAATAGAATAATTTAGTTATACCAACTAGAATGACAAAAGATCCATATGCCTGAATTAAAAAATCTAATGCATCTCTGATAAGTTTATATTATAACAGATCCAGAATTATAACATTAATGTGCAATTCATGATTGGAAAGTACACTTTGACTTAAAAAGCGTAACATTGAAAAACTGCATTAGCTGAGTTCAGTTTCATATTTACAGGAAAAGACAGGTAAAACAACATGTATGTCCTGTTAAGCTCAACTAATCAGTTATATATTCAAACAAGAGGGCAGTTATTTTGAAAGTCAGCAGCAGATTCTCAATATAATTTCTGTGCTGACAATGTAACATTTTCTCTTCTCAGAGCTTCAAATTGCAAAATAGATTTACATTTATACTAAAATATCAAATTTATTTAATTTTTATTCGTATGAGGTTATTTTTTTCATTTCTAAAACACATGTAGGTTTTTACATTATATGAGTATCTGAAATTCTTCCTAAAATGTTAAGTAGATACTACAGATATAGTGGGACCTTCAAAGGTGTCCCTTCCTGGTAAAAACACTCTTTATCTGTGACCTAATGTAAGAGTGAAATCTAGAAAACTTTTGTAAAAGCAGAGTTTTGAATCCTATGAATTAAAGTTTTATGTTGTATATTCAATTTGGTCTAAATTCGATGTTACCCTGTTTTGAGCAGGAAGATGGACCAGATGACTTCCAGAGGTTCCTATCAAATTAAATTGTTCTGTTCTTTCTATAAAGCTCCCCTTCATCTGTTTAATACTTTAAATTTGAAGACTATGACACCTCATAAAATCTGTTAGCTAGGTATGATGGCAAAGAGCCTATAATTTAACTTACGTCCCTCTACACTAGAATGAATTAATCCAATTTTTATTTATTATACTCCGTTTTTAAAAAAATCCCCAGCCTTGATTTTCAAACTAGCAAGCCTGTCACAGAGCTTCCACAAATCCCTCTGTAACTTTGAAGCTATCCTGTATGCAATATTTTCTTTCCCTTTAGGTTCCTATGTGAGAATTTACCAGTATATTCATAAACGTCCCTGTGGTTCATTCCTACCTTGCACTAAGAAGCACATCACTAGATAAAGAAATGTTATCTATTTGCCAGTAGTATCCCGTGGTAAGAAATTTTAGGATGTGTACTGCAATTTTTGATGCACTTTTTTTTCAAACAGAAGATGTTAATTGATTGATACTGTCAAGGTAGGCCCAACAAAAGAGGCAGAGATACAGAATGAGAGGGCTCCAGCAGCCAGTAGGCCAAAAATCTCTGCCTGCTGGTCAAGTTCAATTAGATCTCCTAACCTGCAATAACTGCTGCTAAGAAAGCAATGAGATCTACAGAACACAGTCCCTGTTGAACAAATACAGGCTTAACTTTGAAAAGCACAATGATGTTACTCAGTGAGGATGGTGGAATAGTCACTCTGACAAGAAGAAAACCTAAGTTAGCCTGTAATTCAGAATGATGTGTCACTCTTAATTTAGAAAGGTAAACATCCATTAAAATCTCAGGTTTTGTTGAGCATTTGGATAGGGCTTTGCATCAAGTAATGTACTAATGCAAGGAACTATTACAAAATGCTGATGTTCCAAATTAAATTAATTGATTCCATGTTTAAACACCCTTTATAGTGGCACAATTCTAATCAAACACACCGAAATAGAAAATACTTCATACAAAGCTCACTGCACCCTTCTGGTCACCTTGCCCAGCAGTGGAGTGAGCAGATTCACAGTGCAAGGGTGAAAATCTGGCTGAAGGGTCCTGGCAAAGAGGGTTACATCTGGTTGGTGCTGGTCACCTGTGCTGCTCCTCGGGGTTCAATTGCAGGGCCTGTCCTGTTCAGTGCATTTGTCAATGGTCTGCATGCAGCAGTTTAGTGCATCATTAACAAGTTTGCTGGTTATACAAAACTGAGAGATGGTGTTGACTCAAGGGACGAGAGGCTTTTGCATCTGGGCAATCATCAAGGACATGAAATTTAACAAGAACAAATGCCTGATCCTGCACCTAGGATGGAGCAGCACCAGGCACACATTGGAGAGCAGCCCTACAAAGAGGGACCTGAGCATGCTGGTCAGCAGTAGCCTCCTCCTATGGAATTCCAAAGCAAAATCTTTGGCATTTTCAATGAAAGCATAAAATTGGGAAAAACTACTATGACAGACAGTCAATTAAATGAAATATGCCTTAGTATAGTACCTGCAAGGTGGGATCCGCTGATTTGTATGGGGGTCACATTTTGGTACTAAGATTGTACAGGCAAAAAACATCAGGTACTTGTAGCAGTTGGTCTGAACCAAAGCTGGGAAAAGAGAAGACTCCCAGCTGATAGAAGCTTCCTTCTGTGTCCTGTGGCCCAGGTAGTTTGGGTAGTAAGTATAGTTGTAAGGCAAGTTCATACAAAGTTCCAGAGTAATTGGTTCACACTGACCTTTCACAGAGAGAAAACAAACAGAACCACAAATGGTGTGAGATTAAATTAAATACAGAAGAAATAATTCCATACTTATTTAACAAATCTCTCAGCTGGGAGATATCCTCTCAGGCTTGAGAAACTACAGGTTCCAGATCTAGAGATCCCTTATGAGCCTACTCATACCAGTAAAGGTGAGTTTGAATTCTGGCTGCCTCATAGCCCATTAAGATACTTTTATTTCCTTATTAATATTCATTAACTTTCTGAGCAACATCTTAACTTTAAGGTGGTACAATAAACCATCCTTAAACCAGTGGAGTGTGTACTGTACAGCAACACACTCCCCACTGGTGCACCTACTATGCTACCATGACACACCTCACACTGACAGGGCAATTGCCAAAATTAGGAAGACAGAAATCATCAGATACTTTGGGTTGGAAAGGATCTCAGGAGGTCTCTACTCCAATGCCCTGATCAAAGCAGGTCAGCTCTGAGGACTGATCAGCCTTCTCAAGGCTTTAGACAGTCAGGTTGTAAAAATTCTCTAGTTACAGAGACTACAAAATTTCTCTCTATAGAAAACAGAAGCCAGGATTTGCTTTTAATTTTTTTTCCTTGCTTACCAAGATCTGAAGGAAGAATGGGGACAATTAGGTTATGTGTTGCACAAGCATTGAGCAAGAGACAGTCTACATGCTAATAATTTAATTTGGGAAAGGCATAACTAATAACAAATGACAATGATAAGCAAAGACAAAACAGATGCAACAGATACAAGTCCATATGATTATATATATTATAGCTACATACAAAAATCTTCAAACTTTGGGGAGTTTATCACATCAAATTTAGCCAAGTATTTGGGGTTTTTAAAAATTGTATAGCTTTTGTATTTCTTCTCACATTCGTATTCAGAAATATTTATTTTTCAATTTTCCACCATAACAGAAAACTAGAGACAGAATTTCACTTCAACTCATACTGAAATTCAACTTTTAATTAGCAATGAGATGATTGTGAAATTATTTAAGCTTATTTAATCTGGATATATTGAGAAAGGTTTCCACAAAAAAGTATATCATAAAAAAGTAAAAAAATGCATCTATTTGCCTATTCTGGGAGCAAATATACCTTAGTATGATTAACATTCTCTGCTAGCCAGTTGCCAGAATCAGTTGCTAGTACAAGCTGGAAGAAGATCCAACTTCAATTGACTTGAAGTCAATTATTCAGCTAATCAGCAGAACTTGGCACTCTTTCTTGGTCTGGCCTTTGGTGTTATAATTTTTTTTTTACTATTTACCCCAATCTGATGATCACAAAGCTCATTTTACGTCCAGCTTTTCCTTACTGCTAAATCCTGGCATGCTACCAATACCGAATTATTTCTGTTGTCTCAAACCACTTAGTCACATCTTTGGGGTATAGGTTCAATGACTTTCACAATTCTCACATTATTGCCATTTCCTTTCCTTCATGATGAACCATCCTTTATCCTTCCACACTTTTGCCTGAGATGCCAAGATCAGTTGGAGCTCATCTTTTCGTTTTGCTCATCTTTCTTTGATGTGTACAGAACTTTACACATTCATCAATATTTCAGGATGAACATAAAACTACATGCAATATTCTAAGTGTTTATATACCATGACATTATTCAAGATTAAAGGGTTGAAATGCACATATACCATGCTCTTTTATTATGCCTCATATTTATAGGGGTTTAAGTGAATTCTGGAAGAAAATCTTATCCACTGAAATGCCACCAGAGGATAGCTCTTTATATGTTTTCAACATGGTTATAATATTCACACTGTGTTTAGACAGCTTCTATTACATTATGTGCAGAAGTGTCACTGTAGGTTTGAAAATTAGTAACACTGACTATCACACACAAAATTCCTGACAATCCAGAGAGTAATAAGCAGGGGAATATCTGACTCCTTTGAAGTAACCCAAATGTTAGTCTTCCCTTTTGAGCCTGTCCTACAGCTTAACAGGCCCTGCTACTCCCTATTTATAATACATGTGAGTACAGCCTAATGGGGAAGGGGGAACAAGGAATAAAATTCATGGCATCTTTTTTTCCTGAATTAAAAAAAGAAAAAAACAAAACAAACAAAATAGAAGTAAAAGAAAAATAAAGCCAACAACAAAAAAAAAATCCGCAAACGAAGACATTACCACATAGACTATGCCTGGATTTAATATATTTCTGTTTTTATTATTAACTTGTTCTATCCATTGGACTCTCTACAACCACTCTGGACAATCAATGTCCAATCACACTTGCAGTAAAAAAAGTGCTTATTGTCAGAGCTTCATTATGCTCTACATATGGCTACATGTGCCCATTACCTGTGATTCTGTCACTGAGCCCTGTCTTCTTTATATTCTTCCTTCACATATCCATTCTGTTATCCTAAATATGTTGTAAATACCTTATAATGCCAGCCTAAACTGATCTGATATTATCACATTTGGAAAACATCCGTCATATTCATTATTGGGAAATGTGGCCTGTGCTTTGGAATTTTTCAGCCAGATAGTATCTGGGCCAAGAAGTACTAGTTTGTAAAAACTGAATTTTTTCATGAGAATTCTCATGTCTTACCAAAGACAAAATAACTGGTCAAAATATGAAGAATGAAAATAATATGAAGAAAAGACAATAGTACTTCCAGATGTCCAGATGCAAAAAAAATCTCTCCCAAACTGTCTTGCTGTTCCATTGTCTATAAACAATTAAATATTCACTGGACTAGAAAGGACAAAGCGTGATGATCCAGAAGACTAGTTCAGACTGCATGTTATCCCTGCTAAGAACTACAGACAGTTGCCCATAATATGTTGAGGAAACATCTTCCCTAAAAAGCTCTTGGGTTTCTCATAATATGGTATAGGACCATTGCTTTGCAATTCAAATATTACATGTCAAAAATCATAGAATCATTGAGAGGTTTGGGTTGTAAGGAGCCTTAAAGATCATCTTTAATGGGAGATTCTGTTGCTCTTAGCAGTTAATGGGAAGGTGTAAATCAGAACCAGACCAGATCCTTTGAAGCATGCAGGCAAAAGACACAAGAGAATTCCAATTATTTATATGGAAAATGGGTTTTTAGAATGAAAATGCTCTAACAGTAAAACAGATCTCTCAGAAAGATTGTGGAATCTCTATCCTTAAGGATAGAGCAGCTCAGCTGCACAAGATCATGGGCAACATAACTTATTGGCACTGAACAGATGAGGAGTTTGGGCTTGTTGACCAAAGGTGTTACCTAGCTTCCTTCTAGTGTTAAACATGGTACATAAGATTATTCCTTTACAAAAACTTTGGCAAAGCATTGATAGAAGCATATGTAAAGCATTTCTGCTTTATAAAGTATGTTACAGCTTTGGTTTAGCAGCATCTAAAGGCCCCAGCATGAGTGGTGTCTGTCTCAAACACTTGAAGGTCATAGTCACAACTCTAGAGAGAATATGGAGCTTGGACTAGTTGACCTTCCCGTGCCTATTCTATTCTAAATGGAATGACATTATCAACAAAAGCTATGATATAGTATCAAAGCATACCTTGCAGAGATAACTGCAGCACAAGCAATTACACATGAATTGTGTAAAAATAACCTGTAAGTGAAGCCAAGTCTGTCCATCCATCAAAGTGACCTGAATTGATGTGATTGTATTGACACAACACTAAGTTTTAGTTAATTTTGAGTAATTATAATACAGTTCAAAACATAGACAAATTTCCATTTTCAAAACGTAGACAAATATATTTCTCTCGATTACCTGTTCTCATTGCTGCATTGCACAATTGAGTAAAACAGCCATTTCAGAAGCAAGTGCAAAATTAATACAGGAACCTTGCATGCAGTGGTATACGACAGCACACAGACGTGAGGATACACAGAGCTGGAGGCCCTGATCCTCTACAATATCTATTGGTCAGCAGTATAATTAGTTTTCCAGTTTGAATAGCAAGATTATTCTTTCACAAAGGTCTAAAAGTTCTCCAAACTACTAAATACAGTAACATGGGGTTTTTTTATATTTTGAAAATAAATCAGTATCTTCTTCTTCACAGTTACACTGTGCTGTTTATTTTACATAGACACTGAACATCATTGAATGCTAAGAGAAAAGTGCAACAGTAAATACCCACCCAGAAAATACAAAAATTCACAGAAGAGAAAATTGAAATACCTCAGTGTCATATGTTACAAATCCTAGTACATCAATAAGCAAGAGCTTTGATGACACATTTGTTTCAACATTGCCCTTTTCAAAGTTTAATCATTAGACAAATACATTAGCTAGAAAATCAAAGTATTATTTACTGTCTTCTACCCTGCATCCTCACTTTAATCTAAAATGCCCTAAAAGAGGGCAGAAGCATGTGACCTACTTACTGCAGTTTGCCTGGCTGTTTCTCATCTCACAGGGATAAGCTCCACAGGGATCAGGGCAGGAAGAGCACCTCTGGTCTCCCTCCTGACAGAGGGTTTGATCTGAGAGAAATAGAAATGTACTTTTCAAATTATTTACCAGACTAATAAAAATGACTGGAGTGTCATGAGAAAGTATGGTGCTTACATAAAAATTAACTATTTCCTTTACATATTTCAGTAAGTACCCAACAGCAGTGCAGTAAGGAAGAAAATGTGCAGCATTGTTCAGTTCTCACTTTTCTTACCCTCTGTTCAATATAAAAATTATATGCAAGTTTCTGAATGAGAGGCAAGGATCTCTGAAAGACATTTACCATGCAGAATATGAAAAGTCATGCCAATCACATTTCAAAAAGAACAATAGGTCCTAGCAGAAAGAGAACACTGTCTGGGAATCCTTCTTCAATGCCATTCAGTTAATCTGCTTCTCATTTTATGATTGTTTTGGTTGACAATAAAAGACATCTTGAAGAAAGGTCAGAGATGAAGCATAATTGTCTTCCTTTGACAGCTTAAAAAACAAACAACAACAGAAAGAAATCCAAAAATGCTATGATGGTCCTAATGATGGACTTCAGAATAAATAAAACCAGCATTTCATCAAAAGTTTCTGAACTACTTGGGTAGTTACTTTATCTGACAAATCCCTGGACTTCTCTCTCTCTCATAGTTGTGCTAGCTCTTTTCCAAACTATTAAGAACTTGTTTCTAGGTTTTTAGATTGTCACAGTCAGAACTAGAAGATATTTCATGCAAGAGCTTTTTCTAATATCAACATTAAAAGTGAAGAAAAATAATGATAATTTCTGTGTTTCAGCTTCTCAGGTATTTTTTGGATCAAAGGTATTTGAATTGGAGTAGGAAGATCCCAAGAACTTTCTATGAAAAGAAGGGACTGAGTAACATGCTTGTGGAAAGGATTACTTTTAGACTGGTTTCCTAAGGAAATGAGGCTTATATAATCACACTGTGTATCTATTTTATGATAACAGGTCTTTTCTACTCTAATAACTATTAAATAGCCTGTTTTATTACCACTACATTTGCCAGCGCTAGCTTTCTGCAAAAGGTTAACTAACGAAAAGGTTAACTTTTAATTTCCTTAAAATAAGATTAATTTAAAAAATACATTAATAATCCTTGCATTGAAGGAAAGGCTGCAATCTGAACCTATACCTTACCAGAAATAAGAGAACTATATGTGAAAAATACCTTCAAATTTTGAAATCATCATAACATGGCAACATTCCTTTCTGAGTGTCTTTGGGAAACCATGTTCTGGGGTTCAAACATTGCTTAGTTTCCTCTTCTCTCACAGAGTCCATAAGACAGCTATCAAGTAGCTGTAAAAATTTATGTTCTCATATATTTTCCCTTAGTGACACTAAATCATTCGTTTACTTATGAAAACATTCTTTGATTCCTAAGTCTTGATTAAAATGGTTTTAATGACAAAATTCCTCCTTGACTGACACCAATTCCTGTAATAGTATATTCTCATTGCTCCAAACAATATATTTCAAGTACAGTTGATCACATCAGATAACTGAATACTGTGCTAAATATCACCCCCACTTCTTGATCTTTTTTAAGTATTAAAAGAAATCTACTTACAAACACCAGTGTGAAAGCACACACCCTAACCAGCCTTAGGAAGAGTTATTTGAAAGGTAAAGGAAGTAATTTGTCAGACTTTAGCTTTAGCTAAAGGCACTGTGGAACATGCAGTCAATGGTAGTGTTGGTAAGAAGCGCAAAATGAGGCATATCCTTACTTTCACTGCAGTTTTCTTCATCACTTCCATCTTTACAATCATTATCTCCATCACACTGGAACGCACTAGGAATGCACTGCCCATTTCTGCACTCCACCAAACCCTGACTGTGACATGCTAGAGAGAAAAAAAATTTTAAAAGACAACATTCTGGTCAATATAGCTTAGTGAAGCTCTGCATTACATTTGAACATCGCACTGGATGGAGATGGTAATGCTGCTTAGCACTGGAGATCACGAGACATTTTTCATTATGCATTGGCTACTTTTTTAATAGCTACAGCTGTACTGATCTTTAACTACAGAGACTGAAATTATAAATGTCAGGTATTAGCAACAGGCTGAGATGAAGTCTTAGCTTCCCCAAGGGGAAAAATTACTCATAAGTTTTACTCACATAGTGGGAACATTACAATTAACAAAAAGCTAATTCTGTGATTAACAAGAAGCTCTAACAATGCTTTACTTCTCAACAAAGGCAACAAATATTTAATTTGCTGCTGCTGTCTACTGGAAATGGACATTTGCCAAGTGTGAACTTCTGAAATAAGTTTATAGTTTTGCCTTACAAGTGAGTGCACTGGTTCTCTTACTCTTTTTTTCATTTTCAAAGAAAGAAAAAAATAATTTAGAGATTAAGGGAACTTACAGCAATTGATCTCATCTGATTTGTCTATACAGTCATGGTCACCATCACATACCCAGTCAGCTGTTATACATCTCCCCTCTCCACACTGGTGATGTGTCACTGGATTACAATCTACATAAAATGCAAATTTGAAGGGGGGAAAAAAAGGATGCTAAGTTACCATTTGTATACTTTATATTTCTGCTCAATTTTTCTATGCTTAATTGATAATCTTCTTACTAAAGAGCCATTTTGCATTAATAAATTATAGTAAGAAAATTTTGTATCTGCAGATTTTTTTGCAGATGTAATTGCATATATTCTTAATTATATTGCCTGTATGGTGATACACTCATTGCTTCTCTCAGGTGCATGGCTGTGACTATTTGTAAAGGAACAAGTCTCTAAGATTTGTTAACCACATCAGAAGATCTGGCTTACCATCTCAGGGAATGATTTTCAGTTAACCAGCATTTTCAGTAGCCATCAGAGAAAATAATTTCCTTGATTTATGTTTTTACTAAGACATTTAAAAAAATGTTTCTCAACTTTAGAAACTGTATTTTTTGCATGTACTTGGAATTTTCCATAGGAATTATCTACAAAGAAATTATTCCAATCATGATTTTACTTTTTCTACCTGAATGCACAAAGAAAAGCAATCTACTGAGCAGGCTGACTTTACATTAAAATAAACAGAGAAAATAGACACAGTCCAGTCCTCCAAATCTGCCATGAAAACCAATTACAGCATGTACAAAAACTTTGATTTTAAAAATTGTATTGAAAAAAAGCCTATGTCAAGGTAAGAAAGATGGGACACAGATTAACCTTTAAAAAATTAAGATAATTTAAGAAAAAATCCCACTACATAATCAAAACTGACAAGAAAATATTGAAAGGTCTTAGAGTGTGCTTATTTTGGAGAAGAAATATTAAAAAAACTCAGAAAAAAATCTGTCTTGATTTTCAGATTTTATATACTTTGTGTTTTTCCTTAGAAAAGCAAAAGGAAAAAAGTGAGAAATAATATTTTAACTGTTAAGATATTGTCTTAGAAAATTTAATTTTCTAAGGTGTAGTAAAAGGACCAAAAGTTTGTAAAATAAAGCTTTCTAAGTTTCCCAATATTTACATGTTAAGATTATTCTTTTTTAATGGCAAAACTTTATTGTTTCTCCTACAGAAGCTAAATGCAGGTAGATACATATAGTAGGTATGTGAGTATCATGAGTTAGAATATGCAAAGTTGATTGACAAGAGAATTTGAAAGAAACAGAATTTTATAATCAAAACATATGACTTCTCTATGAATCTTATGTAAAAACAATTCAGCTATAAAACAGTTGGCACCACCAGTGGGTACCCTCATATTGTTTGCTTTGCTCTCACTTAAATCCTATCAAGCTAGCAAGGAAGCATCTTTTGGAATTAGTTCCAAGCAAATTGAAAATAGCAGTATTTCTTATAAATACCAAACCCTTCAAGATTTGGATTGACCCAAAACTCTCCTTTAAACCTTTTCAAACTGCATATGGAATCTGTGAACTGTTTCCACTTTGTTCAAATACAGTAAGACCAGGGTATATTATTCTTTAGTATAAGGAAAAATATTACTGGCTTAGTCAGTCCTGATATCTTAAAGACTTTAGAAAAGCACATAATTTTCATTTACCACAATTCTGTTCATCACTAAGGTCTCCACAGTCATCATAGCCATCACAAACAAAGGTATAATTGAGGCATTTTCCCGTGTCACAACGAAATAGATCATTACTGCAGTCTACAAAACAAAGCATGTAAAACATTAAAGTTAAACTATGCACCCTGGAATGTGCTGACTACACACAAGATTAGCTAAGGATACCTTACAACTTACAGGTCTTCATTAATACTGGTGTGCACCAGTTTGTGAGAAACTAATCTGGAAGAATATGAAAAATCAAAAGCCGTTTTTGAAATTTTTATTCTCTCCCTAGCAGCTGTTTTTTTGATCAATACCATAAGGAGAGAGTGCTCTGTTTGTACATAGGGACCTAAATGTTAAATTAATTTATGCATATAAAGGTCTCAAGAACTGTTGTAGGCTTCACCATTGTAGATTACATGGAAAATCCTGAGTACCCCATGTGGCTGTTAAGTGGAGATGAAGATTCTAACAGCAAAAGTAAGATCCCTAGATCCTGCTTGTGAGCCTGCCTTTGATCTTACAGTGGTTTATGCTTAACACGGTTTGGAGCTCAGTTTGGCCTGGTGCCCTCTCATCGAGGAGTTCTTACTGTCCACCCTAAGGATCCTAAGTGGGTTTAACCTTTTTTCATGACTGCATGCATCTGTAAAGCCTGCCAGATATTTTCTGAGAATAACCATAATACTTGAATAATATCAGGTTCAATAAAAACGTGGAATCTTTGTTGTAGTCAAGCAGGTTCAAGAGAATTTGTTGGTATCTGGTCCTGTCAGTAATAACTTTTGATTTCAAAAACACAGCTAGAAAGTGGCTAACTCAGTTTCACTGCCTTCTTTTAGACTTTTCCTTGACCTCAAGCTTTTCAGGGAGAATGCCAAAGATATAGAACAGCTGGGTGGACAATCCTTCCTTCCTGTTAAAGCTACATCACTGGAACCAATGAAGTCCATTGAACCCATTCTTACTGGTATATGTGGGCATTTTAAATTAGTTCTTCCCTGGAAAACAGAGAGAGAGAGACTGAAAAGCAAGGACTGGAACAAAAGCGCCTCCTTTCTTCTGAGATGATCAACCAGGAAAAAACAGAATCATGCTACTACTTCCTTCCCTCCTCTTGGAATATGATTCCTGTGTTCATGACGGCATAGTGGTTCCACTTTGAAAACAGGGTGTCCTTCTAAGATAATTATACACTGAAAGGTGCAGAACTTCCAGAAGGTGCAGTGGGATTTCTACCCCTTCAGATGTCAACCAAGTATTTTACCTCCTAGGTGAAAAAAACCTCAGGAACTTGAACATGAGTCACTTCCTCTCCTTCCCCCACAGAAGTATTCATGCTTTCTTCAAGTTTCATATTATCTTAGAAAGTCGAAACAGAATTTACAAAGGAAATGCTCCAGGATATGAAGTAAAATAATATGGCTGAGACATGAGCTACATACTCAATAGTTAATTTAGCTTCAAAAAGAACCATTATTCATAAATCAGGGAATAATAAAAACCCCACACTAAATGAAAATAAATTTAAGTTCTTGCTTCCTGTAAGCAAACCAACACCCAGCTGAGAGTAAATTCTAAACATCACTTGTTTTGAATGTGCAACAGCATGAAGTACTCTGGCAACCTTTAATCTTATTGATCAGTTTGTAACTGTGACAGTTTCTATGTTTCTTCCACTGCTCCTCCTGCAAATGAAAGAAAACTGCCTCTTTCTATGCTATTTCCTCTGGATAAATTTATTGTTTAATTTCCATTCATACCCCCATTCCTACCTCTGAAGCTGCTGCAGTGTCCTTTAGGGTAGACAACTCACAGGCCCACACAGACAGAGTACACAAACAGAATACAAACTTCCTTGCAGGGAAATAAGGTTCACTTGATGAAAATCTAACAGCCTTAATATACATTTTCTTCAAGATATTGGTGATAATGTATTGTATAGGATAGTCAGTTACTCTGTTAAGTAAGATGAGCACTTGGCAGCTGCCACTTGCAAAAGGCTCAACTTAAATTTTATAAATGATGGGGAATCCCCATGTTCATAAAATTAAATACAAAATCCTATTCTATACTCCACTAAACACAAATGAAGGCTGGTGAGTCTTTTGCATTCACAACTGGACCCTCAGATGAGCTCAGCTGATTAAACCATGGTGCTAATAAAGCAAAGGTTGCAGGTTTGGTCCCTGTATGGATCCAGAAGGACGTGCTGCACATGAGGTCTGGCAAACCTCCACAAATGCTGCTCTGTAAATTGGAGAGAGATGGATTTCATGGGTGGACTTGTGGATGGATAAGGAATTGGTGGGATGATCGCATTCTGGGGGTCAATAGCTCAGAATCCCAAGGACATGAGGGACCTGTGGTGTCCCTCAGGGCTCTGTACTGGGACCAGTGTTCTTCAGTGTCCTCATTAATAACATAGATGAGGGGATCAAGTACAGCCTCAGCAAAGCTGCAGATGAGGTGGGGAGATGGTGTGGATGTCAAGCTGAGTGGTGTGGTTGACACCCCTGAAGGACAGGATGCCATACAGAGGGGCCTGGAGGAGCTCAAAGTGTGGGCGCATGGCGCTCTTGTGGTCCAACAAGATCAAGTACAAGGTGCTGCACCTGAGTCAGGGCAAACCCTGGTATCAACACAGGCTGGGGAATGAACGGATTGAAAGCGGCCCTGCCAAGAAAAACTCCAGGGAACTGGTAGATGAACAGCTGGACATGACTCAGCAATGGGCACTTGCAGCCCAGAAAGCCAATTGTGTCCTGGGCTGCATTAGAAACAGCACAGCCAGAAGGTTGAGAAGGTGATTCTGTCCCTCTGCTCTGCTCTTGTGAAAGACCACCTGGAGTGCTGCATCCAGCTCTGGGTCCCACAGCACAGGAAAGACATGGACCTGTTGGAAGAGGTTCAGACAAGTCTACAAAAATGATCATAGGGATGGAACAGCTCTCCTTTAAAGAAAGGCTGAGAAAGTTGGGGTTGTTTCTCCTGGAGAAAGAGTGTCCTTTCAGCATTTCCCTTTCAGTAGGGAAGCTTATAAGAAAGATGGAGACAGACTTTTTAGCGAAGCCTGTTGTTAGAGCATGAGGAGTAACAGTTTTAAAAGAGGGCACTTTTAGACTAGACATACAGAACGAATGTTTTACAACAAGTTGTGAAACACTGGAACGAGTTACCCAGAGAAATGGTAGACACCCCATTCCTGGAAATATTCAAGGTCAGGTTGGATGGGACTCTGAACAACCTATTCTATAATTTAATTACATGATTTAAGACCTTGAGAGGTGCAAGGATGGCAAGATGCACAGCATCTTTTATCAGACAAGATTTCAGAAAAATAGGTCTTCTTTCATTTTTGCTCTTTCTGCTATGTAATTCAGGAAAGTCTTATTTGACCTCCACCCCCTCTCCTCAGCTCTTACCAAGCATCCTAATGAAAGATGTCCTCTGCATATGAACCCTGTATCATTAAACAGATAGGCATCCTTTCAAAGGTAAAACTGGCTCATGAAATTTATGCTTGTTTTTTCAAAACATGTAACGTATTTATTCTTTTACAACTAATTTCTTCTTTTCCCATTTCTAGTAGATCTTGAGAGCCATAGTCTCACAGGCATTTTTAAATTTTTGAGCTGACTTTAAATCTAAAGCTAACACTGACAGGAAAATTGGAAAATAAAAACATACAATACTTTTTAAGTAACAGACATTATCTCAACCTCCATTAAACAAATTGTAGACTATTAAAGGAAAAGCAAGCTCTAATTTTATTCATACTGAGACCAGGAGGAAATTGCTGTCCTCATTTTTTCCTTGGAGTATCCCAGATAAAATCTAACAACAACTTCCTTAAAAGCAGCTTTGTGAGTCTTGGAATGCCCAGGCTCTTAAATCACTAATAAAAATCTTTTGAGTTGAGTGTAAACTGCACAGTCTGACATTTTTCAAAGTCTGAATGAGGAATCCTGTTTTGTGGCATCATGTCCTGCTATAGTCCCTATTTAGTAATTTTTCCACATTTTCCTTTGTTCGTTTTCTTTTTGCCTTCTCATTGTTTCCTTATGGTACATTTGCTCTGCTTTTCTAAAGGTGTTTGTAGTACAAGGTGTTTTGTTAACACAGAAAAACACATAGGAGCTCAAAAGACATGCATTACCATGAACAAATAAATAAAAAATTGAGCTATCACATATGTACATTCTACTGCAGCACTTACTGGGATTGATTTAAATAAATTGCATCCAGGGCTGAGACCAAGAGAACTTTCCAAACAGATGATCTTGCATCTACTCTAAAATCAACGCCAGGGACCACCAGGATAAAACTACAACTAACAGTATTTGGCTGATTAGCAGAAGTGCTCGTGTCTGATGCGCACTATAGATCCATTTAAAAACAAACAAACAAACAAAACCCACAAACACACAACAACAACTTATTTCCACATAGCTCCTTGCAGAATATCTGCCTCAAGGCATAAAATTTGATAGATCAAAAGCACACGCTGTGGCCTGAGTGAGCAAATCTGAACATAGTCCACAGCAACTGACAGAGTCCAAATGTTAATCTATGCAAACACTATGCAAAGCTCCCATTCTGTGCCAATAGCCTGCTTCAGTTTCCAGATTTCCCTGAATGGATTCATCATTTCAGCAGAACACTGCAAAGTTTAAGAAACTTACTACAATGGACCTCATCACTCCAATCATCACAGTCGTTGTAGCCATTACACTGCAGTTTCCCTGGGATGCAGATCCCACTGGCACACAAGAAACTCTCCTTTCCTCCACACAGTGCTGGAAGAGAGCAGAAAAGACAGAATGTGGAGAAAAAACATTAGCATCAACACTACAAATTTAGTGCCACTAGAGTCTTGCAAATGGTAAACTGATGCTCAGTATTTCCCACAGGGATTGAAATATATTTCCAATTTGGAAAACATTAGGATAGCTCTCAGAGGAACATCACTGAATGCAAGAAGGTCAAGAGGAAAATCTAAAAGAAAAAGTCTCAAATTTTGAGTTAGAACAAAGCCATTTAAACCTGGTATCAGTGAATGACCCATTTCAAAATACCTCAACAGGCAGTCATGAAAAGACTATTACACCTGTTAAATCTGTCTCTGGGACAAAAGAAGGAGCCTTACATGCTCATGTGGCATATAGCTACAAAAAATATAATAATTTCTACTTAAAACTGGCTTTACTGTATAGCCCCTTGGTATTCTTCACATTTTGCCAAACCAATAGGAATACAGTGGATGCTATGAGGTACCACCTAGCACGGGACATGCTTTTTCAGTGTTTTTCAAAAATGACAAATAGATCCAGCTTGCACATGCAACTATTTATCTAGATTTTTAATTTTATTTGTGGTCCTAGAATAGCAGTCTTTTCTATCACACTATGGTAATTATCATACTATGGTATGGTATGTCTATACACACAGACACACACACTCTCAGCACCCTCATTATTAGGTTTAAATTTTGTCAGCAGGAGATTTTTTTTTCAACATACATTCTTTTCTAAGCCTCACTATTATTTTATCATCCCCAAGGAACAGGGCAAGCTTAGACTTAATTAACTGAAACACACACTCCTTATGTAAAACTTGTTTGTAATAAAAACTTAGGAATAATTTCAAAATCTTTTCTACGACATTCCCAGGTGTACTGTCCACTTGGACAGCAAAACATTTTTGATTTTGCAATACAAACATCATTTTCTAGTTGCGTAATGAGGACACGGTTATTGCAGTGAAAGTTGTTTATGCGATGTATTTTAAAGGATATCTCTAACTTTACAGAAAGGTGCCCAAAATACTAAGAGACTTTAAACCAAAAATTTTCAACTAGCTTGTGCCATTTAATGTTGTTACTGTTCATCAGAAACAAGGTAGTACAAAACCACTGACATCATCCTTTTGACACCCTTATGATGTGTTCCTTAGTAGGTTCCCTCACACTGTGTGGTTGGACCCATTTCCTAACCTCTGACTGAGAAGTTACAGCCTCACTTGTATTCTACCCATTTTGGAAAGGCATTGCAAACTGCAAAATAGGATAGCCTAAAGGCAAACATGAAATTAGATAACATTCACAGTCTCACTTTATAGCAGGAAAAATGAGGCAATGAGGTATTAAAGTGAAAGTTATAAGAAATAATGAATAACAACATCTAAGACAAAAATCAGCACAGCATGTGGTGGTTTTTTTTTTTTTTTTTTTTTTGAGCGTAAACACAGATGGTATTTTACATGTTCAAAGAATAACTCTTGTTGTCTTTACTTGTAGCTGCAAATGTCTCAGTTGCAAATAAACTCCAGCTATACAAATGAAGAGCCCAGTTAGCTGGAAGTGTTCAAGAACAGAAGACAAAATTTTTATTCACGTGTTTTGTTCAGAATGGTCATTGCAATAGTGACAGGGCAAGAATCTCATTTCATATGATAATGTCACACTTTATTACGAAATGATCTTTTCATTTCTCCAGTTCCCTGCCCTGTACACTGCACTTCCTGATTTCTGCAGTCACTAAGCTCTACAGAGACTCCTAGGAACAACAGGCTTCCCTTGGTATGGAAGTACTAGTTCCCTGGACACCAGTGTTTATCCCACAGATGATAATATCAGGTAAAAATACAGTATGGCATAATCAAAATGTTGTAATTCATCATACAAGAAAGGTTCTTAGTGGTTGGAAAGGCAACTTTACCTGATTGATAATCTTACATTCTTCTAACTTGGCTTTTACATGACTCCCTTCATTTTGAAAAAGGAACATAGCATAAACAGCTCAAAAGGAATCATCTTGATTTGCTTTGATGGAGATCTCCATCAGTACAGAGCTTCACTGGTACTAAGACAGCAAGAGTAATGGACTCCTATCTTTTGTGTGAATATGCCAATTTGGCCTGGGAGAATGAAAGTTAGCAGCAGGAATACTGGATAACTTTTCTCACAGATCAGAAGAGAAAAGATTCCAGGGTCCAATAATAATTTCTGGGCTGTGAACAGAAGTGTGTTGAAGCACTTTTGAGTCTTCCTGACTCTTCCTCTTTAATACATCTCTGTCTTGTTCTGCTCCTACCCCAAACTGCTTCTGCAGAAATGCACACCTAAAGTGAACATTTTCCTGTTTATCTTGTATGTTATTCAAAAAACAAAAGGAAGAGTGAAATTAGTTTTCTTTATCTTATTTTTAACATCCAGCAGCAACCAGAAGGAATCTTGTGAATTTTTTATCACCCCTTGCAGTCTTCTAATAGGTAATGACTGGAAATGTTTGGTCCAGTCAGTGCAGCATTCAGGGCAAGGAGAGCACAGACACTGTGAACACTACAACCTCCAATGAATGTAATTTCTGCTTTCTACCAAGCTTGTGCAAGAAGTTTTCAGTAGGCTGACCATTCCATCATACCTCCAAAGGTCAGGTTTTAATGGAAATTATAAAAGCCTTTTCTAATGCTGTAAAACAAACACTTTTGCTGAATGTTAAATTTTGGTATTTGATCTGGAACCTAGTGGATTTAGGTATGCAACCATATATAAAACTTCGTTGAACACAAGCTGCATACTCAGAAACAATGGGACTGTTCAAAACAAAGCAGCAGGAGCAGAAGAAATAATGCCTGAAAGAGATGTCTGACACAGGAAAAATACAGACCATTCCACTCAAAATTATTACAAATGGCAAAGATGTATTCTAAAGAAATATGCTGGGAAGTGTTAATTACTGATATCTCTGTATATAATTTACACTTTTATTGATAAAATCATGCAAATATACACACACCCAAATTCCTGAAGAATTAAAAATATTGTGTAAAATGAGCCCAAATAAAATGGAAGCAATTCTTGCTAACAGAGAAACTTGCTTGTCCTTACCCAAAATGGTTTAAAATCTGGAATACCTTCCAAAATCCTGGGCAAAACACCAGTGGGAGCAAAAAGTGTTTCATTTTACCTCTTTCGGGTGTATTATCAAAAGTATCTTTGAGGAGGCAAGATCACTTACTGTACTTTCCAGCTAGATTACTGGAATGTCATCTATGGAAGATTATGTGGAAAGGTCCCTGGAAAGCTGCAGAGAGCTCAGACTGAAATAAACATTATTTCACCATCCTCAAGACTGACATCTCATTGCATTTCATGGTATAACAAAAAAAAAAAAAAAAAAAAAAAAAAAAAAAAAAAAAAAAAAAAAAACGCATTCTATAACTATGAAAATGACCATGGAATGTGCTACCAATTTTTTTTTTCAAAGTGAAGAGGAGACCACATTTACTGTCAAATGCTATGGAAGAAGTAAGAAGTACTAAAACACTAAAAGGCAGTGCTCTTCATGCAATAAACGGACAAGCTGAAACATTCTAGAACATGATACTATGGGTGCTAAAACATACATAGACCCATGTAACAAAGGGACACATTAATAGAATAAAAATCTATGGCTGATCACAAGTTACAGAAAAATCCTTGAACCTCAAACAGTTGGAAAATGCAGGAGTATTTGGGAAAGTACTTCCAATAGTCTTGGCTTGTTCTCCTTTTCTGGGCATTTGATTTTGTCAGCTTTTGGAATCAGAATTATAAGATAGACAGACTTTTTCTCTTACTCAATACAGTCATAACAGCACAATGGAACACAGAGGAATCCCTGTATTCTCTCACTTTCAGATTGTCATCACCTGCTCCCTATATCATATATGCACCCTGCAGTACAGTGTATGCATCTTGTTGCGGTCAATTCTAGAAATTTTTGATACTATGATCACAATCATGGAATTAGAAAAGCTGGCAACTCCTTACCCCCAGGTAATTGTTCATTTCTCTAACTCCTTAGGATGCAAAATCCTGTGGGAGAAAAAAGACAGAAGACCTTTTTCTTTCACTCAAGTGATGTGGCCTAAAAAGGCCACATAAGAAACTCAAATTGGAAAAGAAAAAGCCAAAAAACAGAAATACAGGCAAAGTAGGAGAATAGAAACCAGAGAAGACAACAAAATATAATGCAGAATCAATAGAATCAGAGCAATATGGTGGGCAAAATCATTTAATCAACCGTGCGTGTTTCTTCACATGAAACACCACAACAATTGTAAAAAACATTTTGTTTTCCTCAAAAAATTATTCCACTATTGCTGTTTTTGCAGCTGTTTGGCATCAATGTTACATGTACACAAATCATCTCTCCTTTTCACTGCATTAAGTAAATGAAAGGGCACAAAAGAAAGATAATGTCTTCCTGATTTTAAAAGCTTTTTCTCAGAAAAGTAATCTATTGGATAGTAGACATAGACTGGATATAATAGACTGGATATAATTACATTGCCTATAGAAAAATAAATACCTGTTGCAGTCAGTTATTTGAATTCTCTACTTGAAGTTATTCCTCAAAGACAATTCTCCTAATTAATACCAGTTTGAATGAAGGTAGGGGTGACCTAATTGCAGTCTTCCAATACCTGAAAGGAGCCTACAAGGAATATGGAAAAGGAACTTTTTACAAGAGTATGTAGTGATAGGACAAGGGGAATGGCTCCAAACTGAAAGACAGAAGATTTAGATTACATAAATCTGGGGAAAGGTTGCCCATAGAAGTTGTGGATGCCCCATCCCTGGAAGTGTTCACAGTCAGGTTGGATGGAGCTCTGATCAGCCTGGTCTAGTGGAAGGTGTGCCTGACTATGGCAGAGGGGTCACAAAATAAGATGATTTTTAAGATCCTTTCCAACCCAAAATCTCGTGGAAAATCAAGTGCAGTTCAGGCCACTTGTGCATCACTTTTTTAACAGAAACAGACATTCATTCATAATGCCCCTTTTGCAAAAATACAAAAGCGAACAATGTCTCATAATTCTATACTGTAATTTACATAGCTTTGTTGTATAAACAGTAGAAGCATCATATTCACTGCTGCTTTTGAAAGCATTTTACAATTCAGATTAACAGAAAAATAACTTCAGGGCTCTTTTGAGAGCTGTATGTTAATCTAAGTCACATTATTGTGTTGCTTTATTTTTCATTCAAGCTACTGGATATTTTCCCAACATGGGTTTAACAGCTGCAGTTATGTTGGCTAGTCAAAGCAAATAACATAACAAACAGTGTCAGTTGAGAGAGAGAGAAAAGCAGAGCTGAAATTTTTCTGTGAGTAGGGATATGAACAACAGCCCTCAGGAAGGGTTCTGTGATTTCTTCCCCACAGAATGCATTATTGGTTACATGTGGAGTGAATGACTGATAATGCCTTCTGCTCGCTCCCTTACATGCTCAGAGCTCATTAGACCTGTGAAACCAGTTCAACCACCCATCTTAAATCTGAAAACATAAATTCTTACAACTATTATTAGCTGACTTTCTCATCTACTGAGTATTCACGTGTCACTTGTGTAAATAGATACCAATCTGAAGGACATCAGCCTTCAGACCTGCATCCTTTTTCTGTGACTCAGAGAATGACTGAATGACTCAGACATTTTACATTCAGACGTTTTTACTACAATGGCACAGCTTGGATTTTGCAGTACTATCTGTGTTCACATCAGGGATGTACGTCATAATAGATTCCCCACAGGGGTATTGTACACTCAATTTCCAATGCTTGTGGAGATAACTTTTAAACAAAGAGATAAACATTAGCTATGACACATGAACCTGTATGTATCCACTAGGCAATTCCTGTTCTAACCAATAAACTTTTTTTAGGCAAACTGTTACTTGTCCCCAGGATAAATGCTCTGGATTCTAACTAGAACATGAATCAAACATATTTCTCTAACAGGGCTTGAAAATATGACATTCAAGGATTTTTTGGCTGAGTGGTAATTTTCAATTCAGAAAACATGGAGGATATAGAGTTCTTAGCCACAATCAGACAAAAATTACCAAGAGAAATCAAGAGAAGGTTTTGTTTGGGATTGGGTGACTGGGTGACACTGTACAAGAATCTGTGGAACAAACAGCTATAGCAGTCAGACCTTAATTTTGATAAACACAGGATGTAACTAAAAATGCAAAAGAGAATTAGATCACACAAAACAAATTATATGCAAGGCATATGTGAGCAGGGAAGGGTTCATTGCATGTAATCTGGAGGTACCAAACCCCAAAAGAAACCACAGAGTTGAGAAATTAGCAGTCATAAGCCAAGGGCATGCTCTTCACATTTCCAGGGACAGAGCCCTGATAAGAGTGTGTGTGAAAAGCAGTTTGTGCTCAGCACTAGATGAAAAGGGATTAGGGCAGAGAAATGGCTCCTTGGTTCTACTGTGGTCAGAGAAGTAAATTCTTTCAAATATACAAACTGTAGAAATAAATATTCAAGAACAGCACAGTTTATTTCTGTAGGAGAGGCAGCCTAGTGAACCCAAACTCTTACCTTTTTCAGTCACAGAGGAACCACATTAGAACCATGCTTTTAAATAAAAATAGAAGTCAAAGTATTCTCCATAGTCATAGAATTGTAGCATTGTAGAAAGACTTGGGTTGAAATGGACCTTAAAAGTCATCTTATTCCAACCCCCTTGGCATGGGCACGGGCAGGGACACCTTCCACTAGACCAGGTTGCTCAGAGCTCCATCCAACCTGGCCTTGAACACTTCCAGGGATGGAGCATCCAGAACTTCTATGGGCAACCTGCTCCAGTGCCTCACCACCCTCACAGTAAAGAATTTCTTCCTAATATCTAATCTAAATCTACTGTCTTTCAGTTTGGAGCTATTCGCCTTGTCCTATCACCACATGTTTTTGTAAATAGCCTGTCTCCATCTTCTTTGTGAGGCTCCCTGCAGGTCCTGGAAGACAGTTCAATAATAGTCTCTCATTCTACATGAAAACCACTCATATCCAAGCACCATGCACAATAAAAAATTTAATTTTAAAAACCCCTTTTGTTTTACACAACAGGATGTCAGAACTGACAATGAGCAGAACAATAAGGGTCTTCACAGTATGTCAGGTAGGTGCAGCATATCTCACAACTGGCTCTACATTTCTTCCCCAGTGAGAAAAAACAAGCTTCCATTGCGTACTTACCTGTAATTTCTGCAGTTCACTACCAGATAAATACCAATCCTGCCATACAGATTATGGAATAATCATTAACCAGGCACTATTCTTAAAACTTCCTTCTCTAGCAATACTAAATATATTATTTTAGCCACAGGATATTCTGAAACTTGAAAGTTTCAGAAGTAACAAATCTGTTCTGCCTTAATCTAAGTTCAGGTCTCTAGATTTGATGGGGCTTTTGAACACTCTGACCAGCTATAATTTGTTAAAATTTAACAGGCATATTTATATTATACCTTGTATTTGGTACACAAGCATGAAATCCAGGTCTTTAACATTCTGTTGCTTTTTCAGAATTATACCTCATTCTGTGATCATGCTTAATTAATGATATGGTAGTCACCCATTGTTCATGGCAAATTACTCTTCAATGTGCAAGTCTTTACATCATTTATGTATTTATTTATGTTACAGCTTCTTACCTTAATTGTTATTTGAACCTGCCATGAAGACAAAATTATGGTACTCCTTATTTCTATAATCTTTATCCCTATGATACCAAAGGCATCAACAAACATATGGTTACAACAACCCTGTGAGCTAAAAGGACACTTTTAGTCCTGCTTTACATAGGGAATTTGATGCACAGAAAAGAAATAAGCATTTTATAATTACTTGCTTACTGTTCCCATTTGGAGAGATCCATCAGACGTAATTTTCTCAGCATACATATCATATGTTTTTATCATACAGTTAAGACACTGGTCCCAGTGGCTTTCACTACAGCAACTTCCACAAAATACCACAGGGCTCAACAATAAAAATTTGTAGAGTCAACTCTAACAAGACACAATCCTTTGGACCTTTCCCTACCTCTGTCAGTACAAAAATTCCCACAGATGAAAGTAGGTATGGTCAACAGCCTCCTTTACTTCATGACTATTCAAAAATACGCCTTTTGAGCGTCTTTGGAGAGAATCCAACTGGTAAAAGACTTGGTCTAATAATTTCAGGCTATATCGTTATGTATACTCAGGAACTGCAAGGAGGTAGCCCAGGATATATAATCTATTTTAATTGTACCATGAACTAACATTTAAAGAAACAATGGATAACCCCCCTGATCTTTTAAAGGTAGTTTTAAAGAATAAATTCTTGGGGTTTTTTAATTAAAAAATTGAAAAGTAGTTTTCATCATACTATTTCTTCTTGTTTATTGTCACACAAAAGCCATTAACAAAGTTAGAACCCACAGATAGACCGCAAAGCTTCAGTCTCTGTCTCCCAGAATACCTATCAACAGCAAAGTCTCAGATGCCAGCAAGGGAACTCCAGCAATGTGATGAGAAAAAAGTCAGGCTTACTGCTCCGGGGTGTGATCTCACCTCTAGACTTGCATCTAGGGAACGCAGCAGCAACTTTGAGGAGATGGAAATGCCTTGTTTTTAGAGACTGGCTGGAAAGCTGCTCAGTGGATAATGACCTGGAAATGCTGGTCAACAACTGCTGAACATGAGCAGAAGTGTGCTCAGGTGCCCAGAGGGCCAATGGCATCCTGGCCTGTATCAACAACAGTGTGGCCAGCAGGAGCAGGCAGTGACTGTCCCCTGCTGTACTTGGCCGTGGTGAAGCCACAACTGGAATCCTGTGTTTAGTTTGGGCCCCTCAGTACAAGAAAGAGATTGAGGGGCCGGAGCATTTCTAGAGAAGGCAATGGAGCTGGGGAAGGGTCTACATAGCAGAGCCTTATGAGGAGTGGTGAAGCATCTGCGATTATTTAGCCTGCAGGAAAAAAGGCTCAGGGAAGACCTGATCACTCTCCACAACTGCCAGAAAGGAGGTTATGTAAAGGTGGCGGGGAGTCTCTTCCCCCAAGTAACAAGCAATGTGACAGGAGGAAACAGGCTCAGTGAGCACCAGGAGAGGCTGAGATTGGATATTAGGAAAAATTTCTTCATGGGAAGGCTGATCAGTCATTGGAACAGGCTTCCCAGGTCAGTGGTGTAGTCATCATCCCTGAAGGTATCTAAAAGATGCATAGACATGACACTCAGGGACATGGTTTGGTGGTGGATTTGGCAGTGCTGAGTTAACAGTTCGACTGGATGACCTTCAGTATATTTTTCAAGATAAAAAATGATTCTGTGACTTTATGTGTGGGTATATAAAGGTCTTTTTGAGAAGTTTACCTCTTGATCAGTTTTGGGCTCATTTTTACAGCAAGGAAAAAGGAGACATACTTGAAATTTGGCCTGTGTATCAGGTTCCTATTCCAAATAACAAACCTGTATTTATTAGAGCTAGCAAACAAAGTCAACAGGTCATATTACTTTCCTCCGACCTTCTTTCCTTGGAACAGCTCTGAATTTTTGATGCAAAATAGAAAGGCCTCAAATCAACACAAGTCTGAAAAAAATCAGCCTAAACAATTAAAGTACTGCAAACTATAATCAACTGACAACCAGACTTTATCACTGTAATAAGATGGAACACAGAAAAAGAAATAATATTTTCAACACAGTAAGAAAAGACATTATTAAACGAAATCTCATAAACACAGTGTAACTGTTAAGAATGGAAACATACACTGCTTTCCTTTTTCTTGGTGTGGTGAGAAGCATACCCTTGTAGTGGTGTCATTCTCAGTTTTGTTTTGGAATTGAGAGCACTTCAAGAAGTCTGGCCAAGAAGCATTCACCATACCCAGGACTGGTTCACAGCCTTCTTTTGCTGCCTCACAAAATCTCCTGCAGGGCAAGAGGCCTCGACTAAAGAAAAGAGACAGAGAGCAAAATTAAAAATTATTATTACTTTAGTAAGTTGTGAAAACTTTTTAGAAAGAGCAAAAAGTAATAATCAGTGCTTCTGACAAATTTTGCACTCTTTAGAGCTACACCCATACCCTTACCTCTTTGATAGGGAGAAAAAGAAAGGGCTCAAGAGCTCTTGAGCAGCCATCACTGCCTCCTGTCTGGAGCCTGAGAAACTCCTTAAATAAAGGGGATTTGACAGGGCAAGTGACTGTCTCCAGACATTTTTTTAGCTTTTCCTTCTTAGCTAATATAGTAATAACACTTCTGGTTTGACAGAGGCTCCCTAATACAGAAAATGCCAAAAGAAATGCTGCTATCTACTACAGAAGGACTTGAATTTCAAAATATCTGTAATTAATAAGACATTACAAAGCTAAAATAGAGTATTGATTTGACTTGTTGGTGAGCGATAACCCTTTATTTTATTCAATTTGATAGACTTAATTTAACTTTTTGTTAATTTTTTACAAAACCATAAAATGTGCTGCAATACTGCATAACAGTGAAAAGTATGCTAAGCAGAGATTTTACCTCATTTACTGGTGCAATAGAGCATACCTAATGATAATAAGTAGTAATTTGAAGACAGTAGATTCTGCTAAGTTTATTTTTTGTTCTCAAAAAAAAATTGTTAGTAGGGACATTACTTATTTTAACAAGCCTGTGACAGAGATCTACTTGAGTTTATCACAGTTAACCAATCTGTACACGTGGTTTCTACAAATGGGAATATTATTTGAAAAAAATCCCAAACAAACAATCAAAACATGAAGAGTCCTTGAGGACTCTCAGATGAAGTTTCGTACAAATCTGGAGTATTTGATGTGATCGCTTCTTTTCCTGACCCACACCTAAATCATTGACTTTCAAAGCACCACACTTCAGCTATAACCTGACATTCAGCAATCAGGCAATAGTAGTATGTGTATGTCAACTTCTTAAAATGTAACTATAGCAAAATGTAACTATAGCAAACTTACATCTATATGGTTCCTTGTTTCCAAAGGTCTTTCAACATACTGAACATTCTTTTCAATCAAAATTCTTAAAATAATATAAAAAAGTTACATTAAAATATATCTATGCAGAGTTATGCATAATTGTTAAAGAGCTTCTAAAAATGTCAGGAGTAATTTTTTTTTGGAAGATCTATCTGCACATGTAATTCTTTACATCTGTATGAAGAAAAACCCACAAATACAAGAAGATCACCTAAGCATTTGAACATTGCACTGCAAGGCAAATGTTTGGCAGTTGTATTGGATTTGCATGGCAAGGTTCTTGTGGCAGAGGGATACAGAGGTGGCTTCTGTGAGAAGCTGCCAGAAGCTTCTCCTGTGTCTGACAGAGCCAGCCCCAGCCAGATGGAGACAGACCCACCACTGGCCAATGCTGAGCCCAGCAGTGAGGACAGTTGTACCTCTGCAATATTTAAGGCGGCAGGGCAAAAAATCTTGTGCAAAGGCAACTGCAGCCAGGAGAAAGGAGTGAGCATATGGGAGGGAAGCAACTCTGCAGATAGCAGGAGGGGCAGGAGGTGCTCCAGGCACTGGAGCAGAGATTCCCCTGCTGAGCAGGCAGCCCATGATGAGGCAGCTGTGCTCCTGCAGCCCATGGAGGTCCATGGTGGTGAAGACATTCACCTGCAGCCCCTGGAGGACCCCACTCTGGAACAGGAGAATGCCCAAAGGAATCTGTGACCCTGAGACCCCACTCTGGAGCATGTTTGCTGGCAGAACTTGTGCCCCTGTGGTGAACCCACACTGGAGCAGCCTGTCCCTGAAGGACTGCACACTGTGGCAGGGACCCACTGTGCAGCAGTTCATGAAGAATGGTAAGCCCATGGGAAGGATTCACGCTGGAGATGCTCATGGAGGATTGTGTCCCACAGGAGGGACTCCATGCTGGAACAGAGGAAGAGTGGGAGGAGTTCTCCTGAGAAGGAAGGAGTGACAGTGACAGTGTGTGATGAACTGACCACAGCCCACTTGCCATCCCCCTGCAGCTCTGAGGGGACAGGAGGTAGGTAATTTATGACCAAAGTTAAACACAGGAAGAGAGGGATGTGAGGAAGTTGTTACAAGATTTGGGGTTTCTTTTCTAATTACCCTGCTCTGGTTTGCTTGGCAGTGAATGAAATTACTTTCCCACACTGAGTCTGTTTTGCCTATGACAGAAGTTCGTGAGTGATCTCTCCTTGTCTGTATCTGTTCTATTTTCTCTCCCCTGTCCAGCTGAGGAGGGGAGTGACAGAGCAGCTTTGGAGGGCACCTGGTGACCAGCCAGGGTCAACCTACCACAGACCTACACAGAACAGTAACGATTTGGAAATTACCAGTCTTCTAAAAGACAACTGCATGGTGATCTAATAACCAAGAAGAATCTGTAGTCTCTAGAGAAGCTCTGACAAATCAGAAAACATGGGATTATCCAGCAATTACTGCAATATTTGGCCTGGTTTCAATGTTGAGTCATGTGTGCTCCATAAATTAAATCTTTCTGGATAACGATCAAGTTTAGTATGGACTTACTGTTTAATCTGCTGAAGGATGAAAATATTATTAAAAGTCTTTATCTTGATTAGTCTTATTTACTGCTACTCAGAGACCAATCATTTAAAAAATAAACTGGCAGGTCTATGGCACTCTTACCATAATTCATTTGGCACCAGTGGCAGGCACAGAAGCTGGTTATAACATATTAGCGTGTGATTCTGCTCTTCAGGATATTAATAGAAAAACTCATGAAACTGGAGTTTGATGAAGGAAAGAAGATATGACATATTTTTTTCTCTATGGTTAGTTTCCCCACAGTCAAAATCCACACTTCAGTAAATTCAACTGCACAGAAATACCAACATTAAGAACTGTAGGGCATCAAAAGAAATAGAAATCTTTATCATTTACTAAAAAGCAAATAAAGGGTAGAGAGAATATATAAGGGTTTTAAATTTTTGCATAAAGCGTCTTTGAAGAAGCTATTTATCAGAAGTTTTATATTAAATATGCATTGAAGCAGGTCTATTCAATACAGCATAGACTCTGTTAAGTGATTTAAAGTTTCCAATGAGGTTAAACACTGCCTGAAAGCAGATGATCTGACTTCCTCGTCATGATGATCACCTAGCATTCACTTAAATTGAACTCAAATTGCCTAATTATAATCCTACAGGGACTTACTCCTTATAACTTGCAGATATTTTACATTTTTAGACTAATTTTTTTCAGAATTTACTCTAATAGTTCACTTCTTTGCAATCACGTTACCATGCACAGAGCTCCTCAGTAGATAGACTCCTCCTTAAGTTGTTGTTTGGAGTGGTAGACATTATCAAAGAAATATACTACACAAAGCCCTGAGGAGAGGGAGGATCCTCATGGTGACTTTTCCTCTTGCTGCAGAATTTACCACATTTTCTAAGGTTAGCTCAGGATTCAAGTTAGCTAAAAGGTCTGGCTCTCAACCTCAGCAGACGCTGAAGGCATGTCTTTTCTGGAAGCAGCAGCACTGTGTGCAGCTGGATCTGGTTCTGTGCTACTTTCAGTTTTGCTGTTTGTCAGAGTTGTTTTTAGGCTGTATAATAGGAGGTCAAATAACTGATTCAGGTGAAGAGGAATGTGAACAAAAATAAAAGCTTTTTTTTCTTATCTGGCAATTGATTGGTTCCTCCAAAAGGATACAGGCAAAGAAAGAATAAGGTACCAGGAGAGGGAGAAGTAGAAATTGCTAGGGCCGATAAAAGCATTACATTAAATAAAAGAAACAATTAACCATTTAATGGTTAATGGTCCATTGCAGGACCTCCCCTTGTAAATACAATAATATATCTAGTTCTCATTATTATCCGTGGCATTTCTTCGTGTCTTCACAACAGTATTTCCACTGGTAAAAGCACTGCTATAGACATACCCTGTTGAGAAATTCATTATTGCAATTTTACAGGTTAAAACAACAGAAGGTAAATGATTTGCAAAAGGCTTACAACCAAGAGCTGAAAATACAGCATGAATATCACTCTGAGAGCACACAACTGTTGGCTGCATCTGCTGAAGGTCACATTTGTGGTTCAATAGACAACCTGACTGCAGGCAGACTGATGAACATTTTCAGCTACTGCTGATTCTCATTACTGTTCTTTCCCCAGCTTCATGCCTTCAGTTGTTCCAGGATACCTTTTTCTGTGGCCACACAATAAGCTGTATTTAGATACTGAGACAAGTTAAAAACAACTAGGATATTTTGCTGTATCATTCATACACTGGCACACATGCTAAGAATGGTGATATACCTCAGGCCTGAAGCAAAATAAATGACTTGGTAATACAATTGTGAGAGATTGCTGGGGCAGGGAGGATGAGTAGAAGGACAAACTGAAACATGATGAAATTATTGGAAGAAGAAAACAGAGGTTATTTTTTATTTCTACAGCCCTGAAATCAAACAAGTTGAAGTGATTAGCTCACACACCAGTCTTTGTGAGTTCTAATTGTCTTTAACATTTTCCACGATATTCTAACAATAATGCCTTCCAGAGAATATAAATGTCAGAAAAATAAGTTTCTACAGTAGAGTAAACACACACACACAGGATTACAGTTTTCTAGAGTGACCATTCTTGTGAAATCTATCTCAGTACCCTCTCACAGTACTTCAATAAAGAGAGCAGCACAGACACTGACAGTTTTATGAGACAAACTCATAAACCTCTCAATATTACTTCTTGATTCATGGACTTATGAACAAATTAGCTACTAATGTTTCACATAATCAAGAAAATTATGTATTTTTATCTTTTATTGTTTGGTTTTCATCTCTAACTTGCAGGTTCATTTGAAAGTTTGAATTTTCTATTTCGTCTGTAGATAGGGGTTTAAATCTGAAATTTACTTCTTTACATAATAAAATATGAAAAGAAAGCAAGATTATTTTATATTTTTGTGGTTATTTCACTTCACAAAATTGTACTGAATCCACATAGCAAGATTTAATGATGGCACCTCAATGCCACCTAACACTTTGTAACACTCAAAGCAGAGCTAGCTGCATTACCTCCCACCTAGTTTTTAGCTTAAATGCATGTAGTGTCTTCTCAAAGCAGGTTCCTGTGTATAAGCACAAAGATGCAAAATTACCTGTAAAAGGATAGAACCCACAGTCTGAGAAGCATCAAACATCATAAAGGAGAACGAAGGCCTCAGAGGTGAACCTGGCAAAAGGTGTACCAGCTCAGTTTCCCTGGGGTGGGAGCCTGAATAATGGTTGCAGCTCTTTAGACAAGATTAAGACCTTGCATTAATTGGCTGAACTGCAGGTAAGTGTCCACTCCTCTGCCCTACAGGGACTCAATATGAGGATTTACAGACAGGGCAGAAGGCCAGTTCTAACCCACATACTCATGAATACTCCATTTGCTGTCATGAAGCTAGGCAACTATGGATGAGCCACAAGAGGAATGCCCTTTCCAAGAGACTGAAAAAAGCCTGGGTTATACAATGAGAATGAAAAAGATGGAGGTACTGAATGGATTGCCTGCAGCATGGAAGAACAATCTGTTTAAAGGCTATGAGAATAGAAAAGTGGCAAAACCAAATTAGATGAAAAAGCTGGACTAGAATCTCTTCTGTGGGTCCATATAGATTTTTTCCTCTAAGAATGACATTTCAAATTAACTACTCCTTAATAATTCCCATATCTTATGGCAAGAGGAAAGAGAGAGCTAAAGAGTTATACTTCTAAAAGTCTTGGAACCAAGAGTCCAAGAGTACCATACTTAACTAAGAGCTCACACATAACTCTGAAGGCTGCTCAGACAGAGGGGGGAAATATAAATTCTTGATCCCAGTGAAAGTGGAACTGGGAACAAATCCAAATATACCATTATATTTAAAAGACTCTTCTTATCCATCCAAAAATGAGTAAAGGAAGCAGCAGCTGCTGTTGAATTTTTGTTGAATCTTCTACATCAACTGCTGTTATTTAACATCTCTTTCAGGTTTAGAAATGCTCTTCAGACAATGTAGCCAAACTGTGTAGATATCCTTAGGGATGGACACATACAGTCTCTACAGTGCAGTTTAGAATTTTTAATCAGTGTAATAATTTATTTTGTAGACAAAACCCAGACATAACTATTTTGACCAAAATAAGGAGTCACATCTGAGTCAGCAGTGTGCTGTGGCAGCCAGGAGGGACAACGCTGTCCTGGGTGCATCAGGCACAGCATGGCCAGCTGGGTAAGGGAGGGGATTGTCCTGCTCTGCTCTGAGCTGGGGCAGCCTCACCTCAAGTGCTAGGGGCAGGTTTGGGTGCCACAAGGTAAAAAAGTCATTTAACTCTTGGACAGAGATGAAGAAGGATCTAGAGAGGAACCCATATGACAAGAGACTGAAGACACTTGGTCTGTTTAGGGTGGAGACGAGGAGACTGAGAGGAGGAGACCTCATCACAGTCTGCAGATTCCTTATGAGGGGAGATAGAGAGGCAGACATTGAGCTCTTCAAGTTTATGACCAGTGACAGTACTGGAGGAAACAGCATGAAACTGAGTCGGAGTCGTTTAGGTTGAGTATCAGGAAAAGGTTCTTGCCCCAGAGGGTGTTTGGGTTCCTCAGAGAAGCAGTCACAGCACCAGCCTGACAGAGTTCAAGAAGCACTTGGACAATTCTCTCAAGCACATGATGTGACTCTTGGAGATGGTCCTGTGCAGGGCCAGGAGTTGGACTTTGATTATTCCTGTGAGTATCTTCCAATTCAGGATATTGTATGATTCTATGACTCAGCAAGAAAAATTTCAGAAATCCCCGCTGACTCCTCAGTCACTTTCTATGACAACACAATGCATGACAAGTTGAGCTTATAATGCCATAACAATCAGAAACTCCTAAAGTATACACTGTACAGCAGAAGCATAAATTTTGCAATGTAGCATTGAAAAGAATAAATCTATCAACATTTTTCAGTGTGTTTTGTACAATGACCATAATCAGTTGGGATAATCTGTCCTGACTAAAGCAATCAGCCCTTCCAGATTTCTCTTACTGATCCCATAACTTGATTCAAAGACGACAGTGAAAATGGGAGAGAGCCACTAAATTCATTAGAGCTTTACTTCAGCCATGAATCAGTTTAAATAAGAATTATTAAGAATATTGCTACATATACAAGCTATTTTTACAATCTTGTACTATCTGCCAAAATGACTCCTAAATGAGGTCAAATTTCTGAAAATTCTTGCCTAGTATTTATTATGCAAATGATGAGCACACTGTTTATTTAGTTTACTCTATTCAAATTTCTTTTAAAAAACAAGACACACTCCTAAAATGCCTGAAAATCCAGGTTACAATATCTTTTGATTTTAGCAAACTAAATTCACACTTGGGATAGAAAAGCTGGCACTGTGAAACGGAAGTCCTCTGAATCACACAGCAGTTTCAATCACAGCATTGCTACAGGAATTCTGGACTAACTGGAAGCAAATCATACACTGCACAGCTGCTCTAAGTATTTGTATCTTCAGGATAATAAGGGCATGCAAAACATGTACCTAAAGAATTGCCTTCCATGTCCACAGATGACTGTGAGAGGTACCCTTAATTTCATGTAGTTTTCCAGAACTCATGTTTCTCTGTGCACTTCAGAGTATTGCCAAAAGGAAGACCTCAAGAATCAACCCAAGTTAAAACTTTCTTATCCTGCATCGTATCAAGAATCCCAGACACACTTCTCACTCGCTGGCATTCAAGGATCTTCTCTGTCAAATAAAAAATCATTGTATCATGATTATCATGCTACTTCAAGTTCACATTAAAATTGTTTACAAACAAATCTGGCAGGAGCAGACATCATCAATTTAAAGAAGCTGTCCTACCCCCCACTAGTCTTCTCCAAAACCTGTCCCCACCTTTCTTCCCAACTTCTTTGTGCCAGCACAGTACTTCATGCTGTTACACAATGGATGACATCAGTCACTCATAATTTAATTCAGATCAGTTTCCAAATCCAATCTGTCATGGAGCTGAAAAAAGACTCTTGATGGGACATGGAAAAGAGATGGGTGAGATGGGCAATAACAAGCAGGACAACAGGGTGATACTGATTCTTTCAGCACCACTAGCACTTTATATAGCATTATCTACCATGAAACAGTAGTCTGGAACATGTTCTCCAGAAGGGTTCTGAAACCTCCATCCTGCAAGATACTCAAAACCCAGTTGAGAGTGGCCCTGAGGAGTTTCATTCATCTTTAATGCTCGTCCTCATCTGAGCCAGAAGAGTTCCAGCAGTTTCTCTCCTCCCCACCTCTGTAATCTTGTGATTCTATTTTGACTGCCCTGCTCAGCCTGTGAGCCTGGTGTTTACCACCAATAGGTCTCCAATAGGGCAACAATAACTTCTGACAGAGGAGACAAACTTGTGACAGGTAAGCTTGTCTCACTAACTGAATCCTCAATAGGTTTTGAGTGCAGATGGTTTATAAGCTATTAGTTAATAAGATGGGCGCTAAAAGAAGTTAGACATGAGCTGAAAAGCATATGAATTCTTCCAGAATTCTTTAACCACACATCAATCCAAAACCATTTTGTTTACTAATTGCACAAGAGAGTGTACTCATATCTGTGGGACCAGGGGTCAGGACTCCCTCAAAACCAAACTATGTTGGTTTTCTTAACTTTAGACAAATCCAACCCATAGCTAGTAGAAGTTCTATCTAGAGTTCTACCTACCACGCAAAATAAAATGTTACCTCATCTGTGTGTTTCTGGTTGTGAGCCCAGATACAACAGTCCAATAAGAAATGATAAGTGTTAATACTCCCAAAATGTTTATGAAAATGCAAGGTTTTCCTGGAAGTTCCTATCCTAAAACTATTGCAATTTATTAAATTAAATAAATTTTATTTTGTGAAAAAGCGTGGCTTTTCTAGAAGACAGATTAAATTAGCAACCAAACATTAACAAAAAGCCATGCTAATTTTAAGAGTAGTTGTAAACAATTATTTCAGCTACATAAATGTCCAGTATTTATCTATAAGGAATAATATATTATTATTAATAATATATTGCCTGTGCAATATATTATTAATAAATAATAATATATATAAGGAGAATTGCTTATGATTTCTAGTTAACATGCCGACTTAGGAACCATAAACCACAGCTTGTAATAGATATACACACAGGAAAGTGTTGCAACAAGAGGACTGAAGGCAATCAATCAATAATATATTCATTAATAAAACAACCTTTCCCGCTGATTTTCCTTTCAGCCTTCTTCCCTTAACTTCTCTGTGCAGCACTGTGAAATGTCATTTCAAGCACACATCTCCATGCCCAGACTGTTCTCAAAATGTTTCTCTATCAGATAACCTTTTAACTCTGGTGTATCCGTAATGCCCCCCAACACACACTTTGAATTAAAATTAGATCAGTGGGGACGGTGAAACACTGCATGAAGTTTTGATGCTGCCTGCTATGGCAAAGGCTGGCTTCACATGAATTGGAGCACACACATCATTCTGGCCAATGTAGGATGCCATTGACTATATTTCTACATTACTTTTCTAACTTTTAAAAAATTAATTTCTTAGGCTATTCCCTCTTTCTTTACATTGACTTGTTTACAAATTATACATATTCAGTAATTTTAAACAGTTTCTGGGCAGGGAAGGGACAGTACTCTGAATGCAGAAAACACATTCTTTCCAGGATCCTATTTCTCTGTCCTTTTCCCCTGTATTTTGTCCCTGGTTTGTCCTTCCTGACACACCACCTGTGCAAAAGAACTGGCATCACAGAGTTAACTCCAGGCCCTGTTCCTGTAAGGGCCTGTACCTAGATCCAGTACCACCCCTAGCTATTGGGACCCTTTAGATCCACCCACAGCAGCTGAGCCATGCCAGTTACGAAGATGCTTTCAGAGACTCCACGATTTTTGAGATGTGTAAGCTAGAAATTGGGGATTAAGTTCCATAGGCATATCCACAGGTATACAAACTTTATAAACAGAAGTTCCTCTAAGGTAAAGACATTTTATCTTCTAATTCCCTTATCTCCCTCTTCTAACAGCCATGAGGAAAAGCTTAGTACTTATTAGAGCAACTTCCCAAATAAATTTAAAGTTTTGCTGCTCAAATACTTGACTACTCTTGGTGATTACAGAGTGCTTTTTCATAAGCAACCCATTTTTTCCTTCTGTTTTTTGCCCAAGGCAGTATTTAGGCATCCAAAAAAACCTTAAAGGGTGCTTTTTTTCTTTATTTTTTCCCTCAAAAATTATATTTATCTTGAGAAAGGGTCCTTTAAGATATGTTTGTCAACTTTAAATACAGGCATTTTGGCCCATACCACATCATTACTGATGTTCTCCCTAGCATTCCTTGCAAAACAAAACATTATATTTGTCACCTTTATACTATCTCAGCTTGGGATAAAGTAGTAGTGGCTCCCAAGATGATGAATATCACTTGTTGACCTCATGGTGTGAGTTCTGAGGGACAATGCAAACTATCATTTTCTCATTAGCACATTGTTTTCTGCAGTATGAATAACAGTTAGACAAGATTACTATTATAACTCATTAACTATGAAATTATTTATGAACAATACAGGCTGCACTGAGAAGAAAGGTATATCTCTAGAATTGCTATTTTGTGACTACTGTTTCTTCAAGTTTCTACATTTATGTCTTGGTAAGATGGTCTGCTCCAACACTGCAGAGAAATGTGGGCATTCCCTTCTTCGAAGTCAGATGTAAACCAGCTGTTTCTTAACTAAAGGTCTCACTCGTGTCTCATGAAGTACATGTTACACTCATAGGATAGCAGAAATAAAATTTTGGTTTTGGGAAAATTATCACTCCTTAGAGCAGGAATTGGGGCTTGAGGATTTATTTTCTTATTTATCCTTTTTCTGTGCAAATATTTCATCACTTTCTGAATCTGCATATTGTAGATTTTCTTTGATCCATGTATCTATTTATTACCAATTCAATTTTCCATTTCAAGTCAATCTGATTTTATTCACTGTCTCCTTATATTTAGAAATTCATGCCTGTTCACTGCACTCACTGAAGCATGCTTTCAATTATGACTTTGCATATGACATCTGTTACTGCACATAAACACTCAAAAGCACACAGGAACTGTCTAGTGCTATTTTACAGATACCTTAAACAGACAGATGTGCTAGTTTGAAATTTTACCCAATGCATGACATCTCTCAACCATTTCACTTTCTTGTGGCTGTAAATTAGTTCTACTTCACCTTGAATTAGTGTGCTATCAGTTTGATGGTAGACTGGCGCTGACGCCGAGGACTTGCATAGGAAAAGCTTACAAAATGTTTCCCACAACACATGGACTATCTGCCATTAGCAACTCTATCCTCAACATTTTACCTATCAAAAAATAACACCATAAAATCATTATTATAGCTGTTGGTTAAATTGCAGCTATTGGAAGTTTATTAACGGGTAGAAAGGACAAAATGAAAGAAAAAATTATTCATTTGTTTTGCTGTTCTGTGCTTTTTCAAATAACACAGACCCTGTGTATTCCTCAGTTTTTCTGCTAAACAGTAATGCTTATATCATTTCCCTTAGAAGAAAGCTTTAAATCAGCCATAACAAGACACAAACAAAATAAGACAGAGAACACTATTTATGTGGGCAAGCATTTGCAACATTATCACACTCTCTAATTTTTGTGTTCCCTTTTGACAGGATTTGACTACACATGTTCTTCATTAGCTGGATCTCCAAGGTTGTGTGGTTCAAGTCACAACTGCACTCAAATGGACCATACCCAGATTTAGAAACTGAAGACTGGATTATGACTTGGTTATACCCAAAGACAGGTTTCACAACAACGTGGCTTTTTGTACACAATTAGTCTGCTGGAGTCTGAGCAGCTGTCATGACAAGTCATGGCAACATTTAAAACAAAAGACATGTGATTTCAAACATTTTATGTATAAATCACATCATCTCTGCTTTATTTTGAACTGAAGATTCTAATCTTCTGTATCTTCTTGACAAACAACTATTGCCAAAACTACATCTGGAATAGCCTTTGTGAGTCGTTAAATTCCTTAGGATAAAGAGGCACCATCAAAAAGGAAATGTATTAAGAGGATAAATCAACTCCCACAGGATGTAAAAGACAGGACTGCAAACTCAGGAAACAACTGGTAGCCACTTATAAGCATCTGAAAGAAGCCTCCACTCCATGTTGCCTGGATCATGGTAAGAACTACACTGGATGGAGTCATGAGAAGAACATTAGGAGACAACAAAGCGGTAGGAGAAAATTGTCCCACCTTGTTCCTTGGAGACCTGGTCAGTGATTGTCAGCAGTGCAGTAGCTTAATGTTTAAAGTACACACCACCAATTTCAACAAAACCATCTCTGATAGGTTTATGAGAGAAAATTCTAAATGTCCTTCCAGGTGGGTTTCTCAATAACTTCCTTTCAAAAATTAATCTGAAGCTAACTTCATAAATGTGTAAAATTTAAACGTTTCTTAAAAGCTGCAGAATGACAAAGTTCCCTGTGCAACCATAATTTGACATCTCCACACAGGTGCATTATAAAAAGATAGCACGAAAGCTGGGTCACAGACTACCTATGGGATCATTCACTCAGAGGTCCTAGCAGCTGCCTTGGCATATTTTCCTGCTTTTGTTGCCAAAATCAAGTGTATTAAAACAAAATTGAAGCATGCCAGTGGAGGATTGCCGATGCAAACTCATTCATATCCATACATCATTCATACACAAACCCATTATGGACTTCACTCAAATGTATGCTGATAGCTTCCCGTTCAAAGTCTTCAAACAAAAATTCTCATTAGCTACGCAAACAAGATGCATGTGATCAGTCAGCTTTTTCAAATACTTCAAAAGCCTCAATTAACTCTAAAAAGTAGAGGTTTTATAACATCTTATTATTTTAATAAGTTTATCTGTTATAACACTGAGGTTCTCTCAATGGAAGGCATTTCCCCAACTTTCTGGAATATAGTTCTACAAAGAGGATTAATGTAAGTACTCAAGCTATTATTTCTGTTTTAAAGGCATCATGACAGCACAAGGGTATAAGAATCCATAAGCTTCAAATTTATTCCCAGCATGAAAAGTCAAAACACGCCATGTACGTAGGCCTTCAGGATCTTATATAGCTTGCCTATTTTTCAAAGTCTTCTGATGAAATTTGAACATTTCATAGAGTGCAAGAAATATTAGAAAGCATCAATCAATGAGTCTGTATGCATTATGCAGTAATAGGCTGACCCACTATGAACTTCTCTAATGATTTTGAATCTTCAAATTTTATGTTAATTTTGGCTTTAAAATACATCTCTT
Organism: Prinia subflava; assembly: GCF_021018805.1. Lineage (NCBI taxonomy): Eukaryota > Metazoa > Chordata > Aves > Passeriformes > Cisticolidae > Prinia > Prinia subflava. Next base: position 25,816,927 of record NC_086253.1, read on the forward strand.
TTTTTTTCCTTTTAAAATTTGAAAACATTGCAGATTAACTTTTATTGTCTTTTTGAGTTGTGGAATCCAATGCATGTGGGTTGCTATAAATAAAGATCCACTCCATCGTAGTAACAGACCTTTGGCCTACTCCTGGTGTCTTTCAGGGCTGAGGGAGAATTCACTAGACTAAATCATTTATCATAACCAAGAGCTCTGAGGACAGATCTCTCTCACAACAAATAAAGTACCAGTGTTGCATGTGGTGGTCAGAGGATGCAGACTATTACTACCCAAAAGGACAAAGTTACTACTGTTTGAGAAGTAGAAAGCTACTGGAATGTTTTAGAACATTTAGTTTAAGGTGTTCTTCCACCACTGGCATTACTTTTCAGTAATTTTTCAGTTTTCTTAGCAGTGCTGCTGGACTGTGGTAGGACAGGGGTTTTTAAGGCTGATTTTTAAGTCATATTGCAAAGATCTCATCCACTCACTCAAGAAGGAGGAAGTACGATAACACCTTCATATAAGCAGTTGCTTACTACAAAAATTGTGGGTAAGCACGTAAAAAAGCCTTACTGCACTTCACCTTTCCATTTTCCATTTTCACACAGGTTGTAGTTGTACTTTCAAACTTTTTCTCTACTGGAAAGAAGTATATAGATACTGTTATATATTTTCTTAAAAGAGCAGGGCTAGCTGATTTTATATCCAGTTGCTGAAATTAAATACAGCTTTTAAAATTAATATATTTTTTACTTTCACACACGGTTTCATTGCAGTAAGCTATAGAACATTCCTGAAGAGCAACAGTATTGTGGTAGTATTGAGAAATCCCTGTACCTAACTACACAAACACTGAATATGCTCTCTGCCTAGAAACTTAATCTCCTTCAAGTGTTGATGAAAACCATATTTATAAATACATGAAAGATAAATGGGAAACAGACATAAGTTTAAATATCAGAGAAAAGCTGTGTAATGACAGCTCCCTGGATGCCAAAGATTAGTGCTTGTAACTTTCCCTCTTGTTCCTTCTTGTAACGCACTGTTATAATTATTGCTCCGATGGCTGCAAGCTGCCAACAGACTCTCAACAATACCTAAGAATAGACATTTAGGCATCACAGGAGCTTCATTTCTTCCACACTGTGTAAACAACGTTTGTCAAATTAAGCTTTACATATATTAGGAACAATTGCTTCACAAAAAAAGAAAAAAAAAGAGAGAGAACAACAAATGAAAAGTTGTGATCAGATATAAAACCACTGACGTTAGAATGAACCAGCTGTAACTGACTGGAGGAAACAATGACAATGCCAGTAACAACTGTTCACAACATTAGTGGATGTTTTGTCATACTGTGTGTTCTAGACCACCATAGCCCCCTCCAAAAAGCACTCAGCATATGGAGATATCTGCATTCATTACCACCAGAGGCTTTCTACAGTGACTGTTCTGCTTCAGTGTCTTTCAGATTCCCCTATTCAACAGACCTAACACCGGCTTGTCTCCTTCATTCTTGGTACCTGCACTCAGCATATACAAAGGAACTTCCCCCTCCTATGTTAATGTTTTTCTCTAGAGCTCCCTGACAGGAGTTATGGGGGAAAGGCAGGGAAGGGGCTGGGCTGAGAAGAGAAGCGAAGGTGTTAATAACTACTTTTTGCAGATCTGATGCTCCTTAAAATAAATTATTTTTGGCTGTGAAATATGTTTGCCTGCAATAATTGGATGGTACAAAAAGGACAGTAATCACAAAAATCCTTTAGTTGCCTACAGGAAAAAAGAAGTATTCTTGTTTAAAGAAGAAACAGGAAGTTAAACTAGGACAACTGAGGTTTAGCAAACTGGACTTAACTAAGCAGCACACTGTCAATCCACTTTTACTGTTCTTCCTGTGGTTGCCACTCTGACTGCAGTCACTGCATTTCCAGTGACATCCTTGGCACACTCTGGAGACATGGTTACTAAAACTGTAGTCAGATTCTAACATAGTCTTACACCATTTGCAGTCTCACATTGGACTTTCTTCCCCATCAGTTTGCAGGGGCAAGAATATTTTCCACACAAAAAAAGATGGGATGGGATGGGATGGGAGGGGGACGGGGACGGGGAGGGGAGGGGAGGGGAGGGGAGGGGAGGGGAGGGGAGGGGAGGGGAGGGGAGGGGAGGGGAGGGCAGGGCAGGGCAGGGCAGGGCAGGGCAGGGCAGGGCAGGGCAGGGCAGGGCAGGGCAGGGCAGGGCAGGGCAGGGCAGGGCAGGGCAGGGCAGGGCAGGGCAGGGCAGGGCAGGGCAGGGCAGGGCAGGGCAGGGCAGGGCAGGGCAGGGCAGGGCAGGGCAGGGCAGGGCAGGGCAGGGCAGGGCAGGGCAGGGCAGGGAAGGGAAGGGAAGGGAAGGGAAGGGAAGGGAAGGGAAGGGAAGGGAAGGGAAGGGAAGGGAAGGGAAGGGAAGGGAAGGGAAGGGAAGGGAAGGGAAGGGAAGGGAAGGGAAGGGAAGGGAAGGGAAGGGAAGGGAAGGGAAGGGAAGGGAAGGGAAGGGAAGGGAAGGGAAGGGAAGGGAAGGGAAGGGAAGGGAAGGGAAGGGAAGGGAAGGGAAGGGAAGGGAAGGGAAGGGAAGGGAAGGGAAGGGAAGGGAAGGGAAGGGAAGGGAAGGGAAGGGAAGGGAAGGGAAGGGAAGGGAAGGGAAGGGAAGGGAAGGGAAGGGAAGGGAAGGAAGGGAAGGGAAGGGAAGGGAAGGGAAGGGAAGGGAAGGGAAGGGAAGGGAAGGGAAGGGAAGGGAAGGGAAGGGAAGGGAAGGGAAGGGAAGGGAAGGGAAGGGAAGGGAAGGGAAGGGAAGGGAAGGGAAGGGAAGGGAAGGGAAGGGAAGGGAAGGGAAGGGAAGGGAAGGGAAGGGAAGGGAAGGGAAGGGAAGGGAAGGGAAGGGAAGGGAAGGTTGCGGGAAGGTTGCGGGAAGGTTGCGGGAAGGTTGCGGGAAGGTTGCGGGAAGGGAAGGGAAGGGAAGGGAAGGGAAGGTTGCGGGAAGGTTGCGGGAAGGTTGCGGGAAGGGAAGGTTGCGGGAAGGTTGCGGGAAGGGAAGGGAAGGGAAGGTTGCGGGAAGGTTGCGGGAAGGGAAGGGAAGGTTGCGGGAAGGGAAGGTTGCGGGAAGGGAAGGTTGCGGGAAGGGAAGGGAAGGTTGCGGGAAGGGAAGGGAAGGTTGCGGGAAGGGAAGGGAAGGTTGCGGGAAGGGAAGGGAAGGGAAGGTTGCGGGAAGGGAAGGGAAGGTTGCGGGAAGGGAAGGGAAGGTTGCGGGAAGGGAAGGGAAGGGAAGGGAAGGGAAGGGAAGGGAAGGGAGAAGGGAAGGGAAGGGAAGGGAAGGGAAGGGAAGGGAAGGGAAGGGAAGGGAAGGGAAGGGAAGGGAAGGGAAGGGAAGGGAAGGGAAGGGAAGGGAAGGGAAGGGAAGGGAAGGGAAGGGAAGGGAAGGGAAGGGAAGGGAAGGGAAGGGAAGGGAAGGGAAGGGAAGGGAAGGGAAGGAAAGGGAAGGGAAGGGAAGGGAAGGGAAGGGAAGGGAAGGGAAGGGAAGGGAAGGGAAGGGAAGGGAAGGGAAGGGAAGGTTGCGGGAAGGTTGCGGGAAGGGAAGGTTGCGGGAAGGGAAGGGAAGGTTGCGGGAAGGGAAGGGAAGGTTGCGGGAAGGGAAGGGAAGGGAAGGTTGCGGGAAGGGAAGGGAAGGGAAGGGAAGGGAAGGGAAGGTTGCGGGAAGGGAAGGGAAGGGAAGGGAAGGGAAGGGAAGGGAAGGGAAGGTTGCGGGAAGGGAAGGTTGCGGGAAGGGAAGGGAAGGGAAGGGAAGGGAAGGGAAGGTTGCGGGAAGGGAAGGGAAGGGAAGGGAAGGGAAGGGAAGGGAAGGGAAGGGAAGGGAAGGGAAGGGAAGGGAAGGGAAGGGAAGGGAAGGGAAGGGAAGGGAAGGGAAGGGAAGGGAAGGGAAGGGAAGGGAAGGGAAGGGAAGGGAAGGGAAGGGAAGGGAAGGGAAGGGAAGGGAAGGGAAGGTTGCGGGAAGGGAAGGGAAGGGAAGGGAAGGGAAGGGAAGGGAAGGGAAGGGAAGGGAAGGGAAGGGAAGGGAAGGGAAGGGAAGGGAAGGGAAGGGAAGGGAAGGGAAGGGAAGGGAAGGGAAGGGAAGGGAAGGGAAGGGAAGGGAAGGGAAGGGAAGGGAAGGGAAGGGAAGGGAAGGGAAGGGAAGGGAAGGGAAGGGAAGGGAAGGGAAGGGAAGGGAAGGGAAGGGAAGGGAAGGGAAGGGAAGGGAAGGGAAGGGAAGGGAAGGGAAGGGAAGGGAAGGGAAGGGAAGGGAAGGGAAGGGAAGGGAAGGGAAGGGAAGGGAAGGTTGCGGGAAGGGAAGGGAAGGGAAGGGAAGGGAAGGGAAGGGAAGGGAAGGTTGCGGGAAGGTTGCGGGAAGGTTGCGGGAAGGTTGCGGGAAGGTTGCGGGAAGGGAAGGGAAGGTTGCGGGAAGGTTGCGGGAAGGTTGCGGGAAGGGAAGGGAAGGGAAGGGAAGGGAAGGGAAGGGAAGGGAAGGGAAGGGAAGGGAAGGGAAGGGAAGGGAGAAGGGAAGGGAAGGGAAGGGAAGGAAGGGAAGGGAAGGGAAGGGAAGGGAAGGGAAGGGGAAGGGAAGGGAAGGGAAGGGAAGGGAAGGAAGGGAAGGGAAGGGAGGGAAGGAAGGGAAGGGAAGGGAAGGGAAGGGAAGGGAAGGGAAGGGAAGGGAAGGGAAGGGAAGGGAAGGGAAGGGAAGGGAAGGGAAGGGAAGGGAAGGGAAGGGGAAGGGAAGGGAAGGGAAGGGAAGGGAAGGGAAGGGAAGGGAAGGGAAGGGAAGGGTTGCGGGAAGGGAAGGTTGCGGGAAGGGAAGGGAAGGTTGCGGGAAGGGAAGGGAAGGTTGCGGGAAGGTTGCGGGAAGGAAGGGAAGGTTGCGGGAAGGGAAGGGAAGGTTGCGGGAAGGGAAGGTTGCGGGAAGGGAAGGTTGCGGGAAGGGAAGGTTGCGGGAAGGGAAGGTTGCGGGAAGGGAAGGTTGCGGGAAGGGAAGGTTGCGGGAAGGGAAGGTTGCGGAAGGGAAGGGAAGAGGAAGGGAAGGAAGGGAAGGGAAGGGAGGGAAGGGAAGGGAAGGGAAGGGAAGGGAAGGGAAGGGAAGGGAAGGAAGGGAAGGGAAGGGGAAGGGAAGGGAAGGGAAGGGAAAGGGGAAGGGAAGGGAAGGGAAGGGAAGGGAAGGGAAGGGAAGGGAAGGGAAGGGAAGGGAAGGGAAGGGAAGGGAAGGGAAGGGAAGGGAAGGGAAGGAGAAGGGAAGGGAAGGGAAGGGAAGGGAAGGGAAGGAAGGAAGGGAAGGGAAGGGAAGGGAAGGGAAGGGAAGGGAAGGGAAGGAAGGGAAGGGAAGGGAAGGGAAGGGAAGGAAGGGAAGGGAAGGGAAGGGAGGTTGCGGGAAGGGAAGGTTGCGGGAAGGGAAGGTTGCGGGAAGGTTGCGGGAAGGTTGCGGGAAGGTTGCGGGAAGGTTGCGGGAAGGTTGCGGGAAGGGAAGGTTGCGGGAAGGGAAGGTTGCGGAAGGGAAGGGAAGGTTGCGGGAAGGGAAGGGAAGGGAAGGTTGCGGGAAGGGAAGGTTGCGGGAAGGAAGGTTGCGGGAAGGGAAGGTTGCGGGAAGGGAAGGTTGCGGGAAGGGAAGGTTGCGGGAAGGGAAGGTTGCGGGAAGGGAAGGGAAGGGAAGGAAGGGAAGGGAAGGGAAGGGAAGGGAAGGGAGGAAGGGAAGGGAAGGGAAGGGAAGGGAAGGGAAGGGAAGGGAAGGGAAGGGAAGGAAGGGAAGGGAAGGGAAGGAAGGGAAGGGAAGGGAAGGGAAGGGAAGGGAAGGGAAGGAAGGGAAGGGAAGGGAAGGGAAGGGAAGGGAAGGGAAGGGAAGGGAAGGGAAGGGAAGGGAAGGAAGGGAAGGAAGGGAAGGGAGGAAGGGAAGGGAAGGAAGGGAAGGGAAGGGAAGGAAGGGAAGGGAAGGGAAGGAGGAAGGGAAGGGAAGGGAAGGTTGCGGGAAGGGAAGGGAAGGTTGCGGGAAGGGAAGGGAAGGTTGCGGGAAAGGAAGGGAAGGGAAGGAAGGTTGCGGGAAGGGAAGGTTGCGGGAAGGGAAGGTTGCGGGAAGGGAAGGTTGCGGGAAGGGAAGGGAAGGGAAGGAAGGGAAGGGAAGGGAAGGGAAGGGAAGGGAAGGGAAGGGAAGGGAAGGGAAGGGAAGGGAAGGAAGGGAAGGGAAGGGAAGGGAAGGAAGGGAAGGGAAGGGAAGGGAAGGGAAGGGAAGGGAAGGGAAGGGAAGGGAAGGGAAGGGAAGGGAAGGGAAGGGAAGGGAAGGGAAGGGAAGGGAAGGGAAGGGAAGGGAAGGGAAGGGAAGGGAAGGGAAGGGAAGGGAAGGGAAGGGAAGGGAAGGGAAGGGAAGGGAAGGGAAGGTTGCGGGAAGGTTGCGGGAAGGGAAGGTTGCGGGAAGGGAAGGGAAGGTTGCGGGAAGGGAAGGGAAGGTTGCGGGAAGGGAAGGTTGCGGGAAGGTTGCGGGAAGGGAAGGTTGCGGGAAGGGAAGGGAAGGTGCGGGAAGGGAAGGGAAGGTTGCGGGAAGGTTGCGGGAAGGAAGGGAAGGTTGCGGGAAGGGAAGGGAAGGGAAGGGAAGGGAAGGGAAGGGAAGGGAAGGGAAGGGAAGGGAAGGGAAGGAAGGGAGAGGGAAGGGAAGGTTGCGGAAGGGAAGGGAAGGGAAGGGAAGGGAAGGGAAGGGAAGGGAAGGGAAGGGAAGGGAAGGGAAGGGAAGGGAAGGGAAGGGAAGGGAAGGGAAGGAAGGGAAGGGAAGGGAAGGGAAGGGAAGGGAAGGGAAGGGAAGGAAGGGAAGGGAAGGGGAAGGGAAGGGAAGGGAAGGGAAGGGAAGGGAAGGAAGGGAAGGGAAGGGAAGGGAAGGGAAGGGAAGAAGGGAAGGAAGGGAAGGGAAGGGAAGGGAAGGGAAGGGAAGGGAAGGGAAGAGGGAAGGGAAGGGAAGGGAAGGAAGGGAAGGGAAGGGAAGGGAAGGGAAGGGAAGGGAAGGGAAGGGAAGGGAAGGGAAGGGAAGGGAAGGAAGGGAAGGGAAGGGAAGGGAAGGGAAGGAAGGGAAGGGAAGGGAAGGGAAGGGAAGGGAAGGGAAGGGAAGGGAAGGGAAGGGAAGGGAAGGGAAGGGAAGACTACAAAGAAAACACCTGACTCTTGAATCTCAAAGTATTTTGGTTGTCACTGAAAACCAGAGCAAAAACAAAGTTGTGAAAGTCAAATTCCAAACAAGGCAGAATAAGTGAAGCAACAGAGAAATGGCCTGTTCTGTTCTTGAACATTTAAAGGCATCGATGTATTACCTAAACCCACTTTTCTTATTTTGTTCAATATTTTTTAGAGAAAACAGTTAGTGTAAGGCTGTCATCCGGTTCCATGAGTAGAACAATTGTAATAGTGAATTGGAACAGAGGTGCTATAACTAATCATGCACTCAATTAAACAGAGTTAATTGAAAATAGCTTTTGGTAGGCTAACAAAGATTGGTACACAGGTGCATTTGTTTTAAGCCACTCAGCCAGTCTAAAGGTCAGTTTCATTCCACTGTTACCTGTGCTTCCTTTCCTCCCCATTAATCCTATCCATGTAATCATCTGTGGACCTTCTGGGTTAATTTTCTGGCACTTTAGTGAGCTTAATTAGCCAGTCTAGGAATCATTGTGATGCACTGGAAGTGGCAGGCATATATTGTCTGGAGTGAGACTGCACCTTTCATTGGCAACTGAATTTTTGACCAGCTCTCACAGAATTTCTTTCATAGGTATCTTACTCCTTCTAAATTGCAAAGCTTTCAACTTCCTGGTCTTTTCAAACAAGTGTTGTTTGAAACACTTGTTCAATTATCATAGTCTCTTCTACTGAATTTCACAATGGAGGAACTGGAAATAAAAAATGAAAATAAGCAGAAAGAAATCTATCTTCTCTCTTTCCCCCTCCAGAAACATCAAAGATTGTGTACATATGTTAAAATACGTCCTTTTTGCCTTTTCGTGTTTTGATTTTAGCTCTGCTAAACTCAGTGATCCTTTTTCAAATCAAACTCAATTTAAAAGTGCATACACATTATACTAATGCTGTTCATTTACTTAAATACAGAAAAAAAATATGCTTCTTAAGCTTCCAGAATAGTTTATGTCACTCTGAACATACCCTGCTAATTTCATACCAAAAATATATTTAAAATATTAACTTTGCTGAGGGAAATGACTAAACAAATTGGAAGTTTAATAGCCACCCCACTTTATGACAATACTATACATATCTAAGGCATTATTGCTGTTACAAAACATTCCATTTTGGGATAGCCATATTGGAGAAATTAGGCAGAAGAACCCTGGACAGGCTTCTTTGTGAAAATAAGCCTGACTGCCCTAATACCACAGTATTAGTTTATACAGTGGCAATATTTTTCTAAAAGAGCTCTATTACAGTTGGCTTATCATGGCAGAAATGTTGTCAATAGCTTTGACAGACAGGAATTTCGCAATGAGATCACAGGCTTAGTTTGGATCTTCCCTTGTCTGATTAGACAGAGAGCATTTTACCACAATTGGCTCTAGTCACTGGTGGATTTTCGTTCCCAAATACCTGTCATCACCGTCGCTGATGCATTCAGGAAGAGCGAGGCTACAGCCAAACAGCATGATGTGTTGATAGCAGTTGAGGCGATTGAGGTAACTGAAGAACTTCAGGAACTTTTCCATTTCAATACTTTTGACAATGGAAAGAACAGAAGTTACAGTGGTGTAGTTATATGGCAGCATTTGGCACTGGCTGTTGGTGATATTTCTGCAGGCACCTGTGAAATCAAAGCAATGTATTTAGAAGAATAATATGACCATTGAATAGTTGTTTCAAAGCATGTGTTGAATTGACTGGTCAGCATATATATAATATATAAGCAATACTGGTATCTCACAAGTAAGATTACATTCCATAATGCTATCATAATACTGTCAAAAAATAAGCAAAAAATTAAACCAGAGAAGCTTAGCTTGGAAAATCATATAAGCTTTTGGATATTTTCACAATCCTCTGACTTTGTACAAAACTGGAATAGAAACAAAACAAAACTAAATTCTTTTTGACACAGCCTGGATACAATAAAATTCAGTTGAAGCTGAGAATGGCAGTAACACTGGAAAAAAAAGGGTTCTGAAGCTGCTCTGGCTTTAGCGTTCCCATAAAGTTTCTCTTTTCGCTACCATTCTACTTTCACAAGTAGAAATTTCATTAAGTGAAATTTCATCAAAGTTTTTCATGAGATCATTATGTATCTCCTGAGGCACAACTGCAAGATAGTCCCTGCCATGACATGTGGCAAGAAGCATTGACATTTTTGGCTGAGATCAACTGCTTGAGACATTTTAAACTTTACACAGTCCTGACAAAGAAAGGAACAGTTCCTTGGAGCTATTTGTGGTACTCACTGGCTGGACAGCAGAGCAATGAATTCAAAATTCATGGATAACAAGAAGGAATTTTGTGGCAATTATATAATATTTTTAAAACAAAAGAGACTAAACCCAGGACTTGTCCTTGCAACAGAACGATCACACAGAGAAGAGTGTAAATAGCCTCTCTCCATCATTCTCACAGATCCCCTTCAGGTATTGGTAAGGCTGTAATTATGGGGAATATAAACTAGTTTTAGCAATACCTTCAGAAAGGTAAGAAGAGCAGTGAATGGGAATAACAGCATGTGAAAACGTTGTTGATCAGAACAGTATGGTCCCTAATTATATGGGTCATTTCTGACATTTGTCTGAATTAAGAGTTTTCTGTTTAGCACCAGCAATTGCCAAACACATTGCACTGGTAAAAAAGTGCTTTCTTCTACTCCAACAATTGCAGTGCAAGTCTAAAATTTCATATTCAGTCCTGCTGAAACTAATTTAAACTGCACATTTTCCCTTTCCCAGTCTCCTCTTCAGATTGTTCCTATGGACTGCATCTGTGCAAAATACACTGAACTAGCATGCTGAGCTGACTGGAAATAACCACCCAACTTCTCTCCCAAAAGACAAAGTTTATGGCAGCCCCAAAGAAAAGCAACTAGAACTTCAGCTGAGCTTAATTACTCCTTTTAGTTTTAAAAACTGAGCCATGCCTGTAATGATAATAAGGCCATAGTTCCTCACCCAGAAGGGATTGCTGCTTTCGGAATTATGAGGCCATGCAATGAACTAGCTCTGCACATTAGCCTGCCTGCCTTTTCTCTCCTTTCTTGCACCACGATGTAATTTTTTGGTGAGCACAGGGTAAAAAGAGAGAAAGAGGGAAAAAAACAATTATTTCACTTGGATCATATAATTGGGTTGAATAGCTTTTTGAAAAAAAAAATCCAGGACAGGAGGAGGGATGGGGCAGTGCAGCAGCAGGAACCAGACGGTAAAATCAGAGCTGTGCACAGCAGCTGAAGCAGTGATTACACACAAAGTTTCATTACTGCCCAGCAACATAAAGCCCTTTGAAAGGGTTAGGGATACTTGAATTGTACCATCAGAGTCAATTCCTGTCTAATGAGACAGAAAAAAAAATCTTTCCTCAAAAAATAATTAATAAAATTGGTTTAACTCTTCATTCTTAATGCATCCATTTTCTAATTTGCACTCCAAAAATACATCTGGGATCCTTCAGGCCATCTAAAATGTAATGCAGTTAAATGATGTTTCAGTTAATGCTAACATAAACCTGCCTAGATCCTAGCTAGGCTATGTTTTTAACAGGATTTTTATAGGAGATATGCAAAACATGCCTCTCCCTCAGGTATGCAAAGTATAACATAGTATACGAAAAGACTTTGGGGCCTGAAGAGAAAATAAGGCAGCCTGATTTTCATATCCCAAGTCAAATTTGCCCAAGTTTCAATTAGAAAATGATCTTTTTTGTCAGAGGAACTCTTACAGAACATCTTTAAGTAGTTTTCAGAAAATGAAACGGTGTTCAACTTGCATCAGCAAGCACCACACACTTCATTACAGAACTTAGTTTAGCATGCCCTCAGCACTAATTGCACTATGGCTTTATGATAATTTCAGTGGTAAAGCCTCCATAAATCCAAACAAAAATGGCAATATTCACCTGGCTCTTCCATAGCAGAAGCGCCTATCAATGAGGAATGAAATCTTATCTTTAATCCTAAAATGTCTTGAAAATTTCTAAGAATCCCGCTAAAAGAAGCAAAAGCAAGCTCATCCAGTCTAACTTGCCTATGGCAGCACTTTGCAGGTTTCTTGATGGGAGAATGACCCACAGCACATTAATTTTTTACCAATCCCAAGTTGCCATGTTCCCCTGACCTTAAAAAAATATGTCACTCTCCTTTGATTTCACAATTTCCTGTGTGAGACATATGGACCTATACAATGCCTTTTTAGCTCCTCTGTCCTGTTGATGAGTGAGTATCTGCTTTGTCGTGGACTTTTGCTCCATCCACGTGAAAAGACTATAGCATTCCCACCCAACATCTGATTTTTCCAGAAAAACCTTTTTCCAAAACTCATTACTGTCTTCAAAAATTTTAATTTACTGTTACTTCTTTTCATTTACCATGACATCTTGGTAGATTTTTCATTTCAGTTAAAACAGAAGATGGACAGATTTTCTTGGCCTTTCTCCAGCTATGAATTTTCTTATGTACAGTCCACTTGGGACTGAGTACCTCATACTGCATTTCAGATGTTTTCTCCACAATTTCTGTAGATTCTATCCTTTAGAATCCATAGAGCAGGGAAATCTACAAACTGTTTTCTTTTTTTTTTTAAGTACTGTGAGTTAAAATCAATAATTTCTCAACCAAAGCATAGTGTCTGGTATTTTTTCACACAAATGCTGACTTGGAAACTCAATTTCCACAACTCACAGCAGCCTGACACAACGGATAATTTGGCTGCTGAATGTGTATGCTGGGTGTTTCTTCCCTTCTAAACACATTCTCAGATTCTTCCTGGAATTTTTTACACACTCCTATTTGTTCTCTTCCTCCAGGACACATTACACAGAAAACATCAGCTAATCCTTACAGAACAGCTCACAGTCCCATTGTACTACTGAAGGAAATAAAAAGGACTCATACATATTCTGGAGGAAACCCCCACCATTTCAGCTTGCAGGAAGAGCACTATTTGGGTACTCTTTAGACCCTTGGAAAAGTACACTTAAATTCAGGATAACAGATCTTAAGAAATTTAAGAAACTAATTCTATGGTAGTAGACTCATAAAATCAAAGTTGTAGGGGTGTCATATGCAAAAATTTTAACACTATGAGAAAAATAAGGTCTGAAGAAGTGGATATTCTTAATTACAACACCTGATACAGAGAGAATAGTAAACTACTACTAGCATTTCTGTCAAAGGAAAATTTAGCCAATAGATGGTAATGGTATATAAGGATCTGATGACCTTGATGGTTACAGCAATGGTTAAAAGTTACCACATCACCCTCCAGCCAAAAGATTTCACTGTATTAGCATTTGTTTTGTCTTTCATGGTTGTAATTTATTTTATTTATAATTACAATAAAATTTAGACATAATTTCTCTGAATGTATTTCTCAGGGTTTCTTCCTCTTACACGATTTAGTGCAAAACTCACTTGTTTTTCTCAGCTTTCTCAGTCGCAGGTGTAGGTGGCAAGGGGGGTTCCCAGGCTGGAGTCCCTGAGGAGAGGCCACAGCTGCCCCGTGCCAGGCACGGAGGGCACAGCTGGCATCCAGCAGGCGACCACAGGGCACAGCTGAGCCCTCAGCCAGGAGGCAGCACCGCTGGGAGAGCGAGTGAGGAACACAGAGGTGTGAGAAATAGTCCTGTAACACTGAGGTGAGAGAAGAAGGGGAAGGCGCCTCAGGCACCACAGCAGAAATTTCTTCTGCAGCCCATGGAAGGGACCTGGGATGGAGCAGTTTTCCACTCTGCAGCTTGTTGAGGGCCCCACACCAGAGCAGGGGGCCATGTCCTGAAGGAACTGCAGCCTGGGAAGGACCAGTGCTGAAAAAGGCTTATCCTGAGGAAATGCAACCCACCCAGAGGACTCACACACAGGATTTGATCTGGAAGGACTGCAGACCATGCAGAGATCCAGCACTGAAGCAGGAAAAATTGTGAGGAAGAAGAGGCAGTAGAGTGGAACTCTTATGGACTAATCACAACCCCATTCTCCATCCTCCTGTGTTGCTCACAGCAGGGAGGAGGAAGAGGAGTTGCAAATGCAGAAGTGAAGGAGAGCCTGTGAGAGATGGGCAGCATGAGGGAAAGTGGTTAAGTTCTTATATTTTTTTCTCACCATCCAGTTCTGGTTTTAATTGGCAATACATTAAATTATTTTTTCCAGGTCTGTTTTGCACCTGATAGCAATTGGTAAGTGATCTCTCTGCCTCTCACTCAACCTAAGACATTTTTCATTTTGTTTCCTTCCTCCCACTGTCCTGTAGAGGGGACAGAGTGAGAGAGGAATTGCATGGATATCTGGCAGCCCATAAAGTGCAATTCAACATAGTCTAATAAAAAAGGTCCTTTCTTTCCAAATTCAAGTAGTATGAACATATAATTGAGAACATTTTTTGAGACACAATTGAGAACTGAAGCAATTCTACAAAGTCATTATCAACTCATACATTGCTGTATTGTCTCTTTAAATACCTTACTTAACTGGCCTAGATCCCACTTTGCCATGTGATAAATGGATAATTTTTATGTGGTTCTCACTGCATAGAGGTGGCCATGGCAGGGAAGGTAAACTCCATGCCAACCAAGTATAACTTTATAAATAGAGACATTGGAGTCAGAGTCATGTGGAAAAAATTCAGTGATGTGGGGAGAGGAAGCCTGAGAGAAGGGGAAATTATAGGTCATCTTTCTGTATGGAATACTAGACAGAAGTAAGGAAAAGACAGAGACACATCAAAGATGCAGTAACAGGTTTAGAACATTTGGATAATTCCCACTACAGGATAAGGACCTCACAAGTCTCAGTGTCAGGTTATATAGGCTATATAAGAGTATAAATCAGAGGAAAACTTTACATGGACAGAAAACCAAAATAAGCTGTGGAAGGAAATAGCTCAAAAAAAATCTAAACTTCATGTTGTTTCAAGCCTAATGAACATCTCCGTGTCATTTGTACTATTTCCCCCAGTCTAAAATGCTCAGTTCCTCTAAAAAGCATCCTGTTGGTTAATCTGCAGCTCTTGGCATCAAGACATATTTTGAGTCACAGTTAAAAGTCAATAAAGAAACATCACAGAGAGTTTGGTCATACTACTCAAAATATACCAGTCAATATAAGTCACAATTTTCTTCATACTTTCCATTTGGATCCAATTCACTTGACTTTGTTTTTAAATCAGATGGTTAAAGATCTTTTTTTTAAAAAAAATTCTTTTTCTGCTTTCCTTTGATATTTCCCCTTCAAGACTCCTAAAAATGCTTATCTTTTAGACATCTGTCCTGAATTTGCCATTGTAAATACTGGTCCAATGAAAGCATTTCATTTCTTTGACAATTTCAAGCTCTTCAGTGTCTGAATGATTCTTCCCATCTATCGGAGACCCCTGCTGTCTCCTCCCCAGAGTCTCTCTTATTCTGGACACAGTGGGAATTACTGTTTATACGACATAAACTCCCATATCATTATATTTGCTTTTATATTCCACCTCGACCTTCTTTTCACTTTTGGTATTGCAAGGTCAGCTTCATCCTATAACTTCTACAACCTTGTATTGTTAATGCAGTTATTTTCAGACAGAGCTTTTGTATACCTATACTTGCCTCTATCCAAGATCTCAGACGTGATCTAATAATTATGACATATAATGAGTGCATATTACCTTTCAATCATGAGTGAAATTTACTCTTCAACACATCCCACCTTGGTTGTAATTCTTTGTTATTTTCCACTACTTGTATTGCATCCAGCTTTTCTGCACTTAATGTTTTATGGTTTAAGATTTTTGAAAATTATTTACACAAGAATTTTAGAAATACAAAGATCTAAGCTATTCAGATACATATAATTTCAGCCTATTTTAAAACTTATAGTGACTAGGGGTGCTTTTTTTGGACTAATGTCATAGTTCTAAAGAATCATTATACTTTTACCTCACTTGAGCCTCAGTTCCACTTTTTTCCCTTGTGGATGCTGAAATACTTAGAACACAAATACTGCAAATGTACCTTTATCTAAATAACAAAATATTCACTTGTTTTAATCAGACTACCTTGTCATCTTAACAAAATTCAGTCTATCTAAATGAATCACACGTTTTGTATGCAGTTAAAATTGTAGATGTTAACAAAACCATTACAAATACAAAGACTGTTCTTAACTTTATTTTCCTCCATATTTTGTATCACTAACTGAATATTTGAGACTGCCATACCAAGATTTAACATCTTTCATTGTATATCCAAAATGAGACATCTAGTTCTAAAAGGCATCTATCTCAATAGAAGTGTAGTATTTTAGTGAGCATTAGTTGGATGCCTCGAATCCGAGGTCAGAGGTTTGTGAAAAGTTGCAGAACCTCTCTGTCAGACCATGGGTAATTATGGGAATTCTTAAGTTTAGCACTGTTCTCAAGATCCTGATTGAAGAAACTGCTTAAAACTCTTTATATCCTTGTATGAGGGATAAAAGTTAGCCATAGACTACATGGACAATTATTTTCAAAACTTCAGAGCACCAGCAAACCCTATTCAAATCAACAGGGGAGGTATGTGCCAAATGACTTTTAAAAAGCTATAACTTCAGCTTATTTTGAATTTCAATCTTAAGGCCAGACAGCTTCTCTACTGAGAGCATCTTTTAAGCATGTGCTGAAGTGCTGTCTGAATAAGAATGAAGCATATGCTCAAGTGTTGTTCTAAAAAGTTGCCTTCCCTTTTGAAATATGTCATTCTCTTGATGTCTGTAGCTCCTTGAGATTTAATGTGAACCAAGACACATTGTCACCATAATACTGGAAAAAGAAAAAACTTGCTAAAGAGACATCTGTAAATGAAGGTTCCAAATTTTTCATGACAAGGAAAGTGGAGTCAAATAAATTGAAGCAACACAATGCATGAAGAAGAGCTGATTGTCTACTCATTGCTAGGATTCTCTTCAACTGCACATGTTCCTTTTGTATTTATTCAGGTACATTTGCACAAAATCAAAACAGTATTTTAAACTTCCACTCAAACTAATACTTAAAAAGGAACATCGTGTACAAAATACATGTCAGCTGCCTTGGATTAGCTCAAAACTTCTAGAATAATAGACACAATTCACTTCTGCAACTCTATTAAATAAGTACTACATGATAACTGCACAGGAGTAATTTCCATAATGATACCATGAATAAAAAAGAAATTTCAGTCAGTAAGAAGATTATAAAATACAAACCACATGGTTCAAAAGCATTTATTTCTTAAGGTTTCTTTACTGATATACATCAGGCAACATGTTTCATTGTTCTACAGCTAAAACACAGGTCGTCTTACAGAACTAAACAATTCCTTTATTATATAGTCACCTTCTAAAAATAGTATAAAAAGCTGCAGTTTCAAGGTTAAAATTAATATCTAGTTTTTAAAGATGGCAACTTACTGAAAAATAAATTATTCTACAGCTATCTTTCTCTAAACTGATGCCAACTACTACCACACAGTTACTTGCCAAAAGAAATCAAGAGACCTTGATATTTTGGTCTCTTTTTTGCTGAGAAAAAAGAGTGTTTGTTTTGTTGTTGTCTCCCATTTACATCTGCTCTCTGTTAAAAAACAAAACCAAAACCACACACACAAACAAAAACAACAACAACAAAAACCCAAAACACTAAAAGGAGAAGGGGTTGCTTTACCACTGTCAAAATTTGTAACATCCACATAGAACAACAAACCCACCAGTGACAGAATCACCACTTCCATGACACTTCTCATTTCCTTTGCAACTGACAAACTGTGTAGTTGTACCATGGAAATAGAGAGCTCATACCTAAAAGCATCCATTAAGCACTGACAAAGTGAAGGAAAAGGCAAATTAACTCCATGCTCTGGTGTAAAAGCACAATATTACAAACAACAGTCAACAGCAAGGTCCCTGTTTCTAATAGCCTCTCCTGATAAGATGAAAATGTCCTTGAGGGGTTGACCAGTATTTCTCTTCCAAGAGGGCTACCACAGCCAATAAAGTTTTGGTAAATACTGTGTCTGCAGACAATACAAAAGCAATACCACCATTATCTAAAGGGATGGAAAACAATGTAAAAAGAAGCCCCTATTCTAGTTGTAAAAAATAAGCATTTCTCATTTGCTAGAACAGAAATCCTCTACATTATACTGCAAAACGGACATATGGATTAAGAAGCTCTTCAGTAAAAGCACTAATGGTTTTTATTTTAGGTGATAATGAGCTTAAATGATCCTGCAGACTTTGGGAAATTATCAGAAGCAATTTACTCATGAAACGTGTAATCTCTCGATCCCTAACAAAAGGCTTATACAACTTTAATACAACTTTATACAACTTTAAAACAGCACAACGACATAATCTGAAGACAAGCAGTAGTAAGTTTGTTACATATACATGTGGATAGACATTCGACAAACTCCTGTCTCCTGAGGGCTCAGTAACAGTGATGGTAGCCTAAAGACACAAGCAAGGTGCTTCCCGAGTTTATTTCTAACAGAAGGCCATGACTTTTCTTAAGTCAACTGACAGTCAGAAAAACATTTCACA
The DNA here is from genome assembly GCF_021018805.1 of Prinia subflava. NCBI lineage: Eukaryota > Metazoa > Chordata > Aves > Passeriformes > Cisticolidae > Prinia > Prinia subflava. The sequence continues at coordinate 25,834,669 of NC_086253.1, forward strand.
AGACAATTGAACTGATGCAATGGTGCAACACAGCTTCCTTTCAACCATGTGTTCTTGCCATTTCCTTTGAAACAACTTTTGTGCCAAACCATCCAAGAACTATCTTAGGCAGTGCTAGAGCTGAGTCAGCTCACTGAGCAAACAAATGCCATAAAAAGCATGCAACACTGTATGGTTCAGAGCAAAGGGAATGGGGACACTTCTCAGTATCACCAACCTTTAAATGAAGTCTATCTAACTCATAATAGTTTATGTGGGGAAAAGAAAAACAAACTTTTGAACAGCAAATCTCATCCATGGACCTGAAAGACAAGTCAGACACCAGGACTAACTGAGAACAACTGCTCTGCATTTAATTTCATTCAGCTAATGAATTATACAATTTGAAAGGAATGAGTGATTGTTAACTCCCCCTTGTGCTCCACAGGTACCACAGGGAGAGGTGGTGAGGCTACTGACCACCTGCAGTAGAGAAAAATCAATTCATTATCTCCCAGGTCACAGAGAGTGGATTAGCCATGAGGGAAATACAACTCATATTTTAGATCAGAGGTGAAGTGTTATCATAATTATTTTTTGAGGCAATCTGTACCAGCTGCTTTAGAATGGAACACCACACCCAGTATGCCCCAGACATTTCTTGCTCAGAGCAAGTCTTAAATTCTAACTCAGTTATTCTCTTGACAAAAGAATATTGCAGAAGGCTGGACACTTCATCAAGTCACCTCATTTTTTGGAGCCCCACTTCTCTCAGCATGTTGCTTCCAGATGCTACTCTTTTGAAGTACATACTTATTTAACCCCTTGGGCAGACATAGCTGAGAACAGGTAAGAGCCAAAGCTGAGGCTGAGCATTTACCCCCCTGCAAGCAGGCCTGTGTTCCAGATCTGGTATTTTGATTAGTCATTTCCTAATTACAGAATTCTTTAGTGAAACTGGAGACATATTTCTAAGAGTCTACCATTAACCAAAAGGCACATATTGAAAGTAATTTTACAGTTAGATCTATCATTAGCGATTACTTTCCATGGGACATTAAGTTTGACGGGATTTTGCTATTCTTCTGAAATATGTACATGACTTTAGCCCTCTTGATAGGCTTTTTTTTAAAAAGGGGGGATAAAAATGGTAGCCTCCACTGGAACCAGGCAGGCATCCAGATGTTTTTGGTTGGGGTTTTTTGTGGGTTTTTCTAACAAACATGTTTTCAGTAAGTGAAAATGAATGCTAGTTTGATTGATAACATTTAATTATGTACCAATACTGTTATGTTCAAAACAAAACAAAAAACCCACAGCGTTTTGTAAAAGACTCAAAATAGTTTAGGTTACAAATAGGTCAGCACATAGAAATAGGCTGTGCCTGAGCTGTCCAGTTCTCTCTGGTTCATTACCTTTCTAGGCAGCCATTCTTCTGATCCATTTAATAAGAAATCAGGCTCCTTTTTTCCAAGTACATCTCACAATGATAACTCTACCCACCTCAGGTTCAGATAAAACTAACATAGCAAACTCCTCCCTGCAAAATCTGTCTAGAACCCGTGAGTGGAATACAGCACCTCACTTGAAAATCAAAACATTGCAAGTACACACAAAATATGCTTTACCACCTGAATTTTCCCATGTGGAAATTTGCAGGGGAAGTTTAAGATCTGGGTGTTCATTTTCGAAGCCCCAGTTAACTAAGGCTGATCAGTCTAACAAATTAATTGTTTTCCCTATGGAAAATTCCCATAACTATATTTTCAAAGGTATGTATGTGCTTTTTTGTTATTGCATAGTTAAGTCTCTAAAAGATCATTTGTGTTAGCAAGAAATACTGCAGCCTAGGTCTTCTGAATTTAATTTGATAGCCCCTTTGGCAAAATATGTGTTGCAGGACATGAGATACAACTTCTTTGTCCATTTCTTTATCTGACTGCTACTGACTCCACTGTTTATAGCACTGGAATTTTTCTTTTAAGCATTGCATTTTTAAAACATTTGGTGAAGGTCTAATTCTTTTTCTACCACTAGAGTCTGAATGCTTCTGTTCACAGACAAGCCTAGCTGGCTACATTAATACAGTTATTCTTTAATGTTCCTGTTACACTATTCCAGTTTTTGTTGTGTGAACAAAGAAGAATTCTGACAAACTTTCTCAGCTTGAGCAATTAGACGTGAAAAACAACCCTAATTTTAGTGCATAAAAGAAAAATGTTTAAGAGCTTAACGTGATTAAGTTTCTTACAGCTGTATGTCACTTCAGGTTGCATTTAAATCTTAGGGTCATAATTTCCTTGATGATGAAAAGATCATCATCTACAAGTTGCTAGTGCAAACTGAGATTTTTTAAATCTTTGTACTTCAACTGCTTTTCCCAGAATGGAAAGTCCATTTAGTTCTTTTAAATAAATCTACTAATAAATATCAGTAGCTTCTTTCAATGCTCTCTCTCATAGCTTATTGTTTAATTGCCCATGTCAGTTAGAGAGAAACTACAAGTTTCCCCATGAAAATTAGGATTAAATTATCTTAAATACCATTAAACTAGCTGTAATGTGAAACTTTTTTCAACCATGAAAAAATTTTCATGTTCTATTCCCAATTTTTTTATACCCTAGAATCACAGAACTATTGGTAAAAAGAGTCCTTTGGAGGTCTCCACCCAACTTGCTGCTCCAAGTGAGATTGCTGCCAGCAGGCTGTGATCCATAACCTAGTAAGAGTCTTGGAAACACCCAAGAAAAAGGATCCCACAGACACTGTAGGCAATGGGTTCTGCACTACCCATGCAGTGAAAAAGATTTTCCTAATTTCTGGTATGAAGTTCTGCTATTTTATTTCACTGGAGAGTACAGTTTTTTAAATTAGCAGTCATAATAAAGGTAAGAAATACAGATTTTTTTTTGTACAGATTAACAGCTAAATCAATCTTTAGCAGTATTTGGCTGTTTATCACCTTCTCAGATTCCCATCCCTACAATGATTTCAAACCATGGTACTCATTATGTTGTTCTTGAATTTCACATGAATGTGAGAGATGACAGTGACTGCAAATCACTTAGTTGTATCAATGCCCTGACCTTCCAGTATTTCACAAGTGTGTAGAACTTAAAATTTTATTCATGGCAACTGTACTCACACCTGGCTGCACTCTATGTGTTATAATCCATAACAGACCACACAGAAGCACAAATCAGATAAACTTTAATCAATCATAAAATCACATACAATGCTACCAGGTGTAACATGTACCTTTGGAAACAAAGTGATCAATCACAATACAGAACAGAAAAAGATATATTAACATCATCTTTTTGTTGAAATAGCCACACAAATACTTTTTAAATAGTTTCAGACAAGCTAATGGGTCTGAAACAAAAGTCAGTGCCTGCAACTCTCAAACAATTTTTCCCATACTTAAAAGTTTCACTAAGTATTTGATGACATTCTTAGCCTCTTGGTCAATTCATGGTTCAATTTGACAACAAACATCTGCTTAAAACCCAAGCAACAAAGTGTAAAAACCTATGATGGATGCATAACAGGCATAAAATCTGGAAGTCTTTGAATCTTTCAAGTTTTAAAGGGACACACATCCACAACTCCAGAAGCACACGTCAATTTAAACTAGAACCAAGCTGACTTTATTTCCAAAGTTGTGTATAAGTGGGAATCTCTCACTCTAAAGGAAACCACACCACTGAAAGGCCAAAGAGTAAAGATACATGCAACTTCAAGAAGGGTGTGTTAGTTATTCACGGTACTTATTGCAGTATTATTCCTAACAAATATTTGCAGTCTATTGGATATCTTACACAGAACATTGTTTCATCAGACTGAATTTGAGGAGATCAACTATAGACAGAAGGACTGCAATAATGAACCATGAATTTATTAAAGATAATTGAAATCACAAGTTTAGCTAGAGGTAAATGTATGAAAATGTTAACAACATCATTACGATTTTCATACAAGTATCTGAAGTTTTTGGCAAATTTGCAATTACCTGACAGCAGTAACACACCAGGTGATAAAAACTAGCAGGATTTTTTTCCCTTATAAATGGTAATGAAGAAATGCTCTATGTAGTGAGTAATGGCTTTTAAAAACCTTTTGGATTTCAGCTAATATACTTTACATGTCAGAAACTTCATGGTTTTCTTTCCAAGATATGCCCATGTACTCATAAGAAACAACAATGATAAAACTGATGAAAACCAGGTTCTTGATAATGAATTTAGTGAAAATCCACATGTTTCTCTTCTAGCTTACTAATTTTGTCCTGTAAAATGCAAATGCAATCTTAAATTTCTTCTAGGGAAGAAAAGCAGAATGGCTACAGTGATTATTTTGACTAGTGAAAAAAATGCAATTTTAAATGAGAACTGTATTGTCAAAATTTTTAAGGCAGTTTTTTTCACTATCTTTAATTTTGAGAGAAATGTAGGTGTTAGTGAGGTACTGAAACAGACAGTACTGCTGGAAGAGAAAAGACTCTCGAGCATGGGCTCAAGCACCAACAAAATTAATAGTTACCATATTAGTCTATTCATGTTTGCATTTGCATGGCAAAGAAACATCAGACTGGCTAAATTCCTGGCCTGATATTTAAGACACTGCTTATGTTCTTCTACGCCAATCTGAAAACCAAAACCATTTTCTCTTCAAGAGAAAATGATGTTTTAACAACATCTTGAATTCTTTTTTATTTTTGAGGACAAGAATACCCTAAAAATCTACCATGGGACCAGTGCTGCTATTACTCTTTATACAACTGAGCCTACTCCAGCTTGTATGAGTAATTAAACACAAACTGAGCTAAAAGACAAAATTATTTATTAGATCACTGCTGGAAATACTGGGATTTAGGGAGACTCAAGCTCATGGACTGACTTGGGATGCACTTACTGGATACCTAAGCTTCAGCAAAAAAAAATGTCTTTAGTACAAGCAGCACAAAGCAGAGATAGAAGATATGGAATTTCTTGTTTCTGCACCACTTGTGACACATTGTGTCCAGCTATCCCCACAGTGGTTTTCATATTACTCTTTTCTACTGAACAGAAGGGTGAGTCAGACCCTCTCTGCAGTGGTAGTGGCAGAACACAAAATTCTGTGTAGTGGAATTCTAGTAGTGGCAGAACCCCAAATACATAATAAGAAATGCTGGGTAGTGATGAAGAGATGTATTTCATGTATAAATTGAACACAGTTAAGTGATAATAGAATTAGGGTAATATCTAGGTTGAGTGAAGGATTGCAAAGAAACGAAGCCGCTCAATTTCAAAGATGCTCTAGAAAGGTGAAAAGACCCAAGGTTCCTCTGCGATTAGAGGGAGTAAAAGATGCAAGCAAGCAAACATGAACCCTGTGGTTTTTGAAACGCTCATACAGTGACTCGCTTTTATCAGAACACTTTTCCACTTAATTCTTTAAAGCAATCGTTAAGGGCTCGAGAAGCGTTCTCCCTCCTCCACACTTGCGCGAGTGACCATGTTTCACTCCACGGGAGCGCCCGCGGCCCCGCTCCTGCCCCCCTTCGGCCCCGCTCCAGGCCCCACTTCTGCCCCGTCCCAGCCTCATTCCAGGCACCGTCCCAGCACCACTTCTGCCCCGTCCCAGCCTCATTCCAGGCACCGTCCCAGAAACACTTCTGCCCCGTTCCAGCCCCATTCCAGGCACCGTCCCAGCACCACTTCTGCCCCGTTCCAGCCTCATTCCAGGCACGGTCCCAGCACCACTTCTGCCCCGTTCCAGCCTCATTCCAGGCACGGTCCCAGCACCACTTCTGCCCCGTTCCAGCCTCATTCCAGGCACCGTCCCAGAAACACTTCTGCCCCGTTCCAGCCCCATTCCAGGCACCGTTCCTGCCCCTCTCCGGCTACGCTCCTGCCCCATTTCAGGCCCCGTTCCTGCCCCTCTCCGGCCACGAGGGGCGCAGGACCCGCGTTCGCGGCGCCCTCTGGCGGCGCCGCGGGGGCAGGAGCGCGGCCGGGACCCGCTGTGGCTGCCGGGCCGTGCTGAGGGGCGCGTCCGGCCCCCACCGGCCCCTCACGGCCCCTCACCGGCCCTCACCGGCCCTCACCGGTCCCCCACGGCCCCTCACCGGCCCCCCACTGCCCCTCACCGGCCCCCCACGGCCCCTCACCGGCCCCTCACCGGCCCCCCACGGCCCCTCACCGGCCCCCCACGGCCCCTCACCGGCCCTCACCGGCCCGCAGGGCCACGGGGATGCCACGCAGCGACGGGCATGCCTGAAGATCAAGCTTGGCCATGCCACTTCTCACGTGAGGACTTCGCCACCAGTATAGTTCTCCGCTGGAACTTTTTTTGCGAAATGGCAAGGCATTACTAGACCGTCTGCTAAAGTAAATCTTTGGGAGAGTTGGCACCGAAAAAAATGGATATTGACTATACATATGCAAATACACCATTGAGTGGAAGAAACAAACTCGGATACTAATACTTCCTGTCCCAGTGTATATTCCAGTCATCTACAGGATATTTTTCTAGGACGAACATCAGCCCTCGCTCGCTCACTCGCCTTCTTCCTGCCTCCCAAAATCATCAATATTACAAAACAGGGAGTCTGCTTCATTTGAATCAAGTCTTTCACTTCACTGCCTAAGAGCAGTCTGATTTTATTTCAAGGAGAAAAAAGTAGCAATAAAATTGTATTAATGTTTCCTTGGGAAACCATGCCTTTATTCTTTACAATAGTTACCATTTATTATGTGGTCTTTTGTTCTGTTGACTGACAGATGAACAGAATATTACTGCATATACTTCTAAATTGTATGAATAAACACTACTGAACCTGTTGATTCACTTGAGCCTCCCATCCTAATGTTTTTGCTGTCAGGTACAGTGAGCTGTCCTCATGACTTAGGACCATGGCCCATGCCTCCAGAAAACATTTAGATATGAAATCACTCAAACTCAAATCCCTCAACAGGAAAAACATATTCTGTCAGCTGCTTTGCAACAGAGAGGTAACACAGGATACATTTAACTCAGAAGCTGACTTTAGGTAGGGGCCAGCTTTATATATTCCAGAAAAATTCTAATAATATTGGCAAATATAAGGAACAACCACCTAGGACTATAACAACACCTTCTTACAACATAGTCTTGAACCTTTACAAGTCAGAAGTTGCCAGTGGACTATTGTTTCTACGGGCTCCAACAGAGCTCACAAGGTTCATCAAGCATTTCCATACTTTCTAGTTTTCCCTTCATCCTGTGGCAATAAGTTCCATGAGATCTCCTTCTTATTTCGCTTATTGCCTTATAGGCCAAAAAAAAAAAAAAAAGGCAACTCCTCATATAATTAAAAAAAACCCACTGAGTAACTGTTCTATTTCACCTAGACACTCAAAACAGTCTGAATATCCACCACAACAACTTACTCATAAGCCAGCTGTTTTCCAGAAGTGTACTTAGTGCCTCTCCACATCTAAGTCTTTCTATGTCTCTACTGATCTCGTTGCCTGCTATTTGCCTTTTCCAATTCTACTGTTATCTTTCTGAAGTTATACACTGATGTAGCAAGATCTGCCATTTTGTTCTTTGTAGACTTCAGGATGAGGGCTCTCATGGAGACAGAATGTTGACTGCAGAAAACCATCAGGGCCTTATTTTGGTGGCAACACTAGCTGAAAGTCCAGCATGGTATTTGATAAGAGTTTGCATGGTTTCCCACTCCCCAGCATTTTTCCACATCTATTGGAACACTCATTTAAACATTTATACAGTCACTTTCTCCACTATGAAACCTTTATGTGATGCCCAGCTATTCATTTTAGGCAGCTAAATCTGTATTAGCAGAAATGTTATTACTTGACTATTTTCTGTTTTCCCTGATCAGAAAACACTGTATGTCTGTAAGACTCCATCAGCAGCCTTCTTCACTCTGGAGCCTAGCCATTCATTCTTATTTTTCCTTCTGTCTTTTAACGAATGCATAGTCTGTGAGAAGAGTGTCTGTAAGACTTCTCGGTGAAGACTCTTGTTAACAGCATTTTGAATAGCCAAGTATGTTGTATTAACCAGGATTTTCACCGTCTCCTTCAAAGAACTTTCTAATAGATTTGTGAGGCATTGCTTCCCCTTGTAAAATGGAAAGAAACTACATCTCTTCTTGTATCATTCATTCCTATTTACCCACTAATCTATTCTTTGCTAGAATTTCTGCCAAAGAACTTCCTTCTGCTTCAAGGACTTCTTAAATAATTGATGTCATATGTGCCAAATTTCATTCCCCTCCAGTTAGTAATTCAGCAACATCTTACTTGTGTTAAAGTCTTGACTGAATACCATATGGCCACAATATTTATTATTTCTCTTATTAATGTCTTTTACTGAAGTTGTGGTCCACCTGTAGAGCAAATCCAGCACTAGGGATACTTGCATCAGACCAAAAACTTAACAGCTACATGAATGCCAGTCCAAATGTGTTCACAGAATTTTGTCTGGTTGGGTTTTAACTGGCAGTCTTGATGTTCTATGACATGTAATTTATCTTTTATTGTACTGCTTAAAATGAGCATAAAGTCCAAGATATGCATGCTTGCTAAATGAACTACTACTAAATGAGAAATGCATTCACCTCCCCACATCTGAACCAGATGAAACTTGTACTGACAGATGATCTGCTAGTGTGCATTGATGATGATGGAATATCAGCCACATACTTCATAAGGCTCAAACCTCTGTTTTACGTGGGTTCAAAAGTGATTACGTCAATTCACGGGAGGACGAACGAACGCTCGTCAGGACACACTGCAGATCACTGGAATCTGCTACCACACAGTGTTCAAGTGTCTCAGCATGCCAGCCCTCGTTTATTCTTCTTCAGGCATGTGCTAACGTTCACAGATGGATTCAGACACTAAGCAAGAGAGAAACAGTTTAATCTACTACCAGCAATATGATGTGGTCTTAAAGTTTTACTTGTCCCAAAAAAAAATCTTTTTTACACCAACAAAATATTCCAGTTTCACAGTTCCAAAACTCATATCTCATCTCCTAGTTATACCTCATTGTCCTCCACATCAGAATACATAGGAACTTGTGTGAACATCAAACCATGTCCTGTGTTACCTTATGGTTCTCTCTATGAAGCAAGCTTAGTGGAAAACAGGAGATCAGAGAGACTAAATACTAGTAATAAGGAGTTAATTTGCAAAGGTCAGGACAAGAAAGGAAGTGAGTAGCAGACAGTGCTAGAAATCCCCTGCTTTCTGTCCTCCCTGCCTTGGAGAGCCATGGGAACACACAGTTATTATGAGATCAAATTCTTCTGCATACTTAAAATATATGTATATTTAAATCTACATACAGAATTAAGACAACATCCCCGTGAATACAGATAAGCAAAACACTTCAAAGTGGAATCAAAGACTGCAAGGTCATTGATTAGTAACATTATCTCCACATAGATTTGTTTTGGTTTTGGACAAAGTATCTCATTTTGGGGTGAGATTTGTTGTTGTTGTGAGGATTTTTTTAAGAAATCTGTAATATTTCAAAATTGTCTTTGAATACCTTTTGTCCTTTTCTCTTTACACAGAAAATATTATGACACAATAGAATTCAAAATACTCATTCCTACTGAGTATACAGGCAGTCATACTGCTATTGGAAGGAACTGCCCTTACCAGAATAGAACACATACTTGCAAAGTTCTAAAAGTGCCTCTCTGTATAATATCAAACCCCAAATATCTGAAAGATTAGAAATCCAGACCTAAAGCTGGCCTGAGTCACCGTAGTGCTGTCCCTACATTAACACTGTAGTAGGGAAAAATATCAAGTGCCATACACACACACCTGCATACTACATATCCATGTTATGTGCATCTCGAAAGAATTCATTTCAACATGATAAGAAAAGGCAAAAGGGCTTTACACTGTTTCATCTATATTTCCTGAAATTTCAGGCATCTCAAATATGATGATGAAAATATTTGTAGTGTAGCACACTATGCTTTCTTGCTGTTCCTTGGCGCAGTGATAATTTGCCAAGTTGGAAAAAGGAGTAAATAAAGGAAGCACTAATAGGATTAAAGTGTGCATTTATATACATCTATTCTGAGTTTGGGGTGCAGGGGGAGAAAAAATGAGAAATCCACACAAGAAAAATCGTTTAGCAAATAGAACCTGCAAAAAGCCTGCACCATTCAAGTGGCCTATGAAGACCCTATAGCCTAGGGGAGAGAAGAAAATACTGATAAATCAGTGATTTACATTAAGTTTTCTCTATGACCTTATTCATAAGTTTTCCTTTGTGCTCTGGTGGGATTAAGAAGAAAGGAAGGAATGATAAGCAGTTCCAGAGAAATGGATTCATTTCAATATGGTACCCCTGTATTTCAGCAATTAGCAAGGCAGTATCAGGGAATCCTTCACTACCACTCACATGATGAATCAATCATGTTTACTATAACATTAATAAAATGCACCTACTTTCATAGTCAAACAAAAAAAAAAGTCCTGATCCCTGTTAATTGTTGTTACTCTTTCTCAAAAATGCCAATTTTATTGCTACATAGAAAAACTGCTTCAAATAAGAGAAGAATTTATCCATTAAGACAGAAAAAGTTGTAACTGCAATTACATCTCAAGATTAGGAATGTACTTGCCACATATATAGTTTTAAAGAAACACAGAACATACAATCTACAGACTTAATAAGTGCAGTAACTCATTTCCAGCCTTGGTAAGCCTGATTGTCACCAACTGAAGAATGTATTGCAAGTTTTCATACTGAGAGAATTTACTGCATCTTCCATAACAAGTTGAACAAATGTTCTGATAAAAAAACAGTTGAATGCAACATAGAATATACACCACAAAATAAATTATCAAAAGGGACACATTCTTTAGATGTCACAGAAGCACATTGGAGAGCATGTCAACAGTATGCTCTGTAGTTTTTGGGTTGGAACTATGGAACCAAATAAAATATAAACTTACTTTTTTTCTGATCCATTTTTTGTGACACAGATTGTTGGGTAGGACTTAATATTGGCAGAGTGTTCATCCTCTCTGTGTTGTTAAAAGAAGTATCTGTAGACCACAACGTCACCTCCTCTGCAGCGGCAAACGGCCGGGTGCTGTCTTCAGAGCCCTCTGCCAAAGCAGAGTCATAGATAGGCTGATGACTGAGCACGGTGGCTTGAGTTGGGGCACCAAAAGAATCTTCCTGGAAAGACTCTCTAAATATATTTGAGTTCTTGTCCATTTGGTCAACATGGAATAAAGTCGTGGTGGTCCAGGAAGTGGGCTGTGTGCTGAGATCCACTGTGGGATCAGTCATGGAACTATTTTCAACCATACTTGGCAAAAGATTATGAGACATTTCAAAGTCACCATTAACTGTGAGCGCCTCACTTCCGTTTGAATAAAAGCACGTTTTTTCTAACACTCCTGCAATAAAGGGAAAAAAACACCAAAATTACCATCACCTGGAAGAATAAGTGTTACCAATTTGTTTTGGAAAGTTAATAAATATAATGACACAGATTTAAAAAGTATTTTAATCTCAAAATTAAACCTAAACACAACTAAATTTAAGAATTCTATCTAGCCATAAAATAACAGTAGCACATAAAACATGGTTGCTGTAGGATAAATAGAGAAACAAATGTTTCCATGAGCTTAAAATATTTTAATCATATTTATAGTATATCACTGAATACTTACATGTTTAAAACTACAGAGTGCAATTTCAAGGAGATCCAACATGCATTCATTCTATCATTGTGTTAACAAGGTGGACAATACTTTTTTCCCTCCTCTTACATTGTATCATTTCTTATTTTCATAGTATCGCCATCTTCAGAAATCCAATTCTGAAGCTTTAAGGGAACCAATACATTTTAAATATATTCCAAATTCACTAATTTGTGAAATGGAAAGAGGTACTGTTTTCTCTATATTAGTGTGGGATTGCATTTTACGGAAATGGTTTGTTCTAGCTCACCCCTGGAAAATGTATGGTTTACCCAAGACTGTAACCTCCCTGCAGTATCCTGTATCTGTAACCTCATTGGCTGGAGAATGTTACCGCGCCCCTTTGAACCTCTGTGATAAGAATGCTAAGGTAAGGGGTCTCGGCCTCTTTGCCCCTCTCCCCCTGGAGGCCTCCGGACGCTCCCTTTCCCTCTCCTCCCTTCCCCCCCTTCCCTTCCCCTCTCCCTCAGTGAATAAACCCTCACCTCATCAGCACCCACCGGCATCTGAGTCTCTGCCTGCCAGCACGGGAACAACCACGACCCCAAGGACCTGGGGGTCTCCCGGGGGACCACCCCTGGGAGCCCCCCATAAATTTAAACTACAACATATTAGATTATGTCATTTAACTACCACTGCTAAATATGGGCCCCTGAGTTCTTTGTCATTATTCTCTGATACTAGATTTTAAATATGTAGCTATTGTCTAAAATTTTAGTCACTTTCTGGCTTTATTTTTTGATTATTTATTACATTATACACAAAAAACAGACTTTGCTTAGTTGTATGTGTTGAATAGTTGCAAGTAATTATAATTCACAAATCAAAACAGCTGCATAACAGTAATTAGATGTATTCCACAAGCATTGGGAATTTAAACTACATAGTAAGAGAACTGATCTTTAACCTATTAATCCAAAGAATAAAAAAGGCATCTTAAACATGTAGAGAACATATAACTTATTTATCTATAATAAAAAAGACAAATACTATCTCAAATTCTTGAACCAAATGTATTAGAATCATATTTAATACTAGAAGATGTTGGGGGTTAGATTTGGGTTTTTTTTCTTCTCACAGAATTTTTTCCCGTAAGTTTCCAAGAAGCCTTGATGACTACTTAGTCAGAACAAAAAGGAGTACTTGAGGGATATGGCAGCACGAGGCTACACCTATTGTTTCTGAGTCCCTGGGAGTGTCCCTCAGAGGGGAGAGATGATGAGCTTTGGGAAAGGCAAAAAGACAGAGCTGGGGGAGGGGGAGGCACTCTTGCTCTCAGCGCCGAGGAGGACGGTCAGGCTGCCCTCTGCCTCTGCCTCGTCCTGGGAAATCTATCGTCATCTGCTGTGTACCCGGGAATCCTGAACTTGCTTTCTCCAGCCTCCCCCCACCACCGCTGCTTCTTCAGAGCTTTGAGGTTCCCCTGCTGCTCTGTGTCCCTGCACTGCCCAGCCCTGCCGGGACACCCCTGCTGCTCCAGCTGCCAGCGCAGAGCTCCTCATCTCATCCACCAGCCCGGGACTTTCCTTCCTTCCAGTTCGGCCTCTCGGAGCCCTGCAGGGGCACCGAGATCAAACTGCTCTGGGCTTTTGTAAAAGAAAGCCCTCAAGGTTCCTGGTTCTGTTTATTATTAATGCTGTAGTTGTTGTTTGTTTATCGTTTTGTCATATATACTAGTAAAGAACTGTTATTCCTACCCCCATACCTCTGTCTGAAAGTTCCTTTAATTTTTTTAATTTGGAATAATTTGGAGGGAGGGGATTTGAATTCTCCATCTCTAGGGAGATTCTGCCCCTTCCTAGCAGATATCTGTCTTTCAAAACAAGACAGAAGAGAAGCACCACTCTATATTACAATATAAGATATTTTGGTAAATAGCAAAAGCAATTTTTGCCACTGGCAGGTCATATATCATAACAAAGAATCATAACAAACACTGTTCATCTAGACTTGATTATAAAAAAAATTAAAGGAATCCTCAAAACATAGAGTTTCCCAAATATTCCTAAGTATCTTGGCAACAATTGATAATTTTAATAACTTTTCTTCATATTCATTTGATCCTTCATTAGCTGCTTGGTACAGATGAACCCCAAATGGCAGGAGAGTTGGAACTGGATGATATTTCTATGATTCTATGGCTCCTAAGTCCACAAAACACTCACCACCATCTCTCCCAGACTTAATTTTCATTTTGATTATTGCATTTACCAAAATGGCTGGTTGCAGCTTCACCTCTCTGTGAGGCCTTGTTCACCCTCCACTACCCCAGGCTCTGTCCCTAGACAAACCCACCCCTCCGCCAACTCCAGGCACCACACAAAGGCCAAGAGCCCATTCCCATCACTGCATTCCTCTTCTCACTTCTCCTTGCACTCTGCTACTAGAATAAATCAGATAACTGGTCTGAAATTCAAGGACTGAGCAGGCAGAAATGTTTATTAATCACAGCTACAAGTAACTAAAAACCCCAGAAGAATCCAGCTGAAGTGGCTTTGTGTTGGAAAGCTTTATAGGTAACGGAGAAAGGAGAACTGAAATAGCTGAGAAAGGGCAATGTCAGCATTTTCTTTTTTACTGAGTAACATTTAACTAGAGCAAATGCAAAGAGCAAGAAAAACTGGTGAAATTTCTGAAATATAATGAGTTGTAATGAAAGAGTTACCATTTGAGATTTACCATAACCTCATCTCTCCAGGCTGGATTGTTTTAGCTCCAGTGTCACTAACTGTGAGTAAATCTTTATGTCTAACTTCTACTGGACAAACCCAGGGGAACTTTATATATATTTAAATGTTTAGATTTCTGGTTTTCCACCAGTGGATGTTCATATACCATTGGGGTTTGGAGGAATTTATTGTGTGTATTTTACAGAAGCAACTAAAAATCTCCCACCTGCAAATTATTTAAGCAGCATTTTCTTTATTTGAGTCCTCTGAACAAACCAAACGGGAAGTGCATTTTCACAAATAGGGACTAGTATTAATATGATTTGCTAAAGTCTAAGGGAGAGTGAGTGGTTGTGCTCAGAAATTGTGCTCACTTAGATGTGTCTTTATTTGAATGCCAGGTATTTGTGTTCAAACAAAGTGCTGAATCTCTAGAATTCAGAAGCTTACTTTGTTTCAAGTTTTAAACTTAACTAGGATCGTTGGTGGGGGTTTTGGTGTTGTTGTTGTTGTTTTGTTTTTTGTTGTTTTGGCTTTTTGCATTTTGAAAAACTTAAAATAAGATTTTTTAACTCCTTTGGGAAAGTGCATAGTATTTTTCCCTAATTCAAGAATAGCTTAAGGTATTTTTTCACATTCTCTCTCCTCCTCCCTAGATTTGTCTCTTTTCTTCCACTCAGCATAAAAATAGAAAAAGGCTGTAAAACATTAGTCCCAAAGAGCTATTAATACCAATTTTAAATTACAGTTTAAATGATTAGCTATTTATATATCACTCAGCAGAACAGGAGGTAATACATTACGAGACAGGTAAGCTCTTGAAAGATATTTGAAAACCCCCTTTGGGAGGATAAAGTGGTCAAATAAATACTGTGAAGCAAAATACTGAGGCTACCCACTGGATTCTATCATCTTCTCACTCAGACTTATTTCATTCTTTTTCTGGAACAACAAATAATAACTATGTCTATCACTGCTATGAGGTCATTTTCTTCTTTCATTGAGATTTCCAAATGCTTGTTTATGTCTTTAACCCATCTTTCCAACAACAACATTTTTTGTTCTATTTTTACAGTTTCCTAGTGATAACTCCTTTTAACAGGGGGACCACACAATGAACCTCTTCAACACAAAAAGACTTCCTAGTTGTATCATATCCACTGACAATGAGCTGTATTAAAATTAATTTTAACATTTTTTCCCTCCAAAATAACATCAGCCTGGCTCAGGCCAGGCTCCTTGAGGGAGGCAGGCATGGGCCTCTGGCATTCCCCACTTGCTAGCTCTAGAGGACAACTCTGTTTCCACTCAGTTTGTAAGAGTCTCAGGTCACCTTCCTGAGTCACCTCTTTCTTCTTCTGCATTTTCCTTTTATCCTCTCCTTTTACCAATGCACCACAGAGCATTTAAGCACTTCATTCCAGGCTGCAGAATCCACTCTCTGTACTGGGCTCCCACTTGCTTTAATCTTCATCCTTCCCTCCACCTTCCCCTAAAAACACTATTGTATATCTTAAATCTTCAATTAACCTTACTGGATATGTTTTTATAGCATCTATATTTAAATTTCAAAATCAGTTCTTTCTTAATCTCTTCAGTGAAGAGAAATTAATAGCTCTCTATCAATGTTTGCTAACAGACCTGCAGCACATACAGACCACACATTTTATTCATATATACAGGCACACTATATCCAACTATTCTTCAGACTTGAGTTCATACAGAGCTGTAGATGGTAAATCATAAGCCAGATAGTTAATTAGTTGAGAAATAGATGCAACCATTTTCAATTTGTGTCTCCACCTACAGCTGGGCATGTCCAGATGACAGAAACATACAGTATGCTGGCCTTCATTGTGCTTGGTATAAAATAGAAGTACTGGGACCAGACTCATTCATTTTAAAGCAATGCAATGCTTCCCAGCAGTTTTAATGATCATTTCCAGTTGCTCTTCGTTATGGGGAGTTAATGTTTTGCCTAAATATGGACAGATTTTTAAAAATTGACAGTTTACTTAAAACTGGACAGTTAAGATATATAATAAATAGTCACACTGTTCAAGCTCGTAAATTGAGATTTTGGCAGTTGAAACTGGAAGATTTCTTGCTGTTCAGAGCAGGAAAGCTCAAAAAGACCAAGTCTGTTTAAAAGCTAATGAAACAGAGCAAAGCAGCCTAACAAAGTGTGGGGTATGGATGAGGCATTTGCAAAGGAAATAAAGCACTGCTTAACTACTACAACTGACCAGCACATATGAACTGAGATTTCTCCTGCAGGGTCTGTACCCACAACTCTGCACTCTTGAGAAATGGAGACATTTTTGATACTATGAAGGTCCATAGTATACCAGACAATTGCACATCAGTTAAGCTGCAATAATAGTCTTTCTTCCTTTCTTCCTTCCTTTCTTCGTTTCCTTCCCTTCCTTTCTTTCTCTTTCTCTTTCTTTCTTTTTTCCTTTCTTCCTTCCATTACCTTACATTAAATAATTTTTATTAGCCAACCAGTACTATCAACTTATTTCTTACACTGTAAGACTTCTTACCAATATTGGAATTCAGTTATTACCAACCTGAAATGAATACAAAGTACTATTTTGGATATAGTGTATTCTTAGTTACTAAAACAGACTATGTTCTATTACACACACTTTAAATGTCCACAGCACTAGTTCATCTAATTCTGGCCATTAAATATATTTGCTTCTAGGGTAGCAAATGAAAGCTGCTGAGAAGAGTGAATTGAAAAATGTTAATTCAATAGCTGCTTCTGAAGGGACCTTTGCCAGTCTGACTTGAGTTATAACACCAAGCCTTATCCTTTACCCTACAGTAACTAAATTGACTTAAGAGGAGAGAGTCACGATTTTTGCTATGTAAGAAATATCAGAACAGGCTCCATTTCCCAGAGGATTTCATACACTCTAATGACAGGTCGATACATGCCTGAGGAAGAGACTGAGTAGAGCTGATGTAAATACACCTGCTTTTTTTATCTGTTTTCTCACCAAAAAGTTTAAATCTAGGGCAGAGGATATAAAAGATAGAAATGGAATGCTAAACATAAGGAAAGCAAATTTAGCAGCCTCATATTTCCTAATTGCAAGACTTCCTTGATCTTAATCCATTTCAGATTGTTCGTATTTCAGAGATACAACCCAAGACTTGTCAATCATAACATTCACTAGCTTTAGGGGTTTTTTTACTTCCTTAACTTAAACTAAATGAAAAGAACAGGCCTACAACATGGTGTTGCATATCCTTTACAGACTGAACCAAGAAAACAGATTTTCACTGATTTTGACAGTGCTTTTGAGACATGTTTAGTTTCTTCCTATGCTTGTTTGATTGTTTGATGTGTATTGAAATTAGAGTTTTTAAAATAGGAAAATAGATTTATATCTGTATATCTGGATACTGGATATATTATCCCAATTATTTCAGATGTGCTTCTGAAGTACCTAAGAAAGCTCAATTAGAAAACATTCTCACTAACAATAAAAGAGGAAAAAACCCAAAAACACTTAACACTGAAAGCAATTTTTTAAAAACTTTTTTCCTGAAAAAAT
Organism: Prinia subflava; assembly: GCF_021018805.1. Taxonomy (NCBI): domain Eukaryota; kingdom Metazoa; phylum Chordata; class Aves; order Passeriformes; family Cisticolidae; genus Prinia; species Prinia subflava. The sequence goes on from NC_086253.1 coordinate 25,852,627, forward strand.
AATGCTTTAACCTAGTATTACTGTCTCCTTCATTTTGTAATTAAAGCAATTTAATGATATGTCAGCTTCTCTAAATGTAACAAGGGGAAGACTTTTAAAAATTTATGGTAATAAATTAGCACTTTTTAATAATGAAAAACATACACACAAAAGTACTTAACAGACTAAGCCATTATGAAATCTTTTATACCTTGAGCCAGTTTGCACAAAACATATTTGGGGTTCTGCATTGATACATATTTTGTATGTAGAAGAACATAATATTCCTTAGTTAAACAGTAATATTTTGTATGCAGTTCAAAAAGATTTGTGGCTCTTTATAAATTAAATTTCACCTGAAAATAAGAATCAGGTGTGCATATGAATGTATGACATAAAAAGATAAATATTCCATTCCACTGATAGTGATCTAAAATTATAAAAGTATCTTTTGTACTTGTAAAATGGCTGCTGAAAACTATCTACACATTCAAGATAATGTATTCCTCAAAAATCTACCTTGAGAAAATCAGAAAAGGTTTCCTCACCAATCCTTTAAATATGTTTTAAGGATACAAATCTGAATAGCAGATTTATTTCTCTGCAACAAACTAGGTAGTCACTAGGTAATTAGTTTTTTAGGTAGGTGTGCTAAGGTGTAGGTCTAATGTCCACAGTTATATTAGCACTTGAGAATGTGGTCTTAGTTTTGGTCTCTGTAATTAAAAAAGTACTCACCTACAAAGGTAAGCAGGATCACCAGCAAAAGGATAAGGGCACAGATGCATGGAATCAGTATCAGGAGCAACAGTCGAAGGAACTTGGCAGAAGCCAGTTTCTGAGAGCAACCATCCCCCATATTATCCTCATCTGCTCCTAAGACCTGAAAAACAAAAATGCGGTTTTACCGTGCTGGTGAACATCAGTAACTGCTGTGCTTTCAATAGCAGTCCTCCCTCCCTATTACACAGCTACATGATTTAAATATATGCTGTAAATGGCTAATAGATTCTTAATGACAACTTGTATGTAAATTTTCTTTCTGATGGAAAGTCTAATGCAATCTATATAGGTTAAACAGACTTTTTCAATACCCACCAAAAAGAGTTATGGTTTCATTGAAATTTCTAAACATTCCTGATGAACTGGATGTTGGCTAGACATTTCATTTGAAAAAGATGTAAAAGACATAAAAAACTTAAGGAATAAGGCTAAATACAGATTATTTTATAATTAAAAATAATCTATTGTTAATTATTCAAGAGCTCCGTGTTCTTACTTCTTTTATTAAAGATCAAGCTATTATTATAACCTTTGTTTTAAGTGACATTAGAAGGCTTATTATGCACAGTAATGATGTCTAATTTTTTTAAGTACGTTATAAAATTGTAACTTAATACAGTACTCTGTAGAGTTTGCAAATCACATTTTCTGTTCTATGAGTGTGTTGGGGGTTAGATTTGGGTTTTTTTTCTTCTCACAGAATTTTTTCCCGTAAGTTTCCAAGAGGCCTCGATGACTACTTAGTCAGAACAAAAGGAGTACTTGAGGGAGATGGCAGCACGAGGCTACACCTACTGCTTCTGAGTCCCTGGGAGTGTCCCTCAGAGGGGAGAGATGATGAGCTTTGGGAAAGGCAAGAAGACAGAGCTGGGGGAAGGGAGCTCACTCTTGCTCTCAGCGCCGAGGAGGACGGTCAGGCTGCCCTCTGCCTCGTCCTGGGAAATCTACCCTCATCTGCTGTGTACCCGGGAATCCTGAGCTCGCTTTCTCCAGCCTCCCCCCACTGCCGCCGCTGCTTCTTCGGAGCTTTGAGGTTCCCCTGCTACTCTGTAGCCCAGCACTGCCCAGCCCTGCCGGGACACCCCTGCTGCTCCAGCTGCCAGCGCAGAGCTCCTCATCTCATCCACCAGCCCGGGACTTTCCTCCCTTCCAGCTCGGCCTCTCGGAGCCCTGCAGGGGCACCGAGATCAAACTGCTCTGGGCTTTTGTAAAAGAAAGCCCTCAAGGTTCCTGGTTCTGTTTATTATTAATGCTGTAGTTGTTGTTTGTTTATCGTTTTGTCATATATACTAGTAAAGAACTGTTATTCCTACCCCCATACCTCTGTCTGAAAGTTCCTTTAATTTTTTTAATTTGGAATAATTTGGAGGGAGGGGATTTGAATTCTCCATCTCTAGGGAGATCCTGCCCCTTCCTAGCAGATATCTGTCTTTCAAACCAAGACAGAGTGGAATACAAAAGAATAGAGAAAAACAATTTCCTGAATTCAGTTGAGCTGCACAAAGTACAAAAATTCAAACCCTTGCAAAAACCTAAATATGCATTTTATATTTTTTAAGCCTGACTCCATTAATACTATGATCTCATATACTGGAGAAATGTCATACTTTTTAAACAGAAACAAAAACAAAATTCCAAATTGATATTTAATAGAAAGATTGAAACTGTTTTGAAGTCAATGCCTCTTTATTTGAAATTGACCAAAAAATAAAATCTTCCCTGTGAAACTGGATGATAGGTTTATTCATTCCAGACAGTGTCTTCCCAAAGGATGACTAATAGTTTATCCTCTTTGTCAGGAAGATCAATCACATAAAAGTTCGTTGTGTCAGGACAAAAGAGTAAAGGCATCCATTACGCTGACAGCCTCTCCCCGAAGAACCTCGAGAGACTGAAGTCTACAACATAAATAATATTAGTCTTGTAAATGCCAGTCTCTGTGGGTTATCCCTTTGGCTGGCTCTGCTGAACGTGTCTTTCTGTAAAGAGAGCTCATCAGTCTGACAGGCACAAACTGAAGCTGGACTATTTCTTAAGGAATTGCTGCAAAGAGACTGGATTTATACCACCCCACAACCTCACTGCCCATTTACTGCCTTGAATGAGAAGACTGTAGGATTAAGTATGATTTGCAGAATAGCTTTCCATCATTCTGCAATGTCACTTGTTCCAGCATGGCACAAAGACTATTTGGAAGAAAATTTTCCTTATTGATGACAGAATTATCAACTACTCCTGAAACCCCTGGTTACTAGACACTGCAGACCCTGAACAGACAGCAGAAGCTAAGAAACTGCATTTGTGAAGTTGTTCGTATCTTTTCTGACACTGCTAAGCATCACATCATCTGACCACTTCAGGACTAATCCAGTGCAGTGTCTGTCCCATTTGACTTATTTTCCTACTTCCACTGTTCAAAGTAAAGACATTAACACTGAAAATGCATATGGTACTGGTATGGTGTGAGCTGCTAGTATTATCTCACCTCCTCTGATTCCAGTGATTCAGTCTCAACACAGTTCTACTACTAGATTTATCTGGCAAGCAGGATGGTAAACTTAAAGATGTTGGATTTATCTGAAACAGCCATCTCAGGATGATAATAAAGAGCGTCTGTTGAAACAGTCTGAGTGAGATGACAAGGTCTATAATCTGATACTCATTTCCCATAATATGAGAAACATAAATAATATTGAAGAGAGTTAATTGCTTGTCAGAATTGTTTTTTTCTTCATCAGCAGCTTATTTAGAAGTTGTAAATGTTTCAAACCAAGACTGCAGGATATCTCAGCTTAATTAATGCCCTTATCCCCAAGTGACATCTAAAACATTCAGTCACAGATAAAGTTAAGGACTTAGGTGAATATTAGGAACTTCATTCCATGGGACCATTTAGATAATACTTGCTTGACCTCCTGCAGTCCACACCTGTCTACCTTTTCACATTGAAGCCTTCAGTGAAGCCTTCAGCCTTCAGCCTGACGTTTTACTTCTGGTAATGCTGGAATCTAGCAGCTTTAGCTGCTGTAATCATAGCAGGCTTCCCTGAATTCCACAACCTGGCTTTGCACAGCATGTATTAGGTAGGCTCCCTTGTGAGTTCTAAGCATAGGTAATAGAGAAATAACACAACTCTGCTATGAATACAGATCTTCCAAAACACTTGCATAATTATTTCTGAAAGCACAGAAACGGTGCAGTAGATGCAGTGCTCCCACAGGAAATGGGGCAGTTGAGTTCAATACCCTCTTTCACCTGAAACAGTTAAAAATTAGATCTACAGCTCAGCAAACTATCACAACCGCAGGAACACAGACTCCTTCTGAATCAGAGCACGCTATGCCTTGAAATAATGGTGCTGTGTAAAAAAGAACCCGGTTCTTCTGGGCCAGTCAACAAGGAGCAGGACCATCACTACACAGTCCAGTGGTCAAGGCTCAGGAGCTGATTCTTAGTTTCTTCAAGACAAACGAATTTTAGATCCAGCTTATTTTCCTAAAGAAGTTACTCCCAACCAAGACGCACTTCTTGCAATTCCCAAGCAGAAATGTCCAACTCTACCCAGTGTAATACAAAGGAAATTCTGACTCAGGACTCCTCAGAGTTTGTCAGGGGAGTAAAAACTTAGCAAGCAAGAACAAAACTTTGTTCTCAAATATTTGAAAAACATTCAGAAATAGTATCCATCATCACTTTTTGACTCTTTCTGTGAGGTGGAGGTGACATTGAATATTCAAGAGATACATGAGATCTTAAAAATCTCAAGCACAAGTGTTTAAATGGGAGCAATTACCACCACTGTTGTGCATATACCTTAGAGTTAACCTAGCAGAAACATTAAATGTGTGCCAATTAAAACAATGAGCTTCTGGCAATCCTCTGCTTCTGTGTGAAACATTTTCTAAAGTCTACTGGCATTGCGAATACTACTTACTTTACATGTTCAATACTAAATGAGAACATCAAACATTTTCTTTCTTGTCCACTCTTGAAAGCAATAAACCTTAATCTTTGTGTTGACAACTCACTGCCACAAATATTTGCCACAAATTGAGCTGTTGTATCCATATTTGCTCCCAGTGTCTGCTCAAGAAAAGAATACAGTATTTTTAAAGACATGTTCCTCTAAGCACCATGAATTGCTAGTTCTGTAGAACAGAAAAGTAAATATTTATAGACAACTGAACATCATGTTGTATTTTTCCCTTCTACAAGAAAAGACCTTTGGAAAAACAATACACCTGTTTAAGTCATCATCAGTGATAATGCAAGCATAAACTTAATTTTTTCCTCTTTCTCAGGTTTAATCATTTTTCATCACTTGAACATCTCCATTAGGTTTTTTTTCTGTCAATTTCTTTGATGAATATGAACTAGAGATAGTGCCAACTGGTTCCTATATCAACAATGAGAATTTAGTAAAGTGTCCTATAGATAAACATGAATGCATCACACCTACTGTTTGTATATTCCCTGATAGTATTTCTTTTCTTCTTGCCACCTAATACTGCAATACACAAAAAAGACATGCACCAACCTGAAGTGCTCTAGTATGACAATGGTATCTGCATAAACTTCAGACATGCTCTGTTCTCTCAGTTCTAATAAATAATGGAATAGAAGAACAAATAATACACTAAAGACATAAATAATGGAATCTTCAGATAAAAATGGGCCTATGGAAGGAAACGAGTGCCAAATGCTTATTCCTTGGCTCACTTCAAACTTCTAGGTTAGTGGCTGAGAGAAGAAACTAGTCTCCCTCAACTCTCTGTGTAGTCAATAGTTCCTCTGACTCATTCTCTAAGTCTGTAAGACTGAGGTACCTACCTGGTAGATAGAAATTTATTTCCCTTTCCAAGGGAAGGACAAGAAGACTTAAAAGCAGAATCTTTGTGGGCCCACTGAAAGAAACCAAGCTAAATGCTAAAGATTTCAGCATAAAATAGATTTAGCCAAAAATCTCTAACACTGGACTAAAGCATATTCTCAATAATTGAAGAACACTGGTGCAAGGTTCTCTTCCTACCACTGTTGTTAAAAAACTCCATCTAAGAAATATTCTTCTGAATTAAATACTACATGCACTATAGTTAGGAAATATCAGTGTTTGTTTTTTAAGGCAAGAAGCCATTTGTTTTTAATACAAACAGTTTGAATTTAACAAGAATATAGACAGAAGAGAGGATGCCTAAAAACATCAGATATTTTCTTCTGATGGCTAAGTTTTGTCCCTCATGAAAATTACATTAACCACTGCTTATCTGAGTGGCATTCTTTCAGTAATAACTGCAATAAAGGAAATAGACTGAAAAGAAATTCTGAGCTAATTTCAGTGCAGATATTTAAATAATAATAGGTTTATCTAGGACTTCTGGATAAGATTGCTCAGTTTATTTTCCAGAACCACAGAGGCAGGAAAAAAGTAATATGGAAAAGAGTGTGTAGTCCCATCTGACTACAAAAAGACTAAAAATTCATTGGATCAAAATTCACAGCTTATTTTCTGCAAGACGTGGAAAGAATCTGATCTCATGGCTGTCATTTCAATAACATGCCTGTCATATTAAAGCATAGAAATGACAGATTACATTAAGATTTATGGGTATGGTAGCATGGTAGCATGCAATTTTCCTTTTAGATACTAAAAGTATCTAAGTTACTAGTCTATAAAACAGCCTGAATCATGGTATAAGCACTCGACAAAAATATCTCCTGCTGTTGTCACCACAGAACTAACAGATGTTCTCCAATAAAGAAGTATCATTAGGGCTAATTGCCTACTGTCAGTATCTTCTGTGCATGATGGGTCTCTACAAAGAAATGCAGAAGACACCTCTTAGATCAGATGCATTAATATATCTTGAGCAAGCCGTACACCAAAGCATTATTTAGCGTTTGTAATGGAAAGAAATGGAAGGAAGTACTACCATGAAATGCAGAAAGAACGTCAGGGGGCAGTAAACAGGTGACCTCATAATACCATTGTCCTCAGAGGTCCTCATAATGCCACTGAGGAATCTGCTATCCAGACAAGCAATAAATATTTAAGAGTAAGAAAGCGATCTGCAGCTCCTTCCATATCCTTGATAATATTCCTCTTCTAATGCTGAAGCAGTGCTCAGGTGTCAGCTCTTGTGATTTCATCTGCTCTTATGATGCTGGTCTTAAATCTCTAGATACTAGACTGACACGACCATCCTGGCCATTATAGCTTTCCCTTGGCCATTAAAGGAAAATTCCCACCTGTTATGGCTACAGAGCAAAAACTGAACATGTGCAGTGTCAATGTTTAAGCACAAAACACCACACAGATATATAAATTTAACCATACTCATTCTCACAGCCTTTTCTGATCAACTCATAATAGTCAAAGGCCAGGTAATGAGTAACAGAAGCTGAAAATGGCCTACATTTTTTATCAGTTCTGTCCAGTTTACATGAATATTAGAAGTCAGCAATGCATCTCCATTTGACTACTTTATTGTCAAAAAAATATAACAACATACTTCAAAAGTCACTGTAACAAGTAGAAAGTGTAAGATAAATCTTCCAAAGGTACAAAGTCACATGCTAAGAACACAAACAGGCAAAAAGTTGCGTAAGATTTCATTTTCTGTGTTAGAGAACCAAACTGAAATGGGCCCTGAAGACTGAATGTTAAGGCAGCATAAGAAACTGGATACTAACAAGCTTTTGTCTGCAAATACAAGCAGTATCCAAATTCTAGTGTACACAAATTAAAGAACAGTAGTGTCACAGTTATCCTAAAAGGAAATAGTTCCATTTAGGGGGGGGGGGGGGAAGGAAGAAAAAAAAAAAGAAAGAAAAAAAGAAAGAAACAAACAAACAAACAAAACCCCAAACAAACAAACACAAACCAAAACTTTTCATGCAGCAAAGCAGTAAAAAAACCCCAAACACCTTTTCATACAGAAGGTAGGAAAGAATCCCAAACAACAAACCCTTTTCATACAGCAAGTCGGCAAACATGAAAAGCATATTATCACAAGTTGTTATTTGCCAATGAACTGCATTGAAATATTTTCCTGATAGTTCAAGTTTAGTGTAACCTTGTAATTTCTCCCAGGGAATTCCATATCCTCAGACAAATTAGAAATTGCTGATATAATTCATTAGAAGTTCATTTTGACAATCAGACCACCTTTCTGTTCCATGAAATTAATCAATCCAAAACACACAGTATCCCACTAAGGAAGATGTCATATAAAGTTGGGCATATCTTTCCAAAGAAATATTTGATTTGTGCTAGATGCCATGTACACCCAGATTCTTTTGGCTGAAGCATAAACCTGAAACACATTTAATCTTTTTGATGTACATTTGCACTTAAAATAAGTAAAGTGCAACTGTGTCAGTGATGTTTCATCTGTGTTGAAAAAGATTCAATGTGTAAATTAGGTGACGTTTTGCCTTTCACACTACTATAGACACCCACTATTGACTTCTGTTCAGAAGACTTTTCAAGCTGTTTTTAAACCAGTTTGAGATACAGTGTTGCAAAAATCAAACTGGGCATTACCAGAAGTCAGTCACCAATTCAGATTTACAAATGTTTATGTGATATTCTTTCCTTCATTTGTGTTACACAAATTTAGAGTTCTTGACTCCCAACAATTTCAGCAGTTTTGTGAGCCATTGAAACTATTTTGGTATGCAGGAGAAGCTCAGAAGGGACAAGGTGACATTCAGGTGTGTCTCTCCATGTTCAGTGACAACACTGCTCTTATGCTGCTCCAGCTTCAGTTTGAGTGAGCCAGTGGAAATTTGCTGAGACCAAATCCAAAGGCACACCTCCGGTGTTCCACTCACCCGTGTGTGGGAAACGCTTCCCTGCCGCCTGCCAAGCGACATCTCCTTTGGTGTCCAGTGTGACTGCAGACACCTCCTGCATAACCCACCCTCACTCTGCATTTCCAGCTGAGGAATGACCAGCTATCAGAGTCATCAATGTGTGTGGGATTGCATTTTATGGAAATGGTTTGCTCTGGCTCACCCCTGGAAAATGTATGGTTTATCCCAAGTCTGTACCCTCCCTGCAGTATCCTGTATCTGTAACCTCATTGGCTGGAGACTGTTACCGCGCCCCTTTGAACCTCTGTGATAAGAATGCTAAGGCAGAAGGCTCTGCCCCTCTTGCCCCTCTACCCCTGGAGGCCTCCTGATGCTCCCTTTCCCTCTCCTCCCTTCCCCCCCCCTTCCCTTCCCCTCTCCCTCAGTGAATAAACCCTCACCTCATCAGCACCCCACCGGCATCTGAGTCTCCTTGCCTGCCAGCACGGGAACACCACGACCCCAAAAGACCCCGGGGGTCTCCGGGGGGCACTCCCTGGGGACCCCCCCATAAATTTAAACAACAACAAATGTGCACTTCCAATCTGCTTTTACCTGGGATGGCAGATAAATGCTGTACCACCGGTGGTGCCAGCACCCAATATCTTTATAGTGCATGCTCAATTAAGAGAGCCTCCTTCTGATGCAGCTTCTCATTCATAATTCATTCTTCCCTTTCTGAAGGCTTTGAGGGAGGTGGAGGTAACCTGGACACTCTGACACAGGCACTGTGGCCAGGTGATTTGGGATTCTGAGTTTATTCTCATTTCACCTAGTTCTTTAGGGAAAGAATACACTGTTCTATCCTGGCAATGTAGTGGACTACAAAGGCACTTTTTAAAACATCTATTTGATATCAAAATAAATGAAGAAATAATTTAATAATTAGTCTCCCTGAAAATGCTTTATTTGGAAATCAGAAACTTATTGACAAGCGAACTATTGACCTTGATTCTCCATTACAGGTAATCTATGCTTAACATCTCATGCAAAGGATGGAAGTGGAAAAGAAAGGATTTTCCTGGATTCCATGTGTAATAACAATAACTGTTCTCCATCTCCTTATAAATAAGAATTAGACATACCATTGGCCAACATATACAGTCAGTACAAATCAGTCTTCAAAATTTGAATTAGAAAACAGGGGAAAAAGGATATATATCATTACTAGAGGACTATATACTAAAGGATGATATATCATTACTAGAGGTAGTATCATTCTTAAATAAAATTCTTAATATGCTGTAATCCCTTCATTTTTAAAAAGACGTGCTGCTGAAAAATTGTTTTGGCATAAATGTTAATTGTTTACATATCTACTTATATATTGCACATATTTACAATCATTTATGATTTCGCTGATGTAGACTTACAACAACTGTGGGGATACTTCCCACATTTACAATGGAACTCTGTTGATTCTCAAGAATGTTCAGATTAGGAAATAGTACAGCTAATGGCAAAGTTACTACAATTCTAAGTTCTCTCTTTATTACTCACAGCTGGTAGCAAAGACGTGTGACTTTGCCATGCCTCATAAGATGAGTAAGATTCAGTAAACATATGGAAGATAGCAAAGATTTTTTTAAAACTGAAATGTGTATGAAAGGCGTTCATTTAAAGGATTAGACTATGGTTAGCATTATCTGATATTTCTCAGTGCCAGAACACGAACAGCCGTTCAGCCCGCTTCAGCAAGCAGTGGGAAATTCTTCTGGGGAAAGTACTCTTTAACAAATGCAGAATTCATGCTCTAGGGGTTATTAGTTTTCTTAAAGTTTCTATGGCTTGCAAAAATTACACATGAAAGTTTCCGCAATGCCGTGCTGTTTTTCTGAACACACAGAGAGACTGTTCTAATGCTTTCCTGACTACCCAGATGTTCATTGCATTGAGCTAAGCATGCTGAGCAGTGATGGAAGCCTCTGGCTACACACTGCTGAGAATCACAACCAGCAGCAGGGAGTAACGCAGTACCCTCTTCAGGTTCCTGCCTTGCTGGGAATTCAATGAGCAGATGTCTGCAGAAGAGCCATTAGAACCAGAAAGGCAAAACTGAAAACCATAAAAAACCCCACAGAAAAATCTTAGAGGCCTACTTTCTGACAATTAAAAATAAAATTTAAAAAAAAAATTTAAAAAATTTTTAAAAAATTTTTAAGGGGTGGAGGGATACTATCACAGGAAAACCTCCTCTTAAAAGCATCTTTCAAGCCTGGAAAACTAGAAAGGGCAAAAAGAAATCTTGCCAGTCCTGTGGCTCACAGTCCATGAATCAGTGACCCACTGCCTGTGTAGAAACCCCGTCAGAAGCCCCATCCCACACAAGGTAGTTAGAGCTCATAATTGGACATAACTTTTTTCCTGTTAATATCTCATCAGTAGGCTTAACCCTCTGTGCCATGCCTATTGCTGATTATGCAAGTGCTTAACCCATTTAAAATCAGAAGTTTTCAATTACATCAACTGGATGGTAAACCAGAATGCAAGCTAAAAAAAATGCAGGAATCTTCTTGGAAGCATTAATCTCTATTTTTCATGCATTTTGTATTAATTTTTCATTAAAAATGCATAATTATTCTTCAACTATAAACATCTGCCTAGAAGAAATTAAAAATTAGAATTTGAATGTATAATGTTAACTTTACTGACTTTTTTCTGAATGGTGAATAAAAAAGATACTAACCCTTGGACCAAAGATAAGGCCAACAGCAATATTAATCAAAGGAAAGGACATGATTTAGTGTCAAAGCAAAGCCTTATCTGTTCAGAATAGCTGGGTTTTTATTTGACCTCTTCCCAAAGATGAAAATGGGTTTACACAATGTCACAAAGGTCGATAACCTACTACCTAAAAAAATTTAGAGGTGACTCATTCATTTTTCAGTAGGGTATCACTTTTTTCAGAAACATGTCATCTTTGAACATTCTCTTCAGCAAAAGAAAATCAAGAAAGAGAAGGATATTTTTTGAAACTACCAAGACATTGTGACAGAAATAACTGGAGATGTGACTAGAGATTAAACCTATTCAATATTGCTGAACTTACCAAAAAAATGAGCTGATACAGAAAATTCAAGATTAAGTGGGTTAACGAGGCACTTACATTGGTGTATATATTTGACTATGACTTTGATATAATACTAAAGTTTTATGGATCACATAAAGATTTACAGGATAAAAACATTCAAGTCACTGAAACAATAATAACCTGATTATTTTGCCAAACAAGAAAAATTCTACTGTATTAATGGCTAGCAATATTCAATTTGTCATCCCTAGAACCGATGCCAGGTTTCCTTCCATTCATATTTTCTTTGGAAAACTCCAAGAGTCATAGAATAATCCTATTTATGATAAGGAAAAAGCAAATGGAAACCATCTGGATTCTCAAAACGTCCAGGCTACCATCAACACTATTCCATATCTCTCACTTTATAGGGAAAAGGATTTGTTAACAACTTTTAAACACATTCAATCATAATTTCAGACTTCCTTTCCAGGCTTGTCTATATGCTCTACAAATTATTTAAGCTAACACCATTAAAAACGCTGATCAGGGACAAAAAAAAGTTTAAGAAAATGCACTTGCTACTTAATTCTTCTGTTACATAATTGCTGCATATCAAAAAGCAATGTGAGAGAGAAAAAAAAGAGAAGAAGGATAGCTTCTTACTCTACAGTTCCTAATATTCTTTCAGATATAGTCTCCATTTAGACAATATTTGCAGATGCATAGAACTAGCATCTTTCAAACAATAAAGTATCTCTCAGCAACATCTGTCCCTCAATACTGTGTCATGGCAAAAATGCACAGGTTGTTAAGGCCAGCTGGGCTCAGCTCTCTGTGTTTCTTCCTGGAGATGTGAAAAGGCAGGAGGCTGGGGAAAGCCTGAGAAATGTAGCATGTGCTGCTTCCATACTCTCCAGGTGCCACTGGTTTCAGGATAACTTTAACACAGGCAAAACAATGCACCCAGCAAAAAATCTGAGAGCAAAAGCAGCAGCAATGGAAGACATCTCCAAGTCACTCCAGTGTCCCACAGAAGTCTGGAGAAAACATAATTGTGTATTACAGCTGTATGCTGTACTACTGCATGAATGTACTGCAGAGCTGCGGGACTCAGGGATGTGGGATAGAAAACTCCTCAGTGCTACCTACCAGAGGTTTTATTTCCAAGAGAAAGACCTGACTGCTTTCTGAAATCTAGTGAGATGAACAATGCAAGGAATGAGCATATAAGCAATTTCTCACTGCTTCACTTAGAGGCAGAAAACAGGGACAGTGAGAGTCTCTTTCCTTAGGAAATGCTTCCTGAGTCTTTGATGTTACCAAGTAACTTCCACTAATATTAGAGTGACAGTATAGGCCATTTTGAAACTAGGAGTTCTCTGAGGTGTTGAACAGTAATAGAAATTGCTTTGGGCATTTACTACTACTGCTAAATTACTGCCAAGTGAAATCTCTCTCTGGCATCAAACAAATCAGTTCTGAAAGATTCTAGCACATTATTTTTTTAAAATGCCGAGTTCTGTATACGGCAAAACTGAGTGTTACAGGTTTTAGGAAGGGAAGAAGGGAAAGACAGACTTTGACAATCACTAACCAGTCGGTCCCAAAGCAACAGCACCATACACCGAATACTGGAATCTCTCTGAACTACAACACGTGAATTGGAGTAGATGAAATCTGATGCAGTCCTAAAAAAAAGGAAACTCTACCTTCACTTCCTTTCCCTTAAAGGATTAGGTGAAGATTAACTAAATGTTCAGCATACAAAATACTTCTTTTGCAAGAAAAAGTTAGCCTTGGAATTCTGAAAGAGCAATAGCTTACAGGAGCACCTGCAGTGATGCAACCTGACAGTCTTTTTTCCCACAGACTTACAGGAGCTGTCCCCCAGGGCAGTGCTTGAATCATCACAGCATAAACTTCATTCAAAAGCTGCTCTTCCAGTATCTGGTTTTCAGCCTCTATTCACTTTCTAGAGATCAACATGCTGAAAAGTTACCTTATGCTGGAAAAAACTCAAAAAACCCCAGAGAACTGTAAACAGTGTGGCACCCAAACAAGCACATGATGCAAAGGTTCCACTCTAATGACAGAAATTATGAAAAGGAACAGAATTTCCTTTTGGAAATGGATGGCTGGATTCTTTTCATACCTTCATGATTCAGGGAATGGAATGAATTCCATTCATGATAGGGAAAGAGGGACGGGGAAGCAGACAACCACAAAGACAACACTGCTACTCTGGTCAGTACTCTGGCCACCCCTTCTGTCCCAATTACATGGGCATCCATGTAGGTGGCAAGCTGCTGGCAGCAGAGGGACTGCAAGGTTGGCCTCCTTGAGAAGAGAGCAGGAGCTGCTGTGTGCCAGGTATGTCCAGTTCCACCTAGATCCACACCACAGGACACAGCTGAGCCCATCAACCAAGTTGGTGGTGCCTCTGTGAAAAAGTATTTAAGAAAGGGCACACACACCATACAGGCAGAGAAGCAGGAAAAGAGTGAGAAACAGCAGTGCCAGCACCAAGGTCAGAGAAGTATGTGCTCCATGGTAGAGCAAATACTCTCAAAATACTGCAGCCCACAGAGGATCCACACCAGAGCAGAGGATGAGTAAAAAGGAGTAGCAGAGAAACACAGTCCTTCCCTGAGCTGTTCATTGCCTCACTGCAAGGACTGAGTGCTACCTGTGGTGATAACAAGGGGGAAGAAGAGGAGTCTGGAATGAAGCTGAGTCTGGGAAGTGGGGATGAGAGGTGTTTTCCTGAAGTGTTTTAATGCTTGCTTCATGTTTTGGGGTTTTTTTTCCCAATATCTGAATCAGTCAATATGTATTAATCAGTAATAAACAAATTTACTCCATTTGAGTCTGTTTTGTCCATGACGGTAATCAGAAAGGGATCCCCCAGCCTTTTTCTTGACTCAGGAGCTTTCTCATTCTTTCTATTTTCTCCCCAGTCCTGCAGGATGGGGTTGGGAGAGAGCAAGTGGACATGTGGTGCTTGGCTGTGGGCCAAGGCCACCCCACCACCACCCCTGGAGTCCAATGGGCACTGAGGGTCAAGAACTGTGACATGGATGCACCACAAGGACAAGGCATAGCAGCATCAGGCAGCATTTTCTAGTGTCTGTTGCTGGTCTTAACCTCCAGATGTTCAAGTTTCAGAGCTAAAACAACCAGAAATAATATATGCACCATTCAGTTACAAGCACTGCTTTAAATTATAATGGCTTGAAACCATACCAAGGAGCACCTATCCCTTCAGGGGAGCAGTTGTCTGCACAAGTTAGGCACAGTATGGAATCTAATTCAGACTTCAGAGGTAGCAACATTCTCACCTCTTTTTGAAATGAGAATCTCTTGACAGTCATCTCATTATTATTTTTACATTTAGGATATTAAACCATTATTCGTATTTCTTTCATCTTTGCTGGTTAGAAAGGTAACCCGAAATTAAAAACGCTACTTGGAACTATCTGTTCCATAGCAGAAATGAATTATGCTTCCGTCTGACAGCGAGAAAAGCATTTAGCACTGGGGCATTGAAGTGTACATAGATTTAGGAGCAGGGGGGAAGCTCTCAGCGCTGACGGGAGCCGGGAGCGCCCAGGGGGCAGCGGGAGCCGGGCCCGGTGCGGACCGAGAGCCGCCGGGACCTGCCGGCGGGGCTCCCCCGCCGCGCTATTTTTACTGCGGTATGTTTTGCATTCAGACTTTCCACTGCAGGCGGCCCGGGTCAGGGGATCCGCTCTGCCGGGGGAATCTGACAGGTCAGCTCAGCCGGAGTTATTTATAGAGGGCGGGGGACTGAGGGGAAGGATGCGATCGGCATCGTATTCTTCTGCCGCGGGGCTGCGGACTGGGAGAGGCACCCAGGAGCAGCCCCCGCTCCACCCCTCAGCACAGCCGGGCAAGGCGGCCGCGGCCGGGAGAGGGACAGCCCGCCGGACACGGGGGCTGCTGCTGCGACAGCCCAAGGGACAAAGCCCTGGCGCTCCTCCTGCCCTCTCTCCCCCCACTTTAACTCATGCAGCCTCTCGAGGAGTGAGGGCCACCCCGCGCCCGCAGTGCCAGGTCCCAGTAAGGGCAGGGGCCTCTCACGCCCTGGCACCCAGAGTGAGGATCAGCACAGTTCTGGGGGAAACTGCATGCACCCACAAAACAACGGCAGAGAGCCAAGAGAATTAAAAATTCAGAGTCAATGACAGAAGTCAGGCTGGAGCTATCTGGATACTGTCCTCAGTCACTGTTGAGTGTGAAGACTTTCACAAGGAGGATTTAAGCTTTCTCTCTCCAACTATGACAATCCGTCACTTCACACATCACCTACCCTTCTCTCCTGGCACTGGAGAACTGTATGTACCCAGCCTGTCACTTATGAGGTCCATTTCTTTTCAGCAGGGAAAGAAACTGGGACAGACTACAAGCATCAGTATTTCAAACTGTAATCGGACTGCCCCCTCAAGCCCTGCTGCTTGCTTAGCTGCTTCATCCTGAAGGCATTTAAATATCCGGAGGTGTCTGGCAGCCACATTTGGAAGGGCCTCAGCTGCATGTGCAAGTCTAAAACTGCCCTGCTGCAAGTGGCCTGACATCCGCCCCTGCCAAACCCTGGCTGGCATTCAGAAACAAGACATTCATCTGGCCCTGTAAGCACTTGCTTAGGATACCTGACACGCTGACAGGACTCTTCCCACACAATGCAGCTATAACCACCATCTTTTAAAACCTGACCACACTAGGAGACAGTGCCATTGTATGCAACAGCCTAACAGTGTGATCTGTTCAGTCTGAAAGCAGATGGCCTGATATCCAGGGGCTCCTGGTGAGGTGGGGTCAAAGCCACAGCTCCCACCTCTTACGGAAGTGCCAGTAGTGCTTATATTGTGTCTCCTGGATTGGGATGACCTGAATCTGCTGGGCCTCAGCATTCTGGGCAAATTCACAGAGCTTAAACATCCACTTAGCCACACTGCTTGAAGTGCTGTCTTCCTGCTCTATGTACAAAGGGTTTGGTTACAGTTCAGCATTTGCTGGTTAGAGCAGTTGAGCAGGAGCTGTTGGATTTCTTTGCTGGATATAACCATCCCAACATCCCCTTGCCTCTTCCAGACTCACTTGACAGGACCATTCTCCATCTGACAAATGAGATTTCTGTCTAGGTGCTTATCCACCTCAGCCTCTGCACACATTCCTTGTCTGGATATGTGAGTAATGACAAGAAATTATGTGTCTGGCAATACATGGACTTAGTATAATGCCAGGACAGTAATGTTCCTCAAGGGAGCTGCGTGCTAAGACCTAAACATGTATATCAGCTTAGCAGGAAAAGAGAAATTAAAAAAAAAAAAAAAAAAAAAAAAAAAAAGCAACTCCTACGTTAAAGTCAACCCACATTTTAAAATAATTACTGGCACTGTTAACAGTCCTGGCTTTCACTTGTATCTGCAGACATCATCTAATACATAATTAACAGCCAAACAATAATAGCAATATATAAAACTACCCTGTGCACATTTTATAGAACTGTTCAATCATGACACATTTCAAACCATCTATATACAATACTTTTAATTCACTAGACACTCAAGTTATCTGCATACAGTCAAGTGCCAGCTAAGACTTGTAGAACAGAAGTGAATGTTTTCAGCAGCATTCTATAGTTCCAGCTCCAAAAGACTCAGGAAAAACAATATTTTGTCCTGATGGCCTCATGAGATACTAAGAGCACAAGTAAACTCCTTTAACATGGGAAAGTATGCTGTGCTGCCTGTCTCACCACCACAAGAGCCTTCTCGAGAAAATGAGTGCTGGCAGCTTCCTTCAAAATGCATGCTGAGTGAGGATTATGTGTGGGGTTGGAGGGCCAGCCTTCTCCACAGGCAGAAAGACCCGTCTGCTTCTTGGGGTGCTTCATGAATGGCCTTTGGAGTAGGGAAAAAAAGTCATGAGCATTTCATTTCTAAAAGAGGTTTGAACACTCAGGATTCCCTGTTCACCTGGAGGAGTCCCCATCTTTCTACAGAACTCAGATGTCCAAGGGACACGGGCAGAGCAGTTCTCTAATGTCCTGTATTACAACTTTTTCGTTGTTTGGACTATTTCAGAGCTACATTCATTCATCTGTGTGCCACAGTACCCAAGAAGCTTATAACAGAGTAGAGCATCCATTACAAAAACAGTCTAAAGGATTTAGTCCTGCTGACTGGTCCATCTTTTAGGAACACAGGAAGGGTGGATGTAGCCATATGGAAAAATCCACTACCATACTCTTACTGCTGAAAGCCAAAACTTCCCAAGAGATCCCATGAATGCATTAAAAGCTCTAGATATTTGATTTCACTTCAGAGTTTCACCATCTCAACCACACGGCTAGTAAGTTAAGTTAATTAATCGCCTGCCATGAAATGCATCCAAGGATTCTGCATTTTAAATCAAGCGGAGCGATGATACTACTAAAGTATACTGCCGTGTTTAGAAACTTGTGAAATGCCCTGCTGTGCCATTTCGGCCGCGTACGATCGGTGTGACAGCACGGGAAGCTCCGTCGCCGTCTCCTCAAGTGCCAGGCATCAGGCTCAGCACTCCTGCGCGGCCCTCGCCGCTCGTTCCCCGTGGGCTCCACCGGCCCCTCTGCACAGCTGCCCCGCCGGGGACACTGCGGAGACACCCGCGCCCCGGCTAGCGCAGGGAAGGGCAGGCTCAGGGCACCCACCCTGCAAGTTCGCACTGGCGCAGCAGCCACCTCCTGCAATTCCCCTCTCGCCCCCTCGTATGCAGCCTCTCCCGTAAGGGCAGACCCCCTCATCCCTCCCCACAGGTGTGTGCTGGGAGGCAGCCCATGCCCGAGCTGTCCCCTTCGGACACTTGCAGCCACGCCGGCTGGCTCTCCCTGGAGGCAAGCAGTGCCTCCTCTGTGACCCGGTACGGGGTAACCTCCCGTGGGTGCTGGCGGCCAGCGGTACCGTCCCACCGGACGGCCGTGGGACGGGTGGGGGTCCCTCCACCCGACCCCAGAGGGCACCGATGCCAGGGCAAAGCCAGCTCCCGCTGATGCCTGGGGGGCAACCACAGCTCCGGGGTCACGGTGCGTCGGCCGCCGATGAAGCTGCCATGACAGCTCTGCCAGAGGTTAAGCCCAAACTTTTCTCCTGCAGATCCTGGCCGGACCTGTTGTTGTCGGGTTTGGCCAGCTCCTCCCCGCTCCCTTCCAGCGGCAGAGCATTTAACGGGGACAGCAGCCCCGCTGATCTTCCGCGCTGGGTGAGAAAACCGGGGCGGGGGCGCCGCTCGGCTCTCCCTGAGACGCCGACAGCGAGCGCTTGTCGGCTGCGCCTTACCTGCATCCCCTTACCTGCATCCCGCGCCTCTGGACGCGGCCCCGGCGCGTCCTCGCAAGTTTCGCTACAGGAGCGCTCCGGGACGGCCCCATCGCGGCAGGTTGGGCGCGGGCGGTCCCTGTCCCCGGCCGTCCCCCAGGCCGCGCCTCCAGGGGACACGGCCCCGTCCCTGCCTGCGAGCCACGAGTCCGCTCTCGCTACCACAGCTCGGCGGGCTCGGAGAGGGGTTGCTCCTTCTCCGCTTGCCCCAGGAACCTGCCGCTCAGCCCCGCGGCGGCAGCGCAGGCTGTGCGCCCCGCACCGGGACTGCCCGCTGGGCCGGCGGCGGCCGGGGATGTCCCCTGAGCGCGCTGTCCCCGCCCGCAGCCCGGGGGTGGCCGAGCGCGGAGCCAGCCGCCCTCCCAGTGCCCAGGCCCGCGGTCCCCAGGCGGCCCCGTGAGGAGGGGAGCGCCCTGAGGTTGGCCTTACCCGGCTGGCGGAGAGGACCTGCCGGTAGCGCTCCTCCTCCTCAGGCAGGGCAGGGAACTGTTGCGTGGAGAGCATGCTCTGGCTGCTGCTGACCCCTCTCCACTTTGGCCGCCCCCTCACCCTTCCCCACCTCGGTCTCTGACGAACTGCGTCCACCCACCTCCCGCACAGACACACTTGCGGGAAGGGCTTCGCATTTTGTCTGCTCTGCAGACTCCCCCTCCTCGCTCCTCCACCCAATAATAATAAACCTCCGCGAAAAAGAGCTACATCCCCACCCCTTTCGCACACAAGGCTCTACCCCTTGGGGACCAGCTGAGAGACAGCCCATTTGCAAATTTCGCCCTAAAGCCGTCCCCCAAGGAGGGCGAATGAAGTGGGCACAGCCTTTGCACACCCCCCAATCCGGTAAAGGGACGCCTCGTCACGCTGCGAAGGGCTTCAGGTGGCAAGATCAGCCTGAGTCAGATATAATGTAAGGGGCAAGAGCCCGCGGAGCTCGCCCCTCGCACCCCTTACCTTGGCTCGCCGGGCTCCGCCGCGCCCTGGCTCCTCCCGCACTCGCACTTGCGGCTGAAGCGGTCCGAAGGCAGCCCAGCGCACGGACCTGCAGGCGCTCGGCCCACAGAGTCCAGGCGCAGAGTTCAGAGCGGAGGCTGGCAAGCGTGGGCCAGACTCCCGGGTCCCTTCATTTGTCCGCGGTTCCTGGGTGGACTTCCCTGCGCTTTATTTTACGTTACGATGAGGCTAAGGCTTTCCTTCCAACCCAGGCACGGAGAGTTTGGCGCCTGCAGGGACTGCAACGCTTCCTCCTGTAGCCTGTCGCAGTCCAGCCTCTAAGGTTCCAAAGAGAGCTGAAAGAGGCGCTGGCACCGCGGAAGCAGACGGGAAGGAGCTCCGGCAGTAGGAACCTCTCGGAGCCGACGACAGGTTTCTCCCGCTCCCTCCTCGCAGGAAAGCTCCGGTCCCAGCCCCCTGGCGACGAGCCCGCCGCGCCATCCCTCCCCTGCGAGGAAGCTCTGCGCGGGAGAACAGCGGCGAGCCGACCCGACAACGTTACCGCTGGTCCCCGCACCGGTCCTGGTCCTGACCGGTCCCAACCATCCGGGCTAGAGGGATGTGCTGGTTGTTGCGTATCTGTTGAAGCAAAGTTCTCAGGCCAAGAGACAAGTGCCGCCTGCAAATGACAGAGCAAATGTCTTACCCCCCCAGAAGATGCCAGCTTTTAAGACCTGCATTTGATATATTCGTCCCCTTGCCCTGTGTTTGCGTTCAAAGATGTGATGTCTGACTAAAGCCTCGGTCTGTGCACACAACAGAGCTCATGAATGCTATCCAAGAATGATAAAGTCAACAGGACAAAAGGCAAAACAGTGAGTACAAAATGAGCAGAAGGGTGTGCTACCAGAATAGGAACAGTTTAGGACCCTTCCAGGAGTCATAGAAAGATGTCACTGGCAGTGCAGTGGGGTTCTGAGATGACATCTGTAAACCAGAAAGGCTTCCAGTTTTTACAGTGCATGATTTAGTGCTTCTGAAATGCTATCACTCAAGGTGTGAATCAGAAAATACCCAAGAAAATGTGAACCACCACCTCTCCATGAATATGCCTTCCAGCCCTGTCACCACTCTTGACAATCAGTGAGGGTGATACCCCACATAACAGTGTTTATATTTGTAACTATGAACATATGGTATTATATATGTTTATATATAAATAATAAATAAGACAAACACTTCTTAGCTTTTTCTTTTTTCCAGTTTCTTTTCCATACCTTCAGATTTGGGCGCTGTTACTTTGTGTGCAAACAGTTTTCTCCATGCTTCTGGAGTGCCAATGTACTTAAGAGGTTCTGCTCATGGTAATTCAGTGCTGCACTTTTTACCCAACCAACCAAACATCTCTCCAAACCAACCTCCAGCATCTGGAGGAAAACAATGGTGGTTTTAAAACAATTGCACAAAAAATAGGAAAAGCATGTAAAGAGAGAGAAGAAAGATCATTTATGCAAAATCATCATATTGCTGAAAGTAAAGCAACAAATATTTTGTGCTGTAATGCAGGAATCAAACCATAATTTGTGATCCATTACAGAGATTAGGTAGCCCTGTCAAAAATGGTAATAACAATAAATGAAAACTTGTATCTAAGAAGTGCAGTGCATGACCCAGACTGCAAAGCTAGCTTGGCCTTGGCTGAGGATGGCTTCACCTGGAGAACTGTGAATTCCAAACCCCAAACCAGTCTTGACTCTAATCTCATACTAATTTCCTCCAACAGAAGAGCCACTGAAACTAGAGTTTCACAACAAGATCCAGCAACACACAAAGAAAGCCTGAGTTCTGGTTTTGTTGGTGATTTTATGGAAATCGCTGCATGAGCAACAATTATTTAGCTTAAATAATACTTGGCTGAATCAAGCCCCAGTTCCCTCAGAGTATTACTTACTTCTTCTACACAGCTGCTGTTTCGCCTGCCTTACAGCTGAGTTTGAGGTATCACAGTTCATACACTATCCATAACACAGACTTGTTTTCTGGTACCATGGCAAATAGACATCTTAATGCAGTGTTCAAATAATTCATTAACATTTAACCATCTTTCCATCTTTGCGGAAAGAAGCATATCTCATTATCTTATAATCAGTTTGACTTAATTTGATTCTTTTCCCTAATTTAAACTTTGCATTTCTTTTCCTAGGAAATACAAAACACTACAGGTTCTTCATTTGCTAATTCTTTAGAGCAGCTGACTAATTTACTTGAATTAAGGGCAGACAGGAATACAAATATATTAATGAAGCAAGAAACGGGAGCAAATGAAATGCTCATAGAAAACAACTGGTAACAGGACGAAACCAAAGCAGAAGAGGGATATCCAAACTAAATGAAAATGAGAACAGAGACCCACATGGACTGTCCGAACAAGAATGCTCCACCCTAGAGCAACCACCCCAGAGCAGCTGCCACACACATCAAGCTTCCACTGCCCAGCACTGGAACACACTTCAGACCAAGCATCTCTATGCTCTAACCTCACAACACACAAGTTCACACTGAAAAAGCTGGCACAGGGCTTTTCAAACAGGTAAGTTTTGGAGCCTGAGCTACTGCTGAGATGATAAATTTAGAGTTCACTGCTTTAAAGCCACAATCCTAGAATGCTTTTATGAACAAATTTTGGTGCTATCTGCTTAGTAACATTTCTTTTTTGGTAGTTAAGGTCAGCAGAAATGTCTAAAAAAATCAGCTATATTTCTCCCTGTGAGGCCAAAAAAATCTACTAAGTCCATTCTCATTTGTTTCATCTTAATCGACTTCCCCAACCCATTCTTACAATTTTGTCAGAGCAGTAACATGAAGGAACACAATTACGTAATTCCAGCACTAATCTGAGAACTAAGAACTATCATGGCCAGAGAAGAGGGCAAAAAGCATAACCTGAAACTTGGGCTGCACTATGTCAGTCATCATTACCTGGGAAGTGTGCTGCTTCACTACATTAGTCCTTGAGAACAAACAGTTTTTCAAGTTGTTTTTGATAGATTTATTGTCTGACTTGGTTTTTACATGAAATTAACATACAATGGATTTGATATATTGTTACAGGGGAGAAAAACTTGCCCTAGGAATTTCCAACCTCAAACATAACTGACCAGTTGTAAGAACCTTGGCTCAGTGGAAGGATAAATTTTCACCACAATGCATCCAGAATCAGGAAAACCCCCAAGTTATTTTCATTTTACACATAGCTAAATATCCTTGACTTTAAGTCATGATCAGGCTTCTATCGCTGTAACATCCCTTCAACAGCAGGTCAGATTATATAAGTTGTTTTAATGTACGCTGATCAATATACATTTTTTTGTAAGCTGTTAACATTCAAGATATTTGCTCATAACATTATGTAACAGTACATTACATATAAATTGCTACCAAAATCCACCTTCAGTACCAAATTTCTTTTCTAAAATTACTATCTTTCATTAATATTGAATAAAAGGTGATTTTACCTGTACCTTTTACTTCAAAGGTTGTTGACAACATGCAGCTTCAACTAAAGAAAGGCAAAATATTAACTATAAAAATACTTTAAAGAAACAAAACCCTAGTGATTTATTAAACTGCAGATTGCTTGAACCCCCACACTTTTTTATGCCAAGAAATAAATATCTGGTTCAGCAGGCAGACCAACAGAGTGCAAATGACTCAGATGGTTGGATAAGATATACAGAACTATTTTGAATAAAATTTCAAAAATAGGTATGCCTTGCATATGCAAGGTTCAGAAGAGATACAAATCCTTTAAGAAAGGGAATACGCCCACTCACATGTATCTTTGGATGAACAGAA
This sequence comes from Prinia subflava, assembly GCF_021018805.1. Lineage (NCBI taxonomy): Eukaryota > Metazoa > Chordata > Aves > Passeriformes > Cisticolidae > Prinia > Prinia subflava. Next base: position 25,876,417 of record NC_086253.1, read on the forward strand.
TGAATCTGTATAGTAAAAAGGCATGGCAATCTTTAATGAACATGATCAATGAGAAACCTTTTCTTCTCCAGTATTTCCCACAAATATGCAGAAAAGAATAAGAAGAACTTCTTCAAACATATAACAAGTGCAGTTAATTAGTATAACTCTCTAGAGAGAGGCTTCTCTTTGCTGTAGAGGCAAGGATAAACTTTCCATTGTATTTTTTTTAAAGCTAGAAGTAAATAGAAAAATTAGTGATAGTCATGGAAGATAAAAGTTGTTTCCACCTTCATGCTGATTTCCATATTTCAGCCAGAAAGGTAGCTTTTTGTACTCTTGGATAACCCACCACATTTTACTTCACCTGAACAAAAATATCTCTCCTTTTCCCTTAGTGATGGAAGAGTTAGTGACGTATGCAGTCACACGATAGCATCACATCACTCTGTTAAAGAAAACATATCTGGAATTATCTTCTAGGCATTAATATAATAACAGAAAAAAGCTAAAGCAATGATATGAAACATTGTTTACTTCTTATACTAGAAAATAAATTCAATGGAGATGCAACTTCACATAGTGTAATTTCAATTAATTCTACTTTAAATACTAATGGTCTGACACATAACTAATATGCATCTCTAAATTGTCAATTAAAAAAAAAGTACTATAAAATAGCATCAATCCATGCTAAACATTGCCAAGTTTTCATCACCTTTCTCCTCATTCACCAAACTTCTGTGAAAAAATTAAAAAGAAATTGAATTTATCCCAGTTCTCTTAATCTATGCAATCAAAAACTTCTGCCTTTTTGCAGTTTTTCTATTTTATTTTCTTGCTGCTCAATCAGAATTACAATTGGTTATCTGTTCAAATTAATAATGAGTCCCTTTACAACTAAGTCAAAACCAACCAGAAGAGCTTTCAAGCAAACTGCAGTGTTTTCTACTAACTCATAGAAGTGGTCCTACTGCTTTTGCAGGATTTGTGGTGAAATTATGTGTCTGAATCACAAGGGCGTAATACAAATACCTGTTGGCTTTGGACTCCATTTTTGCAGGATCTTGTAATCATTTTGCAGTAACCTGCAATGCACAAGTATCAGCAAAAGGTTTCTAGCAGAGGGTTAAAAATTCAGTTTTCTGATTTCCCCATTCCTGAATTTAACTTGCAGTCTCTCAGCTGAGACTACGGAGCATCTCTGATAATCCTGAAGCCAGGTAAAAACCTTCCAGTTCTACCAACCCATACAGATAACTTAAAGCAAGGTATTCAAAACTGTCAGTAAGAAAATATTTACACACTGAGAAGTTTAGCTAGATGGTTTGAATGTGACTACCAAGCACCATCAAGATGGCTTCAGAACATCATATAATTGTATTGTTACACTATCCAATTACAACTTTGCACACCTATGCAAATATCCAACTCTGACATTTACCCATACGAATAGTCAATTGATACTCTTAAGTTTCATTTTAAATTATTTTTCTGCTGCTGGCAACTGGGGCAACAGTGAGAATCCACCCCTGCAGCCTGAAACTTTTTCACATCCATGTTCAACATGTGTATATGTCCACTAAAGGAACTTTTCAGTTACTTCAATTTTGAAGAAACAAGGGTCAGAAGAGGTGGAATGAAACAAGGAAAAAGCAAATCCCAGAGTTTATAAGGGGGGAGCCCACAGTTTTATTTGTGATAGCTGAATTGAAAGACAGTTCACATTTCCTTTATCTGAACAAAGCTCTGAACAAGGCCTCAGAATATTCAAGCCTAAATGACCCAAGGTTCCCTGTTAGTTGTCATAATTAAAACTGGCATGAAGCACAGAAATTATTGTGTGATACAACATAAAGATTAGCATAAGAACACTAACCTTCAATAAATCACTAAGCTGATTTTACAGGAAACATATAAAGCATCTTATACTAAGCTAATCGTAACATTATGAAATGGAGACAAGGAAAAATAACATTATCAATAGAAGAGGTGTTAACAATTCTCAGTCAAACTATCAGCACTTCAGTATCTACTAGAAACTACTATTACTTTCAGTGTCCGAGTTCAGTTTTGTGCTGTGTATGTAATAACACAAAAGGTGACATTTCTTACCTCCTCTGCATTTTTTTTAGCAAATAATATACATACATAATCTATGCTTATTAAGTTCTGTTACACACAAACTAACATTCTAAGAATAATAGCTACCTAAAGTCCAACTGAGGTATATTAAATATTGAGTTGTTTTCAGTCATTGTAGACCATGAGCCATGCAACCATCACAACAGCAACTCCGAACACCGGCAGCATAATGAGGTTCTTGTACTTTTGCCATGATGATTGTTCAACTTCTACCTCATCCTTTCTTCTCTTATTCTTTCTTCGCCCTTTTAATCTGTTTTCAAAAGCCTCCAGTTCAGCCTAAGTAAAGAGAACCACAAGTAATTGACATCTGTGTCAGAATTAAAAACAAGGAAATGTGACGGTTCTACGTAAGATTACCAAATAACATTTAATATAAGCAACTGCCAGCCAATGCAAGTTACACCTCTCAGAGATAAGATGGTAGCACCCAGGTACAAAGCACGTTGCTTTCAAGTATTAAAACATTGTTTCATTTCCTATAAAAACACTGCCAAAAATGTAGCCAGCTGAAGTTCTGCATGCTTAGTTTTCTAACTCAGGCTCAATACATTAAGCTAAAATAAGATTGTTATTTCCATTAAAAATTTTAAAAATACATTTTTTTCTTATTAAAAAACACATTTGCATTTCAGCTATTTTACTAACTTCTATAATGGCATAGGCTGAAATCTTCAAAGACATCCCCTCGTAATAAAGATGCACTCTGCCAAAAATAAATTTGTAAAAACATAAGTAACTAAAAATCTATGCTATTTCCCTCAATTCTTTATATTTGCATGCTCATTAGATTTTAGATTAACTGCTATAATCTTAGATATGCACAAAAATATTCCATTTGTTAAGTGTTATAACTTGAACATTTAATCACTCATTTGACTGTAAGAGGTATATAATATCCTGTACTAGGAAGTACACGCCTATAGGCCCAAAAATGGAGCAAAACAATTGCAAAAGTAAGAATGCCAGGCTTCCAACAAGACTGGCACTTTAAGGGTCTTGTGTGGAATAAACAATAGGATCTCTGATCCCTGTTCCTCATCCCCCTCCACATTTTTTCAAAAGAGCATCACGAGAATACAGGAAAAAAATCATTTGAGTGTACAAAGCTGAAATAGAACTGGAACTAGGCAGCCTAGAATAAAGAGTGAAGACTAGGATGAGGCTCCAATGAGAAGCATCTAATTGCTAGGAAAATTAGAAGAGATGCTCCAAAGACCTGAGACAGACTAAAATCAGAAAAAGTCTGATGATTGCCTGGATTTTAGTCAAGTTGTTAGCTACTAGAGAAAACATGGGACAGAGCACTAGGGAGCAGAGAAACCAGAGAGAATGAAAGGCAAAAGAGATGGGGGTAGCAGAGCGCAACAAGCCTGCACTGGCTGGGCAAAAGGTGCAGGACTGAGCTGAAGCAGAGGAATCATGGACAGTGAACAGAGACAAAACCTGGCCACAAGAGGAAATAAATCTATGTGACTACAACTGCAGTGCTGCCAGGAAGAGGGACTAAGACAATACAGTAGGTGAATTAAAAACAAACAAACAAACCCAAGAAAACAGCTGTTTTGGGAAATGGACAGAGTAGTAGTTCAGTAAATAAAATTTTCCCTCAGAACTCAAGGTTGCCTGATGTCTGGTCTTCCTCCACTGACAGCAAATGTTTGTCGGAGTTTCACAAAGCAGCTCTTCCCTTCCTGTGCCAGAAGGGAATTGTTAGCAGAACAGGACCTATTTTGATGTCTATTCCTTTGTACCCAATCAAGGCAGAAATTGTTGGCACTTCTCTGATGATATGGGAGAAGAGTTGAGACAAAGTCACAGGCTATTTGAAACAAGATTACTCTCAACTAGCTAACCCTCCCTTAGAAAAGCAAAGTATTTTAATGCAACAGTTTTACAAAATCCAAAATCTGGAGGCAAGGGTAGACTTTTTATGGTTTAATAGACAACATGGCAGTATTTTATTTTAGGCAGACACTTAAGTAAAATTTGAAGCTTCTACAGTTACTATACATTTGTGATCAGCACATTTTAAAAGCAGAAAGCTCTATAAATTGCAGTAGTCAAAATATAGAGCTCAAACAAAGTTATGTAATAGCTATTGAATTGCTTTCCTAGTGAACTCTACAAAAATCTGTCTAAAAATCATCAATACATAATTTAAAAAACCAAAACACAGAATGAAAAAAGATTTGTAGGCTCAGAATATGAGATAGAAGCCATCACTACCCTTGAAAAGCTACCTACAGATTTTGTGTAACTGTCACATTCCTGAAGTGTCACCTTAATGACCTCTGAAGTAATGGTTGTGCCCAGTCTTCAAACAAGTTTAATTTTTCAAGCTAAACAAGCATAGGGTTTTTATTGATATAAGAACCTAACTTCTTTGTATATAAACATAACAGAAGTAAAATGAAATGTATTTATTTGAACTGTATATTCAGAACATCTAGTTCAGTGTTGCTCAGACACTGGATTTTGTTCTTTCCTGTGTTATTCACTATATTCTTACTGCACTGAAAGGAGTAGCATTCCCATGGGAAAATGTAGCTAAATTAATGCAAATAACAGTGGTAAAGTGTATTTTCTGAAAGTAGGATATATTTTTATTAACAGAGGAGGGGAAAACTTGATTTTTTAACTTCTAAGGATCTGTTAAAAATTTTTCTTCATATATAAAAAAAGGGAAATGAAATCTTTCACACAACTCAGTAAATTACACTTCAGGTTCAAGACTCTAACTTCCAGTATTGAAACTCTAGAGTCAGCTTGAAAACTTAACCAAATCTTTTACAGTGGAGAGGGACAGAGAGAGCTTGGTCTGAGTTGTTAAGTAATCAAAGTGCTGATCTTTCTTCCACCTCTAGCAATTGTGAAAATCCTGGCCTCACAGAGTGCCTCTGAATTGGAAGCAGAGGGAAAGTTTGGCTGCTTAGGGCCATGACAAGAAGCCTAGCCAAGCTGCCTCTTCCACTAAGAAACAAGTGATTCCAGCTGTAAATGGTATTAGCAAAAGTTGCTACCAAATAAAGCAAATACCAAAATATAAATGCACAGACTTACTAGAGCACTAACTAAATTGTATATAAAACATTTAATGAAGTATTAATCAAAATAGATTTGAGAAACTGCAACTAATAGATGAACAGTCTCTACAAAAAGGTGCTAATGACATTGAGAAAGGTGGTACAAGACACAGACTTTTGTCAGAAGGGAGTACACTCAGAAATATACTCTTAATGTGACCCAACACCCTACGACAGCAATGTCCTCCAATTTCCATCAACAGATGGCAGATTATGAGTTCTAACTGGATGGGAACCAACGTTATATAAAAAGGCTGGAGCAACTGAGGTTAGTACTTGTATGCAGTTCTGTTGCCATTTGATTGAAATAAACTGTATCTAGCTAGTAGAGAACCTTATAGTTGACATTAGTCGTGGTAGTCATGCTAAGGCTTGATAGGCCGCATATAACCTGCAAATGAACTATCATAGTGAAATTTGTAATGTAAGCAGTGTATCTAAGGAATAATCACTTATCTAAGGAATGTACCTGTTGGCAAGAACCTAAATGTCAAGAAGATAATAGTACCAGGCGATAGAATTAAGTAAGATGTTGTAGCGATTAAGAAATCATGTAAAGAAACATATAAAAACCCTGTAAAATTTCTGTAAGATGGGGCTCTGACTTTGGACGCTAGTCCCAGGCTCCCAGGGCCCTCAATAAAGCACCGCATAAACGACTTCGGTTGTTTGTGTTTTCTTCGGATCGGGCAACAGTTTTCTGGCGACCGCGGCAGGACTCCGAAGGTGACTAGGGGCGGTTCGCGTTTCGATCCACTCCACGCCGGCACCGAGTGATTCTCGGGGAGTCATCGGCTCGTGCCCGACCCCTGCGCCTGGCGGACGACTGCGAAAGGTAAGCCCGAAGGTGCTTTATTTTTCTGGTTTGGGTGCCTGCCCATAAGCCGAGGTGGCAATCCTCGCCGGGTTGGGCTAAGACATCTGGTTGGTCTGGGAAGCCTAGGCGCCGGCTGTCAGACGCGGCGAAAGCTGCGCAAGTCCGGCACTTGCCCCTCGCGGCGTCGAGAAGCGGCAAGTTGGTATTGGTCTGGTATTTTATTCTGGTATCTACTTTGCTGTGTGAATGCGAATATATGGTGTGATTGATTTGTTGAATTGTCAATATTGATTTGGGTGAATATTGTTTTGTACACTGCTGCACATTAGTTGTTGTTGACTTGTTGTACGGCTGTAGGTGGAATCGGTTCAAAATGCCATTTGGAGCTCTTAAGTCTATGGTTCAGTTCTCTAAGGGTATACCTGAAAATACTCCGTTAGGATGTTTATTGAAAAGGTGGAAGAGCGAAAGGTTTTTCCAAGAGATGAATAAAGACAAAATGATTGAATATTGTAATCATTGGTGACCGGAGTATGAGCGAGAGGGGCCGGTATGGCCAGAAAATGGTACTGTGGATTATGATACCCTGAATGCACTGATGCAGTATTTAAAGGAAAATGAAAAATGGGATGAAGTACAGTATTTGGACTTGTTTTACTTACTGCGCAGTAAAAAGGAGTGGCAGACTGAATGTAGCATAATGGTATTAGAGATGAAAGAATCTGGGTGCGGGGGCTGTAAAGGGAAATCTAAATGTGTCCAGTGCTTAGCTTTAACCTCTCGACCAGAGGAGGATTTGTCTTTAATGGTGTCACCCGATGCCGCTTTACCCTCTCCTGCTGTCTCACCCCCTCCTGCTGTTTCACCCCTCCCCTCTGTTTCACCCTATTCCTCTTTGTGTCCGCCGTTGCCGGAGAGCAGTGCAGGGGAGGAAGGGGAGGGGGGGGGAGGACAAAGGAGGCAAACGTAACAGTAGTACCAGGGAATGCTAAAAAAGTTGTTGTGCGTCCCCCAACCCCTTCCCCTGTTTCTCCCCAAAATCGGCGAAATACTCCACTCGCGACACGAACTAGACAAGGACGTAAGAATCACAGGGAACCCCAGCTCATTGCCCCTTTAAGGGAAGCTATGGAGCCCCAAGGAGAGAAGGTGCTTGTGAAAGTACCTTTCTCCCCAGGAGATCTAGTGATTTGGAAACAGTCAGCAGGGAGTTACCGTGAGAATCCTGAAAGAGTAGCACGGGTGGTTGGGATGATTGTTAAAACACAGAATCCAGATTGGATCGATGTGCAGGTTTTGTTGGACACCCTGGTGGACTCCACCGAAGGGGAGATGGTGCTGCGGGCAATGGAGGAGCATGCTCGGGGGGTGGTCGGGCTGCATCCAGGCAGAGGAGCTTTGGGAGACTTGGTGCCCAGTGATGATCCAGGGTAAGATCCGAATAGGGATGAGGGAAAGGAATCTATCAGGGAATATCAGGAGTTGTTAGTGGAGGGAATTAGGACTGGAATGCCCAAAACACTAAACTGGTCAAAATTGTATTCAGTGAGACAAGATAAGAATGAATCACCCTCGGCATTTTTAGAACGACTTAAAGAAACAGCCAGACGTTTCACAGATTTAGAAATTGACAGTGAAGCAGGAAAGTTGCAGCTTGCCTTAATCTTTTTAGGTCAGACCCAGGAAGATATTCGTAAGAAACTGCAGAAATTAGAGGGACAAGATACTCAAGATTTAGATAAAATGCTAGAAATAGCTTAGAAAGTTTACAATAACAGAGAAAAAGAAGCTAACAAAAAGCAACAAGCGAGCCTGTTGGCAGTGCTGCAGCAAACGAATGCTAGTAGAGGAAGGGGTAGAGGTAACTTCGGACGGGGCCGAGGGCAAGGAAGGGCAGGATTTCAAAACATGGGAACAAGTGGAAGAGGGATAGTTTCCCCAGGACTCCAACAAGGGGGGCTGGCCTCTAATCAATGTGCTTTCTGCCGACAAATAGGACATTGGAAAAATGAGTGTCCTGTGAAAGCTGGGCTGGGAGGGGCATCTGGTAATTCAGGGGGTTACCCGATGAATCCAGAAGGGGTCGCCCAGACATTGGTGTTGAGCAACTATCAGAACCAGAGCTGACTAGAAGAAGGTCTGACTGTGGTGCTTGAAGTGGATGGGAAAAAGCAAGCATTTATAGTGGATACAGGCGCTACCCATTCTGTTCTGAATAAACGGTTAGGACCTTTGAGTGACACTACCATACAAGTAGTGGGGGCAACAGGACAAATAGAAGAAAGACCCTTTTTGCAGCCTTCACACTTAAGATTTGGAGGAAAAGAATGGGATCACCAATTTTTATATATGCCCAACTCCCCTAAACATCTTTTTGGAAGAGATTTACTGTCATTCTTGAATGTCAAAATATCCTTTGAACGAGGTAGGGTAAAATTAGAGTTCCCAGAAAAGGAGATCGCTAAGCTCTTTGTGATTAAAGAAGTGGACCCCTCTCCAATACCTAAGGAAATTGAAGATGCAGTAGTTCCCTGGGTATGGGAAACAGGAAATCCAGGACGGTCCAAAGCAGCGGAGCCGGTGGTAGTAGAGCTGAAAGAAGGGGCAAAACCGGTCAGGGTAAAACAATATCCAATTAAATTGGAAGCAAGAAAAGGGGTAGCACCTTTGATCACTCAGTTCCTAGCCCAAGGAATTTTACAAGAAAGTGAGTCAGAATACAACACTCCAATTTTTCCCGTACAAAAACCAAATGGTAAGTACAGGTTAGTACAAGATTTGAGAGCTGTTAATGAAATAGTAAAGGACATTCACCCAGTGGTAGCTAACCCGTATACATTGTTAACATCTGTGTCAGAAAGATTTAAATGGTTTTCTGTGATTGATCTCAAAGATGCATTCTTCTGCATCCCTCTGGCATTGGAAAGCAGAAAATATTTTGCATTTGAATGGGAGAGTCCCGACACTGGAAGAAAGAGACAGCTCACCTGGTCTCGGCTACCTCAAGGTTTCAAAAACAGTCCTACAATATTTGGAAATCAGCTGGCAAAGGAATTGGAAGTATGGAAGACAACGGAGGTAAGAGAATCTCCTTTCTCTTATGTGGTATTGCAGTATGTAGATGATATCTTTCTAGCAACAGAAGAACAAGAAATTTGCCTCCAGTTGACAATTGCACTGCTGAACATGCTAGGCCAAGCTGGCTACCGGGTATCAAAAGAGAAGGCCCAGTTGGTGAAACAAAGTGTTATTTACCTGGGATGTGAAATTACACAGGGTCAGAGAAAATTAGGAATCAATCGAGTAGAAGCTATCTGTGCTATACCACAGCCGAGAAACCACCACGAACTGAGGTCCTTTTTAGGAATGGTAGGATGGTGCAGGCTGTAGATTTTGAATTTTGGGCTCTTAGCTAAGCCCTTATATGAGGCCCTGAAAGAACCGCAGCTACACTGGGACCGACAAAGAAAAAAGGCTTTTGAAGACTTAAAACAGGCCTTGAAAGAAGCCCCTGCGTTAGGCCTCCCAGATCTCAACAAAGATTTTCAGTTATATGAAAGGCAAAAATTAGCACTTGGGGTACTGGCTCAGAGACTCGGATCTTGGAAACGCCCGGTGGGGTATTTCTCGAAGCAACTGGACCCAGTTAGTGCTGGATGGCCGTCATGCTTGCGGGCAGTTACGGCCACAGTGATCCTCATTCAGGAGGCCAGAAAATTGACTTTGGGGAGGAAAATAGAGGTATTTGTGCCTCACATGGTACTGGCAGTTTTAGAACAAAAGGGGGGTCACTGGCTTTCGTCCAGCAGGATGCTACAATACCAAGCAATCCTGAGAGAACAGGACGATGTGGAGCTGAAAATGACTAATCATGTTAACCCAGCAGAATTTCTCCGCAGTGAGCAGGAAGAAAGAGAACTGGCACATGATTGCATGGAAGTGATTGAACAGGTGCATGCTAGCAGAATCAATTTAAAGGACACCCCAATGGAAGACCCAGACTGAGAATTGTTTACTGATGGATCCAGTTTTGTGGAAAATAGAACCAGGTGGCTGTAATGCATGTTAGAGGACATCAGAAAGAAGACGGAAAAATTTACGAAGGGAACCGGATGGCAGATTGGACAGCTCGGGATGTAGCTAGAGAAGTATGGACTCAAATGGCCTTAGTACCAATTAAAGTGAACCCAGTAACCCCACATCTATTACAGGAACCAAAGTACTCTCCAGACGATGAAAAACTGGCATCATTGCTGCTAGCCCAAAAGAATGCAACTGGATGGTATGTAACAGGAACGGGACAAGTTGTAGTGCCTGCCAGAATCATGAAGGCAATCCTGAAAACAGAACATAATAAATGCCACTGGGGAGCAGAAGCATTAGTAAAATTTTTAAAAAGAGAAGTGATTTCTAACCAGATGTTAACATTGGCAAAACGAGTGAATGCCATGTGTCCAATTTGTTTAAGGAATAACCCAATAGTTAGGAAACAGATTCAGCTGGGAAATTACAGATAGGACCAGAACCAGGAGATTACTGGCAAGTAGATTTTTCAGAGTTACCAAAAGCGCAGAATTACAAATATCTTTTAGTGTATGTATGTACCTTTTCAGGCTGGCCTGAAGCCTTCCCTTGCCGAACAAATCAAGCGAAAGAAGTGGTCAAAACACTGTTGAGGGAAATCATTCCAAGATTCGGGGTGCCGTTAGGACTGTCATCAGATAGAGGCCCACATTTTATAGCAGGAATTGTACAAGAAGTGGCCAGGGTACTAGACATATCCTGGAATCTACACACCCCATGGCGACCTCAATCTAGTGGCCAGGTAGAGCGGATGAATCAAACAATCAAAAGACAAATTAAGAAAATTTGCCAAGAGGCAAAAATACATTGGCCACAGGCATTGCCGTTAGCATTGCTCAGAATCAGAATCAAACCCAGGGAGCGGGTGGGAGTTAGCCCATATGAAATTCTATACGGGAAACCATACCATGCTACTGTGTTAAAAGGGGATCTGCATGTGCAAGGTGATCAGACAATATTCAGTTATGTCATGTCATTAAATAAAATCCTTAATGCTTTAAGGGGAACCTTGCAGTGGAACCGACCCATGCCACTGGAAAATCCGGTGCATGACATTCAACCAGGAGACCAAGTGTACGTGAAAAATTGGTCCACCCTCCCCTTGAAAGAAGCATGGGACGGCCCGCATCAAGTGATCCTGACAACCTACACGGCAGTAAAGGTCGAAGGAATCGACTCATGGATCCATTACACTCGGGTCAAGAAAGTCCCTATGCAATGGGGGACACAGTTAGTTTCTCCCACGCGGATGATTTTCCACAGAAAGTAGCATTTTTAATTATATTGTTACTGGTGTTGACGAAACCCATCTGTGTTAATGGTTCTGATTTTATTGTAGTTGCAGTTACCGAACCAGTGGTCGGTGTCATGGAAGGAATGGATGTGAACCTGACCTGTTTAATAACAAATAACCAGAAAACTGAAGCCCGGAATGTGCGAGCAATCTGGAAGAAAGGTGCTGATTATCCAGAAGCAAATGCTACTACAGTTTGGGATAAGGATGCACAAAAAGGAAACACCACATTACAGCTGAAGCGAGTCAGTCAAAAGGATATGGAAAGGTACATGTGTATTGTAAGATCCCGGAAAAGCTTTGATTATAAACAAATTACATTGAGAGTAGTGCCCTGGAAGTTGTGGAAGGATGCTCCATCCCAGGAATCTGTAGAGATAGATCCCCCTTGGGCTGGACAAGATATGTGGGAAGGACTTCCCTTAAAAATGAGTTGCCCATTCATATTGAAACAGGGATGTAATCAGACTGTGCAGGTCAAATGGTGGAAAGAAAACAAGCCAAAGTCATGGGATAAGATAGACCGAGGAATTAGCTGGTGGGAGAAATCTGGAAAAGGTATAGGATGGTTGAATATTAGTAACCCTCAAATTGGTCTTACTGAAGGAAAATACTTGTGTTTAGTGATATGTGGAATTGAGGCCGATTATGGAATAAGAATTGTAGGAGCTGGACAAGGAACCAGACCCCCTCACATAGTACCCCCAATAGGAAAGAAGCGTAGAGAGGTAGCTGTACATCAAAGTCATGAACGGGAAAATTTGATAATAGGGCTGATTAGAGATTTTGGGATGGTGCAAAACGTATCCCGAATTACGGCATGCCTGCCACTTCCACAAGCGGCAGGAGAACCAATTCCATGGGGAATAATTCCCATTCCATTACCACATGAGATAGCAGAAAACATATCTACTGTATGTCACATTGAAAGAAAAGAAAGAGAGATAGTGACGGTCAAAAAGAATGTTTGGAACGCAGCCTTGTATACTACCGAGGATGTAGAAGTTAGAACAAAGCAACCTTACCAGGAAGTTAAGTGTGAAAATGTAAGCCGGCAACAAGTTATTTGGGATAATTGGAAAACGGTATGGGGTCCGAGCTTGCTAGAACACTACAGCTATATTGGAGCAGTGAGTTGGTGTATACAATGGACAGGAAAGAAAAATAAAACCCTGTTAGAAGTCTACAAGACTGAAACATCTACGAGAGAAATTAAAGAAGCTAGAGAAAATTGGAATTGCACTAATGTCATTACATGTGATACCCCTGAAAATCAGATCAATCTGGCTCCTCTTAGAGTACTACTTAAGTGGGGATGTGAATGCAGGAGATTCAATCATACAATATTAGACAAAGTAAACTCACTCTGGAGTAACGGAATTAGGAGAGCTGTAAGCTGTAAGGACACTACAATTAAAAGTCCAGGAAACTTAGTTTGGGTAATGGGACATGGACAATGGACCACACATATTCCTATAGATGGGCCTGTGACACAAATTACTCTAGGAATCCCTACTCTTTGTCCCCTATGGAAACAATCAAGATTAAAATCCAACCGGAAGAAAAGAGAAGTAGATGCATTCACTGAGTTAGAAAATGAATGGCACGAACCTGATGGCGGAGTTAAATTTGGGTGGGCTTTAGAATCACTATTTGCACCTATAGCCACCTATAGGAACAGAGAGATGCTGTACAAATTGCTAGGGCAGACTGAAAGATTAGCAGCAGCCACTAAAAAAGGATTCAAGGATATAAATTTGCAATTACAAGCCACATCCCGAATGACTTTGCAGAACAGGATGGCACTAGATATGCTCCTGCTAAAAGAGCATGGTGTGTATCAGTATCTAAAAACAAGAATTGATCATTGCTGCATCCATATTCCAAACATGACTATTGAAGTAGAGAAAGATATCTCTCAATTGGAAATCGTTGAATCCAAAACAAAAGACATTGAAAAGGAAGCACAACATAATTGGATCGGAGAAATTTTTGAATCTTTAGGGCTTCAGGTTTCTGGATGGGTTTCGTCTATAATACAATACATTCTGTTAATTTTAATTCTGTTACTAACTGTTTGGCTAGCATATAAGTGTGTTCTAGGAGTCATCGAAAAGGAGACAAAACACACCAGAAGAGTAATGAAAGCCTTGACAAGAAGCAACGAGATGCAACTGTCTCACTTGACTCCTCCGAAGTATGAAGATGTTATCGGGCAAGAGAACCCAGCATTCGAAGACTCGATAACAACTGAGAATTGAGCATCCTTGCAGAAGACTGAAGAATGCTCAAAAGGGGGGAAGTTGTTGCCATTTGATTGAAATAAACTGTATCTAGCTAGTAGAGAACCTTATAGTTGACATTAGTCGTGGTAGTCATGCTAAGGCTTGATAGGCCGCATATAACCTGCAAATGAACTATCATAGTGAAATTTGTAATGTAAGCAGTGTATCTAAGGAATAATCACTTATCTAAGGAATGTACCTGTTGGCAAGAACCTAAATGTCAAGAAGATAATAGTACCAGGCGATAGAATTAAGTAAGATGTTGTAGCGATTAAGAAATCATGTAAAGAAACATATAAAAACCCTGTAAAATTTCTGTAAGATGGGGCTCTGACTTTGGACGCTAGTCCCAGGCTCCCAGGGCCCTCAATAAAGCACCGCATAAACGACTTCGGTTGTTTGTGTTTTCTTCGGATCGGGCAACAGTTCTAGAGCCTATTTATTAGTTACAGCTGTCCCTTTTTTATACAATTTGTCCTTTTTTTCTTTACTGTTTTTGTCCTACTGTTTCCTAATGCACTAAATAACTAACAATTCTTAATTAACCTTTTAATAGGGTTCATTATGTATAGGTGAAGTTTTCTATCCCTGAAGTTGCATCCATCACAAAACACATGTCCAGGAACAGTTGCAATATATTGCATAAAGTTACTACAGTTGGGCTGGAACGGTGAGACTTCAGAGAATGTACAAGTAGAAAGCAGTGGTGGTGTGACTGCAGAGAGAAACAACCACTGCTGAAGATCCCAGCCAAAATCCAGCACACTGTGTTAGTAGAGTGAATCTGCTACTGTCTCAGAGGAGTCTCTTTATTGAGACTACTAGAGGGACTATAATTTAAGTGATTTTGAGCAGAAATCATTAGCATTTGGCTGGGATGCCTTCTAGAACACGTGAAAACACCCAGTGCAAGGCAAACATCAGCAACTTTGGCTTTCTAAGTCTAGGACTGTAAGTGTGGTCTTTACATGTTTAAATGCCCATTAGCACACTTCAGTACTTAGCTGGCAGAACCAACACCTACAGATTTCCTCAGCCCAGTTTGTTTCAGACATCTGTATGTAAGTTACACTTCCTGACCTATATGCCAGAAGGAACATTTCCAGGGTAGGATTAGAGAACAAGAAGAATTAGATGAACTGTCTAGGAGCTATATAAGGGAATACATACTCAATACTGTAGATACCTGAGAATTGAATGTTGCAATAAACATTGCAGGATGATCACAAGAAAGTGCCTGGTGCTCTGGACAATAGATGCATAAATAAATCATGCCTTTCTTGCAGGAGGAGCAGACAAGGTTCCCCTCTGACAAACAAAAACAGGCGTTGCCAGAGCATTTTAGATGTAATATTTTCATTAATTGCTAGAGAACTCACAAAGTTTGTATAACAGAAGTTGTGACCCACAGAGAAACTGTCTATCCTAATGAGACTGGGGAAACAGCACAAGTGGATCAGCTCTGTAAGCCTCCCTTGCCCCCTTTCACTCATTTTATCACCGATCCCTGATAAAAACAGAGTGTGACATGCAGGTGAAAACACAAGTGTAAGCTAAATACATAGATGTTGTGATAATTGAGTAAAAGAAGTCAGGAAGCACACACTGGACATGGAATAGAATTTGGTGTCCAATGCTCACTCATGCAGAGGCACACATGCATGAACTGGCTGGAAGGCATGCAGACTCCAGGTGACAAACCTGACCTAGCCATCACCACCAGCTGAGCTCCCAGTGTCTGCCTGAATATGATTAGTATCAGCACCTCCAGGCAGCTGGCACAGCAGCTTTGTTATTACAATGCCAACCACATCCCCTCACCACCAACAGCAATTAGAGTAAATAACATTTCCCCCCCACCCCAGAGACCCCGAAGGACAGAGACTCATTTAGCTGTCCTTGTTCTTTCATGGTAGGAGGGAGAAGAGGAGCTTCACCCAATATTTAAATCTTGCAGAGGCTATTCAGTATTCTGTAGTGTTTATGCTGTATAAAATGTTTGATTAAAATAAAACGTACTTAGTATTTTTAAAAAAATATACAAAGTTATAGTAATACAAAGTTATCATTTTGTACAAAATTATGAAAATTGTTTGGGAATATGTGGCCTCAACCAGTATAAATAATTTACAGCACACAGAGTATGATAACAGCTGACAGGAATGACTATGCATATCACATTAAAAAGTATACACCTTTAATTGCACATAAATTACATTATTTACTAACAAGAACATGGTGAGGACGATGTGGATGAGGAAAAAGAAAGGCTAATACCTGTTGTCTTCGCTTCTCCTCTTCCAGAGCAGCTTTGGCTTCTGCTTCTTTTATCTGTCCAGACACACAAAGTTATAGTACACTGGTGTAAACAGCAGCTAAACCAGTTTTTCTTAAGGAGTCATAATTAATCCCATAGAATGGTTCTCAGCAAAAGTCTGCAAACTTTCCATCATGTGAGCTCTACCATCTGAAAGTCGTATGAAATGTAATCATGGGAGCCACAACTGATAATTCTATGGAAACATTCTGCAGTGTTCAAGAAAGCAAATTAAATGCTAGAAAGTATTAAGAAAAATGGTGCAGAAAAAATTGTCAATATGTAAAGATGCTCCATACTTGCATCTTAGCACCTGCATTCCATTTTGATCCTACAATAATAAATAAATATGAAACCTAAACATATACAAAAGACAACAGGATGGAGTGATTTCCATCTGAAGAGATTCATAACTAGGATTCATCATGTGACTAACAGGACACCAAATCCTGGAGAGTATGCAGATGTCAAGCAGGGATAAAACATCAATAATTATTTTTCATAATGCAAAGGCATAAAATTAATTTACCAGGAGGTTGGCTCACAGTGCAGGAAAGTATTCTACTCCCACACAGTATTTGGCTAAATCTAGAATTTCAGTGCAACAGAACATTTGTAGGTGCCAAAAATTTATGTCAACTGAAAAACAACCAGGCATGCTAATAGGAGACAAATCCAACAAAGACCATTAGACAGAAAGACATCATCTCTCTCAAGTTCCCACAGAAAGAATATATGGGACAAGTTTATGTATCTCCCTTTTTTACACCTTTTTAGGCTTTTAGCATTGCAGTCACTGCCTCAGAAAAGTTAGATGTAAAAACTTATTAATAATTTGAAATGAAAAAAATCTTGATCC
Source organism: Prinia subflava (assembly GCF_021018805.1). NCBI lineage: Eukaryota > Metazoa > Chordata > Aves > Passeriformes > Cisticolidae > Prinia > Prinia subflava. Next base: position 25,893,282 of record NC_086253.1, read on the forward strand.
TAGTGGCTGGATGATTTGCATATTAACCATGAAAATAGTTTACTGAATACTGTTTGCACAGGTAGAATTGGTCACAAATTTCCAATTCAAGAGCTTTTGATGACTAAGGAGAAAGCACGCTAGCTCATGCTTTAGCACAGTGTAACTCAAACAGCAGGCACACGGGGCAGAGCCAAAAGAATAGTCCTACTGGCAGGTTTTCAGAAAATTTTTTAAATTACTAAACCTTATGTCAAATAAAAACACTGTTGAAAATTTAATTAATCTAGATACAATGGCAGAGTCTTTTTAGAAATGTGTGTAAAGGACCTTTTCAGCCATGCATATTTGAAATCTGAAAGTCTGGTATGCAAAAAAGGAGCTCCCTCATTTTTCACTGCCATCTAATGGCAAAACTACAGCTACAAAAGAAAAAGTGACCTTCAAATGTGGAAAAGAGCAATAGAACAGCTTCTTTATACACTGGTGTGGTCATATTTGTATAAGATACATAGGTATAATGTACACAGATAAAGGGAACCTTAACTATTATAATCATAGCATGGAAAAGCATTTCTAGGACTATTTGTTTAATAAAATGTAGAGTAAAAGACACATTCAATTCCTAGGCACCTAGTGAGTAAGAAATGCTTACTCACTAGGTACTAGACATGAAAAGTTTCATTAGGAATTAAAGCACTTCTGCCTTAGAAATTAGTGGCTGTTTTGCAAATGTGCAAACTAATTTATCTTTGTAAATGTCTGCAGCTTTCAACAAGTTTTTTTTCCAGTCTGGACACATTAAACAGTATTAGACATAAATAAACCACTTTCATCATGTGCCTATAATAGGAGATGGTTCTAGTATGTCATTTGCATAGTAAGTCAACACAGGCTACAAAAAGGTACCTAGAAAGAATTTGAATACAACTTTATATAAAAAACCCAAAAGGAGTAAATACACATTCTCCTGAGAAGAAGGTACATGTGGCTAGCTTGTGCCATCCAGTGTGTCTGTGGCATTGCTTACAGCAGAGACTTGTAGCCATGTGCTCACTGCACTAGACCATTTCTCCCTGTGGATTACAACATCAGGTAAGAAATTGGTAGTAGCATCTGCTCCAGTCAAAGGGCACTGACACTGCACCACACTGAGACATGCTGCTGGGTCTCAGCTCATGCAGTCTTACTGGGAGTTCACTTTGCTTTAGGGAGGGACTCCATATACTGTGAACTTATCTTCACACTCTTACTGGAATCTTCACATTCTTACTGTTTGTTATGGTTGGGATTCCCTAAAGGCATATCCCAAGAGTTTTAGCATTCAATCTCCTCACAAAGTTGCAGGATTTGATCAGTGTGGTACTTGTTAGAACTTGTCAATCAATCCTGAAAATCTGAGGAGAAGCTGACTTGTCAGTTTTACCCATTGAGTTCTTGAGTTGTACATTTATCACATCTAATACTTACCTGATAAAACCCAAGCAACTTATGAATCAATTCTTTTTGTGTATGTTTTTATTAAAGGTTTGTAATAGCAAGGATCATATCCTCCTGTGTGACAGCACACAGGAAATTCTTTACTTCATAAAACAGCTGAGCTAGGGAGAAGTCACGTTAACAGCAGCCTAATTAGTATTCTGCAGTTGCTGGCAAGTCTCAATTCTTCCAGTATAGGATAACTAATACTATGTGGCAGGATTATACTCCACACTGAACAAGCTGAGCAACTGAGAGTTACAAAACCTTCATTGGAAAGACAAATCTTACAATGCCCTGTGAAGCAGTCTGACTCTAGTCTTACAGCACTAATGACTATTTTATTGTCACTGATCATCACTTGTTCTCACTGAAAGAGGAAAGAATCAGTTCCAATTAATTTAAAGAATAAAAAAGGAAATTTACTTTTTAAATAGTATTTGAGTCAATTAACACCATAAATTCATAAATTCAAGTCTGAAAAAATAGCTGCTACTGAACAGCACATCCACTTACGCTGCACTTCTGCAGGTACTGCCTTGAAAAATAATGTGCTCTTTTTTCTACTTTTCTTGGAGCTCTGAGAAGAAATCATAGCTAAAATGGATACATTACCTCATGTGCTTTCCGCTTCATTTCCTTGCATAATGCATCACATTCCAGTGAAACTTGGCCTTCTTTTATCTTGCTGCACTGTACTTCCTGTTAAGTATAATTTGTCTTTTATAATCATTTCCCCATATAAGATTTTAGCTGTCAACTTCTTTATGAAAATAATAAAACTTTCTTATTTAGTAAAACATTGGCTTTACATATAAAATAAAGCTGAGTGCTATTTCAACCTGTAATTATGTATTAAATTGTCCTTTTTTTCATTCTTTCTAATAAACTAAGCTGAAAGGAAGAATAAATCAATAGTTCAGTTTCATTTTTCTCCTCTTTACTCATTTGTTTGCCTTAGACAAGTAAGATAACCTTCTGAACCTCTAGCAGAAAGAGTTTGCATTCAGAGTGTCAGTAATTTCATATACATTATCGTAACGGCTTGGATTACAGGACAAAATCTGGTCACGCAGGGGGAAATGAAGTAATTCTCAAACATACTTTCTCCCCTTCTCCTAGTATTGAAGAAATTAAAAAAACCCCAAAAACTAAGTGCTTATCAGTAAGCAGAGTGCTGATCAATTTTCAGCACTTGTTCTATATATGTCGTCTTTTCTCCTGCTGAGCATCCCACCTGCAAGACTTCTTGGATGCACAAGACATGTTTTGGAGAAGCTGAGGACTCTGGGGAACTGCTGGAAGGTTCAGAAGTTAACTGGGTCCAGAAAAGTAATTTAAATACCTTTTAATTAAGACAGACCATGGGTGTTTTTTAATTAAGAAATTATTTGTCAAGACTTCATATCAATTTTTGTTGTTCTTCTCATAACAGTGTATAGCTACAGTAAACTTGTTATATTACTTTGTCCTTATCTGTGTTAGAAGATAAGAATGCTGATGCCAGTACTTGCTTTTAGGTTTGCAGAGAACCTTAATTAATTGCATTTGTTCAGGTTTCACAACATCTGTGCTAATTCCAACTCCTGTAAATTTTCCCAATATCGTCATAAAAATGTAATTTTTATTCTCAAATCACTCCAGGTCATCTGAGGTTTTTTCTCACAAACCTACAAAAACTTAAGTGTGCATGAAGATAAAGCTATTCTAAGTCAGGCAGCTAACATATTTTAGAATTAAGATTTTATATACTCCAATGAATATTCTGATATAGCAGCCCCGTTTTTCAGCTGATGTGAATTGTTACAGCTCTGCTATAGTCACTGGCCCTATTCCAATCTGCAGTATCCACATAACCCAGCCATACAAGCCCAGGAACATGCAAAGAATATACATCCTTCAAAAACTGCAACTAGTAAATTTACCTTTTTCAGTCTCTTACAGAGACAGCGGAGTTTCACCTTCTGGCTGCAGTTCAGAGGACAGCTACCTGAATGGCAAATCTCCTTACACCGGTGACCACAGGGCAACTGTAGGGAACAAAACACAAATAAAACTCCCACATCAATAAAACATCGTAAAATTACCAAGAACCTATGAATTGGTTTTATTTCAGACATAGCATTTTAACAGAAAACTAATTCAGTTAATCAGTCTTTTAACTTGTGAAATAATTGATTTTTTTTTTTTTTTCAGGGGGAAATGTTTGCATCTTATTTACTAATTTTCAGTTCCTGTAGGATGATTTCTCTTTTATTGACACAACTGGATTGGAAGAATATTTCTCCTTTCACATGTTTCAAGAACAGTAATTTCCAATGTGTATACAACAATCATCCTAGCTATCTCTATGGTGGGGGAACACAAATGGTTAAGGAAAAAAATCCTTGAAAACTGAAATTACATGTACTGCAGCTACTTGAAGATTAGATACAGTAATAAAGAAAGAGGAAAGAATCAGAAGCAAAAATACCACAGAAGAAATCTTGTATTCAAGCATTATCTGAACTATGCAAAATTCAAATAAAGGTCACCAAAATTCTTATAATGTCCAAAATAATTTCACAAAATCCTAACTTTCTGCATTTGGCATATTATCTCATTTTTGCCATCTGAAAGATAGACTTTTTTTAATGCCAGTGCAATTTTTGATGTACAAAGAAAATATTATCATTCATTTACTCTGTAAGAATTGAGTTATTAATTTAAGTATGGTGACAGATAAGAATGCAGCACTGCTCCCAGCATTATATTAGATAACATATGTCAAGAAAGTAAACAAATTTTTTTCATTGTTAAGAACTTGACTAAAAGTATCCTTGCTCATGTGCTCGTAAGAAGTCTTCACAATAACAATTTTTCATTTTCAATTACATAACCAAACACTTAATAACCAAAGGTGGAATCTCACAGAAGACACCTAAGCAATTTGCTTACAGAGAGCTTTAAAGCCCCCAAATACTCAAGATAGCATTAGACAGTGTTCTTTATTAAAAGTGAAATTTCACCTCTTCAGTTTCATCAAGGGATTAACACAAATTGGAAAATGCTCGAAGACATACAATTTTAAGATACATTTTTCACATTTATTAAAAAAATTCAAAATGTATACATACTACATAACTTCATCCACAAGAACGAAAACAGTAAGTAACCCAGGTGAGTACACTTTGATTAGTAAATCTGGGTTCTCAGAAGTCCATTGGTACTGGCACAACATCTGAGCTAGTATCATGAAACACATACCTAAACACAACACGAATCTTCCAGACTAAAATTATGGAACACAGACATGTCTTCAAATCCATGACGGTCATAAGCTATCATTGATACTTTGTGGTTTCAGCTCAGTTTTTTAGTTACTGTTTCAGCATATTCCATGCAGTACTTTAAGTCACCATGTTCAGTCCTGAAATCCAGTATTCCTACAGACAGATACTTCACATATCCTTCCAGGATTGGATGAAAGCTCACTGTGAAAACAGTCCCCCATTCTGACCCTATTCTACTGTTTCACTAATGAGGGTGCTCCAGGAGTTTTGGTTTTTTTTGAGTTTCCTAGTTTTGTTCCAGCTAGTCTAAGCCACAGTTCTTATCCTCATATTGAAGTATTTCTGAGTTTTCTTAAACAGCTTTTTATTATCATAGTATTCCCTTCATTGAATTTCAATTATATCAAATCAATGTTTCTGGAATACAGAGCCAATGTATCCAAGCAATGTAATATTTCAAATGACATTTCAGCAAGAAGGACTTTATACAATGCCTTAATTGCACCTCATTCTTACTAGAGTACCTTCCCCAAAACATCTTCAGCTCTCATTGCATTTCTCTCCAGCAAATCCTGCTGTGAAAATAACAATATCTGCTGTTTCCTGGGAGCTTATTATAAACTTCACATGCATGGTCTTATTGTTTTGGGGTTTCTTCTGTATTTAATAACATGACCCCAATACATGTGTTCTACAGATGCACTTCCTCAATTCTCATATACTGACAACACCCCACAACATATCAGAAAATTACAATGTTTTTGCTGCCAAGGTCATTACTGAAAACAATGCAAAGTTAGGTGTCAGTTCAGTCCTTGGGAAATCTTCCTTATTGTTAATATCTCTTGCTCCATCCTTTTCCTTAGTTTTGATGTTGTTTTGAGGGAGGGAGTTGGGTGGTTTTTTTCAAAAGATAATCAAATATAGTTGATTCCTTTAGTCACCTCAATGCTGGTATTAACCCTCTCCTTTATCTGAACTAGATATTCACTAAGTAGCATTGACTCACTGACTCTGCTGAAGCGTTATGCAGCAGATCTCATCTAGTCTTTTTATCTGGAGGGGAAAATATATAAATTGGTCACCTTATCAAAGAAGGAATTTAGTTCTTTTCAGTCACAACTGATCATCAGCAAGTATTTTTCCCTGAAAATAAAGAATTATTTTGCCTCACTTTGAAAATATGAGAGGAGAAGCTTGTCTAAGCCTTTTATGCTACCAAGGTCAGACTATGACCCAGAACACGGAGTCCAATGGCCAAGTCTCTTCACGAGTGATTACAATCTCTGCAAAACCAATTTGCTACAACATGAACACTGCAGTAGGAGGGCCTGGCTCCTGGCTCCCTACAGAAGAGCATCATACAATAATTCTTGTAAGTCACCTCATGCTGGCTAGAACAAGCTATGGCTAGAACTATTACTTACAACTTACTCTTCCCTAGTAATTAGGCACATTTTCATTAATAGTATCAAAGCCCAAATAGTTGTGTCCTAACTGACACTTCAGAGCTTGAAATTCAAGACAGTAACCTTCACCTCAACATCTAAGTGCTACTGCAATAAAATTCTTAGAAGCCATTATACCAAAATATTTATAGCACAAGAGTATCTTGAATCCAATACTGAGAAGCAGATGTACACAGTTTTACTGCCATCTTTTTTCTTGCCCTATATATGTGTGCAGGGAACTTTCTTCTTACTCCCTCCACTGTAAAACCAGCTCTAAAAAATATATCAAGAGAAACTGTGAAATGAATGGCAAACAGTATTTCCCCATGATCTCAGAAAACAAAAGCAAACATTCTGCTGCTTCTGCTGGATAAAAATGTAATGGAAATTTTTTTCACTTGTTTTTAAGTGTTAATGCTGAAATACTTGGTGCTTAAACAGAAAGTGTGTGCCCGCTTTAGATCCTTTTCTACTGTACAAAATCTCTTGTCAACAGCTTCTGGACTAAAGCCCAAATTGAACAGGCTTTATGTTTGATATGGCAAGGCCATTAAAAGAAGGGATTTAATCCATAGCTCTGGGAAAAAAAAAGCCAACCAAATAAACCCACCCAAAAAACCAACAACAACAACAACAACAACAAAGTCCTACAAATACTTTTCCCATAGGCAATGCATTTAAATCTTAACATACCTGACAATGATAAACTCTGTCAACACTTATGGAGGCTTAAGTGAGCTCCAACAGAAGGTAATAAACACTACCTGTTAATACACATCTGATAATAAAGAAAACAGCCTGGTACTAAAGAAAACAGCACTTTTGAGCACCGATCCCAAAAACGAAGCACAAAAGAGAATTTTGTCACTTCCAAAGACAAAACTAAATTTTTGCAATCCACATACATTTTCAGTGTGTGTTTACAAAATTAAATTTTATTTCCAGAATGCTCCATTAATTCAGCGCATAAAAAACCCCAAAAATTTATCCAAACTTTAAAAATTTATAGAATCATAGAATTGTTAAGGTTGCAGAAGACTTTTAAGATCACTGGGTCCTTTAAGTTAAGCACTTAACCATGTCCTCCAGTTTTTGAACACTCCCAAGGATGATGACTACCATTTTCCATTTCCCTGGGCACAGGAGAATACTTGACTGCTGTGAAGACATTTTTCCCAATACCCAATCTAAACCTCCACTGGCACAACTTGAGGCCATATCCTCTTGTACTGTCACTTGTGTGAAATTAGACCAATCCCCACCTATCTATAAACTCCTTTCAGGCAGTTGTAGAGCACATTCAGGTCCCACCTGAGCCTCCTTTTTTCCAGGCTAAATAGCCCCAGTTCCCTCAGCCCCTCATCAGACTTGTGCTCCAGACCCTTCACCAGCAATGTTGCTCTTCTCTGGACATGTTCCAGGACCTCAATGTCCTTCTCATAGTGAGGGGCTCAAAACTGAAAAAGGATTCTGGATGTGGCCTCACCAGTGCTGGGTACAGGGGGAAAATTGACATTGTCCCTACTTAATTATCATGTTAAATGAAATTTATCATAATGGAGTCCCATATTTCACATCAAGACAAAAGCAGAGTGCACAGTAAAACTACAAAGTATGGCTATTTTGTCAAAAAATGTTAACTACATGGAATAAAGTATTAAATACAGATTCACAAATACTGACAGGAAAACATCAACAATGAAAACTGATAGACTTAAAATTTCTATGTAAGAATTGTCCCAAAAACATCTGCAAGCATGATCATAAGAATTTAATCACCCTGATTAAGAAAAAAAGTTAAATTTCCTTCAACAGGATATCTTATTATCATTACCAAACAAGAGAATTAACTTTTTAATTAAAATATCTCATATATAACAGCTGTGGCAGCATTAAAGACACTGCTTCTCCCTAAAGCAGAAAGGAAATGTGAGCTGTACTATGTTATGCTGGAAGTACTTTTTTTAGTTATATACTGCCATAGCCAAAAGAAAAGCATGAAACTTCTCAAGTTTTTCAAACTTCAGTAGCATTTTTTCAAAGGACCAGACAATATCATTGGTTTTCTTTATCCCCCAATGTACCACAGCAACTGGTACAATATGGTAGCATATTGTCTACTGCGATTTCCATTAACCAAAAACATCTCAAAATGACAACTGCAGAAAAATACTGCATTTTGCTGAACCTCCATTGCACTATGGTAAGCTAAAAGTGATGGTGAACAGTGATTCATAGCAAACATCAACTTCACAGAGCTCTGTGAATTGATGTTAGCTTCTGACATTGAATAATAACAAATACTTATTTTCCAAAGCATTTACAGGAGTATGAATTTTAGAATTAAGTTAAAGCTTTATAAAACTAATGTGAATTCTGTTGCTGTATTCTTTATTTCACATCCCATCAAACTAAGTACAAAAGACATCATCTACGGAACAGGGCAATTCTGAACTGCAAGCTAAAGTTTGAGACCACTGCTAGGTGGATTTTAAATCCCAGACTAAGTCTGGGGAATATATTCAGAAAAAATCACAACAGTTACATTAATCAGAGTCAAAGATGAGCTACAGGAAAAAAAAATTCTTTGAAGAGAAGCTGGAGTACAGAACATAGTTCTGTAAGAGATTATAAGCACTCTTGAAAATACAGAGAAGGAAGTCTTGGAGCAAATAAAACCAAAGTAACAGAGAAGGACATGGACAAAGGACAAAATTAAGAGGTAAATGGACAATTAAATAATATCCCAAAGTGCTCCTCCACCAGGAAGAGAGCTTTCAGATGAGAAAATTGTGACAGGAACATTCATTTACAGAAAAAAAATCCATCAGATAGGCATCAACAAGGGCAAAAAGCAGAAGACACAGGTATGTACAGAGCACAGCCTTCTTGCTGGAGTTAACACAGTCCTGTCTGAAAAGCAGAGGAACAGACACTGTTGGAAAAGCAGGAGGAATCTTGTAAATTTCTGCATTTACTCAAGAAAAAAGTTTTCCAATAAAGACAAGGATTCAAATTTGAAGTTTCTGACACTGGATGATAATGAAATCCCTGCTTTTCCACTTCACACATTTCCTAGCCCTCCAGTGGGAAATGGAGTAAAGAAAGAGCTGTCTCTCTTATCACAATTAATGACAACTAAGGAACAAACATAAAATAGTAAGTAATGCAAAGATTTCTGAAAGCATACAAGCAGCACACAACTGCAGCACTGGGAGGGACAAGGACAAAGTCCTTTGGCCCAGCCCTCACATTCAGTTGTGGTTAACACTGCTGGAAGAGAAATCCTGAAACATTTCTAAGCTGCTTCTGATGAAAATTTGGCAGCTCCTCCAACCAGCTCCTGCCCTGTTCCACAAAGTTTATTATTCAAACATAGTATTGAACAGGAATCTTCTTTACTCATGCTACTGGCTCATAGTCTCAGTATCATACAGTAAGGATATTATCCTTCTCTTCTTCAGAGCAAACCTTTAGATGTACACAGACACAGCAGAGAGACTAACCGGCTTGTCTTCCATTTTACACTAGTTAACAGATGTTTCACCAGGGCATTATTAACTCATCTCATTTATTAAGTATAAAATGCTTTAGCCTCCAAATTGCACAGACAGGGATTCTAAATCTGCACTTAGATGAGAATAGCAAGTACAATTCTCAGCATTTTTCCTAATTGAACAGCATCCCATAATTTTTGAGATATAAATTGATGATCAGTTTTTAACCATGTGAGAGGACATACTGTTCCACATTCAACCTCATCTGTGTGCTTAAACATTCAAGCCATTAGTGCCTTGGAGACAAACCTCTGTTCCTTTAATACAACCCTCCTAATTGACAGCAATACATTAATAAATGCCCTTCAAGTACAGTTCACTAATGACCTTCACATCTCTCATTTAACATATTCACTTAGACTAAGCCTCTCTAGTTTGCTTGGCCTATATTCACAAAATTCCACATACCCATCAACTTAAGTATTTCTTGTTAATATGGCTTACCTCTTTTGGACACTGATTTCTGCAGGAAATAAGAAGCTCCTTTTCTTTTAAATCAGCAGATGTTAGTTTTCTGTAAAAGGAAAGATGTATTTGAGTTAAAACAAAATTCAATTTAAAAATAACAAAAGTCAATGCAATTAGGGCTGTATTTTCAGTGTATTTCACTGTAAAGAAAAGTGGACTCATTTGTCCACATCCTGTGTGACTAATATAAACTGCCTTGTTTAACAGACAAACCCACACAAATTCAGAGCACTTGACATACTTTAAAGAAAATGAACAAAGAAAAATATACTTGCATATGATGAATATTTTCAGAACAATCCCCAAATTCCAACTTATATTTCATGAAGTCTAGCTTAACGTCTATGCACACACATAAATGATTAAAAAGGTGTACAAATTGAAAAACTAAGCAGTTCAATTACAACAGCTAGAAATTGAAGAACATAAACTGCAAAGAGAAAGAACTTTCAGACTAACTGCACTCATTCTAATACTTGTATAAAATTCTTCTTTACATACTCTAAAAGAAGCACATACAGAACAAATGTTGTGCAGATTACTATATATTTGCATAACGCAAAGGATTATCTGTATTACAAATCCAATTTCTGTCGATGAGACTGCATGCATTTATAGCAATTTTAGCAGTAATACCAAATTGAATACTTGAAAAAATTAAATACAAAAAAAATTATCTTAGAAATTATAATCTTGAGAAATTTTATAAATTGCCATAAGAGTAGTTCCCATCCCCAAACATTTCAAATTATTTCCAGTTAAGAGCATTCAAATGAAAATCTGGGTTGTTTCCTGATACTTACAAGCATTCAATATACAGTACTGATAGTTTGCAGTGACACTTTATTTTAAGCATCTGGAGACATGATGGGCAGTCTCCAGGATGACAGGGCAAAACACATCGGTGAGGACAGCCAGTTGGCCGAGGCTTGGTGCACTCCTCTTCACACTGTGAACATTCTGGACCCACCTAACAAAATAAAAACAAAGTACTAAAGAAAGGGCCAAGTATTTGTTTTGTGAGGTGTCATTAATGATCTGTTACACAGAAGAAAGAGTTGGGGTGCTTTTGCTATGAGAACCAAGCTATTCAGTAAGATATTTCACAAGCAAGAGTAATTATTAAAACATGTTTTTTAAGAGAAAACCAGAAATGCCAGTGTTTGTCAGTCAAAGAGAATTCTATTTTCCCTCCTGGGCATAAAAGAACCTCCTTAATATTAGTGCTTTGGAAAATGACTATAAATCCTGTTAATTCTCTGAGGAAAACAGAAAATAAGTTATTTCATATTCAAAACTAACTTATCCCACTCACCGTGTTCTTGTAATGCTTGAGTTATTACATGCTACTCTCTAACACAGGGGTGAAGGGGTTGGTTTGTTTGATTTTAAGAAACAAACTTTAAGCCATTCCATTTCCATACACATATGACATTCTGTATAATCTTCCAAAAAGGAGTATTAACTTGGGTATATCCTAAGAGCTGCCTAAGGTCTTGCTTCTACTCCAGAGGCTACACAAGTCTACCAGAGCTGTGATGTCACTCTCATTCCAGGTGAGATAGTCACCAGCACAAGGTGATGAACATCACAGGACAGTAAATAAAGCTTCATTTCTACTCAGATTCTTAAGAACACTTCCAGAACCACAGTCTGCCATCCAATACACCCAGACAGACTGGCATGATTTATCAACTGAACCTACACAGCACAATATTTAAGGCTTACTATCACATTCAATGTTCAGTTTCTAAGAAGTCAGCAAAAGTAAAACAAATTTATCCAAGAATGAAGCTACACAAAGCTTCCGCAAAAGGACTATTCCAACACCAATGTTCCACTTCGTGCTGTTCAAAAATAACAGCATAAAAATTTTAAGGTTTTGATAGTTTTTCTCCAGTCCCCTTTCCTTCTCCTTCTATACTTGAAGTTTTGCTGAAGTTAAAAAGAAACCTTTGTACAATGATTGTTTACAAAACTCACAAAAACTCGAATCTAAGAAGAACAACAGCAACTAAAACCATTTAGAAAACTGTCATATAACATTTAATGGTAAGGTAAAAGCAAACAGCTGGCCTTTCTGCAACATTTTTCTAACACAACATGCAGAACAAACCGAAATTCCAGACAGAAGAATCAGTACTCAGACATATAAGCCAGAAATTTAATCAGCCCTGACTACATTTAGTCTACCAAAACAAGAGAACAAAAGCTCTAAAGGTCAACACCAACCAGAGGTTATAAGAATTGAAGAAAATTGAGAAATGAGATTTAGCCATGCTTTGCAGGTACACAGACTCCCATTTTTCTGAGAATGCATTACCTTATTCAAAATGGACCTAGGAATAGTCCTGACTCGTTCACATTTTAATTGGCTTAACTGAAGCAGCAGGCAGGCAGCCACTTATAGTCAGAACTGGGGATGCTTAAGTGTCACTCTCACTATTTACTGATGTCACTCTATTGCTGCAAGTTACTGTTCCACCATTTGCACTAACAGCCATACTCTCCAAACAAAATTTCCACTATCATAAATAGATTAATGTGTTAGCTATGATATATAGTTATCACATGACAACAACACCACTTCCAGGACATGAATCCACAGGGATATTATGCTATTTAGGTTAAAATATAACATTTCTGCTTTGTACCCAACTGAATGCTTCTCTGTTTTCTAAATGCCTAGACTGCCCATGTTGCAGCTTTTTCTAAAATAATGCTTAAAACACTTGAGAAGCTGTTTTGCTCCAAATCATGACTCTCCCGAACCACAAAACATACATATGTGGCACTATTCATAACTGGAACAATTTTAAGATTTATACTTTTGTTCCATGTTATCTTCAGCAGCTAACACCTACAACTTCTTAATTGCATAAACAAACGTTTCTAGTAGACACTGATAAACACAATCATTCCCGTACTTTGAAAAGTCTTCAGCAATTCTGCAACATTTCAAGTGCTCTCCCTAAAGGTCTCCAAGCCTCCTCAACCCATTCAAGCTCTCCTCAGTAAATAGTTTCCCCAGAAGATTGCAAGTGCATTTGTATATAGGGATTACCAGTAGTTGCCTTGCTCTTGACAGTTACAAAAAGTAACTTTAGAAGAGACTTCTCAAGGGTGTTAAATAAGATTCTGATGAAATCAAAGTCATGTCAACACAAACCAAACAGTTATAGAATTTGCAAAATATGTAGTGTTGTCTCATATTTATAGTCTAAGAAAATATAGATTAACTGTCACAGCATCAATGGGAACAGCAAACACACAAATCTCCCAGTGGGATCTGGAATAGATCTGTACCTTCCAGCTGCAAATTCCTTATTTTCCAAGTAAAACTGAAGACAATGCATATCCATATAAAATACACAAAAACAAAAAGGAAATTAACCTACCTTCTTTCCATCTGCACTACTGTTCAATTTAGTAACATGATGACATTCTTTCATACAGGTATGATTCTGACAATCAAGAAGCCGCCCACAAGACCTTTTACATGAGTAGGGATTTGCAGAGTGACATGGCAACGGACTAACCTAAAGGTTAAAAAAAAATATATATATATAGATATGCAGGTGGCATATATATACAAACATTACACATATGTAGTGTGTGACATATACATATTTACACACACAGAGACACAGAATTATTACAGAGAAGTTTTGGTTCCCCAGTACCATTGTAAAAGAAAAAACATCAGTGAAATTCTATTTGATTTTTTTTTTGAAGTATCATTTGTATCATTTAGGTTCCTGTCCACATAACAATGTATCCACACAAATTTCTTTTACACTGATTATAATAGGAAAAAAAGCACAAAAACAAGCTAACTTTTGCAGCATAGTTTCCCTTTCTTTTTGAAAGACTATTATACTCTCAAATCTTTTAGTTTCGTTTGTTCTGTCTTTCTGAATTACACTCATATCTTCCATTAAAGGTTTCGAGAGTGCTTTACTGTTACTGCAGAAGACAGTAACAGTTTGCTTTCATAGGACTAACTGTGTTATAGGCACCATAAACTCAAATTATTTTACAGTTTGAAAAGCAGAAAACAACCTACAAGCCAGAAATTCTAAAAAGCAAACACTGACTACATCAAATAGAACTCCCAGGAGAGGTAAGGAGAAGCAGAAATGGCTCCACAGCAGGACTAGGATTTTAATGTCTTATGTCACATTTGTACTTTCCAATTTGAGGTCAACATCCCAGTTAACAGAACTCTGTAGTACTCTTCAGAGCATCTACTTAGAAACCATTACTCTTTACCGGTACTGAAATGTGTAACTCCTAACTAGGTTACTTGCCTAAAGTTGAATAGTACAAGTCCCTCCATACAAAAACATTAGAGGAAACTTGCTGTTAGCATTTCCCAACCATTATATAACACTTATACAAAAAAAATTTAGTTTTTCTGTGATGCTGTCAAAAAAATGGGGTTTTTTCTTAATTTCATCATCACTTCGCAGAGAAAAACCAATGATTTGTGATGTTATTACACAAGAGGCTAATGTGACATAATTCACTCTGACTAGACTATGGATGTGATTTTATGTTGCAACTGCGGTTGACTGAACAGCTTTGCAGGGTAGCCATTCCTTTTCTCTCTTCAAACTCTACAGCCCTCACTGCAATCTCCTACCACTTTGAACAAGCCCTATCACACTTCTCTCTTTACAGAAAGATGATTCAAATGATCAAAATGGAAGAAAAGGAATCAATAGAGAAAAGTTTCTTATCTTTTGCCAGTTGTTTGGCCATACAAACAGATGAACACAGGAACTGAAAAGAAAGAAGAGAGATGACCCCACCGGGCAGTGAGGGACAGCCTCCCTTCAGCACTGTCCATATTATCTCCCTCAGTCACACAAAATACGATTTAAATCCACTTGCCTATATCAAGTTTTCTGGGCTTCACACAAAAAATACTATTCCACATCACATCCCTGCAAAATCCAGTTCATTCACAAGACTTCTGAACACCTCTTATCATCCTGACTCACCAAGACTGAGGAGAAGTCTGCACGGCAGGCTGAACATCAAGCACGGCATACACAGGAGAAAACCTTGAGGCCATCACATCCAACCACTTTCACATCCCTGTGTCAGAGCTGAAGCTAATGTTGGCTAAAGCACTCATATAACAATCACATCAAGTAGTCCAAATACCTGGTTCCTACTGCCCCTTCCAAACATCCTACTCTGTCTCTGATGGAAGTTTCTGGTAACCAAAGGAGGAAAAGCCAGCAAGCAGCAGGCCAAATAAAAACGAGGTATGAAGCAGAGAATAGTACCATACTCAGAATGCACACACCAATTACCAAAACTTTTAATGCTCCTAATATCCCACCCTTCACATCCTACTCCATCTCCCTCCTTAGAGCACAGCATCCTTTTATAGCAATGCAAGTACTCAAAGGATGTTAAAAGAATGAAAGAAAAGATGTATTAAGCATTACAATCCGCCCACTTCTCTACCTTTCCTTGCTCACCCATTGCCACTCTGTTTTTTATCACTGTGGTTCTACTGTGGCTCAGGCAGTGACAGCAGATGAGGGAAATAAGAGCAATTAGCTCTAGGGCTGCACTGTTCCATAATGCTGGTGAGGCTTTTTTACCAGGAGTTAGTCTTCCACCAGATAAGGACACAACCACTAGCTCCAGTTAAAGCCAAGCACTTGGGCAGAAGTGGAGCATCCCTTCCAGCAGCATCCCTCAAGTACACAGCACTGTTAAACACAGGGTGGTGAAGCACCCAGGCCAGCCAGGCAACAATGGCAGCCTTCAGAGGGCTGACTGGAGGGAATGCTCCAGCCCTCAGGCTGCATCCAGCAGAGCTTCAACTTGAGCTCAGTAAGATACAGTCTTCTGGAATCAACTGTAGCCAAAGTTAAAAGTTTTCAATTAATTTAAATCAACTTTTTTTCCCCCCTCCATTTCTCTCTTATGGATCTCAGTAATAAATCCAGAGGACAAAGTAAAATTTTACTTCCTACAGTTGGAATGAGTTTCTGAAATGGCTAAATGGGGGCTGGAACTTGCTACAAACATCAAAGTAGCCACAAACTCCAGGAGGCTGATGAGTTGAAGAATGAAGAAGGCAGATGAGAACCTTAAGTATTTTATGAAAGCTGAATGTGAAAAAAAAACCCAAGCAAAAGAAGGCATCATTTTCAGACTCCAGGTCTTGCACAGGACAAGGAAAGGAAGGAAAGGAAAAAAAGACATGACAACTTTCAGAAGCTTTCCAGGAAATCTCCCAAAAGCATAAAAGTGATTAACAGATAAATCATTTAGAATACAAAATTCTGGAAACATTTTTAAGGTGTTTAGCCATAAAGATGAATCTCATCAAGTTTCACATAAAATTTTACCTAGAGGCAGAGTAATGGCCTTCCTTCTATGAACAAACCAGAACTAAAACCCACTCAGAATACTAAAACATACAACTAAATTCATACCAAAAGGAAAAAAAAAAAGAAACAAAAACAGTCAAGATGAATGACAGTTCAATGATATGCCCAGGACAGAAAGTCTGATACAGGGTATTTACAAGGAAGCAAAACTAGAGTATTTTCCTTCCTCTAGAACACTTAATGAAATGAAGCAACTAGAAGAAAATTGTATACAGCAGATAAATTGATATCATAGTCAGTAGAGATTTCCTTCTTTGTCTTCATTTACCTTGTATCAGCTTTAATTAATGTTTCCCATAAAAAGAGATTTAGAATAACTTGATTTTAAAAGAGCATATGTGTACTACTGCTATGAAATTCCAATGTATATAACAGTTAAAAAAAGGAAGAACATCAAGATTTCTTTATTGGGATGGCATCAACTGTTGGTAGGTGATTTTTCTGACGCACAACCTTAAACAAAATTGAGAGCTACTTTTAAGAACCTACAAATGGAAGAATGATGAAGTATTTATTTTTCTAAATATATGTAAAATTATTTAAGAGATGACTGTAGACTTCAGCTAAAAGAAATGTTCTTTTAACTTAAACATCATGTAGAATCATACTTCCACTAAGCACAGATTTCATATAATTACATCATCTGAAAAGTAATTTTAAGTCTGTTATTAAGTGATAAATTGCTTGTTCTAAATGCCAGAACACGTAAGAGCTCAAACTAAATCAATTCCTTAAAAACACTTTCTAAATTAAATACCAAAGAGAAATAAAAGAAACAACAAACCCACACACAACCCCTCAACAAACAACCAACTCCAATATCAACACAAATTAAAATTACTGTCCAAATATTAAAAAAATTAGACAGTAGATTTGCTTGTTATACAATTCCTAAAGTGTTTACTTTTATTCTCTATTCTAAACATTGTCAGCAGGCATCCTGATAAAATACAAGAAGACTTCATAGTTTGCTTCATTCCTTGTTTCTTTCTTTTTTACATCTCTTCCATTATAGGAGGTATAACAAGAGTCCAACATAAGTAGTAGCATAGTACATCAATAAGCCCCTACTCACAGCAAAATTTTGCTTAAGAAAATTGCTACTACTTTTGTCACTTGTGAACAGTTCCTATTTCCCAGTGAAAATCCCCTCAGGGGCTGGAAACTTCTACTGGAGTGAAGCATTCATAAATACATGTTTTCTCTTATTAACAAAAGTAAATTGATTTGAGCTCAGATTATTTGTTAAGAACCAATGTGGCTGTAAAACAGTGGACAGACATTACATTTTTTTCTCTTTCCAGAGATCTCAGAACACAGAAATGTACAATGAGCACAAAATCCACTTCAAATAAAATACACTTCCCATACACATTAATGAATAATTCTTTTCCATAACTTCCACCAAAATCTCAAAGAATAGGAGACAATTTCATTCGAGGAACTGTCGCACTTCAGCGAGAATGCAGCACTACCCTCTGCTGGCTGAGAGAAGTAACAGCTCACCTTGAGCACCACGTAGCATCAAAAAATCCAATTAGTCAGCTGTAGACTCACATGGATTTGTCCTTATTTTCTATGTAAATCCATAAATAAAACACGACCCAAAATCATTGAATGATTTTGCCAAGACTAGTATGCAACAGAAAATGAATTTTTTAAAATTATTCTGAAACTAGTGATAATAAACATGTAGTAATTGTTACTATTTTCTCTAGTAAGAGTAATGTAACTGTTCTTCTGCTATGAGGAAGGACAAACTCCACAGCCACGTACATCTGAACAGGACCAAAACCTTTTTACATTGTCTAGATCCCATTATAGACTGGGTCTATTAACCACAACTTGCATTTTGTTTACACATAAATTCATGGAAGTTGGGGCAAGTTTTGGTATGTCCTATCAAAAACCATGTTACATACTCAATAAAAAACTGGCTAATACACATATAAGTTTTACTGTAGAAAAACAAATCAAAGCCCATCTGTTTCACCAACAAACACACAAGCACTGTGTTTCTTCTCATCCACTTTCAGCACATGCTTTTCTTCAGCAATCCTCAAGCTGCAAAACAGCTCTATGGAAAAGCTGCATTCCCAGCCTGGACGGGTTAATGAATGCACTGCCCAAACAGACTGCAGCTACACAAACGCTGGTGACAACATTTGAATATGTCACCACAACATCATCAAGCCACCATTACAACACATACCAAGAGATTATTAATAAAGGTCAAAGAAAAAAAAAGAGGTATCTTCAATATTTTTGTATTTACTGTTTTCTGGAATTTTTCACTTGCTTAAAATGATCCTAGTTTTTTTTCATAATATTGTTTGTCAGGCTTTGACAGTGAATTTATACTAGACATACCAGTAGACAAAGCCATAACAGCAAAAAGTTTTCTTAAAGTAGTTTAGCAATCATCTTTTGAAATCAAGAAAAAATACTTGACCTTAAATTTCAAAACTTCTAGAAATTATTGTGAATAATGAGGACAGCTATTTAAGCATCAATTTGATTCTCTTCTCACGTAAGCCAAAATAGACAGTGACTTTATCTAAAACTAGAGAAGGCTACACACCAGAAAGAGAAGTTTGTAACTAACACTAAAGACTATACTGTCTGATCTCATCCATGAGTACTTAGATCCAAGCCACATGAGAATTTCCCTGTATACCTTAAGTTCCTTATCCTTTTAAAATATACACAGCAGTTCATAGGACTCAAGAGTGTGTGACAGAGAGAGAATATTAACTATAGAATGAGAGGGGAAAAAGCATAAATCTTTAACAAGACCACCAAAAAACATTTAAACACAATTTAAACACCTGCAAGAAAACACAAAGAACTACTTAAATCATTAGTTTAAATTTCTGTCCATGACTTCTACAAGGTCAAATAGTTATACATTCTTCAGAAAGGAACTAAAACACCTTCTGATAAGTAAGCTTTTAGGGTACTTCATTGATTTTAAAATATGTATTAAAAATCTACTATTTCTTTTTAATGCCTTTTGTTTTGCAGACTGACAACATAAGACATTTGCTGTATTTCACTTCACAGGGTAGTTTCCATGACTCACCTCATGCTGTCCAAGACACTCCCTGTTAAAAAATGAAAAAATCAGCAATTTAGAAAATGGGTATTTGTTTAGGGGACTTAAACAGTGGCAGTGCTTTTTACATAAAAATTCGTGCAATCTATTTTTTAAAAGTGCAAACTAAGAAAATCACCCCCATCTATGCAGCTCAATGCCTCCTCCTTTTCAACAGGTGTTTGGATTGCTGTGTTTTATAAGGAAAATCTCAAAATTTGTTTCATGTGCAAATTATTGTAGTTGTATATGAAATAAGTTACTTTTTAGAAAGCAACCTGCTTTTGTTCCAAATACCAACATGTCTCTACTAATACATCATATTTTTCAGTTATTTCAGAGATCTAGTCTGAAGAAGAGTTATTTTTAAAAAAATATTCCTGATTTGTATTCCTTCTCGGACACAAAATAACTATACTTCCATATAAAAACTCTTTCTAATTTGATTTTTTAAAATCTTATTTTAATACTTACACTGGTATAGGAACCTCACAGGGAGGGCACGGTAGTGCAGTCTGAATGAAGGCAGGCTCAGACGGCTGCTCCCAAGGCCCTGCAGACTGATGCTGAGAGCAAAAGACACCAGTTGAATACAAAACACAAATGGAACTATCTGCTTGACCAGAAATAAATGTAACATCCAAAGTGCTTCCAATTCTAAGAAATTCACTTTCTAGTAAGCTTTTTGCTAATGGCAATCTCCACATGCCATACAGACAAAAAAATTAGTTTTATCCTTAGCCTGGTTTAGGGATAGGAAAATTAAGTCCTGTGGCTTAATTAGGTAAAAATTAAGCACAAAGCCAAATGAAAAAGACCAGTAAAATAATTCTAACCAGTTAATAAAGGTAAGAATATTTCGATTAGTTAAGCTAGTTCAATTACCATCATGCAGTGCATAACATGTGTCATGTTAAAAACTGCCAATTTCTAACTTGTGCAAAATCTGATGGTTTTTTAATTATCAGACTTAAATTTTTTTTGTTCTTATGTTAGAAGCAATTGCTTAAAGCTGAAATTAAATGTTTTTAATACAACTCAACAAGAATCTTATAATTTCTTGAGTGATTATGTATTACAAAATTACTTAGATTGCATTTAAGGAGCTGGAACCACTTAGCATCATGCTGTGCAGTATGTGTACCTCTGTGCTGGATTATGTATTTACTCTGAACTCCAAAAGCCTCAAAACAGAAGATTCAGGTCAAACTGATGCTCATCGTTCTGAACACAAACAATACAAAATTTTTCACTGTTTACTTACTGAGCCAGTTTGCTTCACAAGTGCTTCATCGTGGCAGGAAACAGGGCACAAATGGCCACACATTAAGGTTTTCTGGCAGGGCTGACGACAGGGAGGGCAGCGCCCAAAGTGACAATAGTGTTTTTCCTGGGTAGAATGGTGACAGGTAGGTGGCCGACTGAAGTAAAACCCAAGAATTAATCAGTATGACAGCAAGAAATACGAAGTTACAGTCACTGGGCAAGTATGTTCAACACACAAAGAACTGAAATGAACAAGCTGTTGGTGGTTTTTTTTAAATCAGTTTACTTCTCACCTTCAGTAGGTAGTTAACATTACAATAAAATTAGAGAGGGATTCTAAATAAAATTAAACATCAAAGCTGGGTTTAGATATTCAAACAGCTGTTTCAATCCTGATTCTACTCTGCACTATGTAATCTTGCTACACTCCAGCAGAAAATATTCTTTTTGCTTTTGCTAGTAAAGTTTTCCAGATAAACTGTCTCACTGAGGTACTTCACAACATTCCAGAGATGACTTGAAGAAATGACCTGGGCTACTAGAGTTGGAAGAGCTTGGTGAGACAGAACCTCCCCCACGAAGCAGGCAAGCTGCTCATGAAACCTCGGTGTCAGAGATGTATCTGATAGGAAGGATTATTGATAATCACCATCTGCATAGTCATGGATGCAGAAGACTGAGAAATAATAACTGGAATCAGATAAGGAACAATTTTTGCCTTTCAAGGTGTATTTTTATAGTTTCTTTAAGGACACTTTAAACTCCACTTCAGAACAGGAAACAGACACCTCCTCCACTGACCTGCACAGCTGCTTGCATTTGGGAGGTTTGATGGTACGCTCTCTGCCACAGGGCACTTTAATGACAGTTTTTCCACAATTGCATTTCACATCTACAGTCTCCGGACATGGATTACAACTACCTAAAATAAACATATTAACAATATGACAAGCAAGTCAGAAATAATCCACCTCTCACAGTTTAAAAAGAAGCCTAGTCATAACACTTAGATGTTTTCTATTTGTACTTCAGTCTTACATACCTACGAAGAAATGTCATCTTTCATCTAAATCCAAAAAGGGACACTGAAAAACTGGTACAATAAAGTTTTGCAGATTTTGTATTACATTAATGTTCAGGCTATGTATAATGAATGTTTCCTTGGAAAAACCTCCATCTCTATAAAGTTACTAATGTTACTAATCTGATGCATTTTAAAAAGTGTATCTGTAAAAGATCTATGATTTAATTTATAACTCTCCCACACCATTTCTTCACCAAGTGCCAACTGCTAAGTTTTACTATTGAGTAATTAAACAGCAAGAATATGTACCTTCTAAAAAAGAAATTACACAGGCTTTTAGCTTACTAAACACATTGCATTCTGAAATCTTAAAGAAAACAACAGAAGCTATTGACAGCAAAAATTTTTAAGCAATTCTGACTTGTTAGCAGGATCTGAAAAGCAGAATTTCAAGAAACAGATGTCTCACTGGCAGAAAACTGCTGAAGAGGAAAGGATGGAAGCACTACAGTCTTTATACCGCAAAGTAAATAACAATATTATATTCAGCATGCAGAGAAACATAGAATCATTTGGGTTGGAAGAGATCTTAAAGATGATCTAGATCCAACTCTCCCTCCCATGGGCAGGGACACCTTTCACTAGACCATACTGCTCACAGTCTCATCCAACCCAGCCTCTAACACTGCCAGAGACGGAGCATCCCAAATTCCTCCTGGCAACCAGTAAATGCCTCACCATCCTCACAGTAAAAAAATCTCTTCCTAATATCTAACCTAAACATATTCTCTTTTCATTTAAAACCATTCTCCCTTGTCCTGCCACTACCTGCCCTTGTACAGAGTCCCCCTCCATCTTTCTTGTAGGCTGCTTTAGGGGCTGGAAGGCTGCAATTAGGTTACCCCTGGTGTCTCCTCCAGGCTGAGCAATCCCAATTGTTCATATGAGAGCTGCTCCATCCCTCTCACCATCTTGGTGGCCTCCTCTGGACTTGTTCCAACAGCTCCATGCCCTTCCTGTGCTGGGCCCCCAGAGCTGGATGCAGCTCTGCAGGTCGGGCTCAGCAGAGCAGAGGGGCAGAATCCCCTCCCTGGCCCTGCTGCCCACAGGGCTCTGGATGCAGCCCAGGACACGTTTGGCTCTCTGGGCTGTGAGTGCCCATGGCTGGGACATGTCCAGCCTCTCACAGCACCCCCAAGACACTCTCAGCAGGGCTGCTCTGGATCTGTTCATCCCCAGCCTGTGTTGATACCAGGGATTGCCCCAAACCCAGTGCAACACCTTGCACTGGTTGTTAAATCTCATGAGATTCCCAAGGGCCCACTTCTCAAGCTTGTCCAACTATTTTTGCAAAATAAACTGAAGGTCTAAAGCTATACTGCCCAGAGTGGCTAATACGTCTACTGTTCACTTAAATATCCTATTAAGGAAGACAACTGATTACATTCTCAAAAATACAGAAAGGCAGAGATCAGAGATTTGAAGAGCCTGAAGATAAGATGAGAGCACACTGTTCTCAAATGAAGTGTTATAATGTACTACAGTAGGAAGCAAAACATTTCTGTTCCTGGGCAACACACTGTAAATTTCAGGAAGCACGACAAATATTTAAGAAAAAAAGATAAGCAAAGATACTCAAACCACAAACAAGAGATTGGTACCTTTTTCAGGGATTCCTGCTAAAGGCCAAGTGTTCATTATCACCAACCTATAAAATGCTGAGATTTGGTGCCTTTTAAAGGACCCAAAACGGTCCTTTTTAAGGATCTGAAGTTATTTTCTAGGAGGCATCTATTTCCTTTAATATCAGTGGTCACTGCAATCTGACAGCTCATAGGAAAATTACTCTGACCTGGTATTACGTGCTAAAGATAAAATAATTACTCATAACTTTCAGTAGCTATTAAAATATTGTTATACAGGGAGAAACACATGAATATAAATACTTTTAAATTAAAATAATTGCCTTTATTAGGAATACTTTCAAACATTTATGAAGATATTACAAAATGTACTAGACTGTATTTTGTTAAAACACAGAGAATTTCGAAAAGAAAATAAATGTATCATTAATCATTACCTTCATCATATACAACTTTAGTTAGTAAATAGACAATTACACTCTTTTGATAAGTTACCCTTCAAAATGTATATATTTGATATTTACATTCTGCAAGATCACTTTTGTTTTCTTACAGACATTGTCTTATTGTTTTCGTGTTAATTATTAGAAATTTTTGTCACTTTTAATCAGGCTGTAAAATGCAAGCAGCATCAAATATAAACAATCATTCAACATAAAAGTTTATCCTATAATAAAAGCATTAGCTCATTAGTTTTCCAATCAGAATTTTATTCTACGATTTAGTTATCAACCAAACGTATGTGGAAAAGCAATGTTACCAGTTTTCTTCTGACAGTACACAAAAAATTACATATTACCAAGATTTTAGAGAGCTACAGGAGATGGAAAAGAAAGGAAAGAGAAGGAGAAAAAGGGGCACAGTATACAGAGAAAAACCAAACTGCTAGTTTGTGGTGACAGATTTAATAGCAAGTTAACAGGTACAACTACCAAATTTACCTGTCCTCTCCTCCTAAGAGTCACTGACTCAGAAGGAAGACTGGCTGAAAAAGTTGTGATTTATTTTTTGAGTTGTTGCAATTTATACTTCAGAGTACTAAGGGAAATTACAGAGGCTACTTGGCTGCTGTTTCAGCAGGGCAGCAGCTTCTATGGGGAAAATTGCAGACAGGGCAGACAATTTTTCTGCCACTCCAATTTAACCCCCTACCAAGCAAACGTCAAAGCAATCTTGCCAGGTAATTTTCTAGCATCTTTATAACCAAGGTCACTGGATTCAGAAACAAACTTTTTTTGTTATCCTTCTTAGAGTCAGTAACAAGTTCTTATTTTCTTTTACCAGTAGGATACCAATATCTTCTTTTTTCCATTTTAAGCCTACTTGTCCCACATGTTGCATTCTAGGATTTTTTAAAACCATCCAGACTCAATCAGCAGCAGTCATTTCTGTACGCATTTGGACTTTGTTACACATATTCAGTGAACAGAATTATTGGGAAAAGGAAGTCAAGCCACAGCTTTTGCATTACACAGCTGGAAAGGACACAAGAGCATTTTCAGAGGGAAAGTATTAAGCAAAATCACCAGGTAAGAGCTCAGGTTGCCACTGTGTAAGTCCTTAAGTTCTATCCAGCACTTTCAAACACACTGCCCCCATGCAACAATGGAGAAAATTTATTAAGCACCACACACAGTCATACAAGCATGAAATTTGGCAAAAATAAACAATATTCCACCACTACAGGGATTCTTCACCTGTTCTTACCTCGGTGGCAGCCTGAAGGACATTTGTGATTTCTGCAGCCGAGAGTCCGCCCACAGACTTGATCACAAGGTGGACAGTTTCCAGAACAGCACTATTAAAAAAACCCAGGAAGTCTAATAACTGCAAACAGAAATTTCTGGTACACACTTTCTTTCTTCTACTATTTCATTTTTTCAGTACTTATTTAAAAAAAAAAGTCAGTGCATTTTAGTGGAATTTCCTCCAACTCACTCCAGAAGAAAGGTCACCCATAAAGTGGTTAAAAAAAGTTGAATTACAAAGTAACAAGAAAATACAAATTTGAATGCATCATTTCAACACACTAAAAAGGCATAGGACTTCAGAAAAGCATAAGAACATTTAAAAGTTCAAAATACTATAACATTTCAATCCCAAATGATTTCAGAAGATAGGACATCTAGCAATTTACCTCATTATTCTGCAATTTCTTCCACTTTTATACTGTATTGTCCCAGCACAAAAATGTTGCTAACATTTTAATACACCTTTTACCTCTGTAGTAAAGGCAGATAACTCCAAGACCAGTTATCTATTTTCTATTCTTAAATAAATTAGTAATGTGAAAGAATCAGAACATTTCACAAAACCTTCACATCAGTGGATCCTGTATCAGGAGAGAACAGCATCTTTTCTATCAACTTCAAAGGCACCCTCCTTCCAACAAGAAACTTGGATTTTTCATCATAGCGGTGTCAAGACTGCATTTACTTGTTTTGTAATCTTTTCACATAAAATAAATTCACTACAACAATAATATTCAAAAATGCTTAAGAGTAAAACTGTATTTTTTCATGCCTATTTGTGGTAAGTTGTCCAACTTACACAATGTATTAATTCACAAATACCAGGCAACTTTCAGGCTCTCTTGAACGAATAAACTGAAAAGATACTTCTGAGTATCAATCATTCCTTTTGACTTCAAATAAGAAAGGAAACAAAACTTCAATTCACAATTGTAAGAGAACTGCTGCTTGCATTGCTGTGTACTAGAAGGTGGGATGGAATGCTGGGCTATTGAAAATAAAGAGTGTGTCTCTGATAAAGTTGGAAGTGATTCCCAGCTCTTCCTACAAAGTAGGGGAATAAATTGATTTAACTACTGCAGAATGCATGAAGCATCAGTGATTACTCAAGAATCTGAAAGCAAAACTGCCTTCAGGAACTGCAGAGTTCTCAAAATGCCCTCCATGGTGGTAAGGCCAGTGAGTTTTACTCGATGTTATCCTTTTCAGAGAATTCTGGTACACAGAAAACTAACTTCAGTGACATGGAAGAAAACTCCTCTTTCTACACAATAACATGAGGTGGAGAAATTGATATGATTTTATCGAGATTTATTTAAAAGTCAGCTACACAATGCATTTGAGAACAATTATCTGTGGGCGCTCACCTTCCTCCGGCACTGGTGCTTCTGGCAATCACGGATTTTAGTACACTTGGTCTCACACAGGTATGGCTTATGGCACGGCATGCGCTTGGTGTGCTTCCCACAGCGACACTGCTTCTCAACCTCCTGGGCAGCCAGATGGGGAAAAAAAGGCAGAGCGTTTTTAAAACAAGAGGAAAGTGGGAAAATAAAATGTTCTACTGCTACCTGTAAAAGAAAGTTCTAGAAAAAGTAACATTTCACTGCATACACAATGCAAGTGTGTCATGCAAGATGCTAAGTGTAACTGCAAAACAAATTCATACAAAAAAGTACACCTCCTGCACACTAAAGTAGATTCACCATTAGTGCATTCAGATAATTTAAGAAGTAAATGAGCAGGTTTATCTGACCCTCATCATGGCTGTCATATGATGATTACTATCACCTAGACTTTGTAGCCAAAGCTTCAAAGGAAGAGACAACTGAGACCTGACAGAGCAGTGGCTTTCTAGGCCAAACCACAGAAGCTCCAGATATATCTAGACCACAGTGAAACAATTTTCTTACAAAGAAGAAAATAATGTTATGTTACACTGTTGCCATGAGTTTTTCCTGGTTTGCTGAGCGTTCATATTAAAGGAGAAGTCCGTACCTTCTCACGCTCTTTTAATGTAAACATCAGCTATGTTCTATAAACATAGCCATTGTTTTTACATTCCCTGCTGGGACAAACAAGACTGTGTGACAGTCCCCTTAACCAATGTGGTGTGGAGGTGGGAATTCCTTCCTCCAATCCACAGGCCTAATAGAAAAAGTATAAAAGTAGGTTTTTGTAAATAAACCGGGTCTTCTGCCCTGCATGCTCTGTTGCACCCAGATCTGTGTCCCCAGTCTGTTTTCGGGCTAGGCCTCCACGGTGATATTACACCACCTTGCATCTCACTAATGAAGGAAAGAGGGAGGAAGGAATCATAGAAAGAAAAAGTCAGAAGGAAGCTAGAAAAGATGGGGGGGAAATTGTGTGTCTTTTAGGGCATAATAACTTTAAAACAAAACAAAACAAAACTGATCCAAAGCAATACACTCATCCACAGGTACAGCCTCAACTCAACACAATGCTTGTCTACTTAATCAGAGTTGTGTTGGGCTGGGAAGGGAATAATGAAAGAACATGTTGCTTTGAATAAACAAAGTCACAGATTTTGTGATAGATACGATGTCATTTTCCTTAGGTGACTTGCACTGTTCCAGGCACATAGTTCAAAAGCCCAAACAAAAGGTAAATCTGATCAAGTAAGACTAACCTGCCTGCATATTTCACAGGGGCCCCGATGACAGCGCTGCGAACATTTATGGATGCCACATTCAAGAACCTTGTCACAACTATCACCACAGGTGGGCACATCTTCTGTACAAGGCAACGTAAACTCTAAATGAAGAGAGAGAACTATTAGTAAACATTTAGGAAAACAAAAAGCCAAAATACTTCTGGAAAAAATGCAATATATAGTAAGTTCAAATGATAGCTGTCTTTCATTTTTTTAAAAGCTTCTTTAGAGTTATTTAGTTATTCACATCACAAATTAAACCTCTGGTGCTAAGTACAGCTTTGAAAGTTATGCAAAAAAAGTTAATACACTGTCATTGTTGACTGTAAGAATATTTTATGGACCCTGCCCCGCAGAATTCACCTTAATTACTGATTGTGCAAGACTTGAGGACTTTTTATTCAATTGATCATTTAAAAAAACAAAAGCAGCTTACTTGTTTTTCCACATGGACAAGATCTTTTCCCAGAACGAGGACAGTTTCCACAGGGACCAGCATGACAAACTTGTTCACATGTGTGATTGCCACATGGCAAACATTTCCCACACACCTGAGAAATTCAGAGAAACCAAGTGAATGTAATGTAATAGAACTACATATCAAGCCAAAGCAAGCCAAGGGTAAAAAGCAGCAGGTACTTCTGGATGGAATTTCACTTTTTCCAAATTTTGTTAATAAATGTTGTATTTGCTGAGTTCACTAAATAAAACTGATCATCCCTGCAGTGATCCTGCCTGGAAGACCACAGTAGAGTGAGGAGTTAGTGATTCAGAAAACCTGATAGTCACAGGTCTGTGCTGTGCTGCACATACTGCTCAGCCTTCAGGCCTGCATTGTGCTAAACGTACACTTTGGCCACAGAATAAACTTAATGTAGCAGAAGAGATTGGAGGCAGCTCCCACTTATGCTGTCTCCATGACCTTGCCTTTACCTAAAAGTGCAGCAACAAGTTCTCATTTGAATACCCTTTCTGTTTGACTGTAGAAATTATGATCAAGGATGCTTTCTTGTAAGAAGATCCTACAATACCTTCAACAACCATAACGGGGTCTGCATTGCATGCTGGACATCTACCATGGCCTATTCAATGCTGCACAGCTCAGGGTTCCAAAGATCTAAAGGGACATACTGGTCTTCAGATTATACTCATTTTCTCTATGGTGTTAGCTGAAATAAACTGCATTTTAATTGATACTTCCCATAGGCTAAGCACCTTTCTTACTGGGATCAGAATGGCCAAGTACCTCCTGATGCAGCCTCCCCTCCACCACTTAATTTTTTTAATTATTTTTATTTTTTCCAGTCTGTCAATCCATAGCCTTGGCCTTAAGGACAGGCTGCAAATATACTTCAAAGAATTAATCACAAAGCTTTCATTCTGCTATAGTCCTAAAAATAAGCATGAAACTCTTGTCTACTAAGCTGTGGTTTCATTCTTATTTTTGAAGGCAACAGCTGAAATTTCAACCTCAGGTACAAGAAAGAGTATATAAAGTTAAATTCACCACTAGCGTAACCCTAAAACAATTCCAGAACATGAATATTTTAACAACCAGAAAAAATTAAACGGAGCCACCAATTCAACCTCTTCTCAAACAATGTTGTCTATATTTTTGATTACACTCTCAAAAGTTAAAAAGTATTTTTTCTTACTGAATACATTTCCAATCTTTAATACACCAAATAATCAAAGTTTATAAAGGTAAGAAATCAGCTTAAAAGGCTAGCTTCAACATACCTGATCACACTGCCACTGAGGGCTTGCACAAAGTCTCTCCACTGTCTGTCTCCCACAGATACACTGTTGTTTGCTGACACGTGGACAGGGCTGACAATCTCCTGTATGTAATTGCAAAGTGACATTGAGAGTAGAAACAATGAGATATCTTAATAGAAACTGCTACTGCTCTGAAATCTAAAGAGGTTGGCCTACCTGCATGACAGGGATTCTCACAAGCGTGTTGTCCACACAGCAACGTTCGTCCACACGGCAGGCAGCAAGACCACGCCTTGGCACTGCACCTGCGGGGCACTGGCTGGGCCTTCTTACAGTGACACGTGGTTGTGACCATCTTCGGGCAAGGTGGGCACGGTCCTGATTACAGGAAAAAAGAGCATCTTGCTAATGACAGGAAAAATAGTGTCCTGCTAGTGACCATTCAGCATGACTACATCTCTTTTACTCTGAGAATTTTAAATATACTTAACAGATGTTAAGCTGAACTGTGTAACAGGTACCTCAATACAGGTCACACAACCAAGAAACACAAAGGATTTACCTGGATGACAAAGCAGCAAACATTTATGACCACAGGGAGGTTTGAATTCCCTCTCACATATCTGACCACAGGAGTGAGGTACCAGCCATGGGTCCACTGGTGGATTCTCCACTTTTCCACAGTAACAGTAATACCTACTGGGAGTTTCGGAGCGTTTGTATTCAAACCTACATTTTGGACTACAACAAGGGAAAAAGGGGTGAAAACAAAAGAAACTCTTCAAAACAATTTTTTTAAAGGCAGTTTTTATCATTTTGGCTTCCCAAGACTGTTTTAATGCTACCAATTAATATTTTTACAATTACTCAATAAATAACAACAATATACAGTAACACAGAATAAAGGTCAGATTTTCTATGTCAGATTTCATAATACATAATTAAACACATTTACAATAATTAATAAGAATGTCTAAGGAATTGTCCTGTTAATGAAATTTCTTTTCTCTAAGAATATACATAAAAATTAGCACAGCGAAAATCAGAACAATTTTTATGTCAAGTAATATCAAAAGAATTTACGCCAAAGAACCTACAGTTAGCCTACTTAGATAGAACCAATTAAAAAAAAAATAAAACCCAGGAGTTTGCTAGTAGCAGTCTATTAGCCATGTAAAACAAAGCTTAGCAATGCTATTAAAACCATGCATAATAATTAGAATTTTATCTGAAAAATTTTAGATACAAGATATACACCTTCATTTTTCACCTTTAATATTGATAAAAATTTAAAAATTCATTATTGCTAAAGGTAGAAAGACACTAGAATTTATCAAGTGCCACAGGCCCAACAGGCTCCAATCAAGCCATGGACAAGGTAGGCAACACAAGGGAGGAGAAACAAAGCAATTCATATTGCTGACTACATTGGGAAAAGACAACAGACAAGAAGGCTCCCCTCAGAGAAGAAGAGAAAGACTCTGAAAGACCTATGTACTCATTTTTATAAAAAAATCAATTTGCCCTGATATAATATGTTACAGACCACAAACCATTTCTCAGTAGTGATAGCACAGTTTTAGTGTGACCTTAAATGTAAAATAAAATACCATTTGCCTGCAATTTTTCTCATCATAAACATTATGTTTAAAAACAAAACAAGTTCATAGTAGAAGAGGCATTATCAACTTGAGATGCTGCAAGCCAACAACTGACTCTTTATTACCTAAACAAAAATTAGAAATTTTATCTATGCAGCCACATTACTACCTTCTTTATACCATCTCAAGGAAAACTACAAGACCTGATTTAATGTTTGGATTATACTGAGACTAAAAAAAACAAACAAATCCCTACATCTTGCTATTTGACAATATTTTTTAAATTTATTCCATGGTGCCAAATTTAAAAGTGAAAAATATGTAAAGCCATTCAGAAATAAATGGCAGAGGCTGAGACACATGACAGATAAGTTACCTTCTCAGAGGTTAAAACAAATTTGATGCAGCAAGGTTTTAAATCACTGTGAAATTTTTCTGAATTATGTTAACGAAAACTTAAAAATAATTTTAAAAAGCAACAGAAAAGTCAGTCTTCTAAACTCTTTATTCTTGTGCACATGATGTACAAGTACCACTCCTTCTAAAGGAACACCAGTTTGCATGGTTTTCCCAAAAGAAATAACTTTGTACGTGTACCATGAAGAACTCACCATGGCCAGGGATAATCCTTCTTCCCAAAATCGTCATCAGTCAAAGGAGAAGATACAAGGAAGAGGCTGTCCTTGGCCCACTTTTGGATACATACCAGATGAAAGATACAAAAGCATCCACAACAGCTCCAGACCTAAGAGCAGACATCAAGTGTCAATTGCTTTAAATGAAGTTTCCGTTTCCACTGGTGAACATCCATAATATCTAAAGAAACATAAGCCTGCTATTTTTCCCTTTAAAAATGTTTTTTCTAAGATAGATTATACCCACTGTTAGATCAATACAGACAGTTTTACTGTTATAGATTCATACCTATCATCTTTTTTCCAACACACGTGGGAAGTTTTTGCCAAGGCTGACAGAGCCCATAATACTCAAATAACTAGAGAAATGTTGACTTAAACACACTGTTGAAGGTCACGTAGCACAAACTGATGCCCAAAGGACTGTTGCCAGCTTAGCTCTGTTCAGACATAGCTTTGCCTAGCAAAGCTGGAAAGTCCTGAGGGATGGGGACTCCACAACCATTTTGAGCAATCTAATCCAACTGCCCTACTACCTTCCTAGTATCCAATTGGCACCTCCCAAGGCCCAGCTTGTGCCATTCTCCCTTATTAAACCACTGACACCATAAAGATGGCTTTGGCTTTACCCAAAACTATAACAGTTTGGTACGAAAAGTGCAGAAAAAAATTTTAACTGATTTTTTTTTAATAACTTAAGACAATTTTATGAAATAATACTGTGAAAATACAGACTTTCCCCATTAACTTATAGAGGACAGTGCCAAGGACTAAGTTTCTAGAACTATGTTAACTAACT
The DNA here is from genome assembly GCF_021018805.1 of Prinia subflava. Taxonomy (NCBI): domain Eukaryota; kingdom Metazoa; phylum Chordata; class Aves; order Passeriformes; family Cisticolidae; genus Prinia; species Prinia subflava. Next base: position 25,926,113 of record NC_086253.1, read on the forward strand.
TCCCAAAACTAAAGCTAAGCAGGAGACATTAAATAAACAAACAGACTAGGCTGAAATGATAGAGATTTGAGATAATTAGCAAACCACTGGGTTATACAAGAAGGCTTTCAAGTCAAGCCAAATCATCTCATTCTGCTGAGATAAGATTAACTCTATCAAGAGCCACAGAACTTCAAATATCAAGCTAAACATATTCATTAAGGTCTGAAAGAACACAGATTAAATATGTTAAGGATTCATACAAAATATATTGCATTTCTTTTTAGAAAGGTGTTACTGACTACAGTTTCATTGGTACGTGTAGTCTGTGTATATTTATCAAAAGAAATTAAAATATTTTCTGCACTTCTTTTCTTTTTAATGTTAAACATACAGTTGCAAACATGTTTTTGATTCAAGTACCTTTAACAGAAAGAGGAAAAAATATTTGTCCTGAAATTTCTTCCATATAAAATGCATCTGTGTGAAACAGGATAAACTTCTCTGACACACACATTTCTTTTTCACCTGATCAGCATTGAAGGCAGCAAAGTTTATCTTAGCTTCCCTGCCGTAAATGTAACAATAATATCTCTTAACTTTTTCTTATTTCATGTCTTGCTTTGCTAATCTATAGCATATTGAATACACAGTTGCAAGCACTGGCATTCAAGCACTTATCTTTGTTACCTGCTACTACCTAAAACCTAAAAATAGCTATATTACACTATGATAACAAACATATGACAAAACCCAACATATTCTGATTACAAGCTACACATACAACCACTTATGTGTTCCAGTGTTTCAGAATCCAAAGATGCCAAATTTGCATTTAGTATTTTCACCATTTTAAAGCTATCCATCTCAATAATAACCTCAATAATATATTACAAGTTTTTCGGACAGTTGCATTTGTTTTGCTCTGAAAGATTACTGTAAAGTACTTACAGCTTGGTTCCTTTTAACTGAAGCAATGCAGATGAGACATGTCATGGCCCCTGACTGAAAAGCCTCATTCATGTACTGTCTCGTACGTTCCAGTTCACTTGCATCTCCATCTTTAATGGATAAAGATTTTGAAAGCAATCAGTAATGTTTGATCTGTTACTTTGTACATGTTGAGACTGTTGTAAAAGTTTTTTTTTTCTGAATAAAGCCAATCATGTATTATTAAAAAAGCCACACTTAAGACAGTTTAAAGCTATACCATTGCTTCTGCACGAACAGACAAGAAGTACGGCCAGCATGCACTGCTGGGAAAAAATATTTTTAATGTAAGACACCATGATAGAGTGCCTTCCTTCCAACTACAGTAAAAACCTAATACACAACGCTAGTGCATTGCTTCTACTTTCATACCAAAATAAAAGTCAATAAATGATAAAAAAAATTACCAGTTTGACTGGTGTAAATGGTAAATGTTTTGTCCAAAATCTTCCCTTGCTTTACTTCAGCATCTTCATCATCATCTTCAGACGAGGAGCTTAACTGGTCTTCAACTAGCTTTTTTGCTGCAGCCTGATTAGCCTTCTTAATTTCATCAAATTTCTTCAATGAAGATAATTCTATTAACAAAAAATACTAATGATGGTGAATACCAGGATAGCTAATTGTAACCACCACATTCAGTTCGACATACTTTCAATTGCCCTTTTCTTTAAAGAGTTTGCTGATTTTATTTTTTAAGAGTATCACATCACTACATTTTCAATACCACACAAGAAGAGATAAACTGTATTTACTTCTTTACTATGCATTATCATAAAATTCACAGCAGGAATTATTATGTGTCAATTGCTGCTGACAATTCCAACCTAACATATCAGAATACAAACAACTATAATGCTGCTTTATGAAAGGGATACTTTAAAAAATCCCCACACATCCCACACAAACACAACTGTCACAGCATGAGGAGAACAAAAAAAACCACAACACGCAGGTTTGTTTATAACAAATTTTCAGTTGTTATAACTTGCAGATACCATACACGTACTTCTCCAGCACTTTCCCAGATCTCCCTCAAATTCAACAAATCGTTATTGCTATTTCACAGGGGATTGCTACCTTTCCATATTATACTACTAAACCTAATATATTTACCAGAGTTCCCCCAAGTTTAATTTCAAGGGTCTTCTTAAGAAACTATGTTGCCACTAAAAGGAGTTTTGTGTCTTTGGCACTTCTCGGGTGTATTTCCCGAGGATGAACTTGCACTCAGAACTGCCGCGCCCACCCAAAGCCCGCACCTTTCCCAGACCGGAGCAAAGAGTTTCCCTGACCTGACACCTAACGCTGTCTCTACCGAGCAACTCCCCTTGGCTGTTTCCAACCAGAAAGAAACAGACGTGTCCTCCACTACTTCACACTTCACTCTTTTGCTCCGAGAGGAAGACGGTGCACCCTGTGCACCCTGGCGAGGGCTTAGCCCCGCGCTCCTCGCCACTGCCCGAGGCCTCCTCGTCCCTCCCCGGCAGGGAGCTGCAGGCAGGACGCGGCACATGGCGAACACCGGCTCGACATCGCCAAGCAGCGCGGGAGCGGGGCCGGGGCCCGCCAGCCTCCCTTCCCCGCGGCGCCGGGGACAGCCCCGACCTCGCCACCTGCAGGGGCTGCGGGCCACCGCCGGCTCCCCAGCCCGGGCAGACGGCAGAACGCGACACTCACCGCTGGCACCGTCGCCGATGGTCCGCGGTGCCGCAGCGCGGGCACCGCCGCGGCCCCGAGCGGCCGGGGGCCGGGCGGCCGCCCCAGAGCGAGCGGCGAGCTCGTCCCCGGGCCTGCCGCGGCCGCGGCCCCGGCCGCCCTGACGCCACTGAGCCTCCATTCGTCCGGCGCCAGAGAGCAAAGGACAGCGGCGGTGCCAGACCCTCCGCCCCGCCGGCACAGCCGCCCGAGGAGGGCTCCGCCCGGCCCAGCCCGGCCTGGCCGCTCCGCCCGGCGGTGCAGGCGGCGGCGCCGCCGGTGCTTCCGCGGCAGCGCGACTACAGCTCCCGGCGCTCCCCGCGCGGCGGGCGGGCTGGGCGCCGCCTCAGCGGGCCGGGACTGCGGCTCTGCCTCTGGGTCACAGGGTGTCCCAGCTTACGAAGGGTGTGAGGTCACCCAGTCCGTTGTCAGCCCAGCCGCTACCACATCTACCATTGAACCATGCCCCCAAGTGCCACCTCTATATGGCTTTTAAATACGTCAAGGAATGGTGATGCCACCACTTCCCTGCGCAGTCTGTTCTAGTGCTTGACAACCGTTCCGGCTGACATTTTTCCCACTAACTAGGAAACCTACTAATCTAACTAATGTAAAGTCATCTAACCTCTCCAGGCGCCACCTGGGACGTTTTCCTCGCGTCCTGTCGCTTGTTACTTCGGAGAAGACACCGCCCCCCTCACTACCCCTCCCTTCAGGTGGTTGTATCGGGCCGTGAGCTCCCCCCGAGCCTCCTTCTCTCCGGAGCAAATCTCTGGCAGCCGCTCCCGTGGCTCCTGCAGACATTTTCTCCATAGCTCCTGTAACTGCTATAACTTCATAGCTCCTGGAGTGTGAGAGTTAAAAACCGACCACAAAGCCTGTTTAGAAACCTCACTGAAATACACGCAGAAAGTTTTAGTGCACAGAAACGTAGTTGAGAAACCTGTGTGCCTCCCAAGTTCTAACAAATAAAGGCAGGTTGAAATAATTTGAATTTTATTGACATTTCCTTGTGGCACTTACAAATGCCAGGATGAAACCTTGCATTTAGCCTTTTTTCAGCAAATACCTTCTCATAAAAGTTGTTATAGAAGATTTCCAACCCTAAGTACTCTGAAAATACAAAGCAAACCACTGGAGATTAATTCTGTTTTTCTGTTTTATTTTGAAGTGGTTTAATCAAAAGAGTTTTTATTCTCAAGAAAGAGGCAGCTATTGAATACAATTCATGTCTTAAGACTGAAGGCTCAATACCCCAAAAATTTGTTAACAGAAGATATCTGCCCTTTTTTTTTCATTTAAACTTCATATCACACATTTATCTAATAAAAAAAAAATCTTAAGCACTCAACAAAGGAAGAAGTGCTTCCTAAATGCCTAGTAGTCATATAGGATAGGTTGCTGCTGGCATACAGATTGCAAATTATATTCAAGACCTGAGTTAGAAGAATGCTGATTGCAAAGTCCAACACTTGCAATACAGCTAAATACCGGAATAATCTTTGTTCCTGTGTACAGGATCTTTGCTGACAGGATGGCATACCCTTTCCTCTTATCAGCTAATTAATCCATTTATCATTGTCGTGGTTGCTGGGGGAGGTGAATTTTTCCAGGGAGAGGTGCCTAGGCTGGGTACGGGTATAAAGTCTCTAAAGATCTTACCACATCTTGATTTCTAAATAGAGTAATTTATTTATACAAAAGCACATATCTGAAGGCAGAGAGTTCTAAGAGCGGCCTTATTCTACAACCAGTTACAAACCTAGGCAAAGAAAGTCTAAACAAGACAATAACTAAAGCATAGAAATCTTAACACACAGAGTTCTAATGAAACAGCAAATAAAGCACTGAATTCCTAACAAACAAAGCTCTAATAAAACTCTAGACAGAACATATAATTCACAGCCTCAGGGTAAAGCAACCTCTTATTACTGTCTGCATTTTCAGTCGCTGGGATCACACTAACAGAGAGGAATCGATCACAAATTTCAGACAGGAATCTCAGCCACAGGGATCGTAGTAACAAAAGGAACCCCGAAATTCCAAACCCACACAGAGCCCTCGGCCACAGGGGCGCGAACGCAACGGGAAATCCCGAACCGCACAGAGCTCCCGTCCGGGGGATCACGAGGGCAGTGGGGGCCCGAGCCGCGCAGGGTTCCCGAGGGCAATGGGGGCCCGAGCCAAACAGGGTTCCCGTCCGGGGGACCGCGAGGACAGATGGAGGGTCCGAGCCGCGCAGGGTTCCCGTCCGCGGGATCGCGAGGGCAGATGGAGGGTCCGAGCCGCGCAGGGTTCCCGTCCGCGGGATCGCGAGGGCAGTGGGGCCCCGGGGTCCCTCCCCACACAGAGTCCCCGACTGTCCCAACCGGCGCACCGGTAGCAAGTGCTGCAGGGGAAAAGGGGGGACCCCGGGGCCCAGGTCCCTTAGTGCGGGGACCGCGATGTATAATACCTTAAAATCCCGTCTTGGCTCCTGTCAAGGACCGTTCCTCAGGTTGCAGAGAGTGGAGGTTGGATCGATGGATCGAATTGATCAATCAATCGATGCCTCTACCTCCAACCCTGAGGCTTTTTATCTCCAATTGCAAAATGCATATTCATATTTTTTATCTACACACTAACCAATCTAGGTACAATTCTAAAGTTCATTTTCTGTGGAGGATCCATGGGAACATGGACTCCAACAGAGAGGTAAGCAGGCCAATTAGTAATCAGCTTTCTGCTGGCACCTGGATTGGTCACTCGGAGGTTTGGACACGCCTCTGAGGACACAAAGAGTTAAAAGCAGGACTCTAGGGGGTTCGGTCTCTTTTTGGATCCCGGTTTCAGCAGAGAGACGTCTCAGGCCTCCTTCCCCTGCCCAGCCACGAGGCTGGGTGGGGGAGGGGAAAACACGTGGTCGGGCTCAGGTAAGCCGGAGCCCCCGGGGGGGAGAAGAGAGTGGACAGGACTGGAACTGAGCTGCCCCGTCCAGGATGGAGGGGTGGAAAACTGTGGAAGTGCCTTCCGTGTGTGCTCACCCCCCTCCACCCCCAAACTCCGGGAGAAGGTGCCCAGCCACGTGGGGGTTGCCGAGCCTGGGAGTGCCTGAGCCTGCACCCTGCTGGGAGATAGAAGCTGTTAATTCTTGCTTGGCAGAAAGAAACTTTTCTTAGACATTGATTCTCATGACTGGCGATTTCGGAAAAAAGGAGAAGGAAGCGGCCTGGGACTAAGGTGATAAAGCACGATTGGAAGGAACCTGATGGGCAAAGAATGAGAGGAGTAGCCTTCGGAGCTGGACTTTTCTTGCATAATGTCAGCCATGGACTGAACTTGAGTCTCTTTTGAACATAAACTGCATTTTTGGGTGGATACAGCTGCCCTTGCTTTTGCTACAGTGACTGGCACTTGAAGAGTGGAGCGAGCAGAGAAAAGAGGGGGAGGGTGAGGTGGCGCCCTCTGCCCTCAGGGCAGACCTGCTCTGAGAACCCCGGCCCCTGGGTAAAAAGGGGAGAGCTCGGCATGCAAGTATCCTTAAAAGAGCCCTGTATGCAGTTTTCAGCCTTTGGACAGCGGTGAGAGCGCTGGACATAGGAAAAAGAGAGTGTCACCCTGGCAGACTTCTCCGGGCGGTGCCATGGGTGACATGGGAACACATAAGGGGGTGGACCCGTGTTTTCTGAGGAACAGTCTGTGGTGCGAGAGAGACTCCTCTCTCCCTTGCTGAATTGAAGATTAGTTTGTTTTTGAGTGGTGATTGTTTGATCTAAAACCCAAAGGTTGGTCATTGAAGAGTGATGTGTGGGGAGGTAGAAACTGGGAGAAGAAATGTTCTAAGAAGTTTTTATTTCTGTCTCTGTGTGTGTTTAAGAGTATTTCTGTCCCTGTTCTTATGTAATGTAATAAAGTTTTGGTGGGTTTTTTTTGTTTTCAAGATTTAAGCCTGCTCTGCTCTGTTCCTGATCATATCCCACAGTAGCTGTTAGGGAAAAAAACATATTCATGGGTGCATTAACATCTGGCCAGTGCCAACCCATGACATTCATTCAAAACACAGGATGAACAGGGCATGAACAGCCATTTTGTATTTATATTCATCCTTGTTGTTCCGTATATATTCTATGCATTAAGTACTTAATAAAATTTCATCCTTGCAGTAAATCAGGAGTTATTTCTAGATCTCTGGCATCCTGGAAAGCATCAACAGTACAAAAAATAAAACAGCCAGAAAGGAATGTACTTTATAAAATATCCAATTTATATTACCTCCATCTCATTTAGGAGAGAATGCAAGTGCAGAGATATTATTGACAACATATGTATTTTTTTAAGAGTGGCAGTCCAGTTGCTCAAGGTAATAAAATTTCCCTAAATAGACAATTGTTCATTCTCTCTTTACAATCCCTTTCTTCACTCCCTTTCATCAAACTTATCCAATGTTACTTGCCTATGATCAAATTCCACTGAAAATACCCAGCTGCAAATACTCAGCTGAGAACATAACTAAGCAAACCATTTTTTGCCAATGAAAAAATACACCAATTAGGGGAAAATCCAAGGAGATAATGCATCTTAAAGCAGTTGAAAATGGATCTAACAGATGAATCTACAGATATTACTATCTCAAAAGTAGTTATGAAGAAAGAAATCCTCTATCAGTGGGAAAAAACAGCCTCTCTAGTCATATTCTTCCCCCAACAGCATTGACAGAAAATACTGTAGGAAATTTGGCCTGTTGCTGTCGTGTCTTCCCCTTGCACTCTGCCAGCGTAAACAAGTGTTACATAAGGAATATAAACATTTTCAATGACAAATCTTCAAAACTTGATAGTTCATGTTCCGCAGCCACATGAAATAGAACAATCTTTAATGTATATTTTTATTTTTATATTATTTGTATATTTGTATCTTATTTTTTATTATTATGAAAAGAACACTATGTTATGAGCCATCCATGTTTTTCATATTTGTGATAAACGCCAATCACTCGCTTTTTGAAATTTATGAATATTTAATAAAGAATAAAAAATTGGTTACAAAAATATTAATACAATAATAAAAGTTTAAAAAAAGTTTTCAGAGACAGGACAAATAATGAGACAACAAAAGCAAAGAAGGTAGCCCAGGCTTTTGTCCCCCCTCCCTCCCAGACAAAGGCTAGGAAGGAGAAGGGCCCAGAACAAAGAGAAGTCTTCTTTTTTAAGCCTTCAGTTTATGACTATTCATATCTTACGTAAAACAAGTAATTTTCAGCTGTTTCTTGTCACAAAAGCTTTCTGTTAATTAAAAGAACGCATGAGAGCATACGTCCTTGAGAAAGTTAGGTTCTGTGGATAAGAGGCCATAAATTCTTCTTCACTAGAAGGTTTAGAGGCCTCTGTAAGGTTTAGGGGCCTCTGTGAATGTTATCTCTGTGCTGAGGAATTTTTCTTCTTGAGCAAAAAAAAATATAACACACATACACAGCTTCTATTGTACTATAACTTATTGTTAATTACAAAACTACATTCACTACATTATTCTAATGTTAATATAGTATAACTTTTCTATCTATCAGATTACATATAGTAAATATCTGCGTAGAGCCACACATACAATATGCCTTTTTCACAATCCCTCCTCTTTCTTGTTATAATAAATTGGCTCGAGCGATATTTACTGCTCTCTTGCATCCCTTCTATGTTCATTTTCTTCATAACTCAGTCTAGCTTCTTGGAGGGGGTCTTCTACTCTGTTTTGTTTCCTTAATATCATAATCTTTTGCACCATTTTTGTTGTATTCATCTTTTGATCTAAGGTTACTAATTGCATACCTTGAACTACACTAGCGATTAATCTAATAAAACAAGGGATCAAGCAAGGAAAGAATATTAAACTAGCTGTAGCACATAAGAGGAAAAAGCCTGGTTTCTTTCACCATTCTACTCCTAGCACATTATCTCACCAGCTGGTACTTAGCATGGATTCCCACTTCTGAACTGGTACATGGGCGATTTTTCTGATATCATTGACTATATCTAGGACAGCATCTCCATTATAAACAACAATCTGATGTATTGAATTTTTCACAAACGCCCCCTTCTTCAGCTAATAGGTAATCTAGTGCTAATCTGTTTTGGTACACAGTGGCTCTGATTTGAGTTTGTTGCCTGGATATTAATTCCATTGCCAGACTAGTTTTGTTTGTTATTATTTTTACGACTGCCTGAAGCCTTATGATACGATTTAACATATAAATGGGAGTTCGATATCCCCAACTCCCGTCTTGTGCCCAGGTGGCTGGGCCATATGTTTCCAGTATGCGTTCAAGGGGCCACTCATCATCTCCCCATTTTTGGAATCTTCCAATTATATCTCTCTTGCTTCTTTTTAGATCTTCATAAACTAGTATCCCTAAGTGATCCCCTTCAGGTCCAGGCAGAAGAAAAAATCCTGGTTGTATGACTCCCAGAGTACAGCTCCCTTTCCACTTGGGAGGGAGTTTTGGGTATGCCTTTTTTCCACATATCCAGAACAGACCGTCTGGTGCTTTCCAATAATCCAGTTTTTGCTTATCCATATTCTCCCAAAATTTAGAAATCTCTGGGATGCCAACATAGGGATTTTTCCTGTATCATTACATTGAAAAAGCCTGATTTTATTATTATATTTACAATTTCCCTTTTTTTTTCCTTTTTTTTTTTTTTTTTTTTTTTTTTTTTTTTTTTTTTTCTGGGTCCATTATATGGTAGGTTCTTCTGGGATCCACCATACAGAGGTTCCATTACTAACCTTGTATCTTTTACAGGGAGTTTTTCCTACTTCTTGGAGGAACTTTTTTCCTCCACGCCAAAGACATTCTTCCCCTATGACTACTGAACTCAAAATCCATCCCCCTGGTCGATCTTCTCCCCTTATGCTTGTTTGGTTCTACTTAAGGAGCTCGATTGGGCCTAAGCTGCTGCCTTTCCATGGCCATTCTTCTGACATCAAGGCCCCTCCACAGACCCAACAATTGGTTATGTTAAGTTCTTTACTTATTTTTTTTTTCTCCCAATTCTACAAGCAGATTTTTACCCATCTGTGAAATATCTATTTCTTTCTCTAGTTGTTGTTCCAATTTCTTATACAAACCATCCAGCGAGATTGGTACAGGCTTTGGTGGTGGTGCAGGCCTAGCTTTTTTTGCTTATCAATTCCTCTTTTACCAAATTCTTTGCTTTACTTCTAGTAATGTGGGTGAAACACATCCATTTCTCCCCTTTTGCGCATTCACTTCCCCTTACATTTTCAGCAATCTAATACTTTTTCTCATTGTGTATGCAATTTCCCAATTTGGAAGGGTTATAACAGTGACTGTTGACATGAGTATGAGAAATAAAGAAGGAGCCTCGGTGTCGTTCCATATACAGTTTTTGGTAACACCTGTAGCATGGCCTGGTCGATATTCCACAAGGGAAGAGACAGAAAATGAGTGACAGAAAAAGGAGAGGTCCAGTATGGCTTATACTCCCACCTCCCATGCCTATGGGGTTGCAAACCCACAGCAGGTGTATGTGATCTTCTCGGTGGCGATTATAGAGGCCAATCTGGTCTTGCCCTCTCGTCTATTGTCACTTTCTCTTGGCTAATTTCCAGGCAAATGGTTTCTGACACTCTTTAATGGTGGTCTCCCACTTTTTCTCAGCTATCTCCCATTCAACAGGCACTAATAACTCCCAACCACACAACTAAGTTATTATTTCAGTTGCTTTAAGTTCTGCTTGGATAGGGGACTCAGGTGACACTCTACACTTCATGCAACGTGAGCGTCACTTGTGTGAACTACAGTACTAATTTTTCCCACAGCTCAAACACTTACATTTAAACCAACTAGCATGTCCAGTATTTGGGTGAATCAAACAGGGTATTTGGCTTGGCAATGTATGAGGTTGTAATTCACCCTCCTCTTTATATAAATCACAGGCTAAGGCCAAAAATTACAGGGGTTTTCTGTCCGAAACATTTCTGATCTTCCTGTCTGCGGTGGCAGTATCTTCCCCATGGAGGGTACTGGAGGTGTCTCAAAGTTTTCTCAGGTGGTATTTGAAACCACTGATGCAAAACTCAGTCTAACTTTCCAGTCAGGTGTGATCCTGCGTAAGTTTCCTGGATCATGTGGATCTCCCCAGTTCATTACTACTCATTCCCGTTTAAGAGTTAATTTTGTATCACTCGGTTCTGGTGATATTGTCCACTCCTTAGGCTTTTCCACAGGTCCTTTTGCTCTGCTGGTGAATTCATCTTCATTCCCTGATCTGGATCGCAGCCTCAGTCGCCAGCAATACCTAAAAAGGACTTTCTCATTTTGGAGTTAGAGATGTTAATTACAACAATTTTGATATGGTGCAATTTATAATTCCTTTGAATTGCATTTTGGCACAACATAATCTATCTGTGTGTGCACCATATAGCCGACAAAAATGGCAGCATATTAAATTGATCATAGGTTTTAACAAAATCTTGGAATACAAGCTGCACAATGCTAAAATACTGTTATAAGTATTACACCTAAGTTTTACAGGATAACTAAAAAAATGGTCCTATCTTTGTTTGAAAGACAGGTATCTGCCACAGAAAAGCTGGAGCCACCCTTGTAATGAAGAATTCAAACTCTCTCCCTCTGAATTATTGTAATTTTGAAAATTAGGGGGCTCTCAGGCAACGATCTGGGGACAGTAATAACAGTTCCTTTCTGGTGTATATACACAGGTTAACAAACAACACTAACCTTAGCATTAATAACAAACAGAAGCAGAACCCAGGAACACTTCCCTAAGGACACCCTGGGGCTTCTGGGGTTTCTTTCTTGGGGACAAAGAGTTCATTCTCTTCCCAGACCCCAATGCCCGGAGGGGGCCTAAGGTCAGGGGGGGTCCTGGTGCAGCTGCCTCACAGCTTCTGCCAGGGTTTTCCTACAGAGCCTGAGCTGCTGGGCCTGGGGTCCCCAAAGCTTGAATTAATTGTTGTAACACTTTTGGCATAAAATGTGTTCCTCTGCCCAAGTCTTTCTTATTAACCATTCTATATCTTGGACTAATTTGTTCTAAAAAGATTTTACTTACCATACTGGCTGTGGCCTTGGCAGTGGGAACTGCTTACATCTAATGTGTTGGATGGTCTGTTATCACTTAATAAATACTTCCATCTTTGTACTTGAGGAAATTCAGTAAAATTTACTTGGATACTTTGAAATGGTCTAAAGGCTAATTCCTTACCTTCCAGTGTAGTTCTCCTCATTATCTTTTTATTTTATCCTTTGACAAGTTATACATCTTTCAGTTATCTTCTCTGTTATCCTACAAATCCCAATGTATTCATAGTTTCTTAAGAAATAATCACACAAAGCTTGGGTACCTCAGTGAGTTTTCTGATGCATGTCTTCTAATATTTTTCTAGTAAGTACTTTATTAAGTAATTGCCTTCTATCAAGAAGTTTCTATTTCTTTGATTCATCTGGTTTACCTCTTATCTCCTTCAATTCTTTTTCCTCTGTTTCACTAAATTCTGGAATTTTCAATTTTCCTTATTTGGAGTTAATATTAACATGATCCTTTTAGCTTCATTCTCTGCTGCACCTTAGCTTCCTGGTCTGCCAAATTATTTCATCTTTTGGAACCACTCCTATTCCTAATTTCACTTGAAATTCTCATCTTAACAAATTACTCCTTGTTCCTGGGACTAACAAAACATCTCCTATCTAAATTCTGGTATCTCTCTATATCACCACATCCCTGATGACAGGCAAAAGTCTCTTCTTGCTCCTGCACTCCATCACATCTTTATTTACACCATGCCTCTCTGAAATATCTACCAAACAAATTCTTCTTGCTTTTGTACCTTCCACAAATTCCAACTCTTCCTCCTGTCTGCATCTTCTAAAATATAACATAGACTAAGCAAATAATCCAGTGAACACTAATACTTCCCTTTCTTCACTCCTCCTCCTCCAACTTTCACACACATTCATTCATCAACTGTAGAAGAGACACTTAAAAAGCACTAAACACTGACTTCACATGGCCAAGCTCTCTCTCACCAAGTGAAAAACGCTTGAAAAAATGTTAGCACATCAAGCAGCAGTCATTCAAAAAGCACAGCTTCAGACACTGTCTCCTTTCCTCTCAAAAAAACCACAAGTCCTTCCTAAAACATCCCAGAACACGTGTGCACGCTGTCTGAGTTTTACAGGCTACCGATTTGAGAGAAACTGAAGGCCAGCGCATGAGAAACACTGAAAAAATCTTTAAAACTTCTAAGACCCGAGTCACTCGGTCATAAGGAAAAGGGCAGCTGCGGCGGGCGCTGATAAGCGAGCTGGAGGAGGAGCAGGCAGAGAGCAGCGCGTCCCACGCGCGGCTCGGCGACGCCGCCTCCACCGGGCAGCCCTTCTGCCATGGCACGGCTGTGCAGGAATGCGGCGGCTGCCCCTCTCCGCCGCCGCCACCGGGGACGAGAGCCTCGCTCGTCCTCCTACTCCCGGCAGGAGAGGCGCTCGGCCCACCGTCCCTCTCTGCCCACTCCCTTTCTTCCTGAGAAGATCTGCATTGACTGCGGTTTCCAAGGGAACGGCTTCCCCAACAGGAAGCGGGAAGCTTTGGAGGACTGATCACTGACTTTTGGTCCTCCAAGGACGGGGCATGGGCGGGGTCTGCCACCGGAATTCCCGAAGGGGAAGTAATTTCCGGTCTCCTCCATGCAGCCCTGTTCCCTGCATGGCCCATGCTGGCGGCTCCAGCTGCCTCCGGCAGTCACGCCCAGCACCACCGGAGCTGGAATCGCTACTGACACAGCTAGGGACCGGACCAAGAGGAACCCGCCACACGCCGACAGCGGAGGAACCGCCGCCTGGAAGGGGAAGGGAGGAGGGGGAGCCAGCTGCCCCGCCGCCACCGCGAACGGGGGGGGGGGGTGGGGGAACTCGCCGCCACTGGGAGGGGGGGGTGAAGGAACCAGCCGTACTCCCCCCCGCTTTGCAAGCGGAGGGGGACTCGCCACCACGGCTGGGGAGGGGAGGGTGAAGGAGCCAGCCGCCCTGCCGCTGCTGCTGCTGCTGGGGGGAAGGGAGAGGGACCGGGGTGGGGGCCGGGTACCAACTGAGCCACCGCTGCGAACAGCGAGGGGGGGCAGGGGGGAAACCGGCTGGGCTGCCGCTGCGAACAGCGGACTCGTGCCTGGGACGGAAACTGGGGCAGAAACAAGCAACAAGCCAGAACCTGGGGCGAGCACTGGGACTGAGACAGGCACCAACACCGGAGCCGGCAGTGCAACTCCTAGGGGACGATCTTAGGGTGGTATCTCTGTCGATGATTTCTCCCCACTGGACTTCTATCCCTTTTCTTTCAAAATTTTCTCTATTCTACCCATCCCTGTCTCTGTTTACCTTCCCTTTACCCCCACAAAAACTACTTTTCTCCTTTCTCTCACACTATTTCTTAATACAATTTACTTTCTCTGAGGAACTATAATAAAGCTTAAAATAAAATAAAAATCTACACTTTCTATACTTTCATTCGTCCACATTCACTCCACCCTATTTTTCACTTAATCTCACACACAACAAAACAATCACAACAAGGTACCTTTTATTTCCCACACAATTTTTACACTCTTTAAGAGTACCTGGCCAGATAATGTATTTCACAAAACCCTCAATCTGGCAATGTTGGGGTTCTCTCTTCCCAACACCAGATGCTCTTGGATTTATTTAATATATTCTGCAGAATTTAACATAACCCTGGATGTCTCAGAATTTCTCTCCAATCCAGCTGGTTATCAACCCTGGGTGTTCTTGGAATCCTCAATCCCAGCAGATTATTATTATTACAATAAACCTGGGTGTTCTTGGAATCCTCAATCCCAGCAGATTATTATTATTACAATAAGCCTGGGTGTTCTTGGAATCCTCAATCCCAGCAGAAGCTTTTAGGGTCCCCTTTTCACACACTTCTTCCCGGGGGGGGGTTCTTTCACTCCTTTTTACCATTCACTTTTGTCCTCGTACTGGCTGTTTCCCTCTCGGGAGAACGAAAACGCAGCATAGAAGACTCCGCACTCGCTTGGAAGGTCTGGGTTTTACCCCAGCCCGCCTCTCAGACACACACTTTCAGCCCCCGTTTCGCGCCAAATGCTGCCCCCCCCCCCAATCCCAGCAATTCTTACCACTCCGTTTTCCTTGGGTCTTTTTTCTTCGTGTACACTTTGATGTTAGGAGCTGGTTACCGCGGTTTTTAGGGAATTCTTTCCCTTCTCTTTGCCTTATTGTCTCCTTTTGTCCTTGGATCTTACCCCTTTCTGGGGTACTCTGCGAGGAACAGAGTCGAGGCCGCCTAATGCAGGCAGGACGCGTCTCCCTGGTCTCTAATCCTCCCACAGCACCCGCAGCGGGGGTATTTTAACCGTACTCTGCTACCAAATTGTGATAAACGCCAATCACTCACTTTTTGAAATTTATGAATATTTAATAAAGAATAAAAAATTGGTTACAAAAATATTAATACAATAATAAAAGTTTAAAAAAAGTTTTCAGAGACAGGACAAATAATGAGACAACAAAAGCAAAGAAGGTAGCCCAGGCTTTTGTCCCCCCTCCCTCCCAGACAAAGGCTAGGAAGGAGAAGGGCCCAGAACAAAGAGAAGTCTTCTTTTTTAAGCCTTCAGTTTATGACTATTCATATCTTACGTAAAACAAGTAATTTTCAGCTGTTTCTTGTCACAAAAGCTTTCTGTTAATTAAAAGAACGCATGAGAGCATACGTCCTTGAGAAAGTTAGGTTCTGTGGATAAGAGGCCATAAATTCTTCTTCACTAGAAGGTTTAGAGGCCTCTGTAAGGTTTAGGGGCCTCTGTGAATGTTATCTCTGTGCTGAGGAATTTTTCTTCTTGAGCAAAAAAAATATAACACACATACACAGCTTCTATTGTACTATAACTTATTGTTAATTACAAAACTACATTCACTACATTATTCTAATGTTAATATAGTATAACTTTTCTATCTATCAGATTACATATAGTAAATATCTGCGTAGAGCCACACATACAATATGCCTTTTTCACAATATTGATGCTTGCATCCATGTTTTTCATATTGATGCTTGTCTTTTCTCCTCTCTGTATTCCAGCCTTCGCATGTATTATTCTGAAAAACGTCTATTTCAAACTACCCACTTATATTTCAAGAAATCAGGCAAGGTGGACCCAGTGAAGTAATAGTATTTTCCAAATCTTACAGCCTTCAGTACACTCATCTACATTGTAGATATAACTAATTCTTTTTATAATATCCCATACTTGATTAATTTCATGTTAATCAGCAGGTATTAAAATGTGTTCATTTATACACAAATTTAGTATAAAGGTTAATGACTTCAAATAATATAACTGTTACCAAACCTTCCCTTTTTTCTATAAGCAGACACAAAGAGATTGTTTTAAAACAGCAAAACTTCCAATATGTGCCAGTATATGACAGTGTATGTGCATCTGCCGTAGAGCAGCATTACAAAGAGTACAAAATGCATTAGCAGGTAATACTACAGGTTTGTGCAAGAGCAAAGTGTTATTTCCATTCTTATTCTTGAGTCTTCTTTTTCTGCCCCAAAACTGCCAAATATGTGCTGCTTGTAGGAGATTAGTGACATTGTCTCAAAAAATAATTTTTTGTAATTAATAGTCAGGTACTACAAAGATTAGAAATTAATGTATTCAGCCCCAGTCAGGATTTGACCCTCAGTCTTATTGGCCACTTCCATTGTTTTTATTCTGCTTTTGACAATCCAGGTTTATCTGTGGATGGACCTGCTTCTTCTAAGTCTGCAAACTCTTCCTCTACAACTGGCTTCAATATTTTCTCTATTTGTGTAAGTCTTTTTTTCACTTTCTGTTGTGCACCTTCATACTCAGCCAACAACCTGGCAAACTTTGTTTGTAACCTGTCCATAGCACGCTCCATGTAGGCGACCTTCTCTTCAAGATCTTTAGGATCACTTCCTAAATTTGCAATTTCAATGTCCAGCAACCCATCTTTCATTAGTATTTGCTTGCCTTTTTCTTCCAGCATAGCCTTTGCATCTGGATACTCTGTTAAAGCCTCCATGAGATCATCTTTAGACAGACAAAACAAGTCTGAGTATCCAATACTTTTAATATTGGCTGTTCTTCGATTGCCAGCTTTGCTGCCCTTGATATTAAGAATGCTGATTTCTCCAAAGTAGCTGCCATCACTTAGGACCACAAATTGAGTAACTCCATCATCAGCAACTACTGCCAGCTTGCCTTCTTTGATAATGTACATCTCTCGTCCAATATCTCCTTTTCTGCAAATATAATCTCCAGGACTGTATACTTGGGGCTGGAGTTTCAAAACCAGTTCAACCAGCAGACCAGCCTCACAGTCCGCAAAAATCCGAACTTTTTTTAGCGTTTCCAGGTGAACGTTGATTGCAATCTCTGCTCTTAGTTTATCTGGCAGATACTTCAAGACTTCTCTTTCATCCACAGCCTTTTTGTTTGTCCACAGGTAGTCAAACCACTTTATAACTCTTTTTTCCATGTCCTTACTCACATTCCGAAAGTGCATGTACTGCTTGATAGCATCAATCCTGGCTTGGAACTCTGCCCTGGCAGCATTCATGTTGGAGATCATTGAGCCCACGTTACCAACAATGGTAGCGAAGATCAGTACTCCAACCAAGAAGTCAACAACCACGAAGAAATACTCAGAATCTCTTACAGGAGGGGGCGTTTCACCGATAGTAGTCAGGGTCAGTGTTGACCAGTAGAGACTGTAGACATATTTCCTAGTCAGGCGGGCAAATTCAGGATCTGAAGTGTTGGGGTAGACCCATGTGTCAGCCCCAAATCCAATGGCTTTTGAGATCGAGTAGTACACACAGGCATTCCAGTGAATAATAATCACAATGTACATGACAAGGTTAGAGATCCTGAAGATATTTGGGTAGTTTGTTCTTGTTTCTGTTCTCTGGAAGAATTCAAACATCCGAGCTACTCTGAGTAGTCTGTTTATTCTTAATTCTGGGTAATTCAATCCTAACTTGAAGTATAAGAGGTCAGTTGGTATGATTGACAGAAAATCTAGTTTGAATTGAAAAGATTTCTTGTATTTCTCTAGTAGCTTTTGTTCTTCTTTCACCAGAAGACCTTGCTCCAGGTAACCTAAAATAAAATTGTAAAAAATAAAAAATGCTGCAGGTTCAAATGTGTTGTGTTTAACATCAGTCCAGATCAACTTTAAAAAATATTTTGGGTGCAAATTCTATATGGAACATAACTTCTCTTACTTTTTAATATTTAATTTCTTGTTTTCAAATAGTCATCTTAGAGATATATGCTTCATCTTCATCATCAGAGCTATGAAAGATAAACAATTCTAGACCTGAATATTATCCTCCACTTTTCTGCTATGATGAACAGCTGAAAAAAACCCCATTTGCCCTCCACTGAAATCTCCACAAGCTACAGAAAGGGTGATCAATAAGGAAAAGAATTTGAACACAGGAATTTCAGTTCCATATTGAGTGTATCTACTTAATAGCTCCATTGGACAATATTTTAAAATAAATAGTTGCAGCTGCAGTTAATGGGATGTCTTGCTTGCTCAGTGGTCTTGAAAATCAAGCAAATACTTTAATCTCCCATTAATACAAAAATCAGATTAATGTGCTGGTTTTTCAGAACCTCTGATCCTCTCTTGGCTGCACCACATTTTTCTTTTGTCTTGGTCAGTCAGCTGCAGGCAGAACAGCTTGTACCTGCATATCTCAAACTTTATGTGTCCTTTGGGTAATGCATCAGAATTTCATCAGAATTTCTCCTGCTTTTACAGTAAGGCTTCAGTCTTTTAGAAATCTGTCTCAATGGGTTTTTTTCACTATTGTACCTCATCAAGGCTATTCAGACAAGAGAAGTAGCAGTGTTTTGATTTTAAAAAACCTGACATAAATATGTAAAAAGAATAATTAATCGTTGAGTATATTTACCTGTCCTTGTCCGTACAAACATATCAGCAACATAAATGGCATCAGAAACATAATCAATAATAAACCATGCCACTAAGTAATCATGCTGAAGCTCATCAAAACAGGCTCTGAATATGAAAAAAAAATTACCATAAAACAAAAATTAAATGCTTGCATGAATCAGTGATGAACAGATTTTTTTTTTATCCTAGTCAAGGATATTATGATTTTCTACAATTTCTGTGTAGTCATTAAAGGAGTACATCACCTAGCAATAATCATGGTCCAGTTGTACATCACAGGCATTGTGATGCAAAACAACCAGTTGTAATAAATATTTCCTGCTGGATCAATGGTGAAAACATCTTTCTTCTTCCTAAGTGGTAAGCAGGGGAAAAAAAAAGAGATTTAATGAGAGACTTGAAATACATGTATCATTTTTAATGAGGCATTAAGCCTTCCAGAAATTATTATTGTGAAATAAATGGTCTTTATCAAAGTTAAACTTCCTTGCTCAAGTGCGTGGAAGATATGAAGCTGGTATGACTTGCTGTGACACAAACTTTAGAATCTAAATTTTGCTGAGCAAAGTTAGCCTGGCAGTCTCACTTTATAGTGGCACATGTGACTTTTAATTTTTTTTGCTACCCAAATAACTCTCTTGTCTTAAAATTTATTTTGTCATTAAAAAAAAAGATTATGTGGCTACTAGTTCTTAGATAAATATAAATTATGAGATGAATCATGTCTTTCTCACAGGGAAAAAGTCTGCCCTGAGGAAGATAAAACATTGGCATAGTTTACATAAAGAAACCAAAGATTAGGAAATCATACTGCATAGTTTTTTACTGCACTGTTTTAAGTTTCTCTTCCTTAGCCAGGAAATTATGAATTTACCAAGCAGACTATAAAGCAACAACCTTTAGAGCATAGAAGAGTTTACTTGCTTGTAGGTGCCTTTGTGTATGGAAGAGATTGCTTTATACTGGCACATCATTTGCTGCAGTGTGTTATCCAAGAAATATTGGATAATCAGAATCCAAAGGAGATATATCTTGATTAATGTTTTCAGATCACCCCCATGCATGCATATTTCTCTTGTCCACATGTGAAGTCAAAACAACTCTACTCTAGGGAGAACACCAGCAGTCTTTACACTCATTCATTAAGATATAAACATCTTTACAGGACATCTGAGAATGAATTTGTTCTTACATCAAAAGCAATTTTATTATATAACATAACTGGACCTAAATGAAAAATACTTACACTTCTATATTTTCTTTCTTCTTCAACTTATCTTTACTTTTATTTTTCTCTTTTTTCTCTTTGTTCTTTTGTGTCTCTCCATCCTTTTTTTTTTCTGGCTTGCTAAGAAATAGATTAACATTTTCCATTGTTAAGGACCAAGTTAAAACATATTTAGAAAAAAAAATGAAATATCTCAGAAAGAGTAATATTCTTACTCTTCATCTTACCTCTTCTTTTCTTTTTTCCTTTTCTTCTCTCTAAGAAAAAGAAAAATATGATAGGCTCATGGGATGCATATCCTACTTCTCCGACATCTATTTATTAGAAGCATCTGAATTCAGTAAGGATAACATTATACTTAGGTGTTCGGTCTTCAAAAAAAGTGTTTTTCTATTGTTTATTGTATTCACCTAGAACTACTTTTGTTTTAAATTAAGAGATACAGTATCAGTAACTTTGGTAATAAGGATGATCATCATCATAAAGGATGTGCATGAAGCTGAAATGTACGTGCAGTCTCTTTGGGGCTTACCTGAATGACATAATTGTTTCTAATTCAGCTATTACATATTTATTATAATTATTTATTTCTGCTTTTAAAATCAAAATTGCAGTACTCTCATTTTATGAAATGGCAAATATACTTACTCATCTTTATTACTATTATTGTTAATATTGTAGCATGCAAATACTCCAGGTAGATATTGTTGCCTGGGGAACAACAAAACAACACAGTTATATGATACCTGCTGAAATTTTTAAAAAAAAATCTCATAAATATTTACAATAAGCAATATACTATAATCTTAAAACTTAATTTACCACTAAGAGTGAAGAAAATCATATGATAGCAAGTATATATGCTTAGATAATCCTATATAAATCATCAAACAAAAAACCCCAAACTGACACAAAATATATTTGGCATACCTGTTTTCCCCTTTGTGCACCGGCCCAAGGTCCTTACTGGTGTCATGCACTACCACAGTGGGAACAACTGTATGCGAGTGATGGGTCTCGATCACTCCTACCTTCATGGTCAGGTTTGTTTGAACTTGGGTAATTGAAGAAGACTGAATATAAAAAAAAATCAAGTCATTTCACACAAAAATTAGTAGCGCTTTTTTTTCCCTAAAAATGAATCCTTTACATCCTCGCTTTCCTGAAGACTAACAAGAATATTTGCATATATTTGCAGTTTCCTGTCTCCCATGACATTCCTGTCTCTCATTCCATGAGACAAGATGATGACCTGGCAACCACTGCTAAAGGGAACATTGTACACCTCTTTAGGGAAGCATTAATTTAGGTCTTTCTCCTGAGTTTTGACACTTTGAAAATATTTAAATTGTGTTTGAAACATCTACCACTGTTTCTCTGGGTTTTGAACCAAAGGCTTGAAGCACTGTATCAAGATGGATAAACAGATTCATGCACAGATAACATCCTGAAAGCCAGACTAAAAAGTATCCCCTGGTTGTAGGTCCAAAGAAATCTCAGTATATCTGATAACTGAGACTTATACTCTATTGAGACCAAAGAGTGTGTTCTATAAATAAGAGTGTAAGACTAATGAAGTAGTTTCCTTATTCATATAGCAAGTGGTATATAAACACCTAAATAGAAATGTTAGTGGCTCTTTATGTGGGGTCTGTTCATCTCAAAGAAAAAAAAATGAAAATGTTTTATAGCTAATACAGTGCATTCTGCATCATTTTCCAGCACTGGTGTAATTAACTTCTGCTCTCCTTTTTCACCACTTATTCCTACAGTGCTGTCAGTTAGCTCTTGGCATCAGTGAGACTGCCAGCTCTTTGGGCATGAATTCTACCAGTGTGATTTGCTCTCGCCAGGGCCATTTAGAGAGGATTATAAAATAGATATTATAAAATAAATACTGCTATCCACTGCAGTAATAACATCTCTGTATGTGTGAAATCAGAGTATAGAGATCTGTGTAAGCCTGACAAACTGACAATTGAGTGTCTTTACCACAGATAAGTGAAGTCAAATGCCATAGGGATCAGTCTTAAAGCAGTGTATTCTGGCACACCATGAAGGAGAAGCAGAATGATACAGCTGGCATTACTTGTCTTCCCTTATTTTTCAATGAAATTAAAAATATGCCTATACAGGAAATAGGAGGGGAAATCCATGTTTCCAGAACTCATCAGACACGAATGACATATGGTGCAAAAAATAATACAGCAATATCACAGAATAACAGAGTCTTCTGATTTGGAAGGGACCCACAAGGACCACTGAGTCCAACTCTTAAGTGAATAGCCCATACAAGGATCAAACCTACAGCCTTGGTGTTATTAGCACCATGCTCTGATCAACTCAGATATAACAATCTACAAAATAGAAAGATAAAGACTGAAGATTAGGATGTGTTATTACATGAATAGTCCTAAATATAGTCCAGAATTACTGGTCAGTGTTTATACGCCTACCAGCAAGGATCAGGTCTAAGATAAATAGACATAAAATATTCTAAATATCTAAGAAATGGTAAACTTCAGGTTAGATTCATCAGGAGACTAAAAGCTGTACCACGGTTTCCACTGACTTACTGTTTGAAAGTGAGAGGATTGAAATTACACTAGATTCAATTAAGTAGCTTTATATCTGCTTACAGGTGCTCTGAAAGCTCTACTAATGCTGGCAACACAAAATTCCATCTTGATTAAACCTACATCCTCCACAGGGCCACACAAATAATGGTGCAAAATAAAGCTGTGTCCAGCTCAGCATCAGACAAATGCAAATGCAATAATCTCAAGGTAAATAATTTCTCCGACAGAGTGGGCTTTAAGCCAGTCAGTTCATGTTAGTACTCACAGTACCAGCGTTTCTACATAGGCATATATTGTTCATGTTTACTTTTGCTCTTTGAGTCTTCTTTAGGTTCAAGGACAAAAAAACCAAACCAAAACAAAAAAGCTTGACTTTGCACTCTCCAGACATACTGATTTGCACTTGTGCTAGAGTTTAAAGATAATGATAATTATGATCAAATAGAACATTTCCAAAATCACACCAATCCAGAGTATGTAGCCTGAAGGCTGGGGAAAAAAATCTGTATCGTCTACATTCCCATGTTCTTCAGGTTAACTGGAATTTCTGTGTATTTTTTCAAATAAACGAAATCCTGTGGCTCTGTCAGTGTCTATTGTAAGCAGGGGCACTGTGGGTTATTCTGTGTTCTGGAGAAGCAGCGATGGCAGCCATGCATAGGATTTGCTGGGAAAGAGGAGCTGCCATTTGAGGCAGGACTGAATATTTCGTATTACTGAGGCACTGAAAACCTTAAGCAGCATAGAAATTGAAGTATTAACTACCCTGTAGTCTCAAAATAACAAGTTTGAATGTTAAGCTTTGGTAAGTGCTGCACCAGGTTATTTTCCTTGTCAATCAGTCAGGATGTGCAGCACAAAAATATCCTCAAATTCCACTAGTCTAAAAACAAATTGTGGGCAGTTTAAGTTCCCAAGTCCAAGACACAAAAGTGTTAATGCAGCATGTACCCAGTGCAAGTTGGACAGACATAGTAGTTAAATCTGGTTTGGGGACTGTTGTTACCTTCTTACAGCATTTACCCAGCATTACATACTGGGCACAGTGAAAAATGCCACACTAAACTCAGAAGTCCGATCTAATCTTAATGCATTTTGAAGCATTTCAAATTTTTTTTCCTAAATTCTATCACTATCATATTCTGTAGTCATACATTTTTTTTTCTTAAACTGATACATTGTCACAACTTGCTACAGTGCTTTTTAATATTGGGATGCACATTTTCACATTATCATATTTAGGTCGCAAATTAAAAAGGTAATGGATAGATGCTTTCTTTAGACATATTTTAGATTTCTATTATATTTTTTTACTGTATCATTTCCCAAATAGTTTTCTTTTACTATTTTTTATTTTTAAACATATAACTACTACAATAAACAACCACATTTTTGAGCATTATGACCTGAAAACTAATTATATTAATTACTATACATCAAATTTTTTAGGGCTGCAATAAAATGAAGGCAGTATTATCCTTTTACAGGACTGTGATGAGTGGAAGACCAGCTTCTGTCACTTCTGCTCTTTTATTTTATGTATTTCTCCCTTTCTTGCTGGCCCACCACATTCACATCTCTAATCATTATTTTCATGGAGAAAATACTTAAATAAGGATAAACTTATTTTTGCATCATATAAAGGTCTAATTTTTTTCTTCACAAAAAGCAGCAAAAAAACCCTTCAATAGCATTGAAATCTGCAGCATGCTACACCATGATCTGTCCTTTCTAACATGCTAAGAGTCCTTAGGAGTTTGCAATAAGCAGTTTCAACAAGCAGTGTGCATGCTTACCTTGGGGATGTAATCTGCTGCTTCTAATAGAGATTTCAGTTCTTTAAATCAGCCACATTTCCTTACCATATAAGCAGAATCACCATGAAAATCTAAATATAATCAACATTTTATAAATAAATCCCTTATTGGTTGATTTCACAAAGAGCCAGCCCCCTATGTCGTTCTCTGAGTTATTCCCAAGGAAGGACATCGCTATTAGAGGAGGATTTCCTTGACCTAGTGATGGATTTTGAGATTTAGAGGGAGATGAAAGTGACAGTGGCAGTCAGTATTATCCTTCACCTGAGCAGAAGCTTACTAGCCCAATCTACAAGCACAAGAAGTGACAAATACTGGAGTGCACTCTGTTTTGAAATTTTTTAAAAAAAAGTAAATAAGTATATATTCAGTATTGTCTCCTACCTTGTTTTCTTAACATTGCAGGTGCTTTTTAACTGTAGTAACAGTTTTTTACTGTAATAGATAAAATACCATAAATGGAAATTTCTTGTTTATTTTAATGGGTATACTATATGGCTGAAGAAAGGGAAATAATATTTTAAACTACTTAAAGTTCTTAAAGAATATAACATAACATATTTTGATGCTTAAAAAAATGTGAATTGTGGATACATTTTTAGTGGAACATGCCTTGATTATGAAGTTTTTAAGACACTGAACTGATCTTCATCTTCAGTAGGAGTTATGACTTTGCAAAATGGTTTAAGTAGCTGCATTCCTCCTCCATTAGAAATGTGTGAGAGTGCATCTGTAGCAGCCAGGGGGTCAAGAAAGGCCCCACGAGGATCCTAGCATATACTTCAAAAGAGAAGATGGTATTTTCATACCTCACCTTTCATATTTCACTGCTGGATACTGTGAGAATGAGGAAAATAATGTTCTCTGAAGTTTGAGTGATTAATCTTTCAGTCTGGAATCTTGTACATGGCCCATTTTTGTGAAAGAAAAAAAAAAGGCTCTTAAGAAGCAAAAAGAGGTAAATGTTGAAACTTGGATTTATATCTTTTGTCTGAGACATCACTAAAGTTACTGAGTTACATTTTAACTTTTCTTCACAAAAAGCAGAATCCAGGAAAGCAGCCCAGCCCCTGGGACTCCGGGATTATGACACATTTGTTTCTATAACCAAGGGCAGCAGGAAAAAATGCCATTAGCAATCATAGGAACCAATTTAAATCTTGCAGCCCAGGTGACTGAGTTTATGGATTTAACAATAAAAAAAGCTCAGCACAGGTGAGCCTCCTGATGATAGAAACAAATTAGACACATCTGCTGCTATGTCTTTCCAACCAGGAAGATAGTCATTCCATTTTCCAAAAAGAGAACATGCATTTGAAATTTAAAGAATAAAAATCATTTTAAATAAGATAGTAATAGGCAACAAGGAAATCCATAATCTTATGCACAATGGAAGCCACATACACCAGTTTTGAATAAGATATGCAACACATCAAATAAATAAAGAAGTGAATAATCCTCTAAATTCTGGCATATGCTTTACTGTTGTCTTTGAAGAGCTGAAATGCATCTCTTAGGCTAAGATCTGAAAGGATCTCAGAAGGTTACTGCATCCAACTAGTATAGAATCCTGATCAGTTTTACCTCTGTCATTCTCTGGGGTTTTTTTCCTGTCTTGCAGTCTGAAAGATGTCAATGTTCAGTGCTGAGCAGTGATTCTGTGAATATGTGGTGGCACTAAATGTTTGGGACATATGCCTTGTTATACCAACAAAAGAGTTGATACACCTTTTTAATCTGGTATAGAACTGCCGGTTTTCTTATAAAATATTAAGTCCTGCAAAACAATGCTAACTTATTTTTTTCTCGTAATTGGTTTACCCTGGAATTTTTCAAAGCTCTCAAACAGAGGAAGAGAAGTCCTACTAGGCCTGGCCACTTCCTCGTCTGACAGTGGCCAGGACCTCGCTAACCTGTGAAGAAATTTGCAGGACAAATTCTGGATGAGCTTATTAACACAGTGGTGTCAATTCTGCCTTCCTTTAACAGCCAGTTACACAGCTATTATTGACTTCACTGATGATTATGTTAATGTCAACATTTTTTCATGGATATTTTTCCTGTCATTCAGTATTCCTGTGAAGTAACCTTAACTGAGGGGAGAATGACTGCACTTATGGATTATTTTTTAGTAGGCCAACTATACTCTATTTTTGCATCTTGCATTGTCATCATCTGTAATTCTTCTTAATCCTATTAAGGCTATGTGTAGTTTCAGGTACCCACAGCCAAAACACTAGATACATTATAGTCATACACATATGTATAGTCATACACATATGTATGACTTATAAATAAGCAGGTTTTAATGACACAGGATTGCCTTTCATCTTACTGAGTGGAAGCTCTGTAAACAGGTGGGTGTTTGGATTGGAACACAAGTTTTGGCAGGCTTATTTTCTGCAAACACTGTTCTGTTTTTTCTAGTGCTGATGCGATTTCAGCAATTAATGTCATGTCGGAAGTGCTGTAGCTGAGAATATTCCAGGGCTTCTACCTTATTTATGCTCTTGTGTAAAATTCAGTGTCATGAAGCTGAATTGCCCCAATGAGGCTTGATGACTAAAACCATCAGTGCCAACACTGTCTCTGCCAGTAGGTGGTACTGTATTGTTACTTTGGGGTGCTTGATGGGGAGAGAAATAGAAGCAATTTAGGATGTGTTTTGGTGTGTTGGATTCTCGTGTGCAGATGAGGCTGGAATCACAAAGCACTGCAGGTGCTCCCAGGCCCAGAGCACAGCACCACACAGTGTGCTCACTGTGTCAAAGCCTTTCACCATCATGCTCGAGGTCCAGACCCTAGTTTTTGCATGACTACTCTGCACAGGGACTAGCACTTCTGAAATGTCCACACTGTGTCTGGCCACACCTGGCAGTTTTTTCTGTGCCCTGAGATGAACCTGCAGTAAGACTATCCTTGTGCCTTCCAGGATCAGTGGGTGTCTCTCCCCTGAGATGTCTCTTCAACTCCCAGCCTGAAACCTGCAAGGAATAGAGAGACTGGCTTATTAGAAAACCCTCCAGAAAATACTAGATCTTCATTCAGTGGTATAATTGGGATAAAGAATAATTGTAGTGACCCTTCAGGGCTTCCAGAAGCTCTGTTCAGCCGGTACTTCTGTTTAGCAGAATTTTATTTGAAGTTAAAATAACTTAGGAAATATTGGTGGGTTGGGCAGAATAATGATGCTAAAACGTTTACACATACAAAGGTGATTCAACTGGTATTAATTCTGCTTAAACAAAAATCATCAATATATGACATTGTCACCAATAAGAGTGGTAGAAAATACACTGTAGATAAAAAAGGTTTAATAAATCTAGCCTTGCATGTCATTCACTCCTTGTAGTATAGAAGGAGTTAAGGTGGCACTATCTGGGCATTTATAAGGGAACATGTATACAATTAATCTCTATATAGCAAGTACAGCAATCTAATAATTTTGAACTTCAGTCTAGAGACCTTTATTTTTCTCGGTTGAAATTACTTTCTTCACCTGTTGCTCCTGCAATAGGTCTGTTCTAAGTCACCTTGTAGTGGGGTAGATGGAGTTCCCATGGTCAGAGCTTCATTCACAAATCTACATCAGTAATTTTTGTGTGGCTGCATGCCAGGACAGGTAATAAATCTGTCTGTAGCCTCTGTACTAAACAGAACTTATGTTTGGACACTGTTGTGTAGCACTGACTGCTGGCAGAGTTTGCAACCCAAGGCACAGCGTAATCCAGAATAGGGGAGCTGAGCAATGGTAACAGGATTTAAAAATGCCACAAGCAATTTTCCTAAATAAAAATAAAATAAATAGATCTTGCTTCATGTCTGCACCTGAACTGGCTGCACAGTGAACATGCTTTCTAATTATGGTGAAACTTGTTGTCATCATCTTCAGTATTTACAATAATATTATTAAATACTGCATAAGAAACGCAATGTATATGCACATAAGAAAAGAAAAACCCTCAACAAAATTAAAGAATTTATAACAAAGCCAAGGAGACAGACAAATTATGGTAATTAAGTCATTAATGGCTAGTACAGAGGTAAAGATGGTGTTTATTAAGGCACAAAAATGAGGTTTCCAATGGCTGTTTTAGTTATAAATGTAAAAGATTAAAATTTGCTAAATAGTCAGTGCTTCCATTTTTATTGAAGATTAACAATTAAAGTCAGTGTTTGCTGGCTTAAAGGAAAGTTTCATGAAGCCTTTCATACATTATATAATTAATGAAGTTATGCAACTACATAAGTAGCAGAATTTTAACATAAATTTTCTCTTGCATTTTCCACACATTTAATGGGGGAAAAATAGTGCAATAAATACAATAGCATTTAATGGGGGAAAAATAGTGCAACAGAAGAGCATAGCAGGGTTTCATAAGATCTCTTTCATTATTCCTCTTTGGGAGAAATGAAAACTGCCACAAAATTGCTTTGACTATAAGTACATGCATATTTTTACTTCATACACAAAAAGTTGATCTGTGCTTAGCTGTATCTGGCACAGCTCCAGGGAATTAAATGGGTCTGTGCTGATTTGCATTAGCTCATGATCCAGGCATTGCTCTAAATCAGTCATAAGTGTCATTTTGAATGATAAAGTGGCATCTTTTTCCTCTTTATGTCAGCTGATAAGACTGTATATCAATACTTTATTTTCTTTCCCATTTGATCTTTACATGTAATCCAAAATAAAGAAAAATATATCAATATTGATAAATTAGTTTTATGTAGTTTGTTTCTTCCTGACATTGCTTCAGAGTTCTTCAAAACAAGTTGAGTATGAAAACTGCTAATCATCAGTGAAGTATTCACACATGAAGTATGCCTACTCTCTTCTGTAATAATATTATAGATTGCAAGTTTTTTGCATCTGTACAAAGACTTGGATTGTTAATCACAAGTTTTTTGTGACTTCATATTTTTTCTCAGAAGGAAAAGGGTTTCATAGTGGTTTTTGCAGTTTATTGCAATATGAAAATTTGAAGCATGTAAAAATTTTCAGCCAGAAAATGGTAAGTATATAGCATCATTTAAGTTGGAAAATACTCTTAAGATCATTAAGTACAAGTTAATCCAACACTATTTTGTTCACCATTAAACCATATCCATCAGCACCACATCTGTACATCTTTTAAATACCTCCAGAGATGGTGAGTCCATCATTTCCCTAGGTGGCCTGTAAAAATGCTTGATAACCCTTTGGGTGAAGAAAAACCTCCCTTGGCACAACTTGAAGTTGTCTCTTTTTGTCCGGTTGCTTTTGACTTGGGAGCAGAGACCAACCCTCTCCTAACTACAACCTCCTTTCAGGCAGCTGTAGAGAGGTGTAAGGTTTGTCCAGAGCCTCCTTTTCTCCAGGCTAAACACCTCCAGCTTCCTCAGCCACTCCTCACAGGACTTGTGCTCCAGACCCTTCCCCAGCTCCACTGCCCTTCCCTGCACTCGCTGCAGCACCTCAGTGTCTTTATTGCAGTGAGGGGCCCAGAACTGAACACAGGATTCACAGTGTGGCCTCATCAGTGCCAGCTTCAGGGGGACAAAACTTTACTGGCCACACTATTCCTGATACAGGGCAGGATACCACTGGTTTTATTAGCCACCTGGGCACACTGCTAGTTCATGTTCAGCCAGCTGTGTAAATCAGATTAAGTATTTTATTCATCAATTAAATAGTCTTGATCTTCATGGTCTGCTAAAGAACTTGGCTGGTACAGAGGGCCCATCTACAGAAGTGTTAGCTGTATTGTTTCTCAGTATTTTTGCTCTGGATACTGCACCAGAGTGAAGCCATGAGCAGCAGGTCAGTGAGAGCTGTGCCAGAGGAAGAGGTGGTCCTTGGCAGCTCACCCTCTTGCACTTCTCTGCTGCTTCAGCAGGATTTTGTGGATATTACCACTTCCCTTCTCAGCAGAGCCGCCAACTGAGTCACTTGCAGGATTGCAGCAAGCTCAAAAAATTGACACATTTTTGCAGAAACAGGGATGTGAACACAGAGTTGACAGATCTAAGAGGACGGAACAGAAATAGAAATTTGAAGCAGACTGCAGACATGCATCTGTCCATTTATGTGGTTTTATCCTACGAGCATGGTTATGTTGTGCAAGATCACACTTTGCTCCCAAACTTTCAGATTGTGCTTTAAAATTTTGATTTAACTGTTTCAAATAACATTTAAAATTATTGCTCTGTTTTTGTTAGCAGTAACCTGCTTTAGAAACGTTAAAGCAGAAAAGTCAAACTTTTGATCATGCAGCCTGCACTGGATCCAGGCCACCTTCCATAGAAGTTGTTATAGTGTAGACACAGTAAAAATAAAGTGGAATGGTAATTAAAATCACAGAAAACTAATGTAATGTTCCTTTTCTCCTAACATACAGAGTGCTGGTTATGCTAAAAAATAAATACAGAAATAAAAAATGAGACTAAGACATTGAAACTGATCTCTTGGTTTAACCACAGGACTGCAAAGTCAAGGATGTGTAAGGCAAGAAAAATCAAGTTATTTTGCTGATAAATGTCATTGTATTTCAGCAGTATGCCCCAGTAGTAAAACTTTTCAAAACCAATGATGATTAGTTTTGGAACTGTGCTGCAAAGCCTGGTTAGAGCTCTAATCTCAATCCTGCATGTCCCTGTGGTGCTCTGTGGAGGTGTGCTAAATTTTTCTCTACAGTTAGAGAAATGCTTGTCATGCTAAAGGTCTGCAGACTGTCCCAGGAAGTTTGCTGGGCAACATGTAATGTTTTATTAAGCCTTACATAAATGTATTTCATCTAATCATGTCAAAACCAAGACCTTAGACTTCTAAATCTGAAGTTGAAACTGTTGATTGGGCAATAAAGATAATTATTTCTTACAACAGCTTGGAGCCTGTTAAGCCACAGGGAGTCATCCCAGGGTATGCATCACCAGGCACTGCCCTTGTACCACGCTGGCACAGCGTGGCCAGGGGATCCCTCTGCCTGCCCGCAGATCCACCGGCTAGAGCGAGTGCTGGCACCTTGGCACAGACACAAGTGCTTGCACTTCAAGGCTGCTCACCTCTTCTCCCAGCCGCGAAGAGAAAGAAAATTAAATCTATAGAAACTGCCAGGAGAGGCAAATGCTGCCAAGGCATTTCGGGAGAGAGCACTCTTCTTTGGATTCAGTGTTCGGGTGGGGCCACAGAAGCCCCCAGGTCTGGGCCTTGATCTAGAAAGCGCATTGGGGGTCCCTCCTGGAGCCCTGCGTGCCCGTTCCCCGCCTAGGACAGGTCCAGAGCGGTGGCGGGGATGCCACCTCCGTCTGCACCGGAGAGCGGGCGCGCCCAGGTGCGCCGGGCGGTGCCGGGCGGGCGGAGCCCCGCGGCCATGGGGCCCGGAGAGGCGCTGCCCGCCCGCCCGTCCTGCCGAGCGGGTCAGTGTCTGCGGGGCCGGGGAGGGCGCGGGGTCTGCGCCGAGGGTTCGGGGGGTCTGCGCCGAGGGTTCGGGGGCTGGGGGCGCGGCCGTGCGCGGAGGCGGGGGCGCGGTGTGCGCCGCTGTAGCCGCCCTTGCCGCCGTGCCCGAGCCCCGCACGCGTTCGTTCCATTCTCCTCCGCCCTCACGACGCCCGGGTGTGCTCCGAGGAGCGGCGCGGTCGGCGCCGAGGGGGCTCCTGCGCCTCTCCCCCGGCTGCCTCGGGTTAAACATCTTTTCAGCCTTGTGTTGTGCTTTTCGGTGAGTCTGCGCTCCAGGTGTGCCTGGGAAGGATTCCTTGCTGCTTCTCGGTACACCCGCTTTTGGCGCCAGGAGCCGCGCCTTGGCAAAGGTGGGCTCGGTGTTTCCTGGGTGACCGAGAAAGCCGCTTCGTGTTTCTGCGGGGGATGAGCTGAGTCGGGAGCTCAATAGAAATGAGCTAGAAATTTCAATAGAAATGGTCAAATTATTATCTAATCACAGTAATTAGTTTTCGAGATAGCTTAGGACCAGTGTCTTCAGTGGCAGGTTAAGAACCAAGTTGGCTGTCACTAACCAGGTCAAATCAGCCCTGGACTGCAGAATGACAGCAAGTTAGACATGTCACAAACAGTGTGAAGCACCGGGGTGGCTGATATACCCAATTCAAATAGGGAATATTTAGGTGTTGGGGAAAAAAAAAATTCAGAAGTTACACCAGCGGCTGCCTTAGCTCAGACTAATTTCCTGTTGCTCCCAGCCTTGAGTCAGAGCTGGGAGAGATTACTTCTGCAAGGAGGAGTTCTGCTGACAGGTTCATGTTTGTTGACGTTTGGAAGTAGGAGGTGAAACTAGCTTAGCTACAGAAACTCTGTGCTGAGCAAGCCAGGCAGCCTCAGTGGTTTGTCACCTTCCTCAGCCTTGCCAAGTGATCCTCAGACTCTTCAGAGGGGTAATAAAATATCAGTAATTCCCGGATCAGCCTCCTCTTCTCGTCTCTCAGGTGGTTCTTTGATCAGTGCAGTGACGTGCCACTTTTCATGCAAGTGGAACAAATTACTTTTTTTAACTACAAAATGCTACTCAGCACAATAAACAGAGATCATAAGCATTCAAAATTATTCTTCTCAGTGACAAGTCAAACGTTTCTTTGTGAATGTGGGCAAAGATTGTCATCCAGAAAGGAGAGAAACAACCTGTGGCAGTCATTGGATGACTTAGTACAAATGGTGCGATTAAGTTTTCCTTATTTGAGGTCAAAATGTATGCTGAGGAATGAGAAGCTTTAGAACACATAGAAAAAGTAGCAGTAGTGTCATGTGAAACAAAATAAGCCTGCCTTTCATCTCCAGCTAAATGAAAGTACACCAGTCACAAAAAAGGGGGAGGAAAATTGTTGATTTCTTCACTGTAGAAACCCAGTGCACTGATAATAAACTGCCTTTACTGTTGCAGGTAGCTGAAGGACTATACTTATCAGGAGTGTTTATCTTTATATTTTCTTTTAATTAAAGGCAAGGAATGTTACTGCTTCTCACACCTTACTGGTTTAGCATCAGTATAGGTATTGGGAGCTAAGGGATTTCATTCATCTCTCCACTGTGTTTTTTCACAGAAACATAGAATAGTTTGGATTAGAAGGGACCTTTGAAGGTTATTTAAATCAATCCCCATGCCATGAGCAGCAGCATTTTTGTCTTGCCTTGATATGTGTTGACTAAGAGAAAATATGCTTAAAGGACTTTTCTGTAATTTCATTTTGTGATTTATTCTTCACCAATTATGTCAAAACAAGTATATGCAAATTTTTCTTCTTCTAAGACTATGCTAATAGTTTAGGATTTTAAAATACTTTCAGGTGCAAATGCTAATTCTGTATTTTTACATTATCCAACTGTAATTTTTAATAATGGTAAGAGTGTAGAATAGTGCCTATCCTACATATTGTGCAATATTAACTGCATGTTGATCTAAGTTCTCTAAGATTTTAATCTTCAGCTGTGGAATATGAACATACCCATCTTGTGGGAACATTTTTATTAAGTGACTGACTTAGCAATACAAAACAACTCCTGTTATATGGAAACACTCTTGGCAAACAAGGAAATGTGTTTGCACAGCCTGCAAATCAAATTATAACTTCCTGTAGTATGTTTGTTGTACAGTATGGAACGAGGGAACAGGTACTCACTTTCGTTCCTTTCTTGTAAAGGGTGCTGTCTCCCAGAGTTAATACCAGCATTGCCAACTGCAAATATGACATTTTTAAGACCTTACATATTTTAACTATTCCTTGTTAAACTGTATTAAGTGAATTATCTAAGTCTGCTTCTTGCTAATTGTTCAGTGATGTACTTTTGATATAACATTATTATTTCCAGAGCTTACATGAGAACACAGATGCACATCCTTTTCTACCAAGTCCCCAGGTGGCATTTTTTCAGTTGGGCTGGGGAGCAGGAAGAAAAAAAAGGGACTATATTACTGATGTTGCCACTCATGAGGATGACTCTTTTATGTGTTATTTTAATTACAGGGAAAACATGGAAAACAAAACTATTTGTTGCATCCCATGCTTTATGTGTATCACGGTGGACCAAGCATTTGTGCTTCTGCAAACTGTTTCATATTTTAACATGTCTTCACAATAAGCCTTCTTTTCAAAAAAGGTTGTTCTTAAAAGTATTCCAGTCTAGATTCTGTAACCACACTGGTTGCCTGATGCACTCTATTGTGACAAACTGAGACATCAGCCTAGACTGCCTAAGCCCTGTTGCAGCTTTGCTGCCCGACCCCAGTTTCTGCATGCAAAAATGCAACTCCTTTTGTTCTTGGAAATGCAATACCTCTTCTTCCTTTAAAAACAAATCTAGGCTGATAACAATGATGTCATTGCCACAGGCTGTCATCACAGTGATACTGATAATGCTTGGCTGGCTGAGAGTGTGAAGCTTTGTTCTCTGCTCAGGATCACCCAGCTCTCCAGCATTGTTGCAGGGATGGCTGGAGGAACTGTCCCATGTGGCCTGGGAACTACCTCCAGCCAGGGCTTATTGAGGTTAGACTAAATTTGCTGTGAGGTGTAATGAAGCCTTCACCTAAAAATTTTGTGATTGGTTAAGTAACACTTGGCTCACACAGTGTTCACTGAACAGTTTTAATAAAATGTCTTAGTGCCTGTATGCTGTGAGAGTTTGTTCCCTGCTTGATTTTCCTTCCTTTTTTTCCATTTGTTTTTCTAATCTCAGCTACCAGTGTAAAAGCAGAGGCTTTGAATAGCAGCAGGCTCACTTTAACAAGCAAAGTCCAAAATCATGAATTTGGCTATGTGTCTGTGGTCTCTGCACAATAAAAAAAAAAGAGCCCTTTCATCTTGAGGTTTCAGGTTAGCTTTTAAGATTTTGAGTTGAATTTTAAATTTAAACTAATTTTCTTTTGTTGCAATCCCTGGTATTTCCCTTCTTGCTTGTCTGAGCTAATGAAGTGCAAAATATATATGTAAAATAATGTAATCACCTGTGAGCTACAGAGGCTGGTATGACTCAGGGCAGCATTGTGTACATTGTGTGTTACTTGCACAGTCAGAAATTACAGGTGCTCTGCAAAGACCTGAAAAGGAGTGAGCAGAGTGAGGACAGGGCTCTTCCAGAGCTGGGCCTGTGTCATGAATCCTTTGTCCTTCTTTTCCTGCTCCCAGGTGCTGTGCTCTCTTTTTCTTGCCGTGACTCGTGCCAAGCATTGTGCCAGATCATCAATGTGTCTGAATCACGCTCTCCTCTCCTCACCTCTATGGAGGGGACTGGCAATGAAACAAACTGGAGCATTTCCGTGCCTTCTGGAAGCAAATACCACCTCTACATTGGCTTGGCTTTGGCTATAGGTTCCAGTATCTTTATTGGGTCTAGTTTCATACTGAAGAAGAAAGGA
This sequence comes from Prinia subflava, assembly GCF_021018805.1. Classification (NCBI taxonomy): domain Eukaryota; kingdom Metazoa; phylum Chordata; class Aves; order Passeriformes; family Cisticolidae; genus Prinia; species Prinia subflava. The sequence continues at coordinate 25,961,752 of NC_086253.1, forward strand.
CTTTTGAAACTGGCAGACAGAGGAGTCACCCGAGCTGGTAAGGGATGGTGCCAGCCTTTATCCTGCTGGGGACACAAACACCTCTTACAACTTGACAAAAGCAAGGTTCAAGTCACAGATCAATGTTTAAAACTACTTCAGTGGTGATCAGAAGTCCTGTCTTGGTGAGGGATCGACACATGGTATTACTTCTGTGTGTGTGATTACAGGGACTGGGATTTCAGAACTCACAGGACTAGGGGAGGTGCAGGGGGTATTACATCTAGTGAGCTGGTGCTACTTCCTCACCCCCTCCTTAATTACCAAATAACAGTCTCCATTTGTCTTACCCTTCAAAATGCCTTTCTCCCTCTTTTTTCAATCTTTTCCCCCCTCATTTGAGATGGAAAGTCTTAAGCTGGTAACTAGGTTTAGCCTTTTGGTTTTGCTCTGCTTCTTTAAAGTAAATGCAATGAGTTGTAGAAATGACATTTATTACACAAGTTTCTACAGTTAGTACAACTATCCCTTTATCAAAGTCAACAGATTGAGAACTAGAAATAGAACAATTGCACTAATCTCATAATTTCCTTTGCATGGATTTAAATACATAGCATTAGCTATTCTTTTGTTTATTGTGTTTATTGCAATATATTATTCCAGAGACTTTGATTATTTGAAAATACTCTGATACTGAATATTCCATATACTTATGTTTTATGAAAAAAAAAAAAGTACACAGGGGTATTTTTCTTTCTAATTTCTTCCAACCTAAAGTAAAAGGAGAGCCAGACTACCAAACTGACCTAGAAAAGCACTTTGAGATGTTTCTTAGGCTCAACAATAATCTTTATAAACATTTTACTTTTACTTGAAACTTCCCCTCTGTGTATATTTAGTCAAATAGCAATTTTTAGAAGTCCAAGTCAGAAAGCAGTAGAGTGGATAATAAAATGTCAGTCAAAATCAAATATTTTTTTTGTTGCATCCAGGTAACATGCTCTTTTGGTACTTGGTAGTTGCAAATGTGAAGGCTACTTTTTGTTTCTTACAATAAGGTGATCTATTTCTTCTAAGATAAGATCATGTTTTTGTCTTTCAGGACAAGGTGGATATTCTTATTTGAAGGAATGGCTTTGGTGGGCTGGACTGCTATCAAGTAAGTCACCTCTTTGCTCTCAGCCTATATGTAAATCTACAAAAAGCAGGTTGTTTTAAATAGATTTTATTGCCTGATTTTTCATTCTCTTCACTTATAAGAAATGTCCGTGCAATTACATTCATGACAAGCTGTTGTGATATGCCATCTTTCAAATACTGCGTTTGGTCTTCAGAGCTCTTTGCAGAATAATCATCTTTTCTTTAATATCTGGTCAAATGCAGTGGAATTGCATCTGTCAGCTTCTAGGAGTACTTAGGAGAAAAGTGCTTAACTTTCTTCAGTATTTATTTCTTCCAGAAGAGGTTGTACTGCTAATTTTGAATTGAAAATATGCATATATAGTGCAGAAAAAAGATTCTGGTTTGTATTTGCTATCATAGCTGTCATACAAAATATTTAAATAGCATGCCTTTTAATATCCTCCTCCAAGCTGATCCAAATATTCTTTCCTCTGCAGTGGGATTAGGAGAAGCTGCAAACTTTGCTGCCTATGCCTTTGCACCTGCAACCTTATTTACCCCCTTGGGTGCACTGAGTGTTCTCGTAAGGTCAGTACCAATTGGGAGCAAGCCTTGCTGCACTCCCTGCATGAGGGAAAAAAATACTGTCTTTGGCTGAAAGTAGAGGTTTTAAATAAGAAAACTGAAAAGCAATTTATGGACAATTTTGTTGCTTGGTGGAAAGATATTTTTCCTTTTTTAGAACTGAACTCTCTGGGTAGATAGAATCAAAAGACCACTGAGTGCCTTCCCAGTAGCTTCCCACCTAGATTGCAAAGTAATTCTTATCAGCATATACCAGGTATACTGCTGATAGAGGATAATTTATCTCTTCCTAGAGAACCTTTTTTAAAAACTGTTATCCTGTTCTTTGGTTGTGACAAAACTTTATATAAAAAAATCAGTATTCTTCAGTGAAAATGTTTTCAAAAACATTTATATTTATAGGAGCAATAATTTCATATTAAGGCACAGTTAGTAAAACTTTTGGTTTTATTTTGTCTTTTGGAAATCCTTCTGGAAAGAAGGCTAAGAAAATTTTAGCTTTCTTCTGTATCCACAGTTAAAATTAGTGGTTCTTTTGAAACATAAATGTCCTTCAGAGACTTATTGTTTCCTATGTATGAAGAAAAAAATAATTTCCAAACACTTAAGCACATACAGTAATGACGCTATCATAGCAGCAGAAAAGACATGGACTATGCCTTCAAAAATTGTATAGGAAATAATTTTTTACCAAAATGAGATTGTTGTATTTTAAATGTAAACCTTCTGATTTTTAAGAACTGTGTGTACTATATGAAACACTATGTTTAAAACAACATACATCACATATTAAAAATAAACAAACAAAACCCCAAACAAACAAAACCTACCTAAGATGCTTGCAATAATCTACCTGCTAAAACTGCAGCTGTTCTGTCATAGCAAAACTAATGTAACTGAGTCCCTGCAGTGGTGCTGGGCTCAGCTTGTTGGTAGATGCAGATTGACTGGCTGCCTGGCTGCTGCTGTGCAAAACAGCTTGAGTTTTATTGCCCTCTTCTTTGGTGGGGATAGCAATTGTTCAAATTTTCATGAGACAGAGAGGTTGTTAGAACTCCATGTCAGCGAACTCATTACCCTTGTGTGAAAAAAGCTCTGTATTTTGATCAGTGGGTTGAATAACTGTTTGTGAGTTTGTTCACACACCATTAAGCCTGTGTTTGTGCCCGAGGTTGTGCTCTAACAGGCTAATCATGCCCTGTGATTGATGTCATTTAGGTCGTGTTATTGTCCTTAGGTTAAATAATCAACCCCGTGGAGATCCTGGGGTTGATCTCTTTGAAGGGGGAGACAAGCCTCCTCTGTGTTTTGAGGGCAAGCCAGGCAGGAAGTATGCCTGGGTGGGAGACCCTGGGGAGGGATGAGGAACAGTTTCCAAAACTCGTGTGCATTGGTTGTAATGGCAAATGAAGTGCTTTGAATCATTTTTGGAGGAAAGAAACAGCTCTTGTGGTTAATCTACAAGTGAGAGTGCATACCCTGACCCAGACAATCAGGAGGGAGAATTTCCTTTGCAATCTGGACCCATTTACAACCTGGAGGGAAGCGATGAGGGTTGCTAAACTCCCTAAAACCTGAGCTTACCTTCTTGGTCTTGGCCAACTTTCTTGGAAAAACTCCTTACAATTTGATTGTTTCAGGCTGGTTTACCTTATATCCAAATTCAAAAGAGGTTTTGAATTACTGTTATGCTACACAGAGTGATTTTGAATGTCTTTTATGGCTGGTGGAGCTGAACATTTTATTTCTATTTTGTTGAACAGTGTTATATTGTCATCCTATTTTTTAAAAGAGAAGCTGAATATTCATGGAAAGCTGGGCTGTGTACTGAGCATTTTGGGGTCAACAGTCATGGTTATTCATGCCCCAGAGGAGGAGGAGGTCACCTCACTAGATGAGATGGAAAGAAAGCTGCAAGATCCAGGTATTCAATTGCACTGAGCACATGCCACAGTTCATAGGGAAGCGTCCAGGACATTGAACAATTCTGAGCATGTTTGTGGACATAGTCTGGTATTTTATCTCATGTGCATTGCTCTTCCCTTTCCTCTTTTTTACAGTGTTTGTTACATTTGCTGTTCTCCTAACAATCGTTGCCCTTGTCCTGATTGTTGTCGTGGCTCCAAAGAGAGGTCAGACAAATATACTGATCTACATTTTGATTTGCTCACTCATCGGTGCCTTCTCTGTTTCGTCTGTGAAAGGCCTGGGCATTGCCATTAAACAAATGCTGGAGAGGAAGCCAGCCTATCGCCATCCCTTGGTTTACATCTTGGTGGGCATCCTGGTGCTCTCAGTCAGCACCCAGATCAACTATCTCAACAAAGCCCTGGACGTGTTCAACACATCCCTTGTGACCCCCATTTATTACGTGTGCTTCACTACGACGGTGGTGACGTGCTCCATCATCTTGTTCAAGGAGTGGAGCAGTATGGAAGTGGGTGATATCATTGGGACCCTGAGTGGATTCTGCAGTATCATCATTGGCATTTTCCTGTTGCACGCTTTCAAAAACACTAACATCACCTGGGGTCAGTTGATGTCCAGTGTCGCCAAAGAGCCGTCACGGCCACACCGTGAACTTGAAACCAGTCACACTTTGCTGGAGAGCATGGAAGACCCAGCTTTGGCATATGAGGAGGACAACATTTTATTCAGCCAATGAAACCCTCAAGCAGTGTTCATCCTCAAAGTGTCATGAATTGCAAACTCAGCCCACCCATGTCTGCTAGAATGTTCTACTTTTCTGCAGTCCTCTGGACATTTGTCTGTGAGCCCTGTTAAGTGTGGGCCACTCCTCTCTATGTCAGCTGTTGGCAGTAATGAATGAAAATGTTCAGTAATTAGCATGACAGACAGAAACCTGGTGGTGGTATGTTAGGCAATGAAAAATAGGGTCCTTTTTTATGCAGCATCTCTTCTTGGGAAATTTTAGCAAAAAATGGTCTTTGTAAGCCACATTTTAAAAATGCAATTTTCTTTTAATGATAAAAGACAATCCTTCCTGAAGTGGCAGGTACTCGGCTATTATCTTGTTGATGGCCTTAATACTTCTGGCTTTCTTTATATTTTTTATAATTTATTGCCAAGCAAGCTTGTAGATTCTCTATATGAAGGATATTCATTGGAGACCTAATATGAAGAAAACAGTGTTTAACCCTTTTAGTTTTTAATATAAAATTTTATGCAAGATATTTTTCACTTTTGATGACCTGCCAATGAACACTGTCACAAAAAAATTTTAGCAAATACAGTTCTTGATAAGTCTCAGCTTTTTTACCCAAGGAATCCAGACTGGATTGTGAATCCCTGAATATGTTTGTCCTAGTTTAGGACAAAATTCCACAACTCCCTCCCCCACCACCGGGTTTGGGAGGAATTTCCTCAGAGGAGAAGGTGGAAAAAACTTGTTTATTGAGAAACAATGAAAAAAACACTCCCCAACACAAGGAAAACAGTCCGAGATGACAACAAATGTTTTCACCGGTCCAAGAGAGGGTGAGCAGTCTCTGCTGGGGAGGGTGCCAAAGCTTCTTTCAGGTGCAGACTCCGGGGGGGTTTCCCTTGATGTTCCCGAATCAGGGCCCGAAACAGGTCCAATGTCTTCAGGGAAGGGAGGAAGGAAAGAAGGGGAAACACAAAAGCAGAAAAAGATGGCAAAAAAGCAAGCAAAAAGCAGAAAGCAAAGAGCAAAGCCAGCAAAAGCAGCCTAAAGCTAGCAGCAAGCCAGAAGCAAGCAGCCAGGGGAGGGGCTCAGCCACAGACAAAACAAACTGGGCACACGGGAACAGGGGAAAAAAAAAACCAACCACGATTTGGGATACAAAGCATGAAAATGTCCTGTCACCCCAGGACAATGTTTGTACTTTTTTATTTCATAACTAAGACCAAGTTTAAGAAAAACAAAATTTATTAGAGGCCTGAGAACTGTTGCTACTGTCTTAAAATGTTGCATGAGGTTATAGAATTAAGTATTCAAAGGCAGGAGAAAACCAGAAGATGCAATTAAAAATTTCTACTTTGTTCTATATTATTTTGAGGATTAAGAAGGGGCTTTACTTATTTCCATACTTCTTCCTAATATAGCCATCTATGAATTAGAACCCATTTAAGCTTTTCAAATTTTTTCCTCATTTTCTGGGAAGGTATTTTTCTTTATTAATAATAAAGCAGTCCTGTTAATTTTTACTTTTTTATAAGTGCAAAATCCACTTTACAATCCATGCACTACTTCTAAAAATATTAGGTAAAGGATGGGCCATAGGGCAAGGTGTGAGAAATGTCAGAATGTCTTTTTTTTTTTTTTTTTAGTTTGGTCTTTTCATCTTTTCTAAATAAGAGTATTTGCCTCTATTAGATGTTTAACAATGTGTTAATGTACCAGAAGCCTTGGAGATTGGTAACTGTACTGTAGTACTGTAGTTCCTCAGTTGTGGTCACTGATCTTGGTGTCACAAAAAAGCTTGCACAGTCCGTGGTTTACTCATTACAATCCTTTTTGTTTTCCACTTTGTGAGTAAGTAAAGAAATCCAGTAATCAGATGTGTGGGTGGTGACAAGCTCATCAGAAAGCAGCCATTTGGATTTTTAGGTGTGAGTCCGGAAAGTTTGCCAGAGTATGCCAGCACTTCCGCAGCCTAATAATCGATTTTCATCAGCTGTGATTTATATGCCAAGCAGAACTTCCTCATGAAGCAGGCTACATGTTTTCTAATGTGCAAAAGGATTAGTAGGGGAGGACAGTTTGGATGGATAGATTGTTCTGCCAAGGAAAGCTCATCCTTTAGCTCTAAGAACAAAAGGGTTGCTGCTTGTATTTCATATATTTGTGTGGCATCACCATTATCCAGCAGAAGGGACATTTTCACAAAAAATGTACTTGCTTTTGAAATATAATGATGTTGTATACATTATCAATTTGGAATATTTTTCAGCTTAATTGAGTGATGAGATACACAGCAATTCTTTGCTGTTAAAATGCTTGTGTTAAAAAAGCTTCAGACAAGAAAATCTACTAACAGGGTTTCATTACTTCTTAGTTAATGTAGAGAATAGTTTGGTTTTATTGACCAGATTCAAGCTTCCAAATCTTTATAGTTCAAAACAAGTAATACAAATAATAAAAAAGACTGAAGATGGAGGGCGCTTTATAGTTTGTTTTTTAACAAAAACTCAAATGGCTTTTCACTCTGGATTACACAATTCAAAGAATAACTGAAGAAATTATTGATTGTAAAAAAGAGAAAAAGAAAGGCTTTAGCATAGTTCTTCGCCCATTTATTTGTTTATAGAGTCATCACCACATTTGTGGTGTGACCAAATGAGTTATTTGTTAGAAAAAGCAACCAGTCCAGTTCCTGAATGGATATGCATTGGCATTTTTAAAGTTATGTCATAATACTTTCTTTGAGAAGGGTGTGGACTCCTTATATACCAACTGCTGGCAATAATTAACTTATACCAAGCAAAATTCCTGTATTTTTTACTGGACTTGCATATCTCCTATTACACATAAATAGCAACTAATAATGAAAGAATGTTATTTTCTAACAGTGTCAGAAAAACAACGTTAATGGTTATTTTCATGGTGTACAAGAAGTCCATCATGTTAGAAATAAATCAGTGATTAACTTTTGTATAAAAGCATTTGTTGTAAGAGATGCTATTTTTTTTAATGTTTATATTTAGTTACTAGTTTGGAATAACTTTGATTTTTTAATTGAAATTATGCTAATATTTCTCTTGTAATAAATTATTCATGGTTATGTACTAAATTATCTGTGGTTTTTTAAACAAGGGATAAAAAAGGGTGTCATTCCTATTTCTAAACTAGAGAAGAAAACCCAAAGCCTATGTATTAGGCATGTCTGTCACAGCCAGTCTCAGTGGAGAGTGCTTCAGTGAGTTGTCAGGCTTTCCAGGCAGTGAAATGGAGGACATTATATTAAGTAATTAGATTTGTTTTGTTATGTAGGGTGAATGGTTAAGGCAGAGAACAAAGCAATCCTCAGAGGCAATACATTGCTAACCAAATTACACCTTTAAAATGCTGATACTAAACAAATCTTGGCAGCTACTCATTATTACCATACCTCAGGACAAATCAAGGGGCAATTAAATTCATTACACCAACTAAATGTAGGTAGGTCAAGAAGACTTGGATAGGGTAAAAAATCTGTACGATTTTGGAAGGAAATACATCAGTTCTTAGTTTCTATAGAAATCTGTTCTACCATCTGCATTTTCCAGCCACACTTGAAAGACCCATGCTATAAAAAAAATCTTCATCCCAAAGGGTACATATTCAAAACTTCAAACTCTACTCATCAGGGCTGCATTCTGGAGCTATAAGGGGAATTGCATACTTCTAGAAAATGCCTTTCTCTCACTCTTTAAATTCCAGCAAAATAAAACTGGCAAGTGTGCTAGAAAACATCCTTCCAGCAGGGCAGGTTTACAGTACCTGACACCTTTGGGGGGCTTTTAAAATGGGGCCATGGTTCAGAACATGGCTGGGCGGCTGAGCAGGAGTCAGACTGGTGCATGAGGGAGGAGGGATGGTGATGTGCTTTGGTGTGCCTGTAGGGCCTCCCATCTGTGAAATCTGGGTGGGGGGAGAGGGGGAGGAGGCAGGAATTGGTCTGAAAACCAGATGGCACTGGAAACAAGTGTCACCAGCTCTGTACACACTAGTGATTGGTCTCCATTGCTCTTCAGGAATACTTCTGACAAGTGAATTCATTTCACTTTCCAAAAATAAATTCCATTTTGTCAATAATGCCTCTTTTTTACAGAAAATAGATGTATCCTAAGTGGCTGGCTCACAAAAGCTTGGAGTTCTGCCTTTTTCCTCCCATCCATAATACAGACTTGTTCCTTCTGATGTTTGATCAGCAAACAGTAGCTAAATTTTTACAAATGCTGAACAAACACTCCTACAGCCTTTGATGGAGGGTTCTCTGTATGGAGGTGTCTTCCTTTACTGTTATTTCCTGATCTCATTTTTATCAATGGAAGTGTAAAAAAACCAGCACACGGGCATCTCTTTATAGTCAGTGACAAGGCTGTCACTCACGATTCATCCATTTTTGTCTGTTAGAATATGGTTAGAATTTGAACTAAGCTCACAGCCATCATGATGTCTAAGGTGGCCTACTCAGTCTTTATTTAAGGGTTTGGCTGTTCTGGTAAATTAATACACTTTAAATACCTGACCTTTGTACTGCAGACCATTAATTGCTGCCAATTAAGCACATGTTTCACTGACTCTAAACCAAGTTCTAGTGTTTTTTCATTTATTTACTGTCAGCTTGATGATAGCAGCTGTTACATTTATTTGTGTCAGAATGTTAATAACAGCTTCCTCAATTTTTTCCCAAGCAGCCTACAGAAAGATTATATTGGGATGTGGAAGCCTGGTAGGCAAGGATTACGGGCTCCAGGTACTAGACCAGCATGTTTGAGGATGGGTGCATATTCACCATGGGACAGCTCAGTAAGACAGGCAGGAGCAAGGTGCTTTGAGTACATAAACCTAATGGAGCTGATTTTTACTGCATGTACTGTATTACATATTAACTTGCAGGAATATGGCAAAACCAGTTTTACAAGAGCTGTTAAAAAAGATGCCTCATATATCATTCAAAGTCCCCATATACTTTATATTGTGGAAGGAGTTTGAATTTCACTGCTACCGTGTGTCACTGGTTTCTCTTGGGTTTTATTCCTCTCTCTTTCTCCTTTTCATCGCTATTGCTATTGTTACATTTTACCTTGTTTCAGTTATTAACCTGTTCTTATCTCAACCCACAAGTTTTACCTTCTGGTTCTCTATCCCACCAGGGCAGAGGCAGTGAGCAAACAGCTGTGTGCTGCTGTTGCCAGCTGGGATTAAACCACAACAGTTATAGATCTGCATTCAGCCATAGGTCTGATAAAGGACTGAATGCTCATAAATAAATTCATTATGAAAATAAACACTGACATCAGTTGGTGGCAATTCTTCTGGCAAATTACATGAAATAGTGAGAATATCATCCTTTACTTGATGCAGAAATGCTTTAGAAGTGTTCCCAAACGTTCAAACAATGGGACTAACAATATCCTTTCCCAAGGGTTGATAACTATCAAAATACTATTGCAGTAAAGATGACTGATTACTGTGAGGACTATATTTGATTATGAGGTGCCATCATCTTTTGGAAATTCAAAACTTTGTGGGGTTTGCTATATTTAATTTTACTGTTACAGTTATTTTCTAAATTTGGGAATAAAAAATTAAACTGTGACTCAATTTGTGACAAAAGTTAAATAGAACTCAATCATTCTTTATCTAGCATGTTTTACATATTTTGTCTATGAAGCCCTATAAAACTAAATATTGTGATGTATTTACCTATAAATAATTCACAATGCAATCACATATTTTAAACAACATATTTATTTGTAATGGTCTGACTATTTTGTTTTAAATAATTATGAATTCCATCTGCCTTTCCTTCTCTACAACATATTTGTATTGACCATAGTTAAGATTTAAAATTAAAAGTGAATAATAACATAAGTAGGGGTACAGACATGCCCATGTCAGGTATCATAGGATCCATCTGAGCTTTTACTGTCAGGTTTCACTTTTAACTTGCCCATTTAACCATTCTGGGCATTTGCAAGGGGAGGACTAAGGCACTTGTTCGAGTAGGCAAGAGCAGGGGAATGCGAGACAATAATGTAATTACAAATAATGTAATAATATTGATGCTAGAATTAGTGTAGCTCTGAACAAAAAAAAAGAATAAAAATATCTATAAAGTGAGTAGGCTTAGTGACTGCTTTTCAGACAGGAGGTTTTTCTCCCTAACCATGAAAACAAAGCCTTGAGAGTCCCAAATTAGTCTCCTGGAGTATCTTTCTCAAATAAGTAAAAACTGGGCCAAGACCAAACATCTGCTTCAATATTTAGGATGCTGGTACTATGATATAGGTAGAGACCTCTGTAAAAGGTGGAGGTTTTCTGTACCAGTTACGGTAGGGGCATGCTTAATGCTAACTTTTCAGTAAATACATTGGTATAAAATCTGTGATTATATCATCTTTGTTAGATCTGTGAGGGTCACTGTTAACTCTGCAAAAGTAGGACGCCCTTCAGGTTTCTGAAAAGAAAAGCAGAAGATAAACTTTTGTTAGCAGATTGGTTGATTACAGTACGAGACTTCAGAAATTGTATATAAGTACATATGAGATACCACTTAAAAATTACATTTCATTTTATTAATACAGAAGAAAATATTAAGTTTTTCATTTTAGAGAAGAAGAAAAATCTGTTATTCATGACGCCAGCAGCATGAGCACAGGCACTTTTAAAATTTTCCTGAAATTTCTTTATACTTATTTCAATTTTGGATCAGAATTTGTATGGAATTTCTCTGTGCAGTAGGTCTATGGAAAGCCCTGCCTGTCAGGAAACCATGGTATTTAGGAATGTTTCCTGTGTTTTTGAAAAAGGATTTCCACTGCTGTATAATTTGAAGTGCTGCAGCTCAGTATGGAACAAACTCCTGTCTGGTGGCAAACAGAAAAGGGAACTTTTTCCCATGATCTCTCTGCTGACTGGCACCCCAATGGATGTTTGGAGTAAGCAGGCAAGCTGGATGCAGTTTAGATTTCCATCTCTTCATCTTTTTTTTACTCAGGATTTAAAAATTTTATACAGAGCTGTAAGGTGGAAGATAAAGGAGACAATGGTAGCAACAAGACATCCCAGCTACTTGCTGTGTATGCCTGCACATTTACATGAAAAAATGCACACAAAGCTCTTCTGAAAGAACTTTCAACCTAAAATAAAGGATTCATTTCTTATAGAGACTAGAGAAGGAGGGCCCCTAAGGGATTAATCAGATAGAGAAGGTGATGAAATTGGTGTTTTGTTACCAATATAGGAAGTAACAGGTGCTGGACAAACTGTTAAAGAACATGAAGTACTAAATCAGCCTGGAGAGGGTAAAAGGGGTGCAGCCTAGGAGCTGTACTGATGTACAGAGATTCTGATATACACTTGAAAAAGGGAGTTCAAAATCTACATTTAGTGGGCATGTCCATGAATGTGTTATCATTCAGGGCAGATCTAGAGAAAGCTGTGCATGATACAAAGGCATGAAAAAGGTATCACACTGGAGCCAGTAGAGAAAGATGACAACAGTGGCATATTCCAACCCAGGGGTGGTCTAGACCTACTGTACTGATTGTGTGCTCTATATTTCTTAGCTGCAACAGTCAAAAGAAGCAGAGGCTTGTAAACTGTTATAAATGCCAGGACAAATTTATTGCCAAATTCAATAATTTGGTTTATTAAAATTCAAATCACAAATTTGGAATCAAATTATAACAATTTTAAGTAATAAAAACAAAACAATACGAAACCCCACAAACAGCGACACTTACTTGACAGAATTTCTCCCGGGAAAAGTTGAGCCAAGGGTGACCCAGAGACACGGAACCTGGCAGTCGGTGTCTCTAGCTGGGTTCACACTTTGCCCACCTAAAGGCTTAACTTAAATACCCTTAACTTCCCCCTCGGCAACCTTTCTCCCATTGTTTCACTAAGCATCGGCCATTAACTTTGTTTATACTAAATCCCGAAAGGGTCCCCTGGCACATTCAAATGCTAATGTCCAGAGTTAGTCCTTGCTTTGAGTAATTTAACTGTCGTAGAAGTGTGTGATGATCCTGTTGGCACGTAGCATTTGATCGGTGAGAGTCCCTGTTGGCACGTAGCATTTGATTGGTGAGAGTCCCTGTTGGCACGTAGCATTTGATCGGTGAGAGTCCCTGTTGGCACGTAGCATTTGATTGGTGAGAGTCCCTGTTGGCACGTAGCATTTGATCGGTGAGAGTCCCTGTTGGCACGTAGCATTTGATTGGTGAGAGTCCCTGCTCTGAGCCGTAGAGGTGTGAGTTGCTGATACCGGCTCATCTCAACAGGTCCCCTCCCAATACTTGAGAAGGCTGCAAAGTCTTTTGTTCCCTTCTGAATGGAGACGCCTGATTTTCAGGGTGGTCAGTTTCACCATCTGCTGCAGAAACCTCCTGAAACATAGATTTTACCTGATATAAATTTATACAGCTTTATAATTTTCCAATTTACCATAAGAACATGAATTAATCATCTCACGTTTTTCACATAAACTTAGGTGTGATTTCTGAAAAACATAGTTGGAGATGCTGAGAACGCCATAGATGTGTGTTGGGAGTTAGATTTGGTTTTTTTTCCTTCTCACAGAATTTTTTCCCATAAGTTTCCAAGAAGCTTTGATGACAACTTAGTCAGAACAAAAGGAGTACTTGAGGGATATGGCAGCACGAGGCTACACCTATTGTTTCTGAGTCCCTGGGAGTGTCCCTCAGAGGGGAGAGATGATGAGCTTTGGGAAAGGCAAAAAGACAGATCTGGGGGAGGGGGAGGCACTCTTGCTCTCAGCGCCGAGGAGGACGGTCAGGCTGCCCTCTGCCTCTGTCTCATCCTGGGAAATCTATCGTCATCTGCTCCTGTACCCGGGAATCCTGAGCTCATTTTCTCCAGCCTCCCCCCACCGCCGCTGCTTCTTCGGAGCTTTGAGGTTCCCCTGCTATTCTGTGTCCCTGCCCTGCCCAGCCCTGCCGGGACACCCCTGCTGCTCCAGCTGCCAGAGCAGAGCTCCTCATCTCATCCACCGGTCCGGGACTTTCCTTCCTTCCAGTTTGGCCTCTCGGAGCCCTGCAGGGGCACCGAGATCAAACTGCCCCGGGCTTTTGTAAAAGAAAGCCCTCAAGGTTCTTGGTTCTGTTTATTATTGATGCTATAGTTGTTGTTTGTTTGTCGTTTTGTCATATATACTAGTAAAGAACTGTTATTCCTACCCCCATACCTCTGTCTGAAAGCTCCTTTAATTTTTTTTTTAATTGGAATAATTTGGAGGGAGGGGATTTGAATTCTCCATCTCTAGGGAGGTCCTGCCCTTTCCTAGCAGATATCTGTCTTTCAAACCAAGACAGATTATTGGTGCCCACTGTGGGGCTTGAGGGCATTGAGAGGAAAAGGAATAACAGTTCTTAAGTGACCTTGTGCACTGGGTATAGAAACCTCCCTAAATAGCATCATGTGGTCTAGCTTACCTTGGTTTGGGTGGCATGTGGTTGTGGCTGTGTTTCTCCCATTTGCAGGCCCTTATTTAAACATGGGCCCTATAACTAAGGCTACTGTGGCTGTTATCCAGTTTGCACTATGGGTTAATAAGGTGAGGAATTCATGGATTTTTAACTTCCTCTGGAAGGCAGGCACATGGATACATGGCTATCACACTCTAAGTGTTTGTTTGTGGGGTTACTTTAACAATGGTACCTATTGTGAGGAAATGACACCAGGGGAAATTTTTTCCCAACCCTTTACTCAGCTGTTTGGGTCTATTCCACCAGTTTTTGAAGGGTTTAAATCTTCTCTGAATGCTAATGATATCATACAATGGCTAGTATTGCTCACGGGCCTATCCTATTTAATATTCCGAGATAAGGGGAGATTGGCCTGGATAACTACCCTGATACCTACCCCAGAGAATAAGGATACTGCCCTAGAGACTGAGGGTGCTGCCATGGAGCCTGACACTGCCCCACAGACTAAAGATGCTGCCCCACCACCTGACCCTGACATAAAGCCCACCTCAGAAATGAACCACCCAGATGTGGTGGGAGTTCTAGTGAAAGAGATAAGCCAGGTGCTGAAGGAGCACCTTTCCCCAGCTGGTGGCAAACCCTCCCCCTACCCTGAAAAGGGAGAGTCTGAAGGTGCAGCAGTGGAACCCACAGACATTACAACTGTCCAGGTTCCAGCTGAACCACAGGGGCAGTCACAGCCAGCAACAGTTGCCCCTGTGGAAAGGAAGAAATATAAGGTGAAATCAGAGCACCCAAGTGATAAGGATAAAAAAGGAAGGCCCTCACAACCCACAGGGGAGCCAGAAGTTGAGATCATCACTGAGTCCCTGTCATATGAAAATCTCCGTAGTCTGCAAAAAGATGTTGCACGACGGGGACGTGAGCCTTATACAACCTGGTTACTTCGGGTCTGGGACCTTATGGGTAGAGGTGTGCAACTGGATGGTGGTGAGGCAAGGAATATGGGACCCTTGACCCAAGACTCAGGTGTGAATCAGGTATTTGTAAAAGAGCAAGGACCCCTTCACCTTTGGGACCGGCTTTTAATGAGTGTAAGGGAGAGGTTTGTCCACAGAGACAGAATGCAGGAGCACCACCTCAGCATGCGCTGGAAGACTGTTGAGGAAGGGATCCAACAGCTGAGAGAAGTGGCAATACTGGAGGTAGTTTTTGGGAGGGATGGACAGCATAACAATGACCCCGACAACATCAGGTGCACAGGGCAAATGTTGTGGAATCTAGCAACTAAAGGGCCATCTGAATACAAAACATTCATGTCAATGATTAATGCTGATACCAGCCGAGTGACTGTAGGTTCTGTAGCCAGCAAGCTTAGAAATTTTGACAGTATGATCAGTGGCCCAATGCAGACTCAGGTCTCTGCCGTGGTTAAAGAACTCCAAGAGGAGATAAGGGAGGTGAGGGAGGAGATGAGGAGGAACAGTTCCCATGTGGCACCGGTGTGAGTCACAGGCCCCAGAGTCAGAACCCAACATCCCTCAGCTAGAGAGAGAGGGTACATCCCATGAGCTGACCTGTGGTCCTTCCTGCATGACCATGGGGAAGACATGGGAAGGTAGGATGGGAAACCCACTTCTGCCCTAGCAGCACGGGTGTGTGAGCTCAAAGAGAGAAACACTAACCGAGGGGGTTCCACTAGAATGAAGGTAGCCTCAGCCTCCCATGACCAGGCTGCCAGGTATTACAGAAATGAGGATGCTCTGTCAGACCCCCTTGAAGGAACCTCTACTATGTATGCACAGGAAGAGAGTAGTAACCGGTGCTAGAGGGGCCCTGCCTCTAGCCAGGAAGAGGCACGGGAAAACAGAGTCTTTTGGACTGTGTGGGTTCTATGGCCTGGCACATCAGAGCCACAGAAATATAAAGCTTTGGTTGACACCGGTTCTCAGTGTACCCTAATGCCGTCAGAACATGAGGGAGCAGAACCTATTTCCATTGCTGGTGTGATGGGGGGATCACAAGAATTGACTCAGTTAGAAGCCAAGGTGAGCCTGACCGGGAAGGAGTGGCAGAAACATCCAGTTGTGACTGGCCCAGAGGCTCCGTGTATTCTGGGCATGGACTATCTCAGGAATGGCTATTACAAAGACCCTAAGGGGTTCAGATGGGCTTTTGGAATAGCTGCTGTGGAGGCAGAGGGCATTAAGAAATTGAACACCTTGCCTGGATTATCAGAGAACCCATCTGCAGTAGGACTCCTGAAGGTAGAAGAGCAACGAGTACCTATTGCCACCTTGACAGTGCATCGCCGGCAGTATCGAACAAATCGAGATGCTGTGATCCCCATCCACAAGATGATCCGAGAGCTGGAGAGCCAAGGGGTGGTCAGCAAAACCCACTCACCCTTCAACAGCCCCATTTGGCCTGTGCGCAAGTCTGACGGAGAATGGACTGACTGTGGACTATCGTGGCTTGAATGAAGTGACTCCACCGCTGAGCGCCGCTGTGCCAGACATGCTGGAACTCCAGTACGAGCTGGAGTCCAAAGCAGCGAAGTGGTACGCCACAATCGACATCGCTAATGCGTTTTTCTCCATTCCTCTGGCTGCAGAATGCAGGCCTCAGTTTGCTTTCACCTGGAGGGGCGTGCAGTACACCTGGAACCGACTGCCCCAGGGGTGGAAGCACAGTCCCACCATCTGCCATGGACTGATCCAGGCTGCACTGGAAAAGGGTGAAGCTCCAGAACACCTACAGTACATTGATGACATCATTGTGTGGGGGAACACAGCAAGGGAAGTATTCGAGAAAGGAGAGAAGATCATCCAGATTCTCCTGGAAGCTGGTTTTGCCATCAAAAAGAGCAAAGTCAAGGGACCTGCTAAGGAGATCCAGTTCCTGGGAGTAAAGTAAGAAGATGGGCGGCGTCAGATTCCCATTTAGGTCATCAATAAGATCACTGCGATGTCTCCACCAACCAGCAAGAAGGAAACACAAGCTTTCCTAGGCGCCATAGGCTTTTGGAGAATGCACATTCCTGAGTACAGCCAGATTGTGAGCCCTCTCTACCGGGTTACCCGCAAGAAGAACGATTTCCACTGGGGCCCTGAACAGCAACAAGCCTTTGCCGAGATCAAGCAAGAGATCGCTCATGCAGTAGCCCTTGGCCCAGTCAGGACAGGACCAGAGGTGAAGAACGTGCTCTACTCTGCAGCCGTGAACCGTGGCCTGTCCTGGAGCCTTTGGCAGAAGGTGCCTGGTGAGACTCGGGGTCGACCACTGGGATTCTGGAGTCGGAGCTACAGAGGGTCTGAAGCCAACTACACCCCAACAGAGAAAGAAATCTTGGCTGCCTACAAAGGAGTCCAGGCTGCCTCAGAAGTGATTGGCACAGAAGCCCAACTCCTCCTGGCACCCCGACTACCAGTGTTGGGGTGGATGTTCAAAGGAAAAGTTCCCTCTACCCACCATGCCACTGATGCCACATGGAGCAAATGGACTGCCCTCATCACTCAGCGTGCCCGTATCGGAAACCCAAATCACCCTGGGATTTTGGAGATAATCACAAACTGGCCAGAAAGTGAAAACTTTGATCTCACAGATGGAGAAGAACAAGAGCAAGTGACACGTGCCGAAGAAGCTCCGCCGTATAATCAGCTGCCAGCAGAAGAAACGT
The DNA here is from genome assembly GCF_021018805.1 of Prinia subflava. Taxonomy (NCBI): domain Eukaryota; kingdom Metazoa; phylum Chordata; class Aves; order Passeriformes; family Cisticolidae; genus Prinia; species Prinia subflava. The sequence continues at coordinate 25,979,258 of NC_086253.1, forward strand.
GCTACGCTCTTTTCACTGACGGTTCCTGTCGCATCGTAGGGATGAACCGCAAGTGGAAAGCAGCCGTATGGAGACCCACACGACAGGTTGCACAAGCCACTGAAGGAGAAGGTGGATCGAGTCAACTTGCAGAACTCAAGGCTGTTCAATTGGCCCTGGACATTGCTGAAAGAGAGAAGTGGCCAAAGCTCTACCTCTACACTGATTCATGGATGGTAGCCAATGCTCTGTGGGGTTGGCTGGAAAGGTGGAAAAAGGCCAACTGGCAGCGTGGGGGGAAACCAATCTGGGCTGCTGATGAATGGAAAGACATTGCTGCTCGGGTAGTCAAGCTACCTGTAAAAGTCCGCCATGTAGATGCCCATGTCCCCAAGAGTCGGGCTAATGAGGAGCACCGAAACAACGAGCAAGTAGATCAAGCCGCCAAGATAGAAGTGTCAAAGATAGACCTAGATTGGCAACACAAGGGAGAGCTGTTCCTAGCTCGATGGGCCCACGACGCCTCAGGTCATCAGGGCAGAGATGCCACCTATAAGTGGGCACGAGACCGAGGGGTGGATCTAACCATGGACAGCATTTCTCAGGTTATCCATGACTGCGAGACATGTGCTGCAATCAAGCAGGCTAAGCGAGTGAAGCCCCTATGGTATGGCGGGCGGTGGTCCAAATACAGGTATGGGGAAGCCTGGCAGATTGACTACATCACCCTTCCCCAAACCCACCAAGGCAAGCGCTACGTACTGACCATGGTGGAAGCCACCACTGGATGGCTGGAAACCTACCCTGTGCCTCACGCTACTGCCCGGAACACCATCCTGGGCCTGGAAAAGCAAGTCCTGTGGAGACATGGCACCCCTGAGAGAATCGAGTCAGACAATGGGAGCCATTTCAAGAACAGCCTTATAGCAGCCTGGGCTAGGGAACATGGCGTTGAGTGGGTGTACCATATTCCTTATCACGCACCAGCAGCTGGGAAAGTTGAACGGTGCAATGGCCTGCTTAAAACCACCTTGAAGGCACTGGGTAGAGGGACTTTAAAGAACTGGGAGATTAATTTAGCAAAGGCCACATGGTTAGTGAACACTCGAGGTTCCACCAACCGAGCAGGCCCTGCCCAATCTGAGCCCCTGAGAACAACAGATGGAGATAAGGTTCCAGTAGTACACATGAGAGGTATGCTGGGAAAAACTGTTTGGATTAATTCTGCCTCCAGCAAAGACAATCCCATCCATGGGGTTGTCTTCGCTCAGGGACCAGGATGCACCTGGTGGGTGATGCAAAAGGATGGAGAGACCCGATGCATACCTCAAGGAGACCTTGTTTTAGGATGAACTACCCACATCATGTGCCTGTACCCATATCTGTATGTATAGATGTATATAATTTAGGTCATGCATGTGTGTATATATATATATATATATTTTAAAGGTTTAAATTCAATGTAATAGGTTGATGTGGGAAAAAATTCGGGGTGAATGATGTTGGGGGTTAGATTTGGGTTTTTTTCCTTCTCACAGAATTTTTTCCCATAAGTTTCCAAGAAGCCTTGATGACTACTTAGTCAGAACAAAAGGAGTACTTGAGGGATATGGCAGCACGAGGCTACACCTATTGTTTCTGAGTCCCTGGGAGTGTCCCTCAGAGGGGAGAGATGATGAGCTTTGGGAAAGGCAAAAAGACAGATCTGGGGGAGGGGGAGGCACTCTTGCTCTCAGCGCCGAGGAGGACGGTCAGGCTGCCCTCTGCCTCTGTCTCATCCTGGGAAATCTATCGTCATCTGCTCCTGTACCCGGGAATCCTGAGCTCATTTTCTCCAGCCTCCCCCCACCGCCGCTGCTTCTTCGGAGCTTTGAGGTTCCCCTGCTATTCTGTGTCCCTGCCCTGCCCAGCCCTGCCGGGACACCCCTGCTGCTCCAGCTGCCAGCGCAGAGCTCCTCATCTCATCCACCGGTCCGGGACTTTCCTTCCTTCCAGTTCGGCCTCTCGGAGCCCTGCAGGGGCACCGAGATCAAACTGCCCCGGGCTTTTGTAAAAGAAAGCCCTCAAGGTTCTTGGTTCTGTTTATTATTGATGCTATAGTTGTTGTTTGTTTGTCGTTTTGTCATATATACTAGTAAAGAACTGTTATTCCTACCCCCATACCTCTGTCTGAAAGCTCCTTTAATTTTTTTTTTAATTGGAATAATTTGGAGGGAGGGGATTTGAATTCTCCATCTCTAGGGAGGTCCTGCCCTTTCCTAGCAGATATCTGTCTTTCAAACCAAGACAATGTGGAATAAGAATTTAATGCCTTGAGCTTTTAAGATTGCTTTTATATCCATGTTAAAAATTAATAATAAAGTAATACCCCAGGGGAAAAAAAAAAAGGAACAAACCTCGTGCCAGCAGCTGTACATGACTTTGTACACAGGATGCGATGCCAAATGTGGTCGGTAAAGTCGGTTACCCTGAGAAATCTCACGGACAACTTCAGCATTTGACTTGGTTTCAAAAGGCATTTTGCCTTCTGTGAAAACTTCCCACATCAGTACACCTAGAAGTGAACCAAAATAGGTTTAGGACAAAAAAGATGCCAAACCCACAAGCTTTTAACAACATTAGGAGAATAAACCCACTCCTGATTCTTCTGTGTATTGAAAAATGCATGAAAATATTCAGCCTGAGCTGAATGAAGGATACAACCCAAACAATTTTCAACTAATATAATTCTACTTTCTTTCAAGTCAGCTAAGGTGGTGGTCCATAAAACTCAGATGAATATATGTTTGGCTAATAAGGACTCATTAAAAATGCACATTTCAAAATCTACTTTTTAGGTGCAGAACCTTCCAAATTAAAACCCCATTTGTCCAATATAAGCAAACTTTGAAAAATGGGAAGGACTGAAGCTTAAATAGGTAGTATGAGTAAAAAGTTGGATTTTCCTAAAAATCACATCAGTAGTTTTAGGGAAGCATGGTTGCACTTTCAACAAATCAACTCACCAAATGACCAGACATCTGATTTGCTGCTATATTTTTTGAAATGAAAGACTTCAGGAGATGACCATTTGACTGGAAACTTGGCACCTGAAGAGCTGATATATTCATCATCAATGACATACCTGAAGAATAAGAGGAAACCACATCTATTTGAATTAGTGACATTTCCCCAAATGGTTTAGAATTCAAAAAAAAAAAATAGTGTCAATTTGGAAACAAAATGATATCACTATTTTAGTATAAAATGCACACAAAAAACTACTGGAATCTATGCACTTAAAGACATTTCTGTTTAAAGGAATGATTTGGATTATTCATCAGAAATATGTCAGAATAAAACATTTTGATACTATCGTAAGACTGACAGGATGGTTATTATTGTCATCTTTTGGGTGTATATTGATAAGACACATCACCTCACCATGGGCGGGAAAATCAGCAGCAATACATAATTAGTCTTTTTTTAAAAGGAACCACCTTTTCAAGCATTTATTCTACCTCTCCGGGTTGATGTTCCCCGAGATTCCCCTCGGGGCGGCCGTTCCCCGAGGTGGTGAAATCTTCCCCCAGGGTTGCTGTTCCCTGGGTATTTCCCTGGGGTTGCTGTTCCCCAAGATAATAAGGTTTTCTGTCTCCTCTTTGCCCTGAGCGTTTCACACCGAAGGCAGAGACGACACTGTGAGTCCAGCAGCTCAGGTTATCAAGGTTGTTTATTTCATATTATCTAACAGTTCTTGTTCGGCTTTGCAAGGCGTCCCCAGCAAAGCAAGACACGCCGTTGGACTGGCGCTGGGCTGCCACTGGACTGGGGCGGATCAGAGAGCCCTGTACCTTATGTACCGTACCCTCGACCCAACCACAGTCCAAGACGTATTTATTGTTTACAGAACATTACCAATACTAACTTGCTACGCTAACATGTCAGTTCTATTCTAAACCAATCTCTAAAGTCCAAATCAGCAAAAGATGGGGGATGAGAACAAGAACAAGGAAACTAGGGGCCACTCCCCAATTCCTCCATCTTGTCCTCTCAACCCCGTATACTATGAATCCTAATCTCTATATTTATACTCTATGACAAACTACTATCTACTTCTAAATTCTTAGGATCTGTGATTCTTCCTTCATGTGAGCATTCACTTCCATGGATAGAAGCCAGAATCAGAGTCCTTCTGGGCTCTGTGGGAGGCTGGCTGACCCCCTTGTACAGATCCCAGACCCCCCTGTACAGCCCCCTGACTCTCCAGGGCTGTCAGAGGGATCCCCTGGACTCCAACACTACCCAAATATGACTCTCTCTGTCCATCTTCACAGATGCCATGTCAGGGACCAAAGCATTGTTACCAAAGCGACACACAAAGAAATGCTAATCACATTTGAGGCAACAGTTCTTGTACTAACTAAATTACTAAAGTAATTGTCTTTGCCCAAGCTTATAGGAGCTGATCTCCCAGATAAAATGAAATTATGTGCCTAATGCAGGCATTTATAGGGCAACATTTAAAATGGTTACAAGGCTGACCCCAACATACTTATGAACTCTGGGCACATTTTCCAAGTATTAACGTTCCTGAGCAGATCACAGATGTGCAGTAAACATTTATTCTCAGGGCAAACATAAAGCTAATTTTTAAAGCACCTTTTAAAGGTGCTTTTAAAGCACCTTTTAAAGGATTATTGAAATAACTAATCTCTTTGCCTCATTTTCTCATTTTGGTGCAGGCACAGAAACATGGAAGGCTATTGAATAAGGAACATATGAAATAGCAGTACAAAACAACCTGTTGCAGCAGCTGTATGAGTTTTGAATGATTAGGTTGTGTTCCCATCACTTCTTCCTAGCTTCCCCAGGAGAGTGAGTCCTAGAGCCACACACTACTGATCTCCCCTTTGTGGCCACAGTGAGCCATTCAGGTCCATGGCTCTTATTCTGGGACCTGACAGCCACCTTGATCTTACTGTGTTTTCGCATTCAATTGGAAAACTCCAGAGCCCTGATACTGCCCTTACCCTTTTGGGGAGCAGTACAACCAAGGTACAGGATAACCCTTTGAAAAATGAGTCCTTAGCTATGAACTTCTAGGGTGTTGTAAGCCTAAGGTTAGAAATAGGAGGCAAAACCAAAGGAGCATAGCTGTGCTGATCTAACATTTTGCAGCCACAAGGTAAATGTCACCACAGAGCCACTGACTGTCTTTAGGAGGCAGCTCATCTGCCTCCTAAGTGAGCTGACTCAGTCTGCTAACCCACAAAAAAACCAGCCAGTAAAAAACAAAAGTTGAGAGCTTTGTGCTGGGCTTGCAAGAGGGAAGAAGAAAGAAGACATCCCCTTTGGGTGGCATTCAGTCATTTGGTCAACTCAGCTGTGTCCTCTGAGGAAAGTCTGTGAGGCTAGAGCTATGTTTCTCAGGCTGCTGCTTGGCAGAGTTGAGAGTGCTCTCTTTCCTCACTTTGGGTGGTTCTATCACTAAGCAGAAAAACCACTTCCCTGCTAGAGCAGCATGTTTCACACTTTCTGCCCACCTGGTCCTCCCTGCATCCTGCCTCACCTACTCAGCTGCCGCTGCCTTGAGAGGTCAGCACCAACTCCCAATTCTGTCCCCAGTGACTTTCTGACTTCCATCCTGCTCGGAAAAGTTGGGGAACTTCTTCAAGCTTTTGGGTGCCCTGTGCACTCTGGGAATTTCTCTGTCCATAAGCACCTCTGAAGTTTACCTGGTACTTTGTTTAACTATCCTGCACTCACCAAGAGCAAGAGGAGGACGTGACATCCAGTTCATGGTGGTTAAACAACAATAAAATTTTCATCAGCACTCAAAAATTACCCACAGTGAGAATCCCCAAACCAGTGAAGCAAGCAGTGAGGTTAACTAAAGATCATGCTGCAGCTGTCTGAAAATAGGGCTCACAAAACCTTTGTCAGTGGCCTCGTACCTTGCCATGCCAAAGTCAGATACTTTGACGACATGCTCCACATTGACTAAACAGTTTCTTGCAGCCTGGGGAAAATGAGAGAAACACATCTGAAATCTGTGCTAAAGAATTTTAAGAAATACAGCAGCTGATTATATTTGCTTCAGCTTATACTATTTATATCTGAAAGGAGATTAGTGTACTGGTCAAAAATATTAGTGAATTTTTGTCTCTGAGTCAGTGAGCATATTTCACTACTGTGCAGTTACACATACATAGCATGTAGCAACTTAAATGCTTGTAGTATGAGTTGCAGTATGTTTAGGTATTCTTGAACAGTGAAAGAATTTTAGGCTTCAGAATCTATTGATCCAATCAGATATTTTCCTGGACATCAGCACAAGGGATGATTTGTGTAAATTTTGAAATTTCTTTTGTCATGTTTTCATTACAGAAATCAGGAACCTTCTGATAATTTTCAAGATTTTACATTTCTTCATGTAGCTGTGTAGAAGAGGAGGAAGATTTCCTCTCTACATCCAAATGTGAGCATTGAAAAAGTATCAAGGAGTAAAGAAACAAACTCCTCTCCTCTAATTCCCTGCCTATGGGCAGAAAAGCCACTCATATATCCCAGCATCAACATATAGCATTTGGGAGCCAAAGAAATACAGATAGAAAAATATTTGAATTTTTAAAATTCTCATTCCTGCTGACCTTTTGTAATGCTGTGATTTTGGTTGTATTCTAATCATTTTTGTATTGAGATGACCTAATGCCAGATAGTCCCATGTCAATATCCTAGTTTTCTCTGACCACTCAAGGGGTTTTTCCAATGGAAAAACTTCTCTCAGGTAGTTTTTTGAGCTGTCCATGGGCAAAATAACAGCTGAAAATTTGGGTTTGCCTTATTAAATCCTGTAGGGCTGAAGTCTTAAAGGATATATAGTCTCCCTTAAAATGCAGCAGCACATTCTTTACTGCAAATATTTGTCAAGAACCTCAGAAAAACTATTTTACTTACTAAATCACGGTGAATGAAGCTGTTTCTTTCCAGGTATTCCATCCCTTCGCAAACACCTGGCACATGCTCAGGAGAACGTCTCTGCCGAGTTTCCCCCGCCTTTGCTGAAGGTAATTGAGCAGGCAACCATTTTCCATGAATTCAGTCACAACACAGAGAGGTTTGTGATGTGTGCACACTCCATAAAGCCGCACCAGCTTTGGGTGGGAGAGTTTCCTATTTAAAATCACATTTTAGGCAGGCTAATATTTGTTCTTGGTATGTAACTAAACTTCTGATTCTCATGATGGTTTTGAAAAATACTTTCACGACTTGGTAAGCAGTGTCCTATTCAACCATCTTCAGAGTTCTCCCAATACTTAGCACATTTCTCTCTACAACTTCCTCCAAAAAGTTCACTCTGTGAGCTCATAACTGTTCATCAGTTACATAAAAACAGTGAATCCAAAGCTTGATTTGGTTGATACAAAATAGAAAGGTCTAGTTACACTCGGCTTGTAGGCAGGGGCCTTGACCCTGCAAGGGTTCTTCTCTTCTGGGCTTTGCCAAGACCTCATGTGGATATTTCCCTAATTTGTAATGTTTTCAGATACAGTAATAGGGTTTCTCAAAAACTTTAGTTAGATAGAAGCTCTACCAGTGTTCCTAGAGACACTGAGTCATGGATTAAAGAATAGTTGTAAGAGTAAATTTACATTTTACCAGAACATTTATTCCCCATTTTGCTCCATAGTCCAAAGCAAGCAACACTCTAAAGACAAAGTCTGGGCATAGGAAGCATCTGCATCAGCTTGGTTCAGACCTCTATATCACCCTTTCTGTCCCACACATCAACATTCCCATCAAGCTGCTTTGCCTGTTTGAAATGGAATTAGGTTATTTTTATTTCTTGGTAAACTGGCAGAATAGCTTTTGTACTTACATCATCAGTTTGGCCTCCTCCATGAAATCATCCTCAGACATTGCACCTTCATTGATTGTTTTGATGGCAACCTTGATAGTCTCTCTCCATTTACCAAGATAAACAACTCCAAACTGCCCACGCCCAAGTTCCTTCAGGAACAACAGCTCAGATGGGTTTAATCCCCACTCCTCTGTAAAAGCCAATATGTCAGGAGAGTCAGGCCAGCTTTCCTGAGCCATGCTCCAGGACACACACCTTGCTGATGGCAGTTAATGAACACTGCAAAGCATCACACTTGTTCACCAGCTATAGCATGAGTTTTAAATATCTGAAAATTTTCATTGGCTCATACATGTTGAAATATAAATGCTGTTTTTCAACTTAAAGAATGTGATTAGTGATTTTGCTTAATGTAGGAATGTCTGAGGCTTGAAGATAAGGCAAGTGTTTAGCTTTGATTACACATGAGAGCTTTCTTGGCATTATGATATGTGATGTTTTTAGCTCCAAACCAGTTCCAGATGGATAGCATAGCTACAAAAATAGTCACTGGCTACCTTTATTGTAATAACTACAATAGTTCTACCCTTCAGAAATATTAAGCCTTCAGATTCATAGGAACACGAAATATATTCAGTTTTGGAGGTTCCTATTGTCCAATAGATGGTATGAAATTCCTAATCTATATACACAAAACTGGCCTTAATTGCTTGTTTGTTTTTATACCATGTAAGACTCCATTCTTATTTCTAAAACCTGCAGAACTGACAGAGAAAATCTTCTCTATAAATACAATTTATTTCAGGTTTCAATTTTGGTTTCCTAAGCAAAATCATAAATCAAATAGCCTTTCAAAAGCTATTAACTGCCTATTTGAGTCTTAGGTTTGCTTAGACAAGTCCAAATAGCTCTGAATGCACTGGTGCTTGTAACAGAAACACAACACTCACTGAACAGAAGCAGCTGAGTCAGGTGTCTCATCTGATCCTTACACCTTACACTCTTTACTTGTTTGTTATTACCAAGGAATTTCACAGATACAGAATTATTAGCTGGGTGAATATGAGCTAAATTCTTGTCTAGGCAGATAGCTAAATCCCCTCCAAAAGAAGATAAAAAATTTACCATAACTCAATCCTGCGTTTTCTGGTGAAGTACATCCATCTGATCTGACTGGATGTCGGAGACGTGTGATAAGACCTGTCGGGGACAAAGCCACAATATTCTGCTGACCAACTATCTAATTTTAAAATACGCTCTATCATACCTCTTCTCAAACAAAAATACTTGGAATCTGATGTAAATTTCTTATTTCTTGAAGTTACTTTTGCCTACAGTTTGCTCAGATAAAACAATACAGTGAGAAGAAATGGGAAAGACAATTGCATAGGGCCCTGACTACAAAAGTATTTCTACTTTCATAAAGCCAACAGTAATACTCTTGCTTTTTTGTACCATGATAGTGATCTTAAATGAGTTCTAAAATACTGTATCACCAACGTAAGCAGTGTCTGCCATCATGACTTCCCAGGTTTGAGATATTTTTGTGTCTGTCATTTATTTTCTTTGCATTCATAAGCCAACAGTATTAGTGAATACGTCCTTCACCACCCTGAGTTCATTGATTCTTCCTGCTATTACTTTTAGGGCCATTTCTGCTACAAGTGCTTCCTACAATTCTCCTCCCTCCAGGAAAAGGCTCTGTCCATTCCCATATCTTCCTCTCTAGTGTAAGGGATCTCTATGTGTTTTCCCATCTTCACTCATTCAGAGTAAAAACCATTTTATATTGTATTAATATGATGGGCGGAACCAAGGTGAAGGATATTTTTCATGCTAAAAATTATAAAAATCTGCCATCTGCCAACAGGTAGAGCTATCTAACCCTGGTAAGCTGAAAACCAGTGTTAGAGAGTCCTTATGGTCCCAAATTCTGCCCTTAATTGTTTGTGGTATGGGTTGCTTTTGGTTTTTTTCAAAATCAGTAGAATGCTGCCTGTTGATGCACAGCATAGCTTCTGCCTCTATTAGATTGAATGTACGCAAGTTCTTGTCATAGACAAAGAAAGATTTACAATCAGATTTCACCCAAGACCAATTCAGAGAAATGTGATCCAAGAGAATACAGAGCAGGCTTCTATCTTTGCTGAACTCATTTCATACATGTAGACAAGCTTGGTAGTTTCACTTCCCCCATGGTATATGCACATGACACCTATGACTTTGGCAGAAAGAATCAAGCCATATGTGAGTTCATTAGCAATAGAAGCACTCGTGTCTCTTTTGATAAGGAAAGTATTAGAAAAAGATGTGAAACCATATTCAGCTCACATGCATTACCTGCAGCATTGTGTTGATGATACTCGATGAGTTCAGGGACAGATGAAAAGAGATAGTTTTCTGCTACATAATATTGTCCCGAGTGATTTTGTTTAATTTGATAATGTAGAATATCTCCATTGTGACTTCTGAAATCAACAAAACATTATTATTTTCAGTAAAAATAATTTATAATATAAATCTTCTTAAATTTCACTATGAAAGCATAGAAAAATCTGAAAACTTGGGGCACAGTTCTCAACTTAAAATGGCTGTGTGCAGCTGGGACACTGTTTCAGAAGAAAATAAAAGATTCCTTGAATGGCTCTTTCTTCCAACTTTGGGACATAATTGCACAATATCTTTTTCTTGCTTCTTTCAGTGTGTTTTATCCATGTATCATTGCATTCATAAGAAATAGCCATAGTGTTTAAGAAATGTTCCTCCTAATATAGCATTTATTAGAATATAACCTCTTAAACTCTTACGAATTACCAGTATTCTCCTAAAAGCTGAAACACATATTTGTGTATAGCATGAGATTAAAGTTTCTGTTCTACTTCTTCAAAGGGTCTTCATTGTAGCTTTTAATTGATACCTTTGTTTTTTCTGTATTTCTTCACATTATCTGTCTTTTTTGCTTTCTGTATATTTTGCTGCCCATCAATCTCTGCTTTCTGTGACACTCAAAATTAAGCAGCTAAGTTTGCATTTCAGGCTGGTGGCTGCTGAAGGTTAGTACTGTAAATTGTGGCCACATGGTCACAACAAGCAGAGATCAGAACACAAACACATTACACAGTCTGCATTACTGAGTCATTGTCAGAAACACTACTGAGCCTACAGAAATGGTGAGCCTGTCCCCAGCACAGGGATGGTGGGGAGGGCTGGCCCCATGTTTCCGAGCAGGGAATGGAGGGAGGGAGGGAGGAAGAAGGTGGAGGTAACAGCAATGCCTTTGCTGCTCTCACTCTGGCTTGCTGTAGGAGGGAGAGAAGAAAGCAGACACAGTTGATACAGGGGGATGTAGGAGGGCTGGTGAAGAGGGTATAAGACAGCTTGAAATAGGTTAAGTCAGTGCTGGAGGTGATTGCTGCTGTTACAGGTGAGTCCAAAAGCTGTTGTCCAGCAAAAGTAAAACCTCACAGTAGGGGTGAGGTGATTTTAAGAGACAAACAGGTGAAGTTTGAGGACAGCAGAGTCTGGGGTGGATTGACAGTGCACAGAGCCTGTGGAGAAAGGAAACAGTTTGGTGCAGTGGCCAAAGGCTGTGGCATGGTTTCCAGAGCAGATCATTTGAGAATTCCAGTGAGTGCAGGGAATCTTGTCTTGCCAGGACATTTGCACATTGACTCCCAGATCCACTGACAACCATCATCTTTTCTGCACACAGGGTGATTAACTTGGCATGAACAGCATTCCAGGGGTTCCCTGCTCTTGTGCACTGCATGTCCAACCTACCCAATTATTCTGAGGAGTTTGGAGGAAGCTTTTCCACCATCTCTTGATTCAAACCCTAAAGATTCAGAGGAACTCACCCCTTAGCCTGCGAATACATGGACAGCGTAAGAAGACCCTGCCGGCTTGAATCTCTGACAACAAATGCACCATCTTTGGGCTGAAAAGAAATCCAAGGAGAGTTATTTTATGCTTCTGAGCTTCAGTAATGCTCCCTTGAGACAGGACTTGTAGCAATTAACCAAATTCTGTAGAATATCTATGACTATTTGGGAGGAAGATAAAGAAGAACAGGAATGGATAACCAGGTACATGGCAGAAAAAAATAAACCAAAAGAAAATAAGTGCCAGGCAACTTCTTAGAGATAAGTGATTTAGCTGAATCATACTCTTCAGTGTGAAGTAGTGAAAATGCTTTGATTTGTTTAAAAAATCAAATTGTACAAATCTTTAGGAAAGAAATCTAGCTAAAACAATTCTGTCTGAGATGTTCTTCCTTGGTCTTTCTTGTCCCAGGCCTGAGCTAGCCCTTGAGCAAAGACCCAATGAGATTGAGTGAATTAGGCACTTTGGTAACTGACAGGGGGTAGAATGCAATACGGATTTTTTGTTCTGTGTTTAAGAATGACACAGAAATTTGCTAAATTCTGCTAAACTCACTACTTACTACATGGATTTCAGCCTTCAGTCAGTCTTCAATGTCTAATGCAACAGACAAACACAGTAAGCCATGTAATTTGATTTATCTGGCACAGAAAATCTACATAGAATTTGCTTGGGCTACAACTTAAAGCTTTGTGAAGTCTGGATAGCCTTCAGCCTACACTTACACCAGAAAGCCTTTTTATTTTAAGGTACTTTGTCTCCTACAGTGTACCAAACAGATTTTGATTTGACTATGATAAAGCTCTTGATGCCTCTACTGATAGATACTTTTCAGTCCTGTTAGCTCTGTGTGTAAGGTGAGTTACCTTCTGGCGCAACAGAAGTTCTACCTGGCTTCTGTTTATGTTTCTGCAGTACCACCTGCAACAAGGAGATAACCTAACCTTAATTTCAGCCAGTAGAAATGAATGTTTGCTTTGTTACACAGTTTTGTAGTTGCATTATTCCAAGTATAAAACATGTTTAGAACTATCATTGTATACGAACATATCTTAATGTGGAATGATTTTAGTAGATTTTTTTTTTTTTTTAGAACTTTTTGGCCCCAATTTACTGTGACTAAATATTAGCTCAAATAAAAGAAAACCTAGGAAAGAGTTATGCCAAACTGTGATGAAATTTACAGTCCTGGATGATGTGTCAAGCCTTTCTTCTCTACAATTTCTCAGAATTTTAATTACTCTCCAGTAATTTAAATTTGTAGTAATTGGAATTAGCTATATGATCACAACAGGCAAAGATCAGAATACAGAAACATTATGAATTGGGAGAAGCAGGAAAAAACTGGATTCTGACACTATGATTCATGCAAATGAATCTTAATTCACTTTAAGAGTAATGTTTTGTAACAAAAAAAGAAAGCTTTTGGTAAACATGTTCATGTCTAATGAAAATTTGAAGGAGTAAGTATTAAAATGTATCTCTGCAATCCATTTTTAGAAATGGAAAGCACAATTATAATTTTCAAAGGTACTTACTTGTATGTTTCTAAATTGCATTTCTTGTTCTCGGTAACATAGTTGCTGGGAATTAGACCTTCATTCCTGAAACAACGTATTTGGGATAATATTATAGTATGGTGTTAAATATTAGTAGGATTAAGATACACATCCTCCTTTTGTTGAATTACAAAAGTTCCTTATACTAGAGGCTATATTGCTAGATACTGAATTCCAGCATTAGAAGTGAATAAAAATTTGAGTCCTCTCATCCCAGGCATAACCTTTTTGTCCCACAACTTTGGATGGCTACTCAAATGAAAAAGCCTGATGGTATAGGCTGAGATTTAGAAAAAAAAAATCTTTTTCTTCTGAATCAGAAGCCACCATCTTTATTTCTGACCTATACAAAGCTTCTATATGAAGAAATATAAAGTGTCTGCTTGCTTGTATATCCAAAATAGTTGTCAGTATACTTTTCCTGAAAACATGAGTTGAGAAAAAGCATTTAAAATATTTAAAGGGGAAATCTGAAGGGAAAGGAGATGGTTATAACATAACATACAACCATTTCCAACATGAGAGTAGAGGATGCACTGAAGAAAATGCAAAGGAGAAAGGGGAACGACACAAAACAAACATAAGTATCAAAAGGATCCTAACTGAAGTTATCTAATTCTCTAAAATAACTCGGTATTTTCAGTAAGAGGCTTTGTTTCAGGTATGTCTTCATAATCTCTATGGTTTCACAAAGTTTTTACACATACACACTCCATTGTAAAGCACTTGAAATATGGAAAGCTGGATTTGCACATGGCTCAGAGCCCAGTGATTCACATGGTCTTCAAACACCCCAATGCTGCACAGGAAATTACTGAGTGTAGGGCTAAACTCTGAATTCCCAACAGATTCTAGATTCCCTGTCCATTTCTGGGGTGCCAAACCCTGCTAAAACTCTTCCCAGTCAATCTGGGTGCCTCATATGTAGCTGAACACTTTCAAGCCTGTTCCTAAAGAGTCTCACAACCCTCATTCTGTCTGCCCACTTTTGCACAGATTGTTTTAGGCTTTTTTCTTTCTGTGTAGGGAGTTTGAGATAGATGGCCTCTCTCTTACCCATGTCGGTCTCTTGCCTTCCACCAGAGGGGATCATACTGTTCGAGGATAATGTATTCTTCTGACTTCCTGAGAGGTAAATCTAAAGGCCCTCTAGCAAAGAAGTCATAGAGTGCAATAACTCTGGGCTTCTTGGTGTAGTCTTCAAAGGCTTTGGCAGGCAGAGGAGGTAATGGCTTGTCCTTAAATTGCAATTGTCTCTTGCGCTGGTGAAAAATAAAAGTATTTCTCATAACTAGTCTTTTCTCTCCACTATAGCTTGCTTAGTTACCTTTACTCTGTAATTTTTATGCTACAAAGAACTTTATATGCTCAAGAGCTAGTTACTCCCCTGCTTATTCTGATACTAAGCCACTGCGTGTCAAATCAATTCTCTAGTTTCACCTGCCAAAATGTTACTTACCCTGCACTTCCAAATAGATTCATAGGAAACGTCTGGTTGTGAGGCAGAGTACCGGGTCACCAGGACAGCATCAGGGTCCAGGTTCACTTTTGTTCTCATTTCTCTGATTTTGGAAAACATGAAGCAGTTGTGTGAATGTGCATCTATAAACATGCACATAAAAATAACCATGGCTGTACATGCCTTCCTTCATTAGAGATATGCAGAGTACAGTGACTTTAAACTTTCACGTATTTGCTCTTCTAGTGCAAATAGAGGGATTTTAAGAAGTCCTTTGTGTGTAGATATTTATTACTGAAAAGCTTAAGCATTTCACATACCTTTCTTGCACTGTGCAGCAGCAGCAGAAAACAGACTGGATGGTGTGATCTGTGAACAAGAACATTTTCCATATTTGCAGTGCTCCTGTTTGTTCGCAAAACTTACAGAATTAAGCACTACCCTATGTGCTTAGAGCCAACTGTTAGCTCTGTCTTGCTGTGAGATAGCCAGCAAATCATTACAGTTGAATTTGCAGCCACCAAACACAGCAGGGCTTACCTACCTACCACAGTCTCCCTAACAATGTTTTGGCAATTATGAGGCCATATGTATGAGCTTAATCAGCTCACTAAATCAGCAAAAATAAAAAAGAGACATTGTCAGCCAAATTCATGCTGATTTTACTGATTACACCACCCTGCACAAGCTCTACCTGGTGCAACAAGGAGAATGAGAATCTTGTCAGGGACAGGAGGTGGAAAAGTGAAAAGTATAATTAAATATATTATTTCTCATCAGTTTATTCGCTCTCCATAGAAAGCATTTACAAGAAATAGTTAGAAGCAGCACTGCAGATTTTGTATGTAACACTAGAATAATCTTCTAATAAGTTTTTAAAGATTTGGCTGTTACCATGAAAGCAAGGTGTTCAGACAGATGCTACAGATGTGTAATTCTGCCTTGTTTTCTTTATGAGCCCAGTAATTTGAATATATTTGTAGCGTAAGGAATCCTTTTTGCCTTCAGTGAACCTCATTAGTAGATGATTTTTGTGTCTGACTCCCCCCTTTTACTTTGCTAAAAGCTACTAGCAATAAATGACTGTATGTGACATTTTAAAAAATTCTCTAAGCATACATGATATTGAATTTTTAGGCTCTTGTCCCAAAACCACAGAAAAGGTATAGGTTGAAGCTGTAATCGTGATGTTTCCTTCCTGGAACATGTACTTCATTTGGTGAGCAATTTTTCCAAGGGTAGAGTGTGTATTCCAGTAAAGATGACAAAATATGATATGATAAATCCTGCAGAGTGTAAGTTAAGGCTCAGATCAGACTAAAGCCATGGATCAGATAAGACCATGCTGAACTGAATTGTGGGGTCTGGAAGAGCAACATAAACTATGCACAGTTCCACCAAAGTTTAGTTGTTCTCATTCACTCTGTTGGAGTATTTTAAGTGTGAAATCACAGTCATTCAATCCAGCAGATATTTATCATCCTAAAGCCGATCCTTTCCAGCTCTTTGAGAATGAATTTGTCTTCAAACATCTTTTCTCAGCAACCTCAGTCACTTCTGAAATTCTTTTGTCCAGCATTACTCTCAGAGTATTTGTGGAATGCTTTCAGTAGAAATTAGTACAAGTGTAAATTAATGCAGTGCAAACTGCTCATTTCTGTTTGAAAATGTGCCAAGTCTGCTAGGAAACATTATCAAAGAGAAAGGCCTTCAGTCCTGCAGAACTACATCCTCAGTTAAATTGACTTAAGGCCAGAGGCTTTGACCTGATAGCTTGGAATTTCAGTTCTCAAGCAGACTCGTACTGATATATGCATTTTACATCTTCCTTGGTCAACGGTGAGCTTCTTGAACTACACTTTTCCTTTCTGATTAAATTCATATTTATTAAGTTCATAACTTACTTCAGAAAGTAGGCCCAAACTGTAATGCTGTTTCAGAGAGACTTGGCCAATACGGCAGATGGGGACAGCTTTGATACATTGAGTGAATAATTTCACTTGCTCCCCTCTTGGCCTCCTGCTTGTGGCCAAGGGAGATGCTGACACTGGGGCTGCACAGCAGTGCACATTGTCACGCAGCAGGAAGATGGCATTTCCTGCCTGACACTTCTCACCCTCACGAGCACCTTCTCATGTCTTGTGCTCTTCCTTCCTTTCTCTTTTCTCAACAGTTATCAGAAATAGTAAGAAAAATTATAATACTTCAACTCCTGTCTTTCAATTTTTTAAAAAGCTATCACTTAAAATACAAATAAATTGAAAATAGATTCTTAAAATACAAATAAATTGAAAATAGATTCTTAGAATTTACTCATCTAAAATATTTCTTCTTGATTATTCCTTCTGCTAGATCACTGAAATCAGTGGAATTATTCTATCTGATTTCCTTCAATTTTTCACCAAGGACATTTTCCTAAGCAAAACACTGGATTTGTTAAGGAGTGTTAGAGTCACATACATATCAGATGGCCTTGATCCCCTGGTCCCTAACGCAAGTAACCACACTGAAGAGTTCATAAATTAAAGATTAGTCACTGATGGTATCACTCAAAGTCGTGATTCAGCAAGGAAATCACATTTTGGATTCCATATTTGGAAGAGAACAGAGACCAGTTAGATTTACCATGTTATGAATGACAGACTACTTGGACAGGACACAGGAAAGAAATACGGGGCAAGATGAAGAAATATTCCATCATTTTTAACGTTAATTTTGAAGTCTGTTAAAATAAAGTACTTATGGAGCTATCATTAATTTTAGATTCCACTTCTCTGTTTCCTACCTAAGCAAAAAGCTTCCCAAAAATTAAAAATAAATAAATAAATAAAATCTTCCTTCTTTTAAATCCATAGCAAGGGAAGATTTCTCTAGCACCCTTGGCCCTGTTAAATATATCTTTCAGCTCACATTCCTTTGAGTTCTATCAAAACACAAGCTACCCAAAGACATTGCTTTGATCATCATCATCATTAGGGTACATCATCATGGAACAACTAAATTCATAGTTTAAAACCTAGGTTTAATTTAAACAAGAAGAGTATTTGAGGTGTTGAATCTAGAGCTTGTCATCTTCCTTCTTCAACTGTATAGAGCATTTTTTTATTTCTGTAATTTTTGATGAAAGCTTGCCACCTTAGACAAAGTTATTTAACACAGGAACAAACAAATATAGTGCATTCCACTGCTAATATCTTTTTCTTTCTGGAAGTGAGTAATTTAGGAGGAAGACACTTGTTCATAAAGTAGTGTCACATTACTTCTCTGGTGACAGGCAAGCAAATACGAATCCCAACACTAGTACAGAGCCACAACAGCCTATCAAAGTACAGTGCTGTACATCAGATCTATTAGGATGCTCAGTTTCAAAACAAGAAATAACCATGGCATAAGAAGCATGTGGCTAAAGTAAAAACACTAGGAAAACAGTGTTGAAGCTGATCTGATAAATACTCAGCCTAAAAACGTGCAGCTGACATTTTGAGAACCAACTTTTGAGTCCTGGAAATAAACTTATCTGTGCACAACAGAGCAGATGGGATGCAAGAGGAAGAAGAAAAAGATGGGTCAGCTGTCAGGAACAGCCACTTGCTTAAGCAGCTTAAAGAGAGTCCCATCAGAACAGAGAAGGTAGAGTGAAAACACATCGTGGCCTGATACAATCCCACAACACCCCGAGTACACTTTGGGTTGATAATGTTGTCTGTACACGTGGCCAATTCACACATACATGTGCACTCCTACCTTCAGTTGTTACTCATTGTAAATTGCAGCTTTAGGAAAGTAATATCAAAGACAAAAGCAACAAGTTAGAAATTAATTTCTATCTTTTGCATTTTATAATTTTATTATTTCAGTTTTCTTTGCTTGAGTTTCTTTTTTCTGAATCACTGTTTCTCAATGCACTACTACCACTGAAAGCCCTCCAGTCCATGTCTAAGGTGTGCACTCTTCTACCATTTCTTGCAAGAAGCTCTTGCAATGGAGCAGAAGGTTAACTGTGCTCAACACTACAAACTCAGCTGCACCCACCAAACCCAGACCGCTGCTGTAACACCAAGTGTGCCTCCTGGTCTGGTCTGTCAGCTTTCAACATCACTACAGAAATCAATAACCTGGTAGAAAGCCACCGTAAAGTTTGCTTCTAAAAGCTCTTTAAAATACAAGCGTTCAGCTTTTGGTGTGTGCAAGCTGAGGCTTCCTGTCTTTCCTCTGAGCTAACTCTACTCTGGAGGAAAGACAGGTTTAGTTCTACCAAATTTTCTGTCCGTATCTATGCAGTTCACCAGTTTAAGAACAGTTTGTGGAAATATCTCCCTATCTATATGTAAAATTAGTTGCTTTGCCAAATCCATCATGCAATGGATTCATATTTGTGGGTTAATTTTAAAAGTCAAGTCAAGCAGTCTTAACAGAGATCCCCTTAGCAGTGCAAGAGAAAGTAGATCCATATTTTTACAGCAATATTTAAATACTTCATTTGCTAAGTACACTGCTGTTGCACAAAACAAAACTACAAGATCAAAATATGCAGCCAAGCTTACTTACAGGTAGAAAGAATCATGTCTGGCTATCCATTTACATTAAAATGAAAATGCAAACCCCTCTTCATCAGCTGTGCCAGTAAAATAGCCCAAACTGAGCTCTTTGCTCTTACACGAAGCACGGTAAACCACAAGCATTGCTTGACCACGCCTACTTACCTTTTATTTAAAAGAAAAAAGCCCCAGAGTAGAAGGAGAAAAAATGGTCTGCTTTCTAGTATCAAACATTTTATACAAGAAAAAGTTATTAAACTGTTACCAGTACATCTAAGAATTTCTTTTAAAAAAAATTTAAAAGCCATAGCAAATGTAAATCACAGGATTTGGTTTTGTTCAGAAGGATTTTTTTTTTGTACCCCAACATTTGAAAAAATTCAGTTATAATAAAAATGGGAGGAAGGGCTGAAGTTGCTTAAGGGTGAGTGAGCTTATCCAGAAAAAAAGATGGTACAGCCACTTCAATCTACCTTTGAAGACACCAGGAGAGTCAGCAACACAGCTGCCTCCAGAGGTGTTCTGATCCTTTCTAAAATTAGCCACCTAAGGCTACATTCAACTAAAAAAATGAATTCATCTAGAAACTGGGTGCCTCAGAGCTCCTGACGTCCTAAGTGTCAAGCCCAATACCAAGTTGGCAGAAATTTTCTTCAGGTACTGGGAAGAGACAGGTGAAAGGATCAGATTCAAGCACCCACCTCACTGAGAAAATTGCTGCCAAAAGTTCACACAGTTAGAGTGTGTTTTGTTATACAAACTAATGATAAATATTTAACTATTTAAAAGAAGAAGAAAGAAACAGGCTTAAGGTTCGTTGCAAGCAGTTAATCTTCTGATTTTCCTAAGCTCCATTTACGTTTTAAGGAAAACATTACTTTCGACATGAAAGAGTTAGCAACACCATACTTTGGAGGATCTTAAGAAAAATGGGGTTAAAAGGAGCAGTAAGGGAAGGAAAGACATATTTACCTTAAATGTTCCCCATTGCTTTTTCCACTACTTTTTCTACTAGGTAGAGTAGAAACCCCTAGACTTTCCCTTTTAACAGTACCTGCTGTTGGTATTGATTGGAGAGTGGTTTTGGACTCAACAATTTGGCAGGTTGGTTTGCAGGTTGGAATAATCTTCTGAGACTTTGCCATGAAGGAAATAGGCACTTGAACCTTTTCTGGCAGCCTGTAGCTTTTCAATAGAATACCATGAAAAAAGGAAAGCACTTCTTCCAAGAAAGAGGAGGCTTCCTCCTTTTGAACATAAAGGCAAACATTATGCAAAGCAGTGTGGGAATTTAACATCTCTAAAATTGATTACTGAAATACTCAAATGCAAGAATGATGGAATGTATTAAGCTAACTATAGCTACTCTTAATAATTTCATTGGAAATAAACTTCACCATACTTCTCTCTGACTACTTGCAAAAAAAACCTTTTGGTGCAATCTATTTGCCATGACACATGGCACAACAGCACAAGTAACAACAAAAAATGAAACATTTAACAGAGCTACTTAGAAGGTGACTACAGTGAAATAGGAGTACAAATATCCCTCATATGCTCTGCTACAAAGTTAGGTTAACTGAAGTAGGCTTCAGTAAGACGGGGAGGACATTAGCCTCCAGCAGAGGAGACAGGGCATGTAACTTCCAAGGAGAGTTCAGGTAATGCTGAACATTTAATCATGGCCAAATTAATTTAAATATGTATTCATTCTACCATATATACATATAAAGAGAGAGAGAGTGTGCATATATATACACCAAAGTGTATTTGTCTATATATCCATATATAGACATGCACTACCACAATGCCATATTCATGTGAACAATTAGTTTGACTTGTAATGCATTGACAGTAAATTATAGGCTACAAATTAGTTGGTTCCAAACAACATTTAACATTCAGTTTATTTACACACATATGCAGTATGACATCTTCTGTTGTGAACAGAAAGGTCAGATCACTGTATGTACAGACAACAGACAGAAACATGAGCCCTTCTTAAACACACCCAAGAATTTCTTCCATTTACAACCCCTTGTACAGAATCGTGTGTTTAAGTGAAAGAAGGACAAATTTGTGTTTGAACATTTCAAGACAAACCCCTCCCACTTTATATAAATAAATGCATTCAATTTCTATATTTACAGTACATACAGCATATAAATTATTTTATAATTAATCCAAAACATGGTAATATGGTTCACTGACAGCCAGTTGTGCTGAATCCTGGACTTATTTTTCATTAGTAACATGAAGACTAAGCATGGGAGGCCTCTGGTAAACCAAGATTACAATGACTCCAGGCATATCCTGGCTCATGAAGCAGAGCTTTTAGAGTGTTATGCTAAACTGAGGGCTGTGCTGGTAACAACTTACTATGTGCAAATGAAAGAGGCACATGTTGTATTCTTGATAAATGCCCATCAGCCAAGAAAAATAATGTTTCTGGAGAACCCCTGGAAACATTTCAGTGTCAGTAAAAAGCCATTTATAGATACCTTCCAATTTTAAGCATGCAAATCACTACTAATGTTACTGCCCATGTAAAGAGAAACCCAAACAACACACGGACTGTATGTACATGAACCCAACCCACTAAATGCAAATGAGGTTCCTGGCCTCTGGCCACGTTTTCTCCCTCCATAAAGAGCTCAATTTTACAGCTATGCAATGCTGAATTTTCAGAGATAATACAGAGATTGGTAATATTGCTGAAGATACTGTGCTCATTTCCCAACATCATATAAAATTCTCCTTGTTCTGGAGTGCATCAGATATTACAGGTTCCCCACATTGTTTAGCAGCACCCGACAGCTTTTTAAAAGAAACTATGAAGCCACATGTCTCTGGGAAGTGTCTTATTTCCCCTGCTTGTGCTGCTGTTTCCTTTTTTCAAAAAGCATCTTCACCCTCTGCAATGTCAATGATTGCATGAAGCAACTCTTCAAAAGTCGGGCGTTCCTCTGGTTTCTAAGAATAAAAAGCATGCACAGCTGTGATCAGAAATTAATCAAGTTGCGTTGATTTTGATATACTACTGGACATGTCCTTGTTCTTTGGTGAGGAATTTAGCATTTCATTATGTATGAAATGTAAAAATATTTCCTTGTCTGGATTTTGGTATATGTCACTTAATCTCAGTAAGCGCCTTTTCTTTATGCTTTGAAAAAGTCATAAATAGGTGCTGCTGGACTACATTCTTCATACAATTCATTATTTTGCATAGTTTTACACCTTTTTTATTTTTCTCCCCCATTCCCACCCTTCCCCAATGAACTGCTCCAATCTTTATTTATGCAAGTTGTTCATGCTCCTAAGAATTTTGGGTGTCATTCTCTCATGCCTCTTTTATATCAACTTTATTTTCTGACCTCTGAAATGAGAAATTATTTAATTTTGTTACTAAATGCCTTCACATACTTAGTCTGACAGTTCATTTATTTCCCAGAAATTTCTTCAATGTTTTATCTTATCACATCTCTAGTTCAGCTGCAAACCAGGAGGAGATCTTTGTCTTAAGAATAAGCACATGAATAGTTGAGCGACCTGGATGCACTCAGAATGCTACTCTAGAGAAGATAACTGCTGTTTCTAGATCAATCTTTATTTCAATTCAAACACAAAAAAAAAATATAAATATATACCTCCTGCCAGCACATCATCATCATTTCATACATCTGCTTACAGGCCAGTTTGGGCCGATACAAGCGATGTCCTTGGCTAACCATTGTTACTACTTCATAGTTGGAGCTTTTTTCAAAGGGCATTTTTCCTTCTGTATATATTTCCCACATTAAAACACCTGGGAGGAAAAAAAAAAAGAAAAAAACCAACTTCTAATACATATGTGTTTATTTTGAGCCCTGGACTCAGGCTTTCTTAGATAGAAACTATTTATAGATAAATAGTTTGAGATCCATATTCTAGACACTTTTCGCATGTGTCATCACTGAAAAGATCTTATTCTGGTAGCATGGCTGTTAATGAGTAACAGAACTAAATAAGTCCGTGGAACTTTATCACTAATAAAACCATGGCAAATGGTTTCTCTAAGCTTCTTCTCAGATGTCTGAATCCTTCCCAATAACCAGAGCCTAACTTCTACTGATAAAATATAGAAAACACACTTTCTTTCCAAGATGAATATCTTACCGAACGACCAGACATCTGACTTGCTGCTGAATCGGCTGTAATTAAAGACTTCTGGAGGGCACCATTTCACAGGAAATTTAGCCCCTGAAGAACTTGTGTATTGGTCATCAAGGACATACCTAAAAAAAAAAAAAAAAAAAGACATTATATCCTTCTGTCAGCCTCCAAACCTGCAGATTTTAATTTAGATTTGGATTGGAATGTTAGAAGGTCATATTGCCACCTAATGGCCATGGGCGTTAGCATCACACAATAAAAACAGCTTCTCTGGGGCAGTACTACGGCTTCAGCCACGACTCTGATCGTGTCGTTTCTTGAGATTTGTTTGCTATACAACACAGGTCTAGGCCACCTGAAAGTTAAATGTCTTTATTATGAGAGAAAATGAGGGAAAAGCAGAAATTCCATGTTCTGGTTTTCACCGGCCAGTCTGAGTTCAGTTGTCAGGGGACACAGAAGCTTAGCAACACAGAGATGTGGCAAAAGTCAAACCACGGTGCTTTAACACCTCTCTTGGAAGAGCTGCTCCCACCACTGCCTCACCAACACATCACCCATGCAGGTGCTAGCAAGGGCAGGAAATTACCCCCTCCAGATCTCAGTATCTCCCAGCCATTCAGCTAGCACAACTCTGAACTATCTACCCCAAGAGAATCCCAAACTCACTGAACAGCCTCTTTCTAACATCTGTTTACCAAAATACAGACTAACTATTACCTCTGCAGCAGCTCTGCTCTCTGAAACACAAGCTCTGTCTTTTTTAAAGTGAGTAAGGAAATCAACACAGAACAAGCAAGCATTTAAGGCACTAGAAAATAAAACGGCAAAACAAATCCCACCAGAGGCTGTTTCCTAGAGACGTCAAAAAAGATCATTTTTGTATGCAATTTCGCTTGGTATGTGTTGCCTTTGGGCTAAATACAAGGGTTAGGTGAATTTTTCCAAATCTCCATAAATACCTTTGCACACTCACACATACCTTGTCATTCCAAAATCTGAGACTTTGACCACTCCTGAGTCACTCACCAAGCAGTTCCTGGCAGCCTGCAAGCAGAATGGTTAGAGCTGGATTAAAAACTTGGAGTCTCCTGCAGACAAATTACAGCAATCTAATCAGGTCTTTGTATTAATTTCTTAGCAAGTTAACCCATTTACCAAGTTCAGTGGCGTATCATAAAACGTACATGTGTATCTCCTCTTGACAGTACCATTTTGGCAACTACACTATTGTGTAAAAGATCACCAGAAAAAAGTATCATTTCAGGGATTAATGTGTGGTGAAAATGGCACCAACACAGAAAGGAGACAGGCTATTATATCAGCACAAACTGCTACTACTTATAAAAATTTCAGAGAGATTTTATTCCATTTTCCTGGGAGAGAAAAACCTCTCGTGATTTTCTGTACAGAGCAGTTTCAGAGACTTGATTAGACCATAAAGAGCCAGCTTCATCCCCTCACTCTTCTGCAAGAACAGACGCAGTTGTAAACAAACAGGCCACTTCAAACAGGAATAGGTACGTTCAAAACTAAAAATTTCAAAGAGGAGTGTAAGGCCTAACAGGATGTTACCAGATCTCTGTGGATAAAGCTGTTTCTCTCCAGGTACTCCATTCCCTCACACACATCTTGGCACATAGTAAGCAGAGTATCTTTACTCAAAACTCCCCGTTTTTGTCTCAGGTAATTGAGAAGGCAGCCGTGCTCCATGAACTCTGTCACAATGTAAATGGGCCTCTGCTGTGTGCACACACCATACAGCTGAACTAGTTTAGGATGTGTTAGCTTCCTGAAAAGATTGAGATCACATCGTTATTACTTCCTCCACCCAGTGCTAGTTGTCCAGCACACAAAACTGCAGAAATACCACCTCCCCCCAGCATTTATTTATAATCAGTATACAGCATCAGAGGCCTAGGAAATCAAAGTGCCGAGCACACAACTCACATCATCACTTTAGCTTCCTCAATGAAGTCCTCTTCATACATGGCACCTTCCCGGATTGCCTTGATGGCCACTTTGTACTGTGCCCTCCACTTGCCGAGGCGCACCACGCCGAACAGACCGCTCCCCAGCTCTCTCATGAATGTCAGCTCTGAGGGATTGATCTCCCATTTCTCTATAAAACAAAACAGATTAACAAACAGTTAAGGAACCGACTGAGCTGGTAGAGGATAAGGAAGAGGACAGGGAAACTGGACTAGTAGCAAATTAAGGAATTTACGTTGAAAATGTCTTAGAATTAGCTTGAAAACTGAACACTTCTATACATCACAAAACAAACTTTTAGGTAGATGTGACCTTTAAGCAACTCCTGACTAACACAGAAGTAAAATTCAAATTTTCCTGAGGCCACTAATTACATACCGATACTATCAGATTGATTTTGACAAAATGCCACCACAGAAAGCTGTGCCAATGCATAGAAGTTGCTTACATCACCTGATATGCCATGCTTGAAAAATGGCTACTCCAAATTTATATTTAGAAAAAATTAACCCCTCAACAAAGATCAAAGAGTCAAATTTGAGTCAGAGGTCTGGAGACTAATGAAGGAACCAAAGGTACAGCTCTCTAATAAGCAGAGCTCAAGATATCCATGGCAGAAAGCATGGAAGAAAATACCAAATTCCCCTGGAGTGCCGGTGGCACATTCTGCGTCTCCTCACTACTGTCCCTGGCACCACACACCAGCCGTGGTGCCTCTGCATGCTGATACTCTGTACAAGGGTCTTGAAAGTACAGCTTGGACCAGTGTAAGCTCACATAGCCAATCACAGCACAGAATCAGACCTTCTAAAAACTTTTAGAAAGTACTGTAGCATCTTAGCATACATAAAATCATTAGAATATGTTTAGAGGAACATAATCACCATAGCTGAATCCTGCTGTTGTTGGTGCTGTCGTCCTCTTTGGGGTCACTGGGTAACGCAGCCTGGTAACGAGACCTGAGGTTCAAGGATAATTCAAGAGAGACAGTTTATTTCTGAAACAGCACCAGCCAGCAACTCAGCCTCTTGTTCACTGCAGACTCCAATTCAGAATATGCAAAAAAATCAGTTATTACAAATGAAAAGTATGTTTTTGGGGTGTATTTCCCAGAATGTCATCAGGAAATGCTGAGCCATCTGAGTTTGATGTAAAGATCTGGAAACTATAGCTCATGAGAGAGACTTATGAACAGACCAGACTTGGAAAAAAGAAGTATTAGTATCTGTGCCTTGAACCCAATTCCTATACTCTCCCCATTCCATCATACAGTAGGCAGAGACCAGCATCAGCCATCACCTATGGATCTGGAGTAGGGATTTTCTAAACAACACATTACTACTGTCCTCAACTCTTTGCTGTATGGAAAGATTATTTCAAGTGGCAGTGACCAGCAGATAAAAAGGTAAGGTCTGGAGAGTGTTCTGGAGAAGTACCATCCTTATCCATCTACTGTGATAGAAGCATGATGCAGAGCTAAGAGAACAATTTTTCTTGACTTGATACACCTATTCTTCTATTACTCTGAGGCAGTAGCATTTTAGACATTATATATACATACACACACACACAAAAAAACCCTTTCAAATTACTGTCTATATTGAAATAGTGTGAAACTGCAGTGTTTCATGGCTTCCCTGAAAAGGATGGATCCACAAACCCCCCCCAAAATTTCATTAAAACATTAAAATCTCTCAAACTCTTTTTCAAAATCAACCTTAAGTGATAGAAAGAATCTAATTCATTTACCTGCTGCGTTATGGCTGTGATATTCAATTATTTCTGGAATGGAGTTAAAGAGATGTTTTTCTGCAAGGTAATACTGTTTTGGTGACGTCACTGTTTCTTTTATATGGTAGTGTCTTATTCCTGATGAACCTTCCCTGGAAAAATAATAACCACAATAACAATTAGTAATAATATCAAGTAATTTGTTGTGATTTGTTTAAGAGGAGCACATGGACAAAGAAAAGGAAACTGAAAGGGCCAGCACCAGTGCCCAGTACCACACGCTTTGGGAGCACCTTGAATATCAAATATCCTAAGCACTGGCAACTCGCCTTCACCTCAGTGCTCAAAGTTGAAGATTAACCCAGAAAAGGTTAATTTTCAGCCCAGTGAGCTCTCCAGTCCAGCTCACACATGCAAACACAAGTGCAGACTGGCATGAAAGAAGACACCAAATGGGGTGGGAGAGCAAAACCTCCTCCTTTGGGTGGGGGGTTAAGGTCTACGCTGGATTAAACCAAATGGGACCTAACCATAGAGCTGAGAAGTTCATTTCAGTCCCCCATCTTTTCTATCACAGCAGCCCTCGTTCTTTATTGATCCTTCTCCTGGCTTCCCCCCAGCCAATGAATTTGGATACAGATGCAAACAGATTCAGGTGAGACAAGGTGTGCAGAGAAGTCATAGAAACTCACCCTCCAAATTTTGTGTAAAGGGAAACGGTATACAGGCCAGGCTGACTGGAGTCTCTCACCACAAAACCACCTTCTTTATCCTAAAACACAAGCACATTGACACTTTTGAGTAACTGTTTTTAAGCTACATGATTCTGTCACTTGGTTTCAGGATATGTACTTGCCAAAATAAGCCTCTGCTTTAACTAGAGAAGATATTTAAAGTGAATTTCACAGTTGATACTGCAAGGCTGATGTGCTCACCTCATTTCTGAGGAGCTGCTCTGCCTTGCTTCTGTTCAGGTTTCGGCTGTACCACCTGCAACACAACATCAGTAAATAAAACTTCCCCAAGGTGCATGATTTACCTAAAATGCCTTAAGCAAAGTATTATGAAGCTAGAGATAAAATAATTTTATGGTAAATGAAGATCAAGAATCAAACCTTTGATAACATGCAAAAATCAGTCTCTACTACACTGTGCAGTTATCCCATTAAAACGCCTTGAAACCAAACCAGGGAGATCCCACAAAAGCCCAGGGAACCGATGAAAGCTTTTGGAAAAAACACTTGTCAAACGTGTCCAGGCTGATGGCAGTAGCTGCTGTGAAGAGCAGCCCAAGGGGAAGGCTGGCAGCCCCGGGGAAGCAGCTGCCTGCACACCAGCCACACCACCCATGGAGCTGGCTGTCAGACTGCTCTGTCATTCAGTATCTCCACACTTCTGGGCTCCCAGGGAGGACCCACCAAGCAAAGGGGAGGCTGGAACTGTGAATTCAGTGTCATGGCTGCACATCTCTGAGCTCTGTGCTGCACGGGCAGGTTAAAGCAGCTACAGAAGCACCAGCATGTCAGCCAGTCACAGAGAATAATTACAAAAGGAAAACCAGGCAGTTTGCAAATGGTGTGGTGCAGTTGCTTTGAGCCATGCTGTTATTTCAGTAACCAAGCAGGGAAGTGGCACAGCCTTTAATCAGATTCTGCGTGCTCTTGGAGATAGTGATTTCTTGCAGTTGGTACACGACCTGGAGTAATGCACAGAGACTCAGAATTTCAGCCCCAAGGTGGTAAAAGCACAAAGTGGCTGGACCAGATAAAGCAGTCCAGTTCCTTCCTTCCCTTTCTGCCAGCCCTGCAGCCCAGCCCAGAGCTGAGCAGAGCTTTTAGCAAGAGCTTCTAAGATGAGAAAGCAACAAAGAATTCCCTCTAGTCAAGCTAAGGGCAAAATCCCAGATGAAATTCTGCCTTCCATTAAAACATGACAAGTAGGAGCCATATATAGCTGAGAGCAAAATTTTGGAGCTACTAATGTAGCCTTGAAAATGGATTTTATTTATTATTTTCTTACAGCTCCATTTTATCTAAAAGTCATGAAGTATGTCCTAAATTCTCAGGCAAAACAGTTTATCTACAATGATGTTTCACTATAAAGAACAGGTTTGGAGACTATGGCATTAAATTTTACCCTGATGTTAATTAATTACTCCCTAACTAAAGATCAACAGGAAAAAGCATTAAAAAACAAAGGTAGACATTTATAGCTGTAAGTTACATGCATACATTGAAACTTGAAATGCCTCAAATTACATATTTTCTTGAAAACTAGAGCTTCCAAAATATCCAATCTTTTGTGTTTATTTGGAGTGATTTCCACTGTTTTTTCTTCTACTGTTCACTGCTACAAACTTTGGCTAGACATGTCACTTTACGATTAAAACAACATTTAGCACACTTAAAATGAGTAAATTTCCTTCAAGTTTCCCTTTGTCTGTCAGAGAACTAAGAGAGGTTTTTTTTTGCTTTAACTGTGATAGCCTAAATACTATATGCCTGATGGCTGTCTTGCTGACTTGACCCTACATTAAAAATCCCAACATAATCAATGAGGAGAATCTGAAAAAATACTTGCCTATTTCAGTTGTTTCGGTTTAACCTCTAGGTGCTACCATATGCCAACAGTTGCTTTCCAAATGCTAGAAAATACACTGTCATTCTTGAAGCATAGGTTTTGTTTTATGATATTCCAAGTTTTAATTCAAGCATTCACTTACTCATATTGATCAAGGTTGTTGGACTTCTTTCCCGTTACATAGTTGCTTGGAATATATCCTTGTTTTCTAAAAAAATATAGAATATATCATCCCAGTGAAAACATGTAAAATTGCACGCCTAGAGGACAATTGTTTCATTCTGCTAATTACCAGAGGTCTCTCAATGTGATTTATTAATTACTGGCCCACCTACTACTACTGATTAGTCAGAAACTAATTTTCCACATCAGCATTTCCACATTAACTTTCAGTGCCCCTTGAAAAGTGTCATGGGCAGCAGAAGTGTCCAAAAAAACCAGCAGAAGGGGTGAAGGACAGTGAGTAACCCTCTGCTGCTCTGTTGCTCTTCTGCACTCAGAAGTCCCAGTCAGTCACAGGAAACATGTTTGGAGCCTGACACAGCCTGATAACTCACAATTACCCATAACATACGGCAACAGGAACCTGATAAATATTGAAATATGAAAACTTTCATCTTTGAAACCGCAGGGAAAATTCTAATACAGGGAATGTGAAGTTGTAGTCATTACAGCATCTCACTGCAATTCTCTCTCAACTTATTCAAAGATTGTCCCTAATGATCCAGCTATTAAATAAAATTATGATTATTCAAGTCTGGGAGTCGGAGCCTGCTGAGCTAAATGTTACCCATATTGCTCCCTAATGAGATGTTCCCCAGGGAAGTGGGAATACTTTACCAGTCTAGTGAGCTTTTAAAGGGTGGCTGCTGCTTTAATTGGCGAGCTACAAAATTGGAAAGTAAACATAACTGGAAAGGCTTCCAGTTCTGCAACTATCTTTGCACTTGGATCCCACAATCTATCTATTGAGTACTGCACTTTAAAAAATTGCATAAGAATGTATGGATGAGATTTCAGAGCCTAGGCCTAATGTAGGGTCTTATGGAGTTATTTGTTGACACACAGTCAATATAAACTTGTACAATACGTAAACAGACCTATGAACTCTATAACAAGAAATAAGGAACTCGTTTTTACCCATATTTGTCTCTCGCCTTCCACCAATGAATGTCGTTCTTCTCAATCACTATATATTCTTCACCTTTCTCTAATCTTAGATCATGATGCTCTGTAGGTTCAAAGTCATACATTGCTACCACTATCTCCTCCTCTTCATTCCCATTTTCTTCAACTGGAGGAGCAGGTGGTGGAGGCCTTCTCTGAAAACAACACAATATTATTAAATCCTCATCCCACGCTGCTCCATCTTTCCACCCCATTCACCCTTACCACCACACCAGTGCATCCTGGAGGCAAAAGCTGGGCTAGTCCTGTGGTGGCCTGGGGGGCAGCTGGGGTCTGTGGCAGCAAACCCTGCAGGTGCCATCCAAGGGGCTGGTTTGTGCTGCAGCCCTGCAGCTGCCAGTAAAGAGCAAAGCTGGCTGGCATTTGCTTTTTGCCCACACCTTCCACCAGCAGCACAGATACAGCTAACAGATGCAGCTAACTTCAGTGGGATTTTTTTCACCCCGAGACAGAGCATGATGACCATTGATGCATACAGAAACAGACCTTTGCTCCAGGATATGACAATTAGTTTGAGAAATGTAAGCACTTTTTCAAAAAGCAGTAATTGTCTATTCAGTACTTTAAAGATGCTACCTACCGCACTTTTTTCTGGCATTGCAGAGGACAATCTCACAACATCTAGAAACAAAGCACAGGAAGAAAGGATTTATGCCTATTCATTTAGCTATAAATTTTAAAACTAAATAAAAGGTTTAAATTTCAGATAAGGCTTGAATATCTTACCCAGCCTTCACTATGGCTTAGAAATTCAGAAAGCAAAGACAACTCCAATTAAGCTATAGGAAAAACAATTAAATATTCTTGCAAAAACATCCTAAATCAGCCAGCAGGTTATGTTGACCACAGATTTGGCAACATCTGTGCCACACCAGAGCATGCCACAGAGAGCTCTGAACCAGCCCTCAGATGTGGAAATATATGAGAAATAAAAAAGGGATAGAGATAAAAAAGGCATAAGAAAACAAAGCAGAGTTCTTGTCACCATGATGATCTAAAACTCTGTTCGTATCAACATCTGCCCTTTTAAAAAAATAAGCCCTTGACCCTTGCTTTGCTAAATAATGTGTAAAAGTTGTATGTATTTTCTTATTACATCTCTCAGATCCAATATTATTTTTCTCCTGCACTGCTTTTTTTGACACATTTAAAAGCTTGAGCCACAGGTCATGCTTTTCATTTTGCTGAATCAGATCAGCCATGAGCCCCTGTTTATTCTGCAAGTCTTCCAATGCTACTTAATCCCCAAGTCCCCCTGGTTGCCTGTGCAGCCAGAAGAAATCATTGGGTGCCACAGATTTAACTGGGAGATAAGCAAGGGCTCAATTTCTTTCCCTAATATGGAATTTTCCTTAAACTGAGGACTGAATCGTTACTAGATCCTTTGTCAGACAATCTTGCAGTGCCACAGCAGTGCATGCTACAGCATCCACTGCTGAATCAGCAGAACCTGCAGTCTGGATGCCTGCAGAAGTCACAGCTCATCCAGGTTCAGCACAGGGACGTTTACAAACCCCTGAGGACATTCAGTCCAGTGTCTGTAAATACATTCAAACCTTCTTGTATCATTTCAGCTTGGTGTAGTAGCACTGAATGCAATGCAGTTATAATTCTTGCACATGGATATGCAGAGCTTTTAATAACTGAAGAGCTGGCAAGATTTGTAGCTGAATCTTTTTCACCATAAGGTTTTATCCACAGCCTGAGGTAAACACTTGGTCAAATAAGTTTTGAATGGGAGAAAAAAAAAAAAGAAATTCAGCAACTTCAATAACTACTTTCAGATTTCTCTAAACATTTTTTGCCTGGATATTTTGCTGGTTTTTCTATTTTTTACAGAATACTTGGTGATTAATTTTGACTTACTTTAGGAACAGTACCAATGATTTACTCTGCTCTGTAAATTTGCCCAATACCAAGAGAATTCAGGTGTGATGACAGAATCATATAAAAAAGCTGAAAAATACGCCAGAAGAACTTCATAAGAAAACATATGTACGTACTGTTTTCAAAAAGACTGTATTTTTCACAGCCAGGTGCTAATTTTTCTGTCTGTCTGCAGCACTGATAGATTCCCTCTGTCCAGAATTTAGGATGGTATTTTACCATTATATTGCTGTTGTTCTTTATTTCTACAAGAAGAAAAAGAGCATGTATTAAAAGGTACAAAAAAAAAAAAAAAGTCTGAAAGGGGGTAACTTTTCATACATATTACAATATCTTTGACATGAGGCATAATCTTTGCTTGCCCTTACTTTAGCATGGCTTCTCTTCTTGAAAGTTTACATGGAGGTGATACAACCATCATGGAGGATATATTTAGGGTAATAACTTGTCATGGGTTTGGACTGGCCAGATGTTAATGCACTCATGAGTATATGTTTCTCTTAGCAACTACTGTGGGATGTGATTAGGAACAGAGCAGAGCAGGCTCAAAACTTGAAAACAGAAGACAAAAACTTTATTACATTACATAGGAACAGAAATAGAAAGGAAAACTCTAAACACACACACACACAAAAACCAGAAATGAAATGAAAACTTCTCAGAACATTTCTTCTTTTCTCCCAATTTCTACCCCCTACACATTACCTTCTATAGACCAAAACCTTGGGTTTTAAATCAAACAATCACCACTCAAAAAAACTAATCTTCAATTTAGCAAGGGAGAGAGGAGTCTTTCTCACACTACAGACTGCTCTTTAGAAAAACACAGGTCCACCCGTTATGTGTGTTTGTGTCACTCGTGGCTACTACCTGGCTGCCATGGTGACACTCTCTTCTCTATGTCTAGTGCTCTCACTACTGTCTATGGGCTAACGCTGCATATAGGGCTCTTTTTAAGGATGCTTGCATGCCAGGCTCTCTCCATTTTTCCCCTGGGGCCGAGGGTTTCTTCTCTGAGGGCAGAGGCTACTACTATACTCTCCTCTTCTCTGTTTGCTCTACTGCAGCAAGTCAAGCTGGCCACATCCACCCTAAAATGCAGTTTATGTTCAAAAGAGTCTCAAGTCCAGTCTATGGCTAACATTATGCAAGAAAAGTTCAGCCTAAAAAGCTACTCTTCTCATTCTTTGCCTATCTAGAATTCTTTTCATCTTCTGACTTCATCTTCTTAGTCTCAAGCTGTTTCTCTCTCTCTTCTAAAGCTACTAGTCATGAGAATCAATGTCTAGAAAAAAGTTTTTTTCTGCCTCAGAAAGGGTTAACAGTTTCTGGCTCCCTGCAGGGTGCTGCAGGCTCAGGCACTCTTAAGCTCAGCAATTTTCACACGGCCGGGCACCTTCTCCCCAAGGGGGGAGAGAGGGAGAGAGAAGGCACGGAAAGCACCTCCACAGTTTTCCACTCCTCCATCCTGGATGGGGCAGCTCAGCTCCAGTCCTGTCCATTCTCTTCCCCCCCCCCCCCCCCCCCCCCCCCCCAGGGCCCCAGTTTACTTCAGCTCGGCCGCGTGGTTCTCCTCAGCCCGGCCATGTGGCCCTCCTCCCCCACCCAGCCTAGTAACTGGGCAGGAGAGAGGAGATGTTTCCCTGCTGAAACTGGAACCCAAAAGAGGCAGACCCTCTGGGAGTCCCTGCTTTTAACCCTTTGTGTCCTCAGAGGCGTGTCTAACACTTCAGTGGTCACTGAAAGTGCCAATATTCAAACCTGACCATTGATTGGTTTGCCCACAACTCCCTGAAAAATTCACTTCTCCCTCAAACTGAGACATAATATTATTCCAGAAGGGCGTGCCATATTCCCCCCCAACACCAACCATCCAGCAGGGCTTTGGTGCATCAATGAAAGGAGACCCTGCACCACTGGAATTAGTCAGACAGCTGGGCAGGATTTGGGAGCTCTGCCTCCTCCTTTGTTACTGTTGCAAGTAGCTCAAATTCGTCTATAAACAGTGTTCTGGAGGGAAAGACAGCTGATATTTTTCTCCATTCTGTGGCACAATTCATCATTTTGGCTCCTAATCCCATGCTGTGGGCTTGCTGAGTTTCAGAGGTCTCTTCTTGCCCTCTGATTCCCAGCCCAGAAATCACTTCTTATTACTTTACAGACCACCTGTAATTAATGTGATCATCTGATGGTGAGAGAGGGCATTAAGAGGCTAGTAAAAAAAAACCCTTTAGTCACTGTGAAAGCAACTATCCGATCACATCTCAGCAGAGACATCTCCTATCATTTTACATTACCTTAAGGCCCACAATGTTGTCTAGCTACATCCAAACAAAACTTTTCAGTGATGCCATCAACTAGCTTGGATAAAATTTTAACTCATTGTGCAAAAGCAGAGTCAAATTCTGATTGCAGCTGCACTTCACAAAATTAAACTAGATCAGACTGAGTATTTGGGGCTCTCAGGACTTGTTACCACACCCCGTGTAAGCAAGCAATGAACTGTCCCACTAAAAAATTAAAATCGGTGGATATAAGCAGCAGAAACTCTACCCTTTTATTTTTGTAATTTGTTGTGGGTTGATGCTAGCCAGCAGCTAAGCACCCATGCAGGCACCCACTTCCCCCATCCCACAACCGGGTGGGATGGGGGAAGGAATAGAAAGAACAAGAGACAAAGACAGTTTCATAACCAAAAGAGAGGAAAAAAAAAGAATCCAGAAGTAATGTAAAGTAAACCACTCACCATCTCCCACAAGCAGACCAATGCCCAGCCAGCCCCTGTGCAGCAGCTGATAGGGAAGGAAAAAACCCTAATCCCTGTCTTCCTCTACCCCAGTTTTTACTGTTGAGCACAACTTTGTATGGCCTGGAATATCCCTTTGGTCAGTCCAAGCCTGCTGTCCCAGCTGTGTCACCTCCCAGCCTCTTTTCCATCCCCAGTCTGCTCACTGTGGGGGCAGAGGAGGACAAAGGCAAATCCTCCACCCTGTGCAAGCACTGCTCAGCTGCAACCACAACACTGGGATGTTTTTAACACTGTTTTGGCCACAAATCCCAAACGCTGCACCAAGTTAATTCCAGTCCCTGCAGACAGCTCAATCAAAGGTATCTGCCTATGTTAGAGTTTAAGTATAAGCAATTCCCATTACCTTCTTTCAGGTTCCTCACCCACTGATCCCGGCTCTGTGGACTCGGTGCAAAAATATAAAGTGTATTAGCATCATATACAACCTGGAGGGGAGAAGAGAAATAATCAAAATACATTCACCTCATAATGTTAATTCACTTCTTCCTAAAGAAAAGGAGGAAACAGAACAGGACAAATGACTGCTACAGTTGGCAAAATTAGTGTATTCAAGCACAGAATGCAGAAACTGGGAAAGGTTATTAAGGTTTATTATTCAGATATGATGTTTTCAGAAGAATTAGGAAGAATTCTGTAATGGTATATTATCTTGTCAGCATTCCTTAAAATGCTTGCTTCATACTTTGCTTTGTTCATTCTCCACTGTGTTTTTTCTAAAAACAGTTCAATTTAATAAATGAAAGCTACTTTGTAATCAGACATTCTCCCATCAGATTCAGTATTGCTCTGGAGTGACTCTTTTTTATTTCTCCACTGCTTTTATTGGCAGAAAACAGGTATTGCTCTGGGCAAAATGGATCAGAGTCACTGCTGCCCCTCTCCAGCAGTGGAATTCCTCCTCACTCTGACTATTCCCTCTATACTAAGGAGGTACAGCATTCAACCCCCACATTTTTCTTTTTCCCCTCTAAGCACTTTGTTTTCTGTGTTCATTTCCATTCAATTCACAATGAAAAACGAAAAAAAAGCAACAAGTTTTATTTTGATTTTCTGATTCCTATACAATTTCATCGCAATTAGATTTCATTTAATGTGAAAGCATGAAGAGAGGGAAATTGGGCTGTCAGCTCACTTGTTCCAGCAGAAGACCAGGGCAGTTTTCAGTCAAAATTCAAGCTGAGAGGGTGAGGAAAAGAAAAAGACCGAGTGTACGTGGCCCAACTCCCAAGGGAAGGGACTGCAAGAGCAGCAGAGCTTGGAGGGGATGTGTTTTAACCACTGATCCTGAGCTACCTCCCACCACTCCAAAAGAGACAGAATGGGCTCATTATTTGGAATTGACAGTAATTTTAAGGGCAGTTATGTCCAAATGACTTGGTGTTATTGAAAAGAGCACAGTAATTTATGCTTTTTGTATTAAAAAACATACCTGAAAAGGATATTTATTTTGACAGGGAATAATACCATCACTTTTTACAACTTCTACACATTTAATCCTTGAAATATCCACAGATCCTTTTCTGTACTTTTTCTGTAAGAGAAAAGAAAAAAATATGTAAAAAGATAACCAACTTAGCTAATGCCCTTTTTTTTCAGCAGAGACATCTTAATTTCTTTCCCACTTATAATCCCACTTTATGATACTTTAACTGGAGAAGTTGTCTGAAAACTGAGGGAATGAAAATCTGCACTTGTGAAAATGGACTGAGTACAGTAAATTTGCTTAGTGAAAAGTACCAATTCTTTACATAGAAAGTTTCCAATCAGATGTAATCACAGGTTTAATATACTATTCTTTACAAAAAATAACTTGAGAAAAAAGAGGTGCTTCCCCCTTGCTGAATTTGAACTATGATTAAAACCGATATCATCTCATCTGCTTCCTTGTTCTGTTGCTGAAGTGCTCCCACCATTTGGAGGCTTCTGCTGTGTTCCATTAAGGCTCCAGAGAAATTTGGATGCTACACAGGCAACACAAGTCCCCGATGAGAAAGAAAGCAGAAGATACAGATGTAACCCTGGACTAAAGTGGGGTCTGCATTGAAGGAACTTCTTTGAACAAGGCTAGCAGAAGCCCAGAGAAGCAAAATCAAAAACAAAGACAAAATCTGAGAAGATTTAGTCACCTACACTGAGCATTTTAAACAATTATGAGCATTTTAAAGAAGGCAGGGGTGCTCAGCATGTGCTGTATAGTGCATGGAATGAGAGTGTAGCTCAGCACTGTGGAGAGGCAGCTCCTTGGAAGAATAGCTGATAATGAGAGGCAAGTGTACTGGGCTTTAGTCTACACTGAAACCCACTGGAAGACTGTACAGTGCCACCTCTCACTTTTGGGAGAACCAAATCTCTAACAGGAGAGTAAGTTTCTACTGGAATCTAGAACAAAACAAAAGCAGTAGCAGCTCATGGCTGGTACTGAATTAATATACATTAAAAAAATTGATTTGCCAAGCACATCTTATGAAAGACTGACACTGCTCACACAATGTGGAAATAATTAGCAATTACTGAATTATTTGAGATATGCCAATCCTTACTCAGCTCCTCTCTTGGGGATGGAAATTTCAGCCTAAATAGAAGTCTGGTACAAGCACAAGCAACTGAAAACAGAGTCTTGTAAACAGAAGCAAAGAACAACTTCAAATAAAGCAGTTATGATTCCATCACCCTAGAAACACTACAGTTAATTATCCATGAAGTTTCATCAGCACTTAAAATGTATTTAGCACTGAGTCTTATGTAGATTAGTGCTGAGAAAACAAGCATGAAGAATTCATGTATCTCATGGTCAGCATCAGGAAGAATGACAAGAGCTAAGTTCAGATAAAGCTACCAGAAAAACCAACACACACAAGAGAGGTGGGTTTTTCAAGGGGAGTATATGGGAGAATTAGGCACTTTAGCCAACCATAAGGAAAAAAAGTAAATCATAAACATTACCATGAGCTGTACTACAAAGACTTATCAAGTAACACTGAAAACAAAATTTGTACCAAGTATGCAACTCTGGAATTTTTTAA
Organism: Prinia subflava; assembly: GCF_021018805.1. Taxonomy (NCBI): domain Eukaryota; kingdom Metazoa; phylum Chordata; class Aves; order Passeriformes; family Cisticolidae; genus Prinia; species Prinia subflava. The sequence continues at coordinate 26,017,880 of NC_086253.1, forward strand.
CCAAAAAATCATTTTAAGTTTTCTGTTTATTTTATGTTGGTCACTTCCAAACTCAGGATATTCTATTACTTGATATTCCCTTACTTGAACATTGACTCCCTAAAGCAAAACATAAATTCATACAAAAGCCAAAAGTTGTTATTGAAATCTACACCACTTGGCAGAGCAGGCAGCCTCTCCCTCTCCTTGCCACTGTGTGGCTGACCTGGAAGTTTCAGGGTTGCCAGAGCAGCCAAGGCAGAACAGGGGGGTCCAAAGGAGATCAGCCTTTCCATGAACCCCAGAATTCAACACTCCACCTAACTGTGCTGGACACCTCTCCAGATGTCTTTCTTGCACAACAACATGCAAAAAGAAGAAACAGTTACTACCCCCATAACTTATCTACTCTGCTTTCTGTGTCCAGAGGGTACTCATACTGCTTGAATCCCACCTGATGCTTAACTGAGGCTGCAGGACAGACAGGCAGTACACATTGGAGGGGGATTTTGTATCCAGAATCACAGAAATCTCTTAGAGGAACACGCTATTATTTTATCTGAATCACCCTTCTCCTAGGCTCAGAGATTCTGAGCCAATTCTGGCATTCAGTGAGTGCTCACTCAGAGGACACTGACAGGAGGACAAAGGACAGGAATCCAACTAGATAACCATCTAACATTTGGGGATAAAATCATAAAGGAAATCCCCTGATGTACATCATTCTGGTAATTCTATTTCCTAAGTCATACCTTTGTATGCTTTCATGATTTAGGATGGCTCAGTTTGCTTCATCACAAGATGCTAAATTAAGCTAACACAAAGCTGACCCACCTGACAAGTCAGTCCACCTTATTAAACCTAATGTCAGAAAAGATTCTTCTGGTTTTGCATATTTTATAGATTTAAAAAAACAAACAAACAAAAAACAACAAAAAAACCCAAAATCCTTGCATATGTGAAATTAAAAACAAACCTACTGCTCAAGACATTTTCAGATCACATCAGAAGCAACAGTTATTAATGCCAAGTGTGCAGCTCTATTTTAGCTGACCATTACTCATTAATAAATTGTGATGCACAGAAGCAGGAAAGAATGACTCAAGAAAAAATGCTAAAGAGACCACTACAATTTCTTTCTCCTCCCTACTTGAATGATTTTCCTTTATAATAATAGGATATCTTGCATACCATAACTGTGTTGCACTTATTCTACAGGCAAATGGGTTCTATGGGCTCTACACCCAGCCTTACAGCAGACATGAAATGCAGAATCAAGGCAGAGCTCAAGCCCTGAAGCAACTGGGAAGTAGAGATGAGCCAGCCCTGAGAAATTCAACCACAACCACTCTTTCCAACAAGTGACCTCTGCTACAAAGAGACAAAATTAGTACAACAGCTAATCATGCAATGCTGAAGTGTAGGAAGTACATTTTTAAAGATTCTTTTATTTTGAGGTGGAAGATGGCTAACAGAGCAGAAAAATGTTTGATTTATTGTAGAAGTAGCAGTATTTTCCCAGAACATCCATGCATGCTCTCTGAATGGGATACAACTATTCACAGAGGATTCGGAAAAATCACAGGTCAGTGAAATGAAGGCACCTATCACACCTGGTCTGCTCCTTTACTAAAGATAGATACGTGACTCTAGAGGGAGGCCTACAGAAGCAAATATGATTAGAATAGTAATAAAGGTGTAAAAATACTAAATCCCAATAAGGAAAACAAGTAGGTAAAACATGCGCTTCAAAGTCACCCTAAAGCTTGGGGTTTTGGTGTGGGTTTTCTTTTTAATGTATCTTCTTGCTGAAAATAACAAAAAGGAAGTGACTATACAGAAACTATTAAACAAAGCTTTTCCAAATGCCATACATATTTCATATTTACCTATGTTTCAAAATATTTATTTACAGTTTTAGAAGTCCTGCTCCTTGCTCACAATGGGTATGACCAAATCTTGTTTCTATACAATCCAAGAAGAGTAAGCTATTCCTCTTTATTTTAGCATATTAAACAGTAATATGAAGAAGTCATGACACTAGACCTATGTTGTCAAATACGGAACTAATAGAGGATTACACAATTCCTTAAAAAATAATCTTAGAATACAGTAAGACAAGAAATATCCAAGTGTTAGAAAAGTGTACAATTCAACAGCTGATCCTCTGTACCTTTGGAATTACTCTTCTGTTAAATACAGAAGCTTTACTGCTTCAGAGGCCCATACCTTCCCTATCAGATGAAAATATTTCTTCTGTGTATTTCCTCTTTGCTGATGAACATAATGCACTGCCTACCCTCACAGAAGTATGTGGTGGGGGTGTTGAACAATACAAAGGGACTCCAGATTTGGAAATAAAAAGCCTCAATGAAAACATGCATAAGTCAGCCCAGCCGGCAAGAACTATCTAGATTTTGTCTCCCCCATGGTCTTTCTTTCCTTGTTGTTCGTATTATTTATTTCTTCCATGCTTATCCCATGTAGGAAATCCTGAGGTCATCAGCACGTGACCCATGGAGTTGTGCTCTCACAAGTGTAGACATCACAGCACTACTCTTATCTCCTTTAATGAAGTGCTCTTCAACTCTGCAAAACCACAAAAACCCTGGCTAGGCCAACACTGCCTACAGACAACTGCTCTGATAGAATATGCTCCAGAGTCAAGTGTATGAGTATTTCCACTTCTGGGTTCTTTCCAGGGAGGGAGCTTGGGCTTTTGGGTTTTGTTCCTTTTAATAGTATTGCCATTTATTAATAAGAAGCACTTCTGCAGTTCCCTCTTGAGGCAAGCAATTGTAGATTATGCAAATATAATTACTGTAGCTAGATGTTAGGTGGCCACATTTTCCATTCCTGTATTTTCCAGTGTGTCAAATACATTGAAGAATGGCCTTCTCCTTCCAGTTTTTTTTTTAGCTATTAAGAAAGGCAAGTATCAAGTATTTTGATTTACCTTTCAAAAATGGCTACAATTGATATGAAAAGCAAAAGGTGATTATTATTGTGATCTAGTCTGACTTGATTCAATATCTGACTGCTAGGAAGAATTTAAAGGGGAAAAAATACAAACATAATTCAGAAGAAGAAAGTTTTAAACCCTGTCTTGCAAATTAAGAAACTGAGAACCCATTACCATGGCCTGGCTGCTCAGTAGATGTGAATGACCAGCACTGAAGAGACTGAAAAGCACAAAAAACCCCACAAACTTCTCTATCATAGTACTGATACAACTTCCTAACCATGACTCCAGTGCATTAGCTGTAACTTACTCTTCTGCAATGGAGAGGCAGCCAGTCAAAGGTGCACAACTGCAGTTATGATACACTGCTGCAACCTCATAAAAGTAAAGGACTGATAATAAATCAGCCAGGTCTCCATCCATATCAGGCCTTAAATAACCTACAACCCTTCAGCTGTCAAAATAACTGCCATTATCTCTTCAGGTTCTTTCAGACAAGTCCCCTCTTGTTTGTGAAGTCCACACACACAGAGCTCTCATCTGCCCAGCCCATTTCTGCCCTGTTTTCTCCCTGCTCAGGACCCCTCTCTGGCTGCTGGGGGAGTGGCACCTTGCATTCAGCCCTAACTCAGCCTCCACGCTGCCTGAGCACTGGACTCAGACTACCTGAGCCACACAGGGAGGAGGGCCCAAGCCCACAGACATCACAGGCACGCAACCAGAGCCCAAAACAAGACCCAAGAGGTCACTCAGCCAAGGCACCAGCTGCTTTAGCTGCTCTCTAAAGGTTCAGATGATGTTCTCCACAGCTACAGAGCTGAGAGGGCTTTTTTGTCTTTTGAGATTCCAGTACATCTCTGCTTTAAACAATTGCTTTTCCACTTACCAACTCATCATCACTGCCTTTTGGGAAGTTCATCCTTCCTGCTGCTCCTGCCCTGAACCTCACAGGCAGATCCACATCTTCCTTGAAACTACTGCTCCAAACCAGATGCAGCACTACAGCTGATGCCCTACTATCCAATTACAAGGATTTGGATTCATACCTTTTCATCCTAATGTAACATTTGCCTTTTGCACAGCAAGAAGGTATCATTGATGCATATCCAGTTTATGACTCACTATCCTGTAAACCAGGCACTGCTGGGGACAGCCTGACACTTGGCTACTTTTTGCTGTTCTGTTCTCAACATTTCAGCATTCCTGCCTTTTTTACTCGTCCACACTGAACTGCATTCTACAAAATAAAAAGAAAAGCAAACAATCAAACCCACCACACACCTAATCCAAATATACCATATGCATTTCTAGACTTGTTTTTCAAAATACTTGCAGCTCCTTCAAGTTTTATTTCACCTGAGAACTCAACAAGCTTCTATTCCAACAACAGTATCAGTAGTGAAAATACTAAAAGGCAGAATAGGACATTCCATTCAAGACAGGCTCTCAATCTGAAAACAAGCCACCGATGCCTATTCAACACAGCACCAGCTTCCCATGTGCCCTGCAATCAGATTTACATGTTTATATAGGTAATTTCTAATGCTTACATATGAAAATGTCTCATTCAGCAGTGTCAAAAAACCCTTACTGGGATGAAAACACAGGATATTTGCTGCTCTCAGCTATCCACAAAACTTGTTACCCCATAGTAGACAGAGCATAGATAAGTCTGAGATTATTTTGTTTTGTTTCTTTGTTGGCTGAGGTGCAATTTCTGCATCTTCCAGGTACCTTCAACAAGCCTGGTTTTTCTTGCATTTTTCTCTAAATTACCTTCATAGATTGAAGTTTCTGTTTTTCTTCTGTACACTAAGAAGAAACAGGCCTTCTCTAGCTTCTCTCATCTATTTTCCAGTGCTTCCTTCTTAAGACCTTTAAGACTCATCCACTCCTGTCTAGTCATAAGGCAAGGAAACGTAAAGGACTCATCCATGCCTTTTCTTTATCTCAACTACAACCTATGCTTCTCAACTTCATCTACATCTCATTTGTTCCATGCCATAAAAATCAAAATTCTTGCAGAAAGATAATTACTGCAGATTCTCATTTTATAGCTGACTTTTCTTTCAGTAGATTTCATAGAAAACAGGGAATCATTACTACAACATAACGAACTTTTTTTTTTTACAACTTAGGTTTCTTTATGAATTGCCCTTTAGAAGTGAGCATTCCCATGAATTTGTTGCATCTGCTCCCATTCACATGAATAGCTTTATGTTATGCCTCCAACTTGAACAATTTTCACTGGCAAGTATTTTGAGAAAGCTCTATCATTATGACCTGTGACTTGGTACATAAAAATGCTCTGTAAACCTACTCGTTTTTAAGCTATTTATCTTACATTAAAAATCAAGAGTAATCAGTGATCAGAAGAGTTGTAATACTGAATTGTGCTTTCATTTATATAAAATATTAAATGCAATGACTAAGGAAATCCCATAAATCAGGGTAATTATTTTAAAAGTAATAAAGGATAAGCATGATAGGAATAATCAACAGTAGAATGAATTAATCTTCTGTTAGAAAGGAAAAATAAGAAGCATGGCTTTTTGGAACTCTATGATGTTGTTATGCTCCAAATGAAGTACTTGCACAATATTAGTGTCGCAATGAAGCTACACAATTTTATCCTGAAACCTACAGCTTCAGAGTGGGCCCCAGAGCTTTTACTGTTCCTTCCTTAAAATATCACCACTGTAATTTCAGTAGCTTCTGTCTCCTCTATATTCAAATTAAAAGAACCAAACATAACCCTTACAGAATGTTAAAAATGAGACGCTTGACACGGCCAATATATCAAGCAGCAATTTAATAATTAATTAATTAACATGGTAAAGTGTGAGCAAAGAGGCAGCGCTGGGTACAGTGGCAGGGGTTTTCCCTTCCAACTGCACACCCATTGCTGGTTTTGATGGTATTTTATACATATTCATAAGCTTTCTCAGCAGTTTCCATTTCTAGTTTTAACGTCACAATTCAATACCTAACAGCCATAAATCTATAGATTGTCCTGTATAATTCTATGGACCATTGTGATCTATTCTGATATTTCAATACTCCAGGATGTACTTCCAGGATATGTTTTTCCAGGTGGTGGGATCTGGCTTCCAGATGTGGAGGTCCCATCTCTATTTTCAAGTCCATCCATCTCTAAAGTTGATGTCCAGTTTTCCTCTCCAGGAGCCATAAATCAGTGAGCTGAAGTCATATCTTTATGTCCAGGATGTTTTCCCACCTTGTGTGAGGCTTGAGCCCCCTCCTTATTTCCTTCTTTTGTCTAAAAAAAACCTTTTTGCACTCTAAAACTACAGTTTAAAATTCTTTAATACAAAGCAAGCTTCTAAAGTTATAATTAAAGAACACTAATTGCAGAATAGCTTGAGACTTATAATAGATAATTGCAAGCAAAAGATTTATTCAAAAACTTCCTTCCATGCTTTCCTCAGCTATTTATTAGAACTCATCTTTATAACTGTCCCATGGCTGTGTTCCATCACTATGATTACACAGATTTTCTTCATTTCCCTGACACGAAACATAACTTTGTATTTCACAGTCCCCACTCTGCTTGTATAAATTTTTATTTATCTTGCTTATTCGTGTCTGGGTTTCGAACCTGGCCAAAACTTTAGCAACTTTTCCCTCTTCATCCTTCTTCTTTAATTTCATTATTTTGGATATTTTAGATGTTTTCCCAAAATGGCCAAATTCCCCTGTAGCTAGTTCAGGGTCCACTGGCATCACAGCGACCTGCATACCTTGTATCACAGAGTGGATAAGCCGAACAAAGCATGGAATTAAGCAAGGTAAAAACAACAATCCAGTCAATGAACATAATATTATAAATACTATTTTCTTCCACCAAGCCCCTCTTCCAAATAACTGGTCTCACCATGGAGCTTGAAGGATAGAATTCTATTGTTAAACAGGCATTTGTTTGTTACTTAAATATCCTTCAGGGTTTTGTGGCTACTACCGATTTTAGAGAAATTTGTGGTATACATTTTCCTGCAAGGGGTTTCCCCTACTCTTGTCCCAAAGGCTTTCCCTTTCCTGGCTATGCATTCCTGGCCCATCACTACATTCGTTAGTACCCATCTTTCTGTCCGTTCTTCAGGTTTTGTAATTCCTGTTCGGTTCCACTTTAAAATTTGTGCTACTTCTAAACTTTCTCCTCTCCAGGGCCATTGCTCTGTCATTTGGGTCCCACCACAAATCCAGCACTTGGAAACATTTAATTCTGTTACAATTCGTTGCATTAAATCCATGAACAAATTGTGTCCAAAAGTGGAAAGATCTGACTCTAGCAGCTGTTTCCTTAATCTATCATACAAATTTTGGGAAGCAATTTTAGATTTAGAGTGGGTTTTTAACTGTTCTACTGCTTTCTGTACTAAATTCTCCTTATTTTGGTCTTGAACTCCTCTCCCATCAGTGTATCCCCACATACTTGTTTTGGTAAAGCATATATATTCTTCTCCTCTTGGACATGTCTGGTAATTACGGCCAGCTCCTCCTCTTGCTCCTAAATTCTTTGCTATCCAAAATTCTCTTCCTTGCTCTTCACAAACCCTTAACTGACTTTCATCATAACAACCTTTGTTTATATGGGTGTGACCAACAAAGGATACCGTTGTGACTCCTCTCCATTTCACTGCCTGGTGACATGAGTGACATTTGTCAATTGCCATGGCAATGCTTACACACATGATCAGGTATATAACGAGAGGTCCAGTATGACATGCCTTTCCACCCCTCCAACCTATTGGGTTGCTGCCAACAGTTGGGAATTTCATCTTCTTGGTGGCAAAGGCAGAGGTCAATCTGGTCTTGCCCTCTATTTATTCTTACCTGTGAATTGTTGCCAGGCCCACTTAAGCTTAGCTCTGTGCCACTCCCTTATTTCAATTTGGTATCCGTCTGGTATCTAATTGTTGTAATCACACTCAATTCTTTCCAATTTTGCCTTTGCTTCTTCCTGCAGATCGATCCCAGCCCGTGTCCCGTGCAACCAGGTTCCCCACCAATCCTTATCACCTACTTTGATGTATCCTTTCTCTACTGCAGCCCTTAGTGTTCTATCTGTCTCTATCTCATCCCTACAACTCCAGCAAAGGGTACTAGGGATCTTTGCCCCCACCAAGTTTGTATACCACAATTTCTGACACTCAATGCACCTGAAACAACCCCAAGGAAAACATTCACAATTTTGGTTAGGACATTTCACTTCTCTTGGAAGGTTTTGATTCTGAAGCTTCAGGTACAAGTGTTTCCGAAACATGCGTCAGTCCTTTTTAAACCTTATTTTCAGTTTCCCAGGAGCAGAAGTGATTTTCCACTGGGACTCGGCCGGTGCCTCTGTCGGTGGTCCCACGGGTCCTTTAATGCGAGATGCGTGGGTCCAGCCTTTCTCTGCAGTTCGGATGGCTGTATCAGTGGTTAAGAGGGTTAAATATGGGCCTTCCCATTTAGGAGATAAGCTCTCCTCCTTCCAGCTTTTAACCAGCACCTAGTTACCTGGTTTTATTTTGTGTATGCTAAATCCTAGAGGGGTGGATTGAGCCAATATTCCTTTTTCTCTCAATTCTAACACATGTTGTCCAATTGTTTGAATATATTTCTGAATAGTCATATCTTCAATTATTACTGATGTTTGGGGTATCTCCTGGGAATATGGCATTCCATAAAGCATTTCGTATGCTGATAGCCCAGTATCTGCATTAGGAAGTGTTCTTATATTAAGCAATGCTAAAGGTAAACATTTTACCCAGGACATCTTGGTTTCAATCATTAATTTGGTTAATTGCTGCTTTAGTGTTTGGTTCATCCTTTCCACCCTCCCAGAGCTCTGAGGGTGCCAAGGGGTATGGTATTCCCAGGAGATACCCATGGCTTCTGTTACCCCTTTGATGACACTAGAGGTAAAATGGGAGCCTTGATCAGAATCAATGGCTCGAATAACTCCAAATCGGGGAATAATTTGTTCTAATAGTATTTTGATTACAAATTTGGCAGTGGCTCTTACAGCTGGGTAAGCTTCTACTCAGTGAGTTAGATGATCTACTACTACTAACAGATACTTCCACCTACTGACTTTCGGAAGCTCAGTATAATCCACCTGAACTCTTTCAAAAGGTCTGTAGGCTATTTTCTTACTGCCCCCCCCCCCCCCCCGTTGAAGTTTGCCTCATTACCTTTTTGTTGACTCTCTGACAAGTAACACGCCTCTGCGTTACTTGCTTTGCTATTTCAAAAAAAAAATCTCAATACACCCATTATATTTTAAAAAAATGATCACACAAGGCTCTGGTTCTTCAATGACTATGCTGATGTAATTGGCTCAAAATCTTTTGTGCATAGGCTTTGGACAAAATTTCCCACCTATCTAAGAGTACTCCTTTTCTTTGTTCTTTCTTAGTATCTAATTTCTTTATAGCTTCTTGGGAGCTAAAAAATTTTTTTTTTGGACTTCTCTTTGAACTTTTGTTATAATATTCAACTGAATTGTTTCTTTCAATTCAAAAGCTGCCTCTTTTTGCAGCTTGGTCAGCTATGTTATTTCCTCTTGCTAAATAGCTTGTGTTTCTTTGGTGACCTTTTACATGTGTAACAGCTATTTTTTCTGGTCTTTTTAATGATACAAGCACTTTAAGTATTAATTCTTGATAGATCAACCATTTTCTTTGGGTATTGATCAAACTTCTCTCTTTCCAAATCTTCCTAAAAGTATGTACAATTCTAAAAGTATACTTCGTATAAATAGTCTCCACTTTGTCTTTTAACAGTTCTAAAGCCTGGTATAATGCATATAACTCCCGGGCTTGTGCGGGCCAGCTGGAACTTAACCTTTTCTTTTCTACTATCAACATGTTTCCTCCCTTTACAATTGCATATCCTGACCTCTGCTTCCTTTCTAATACTTTGCAGGAGCTATTGATGAAATATTTCTCCCCTTCAGATAATTTTTTTTTTTTTTTTTTTCAGTTAAATCTGGTCTTACTTTAGTTTGTAATTCAATTAACTCTACAAAATCATGAATCTGTTCTCCAGTTAACTTCTGATATAAAAATTTTGCTTTTTGACTATACTTTTTTATCTACTGCCTACAACACTTTAATAGCCTTACCAGCTGTCTTATCTCTCCCTTTGTTCTGGGAGAAGGTAAGGCAAGTATGCCCGATACTCATTCAGGGTCCAGTTTCTTTGTTCTTTTACTTAACTAATGACCCAAATACTTCATTTCTGCTTCTACAAATTGCAACTTGAACATTGAAGCTTTCAAACCCTTTTTCTCTAAGAAGTTTAATAGCTTAATTGTGGCTTCTTGGGCCCCAGGAACTGATCTAGTTTATCAGACATCCCCATTTCCTTTTTAAGGGCTCTCACATCCCCAGTGTTCAGTGGTACTGATACATATCTAATAGCTGTCCTCCCCTTCCCCCTTTGGTATCTTGCTATTAGTACCTTCCTTAATGGATCTAACTGGCCCCTTTTGCTCTCATCATCACTGTCCTTGCGCCTTTCTGCCCGAACTGTCTCCCTGCTTCTATGTGCAGGTGGTGAATCTGGAGGACGAGGCAGAGCCACAGGGGCTTGAGGTGCAAGCAGTGCCATAGGGGCTTGAGGTGCTGGGGGTGCTGGATTAGGCACCTCTGGTGGGGCAGCTGGTTGTGGTAGATAAGGGGGGAGGTTGTGTAAGTGGCCTCATGGATTCTTCTCCTTTTTTGGTTTTTAAAGCATACAGGGGAGAAGGCCAGGACTTCTGCTATAAAGCAGCATAATCGCTCTCTTGGTTAATTGGATCCTTTTTATTTACACAGGCATTCAGGGCCTGACAGATCCACTCCTCAGATGACCTGTACATTGGCCAGTACAAATTATCAGGTCGTGTCATTTCTTTAGTCCATTCCATCATACAGTATTTTATCATTTTCTCTTTACTTTTTCCTTTCCTGGATTTACATTCATCCTAAAATTTTAACATTAACCCCAGGGGACTGTCCTGTGGTAAAAAGCTCCCTCCTTTCCCAGTACCTTTAGTACTTCTATTTGCCTGTTGGTTTATACCAACCCCTGGGTCCTTGCCTTGGCATTGACCCACCCTAAGAAACGGGTATTCCCTCACTTGCCTCGACCACACTCTTTCTGACTTCAGTAATGAAAGGCCTTCCTATTTTCTCACTTGTCTAGGATTTCTTTAATAAAAAGTCCCTTCAACCAATGCCGCTTCCCGCCTCTGATTTACTGTAAAGAAATCCCCCCCAGCTATTGCCGCATCCCGCCCCCGACCTTTTTATATGAAAGAATTCCCTTTACCAACACTCGCTTTGTTCCTTCACCTGCCGCTCCCCTCGCGGAGACACGGAACCGAGGTTAGAAGAACTCCACAATCACTTCGTGGTCAGACCACGTCTCACACACACACCACTCACACTCTCACACGTGTGTACCCGTTCTTAGCCCACCTAACCAAGCGATACTTACAGCCTCCTTTTCTCGCCTGGGTCTCTGTGCACGAGTTATTACAGGTGAATTTCACTGCAGCTTTATCCGGGAGCTCAAAATCCTTTGCTCACAATTTACCTCGAGGATCTCCTTCTCCCTGAAAGATTCCCCAGTCACTCAGGGCCACCTGAGGCAAAAGCCTGCAAGGTGGGGCGCCTCCCCGAGATCAGGGGCCTCCCTCAATGGATTGGAGATGCCCGCATTCTCCACCAAATTGTTAAAAATGAGACGCTTGACACGGCCAATATATCAAGCAGCAATTTAATAATTAATTAATTAACATGGTAAAGTGTGAGCAAAGAGGCAGCGCTGGGTACAGTGGCAGGGGTTTTCCCTTCCAACTGCACACCCATTGCTGGTTTTGATGGTATTTTATACATATTCATAAGCTTTCTCAGCAGTTTCCATTTCTAGTTTTAACGTCACAATTCAATACCTAACAGCCATAAATCTATAGATTGTCCTGTATAATTCTATGGACCATTGTGATCTATTCTGATATTTCAATACTCCAGGATGTACTTCCAGGATATGTTTTTCCAGGTGGTGGGATCTGGCTTCCAGATGTGGAGGTCCCATCTCTATTTTCAAGTCCATCCATCTCTAAAGTTGATGTCCAGTTTTCCTCTCCAGGAGCCATAAATCAGTGAGCTGAAGTCATATCTTTATGTCCAGGATGTTTTCCCACCTTGTGTGAGGCTTGAGCCCCCTCCTTATTTCCTTCTTTTGTCTAAAAAAAACCTTTTTGCACTCTAAAACTACAGTTTAAAATTCTTTAATACAAAGCAAGCTTCTAAAGTTATAATTAAAGAACACTAATTGCAGAATAGCTTGAGACTTATAATAGATAATTGCAAGCAAAAGATTTATTCAAAAACTTCCTTCCATGCTTTCCTCAGCTATTTATTAGAACTCATCTTTATAACTGTCCCATGGCTGTGTTCCATCACTATGATTACACAGATTTTCTTCATTTCCCTGACACGAAACATAACTTTGTATTTCACACAGAAGGACCTTTTTTCCTTAGGAAGAGATTTTCAAAATGAGTGACCCCCCAAAATGTTCAGGTTTTTATTCTGCTTTTTTCATTTCCATCCTGGCTGGTTTTTATCAATTTTAACAGTCCTGTTTACACAAGAAAGTTTTCACACAAGTCTGATCCTAATGGTAGATACCACGACTGCCACTGAAGGCAAGAGCATTCTGCACCTCCCAAGTTCAGCTGCTCAGAAGCTGCCTTCTACTTGACTCCACAGAAGCATCCTTCTAAATAAGACTCTCAAACTTTTCCCCTCAAGGAACTATCCTTTGCCTTCTCTGTAGAAGCAAATGGCTTCTGTACACTAATAAACAGTTAAGTGATGCACCTACTCCAATATCCTCTGTGCAGCAGTTCCAGAGCTAATAGGTATTGCAGCCCAAATTCTCCCTCTTCTCGTCCTCCCTTCTAACACTGCAAATTCCCATTCACCCAAACACCTGCTGGGTAACCACAGGAACCAGGATTTAGCCTATGCCTTTTGAAAATGCAAAATCCAACGTAAACGTTATTGCTGTGAACTGTCATCCATACAGCAAACATGAGCAAACGATAAAGATGCTAAAGCATAAAGAAATCTAATGTTCATAAGCTCATAGTCAGCCTCATACTCATGGTCAGTGCCAGCTGCTGGGGGATGGAAAGGTTAATTCAAGCATGCTGTGCCCTGTGTGGGAGGACTGTAACCACACCACACACGTCAGCACACTTTCAAACTAAAGACTATCACTGATAATCAAGCTGTGACAAAGTGACAAAGAGAGAGAGAAATATCATGGTAAAGGGGAACATTGCACAGGTTTGATAGATATGAGGATACTAACAGTCTACACACTGACAAGGATTTATAAAATTATGACCAGGTCTGTGTCACCTTTTGGAAGCACCACAGTCATGAGAAACATCAAAGCGTTTTTAATCAATGAAACATCAATGAAAGTTTTCAAACCAAAAGCTAGCAGGATATCTCACTTGCACAGACCAGCTCATTTCAACTATTCCACTGGCAAGAAGTACTTAAACACCTACACTTGCTCTCTTTCCTTCATTATTAAGAATTTCCCTTGCCTAAAATGCCTTCTGTGCATGGTGGAGCACCCTGATGGACACAGCAGCTTGGATGCTCTTTTTGTGTGGTCTGCCCTATTGGCTAACTCAAGAGGAATAAAGGATGCTGTTCCTTGCAACCACCCTGCAAAGGAGTGTGTGGGGCACTTGAAATGTGGGACACCAGCCTCAGGCATAGTGGTAAAATTAGTCCTCCTTTCCATTGTCCAGCTGATATTCACTGAAGTGTTTAAAATTTCAGTGGTAAGGTGGACTCCTAGATAAACACTTAAGGTTTGATTTTCCAAATAGACACAGATGAAAGTGTGAATGCACTGATCCTTCAAAAGTAAACTCCAGGGAATTTTAAGTTGAATACTCAAGATATGAGCTCACTTTTTACAGAAAATGTACCTAGGGCCATGCATATGTGGTGTTATTTCCACAAATGCCTCCTTGGAATTCAAACCTACACTCCATTCAAGATTAAATTAGCAATTTGGAAAAAGTCATACTAAAACTTCAGCTAAATTTTTGCTGGTCAAAAATACAGAAAGCCATTCCAAATGAGATTTTTTTTAATCGCTGCATGAAATATTTGATTGTTGGTTAATTTCAAAATTGACTAAATATTATTTTAAATCTAAACCTTTGCTTATCAATTTGATACTGACTAGTATGTTTTGATTTCTTGGAAGAAAATAGTTCAGGAAAATGACCAGAAGCACATCTGAAGTATGCTGAGTTTTCAAACCACACAAAATTGAGATTTCCTAATAAAATCTTTCATGCTCATGTTTCCTCACTCAAACATTACAAACACTGTTTTTGCTATACAATCAGATTATCCAGCAAAGTCTCATTACAGTCCATGACTCCAGCTGACACCAGTACGAACAGTGCAGCAGTCCTCAAGAACAAGGGCCAGTTTGTGAAAAAATGCCTACCACCTCCCACTTTCAAACTAGTTACTACCGTCTACATAAATGTCTTACTACAGTGAATTTTTGTCTTCACTGTAAATGTATCACATCACATTCAGATTTCAATAGCCACTTTTGCAACACTAGGAAAAAATACAGAAAATACTCTTTCCAACAATGACAGCTGATAAACCATTCAGGGCTTCAAGAAACAAAGTTAGCTCAGCCTTTTTATTTGCTTATAATCATTGTCAGTCCAATATTGCACAATAATGCCATTTCCCCAACAGCTACACTTACTAATTCTCAGAATTTAGAACCAAGAAAAAAAGACAAAACCACAACACACAGAACCAAAATCCCAACTTGGACAGAATATTTGTCTTTTCTGTAATTAAAAATCTATCTCCATGATGCTTAAGGCAAGTCAGTTCCTGATGTATTTTTATTTTCAAGCTCCTTAACGTCCATCTTTTTAACAAACCTAAAGGTGATACCTCCACATTTTTTATCCAACAGCATAATGCCCACAAGTTAAGCTGTAAAAGCCAAGGTCCTATTGGCTTCCTATGCAAATTAAGTTTCCCATGATATTAATCACAATTGTAGAGCTTTGCACAGGTGACCTAAACCAGGATTCTCCTTCCTCAGGCTTCTGTGTTTTGAGACTAGTCCTGAAATGCAGCCTCTTCACTGATTCTGTAGCTGTGCTCCATCAATAGCTCACGCCCCTGCTCCATGACTTACAGCAGAGCAGTATCTTTAAGTGAAAAAACTGTATTTCTTCTTCCCATCAGTGCATTGCAGTTCCAGCTTCACTGCAGGCATGCACTGCCATTGTACCATGACAGGGGGGCTGATCTGCTTGAAAGCACATATAAAAGATTTAAACCAGTTATCAGCAAGTTAAAACAAGATTTTAGCCTGTTGCTAGTAGTCGTGCTTATGAGGTAATAATTTATTACTCCAAGTAATAAAAGTAATAAAAGTATATGGGACTTTTTCAATACATAGGACAGGAAAAAACATTGAAGAGTGGTGCCTATAATGTGCAGTTTCTGGTCAAAGAGCAGGTGATGCTCCACTTCTGGCTGCATACAACAATTAAATCTCTCAGTAGCATTTACATGAACACTATTTGCTATGGTTGACTGCTTTTTGTTGTCATAAATGTTCCACTTCTGTCACCAGACATACAAAATGTCTAATTCTGTCCCTTTCTTAAGAATTCCAACTTGCCCACATTTTGAGTATTGACTAATCTGGTTAAAGAGGTTTATTTTAGTCTTGTTTTTAAAAAGAAGTGGTATGATTATTCACGTGCCCACAAACCCTGGGTTTTTCTTGAACTCTCTACTGAACTTTTATAGAAGTTGAAATGGAAGAGGACAAGAAAATACTTCAGATTGGCCAACAATCAAACTGGGAATTGCACACTTGCCTAGAGCAGCAGAACTCAAGCACCCTTGGCAGACTGCTACCACTCCAGTTATGGGATTAAAATGAGGGTGTGAGATCCTCTTGGCTTGGGATTTCCATGCTTATCTCAGCAATCTGGACTTTGAATACTGCCAAGCCCAAAATTAAATCAGTCTGTACCTATCCTTTCATCTGTCATGTCTTTAAATTCAACCAGCATACACAGCAGTCACATCTATTTCAGCAATAAACCCTCAGTTATTCAGAGGGGGCAGAATTATCTTGATGGCTAATAACGTTTTCCTCTCATATAAATTAACTCAGCCAGAATATGCAGCTGTCTTACTGTAAATACATATTTATAGCCACCATAATTTGCTTTAAAAACCCCAAATAATAACCAAACAAATAACTAAACCCACAAACATCTTTGCCATTTAAGTTGTCCAGAGACATAAAGGAGTAACTGTGTCACAAAGATCTTAATCTTACAGTTGTGGTTTTTTTTAAAGAGACAAAAAATTCAGTATGTCCCTTTAAGATCAGAGCTCACTATTTTCAGACAACACTGTAATAAAATAAAAAGCTAATTGATGTTTAAAAGAACCTGAGAGGAACAGTGAAAATGAAAATGGTTTGAGGCTGGAAAGTAACGCGTTATGGCTGAGCCGGTCTAACAACCTGCTGATGTCAACAGTCAGAGCATCCTGCTCTCCTCTGCCGCCTGGCAGGGCCTCTGGCACTTGTCAGATCCTGCACCCAGCAAACGCAGTGTGCTAACCCAGCAGAGCACCAACCCAGCAAAGATAAAACCAGGTCAAATATCCTTCTGCTGACCTAACTGCGGCCTTCCCACACCTGAAGGGAGCCTACAAGAAAGACAGAGAGAAGCTATTTCCAAGAGCATGTAACAACAGGACTAGGGAGAATGGCTTCCAACTGAGAGCAGGCTTAGATTAGATTTTAGGAAATAGTTCTTTACTGTGAGGGTGGTGAGGCACTGGAACGGAGAGGTGGTGGATGCCCCATCCTTAGAAGTGCTCCAGGTCAGGTTGGATGGAGCTCTAAGAAATCTGGTGTAGTGAAAAGTGTCTCTGCCCAGGGTCAGAGGGGTTGGAACCAGATGAATTTTAAAGTCCCTACCTGAGCCAGCCCACTCTATGATTCCTTGATTAGCAATTTTTTTCAGAGCAATATAGATTCCAAGAAGGGCCAGAATCAATTCAAATGAATAGGGGAGTCTAGGAAGGCTTGGACAGGGATGAAATGGACCTGCCTTTTTCAGCAGCAAACTGATGGCCTAGCACAGGCATAATACATATTTTCAGCCCAGCTGGGTGTATCTTAGGCTGAACTACTTTAAGAAGTTACTTCATCACCCACTGAGGGCACTATGCTGTGCTCAATCTCACTGCAAGTAAAACTAACAATTTAAACCCCCTCTCACAGAGATCCACCAGTCAGTCTCCTGGAAAAGTGTTTTAGCCAGATTACCCTGCAAGACAAAAGGAAATCTGGAAGGGGAAAACTGGAAGAGGGGAAGCTGGAAGTGGTAACTTCTTAAAAGGTGACAACTAGACCTGCAAAACCTGTTTGTCACAATGTGAGCCGAAATGGAATAAGCATGCAAGGCACATTTCAGAGGGCTTCTTAGCCCCCACCTCTTTATTCTCTGGGAGGAGGCCAGAGTCACCAAAACAGGAGTGACTGATACACTCTGCCATCATAAAATGGGGACAGAAAATGTCTGAAAGGAGTGTGCAAAGAGGACAGAGCTGGACTACTGCCAGCAGTGTCCACTGAAATGGACAGAGGGCCAGAGGCAGTGGGCACAAACTGAAAGACCAAATGAAAGAGGCTCCATCTGAACATCAGGAAACTGTGCTGGTCTTTTTTACTGTGAGGGTGACTGTGCCCTAGCGCAGGCTGCAGAGCAAGGCTGTGAAGACTCTATCCATGGAGATACTCAGCAGCCAACTGGACAGAGACTTTCCACAGCCAGCTGGTTCTGGGCAACCAGCTCTGTGTGGCCCTGCTTGAGCAGGGGGCTTGGATCAGATGGCCTCCAGAGGTCCCCTCCAACCTCAGTGTGTGATCTTGTTCTTAATCCTTGACTGTGTCCAAGCTGCTTTTAGAGAATAGACTGCTGTGAGCATCTTGTAGCATGGCAAGTGAGCTCAGTTCTGATGTAACAATTAGGTCTGGCAGACAAACATGCTCAGCAAGCCTTAGCTCTCCCATACTCTCTTCTTTTATCAGAGCTAAGACAGCCAACACAAGAGGTTGCAGCTCCATTAAGCTTTGTTTTGCAGCTCCATTAAGGTTTATTTGTTAAATGGCTTCCCAAGGCATACAACATGTTCCACAAGCTACTGCAGTCATTTTAATCCTCTTCAGCATTGTGACAAACATGGAAAGTAGCCTCACTTAAGTGCAAAATCTCACCCACAGCACTGAGGATATGACAGGGCACTCTGGGGGCAGGTGATCTTGATGAAACTGAGTCTGGATCTCATTTGAAAAAATGCTGGCCTGCATAGTTTACACTAATGACTTCCTGAGTAACTGAATTTACACAGAAAGTGGTAACTGGGATGAATTGCTTGTATAGTCAAAGAGAAACTGCTTCCAGCTTCATTTCAATCACCAGCTGCATGATCCACTCTAATGGATCTTGTCTCTGCTGAACTTAGTCTGCAATGCACTGCTCCTATCAAATGCTCTTTCTCCTGTTCAAATGCAGTTAATTGCCAGATGTGAATGTACAGACCTCCACAGTAAACAGGGCTATAAGAAACTGCAATTGTAACTTTTTCTACCTTTTCCTCAGTTCATCGTAGCAGTGACCTTTCATCTCTCTGGAGAGAGAAAGAAATGAGCTTTGATGACCACCTCTAAATGCTGTTTTCTGTAATTTCTGCCATCCTGGCTATGCACTACTGCTCTAATTGAGAACCAATTCACATTGACTACCAGGTAAGTTATCTACACCTCTCTCAACTTGCATTATAAATAAGAGAAATGCCAACTCACATTCATGGCCACTAATGACCATTTCCCCAATCAGCTCTTGATAGTATGACATACAGTAGGAAAAAAAGCCAGTATCATACAAAAGCAAAAAGGAACAAAGGCAATCTGTAGGGTAAATCTGTGTCTCCTACCTCCGCTCGACCTTCATAGTATGTTAGCATAGACTTCGTAAGTACAAAAAGCCTCTCTTTGTAGTTTAAGGGAGAAGTCCTCTTCTTCTGCTGTGATCTTTTAACCAAAATCTCTTGTAGGATAGTAGTCGTATTCATTTCAGCCACTTGTCAGCTCTCTTCTAGCCATTGAACATCAGTTCCTGTGAAGATGAGAAATAAAACATTATCAGATTTTGGAGGATCACAGAACTGGAGATTTCTCTAACAAGAAGAGCTTCTACTTATAAATGAAACTGCCTGAAAATACAGAAAGCTGGAGCTCACCTGGAAGTTTACAGAAGTTAATTATTAGACTAAAAAGTTCACTCTTTGCTCAGCTGAGGGCTGCACTGGCACATTCCCAGGAAGCCAAAAGCTGTATGTGACTGGGATGAAATAAGGTACACTGCAGACTCTGTCACAGAGAATGTGGGTGAGAAGTCTGAAATGTGCTCCAGGCAAACAGCAGTGTACAACTGCTCTTCATCACAAACCTGTCTAGAAGTTTCTAACCTGTCTAGAAGTTTTAATTGCTAAGGTCTGTCATGTACAAATGTCATTTGCAAAAGAGTTCTAAATACAAAACTGAAGATCACAGAATATCCTGCAGGGAAGAGGCCTACAAGGATGACTGAAGTCAAACTCCTGGCCCAGAACAGGACAGCCCTAAGCATCACACCATGTCTGAGAGCATTGTCCAAATGCTCCTTGAACTGTCAGGCATAGTGCTGTGACCACTTCCCTGGGGAGCCTGGTCCAGTGCCCAACCATCCTCTAAGTGAAAAACCTTTTTCTAATATCCAATCTAAACCTGTCCTGATGCGACTTCAGGCCAGTCCTGTCACTGATCACCACAGAAAAGAGAGCAGTGCCTGCCTCTCCTCTCCCCATCATAAGGAAGTTGCAGCTGCAATGAGATCTCTCCTCAGTCTCCTCCACACTGAACAGGTGTCCTCAGACATTCTTCATCTGAATTCCCCTCTAGACACTTCACCATCCTTGTTGCCCTCTTCTGGATGCTCCCCAATAGCTTAATGTCTTTCTTACATTGTGGCACCCAAACCTGCCCCCAGCACTCAAGGTGAGGCTGCCCCAGCTCAGAGCAGAGCAGGACAATTTCCTCCCTTGCCCAGCTGGCCATGCTGTGCCTGATGCACCCAGGACAGGGTTGTCCCTCGTGGCTGCCAGGGCACTGCTGGCTCATATTCAACTTGTCATGGACCAGGACCCCCGGGTCTCTTTCCACAGTGCTGCTTTCCAGACTCTCATTCCCTGGTCTATACACACAACCTGGAATGCCACGTGCCAGGTGCAGAATCCAGAACGTGCCCTTGTTGAACTTATTGGTGATTGCCCATCTCTCTAATTTATCAAGGGCTCTCTACAGGTCTCTTTCTGACCTTGAGGCAGTCAACAGCTCCTCCCAATTAAATATTTCTGGAAAACTCATTTAGTATTCTTTCAATCCTGCATCCAAGTTGCTTATGAGGATGTTGAAGAGTGCTGGGCCTAAAATGAAGCCCTGGAAAACTCCACTGGTGACCAGTCAGTCATCAGCCTGATCTAATCTCATTTACTACAACCATCTGTACCTAAGATGGATCACTAAAAATCATTTTGAAAATTTACCCCTAATTTATCAATGAAAATTTTCAGACACAAACGGTTGTTTAGAAGATGTCAGTTTGAGAACAAAGAAGCTTATTTTTCAAAAACTGCTAAGCATATGCCTTCCAGCTTCTGTTTAGAAAGACTTCATGCCGACCATCGAAATCAAGCAATTGAATTCAGACAGTTTTGGTCACTCAGTAACATCAAGCTGCTTTTGTTCTACACCATGGCTGATACCTGTAGGACAAACTTAGGAGCAAAATGCACCCACAGCTACTTTGCAAATTTGTGTCACAGTGGACACGGGAAGAACCACACGAGGACACGCTGGTGAGCGAAGCAGGAAAAGAGAGAGAGAGTTTATTTACAAAACCCAGTTTTATACATTTCCCATGGTGCCCGTGGATTGGAGGATGGAATTCCACCTCTCAATCCACGTTGGTCGAGCTAACTGTCAATCACATTTCTCCTCCTACCTAGAAATATGTAAACAATAAAAGACAGTTAGCAAAACATGGCCAGTGTTTATAGTAGAAAGTGTGATAAGGTGAAACTTCTGACTCCAATATGAAGAACATAACAGAAGGCTTAAAAAAGTCTTCAAAACCAGGGTGACAAATTTGGCTCCAGGGCAAAGACAGAGACATAGGCAATCTTTCTGTTCTTTGCAATGATGGCAGCTTAAACACAGCTGACCTCCTCCCTCACCAACTCACCCCTGTCCTGTCATGCCACGGTGCCTTGTGCAGGTGCAGGCGTTCCACTGCCGGGCTGGGAAGCAGGCTAGGGAAGGGACCCAACCAGACATTTCATCATGCAGCACAGGCAGCTGCCTGCACAGACTCATTAAATGAAGTGGCACTGAGGCAGGGATGAGAGGTGTGGGAGAGGTTGTGGAGAAGCTGTTGCAGAAATCTTTTTCCCCACTCCTTTTTGCTTTGCTCACTCTCTGCCAGCCCTGCCCATGGCACCACTTGGGCCCCACCTGAAGCTGTGCTCCAGAGCCAGGGGAGTTGCAGGCACAGACCTGGAGAGCAACTCAGGCCAGAGCAGCACAGCTGGAGCTGAAGCCATGGCATGAAGAAGGAACAGCAGCATCTGCTGAAGCACCAGTGACTGTGAACTCTCTCTCAACTGTGTGAAGGGAGCAGGGGGATAACCCAAACCAAAGCCCTAAAGTAAAACAAAAAATAATTCATTTTTCACAGGGCTTACTTTATGCACCTATTTACCACTTAGAGTATATCAGAATTCACTGGGGAAATGGCATACATATTCTTCTCTGCAGGCAACATAATTTCAGCATGGACAAAACAGCACTTTTCACAGAGTTGTGGGAGAGAATTCTTGAAAAACCACAAACCTCCTGACAACATTGCCTTACACGATTTAATTTTTAATAAAATCAAATGTAAGCAAACTCACTTTAGTGTATCTTGTTTTGTGAGCAATTAACTGCTGTCACAATACATGAAATGACAGCCTTTGCCTTCCAGTCCAGTCTTGATACTACTTTTCACTTCGACCAGCTGAGCACTCATGACCCATACTGCTGCTATCTCAACAACTGGAAGTTGTCAACAGCTTTAAAAAATCCTCCTCCTTCCTAGAAATATCTCTTCATATGTTAAAAAAATATTCAGTGGTTTAAATGGAACTACAAAATAAGACCAGGCTAGGATGCATAAGTTAAAGCTGATTATTGGATTGCAAATGGTGATTATTATGAATAATCTCTTTTTTTTATTTCTATTCTTCTGAAATATACATATACATTTTGTTGGTAATCTGTCATATTGCATTCTGGGAAGAAGGCAGATCTTTTTTAATCATTGGATATGTTATTTAACTGCTCAAGCTGACCAATTCTGATTTATTGCCCTTCTAAAAATAAATTGACAATCTTAAAGGTAATCGCAGAAGGAAGAATACTGCCATAAACTGAAAATACAAACATTGTCCAAAAAAGTAAAAGCCAGTACTAGCTTTAAGACCAGCTTAATGCACACAAAACTTTAGGGTTGCCATCACTGGCTCTCCCACTCAAAACAATTCAACTGTTCTCAATAGTAAAAATTCTCTGCTTGTACTCAAGAAAAACATAATTATTATCCATCTTATAAACTGCGAACTCAGAGATCTCTAGAGTGCTACATTAGAGAGCACAAGAAGGATTCAAAGTTAACTGTAATTTCAAATCTCAATACTGATAATGCTAATATATTTCATTTCTCTACCAGTTACATTAATATGACACAAGAATCAAAAAAATCCTTTTGACAAAATTTGGGTTAAAAAAATAAGAACATTGGCTAGTGTCTGCAGTTGGTTGCTACACTGAATAATCTCTGCTATGAAGATTTCAGCAGATTAGAACCAGTTTCCCAGGTCACAAGATCAGACTTTGAATCTGCATTTGGTCACAGAAACCTGTTTTATTTGGGGTTATTTCCAAGTCAATGGCTCTAGATACATTTCTGTTTCAATAAATAAGGCTCAGGATAACTGAATCTTCACCTATTATTCTGAAAGTTCTTTTTGAGACTAGCAATAATCCATTAAGAAGCCCCTGTAACAGCCACACTTACCTCTTATCAAACCCATATATCACTATTTTTTCTTCAGTACAGTTTTAGACATTTTCTGCACATTTTCCCTGCCCCTGCTTTCCCCCAAATCCTCCTTTGTTCCCAGACTATCCTTCAGAACATGAAGCTGTTGGCATGACAGATTATCTTGTTAGAAACAGCTGTGGGAGTTTCGGGCTCACACCCAATATAAACTTTTCACAATATTACTCGTGCCAAGGAATTGCCCTGTTCCCTGCCAGCCTTAGTTACATGGTAACAAATAAGATCTAATTTGCAGAGATGCTGAAAACTTAGAATTATGGTAGAAAACAGAAAGAGTTATGGATTCTCAACTTTTTTCAGAGCAGGAAAACATTCCCAACTTTAAGTATCAAAATATCTGCAGCAAGCTTGTGTTTCCCATCTTCACATTATACCAGTATTAATCTGTACAGCCATCAAGTCACCATACCCCTTCCTCAAAACAAATGAAAACAACTGTTCAGATAAGCCTTTTAAGTCAATATTGGTCCAAATGCACAAAGGACATTTTCACTTGTAGACAGAGCTTCTTATGCATGCCACCTTTCCCAGTTTTCACTGGGGAAAACTGAGCCACCAAGTGATGTGGTAAGCTCAGGTGTTGCAACACTACCCACCCCACATATCTTCTGGTTCCCACTCCCAGCTCCCAGATTGTGTTTGTTTATTGAAACAATTAGTCACCGTAAACTGTAAGCACCTGTACCTGGACTGTAAGCACCTCTAACATCCAGAAAGATGAATAAATGTATGAAACTTCCAGTGCAAGTCCTAGCGAGCAGAAAAGGGAAAGTGCATCCAGTCTGATCAGGGCTTCTCTCACACAAATGTAACAAGTAATTGTCACTTTTTAAGGCACAAATCTTTGCATCACACATAGTCATGGAGAGCCTCACAAGAAAAAAACACATTCTGAAAAACACAACGATACAAAAGGAACACTAGGAGGAAATATTTGTGGCTGAAAAGAAAAATAAAAGCAAAGTGGAACTGTTTTCTGAGTTTCAACACTTCAACACTTAGTGATAGTAAAATTTCCCCAGCAATTTGTGTCCTTCAGTGCAATGTCTTAACGTTAAGCTGATGGGCAATCAAGGCAGACAATCCCTCTAACAAATGAGCATCCTCAGTTTTCTGACTTGGATTTCATGCACCGTGCACAACTACTCTTTTTTCAGATTCCATACACATCAATCCAAACCCATGTCAACTCCAGATCCGAGTATTGAAAATGGACCTCCTAGGGCAGTAGATTAAAAATAAAATAATACAGAATATTCACTACTTCAATTTTTGAAAGTATCAATCTAAATGTTGATTTTAAAAACCCAAGTGGTACATAGTAATCCTTCCTCAAATCTGTAAGTTTCAGAATATTTTTTCTCCTTCATTTTAATTAATTCTGATCAGTTTGCTGATCAAGCTCATATTGTGTCCCTGCAAATGTCTGCAGTGGGGCAAGTGAAGAGGCAGCCCACTGCTCCTCTGGGCAGAGAGCAGAAACAGTGCAGGAGGAACAAGAACAGGAGAACTCCTTACCCTGTTTTTTCTGCTGAAGCTTCTGTTGCTTTATCATGAAACTATGAATTATTTACATAAGTATCCAGCACAGGCTTATTTGAATAATTACTACTCAGTGTAAGCAAGAGTTGCAAAATATACCCTTGTATTTCCTTTTTGCCCCACATCTAAGTTTGCAAATTCAAACTCCAAAGAATAAAATACAACTGTTATTAATCCCTGTTCAAAAGGTAAATTTCACGGAAATGCAAAAACAACAGAAATACACTTTGGCAAAAATCTGTCATAATTTTAAAATTCCAGTTCAGGGAAAAATACTGTAATAATATACAAAATGTATCACATCCAGAAAAAGGAGAAGAAAAAATATTTAGAAATATTTAGATTTACTTTTTTCCTCCTTTTTTTTTTTTTTTTTTTTAAACAGTAGATGCTCAGAAACCACTTCTGTCATATGCACGTTTGGATTTTTTAACTGTGAGAAATGTAATTTGGAGGGACTACTTTCTAATAGATTTCAAAATTATAGCCAAAGGTTTGCAAAAGCTTAGTTTCTCTTTGAAAAACAGCCAAACAATAAATAATCAAACCTTGCAAAAATAAAATCCATATTTGCCTGTATGAAATTTAGGTTTAAAAGTAAACAGGCTAAGGGGTTACTCTGTGACAGCTCTGACTGGAGATTCTGAAACCATGTGATGTTGCAAAATATCCGTCTTTCAGTCAGCTGAAAGGTACTCACATACACACACAGAAGAAGCATTTTATCACAGTCAGAACCAGTTTTCCAAGATTTCTTGCAAACAGGCTCAGTACATTTTACAAAATAAAACTTTTGTTTCCTTTTAGCATTCTAACTTGGGGTAAGCGAAGAACACGATGACGTGGTGGTCCCACTTAGGGTCATTTGGCACTGAGGTGGTTTGTCACACCAAACTGGAGCATCAGCTCATCAACCATTGCAAAAGAGAGCCCAAGTGCACAGAACAGCTCAGGAAAAATAGTTTTCCCTGTATAATGATGATTTAGTAGAATGGCATGTACACATCTCCAAATCATCTATAAACTCAGCTATTGCTCCTTACTGGGATTTCCTGCAAGCTATACACTCCAGTTACTAAGTTATCCTTCCACAGCTTTAGAGGACTACTTCTTCACAACTAAATGATTCAGGAAATTTATGAAACAAAAATTACATTATTATTATCCATCATGAAGAAAATATGTTGACATGGGCATTTTTTACTTGAAATTATTTAGTACTAAGTTCGATACCATACAAAAGATGGACTGATCAATTTTCACTATCCTCAACAACTTATATTTCCATTCATTCCTCTAGAGCTGAGTACCTGTAGTTTTCTTATTTCTCCCACACAAAAACTCTGCAGTATTTATAAACTTGCATCGACTACTTTGCCTTCAGTTTAATCAGACCAAAAACCTCTGTCATCTGTAATATTTTCAATAAAGCTGGAAATCAGCTTGGGACATGGGAAAGCAAGGCAAAAAAAAAAAAAAAAAAAAAGACTGAAATTTCAGTATTTTATATTAACCCTTAAAGGAGAGACAACAGATTTTACCAGGCCCAGACTTCATAGCTCAGGTTTATTTTTATTCTAAATATTATGCATAAAGCAGAATGAAAATGGCAAACAATCTTCTGTTGTCATCCAGTAAGTTTTTTCCTCTATGGTGCCATCACCAGGACTGCAAGAAGTTTGATTGTAGCTGGCAAGAGGAGGCAAAGCATAAAGAGATTTGCTTAACTCACTTGTCAGCACAAAGGTCTGGTGAAGAATTTGGCTTGGCTTACCTGCACAAATATAACTGACCCTCCCTGACAGAGAAAAGGTAAAAGATAAAGTAAGAACAAAAAGGGAAGGACAGGATCCAAATTGGGAAGAGGTATGTGGTGTACTGGCCCCTTTTACGTGTTTATGTACCTTTGAAAGGAAACAATCTGCTTTATTGTGGCGAGTGTTTCCAAAGTAAGCTTAGAGAGGGACATGGAAGAACTAACTCCAAACTGGCATGGCATTGGTTTGCAGGAGCAGAAGCTCCTGAAGAGCAGGGTCTATATGCTTCACTTCTACCCAGACCAAGGCTACTCCACCACCACCCCACTGGCTGTAGCACACTGCTAGTAGAGTACTTAGTAAAGCAGACTGCTGCCTCAGCCTTTTATCCAAAAATCCCCTGCCCATAAGAAGGGAAGAGAAACAGTTACACCCACTTACTAAAGAAACAGGCAAAGATGAGATTGGCAAAGGAAATGGGTGATGCTCGTGCAAAAGATTTCCCTACTTCTCCAGGAAGCTGAAGATTTAGAGGGCTGGGAAAATAAAAGCTCTATTAAACTAGAAGTTGAATCTAACTCTGTTAAGGAATCCTCAAGCTCTCTATCAAGCAGGAAGACAATTGCTGTTGTACATAAAACTGCAAATATGAGAAAAACAAATCAAATCTATTGGAAATAAAAATATAAAAAGAGGTCAACTGTGCCTGAGGGTATCCTTCTTTTCCACTACCATAAAAGAGTCAATTAACTTTCTTCACAATTTGAACTTGTCTTCTCAAATGTTATACAATCTCAGGCAAGCACATGATATATTAGACCAAAAATAAGCTCAATTTATTTCAATACTCAAGACACAGTCTAACTAAGATACTGAAATCCATACAAATTTTGACTGTCTTTACGCACAGGGAATGACTAATACTTCCCCAGATATTTCTCTTTCCAAACACTCCAAGACCTTTTTTCCCCAAACAGCTGCTTGTTTTCCACCTACTAAAGAACTACTTGTTCTCTGCCTGCTAGGCTCTGCGGAAGCTGCACACTAAGAAATACTTCAACAAACATGAAAACTTCTGCTGAAGACAAAGCTGTGAAGATGACTCAGATGAAGAACAACTGGCCCCATCTCACATGTCGACTAATGGATGTATTTACCTTCAAAGTATTTATTTTCAAGTAGTATTATAAGGTCACTGCATCAATGCTGCTTTTCCACACCTATTGAGCAACTGACTAGTCCCAACTGACAGGGCTCAGTGGGTGTGAAAAAGAAACATTTATCTGTATCTAAATAATAGATCTAAAGTTACAGGTCAGAACTGAGCAGGAAAAACCCAAGGCAGTGAGTGAGGAACAGAAAATATCCAAGTTTCCATTTGTCAAGTTTTCCTGTGTTGTTTTCACTGGGGTACAACCCCTCCGCTATAAAACAAGCACAAGAGATTGAACATAAAATGAACAACCATTTACATTTCAGCTGAGATGTTGTACTACTGTTCCCATGCGTGGCAAAGCAGCGGTGTTGGCAAGGTCAGCGTGCTTATCTTGTGATTCCAGACTGTCTTACCCTGTTATGTTGGATAGGTGTGCTTATTTTGGCTGGGGTAGAGTTAACTTTCCTCACAGTAGCTAATAAGGGGCTGTGTTTTGGAACTGTGTTGATCACAATGTTGATAATATAGAGATGGCTTTGTTATTGCAGGGCAGTGTTTGCACAGAGCCAGGACCTTTTCTGCTTTTTGTACTGACACACTGGAAAGGAGACTGGGCATGCATGGGAAATTAGAAGACACAGCTGGGACAGGTGACCCAAACTGACCACAGGGGTATTCCAGACCATGTGACATCACCTCACCTCACTTTATAAGTGGGGGCAAGAAGGAGGAAGGGGAGACATTTGGAGTTATGGCATTTACCTTTCCAAGAAACTGCTTTGCATGATGTAGACCTGCTTTCCTGGGGATGGCTGAACACCTGTCTACCCACGGGAAGTAGTGAAAGAAATCCTTGCTTTTACTTGCATTTCAGCCCCTTGCTAATAAAGTCTCCCCACAGGACTGAAAAGCCAGGCTGCAACCTTGACAAATTTCTTCTTCACATAAAGTGCATCCTAAGCAACAACAAATACCAAAGGACTTCAGCTTCATTCATGTCAATATGTAAGTATTCATTCAGGAGAGAAGTTTCTCACTGAATCTGAAAATAAACACAACTGACACAGTGCTGTGGTCTTGTGTTTTCCTTTTCCTCTGGGTAATGCAAGGTAGTGAGCATGTCTACCAAAGCAGCTTGTTATCTCTGCTCTCCTTGATGTCTGATCTCAGATGTTGAGGTGTTTCAAATGTTGCAAGTTAAGCAGGGAATGAGAGCATTTGTCAGGTGTCACTAAGACATTTATGGTCCTAAGAAGAGCATTCAGCTCAAACTCTTTGAGACATCACGCAATGCAGTCATTAATGCTTGACGGTATCTTACTCCACTCTGCTTATCCATGGTGAGACACAGGATATTAGCGAATCAATCAAACATCATCAGAACTTGGGCTGCCATAATCCAGGTCCCATTGAGGTCAAAATTGCAAGAAGTTAAGGCACTGCAAAGGTAAGACAAGACAGTTCTTTATGGTTAGGTCTCAGCTTTTCATGGGGAGTGCCTGCATCACACTGACTGATTCCAGAGTTAGTTTCTGGTTAAGAGATCCAGAAAAGTAACTAAACCAAATTGAGGGAATTTTGCTGCTTTCCCATGACTTCTATTTTTTCCATCAGAAAGCTGTAATCTCCTTCATGGCTGGAGTGCCTCGGTGGGAGGAGAAACTGCTGTGGTGGCAAGAGGCTGCCTGCAGCCCCTGACACAGAACGATGGCCCTCCTCTCACTGCTCTCACACTCCACAGCCTTTCACCGTGCCATTCTCCCAAACTCCTGCTGATAAAGCAGACCCTCACAGCTCATCTGATACACTGGAGCTGTGGCTATGTCTCCTTCCAACAACTGAACCTGCTGTGTTCAAAGACCACTGAGGATGACTGACCCAGCCTGCAGCTCTGAGGGGGAGATGGTGCTCATGGCTGACCACGACAAAGCAAACTGAAACAGTCCAGCCAGCCATGGTCTGAATGAAACAGCAAAATCACACGTGGCTACGTAACTAAACATGGAACAGATTATTGCAAGTGAGCTGAATTCAAGTTGCAGTGTTAGATGTCCTCATGTTAAAAAATATTATTTTAAGCATCTTTTCTGGATACAGATTAAGTAGAAATTTTAATTTCAAAAGACCCCAAAGTATACTTAAGATTATCAGTTTAGGGGATGTCCCATGTGACAGAAAAGGCCCATTCAGCTCAATTCACTTTGTACATCCCTTGAACTGGGTCACACAATCCAAGGTGGGAGAGTCCCCACCATTCTCCTCCTGCCATGGCATTGGGAATTGATGTGGTCTGCAAGTTCAGCTGGGAAGAGATGCTCAGAATAGGGGCAGGGAGGCAGGTAAAGTACACACAGTTATTTTTTCTGCCAGGATATGGAGCTTGCCCTGTGATACAGAACACCCTGTAAACAGGACAAGTAGCAACTTTGAACATATTAATACATGTATTATAATTATCTCACCTACCCTATAAGCTAGCACAGCAAATCTGACAAGATTTGTTCACAGGGCTGCCTAGGACAGATTTACAATGTTCAGTTAAAAAGGGCAGGTATCACCTGGGTCTGATGGTGAGTTACGTGGCTATCCTGTGGAGGGAAAAAAACCAAAACCAAAAACCACCAAGAGAGTCTTTTTTGTTTCATAAACATAAATGGTCAGGAGCTTGTCCCAGTCCAGTGTACAGTCCACACTCCCTGGAAGGGCAGCATCCCAGTGTCCTGTCCAGACCCTCCTACAGAAAGAAGAATCCTGCTTCCTCTACTACCCAGTGCCATGTTTTTCTGCCCCACATTCAATTGAAACTGAGGCCTTCTTACAAAGTTAATCAGATCACAGCTTGTAATAGGCACAAGGCTGAACAAAACCTTTCCTCACAGGAAACTCAGCTGTGACCTATTTGAGCCTACACGAAGCGATACCCTATGTGTGGCAAAGTGGTACCCATTCACATATCTGCTGATAAGAGAAATGGAAATGAGAAAAAGCAGGAGTGCCAAGAAAGTCCTTGCTCACATCCTACATGCCTCAACACGCTACTTTTTTTTTTCCCCCCTTTTTTCCTGCATTTGTTTAAAGTTGCATAGGATTTTTACCTTAAGAGCTGAGACAGAGTAGCCCAGTTGGTGGCCTGGTGCTTTGCCTCAGCAGAGGAGTTGTGACTGCAAACATGGGCAAACACTTCTTCCCATCACCAACACCTGAGTCCCACAGCTGGCCTCAGCAGATGGGAAACAGCTCTTGTACATCAGCTGCTGGCCAGGCTCAGACTGTCCCAGAGCAGCTCCTCTCTCTGCAGCAGGCTCCTGAAAACCCTATCTCCTGCCCACCCCACAAAGGCAGGACCACATCACGCTAAGCATGAGCTTTACTGAACTGCCCAAAATACAGGACAGTCATTAAACCAAGAGGAGTCTTTTCAGCAATGTAATTTCCTCCTAAATGTTTGGGTATTGTCCAAACCAAAGACAACTTCTAGGTGATGTCATTCTTCCTAAGAAAGGTAAACCCTGCCCATAATGGACAGACCTACTATCAGAAGACTTCTGTAATTCTTCCCAAGAGTTCACAACCCCATCCCAACACCGTGGCCTCTTCACAGTATTTGTAAGAAATGGCTCTTTCCATCCCACCTCCATGCCCAGAAAATGCAAAAACCTGCTCCCCTCCCCACAAAGCACTTTCTACAATGAGACTGTCTTCACATGGGTACACAGCTGAGTATCTGTTCTTCAAGGTTTTCTCTCACATGGTGTTTTCCCTGACTCTGACTCACAGCCCGTGTGGCTGAGCCGGGGCAGGGGATGACTGAGAACTGCCGGCGCTGTCAGGGCCACGGGGCAGTGCTTGGTTCCCCAGTTCCTCTTCTGCCACAGCAGACAAAGAGCACACATGTCCACCCAAACACTCATTTCCCTCCCTTGCACACTGCTTTCTTTCCTAAGGCTTTTTCCTTTAGAAAACAGAAAAACAGACTAGAAGCAGGAGAGCAGAATGCTCCTCTGCCTGAGTGCTGGCAGAGCAAACTGGTGATTTGCTGCTAGAAGTAAACTGCTCCATTAACAAAAATACATGTCTTGAGACCTGACTGACCATCTGTTAAAACACAGGTGCAATTTCATGGGTCTCTGGAGAGTTGTGTCCCATTATACGAGAATTAGGGTAAATTGGGCTGATCCCTCTGCAATAAGGAGCAGAGGATGCAGCCAGAGTAGGGAGCATCTTTCCTTTGCATTTTCCAGAATGGAGAAAGCTACAGGTATCAGCAGGTCGTTTAATAAACTTCATCACTCTACCTTCCACAGTGCAACAACTGACTGACCATTGCCGACACTTTTTAGAATTGCTAATTCTGTGCAAATAGATGCATGTATGTAATAATAAAAGTATATGTAGCACAAATACAAAAATACATGATAGACTTCCTTCAGGAGCACATATGTAATTAGAAATATAAAACGTCCACCACCTCAGGCTTTCTCCATCATGCTAACCCGTACTTCACTCTGAGTACTGTTTTCCATATTTTTCAGCTTTTATAGTTGCTTATACTATTCCTGCAGGAGAGTCATTGTAGACTGTTACAACTGATTCTTTGGCATGCACAAATCTTCCTTTTTCAAAGAACGGTTCCAAGTTCAGCAGTGAAAAGGTAATAGGTTACTGAAAAAAGTCAAACCAAGCAAAAGTAGAAAAACTTCTTAGACATCAATGGTTAACAAAGGCTAAACACTATTTTCCATGACCTTTGCATTGACAGCAGGCAGCACAGACTTCTATTGTCTAAGAAAATGTTTTGCATATTTGAGGCATAAATATTTGTATGAAACTTACACTATTCTACACCTTTTCTTGTGTATCCAGTATATACGTTAACACAATACAGAGGGAATTAAATCTACAACAGGTTGCACCTATATTTGGTGGGGGCAGGAGGGAAGACTTTTCTTGATGCTTCCAAGTAATTCTATGAAATTAACCACTTCCCAGTTATTTTAACTTTATTACAGGATATCACATATCATGGCATTTCTGAATAAAACGTTGTTTCAGAGTAAGATGAAAAAATATTGAAAAAATATTGTTTTATCAGCTCTATTATTTTTCTCTCTTTTTATTCATTTTAGGCAGTCAGCCTAGTGGATACACTACAACATCAATTTCACAATGCCTACAACTAAGAATAAAATGTGATTTAACCTAGGATATAGTTCAAGCCTCACAGTCAATGGTTTTAAAATATTTCAAAGACTTAAAAAAATTCTATATTGACTTAAAAAAAAAGTGGTACTCCTATAAATTTTGAAGGGCTGATAAAAGCAGGCCTGGCAGTAGATAACCAGTGTTTCTTCAAGACAGAGGTGTAATTGCCAGTATGGGTTTGATTTGCACACCTGTGAGAGATTACCTTATCAAAACCAAAAAGGTGCCAAACATAATCACGCTGCTCTGCTTTCAGTAGTTTCAGCAGGCAAGCTCACATAGAAATTAACTATTTGGTTCAAAACAATCATAATATTCATTCAGAAATTTAGAGGAATGTATAAGGCACCCTTTCACTAAGAGCTAAATGCAGAGATAAATGTGATCATTTCATGATAAAATGTATTTCACAATAAATAAAACATAAAATAAACCCCAGAGAAACATGAGAGCATATCAGAGGAGAGTCAGATAGTAAACGGGCTCTTTCCTGCTGCAGTCCCCTTATAAACCATAACCATCAAATGGCTATCAGTATCTCCTCACCTACAAGACCAGTACCCAGCAAAGAAGACCAAGACACCTAAAGGGCCTCCTCTGCACAGGAGAAATGATCTGAGCAGCACAGCTGGCGTGTCAGAAGAAAAGCGTGTGCTTTCTGACAGCCCAAAATACTCTAAACATTTATGTAACAGCAGCAAATAATAGCTCATCTGCCAGTCTCTGAAGAGTTCTGAGAAACTGAATAAAACTTCACTTTCTGTCAGAGGTGAGACAGTCAGAGTATCAGAACCACATGCTGTAAAATGAAAACAAATGCTCCAGAAGCAAGTACTCACAAGACACCTTTTGCCTGCACCTCTATCTACTACAGTCATTTTTTCCACCTATAGAAGCTACAGTCTCATGTATTTGACTCATAAAACAACCCTTAACTTCAGATTAGCATCTGTCATTTCAAGGAGGGAGCTCACGGTCATGCCTGTACTAAAAGCTCAGTTTACAGCTCAAATAATCACCCGTTCCAACTTAGAGGGCTGCAGAAAGGAGCACTATGCGAGTCTCCTCTCCTACTGCACAAGCAGCAGGTGTGCTGCACCCCAGTACGAGCATTCACTGCCAAGAGAGGGGAACCCCATGTGGGACAGGAAGGAGCAGGAAATATTAGGATGACTGAACTCACACAGAAGGCAATTTTTGTCTTGAGACAAGGTGAAACAGTCAGCAAAGCTCAGCGGTTACATGGAGGTAAGACTTGGAGAAGAAAGTCACATAAACAAGGAAATACTCAGCAGTGTTGGCTTTCAAATGGATTTGGTGGTCTGGGCCACAACCCCTTATATCACACACACTTAAAGCAATTTTAAGCACAGTTTTAAAAGACGGCTTTTGCCGCTGCTCTTGCTTACGGCTGCAGTGACACCTGTGCGCCGAGGCAGCGGCGCCTCCACTCCGCACACGCTCGGACCCGCGAACGGCGGCGGCTGCGGGGGCTCCCAGACCGCACCCCGGGCGGCTCCCGCGGCGGGGCGCGGCTGCGGCTGCCGGCACCGGGCAGCCCCGGCCGGCGGAGCTGCACGAACCGCCCCGCTCCCTCCGCGGGTCGGCCCCGCCGCTCGGCACCGCCGGCTCTGCCCTACCTGGGTGTCCCGGCCGCCGTCGCGGAAGGAGTCCGGGTGCCGGCGGCGTGGAGGGAGGCGGAAGGAGGGAGGGAAGAAGGGAGAGAGGCACCGCACTGCTTCGCTCCGGCCCGGGAAGGCACCTCCTCCCGCCGAGCGCGGCTCCCCGCGGAGGAAGCGGCGGGGGGGCCGTGCTGTCCGGGCGCCCTCAGCGCTGAGGGCGGGCGCGGCACGGCGAGAAGCCAAACTGAGGCGTCCCACGCCCACGCCACTCCCCGACGGGAGCTGTCTGGAATCCTGTCCGTGAAGTACAAGAAAAAGGCAAATTACATAACTCGGAGCAGGTTGCAAACTCTCCCCCAAAATCTACGTTCTTGGCCTCAGCTGGCTTTAAATTGTGTGAAGGCTGAGCTTTGACTACAGCATTTCTCTTACGAAACCACGGTGAGAACGAGTGCTCGCAGAGCTCCGGGCTGGGCCTTGGTGAGGCGGTGGGCACAGCCTACTCCATCCCGAGCGGGCTGTGCACCCCGCGGCTGCTCCTCTCCAATGCCCATCGGCGATCTGCTCATGTCCCAGTGACCCCCGGGGTTACAGTGCCTGCCTTCATAATTAACCAATGCACAACAGTCACATCCAGCCACCCCAAACCTGAGGCCGGAATAAGTGAAGTGGCTTTTTGCGCCTCTCCAGTGCCTGTGTTGAGTTCAGGGTCTGTATGGCTTGCAGGCTCTTTTCTTTACCTTCTTTCCTTCTCTTAGCCCAGTCTGACCTATAGAAACTGTCACTGCAAAACCACATTCAAAGCAGAAGATCTTGTAAAGTTCAGTGGAAATACATCTCTCACATTTCAGTCAGTCTAGAGGAAAGCAAGCAGGGTCTATGCTGTTTGCAAGAGAATTCTTTTGTTGTGATTAGTGTGTAATAGCTGTATTAACACAGATGTCTTTCTGTTCAGCTCAAAGGAAATGACTTGCAGGGCCTTTGTTTTCACTTGAGGGATTTCCTCCAACTTGGTTTGGCACTGTGGCTGTATCTCCCATGCCTGTCACACTACTGCTGAGACCTGTGGGGCCTCTC
The DNA here is from genome assembly GCF_021018805.1 of Prinia subflava. NCBI lineage: Eukaryota > Metazoa > Chordata > Aves > Passeriformes > Cisticolidae > Prinia > Prinia subflava. The sequence continues at coordinate 26,053,545 of NC_086253.1, forward strand.
TGTTTTAAATACATGGGCAGTCTCCATGCAGCCACTTTATGATGACCTTACCACCAGCTCGTATCACCGCTCCCCATCCCTCCATAGCCACACATTTCTGGTAGCACACACTCAGGCATCCATTCAGACATCTTTACCTGCTGCCACTGATGCGGTCAGTTATGCAGACAGGCAACTATTGCTTCATTTTTCAAGCAATGGCAGCTACAGCTTTCTTCACCCCCTCTGCTGCTGCTGTGGCACAGGGAAAGGGCAACAAAACCAAAGAGTAAAGGAGGAACTTGAAATAGCTTTGCCCCATATAGTGCCCTTTCTGAGCTCTAGAAAGTAGTGTCTAGCAGAGAACATAGTGTCTAGATTATGTGTTATGCCACACTATGACAACTAGCAGCAGCTACGTTACTCCTGTGGCTTCACTCCAGAGCTACAGCAGAAGCAAAGGGACAGCAAGACATGTCCCTGTGGTCCTAAGCATGTGGCCATTGCCATGCTGGAGTGTTTTCCTTACAACTACTGATCAAGGGTTAACTACTTTGATGTTGATCACTCAACTGACAGAGCATTTGTGGTGGACATGTGGATCACAAATTTGCTTGCAAACTTCATGGAGTTTGCAGTTCTCGGCTCCCTTCCCATGTTCTACTGTAATGGCAGACAAAGGACATCACCAGGATGGTGGAATGAAAGCAACTACAGGACGACCCTGCTTCTGAGGATTTTGCTCTTATGCTACAGAAAGAGTAGTGCTGATAAGTGCTTGTGGCAAACTCTCGAGGAGAAAGTCTCCACTTTGGGAAAGACTGAGGCTTATGAAATTTCAGGCAGGCTCACATGTAGTGTAAAGTACCAAAGAGAGAAAGACAAATACACAAGCTGTGTGGCAACTTTAATAGACCACCTTTTTCAACAGTTTTTCACCTATTGATGCTTCATCATCTCATGGTTCATGCCCATTCTGCCTTTGAAGCCAGTGTTGTTCTTCTGGGTGGGCTCTTGTGTTCCAAAAACACTACTCTGTAATATTTTTAGTCAGAAGGGCATCTCTACCAATCCCTTGATCACAGAGAGGCTCTTTCTCTTTTTCCTGTACAAGCCTGTCGAGTCCTCTTTGTCCCTTCATTTCTCAGAGGATTCTGTCAATTTAGTCACCAAACATTTTCTTTGTTTATTTCTCTTCCCTCACTTGCTGTGGGCAGAGATAACACTCTTAAGAGGGAACCCTGTGAATGAGAGAAAAATTGCATTCATTCTTCATTATCTGGTTTCCCTATCAGCAAATGTGCTGGTTTTCCTTTTCCATAGCTTTGGCCCAGTTTTGAGAGATTTTGGGAGTGATAATTCCATTGTACAACTTTAAGTAACTAAACAGTGGAGTATAATAGAGACCTACCACGAAATACTCTTTCTTGCAGTAAATATTGTTGTTTTGAAAGTGTATGCCAGTTCAGTGCCAGCCACTGGGTTCTGTTTTGTTGCAGTAAATGTGAGGATGTATCCTGGCTGTGCCATGGTTTTGAGGAGACATACATTGTGTCAAGAAGCAAAAGCATCATATCAACAGAGCAACAGGCTGGGACATTGGTGCAGGGTACTAGCGACTGTGTGATATCTGGTAAAATGTGTCTGTAATGGACAAATGCCACCCTAGGGAAAGATACTTGCCCAATGGGGTTATGGAACAGATCATGATGAGTGCAATCACAAGGCACATACAGGGCAACCAGGGGCAGCCAGCACAGGTTGAGGAAGGGCAGGTCCTACCTGACCAACCTGATCTCCCTTTTGTCACCAGGTGACCTGCCTGGTGCATGAGAAAGGCTGTGGATGTAGTCTACCTGGACTTCAGCAAAGCCTTTGATACTGCCTCCCACAGCATCCTCCAGGAGAAATAGGCAGCTGATGGTTTGGATGGATGCACTCTTTGCTGACTCAAAACTCCATGGACAGCTGGACCCAGAGAAGGAATGGTGTCACATCCAGCTAGTGGCTGGTCCTTAGTGGTGTTTGCCAGGGCTCAGTATTGGGCCCTGTCTTGTTACATATCTTTATCAATGATCTGGATGAGGCGATCAAGTGCACCCTCAGTAAATTTGTGGATGACACCAGGCTAAGTTGTAGTTGATGTGCTGAAGGGCAGGAAGGCTCTGCAGAGGGATCTGGACAGGCTGGATTGATGGGCTGAGGCCAGTGGTATGAGGTTCAACAAAGCCAAGTGTCAGGTCCTGAGCTTGGGTCCCAACAACCCCCTGCAGTGCTACAGGCTGGGGTAAGAGTGGTTGGAAAGCTGCCCAGCAGAAAAGGACCTGGGGGTGCTGCTGACAGCAGCTGAACATGAGCCAGCTGTGCCCAGGTGGCCAAGAGGGCCAATGGCATCCTGGCCTGTGTCAGCAATGGTGTGGCCAGCAGGAGCAGGGCAGTGACTGTCCCCTGTACCCAGCACTGGTGAGGCTGCACCTCAGATCCTGTGGCCAGGTCTGACCCCTCACTACAAGACAGACACTGAGGTGCTGCAGTGAATCCAGAGAAGGGCAATGGTGGTGAAAGGGTCTGGAGCACAAGTCCTATGAGAAGTGGCTGAGGGAGCTGGGGGTGTTTAGCCTGGAGAAAAGGAGGCTCAGGGTGGACCATATTGCCCTCTACAACTACCTGGAAGGAGGTTGCAGACAGGTAGGGATTGGTCTTTTCTCCCAGGCAACAAGTGGCAGGATAAGAGGACATAGCCTCAAGTTATGCCAGAAGAGGTTCAGGCTGGATATTACGAGGAATTTTGTCACTGAAAGGGTAGTCAGTTATTGGAATGGATTGTCCAGGCAGGAAGTGGAGTCACCATCCCTGGAGGTGCTCAAGAAGTGACTGTTTGTGGTACTTGATGCCATGGTCTAGTTGACAAGGAGGTGATCAGTCAACGACTGGACTCCATGATCTCAGAGGTCTTTTCCAACCTAAATGATTCTGTGATTCTGTGATTTACAAGATACCGTAGTCACAGCAGGAAGGTACAGTCAAAATACCACGGAGTTTTGAAAGCACACTGGAATACAGTGAATCTGGGTTTTACCCACTGCTTTAGGATATTGTAGCAATTTTCATTATAAACATTGCCCAGCACAACATGGAAGATCTGTGCACAAGCTGTGGTTATAATCTAGATTTATGGAGCAGCAATTATCCAAATGTACCACTTGTCCTTTCCTTGATCACCATCTCCTCTGAAAAGCCCCCTATAGGAACTTGACTTTCTGGACTAAGAAGCTGGTGTTTCCAAGCGGGAGGATGTAGCTGCTACTGCTGGACAGCTGGGAAGGGGCAGGCCATAACCTACTATGGTGATAACCTTCACTGATCTAGCTGGAATTAATCTTCTTGTGGATGCAGCGTGATTTCCACCATGATGACTTTTTATACTTTCAGTGTGAACTGTTGTCAGTTGTTGCCAGATTTTCCTTTGGCATGCAACTGTGTCACCTGATATTTTGGGATTTTTGTATCCACAGTCTAGGCAGGAGTCATAAATGAATGCTAACTCCATGCAGGAAAAAGAAACTGGGGAAATAGTTTATCAAACAGTCAGGTTATTGATATACCAGGAGTAAAACTCACAAGATTTTGCGAGGAACACCAATACAGTTACTGATTTAATAAACAAAAGGTAAAAAAAGTGTGTATCAAGTTAAATTAGCCCTCCAAAGTCTATGCATACACCACTCTAAAGCTAGCAGACTCATAAACTTGCTAGAGAATTTGTGAAACTTCTTTAATAGGTGATGGGCCTGCTTGACCACAATGTTTGGTAAAATCATGTAACCACACACATTTGTCAAACCTTTCTTTCCTTTTTCTCTGTGCTATGGTGTAATGCTGCTGTGCAACTTGCCACAAACAAGGGAGTTAGTTATTAAAAACAGGGCCCTGTCTTCAGCACAGTGCAGCCTGATTTGAGTGGTGGCTTGATGTGCTAATGTAATAAAATGACAGAAAAGTAACATGAATGTATAACATGGAAGAGAACATAAAGAGTCTTCATTTATTGGCACATTTTACCTGACATCCAGGGTCAGCACAGTTGTACTAAGGAGCACACTGAAATCCTTTGCCGGTCCTGGTACAAAGAACAACTACCTAAAAAGACAAGGATGTGCATTAGCATGTTGGGTTGCTCAGCTTGTGCTCTCTGAGTCTCTAGATACTTCTCAGAGGACCCTTAGGATGAAACCAAGAGGGGCCACAGTAGGATTCAGATCTTTAGATCTGAAACCTACTGCCCTACCAGCTAATGTAGCCTGTGTGGACTATCTGGAGCATGCAGCTACCAGGAGCTATTGGCAAAAACTCTGGCTAGGTGACACTGCAGGGCAGCCTCAGACACTGTGATAGCATTATATGTGGTTTAGCACGTGCTGCTGCTAAGGAAACAGTAAATCTGCTTGAAGAGCCAACTCTTAGAGTTCAAAAGCAAGTTTAGCCTTTAGATACAGATAGCAAAGCAAAATTTAGCCAATTAATATGGGTGCTCAGTGAACAGAATCTAAGCTCAGAAAAACTGGAATTTCACATCTCACTTTAATGGAGTTACACCAAATTTACTGGGAAAATGCTGAAAGGAAATTTTGTGTCAAGATGTGGTCTGTTTAACTAGAATATACTACGGAAAAGTAGGTGTCAATATGTAATTTTAGCTTGTACATAAAGTATTATCTAAGGCTGAGTAAGGTTGGAAAGCAAAGCAAAAATGCAAACATATCTTTGCTCTCTCAAGAGAAAAGAATATTTTATCTCCATTTCTGAGAGGTTTGTATGACTGTGTATATAACCATGTTACATTGATTTAATTATAAGAAGCAGCTGAACCACACTGATTAGAAGGCTATCATGTCAAATCCCCAAGAGAACATCAGATTCTGATTGTGACATTATTGTAGCTGTGTTCCTAGTTAAATTATTTTGAATTTACATGTAGGTCAGACTATGGTTTTGCTTATGGAGCTTTAACGTATTTGGGATTCCCTAACACAATTACAAAATAAAATACACCATACATCTGGTTGACTATAAGCCCACTTGAACAAATGCAATCAGTAGTATGGAAGCAGCCTTCAGTCCAAGCATTTTGCCACATGGCCTTAATTTCTGCCCTTATCAGGATGGCATCCCAGTAATGACAATTAAGAGTAAATCCACTGTGATAATCATATACATGACCTTACTATTATTTTAGAGTGAATTTGACATCCTACACTCACTGTAAAACCCATTTTCCAGGCTTCTTTTACAGACAATATTACAAACTTTTCAAACATTTGCAGCAAGTAGCATTTCTTTTGTTATTAAAGAAGTTGTAACTTTATGTTAGAATGTTTTATTTAACTGAGGATCACTTTTCAAGTCATTTTTACCATTTAAATAAAGTAGGGACAGAAAATATAATTTTTTTCCTAATTCAACCCCTTTGAATGTGCATTGCTGTGAGCAAAGCTGAGTGAAGACGAATGTTGCATCCTTTGCAATGTCCACAGCTATGGTCTTGCTGAAAAAATTGCCTTCATTGTTCCTAAATGCTCTTAGTATTGAAGTATAGGGAGAATTAGGGACCCTCAAGTGACATAAAGAGGGAATTTCCACTTCACACTTCATTGCTGTTTCCCTGCAACCTTCTGAAACTGCGGTCCAACATTCTAATAATTTTTCAGGTCCAACGTGGTCTGCAAATATGATGTTTAGTTGGTGTATGTGTGTGCATGTATAAAGAGAGATACACATGTGCGTGGTTGCACACACACTATTTGTTACACATCTAACAAAAGGCAAGTTAAAACAACGCCATATGGTTCATCACTTCGAAATATGGCAGTATGAACAGATTATAACCCTAGTCTTCCCAAATCAGTACCCCTCTATGCTTCATTGGACTTTGCCATAAATCCAATATTTTCAGACAGCTATTTAGCTATCACTTAATTCTTAGGAAGAAAATCAATTGTCAAGAGCCCTAAAAGTTTGTTGTTTTGGGTTTTTTTTAATAATTACAGTCCTTGGGCAAACCTTAACATTTTTTCTCAAAATTTTCTTGCCAAAATGCCTATGAGAAAGGAAGAAGTCTTCCAGTCCCTTGCCTCATGTGTTTCTTTGTTCTAATACCCATGCCTGTCACTAGTAGGAGATGCCTGTTCCATGACTACGAGTGGGCTGACGCATTACTATCTACCCTCACATTTGGCTTGCAAACAATACCAGGAACTGGGCCCATAGAAAACATCTCACTCTCGCCAGCCTGCCACATTGTTTGAGCTGGGAAATTGAGACAAACTGCTACATTCTCAGTTAAAAATAAGAGGCCTGTGAATTTTCCCCTCTACTCTGAACTTTCCACCAAGGGTTGACTTTTGTCATTTTGGCTCATCTTTTGAGGTCTGAATATAGCTTACATTTTATGTAGGGCTTTCTGTACTTAAAGAATTGTGCAGCACTGGAACAGGTTCAAACCTGTTAATAAAGGAAGTGCAAAATCTGTCTTATTGAACCAGACACCAGCGTCCTGCTGTGCCCTAATGCACAGGTTTGGTTGTGATGGGGGCAAGGTGCCTCAGCCCAAGACAGTTCCCTTCTCCTGGAGGAAGCCTAAATGTGGCTCGTATTTAGCCCTAGAACACCACTGACTTCAACTACCCCTGGGCTGAATCTGTCCCATATATTCTTTTGATTTTGCATCCTCCATAAATCCCTCATGACAAGTGACTCAGCCTTTCCACCAAGCAACAAAGGCATTTAGAAGGTTGCAGCTCATTCCAAAGATTATTTCAAGCTGAAAATGATAAAATCACTTAAACTGCATGTATACAGAGTATAATACTGCAAGGAGCCAGGGATTTTTACAGAGAAGGATACATACAGAAGGTAACTTCTAATAAAATGTACATGTTCTGCTGTGCTTATTATTGCCAAGCCCTCAATAAGCAGATTTTCTGTGATGGTAACTACACATTCAGATATTACTTCTCCTTTTTAATTTTGCGAGAGAAATATAATTGTTTTAAAGTATTAAGAATTTTATATTCTACCTGGCAACAAGGTAGAACAGTTCTATTGCTATTTTACTTACCATGTTCTAATACCTCAGCTTAGCATTTTGATTGAAGTCAAATACATGCATATATCTACACATACACAGAAAAATATGTCAGTGAATACTTGCAACATGGTATGTGTACTGACACTCACAATTATTACATCCATTAACAAAACCCAACACTGAATCTTGTAATTTTGCAATTTACCTGAATTACAAAGGGACTTGAGAGATGCTAATACTACCAGCTTTTAATTCCCACTGATAATAGGAATAAATAGGGAGTATGTGATCAGTTTTTGGTTATAGGAAATCATCAATGTATTGTTTGTTAATGTATTGTTTACACTGGGAATGTTTAGACTGTATAGAATTGCAACTTGAATGTGGAGGAAGCTGGAAAACATGCTCATGGGGCACTGTTCTTTGACTTGCATAGTTGTTCCTCCCAAGTGTTCACCCTTGTTGCTCTCTGAAACCATATCTGGTTTCATGTGGTTGAGTCAAACAAGGCACCTCCTGACCTATACTGAAGATATCACTATTTCCTTGACCATTTTAAGGCTCCCTTTCCTAAACTTCTCTGAGTCTGTTTTAATCTTTCTTCACTGTGATATGTTGTGAGCATTCTCCATAAGGTCACAGCTTAAACAATTGCATAAATATTTCGAGCCAGGTTTTTCTCATCATTTTTATTCAGCAGCTGATGAAACTGAAGTTACTGAAGAAATTCCTTCTACTCTTTAAAGTACCTTGTCTTTGTTGCCTTAGACTTCTGCTTATTGAGACCTTGATTTATGGCAGTTCAGTCCAGCCCAGATGTTTTCTTTTGGTCACAAGTGCATTTCATTAATTAATTATTTTCTTTGGACATAACCATTAACAGAAAGGATAAATCCAGTCTGTCCCTAATCCAGTAACATAAATCATCCCCTATAGCCACAGCAGTTTCCTCTAAGTACAGTAATTGCTGTTGCTCTTTGGCTGGTTTCTTTCCTCTGATTTTCCTGCATCATCACACTGCTTTCCATATAATACCATGTCAGTCACTTTACTGAAATCTATATAGATTTGCTTTACTGCAATTTAATTTTCTGAAAACATTGTTTATTTTAGCAAAGAAAAATACCGAGTCGATGTCACAATCTATCTTTGCTAACTATGTCTCCAATTTTTACCTGCTTTCATATCTGTTTCACAAAATGTCGAGTCCTTGTAGATAACTGAAATCATCATAATGCACTTTTGTGCATCACCTTTGTCCTTAAATACTGCTACTTCACTTTTTATTCTTTTGATCATACAGTATTGTTGTCTGTTTTAGTAAAAACCTTACTACTGGATGTATTATCTCTGCTACTGGGCCTTCTTGACAGTTAAGGTCTTTGCCCTTCAGTTTCAGCTTGCACACAACAATTTCTCTCTCCATGCCCATTCTCATGAACATCTTTGGGTTTAGCTCTGTGTACTGCAACATTATCATTACTCATGTTGAACCAAATTATCAGGTCGTTTGGGATGGGACCTTGATTACCTTTAATTACAACCACATCCATGATTTATAAGGCATCCACACCTTTTTTGTTGTTTATACGACCAAGGTACCTTTTACTATTTCCTTAAATTTCTTTTGCAGCCTCTTCTTAAGCTTGACTTCTTGACATTTTCACATGCCTTTTGTTTGGCAAGACATTTTTTCATTTTCTGTTCCTTGTAGACTCACTCTTTACTTTATAAAGTTCAGGGTTTCCCAGTTAATTGTGAATGGAGCTATTTCCATATTTTTTTCCCTTTGAGATACATGCTGAAGATAATTTCTGGAGCACTTAAAGGAACTCCAGTTGCCTTCCACAGTTATCTGACTGAGCCATTCTGGCTCATTCTTCAAATTAGCTGAGTAGCACCAATATTTTTAAATTAATATTTCAGCTAGTTATCTTCTGCAGAGCTTGACTTCCCCTTGAATAGTTCTATTCGGTGTACTAGGGACAAATGAAGCACTTAAAAACAAACATTGGATAACTGCTCCAAACAAAGGTCTTAAAATCTAAAGGGGATAATAACAGAAACAGAGGAAATACAAAACAGGAGCATGGATAATTACACAGACCATTTATCAGGCTGTTTTTTCTAATGTTTAATAGTCTCTAAAATGTCTGTAAAATAAACCAAAACCACATGAAAATAAATAAGATTAGTTGTACTGTATACTTTGAAGGATGATCTTGCCATTGTAGTCATTACTGGAAAAGAAAAAAAATCCCAGTCTGCTTGGTGAACGTTGTGATAGTATTAGAAGGGAAGCAAATAACTCAGTAGGGAAGTAATGGAATATATTTGTCCTGATTTTTTTTGCATCCAATTGTTTATCAAGATCCACCTGCAACTGGGCAGCTGAATCTCTGCATCCAGCCTACTGACTTACCGTGAGTAACCTGTCATATCAAGGCCAGACTATTTTCCTTTTCCTTTGCTGAGAGCCACCAAGAAAAGGGGGCATTTGCCTGCAAAGCCTTCCAGGTCTCCTGTCCCCCTTCCTGGACAGCCTGCTCTTGTAATCCACTGTGATTTCTAAACAATATTTTCCCAATTTGCCTCTCATTCACAAACCCTAAAATATTCTTGCAGTGGGAAATCTAATGATGGTTCTTCTTGTGGACTTCAGCGAAAAGGTATGCACTTAATTAGGCCCTGAGAAACACGTTCCAGGAAACAAATGCATTTTAATTTTCTTTTTGTTTCCCTGCAGGGCCTTTCCTTTTGCTTGTCCCTGCTGACAGAGGGCACAGTGGCTAATTTGGCTCCTCACTGAGGTTAGCTCATTTATTTGAGCAGCAGGAGAACACAGAGGGAATGTTTTACTCAGTCCTATGACTTATTTGTTATTTTACCACTGTTGGGTACCATACAAGAATCCAAAACAAAAACATCATGACACAGTGTTAAGTAACACTGGTCTCGAAGAAAAGAAGATCAGTAAGTGTTGGGACTGATTACACCGCAGGATTTACTTCATGGCATCCTCCAAATACAGAGAACAACTTCCACTGTGAATGTGCTGAGTGTGCTCCCGAAGTGCTCCCAAAGTGTGGGCAGGAAAATGTCAGTGCAGAGGCCAGAGCACGCACACATACCTGTGCTACCTCCCTACTGCACAGGCATGGCAGGAGCTGTCCCACTAGAAACTCTCCGCACACATTTGTACCTCTCTGAGCCCCCTCCTCAGGAGTGAGCCCGGAGCCACCAAAGCCACCACCGAGGTCTTTTGACCTCAAGATCTCCGAAAGAGGGTGGCAGGAGTCCTGGCGCACCATCTTCTCCCTGGGAACGCTCTGGTTATGTGCTCAGTTTCAACTCGGGCACAACGTGGTGTCACTAGATGGCGATGGATACCTTCGATACTCTGCAAAATGGCTCAAAAAAAAAAAGGCAAAAGTTGCGTTCTACAGTGATATGCCACTTCTCAAATAACATATTCTCATTTTCTGTCCAGACTCAAGTACCAACGTAATATCTCAGGCTTCTTTGGTAACTCTTGCTCACATACATTATTTTGGTTACTCATGGTCTCACATCTTTCTTTCTTGATTGCAAATCTTAATTACTTTTGTCAGTGTGAAAAAGGCATATTGTGTGTGTGGCTCTACGCAGATATTTACTATATGTAATATGCTAGGTAGAAAAGTTATGCAATATTAACATTTTAAATAATATAGTAAATGTAGTTTTTAACATTGAATCTAAGTAAGAATTGTGTGTAAGGTATTGTCCTTAGCTCAAGAGCAAAGAGAAGATAACCCGGAGGTTTCTACACAGAGAGAACAATTACAACAAGCCAGACTAAAACCCCTCTTGGATGTTTCAGAGGGAAAGATGCATATCTCCTCAAAACCACCCTGGTCAAGCCAGACCATGCATATCTCCTTGAATCCACAAAGCTACCTGGTTAAGCCAGACTCCAGGACGCCAGGGGTTTTGCAAAAGGCTCTTGGCAAATGGGCTTTTCTTAGATAAAGTATGCATAATCATTAAAGTTGGTCCTCAAAAATAGAGAGGCATCTCCCTAACGGGGCCCTTCTCCTTCACAGCCTTTGCCTGGGAAGGAGGGGGGACGTAGTCCCGGGCTACCTTTCTTTGCTCTTATTGCCTCATTATTTGTCCTGTCTCTGAAAACTTTTTAAACTTTTATTATTGTATTAATTTTTTTGTAACCAATTTTTATTCTTCATTAAATTTTCATAAATTTCAAAAAGTGAGTTATTGGCATTTATCACAATTTGGTAGCAGAGGATGGTTAAAATACCCCACTGTGGGTGCTGTGAGAGGATTAGAGACCAGGAAGACGCGTCCCGCCTGCATTAGGCGGCCTCGGCTCTGGTCCTCGCAGAGTACCCCAGAAAGGGGTAAGATCCAAGGACAAAAGGAGACAATAAGGCAAAGAGAAGGGAAAGAATTCCCTAAAAACTGCGGTAACCAGCTCCTAACATCAAAGTGTGCACGAAGAATAAAGACCCAAGGACAACGGAGTGGTAAGAATTGCTGGGATTGGGGGGGGCAGCGTTTGGCGCGGAACGGGGGCTGAAAGTGTGTGACTGAGAGGTGGGCTGGGGTAAAACCCAGACCTTCCAAGCGAAAGCGGAGTCCTCTATGCTGCGTTTTCCTTCTCCCGAGAGGGAAACGGCCAGTCCGAGGATGAAAGTGAATGGTAAAAAGGAGTGAAAGAACCCCCCCGGGAAGAAGTGTGTGAAAAGGGGACCCTAAAAGCTTTTGCTGGGTTGAGGAAAATTATTCCAAGAACACCCAGGTTATTTTAATAATCGGCTGGGTTGAAGAAATATTCCAAGAACACCCAGAATTTTAGCTGGGTTGAGGAAAATTCTGAGAGCACCCAGGGTTGATAACCAGCTGGATTGGAGAGAAATTCTGAGACATCCAGGGTTATGTTAAATTCTGCAGAATCTATGAAATAAACCCAAGACATCTGGGGTTGGGAAGAGAAATCCCAACATTGCCAGATTGAAGGTTTGTGAAATACATTATCTGGCCAGGGACTCTTAAAGAGTGTAAAAGTTGTGTGAAAAAAAAAGGTACCTTGTTGTTGTTGTGATTGTTGGTTGTGTGTGAGATTAAGTGGAAAATAGGGTGGAGTGAATGTGGACGAATGAAAGTATAGAAAGTGTAGATTTTTATTTTATTTTAAGCTTTATTATAGTTCCTCAGAGAAGATAAATTGTAGTAAGAAATAGTGTGGGAGAAAGGAGAAAAGTAGTTTTTGTGGGGGTAAAGGGAAGGTAAACAGAGACAGGGATGGGTAGAATAGAGAAAATTTTGAAAGAAAAGGGATAGAAGTCCAGTGGGGAGAAACCATCGACAGAGATACCACCCTAAGATCGTCCCTTGGGAGTTGCATTGCCGGCTCCGGTGTTGGTGCCTGTCTCAGTCCCTGTGCTTGCCCCAGATTCTGGCTTGTCGCTTGTTTCTGCCCCAGTTTCCATCCCAGGCAAGAGTCCGCTGTTCGCAGCGGCAGCCCAGCCGGTTTCCCCCCTGCCCCCCCTCGCGGTTCGCAGCGGCGGCTCAGTCGGGACCGGCACCCCCCCGGTCCCTCCGCCCGCTGCTTCGGAACCGGCTGCCGCTTCTCTGCAGCGACGGTACCCGGCCCCCACCCCGGTCCCTCTCGCTACAGTCGCCATGAGCCACGTGGGGGGGTGACCGCGTGGTGGCTTAGCCGACCCTGGAAAAGCCCCCCAGCTGCAGCAGCGGTGGCAGGGCGGCCGGTTCCCCTCCCCTCCCCAGCCGCGGTGGTGAGTCCCCCTCCGCTTGCAGAGCAGCGTGGGGGGGGCTGGTTCCTTCACCCTTCCTCCCAGCGGCGGCGGCGGCGGGTCTCCCCTCACCCCCCCTCCCGTTCGCGGCGGCGGCGGGGCAGCGGGCTCCCCCTCCCCCCTTCCCCCCTTCCCGGCGGCGGTTCCTCCGCTGTCGGCGTGTGGCGGGTTGGTCCGGTCCCTAGCTGCCTCAGTAGCGATTCCAGCTCCGGTGGTGCTGGGCGACTGCCGGAGGCAGCTGGAGCCGCCAGCATGGGCCATGCAGAAACGCGGCCGCATGGAGGAGACCGGAAATTACTTCCCCTTCGGGAATTCCGGTGGCAGACCCCGCCCATGCCCCGTCCTTGGAGGACCAAAAATCAGTGATCAGTCCTCCAAAGCTTCCCACTCCCTGTTGGGGAAGCCGTTCCCTTGGAAACCGCAGTCAATGCAGATCTTCTCAGGAAGAAAGGGAGAGGGGCGGCTGCACAGCCGTGCCATGGCAGAAGGCTGCCCGGTAGAGGCGGCGGCGCCGAGCCGCGCGTGGGACGCGCTGCTCCCTGCCCGCCCCTCCTCCAGCTCGCTTATCAGCGCCCACAGCTGCCCTTTTCCTTATGACCGAGTGACTCGGGTCATAGAAGTTTTAAAGATTTTTTTAGTGTTTCTCATGCGCTGGCCTTCAGTTTCTCTCAAATCGGTAGCCTGTAAACTCAGACAGCGTGCACACGTGTTCTGGGATGTTTTAGGAAGGACTTGTGGTTTTTTTGAGAGGAAAGGAGACAGTGTCTGAAGCTGTGCTTTTTAAATAAATGACTGCTGCTTGATGTGCTAACATTTTTTTCAAGCGTTTTTCACTTGATGAGAGAGAGCTTGGCCATGTGAAGTCAGTGTTTAGTGCTTTTTAAGTGTCTCTTCTACAGTTGATGAATGGATGTGGAAGGAGGAGGAGTGAAGAAAGGGAAGTATTAGTGTTCACTGGATTATTTGCTTAGTCTATGTTATAAAATGAGATGTGTAGAAAATATTTTGGAAGATGCAGACAGGAGGAAGAGTTGGAATTTGTGGAAGGTGCAATAGCAAGAAGAATTTGTTTGGTAGATATTTCAGGAAGGCATGGTGTAAGTAAAGATGCAGTGGAGTGGTGGGAGCAAGAAAAGAGTTTTGCCTGTCATCAGGGATGCGGTGATATAGAGAGATACCAGAATTTAGATAAGAGATGTTTTGTTAGTCCCAGGAACAAGGAGTAATTTGTTAAGATGAGAATTTCAAGTGAAATTAGGAATAGGAGTGGTTCCAAAAGATGAAATAATTTGGCAGACCAGGAAGCTAAGGTGCAGCAGAGAATGAAGCTAAAAGGGTCATGTTAATATTAACACCAAATAAGGAAAATTGAAAATTCCAGAATTTAGTGAAAGAGAGGAAAGAGAATTGAAAGAGATAGGGGGTGAACCAGATGAATCAAAGAAATGGAAACTTCTTGATAGAAGGCAATTACTTAATAAAGTACTTACTAGAAAAATATTAGAAGACATGCATCAGAAAACTCACTGAGGTACCCAAGCTTTGTGTGATTATTTCTTAAGAAACTATGGGTGCATTGGGATTTATGGGGTAGCAAAAAGGGTAACTGAAAGATGTATAACTTGTCAAAAGATAAAATAAAAAGATAATGAAGAGAACTACACTGGAAGGTAAGGAATTAGCCCTTAGACCATTTCAAAGTATCCAAGCAGATTTTACAGAACTTCCTCAAGTTGAACGATGGAAATATATATTAGTAATAACAGACCATTTAACTCATTGGGTGGAGGCAGTTCCCACTGCCAAGGCTACTGCTAATGTGGTAAGTAAAACCCTTTTGGAAAAAAAAAAAATTAGTCCAAGATATAGAATGGTTAATAAGAAAGACCTGGGCAGAGGAACACATTTTATGCCAAAAAGTGTTACAACAATTAATTCAAGCTTTGGGGACCCCAGGCCCAGCAGCTCTGGCTCTGTAAGAAAACCCTAGCAGAAGCTGTGAGGCAGCTGCACCAGGACCCCCCTGACCTTGGGCCCCTTTGGGCATTGGGGTCTAGGAAGAGAATGAATGTCTTTGTCCCCAAGAGGGAAATCCCAGAAGTCCCAGGGTGTCCTTAGGGAAATGTTCCTGAGTTCTGCTTCTGTTTATTATTAATGCTAAGGTTGGTGTTGTTTGTTAACCTGTGTATACACACTAGAAAGGAACTATTATTATAGTCCCATATCTTCACCTGAGAGCTCCCTAATTTTCAAAATTACAATAATTCAGAGGGAGAGAGTTGGAATTCTTCATTCCAAGGGTGGCTCCAGCCTTCCCTGGCAGACACCTGTCTTTCAGACAAAGACAGGACCATTTTTTTGTTATCATTTAGAACTTAGTTATAATATAAAATTTAGGTGTAATACTTATAACCGCATTTTAACATTGTGCAGCTTGTATTCCAAGATTTTGTTAAAACCTATGATCAATTTAATATGCTGCTATTTCTGTTGGCTATATGGTGCACACACAGATAGATTATGTTGTGCCAAAATATAATTCAAAGGAATTATAAATTGCACCATATCAAAACTGTTGTGATTAATATCTCTAACTCCAAAATGAGAAGGTCCTTTTGCTGACGACCGAGGCTGCGATCCGGACCAGGGAACGAGGGTGGATCCACGCCAGCAGAATCAAAGGACCTGTGGAAAAGCCTAAGGAGTGGACAATATCATCGGAACCGGGTGATACGAAATTAACCCTAAAACGGGGAGGTGATGAACTGGGGAGATCCGCATGATCCAGGAAACTTACACAGGATCACACCAGACTGGGAAGCTAGACCGAGTTTGCACCATTGGTTTCAAATACCACCTGGGAAAACTTTGAGACACCTCCGGTACCCTCCCTGGGGAGGAATACTTCCACCACAGACAGGAGGATCGGGATTGTTTCGGACAGAAAACCCCTGTGTTTTTGCCTTAGCCTGTGATTTATATAAAGAGGAGGGGGAATTACAACCTCATACATTGCCAAGCCAAATACCCTGTTTGATTCCCCCAAATACTGGACATGCTGGTTGGTGTAAATGTAAGTGTTTGAGCTGTGGGAAAAATTGGTACTGTAGTTCACACAAACGACGCTCTCGTTGCATGAAGTGTAGAGTGTCACCTGAGCCCCCTATCCAAGAAGAATTTGGAGCTACTGAAATAATAACTTGGTTGTGTGGTTGGGAATTATTAGTGCCTGTTGAATGGGAGATAGCTGAGGAAGAGTGGGAGACCACGGTCAAGAAGTGTCAAAAACGATTTGCCTGGAAATTAACTAAGAGAAAGTGACAATAGAGGAGAGGGCAAGACCAGATTGGCCTCTATAATCGCCACCGAGAAGATCACATACACCTGCTGTGGGTTGCCCCCCCCATAGGCATGGGAGGTGGGAGTATAAGCCATACTGGACCTCTCCTGGTTCTGTCACTCATTTTCTGGCTCTTCCCTTTTGGGATGCCGACCAGGCCATGCTACAGGTGTTACCAAAAACTGTATATGGAAAGACACCGAGGCTCCTTCTTTGTTTCTCACACTCCTATCAACAGTCACTGTTATAACCCTTCCAAATTGGGAAACTGCATACACAATGGGAAAAAGTATTGGATGGCGGAAAATGTAAGGGGAAGTGAATGTGCAAAAGGGGAGAAATGGATGTGTTTCACCCACATTACTGGGAGTAAAGCAAAGGATTTGGTAAAAGAGGAATTGATGAGCAAAAAAGCTAGGCCTGCACCACCACCAAAGCCTGTACCAATCTCGCTGGATGGTTTGTATAAGAAATTGGAACAACAACTAGAGAAAGAAATAGATATTTCACGGATGGGTAAAAACCTGTTTGTGGAACTGGGAGAAAGAATAAGTAAGGAACTTAACGTAACCAATTGTTGGGTCTGTGGAGGGGCTTTGATGTCAGAAGAATGGCCATGGAAAGGCAGCAGCTTAGGCCCAATCGAGCTCCTTAAGTGGAACCAAACAAGTATAAGGGGAGAAAATCGGCCAGGGGGATGGATTTTAAGTTCAGTAGTCATAGGGGAGGAATGTCTTTGGCGTGAAGGAAAAAAGTTCCTCCATGAAGTAGGAAAAACTCCCTGTAAAAGATACAAGGTTAGTAATGGGACCTCTGTATGGTGGATCCCAGAAGAACCTACCATGTACTGGACCCAGAAAAAAAGAAAAAAAAGGAAATTGTGAATATAATAATAAAATCAGGCTTTTTCAATGTAATGATACAGGAAAAAATCCTTATGTTGGCATCCCAGAGGTTTCTAAATTTTGGGAGAATATGGATAAGCAAAAATTGGACTATGGGAAAGCTCCAGACGGTTTGTTCTGGATATGTGGGAAAAGGGCATATCCAAAACTTCCCTCTCAGTGGAAAGAGAGCTGTATTCTAAGAATCATACAGCCAGGAATTTTTCTTTTTTGCCTAGACCTGAAGGGGATTAGTTTATGAATATTTCCCCCTTGTTTGATCCCTTGTTTTATCAGATTAATTACTAGTGTAGTTCAAGGTATGCAATTAGTAACCTTGGATCAAAAGATGGATACAACAAAAACGGTACAAAAGATTATGGTATTAAGGAAACAAAACAGAGCAAAAGACCCCCTCCAGAAAGCTAGACTGATTTATGAAGAAAATGAACATAGAAGGGATGCAAGAGAGCAGTAAATATCGCTCGAGCCAATTTTATTATAAAAAGAAAGAGGAGGGATTGTGAAAAAGGCATATTGTGTGTGTGGCTCTACGCAGATATTTACTATATGTAATATGCTAGGTAGAAAAGTTATGCAATATTAACATTTTAAATAATATAGTAAATGTAGTTTTTAACATTGAATCTAAGTAAGAATTGTGTGTAAGGTATTGTCCTTAGCTCAAGAGCAAAGAGAAGATAACCCGGAGGTTTCTACACAGAGAGAACAATTACAACAAGCCAGACTAAAACCCCTCTTGGATGTTTCAGAGGGAAAGATGCATATCTCCTCAAAACCACCCTGGTCAAGCCAGACCATGCATATCTCCTTGAATCCACAAAGCTACCTGGTTAAGCCAGACTCCAGGACGCCAGGGGTTTTGCAAAAGGCTCTTGGCAAACGGGCTTTTCTTAGATAAAGTATGCATAATCATTAAAGTTGGTCCTCAAAAATAGAGAGGCATCTCCCTAACGGGGCCCTTCTCCTTCACAGCCTTTGCCTGGGAAGGAGGGGGGACGTAGTCCCGGGCTACCTTTCTTTGCTCTTATTGCCTCATTATTTGTCCTGTCTCTGAAAACTTTTTAAACTTTTATTATTGTATTAATTTTTTTGTAACCAATTTTTATTCTTCATTAAATTTTCATAAATTTCAAAAAGTGAGTTATTGGCATTTATCACAGTCAGCATTAGCATACTGTCTTCAGACAGAAGCAGAGCCTTGTTAAATACAAGCCATTAATAAATCGAGCGTAAATCTAATTTAATTGCAAAGTTTTCATGCAATGTGAATACCCCCTCTCTCCTATTCAGTAACAATTTTTTCTGCAAATCTAAGCAAAAAGACATTTAAAACATACTGGCTTTTCCAGTTTTCAAACTTTCAACACACTTGAAAGTTGCTGACTTTCCAATTACTTTGCATACTGAAATTCTGGTGCCTTTTCATGCTAAAAAAGTGCAGAGGGAAAACTATTTTTAAAACTTCTTTAGTGCAATGAAGTCTTTTTCCTTCCAGCACTGGCTTGTTAATAAAGGCATGTTGGGAGAGTTCTCAGCAAATTTAGGAGCTTTTTTTTGAATGATAGAGCAAAAGGTTGCTTCATATGGGTGGAGACATGTAAGGTTTCACTCACGGTTACCCAAGTGATTAAGATCACTGCACTTGCAACTGAACATAAATCATGAATCTTCTTGTCAACAGAAAATCTTTTCCCAATGTTCTGAGACATTTCAACGTCACCACAGCATTTTAAGTATGTTGAACTCAGCAGTTTTTTAAAGAGCAACTAAGTTATTCCCAAGTGATTGATAAACATGAAATACGGGTAGCTAACTCCATGACAAAACTGAATTTGCTTTTCTTTCTTTTCTTTCTTTCTCTTTCTTTCTTTCTTTCTTTCTTTCTTTCTTTCTTTCTTTCTTTCTTTCTTTCTTTCTTCTTTCTTTCTTTCTCTCTTTCTTCTCTTTCTTCTCTTTCTTTCTTTCTTTCTTTCTTTCTTTCTTTCTTTCTTTCTTTCTTTCTTTCTTCTTTCTTCTTTCTTTCTTTCTTTCTTTCTTTCTTTCTTTCCTTTTCTTTCCTGTCTTTCTTTTTTTTTTCTTTTTTTTCTTCCTTCCTTTCCTTCCTTTCCTTCCTTCCTTCCTTCCTTTCCTTCCTTTCCTTCCTTCCTTCCTTTCCTTTCCTTTCCTTTCCTTTCCTTTCCTTTCCTTTCCTTTCCTTTCCTTTCCTTTCCTTTCCTTTCCTTTCCTTTCCTTTCCTTTCCTTTCCTTTCCTTTCCTTTCCTTTCCTTTCCTTTCCTTTCCTTTCCTTTCCTTTCCTTTCCTTTCCTTTCCTTTCCTTTCCTTTCCTTTCCTTTCCTTTCCTTTCCTTTCCTTTCCTTTCCTTCCTTCCTTCCTTCCTTCCTTCCTTCCTTCCTTCCTTCCTTCCTTCCTTCCTTCTTCTCAGAATATATTCTAAGCCAGACTAAAAAAATTGTCAATTTCCTTAGAAAGTACCTTGTTCTATCTGAATAATTTAAATTTGGCTAAGTTTAAGCTTGCTTAGTTAAAGTTTGTGAAGTGCCTTATTTTGTCAGGATGTTGTTCTAAAATTTGCCAAGGTCTTTACCTTAATGTTCTAAAGTTGCAAATAAAAGTTTGTTGTTGAACTTGCAGATATTTTTGTTGTTTCTCCCATGCATCACCCAGAATGAATCAACCAACCTTCCCCTAAATCCACTGAGCAGACCAGGGCAGAACAGGCGCCTGCAATGACCCAGGCCAAAAAGGCTGTGGTCAGTAGCACAGTGTCTAACTGGGGGTCAGTGCCTAACATTGTACCCTACAGTTGGTCCTGTTCAGTGTCTTCGTTAATTACCTGGATGATGGGGTTGGGGGTACCCTCAGCAGGTTTGCTGATGACACCACCCTGGGAGGAGCAGCTGATACACCAGAGGGTCATGCTGCCATCCAGAGGGTCCTCAGCTGGCTGGAGAACTTTGTGAGCTTCATCCAGGAGAAGTGCAGAGTCTTGCAGCTGGGGAGGAACATCCCACTGCACCAGTATCCACTGAGGGCCTGCAGCTAGAAAGCAGCTTGGCAGCAAAGGGACTGGGGGTCCAAGTGGAGACAAGCCAGCAACAAGTCCTGGCTGTGAAGAAGGTGAGTGGTTCCTGGTGTGGTTCACACAAAGTATTGCCAGCAGGCTGAGTGATGATTATTCCCCCCCTTACTCAGGAGGCCACTTGTGGAGTCCTGTGTCCAGTTCTGGGCTCCCCATTACAAGAACTAGACATTGCAGAGAGAGTCCGGCAAAGGGCCACAAAGGTGCAGGGACTGGAATCTTTCTCTCATCAAGAAAGGCTGAGAGCTCAGACTATTTATTGCAGAAAAGAAAAGATAGGGAGTGTGGATCTTCCTAGTGCATATAAATGCCTGAAGGGAGTGTGCCATGAGGAGAGAGAGACAGCGTATTTCCAGTGACAGGACCAGAGGCATTGGGCAAACTGAAACACAGGAGGCTCCATCTGAACATTTTTTTTTACTCTTGAGAGTGACTGTGCACTGGCACAGGATGCCCAGCAAGGCTGTAGAGTCTCCATGCTTTGAGATAGTCAAAAGCCCTCTGGACACAGTCAAACAGGTGGCTTTGCTTGAGCAGGGGTCTGAACCAGATGAGACCTCCAGGTCCCTTCCAACCTTAACCACTCTGCAATTCTGTGATATGAAGTATTTATTACAATGCTCAACTGTGGTGATAATACTTTAAAATGACTGTCAGTACACTAATTAGAAAAAACTAAAAAGGCTGAAGTACATAAATTTCCTAGCCAATGGTACACCATGAATATCAGCCTCTTTAGGAATCCGCTTGTCCAGTATCCTAGAATTTCTCTGGCTCCAGAGCACAAAATACATATTTAAAGATGGCTGAGGTCAAAATGTTAACATCTTTTTTTTCTGTGCAGAAGAACAGGCATATACATTCAGGCCAAAGAGCTACATTTTCTACTCAATGATACCAAAGATAGATGTACTTTCAATAGAAGAATCTGGCCGGAATTTTGCCTGCCCTTCAGGTAGGCTTGTAACTTGATAAGGAGACTGATGACTGATCATGGGTCTCTCATCCATTATATTGTTAGCAGAAAACACTTTTAAAAATTATTTATAAAGACTTTTCAAGTGTATTTATGCACAGCTCACTGCTGTTTACAGTCTTGAGATTCTGAAGATGTGTGCAGAGGCACTGACTGCATTTTTGAGTTTCTAAACGCCAATCTAAAGGGCTAAACATTGTCTCACCACTGATGAGCCTGATATACTCAGAAGCATCTTTTACAAAAACTGAAGTTACAATGTTGATTCTTTTAGTAGAACCAGATGAACACTTCTGACTAATTCTGAAAGGGACATATGACAGGAACATGTTTCTTCCACTCTGTATGCAATGTCTGCACATGCCATATATTGTAATGATAAACAATACTTTATATTTTATAAAAGGTTTAGCTAAACAGTGTGTAATGTGTGGGCCTGTTGTACACCTCCTGTGAGAAGTCTGGCAGGCAACAACTCTTCTGCAGGAGAATAAACAAAGCTGCTTAAAAGCAGTCTGGTTTTCCAGGCGTCAAGTTAAATATTTACAACAAATGTTGACTTTCCACCATGCATCGGCCCATCTTCATGTGCTATTCCCCCGAGGGATTGTTCTTCCAGGTGACAAGTGAAATCAAGGTTTCAAAGTCAGATTCTAACAGATTTGACAGATGTAAAGACAACAATTCAGCAAATCACAGCTGTGAGAAACTAACCACAGGGCTGTCCATGCTAGAGTGCTCAAAGGTCAGCAAAACAAGACTCCTGGTGGCCTTTTTCTAGGAATCACCTGTCAGAAGGATGTGTTGAATTGAGTGACATGAGAGCCTTGCTCAGACTTCCTTTCCTTTGGAGAGACTGCTCCCCATTTTGTCTCATCTCATGAGTTTAGAACCTGCCCCAAGTCAGACAAGAGAAGCATGCATGCATGTCCTGAGATCTGGAAAATAGTGCTATGGAAAGGCTGCTTTTCACCTCCCTCTCTGTGAAAAGGGAAAACAGCGTGGGTGCAATCACAGCTGTTCACAAAAAACTCTGCAACAGATCTAGTTTCACATACAGAGGAGTTTCTCTTGCTTTTGTGACACAGTGGAAAGGTTTCATATTTGTGGCATTACTATCAATGAACGTTATTTCTGTATAATCACCCAGGGTGTGGTCTCACATCTGGCCAGTGCAAGATTGGAATCTGAGGAACAAGAAGGTCATGGAAGCCTATTATTAACCTGATATTTCACAGGAACCTTATGGTCCAAGCCTTGCTGCTCCTCAGTTCCCAGCACATGAGAAGGGCACTCATAGCACAAGAATGAATGAGAATGCAGAATCATGGTTCTTGCTATGGTGACTCTTAAGCACCACTATTAAGACTCCCTTTGCTCATTTCTACTGCCCTTACTCTTTGTAAAAATAGCAGATGATTCAGCAGTTCTGAAACTTTTTCCTAAAACTTTTTCCTCACTTTCCTCCCCTTTTGTCCATATACACCTGCAGGGAGTATATCTTTTGGGGAGAAAAAATTGCTACAGCTGTTGGCAGCAAAGCAATGGTGTCAGAACCAGACAGAAGTTGGAGTAAGACATCTGGGGCACGGACAGGCCATAAAATGAACTGAGGGAAGAGGAAGGGAGAAGGAAGAGGAAGTAGAGGAAAGGCAGTGCACTGACCACTAAAAAGCTCTCAGAGCTGCCCCATTACCCAAGAGAGCAGGCCCCTAAACATTACAGAATCACCAGGAACAGCTGCAATTTTGGCAGCAGCTCCCAGGAGCCTGGGTCTGTGTGGTCCTGGTCCTCCTCTGCACTGCCTGTCTGCATCTCCTGGCAGAACCCTTTGTCACAGCCCCACTTCACACTCTGTCACACTACCAGTTCCAGCCACCAGTCCCATCCTGATCCCAGTAGCTGCAGTATAAAAAGGATTAAACTCCTGCTGTTGCTACTATCAAAACGTGATTAATTCAAATGACTGAGGGTTTTTTGTGCCACTGATGTTTGGCCTGAGGACAGTCATACAAGAATAAAGAAGTTATATTGTGTGGTCCTGCTCTACATGTTCTAATTTGGAGTAAACTTCCCTGCATAGGTTAAGACCCACCAACCACTGAACTGTCAGCAGTGCCACCCTAAGTGTCAGTGTCATGGAAGATCCTTATTGTAAAAAACCTTTATATAATAGCTTTCCTCACCTTTTGGAGGGCTGTAAATTCTGTTGATAAGTAACAGAATATATCTGGATTCCCTTAAGGCACATGACTTTGTACCCTATCATACATACATAAAGAACGAGTTGGATTTACAAAGTGATTTACAGACCAGTCTCTAAAGAGTTATGATAGTCATTAATGTGGTGTCAGTGAGCAGAGTGCCAAAGGTTTCAGCCCAGGAGCCAAAACTGTTCAGTAGTTTTATACCTGTAAGAATTATACAAAATCTTGGCAATATCTGCTGCTGATAAAAAGTTTGTTTCACTTGCAGATAATGAAGACGTTACCATAAGAGTAGTTTGAATTGCTTTGTTAAAAGATACCAGCCCTGACATATTTTGACACAGTTTAACACTTAAGGTGGTAATTGTTTTGGATAAACAATGACATAAATCACATTTATGGATCAAAAGCCTGGATTCTGGTGAGAAGCTAACAGTAACAGTTCAAAACCATGCCACAATAAACCCTCAGATAATGCTGTACATAGAGAATGTAATCTTTGAATGTATAAGTGGAGTGTTGCATAAGGCAAGGAAGTGACCCAGTCTTGTAAGGATGCTGTAAACTCATGCCTGGCAATGTCAACATGCCAGCAGTCCATCCACTGCACCTAACACAACCCAGATTGTGTGACATTTACTGCCCCTGAACTTTGCAACTTCTCAGCACATCCTGCAGGTCTGAGCACCCCAGTCTTATTTTCCTTCTTCCCTTCCTGAGCTTGGTAAAAACTACTCATGGCAGTGTCATCCCCTGCAAACTCCAGACATCCTCTGGCCCACCTGCTGGTGTTCTTCCTCTCCCCAGCTAAGGCAGGCTCCAAAATGAAGCTGTTGAATAGATGTGACTTGGGAAGAGGAAAAAATTGTGAAGGGATGGCACTAAGGACACTGCCTCTCATTGGCTTGGGAAAGCAAGACACAGAGCATCCCCAGAATACCAGCCGATGAAATTTGGAGACAATTTGTCACAAGACACAAAACATCCCAAGAAATAGGACAAGAGGCAATGGGCAGAAAGCAATGCACAGGAAGTTCCACCTGAATATGAAGAACCTCTTTACTGGAACACATTGCCCAGTGAACACAATCCTGTGCCCTGAGCTCTAGGATGACCCTGCCTGAGCAGGGAGGTTGGACCAGATCAACAACTCTGGCCCTTCCAACCTCATCCATTCTGTGATTCTGTGACAAATCCCCAAGCCCCACTAATTCTCTAAACCTAAAGGTGAAAGTTTTGCTATGGATGGCAAGATCGCCACAACCTTTAAAAGAATATGCATCTATTTGTACAAAATGTAGACTCAAAGGTTGTTCAGTTCACATATCCGTCATACACAGTAAGCCCAACACTATCACCCAGGCCTTGGACCAGGGACACACCTTGTGTTCTTTGGAGGTTTTGAACGTTTTTGAAAGGTGTTCCGGGCTTCCAATACAACAACTGTCTGGGACCTGTGATTCCCCAGACACGGGAGGCCAGGCCAGGCCAGGCCAGGCCGCTCCCTCAGGAGCGAGGCTACCGCAGGAGCCCCTCGGAGGGCCCCAAGCGGGGCTGAGTCACAGCCTCCCGCCGCCGGGGCCGCCAGCCGCCGCCATGCTGCGCCATCGCACGCCATTCCGAGCCGTGCCGTGCCACGCCACGCCACTCCGAGCCGCGCCACTCCGTTCCGCGCCGCGCCGCCCGGAGGAGAGGCGGCGCAATACGCGGCGGTTCCGGCGGCCGAGCCGGGAGGCGGCGACATGGCGGCGGCGGCCAATGTGCGTCCTGCGCCCCGCCCCGGCCCTGCCCGCCGCCGGCCGCCCGGCCGCGTAGACGGGGCGGCACGGCCGCCTCTCCCCGCGCAGCCGCCGCTCTGCCGGCGGCCGCCATGGAGGATGTCGGCTCGGGCGTGAACGCAGACGCGGAGGTGCGGAAGCTTCAGGAGCTGGTGAAGAAGCTAGAGAAGCAGAATGAACAGCTTCGCAGCCGCCACGGCACCCTGCCCGCCGGCCCCGCCAGCCCCAAGCGCCTGCCGAGCGCCGGGCCCTCCCCGCCGCCCGACGCCCGCTGTCTCAGCCCCAGGGCCGCCGCCCGGCGTTCGCTCCCCGAGGAGCCCGGCGGCGGCGATGGCGGCAGCGGCGGCAATGGCCTCCTGGACGACGCGGCGGTGCTCAGGCCGGAGGAGCTGGAGCGGCTGGCCGGCTGCGATGAGGACGAGACCGGCTGGTGAGGAGGCGGCCGGCGTGGGCATGGGGCGGGGGCGGGTTGGTGAGGAGGCGGGCAGGGCTCCGCGTCTCCCCTCGCCCGCCGTGCCTGGGGGAAAGGGGCAGTTCCCTGGCGTGCGCCTGGTGTCGAAGGGGGTCTCGGGGCTTTGTGTGCGGAGGCAGCCTCGCCCTCTGGGCTGGGTAAAGGGCGTAGTGAGCTCTGCGAGACGTACCGAAGCCAGCCGGGGAAGGGATTTCGCTTCCCGCACACGGCGTTGGAGCTCCCTGCAGGCCCGCGGCACTGCGCTGCTGTTCGGCCGCGGTGCGAGCCTTACCGCGGGGCGCTCGGACACCGAGCGGGCTCCGGTGCCTGCGCAGAATCGGCCGTCAGTGTTTTCGCGAGTGCAGGCGGCGGGGAGGCGTTGAGAAACTTCAAGGAAATTTCCAGGGTAGTTCAGAATTAGCCAGAGGTACTGTTAGGCTTCAGACACGCATCGGGCATCTTTTATGTGTCGATTTCTTTCAGGTGTAAAGACAGCAAATGTAACACTTTTGCATCTCATAAACTTGTTGCCCTTAGGTGTTCTAATTTATTGCTAATAGTTAGGATCACGGTTTCCCTTAGGTGGTTCCTCGTTATAAATGGACTGCTTCCCCTGCTGCTCCGGCAGAAACAGCTGCGTGTGGCTGTTTGCCTTGTCATTATTGCACCTGGATGAGCTTCCACTGAGAATCAAGAGTTGCTCTCCAAGCACCACGCTGGCTCCAGCTGTCGTTTTGAAGTTTCCTTTGACAGTTGTTGATGGGCTCAGAGCTGCAGGAGAAATAGTGGGGAGGAGCACCGTGTCAACACCGTGTCAACAGAGAAATGCAAGGGGAGCGTGTACAGGGACAAAAAGTGTAACACAAGCAAACTGTCTTGCGGCAGAACTGGTTGTAGGTCCATCTACAAAGTCTTTGGAAGCAAACGTGCAGACAAATTTACAAAACAAACAAAAATGTCTTTCAGAGTTAGAAACGCCTTTAAAAATGCTGGAATGATTCCATGCGTGAGCAATGTTTTAGTTGCTCAGGGAGGAGACAGTGTGTGCACTTCCTTGGAGAAATCATTTGCCTGACATTCAGCCTGATCCACTGGAGAAGTATGAGAGCATAAGTTTATTCTCATCCAACACTAAATTAACACAAGGCATCATCTCCCAGAAGATGAGTCTGTGCAAGGCAGCTACTCTTATTTCTCACTGTATGCCTTGTAATCTACAAGGACTTACAGCCTTTGATGGAAATAGAATATGGTAAATTGGCACAGCAACTTTGGAGTGGGATGGCCAAATTTGTAAATGTCGTGAATTCTAGTGACACTAGATCTTACTGTTTTATATATTAATTCTAAATCATGGGTAACATAATGAGTCTCTTAAGTGAAAGTCTCGCCAGAGTGTATGGTGACAGTGGTGGCACAAGTGCTGTGTGTTTCTGTTGACGCAGTTCTGGGCACTCATGGGGCAGCTGCATGGTTCACTGAGCACTGCCCTGCCTTGTGTCAGGTGTTTGGCTGCCAGTTACTGTGGCACTGACATGTGTCTAGGCAAGTTCTAGTGCTCAAAAGATAGCAAAACTTATAGACAGACTTTTGCACGTCTTCATTCCTTTACTAATATTTTGGCAACTTTAATGCTGAAGTGTTTTAGCAACTAATTTTCAGTCTCAGGCATGGAACGCTGACTGAGACACAAATGCATGAAACAAAAAAAGAGCAGTTGTAAAAATTTACTAATTGTCATACATATCATAAAATATGGATGTGTAATTATTTTTAAAAAAGTGTTTTCCTGCTGTATTTTAATACGCAGTTAATGATAAATGTAGTTTGGCTGGATTGATGATTTTTTTGTTCCAAAGTGCTTAATAAAAATGGAAATCAAGCTCTTGGGATTTCTAAACACCTTCTAATTCAACTGTTGAGACACTAACTAGTCCAACCCCTTCTATTTTCCTATGAAGGTGAGATGACATTGTATTTATGCATTTGATTAATGGAGCTTATGGCTCTTAATGAAATCTGAAATTTTCAGAGCGCTAATGGAGCAATCTAAAAGAGACAAGCCTGTGAAGATAGGAGGGGTTGATGTGAATAAGTGGATTTACCTTAAACAGTTTCATAAAGATCCTGCTCCTAAGGCCTTACTTATGCAAGGTCTCTCATCATTTATTCAGCTAAAAGGGTGAATGTACTTGATGAAATTTAAATCTCATATGAACTCCTTGAGGTTCAAATGGATTTGGATCACTGCTGCTTAACTCAAAATCCTGTTTAAAATATGGGATTATACACTGTCAAAATCAAATACATCTTAGCAGCTGAACAAACCTCTTGTGGAAACTAAATCTAAATCGTTGTTTGTTCATAAAAAATTGATTCATCTTGTCTGTTTTGCTTGTCTACATAGAAAAGTTAAGATTTGTCTTTGCTTTTGATTTCAAAAGGACCTTGCTGTGGGCAATAATAGGTGGTAAAGGGTGCTGGTTATAGCTGTTCTTTTCTGTTTTGTAAAATACAGGCATTTTCATACTCCATTATAAAATTGTCTGCAGCCTTGTCCTGGCAGAAATAGTTTTCCTAAGTATTAAAATTCCATTGTTTTACATGTAATGCTCACATGAAATGAATGGCTGTGAATTTAAGACAGAACACTTGATACTGTGATCGAAATTGATACTAGAATGTGACATGTTTCTCTAAATCTACATTGTATGGTTGATCAGCTCATTTTTAGCTTTTAATTATTTGAATGCATTTAGATAAGTATACAGAAGTGTAAAGTAAAAAAGTAAAGGAGAAGGTACAACTATCAAACAAGCAAAGGAACTTTGACACTGCTACTTTTAGTAGCAGCATTAGCTGTTAAAACATTCTTATAGTATTAGTGAACTTTAGGACTGTTTATATTTTTACTTGATTGTTTATTCTCCTCTGTGGTTAGTTAAATCCAGATACATTTCAAGTTTTAAACATTTTCACATGAGACAATCTTCAAATTATGCGGTAAATTATTAAAAACATTTCATTTAATTTAGATGGAGTTTTTTGTCCGTATGCTTCCAAATGCTGCTTAATATGCTGAAACTTTCATCCTGATAAGGTCTTGAAGGTTGCAGATGGGCACATCTGTACTTGCGCACTGTACTGAGCTCTGCACAGACCCATGGAGGCTCTGCTTTAGGCCTGCTGATTATTTCCTCCATTTATCAGTGACTTTCATAATCTGCTCTGTGGGTGTTCCTGTTTAGCTGTTCTTGAACCAGATTGCATCAAATTTAATTTTTTTCAAAATTCAATCACAATGGGTCCTTTCTTACTAATTAATTGAAAAGACAACAGGGCAGAAGGGGTGACCAGAGTGGAGCAATCCTCAGAGAAGTGGTGTGCACCTCCTTGCCTGACTTGCTGGGTAAGGTTGGGTGTGGATGTGCAGCACGTTGGAGGCACCTGGATAACAGTGTGCAGGATGGCTTGTCATGCTGCTTTTAAAAAGAGTTTATTTGGTCTTGAGTTTATTGCAGGATAAGTGTGCACACGTGAGCAATTACTGTGGATAAGTTACTGTGCTGTGAACCCACTGTAACTTCCTTTGTGGCAATTTGCTGCACTGTCAGTCACCTAAGCTTTCTGAGAAGTTTTGTTTTAAATGTGAGCAAAACGTGCAGTGCTTTTCTTCAGAATTTACTTGCAACATAAGAGAGTGTAGACCTTGCTGTGTATCTATTTTGTACATGTAGTTTTCCAGCAAACTTCAGAACAGTGGTGTCCTCTTTAAATGACAGTGTTATAAAAACTAGCCTAGCACTCATGTTTTTATGTCAGCATAAAGTCTCCTTGGTAGGATTAAAATAGCTGACAGTTGACTGACCTCCTTTACAAACAAAAGGCAGTTTATTGTGTATTTAAAGTGAAATTATTGGTGTTGTTTTTATACTAACTAAATAGCTAAAAGTAATAGTTTCAGTGTTTCGAAGAAACACTGGTTGGTTGTGCATCTTGACTAGTTAAAATGGAAGGCACATACTTTTACTATTGTACTCACTCTCATTCAGCAGCTATTTCTAATTTGCACCTGTTTATAATAGTGTAAGTTTCCGTTCTAGCCATCCATTATTGTTGGCTAAGGGCCTGTTTGAGATACATACTTGTCATCTGTAATGATTGTCTTCCATCTCATATTGCTTGATGTCCCTTGAGCACTGGCATTGTTTTGGAATCCTGGTTTGCCATGGTGAGCTGGTAAAGTACACCATGGCTGGTTTAGGGTAGAGCTCCACCTGAGTGAAATCCCTTTGCTGAAATTACATTGCAGCATTTCCTGTTCAACTGCTAAATTTCATTGTGTTAATGCGATTTAGGCCCCTTGGAAGCTGGACAGATTCTGATCAATTTCTGTTCCATGGTGTAAGTAAAAGAGAAATTGCTGCTTTTCATTTTGTGGCATATAAAAAGTCAATTTGATTTAAAGGTGTTGGGGTTTAACCAAGTTCAGATAATGTCTTCACAAACTAGAAAGATAATGTGAAAAGAAGCATGTAGGAAAAGCAAGGGTTATGGAAGTTGCCAGTTTTATCATGAAAAACAACTGGTAGCATTAAATAATACTAATTTTGATTATTGTCTTTGAGACATCCATGTTTGTTGTGAAACAGGTATTTGAGGACTGGAGGAAGAATCCTGAGGAAGAGCTATTCCCATTTCTGACTTTTTTTTTGTGATAATTATAGCTTTTAAACATGCTTGATATTTAGATATAATGGAAGTTTTGATATGGGTTTCCTTTACTGTCCTAATGATATTCCTGAAGTTGATGACATAATCATGCCTTGTTTAGCCATGATTCACGTTTCTACTTCTTGTGCGTCTTGGTAGAGCTCTCAAGCATAGTCATTAAACAGAATTTTATTTTGGAACACAATAGGACACAGAACTTCTCAAATTTTCTCTCATCAATGTAAATATCAACAGTGCTATGTTTAAGCATATATGCTCTAACAAGTTTCTTATGAAAACCTTCTCAAGTAGTGGACAGTTGTACAATTTGTGTGATAGTTCTAGGGAAGCTACATGATGGTGTTTTTGATGGCCCATTTCCCATTCTACAACATCCTTTTCTGACACGAACATGTTCTTTTGGATGAGGAAATGAATAATGGCAATAATTTCCAGCAACTAGCCGGGGCACAGCAAACTATCTTTTATTGTTGGGCACAGAAATACAGTTGTGTTCCAAATTGCTGTTTGCAGCCTCTTGGGTATTCTTAATTCTACTAAAAAATTGTGTCATGTAGCTGAGATGTGCCACTGTGATACGAAGATTTGATAAGACTGTCAACGTGTTTCTGTAGTATTCATATCCTGGAGTTTATATTCATAGAGTGGAGTTTGCTGTAGTTTGTGCATCTCGGAAGTAGAAATCTGTGAAGGAGAGTTGAAAATTAATAATTACAGGCTAAGCAATGTGTATCTCAGTCAGCTACAGCTGAAGCATAGGAATTTTGTGGGGTCGGGAGAGGGAAAGGAAATCTGTGGGCCACATAAGTGCAGGGATATCACTTAATGTTTTGATTGATTTGTCTTTCAACCAGAGATGCTTTTCAGATCTTTACCATCTCCATTCCAAATTCATCTTAAATTTTAACGTGCTTAAGCCATTTCAGATAGGGTTTCATGAAACTTTTAAATTGTCTTAAAATAGTTTAGATTGGCACGTTTGTGTACTAAATTATGTTTCTAAGACTGTCCAGTATTATCGTCTCCTGATTTATATATTTTCAGTAGCTTTTCGCTGTGAAATTTCCTTCTTATATTTTAGGGGCATTTCTTATTGATCTGTCCTTGGATTTCAGCTTTTTCTCCTCATCATGTCTTCATCTTTTTTCATCTTGCTTTTGCACGAATCATGTTTTGTGTGCTCCCATTTAATTTCCTTTATTGTACCTTCCAGTTTTTGCTTAAAGCTAATGTAGCTAAAATAGACTAGCTCTAACTTCTGCTTGCCATCTTCTTTCTAATTCAGATTTCTGACTTCATGTTCATCTACATGTTTTCCCACACTCTTATACTGAGCAGTGGAAGGATTTTGACACAAAAAGACGCTTCCTTTTTTTCCCAGTTAGAATGTCGGCTTCTCGTTTCATGCCTGTGGCAACTCGCCTCTTGTATTTTAATGCACTGGGAGGTGTTCCTCAGGTGAGGTAATCTGTACACAGATATTCCACTCCTACTGCAGTGGTGTGTCCTCTGTCTTCAAAGCCTTTCCTGACTCAGCTATGTCCCAGTGCAACATGCTGCAGCTTGCCCCATTTGGCTGACATCATACATGCTTGTAGTCACAGCAGTCTTCGTGCAAAAGCTCTGCCCTTTTCTGTGCTGCATCTTCCTGGAACTAATCAGTAGAGCCCCTGGCTGCTTTCAGCCTCAGGTTGGTGCTGCTGTGGTATGGTTGACTAGTAAGAGCCAAAGGAAGGAAATATGAAAGGCTGCAGCAGAGTCATAGTGTCTGGTCTTCTTAGTGTTGTTTCAAAGTAGATCAAAGCTCCTGAGCTCCTTTTAATACACCATTTTCTTCTACTTTACCTTGTGTCACTGAGTTGTAGAGTCTCTCTCCACACTCTGTTGTGGAGAGTGGAGTATATGTTTCTGGTGTTAACATTTGTAATATGAGTGGCAACTGTAAGTTGTCAGCGTCTTCAATCATTTTTAACTTCCTGTTTTGAGAGAGTTGATTTATAATAGTTAAAGATGTATGAAGTTATTCTGGTAATCTTCAGTCTTGGAGTTGCTGTACTGCCAATCAGTGCTGTTGTATTGCTGTAGAATGCATTGACAGGTACAAATGGGATCTCTTCTGGAAGGTTCTTCAGGTAACAAGGACCTATATCTTTTGGGTCAAACAGTTTGACAAAGACCACTTAGCTGTGTGGGGTTAGTTGTATGCGCTTCATGGATCTGTTGTTTTTCTGTTGTTGGGAAGAGAGGAAGAGGTAATAGAGGCATCACTCTGATTCTTAGCCTTGCCCTTGGTCCTTTTGGTTTTTGTAAAATCCAAGGTAGGCAAAGCAACCAGAATTAAGTCAGTCACAAAACTTGAGGTTGGCTGTTCTTTGTCAGGTGGGATATTCAGAGCACTGCTCTATGATGAGACTTCCTAATTGCATGATGTGCAAGAAACTGCCCTGAAAGAGCTGTTTCCTCACTGCATCAGTGTACATGTGTGTGTTGAGAGGTAGTGGAGTGGCATGAAATATGTATGTTCTCAAATTCTGTCTTTCCCTGAAGTCTAAGTTACGA
Source organism: Prinia subflava (assembly GCF_021018805.1). NCBI lineage: Eukaryota > Metazoa > Chordata > Aves > Passeriformes > Cisticolidae > Prinia > Prinia subflava. The sequence continues at coordinate 26,086,459 of NC_086253.1, forward strand.
AGCAAAGGTTGATGAAGGAAAACAGTTGACTGGAAAGAGGTGGGGGAATATGCAATATATATATTTGTTTAGAATGGGAGGTGGAAAAGAGGGAGCTGTGTGCACCCGGACTGCTTCAGTAAATAAACTTCTTGTGAAATAAATGCAATATTTGGGAATTCCTGAAAAGCATGTGTTGAAGCTTTAAAATACCGGGTAGAGTTTTGATTAGAATTATCTTGTATGTTTGTTGAAGATACCCCTTTTGTGTATTTCTCAAAGAAGACATGCACTTTAATTTCTTGCCTTTTATACTGGCTGTATATACTACTGTAAACACTCTGAATGTGCATGGAACTTCTCAAACTCAGTGAGGCATGTCAGCTATCCAGAGAACTAGGAGTGAGTCTGGCCTGTGCTGGGCAAAAGCTGGCCTTGTTGCCTTTGACACTTGTTTGTATTGTATAAACATACCTGAGGGCTGGAAGGAGTACAGGCAAATACTAAAAAGACAGGAATTCAAAGTATTAGAGAGATAGTAAATGTTAAACACTACTTTTAACAGTATGGAGATATCATGAAAATTACAGAAAGTGGTGTCATTTTTACACAACTGTGAAAATTGAGTGACTCTTGTGCTTTTCAAGAATCTTAAGGGCTATAAATTCATGAAAGGCTTTTAGATTTTCTTTTGGACTGAGTGCCTGTGAAGGTTGTAGGCATTTCTACAAAAGCAGTTATGACAGACAGCATGATATTGGCCAAAGCACAAACCCCTTGAACTACAGTAAGTGGCAGTGACTGTTTGGATTGTTACAAACAGCGTCATTTTTATTTTAAAACATGGCAGATAATAAATATTTTCTCACCTGGATCTGCAAGTATAGTTTGCTAATTTCAGTGTTAGAGGGAAGGGTGTTTTGGGCGATTGGTGATTTTATAAACAAATGTCTTGGGAAGCTTTTGTAAGAAGTGAACTTAATGATACTAATTACAAATCTCTAAAAGCTATTATAACACAATCAGAGTTCAAGTTCTAGAATTACAGAGGAGAGATGAGATAATCTTGTAGAGAGAAAGTTGTGGGAAATAACTTGTGTTGCTAATGTCATTGGCATAAAGAGAACAACTTTTGCTATGTATTTTGTACAGAAGCATGTCTGATTACAGTCTCAGATGTTCCTGAGTGATGCTGTGTGGCATACAATCACATTGACTTGGAACATGAAGTCTGTCATTACTGTAGGAGGAACACTCATTTAGCTGTTTCTACGTACACATAATCTCTAGTTAGACTTGTACTAGTTAGAATTGTCCTACAGTTCACTGTTGTGTTTGCTGAACCACATATCCAAGTTTGGTTCTAGTCCAAAGTAAGGCTTAACATTTCCTGTTTTTAGTGTGTGATTGGTTATGACTTTTCCTTTAATCTGTTTGTTGAGGGAGAAGTTTTCAGCTAAATTTCTAGAGTCTTCAAACTGGACTACTACTTTCTTCAGTCATGGAATGTTGATGTTAAAATAAGTCAGTCCTGACAGAGAGAGGCTTCAGTACATCTGGCTGAACAGTATGATCTCATGGTTTCTCTCTACTCTCCTGTGTGTTATCTCTTTTTCCTTATTGCTAATGCGTGACTGTATACCTCCTTAGGACATAGTCCCTTTGTTCTGTGTTCAAAGACAACAAAAGGATCAGGTGCTAGGATAGAAATAATAAATAAAAATGTTTATTGTTCAAGGCTACTGAAACAGTAGTTTTGTGTACTTTAGCACTGCTTCTTGGCTGCTAAGATGCTTATTGCTTCCTTTGTTTAGGAAAAAGAGTTCTCTATTGCATAGTGTTTCATTGCTTTCAAGTGAATCTGAAAAGATTAATTCTCATTTGTATGGTTATGTGACAGTGAAATTGTCCTATACATAATGTGTCTGAAGTCCTTGGGTAGCCATATGCTATCACTGTTATACTCTACCCAAAATAATTAATTTTAGGGTCAAGTCTGTGCTTTCTTTATCTTTTGGGATTGTACTATAATGTAGATAGGATAAAAACAGAAATGGCATACTCTGTGGTATTTTGTTGCATGTCTGATTTTATGCTCACTTTGTCTGTCTTCATAATTGTTTTTTTTTTTTCTCTCTTTTCCAGGTTATATACATCTCCAAAGAAGAAACAGAATCCAGTGCAGAAAAATGTCAGTCCATTAGTTTGGTGCAGACAGGTATTGGATTACCCAAGTCCTGATGTTGAATGTGCTAAAAAGTCACTGATCCACAAGCTGGAACAAACAATGTCGGGTGAGTTTCTGCACACCAGAACCACTGGGTTGTATGTATTTATTCTGAAACAGCATCAACATTAGCTAGTGATTGTGAGATAAGACATCTATCAATTACCTGTGTCTAAAGCTTTCATTATGGTTTACAAAGTCATTAATTCTACTCATTTTCTGGACTGTATGAATGAAATGAAAGAAGGCGCTAGATCATGAGTCATGATTTCAGTTTTAAAATACCTGCTTAGTTTGGTCTGATGTTTTCAGGAAAAAAACATCGTTTTTAAGTCAAAAGTTATCATAATTGTTAGATGCTTGTCAGCATGGAACTTGGTTTTCTGATAGATTACCTATTTTATTTCATCTAAAGAAATGGAGGCTTAAGTTTTTGACTACTTTGGGGAGATGATAATGATTTTTTTTCCTCCCATCCCAAATAACTGATGACCTAGTTACATTCAGATTTTAAAAGAATCCAGAGTTTATGATCCTTCCTTAATACTAATTAGGTGGTTATATTCAAAACTGGAGTGTGTTTGGACCTGTGAGAATGAAAGTCTGCATTCTCCATCCTTCTATTATCAGACTTCTTTATGTCAAACCAGCAGCAAAATGCTGAAGGTCTGATTAGAATTCCCTGTTCATCTGGTTTCTTGCTTTTTGTTTCTTTGTTGGAGCCTATTTTTCTTTAATTATGCTGAGACAACTAACTTTCTTGCTATTAATAAGTATTCTCCTCCTGTTCCATTTTTTTGTCGTCTGCTTCTGCTACATGTTAAACTGTTATCTTCAGGAGTTGGCAGAATGGTTGGAGCTGAGAGTGTATGAATACACAGTTCCAGGAATGGTTCCAACAGCCACCTCCTTTCTGTGGTTATACGTAAATTCTGAGTTTGTTTGACTGTCACTTCTTTCCTGTCCTTGTATTGTTTTCTGGAGCAGTTCAGTCTTTGTTCTGGTTTGTACTGAAGCTATTCTTAATAAAATTTGAATTCATTCTTTGTTCTTATAAAAATCGTGCTCATAGTGGTGAAAGTGCCTTCAGTACAAATCACCCTCAGTCTTTCCGTTTCTTGTGCTTTTTTATGCTGCCTGGACAAATGTCTATTAAAAATTTACCTGAACAGTTAACATGATGCATGGCTAAATACAGGCAAAGACTGAGATGCTAAACAACAAAAAGCAGTCACATCACAGGGATTTATGAATGATGATACAGGTTTGGGAATCTGAATACTACTAGGTATTTATGAATGGGTAGCAGTTGATTGACAAAACTCTGTTTATGGTTTAACTTCTTTCAGAACTGAGTAGAAGTCTTCCAGAACTATCACAAATTCTGTTACCCTTAGGGTATCTTGAAAAATTCATAGTTGAATCAGAATAGCAGAAAACTTGCTGCTAGGTGAAATGGACACATCTGAAAGTTTTATCATTCAAACAATGTGTTTAGGTAACTTCACCTATTTTTGTTTTCCTCATGACCTGCGAATCTTCTTCTGGTAGTGATACTTGCAAGAATACCAGAATTCATCTGTAGTAATAATTGGTGGAAATACTAATGGTATAAAAGATGGGCACATGCTGGTTGGAGCAGATTGCATGTAAAAATTAATTTTTACATGCCTCCTTTACAGAATAAGGGTAGCAGGGAGCTCCACTGGAGAAGACAAGTAGTGTTTCTGGTAACTTAGTGTGTATTTCCTGTTCCAAATGTCAGGAGTATTGTGTAACTTGCATTTTGTGTAGTACTTGTACCTCATGGACCCATCACTTAACCTGTTAGTAACTACTGGTTCATAGATTCAGTTCATAGATTCTGGTGCCAGTCTCCATGGATAAGGCTTTTTACATTTCTATAACTTTCTTTCCTGAATCCTTGCTGATGCTTCTTTTGCATTGACTCTTTTTATATTATTAGATCCTGTTCTTATGTCTTTTTAATCTTAGTATCTTTTTCCTCTTTTTCAGTCTCAAATGCACTCTTGTTTTTCACGTTTTCTTCTTCCATCGTATTTTTCATTGCATGACAAAGTAGGGAAGAAGAGCTCTCAGCTGCATGCTACTGTGAGCAGTTACTGATGCACAGTGCCTTGTCAGCAGTTGGGTTTACAATTGCAGAGCAAGTCGTGCTCATTGTTGGAAGTATGTTCAGACTAGAGGGAATTCTAGGTATATTCTGCACTCAAATTTTCCTGTTTCCTACAGCAGAAGGGAAATTCATGACCATTTCAGCAAAATGATAACTAAAAGGAGTTAGATGCTGTATACTGGTTCTGAATGTTGTAAAAGAAAGTTTATATTAAAGTAAACTTGTTGATTATCAACCCTCCCTTCTGATGTTTTGAAAGCTAATGTGTAATCTTTTGTAATTTAATATTAGCATTATTTAAATGCTAAAATTATTATCTGTCTTGCTAATTTTGTCTGACATTCTTAGTAAAGGCCATATCTCTATTTGTAAAAATAGCTATGTCTTCCTGAGTTACAGAAATCCCTGTTGCAAAACCTTTAGGAATTCTGATACAGAAGATGGGTTTGAATCCAGATTTTTTTTTCCTGGGAAAATGTGCTGTGCTGAAGAAGGTTCACATTAGCTAGGATGAAAACTACTGTGTGTATCAAGTCTCACCACATACCAGAGCAAATTTTTTACATGTAGCAAACTCATGCTAAGTTGTCATTAGAAAAAAATCTGTGTATGATCAAATACTTTGTATCATTATGGATGCATACAAAGAGCCTGTTTTGAAGACTATACAGTAGTAGCATTATTTTCTAATTTGTGGTTAGTATTTTAAAATACTTGTCTGTGTAATAAAAACAAAAGAAAGAACTGTTGTGCAGACTTACATTTTAGGGATTTTTAATGACATTTTTGGCAAGAGATGAAAAGTAATTTTTTTTTTTTTGTCTGAGAACAAAGATTCAATTGGAATAGTGCTTTGGGATTCCTTTGGGAATGCCAGAAGTTGATATCAAGGCCTCATCGTAATCACCCAGAACAGAGTGACTTGTAATTACTGGTTTTATTTACTGAGCTTCGTAATAAAATGAAGGTTTTCCCTTCTGACACTCAGACTGAAGATTTCTCATGAATGCTTGCTAGAATTTAGTGAATTCACAAATTGCTGAAATTAACACATATTGTTTAAGACTTGCAGTGAAAGCTAGAATATAAACCTTTCATCCATCATCTATAACTGTCTTTTCACTCTGACTAAAACACTGGTAACTGGTTTAGAAAGGATCTTTACACGAGATGCAATTTTAGGAATTTGCTGCAAAGTCAGCTTTAATTTCTGCTGCTTTTGCCTCTGTGCTGCATTCTGCCATTGGCTGGGTTGGACACTGCTTGTTTAGGGGCATTCTTAAAAACTGGTAAAGTGATGCAATCAGTTAATATACTCCTGATATTTTTAAAATTAAATCTACTTCAGTTGGTCAGATAATAGTGCACCCCCACCAATGTCTGCACTGGACAACAGAGAATGTAGTGACCAAGAGCAAAGGGGAGAAGCCGAAGCTTTGCTGGGCTTTGCTGCTGAAAGCAGCATTTCATGCAGCTGTAGTCTGTCTTGGCTTCTAATGACCAAGCTACAATGATTTTTAGTCAGGAAATTTGGGTTCAATTCCTTTTTTTTTTTTTTCTGTCCATGGCTCTCAGTAGCCTAATTCTTCGTGCACTCATTGAAGCCCCTTTTCACTAAGAGAAATGTCACACAATATTTTTTAATAGCTTACTTTAAGCAGCTGGGTGAGCTGCAACTACATCTAATCTGGATTTACATAACATCAAGTTTATAGTTTTTTAATCTTAACATTTTGCAATTTAATTTGTTCTTATATACATTGGTGCATAAATATACTTCCAGCAGTGAAGGAATTGATTTGTAGCAAAAGTGTCTAAATACCTTATGAATCCCACTACCCCTGCAGTTGAAATTCCATTTGCTGTTATATTTAAAATGCAAACTTTTCAAAAGAATAGTCAACTAACTAAAAAAAAATACACCTGACAACCAGTGGAATTTCAGTATCATACTGTTCACCACTGTTAATGTTCACCAGTGTTTAAAATTCATCTGAAAATACTTCAACATTGAAACATTTACAATAGATGGCAGAGGAAAGTACCCAGTTTAGGTCTGTGTTGAGGTTGAAGCCTGTGGTCAAAAAGTCCCAAGTCGTTAGAACAGAAGGTTAATGGTAGGAAATAGTCAATTTGCTTTAGAGTCTGGTAGGTTCATGGTACCCACAAGTCTAAACAAAAGCATTTGTCTTACTTGATGGTTTTTCATTTTAGCATATGCTTAGGGAAATATTGTAGGTGATCCTGCTTAGTTGTGTGGTGTCAGTCTTGGGGTTACTGTGGAAGTATTGTGTGATTTAGACAGGTCTGAGAGTTCTGAGAACGTGACTCCGTGGTGTGCTCTGATTTGTGTGTAATTGTGTAGGGTGTATGTTAGCATAACTGAGCTACTACTGCTTTCCTGCTTCCCAGTACCTACACTGGAGATCTCAAAGACATCAGCTGTGGTGATCTTAGATCTGACTTCTAAAAGGAAAACACTTGTCACCATCTTGTTTTGCCCTCTTCTCCCACTGTTCTCACATTATGATTATATCTAGGGGTGAAGAAAGCAGTGGAAAAAGCTTCCCGGTGACTGAAGTTTTGTACTTGAACTGCATAGTAATTAAATCACACTGAAAACATTATACAGTATTGTATTTGTTTTTCATCAATTCATTCACTATTTTTATCTCTTCCCCCCTCTTCCACGCAGCTCTCAAGAGACAGAGTTTGTACAGCAGCCCCTTCAGCGCGGTCAGTTACATGAGCTCCTACAGTCCAAATACTGGTAGCCCCTACAGCAGTGGCTTCAACTCTCCCTCCTCAACACCAGTGAAATCTGCTTTAGTGAAACAGCTCATACCTCCTGGTACCTCAGGTAAGTCACTGTGTGTCTGGTCTTCTCCTTTCATCCTCCTCTTCCTTTCACAAATGTGCTCAGATAGATAAGGTTTGCATCAAACTAGAGTAAGAAAGACTCCAGAACTTTTCAGTGCATCATACAGTATTTAAGCTTTTTAGGAAGGTTTTTTATATACTTTCTGGCATGAGGAACATGTAAAATGTTTTCTTTGGGTGTCTGTGTCCCAAAAATCACTGTTACATGTTATTAGCAGTTAGACCAAAACACAGAGAGTTCATTCTGTGGAGTTCCAAGTGGCTTCTGGAGCTGACCCTGTAATTGACAGGGGTGTAAGTTCCATGGTAGGTGTTCAAAGGTTAGGGATTGGTAGTTCTGAAGTCTCTTCAGCTATCCTGTTGTTTACTAACTGAAACATTCGGTATGCAATGTATCCATCAGTACCTCCGAGATGTGAAGAGTATAATACAAGGAAGAAACATGCATTCTAGTTAAGCATTCCATGAGATTTTGTAGCCATTGTGTAAACATTAATTTCTGGCAATGTCTTCTGCTTTTATTCTGTGCTGTAGGCACTTTCTTTGCATGAGAAAAATTGACGCCTGGAATGTATCACTACTCTGAAGTCAGACTGATGGCTTATTATTGGCATTTTTAGCCTAGGTTTGCAGTAACATAATCAAATGTTTCAAATGGTCTGTTAGAGCAATGTCTCAGTAGCAATTTCTTCGGACTGGTGGTTTTTACTAGGAAAGGAATGCAGCTTGCCTTTTCTTTTCTTTTCTTTGTTTTTTTTAATAATAACAATTCCTGTTCCTTTATTTTCTTTCCATAGGTCATCTTAAAATTTCAGGAGATAGAAATCCCCCACTAAGTCCACAGTCTTCTCTGGACAGTGAGTTAAGTGCATCGGAGATGGATGAAGACTCTATTGGGTCTAATTACAAGTTAAATGATGTTACAGATGTGCAGATTTTAGCACGAATGCAGGAGGAAAGTAAGTGGAGTTTTTTCCTGAAATCAAAGCGGAACTGTTGGGTTTGTTTGTTTGTTTAATTGAATAACTGCAGTAGCAGTTGTTTAATAAGCATGGAAAAGGGGTATAAATTCTAGGGAAGTACAAATGTAGTTTGCCCCAGAAAGCTGGTTAAGGACTTCAGCCTCCAGGCTAAGGAAAGGAAGTTGCTGTGCAGAAGTTTTCTTTAGGAACAATGGACAAAACAGTCCTGGAGAGTATTAATTTCTAAGGTATAGTATTTGCCAAAAGGATGATTGTTAGAATGGACTACTGCCTACCACCATTCTTCTCAGGAGATTGGTGCCTTCCTAATGTAATCCAGTCTTGTTCACATCAATGCTTAAACCATAATTTAAATCATCAAAATGAAAGTAAATATGACAAAAAATAGTTAAGAAAAGTGTCTGTATAGATGTCTGTCTTTCATTATAGCTTTAGCTGAGACTGTCTTTTTGTCCCTCTGAATTTGCAGAAAGTGGTAATAACTTTGGTTGTCTAACTAGGTGGTCTCCAGTCTATTTTATTGTGTATCCTTATCAGTGAAAAAAACCAAAACCAAATGCCCAATATAGGTACTTTATAATAAGTTATATACATGTATTACTCTAATGTGTAACATACACAAAAATATACAAATATACACTAAATTATAATTTAAAATAGTATGAGATAAAGACAAGATAAGTGCTGTTTCAAAAATACTAGTTGTTCAGAATTTTCTTGCTGTATGCCAGTGGATTGGTTTGCGAGACCACTGGTCTAACACCTCCGGTTTCTCTAGGAGTAGCTTATTGAGTTGCTTTTTTAGTTAGATTCACTAATACATTGCAAGAGACATTTCATTGTGGCTGCTGTAATTGTTACAAGATGTTACTTGATACCAAAATTATGATGTAGCCTGTGTTGCTAGTTCCAGCCTGGGAGAGGAGATGAGCAAGTACATACACAATATACCTGTACTGATGATTGCTTTACTAGGAAAAGGAATGAACTCACCTATTTACTTCAAGTCATTATTAGCTGGTAGATAACTTCTTGGTACTAATAGGAATTCATTTAATGCCTCCAATAACAGGAATTAAGGTGAGCCAAATTTGAGTTTGAGAACCGTGCAGATATCTGTGTGCAGTGTCTCTAGTTTGAACCATCTGTGGGCTGGAAGCAAGCAATGTTCTTGTTGTTGCCAGGCCTGCGGCAGGAGTACGCAGCCACAGCTTCTCGCCGCAGTTCTGGCTCCTCTTGCAATTCCACCCGCCGGGGCACGTTCAGCGACCAGGAGCTTGATGCACAGAGCTTAGAAGATGAGGAAGATGGCACACATCACATGGTGCACCCTGCTGTTAGCAGGTTCTCACCATCACCTCGCAGTTCTCCCTGGCCTTCACCAAAACAATCTCCAAGAAACTCGCCTCGCTCCCGCTCACCTGCTCGCAGCATAGAGTACAGCAGAGTGTCACCGCAGCCTATGATCAGCCGGTTACAGCAACCTCGGCTTTCGCTTCAAGGCCATCCTGCAGACTTGCAAACTAGTACTGTCAAAAGTGAAGGTAAAAAACTGCCTGAAGTTCATTACATGAGCTGTTGTGTCATTTCTGTAAAGGAGTTTCATCAGTCCACAGGCACACCGTGTGCTTGTGTAACATCGTGGTTTAATCTCTGAATTGCTGAAGAAAATGCAGAGCAAGCAAAGTTTAAGTTCTGCTGGGGCACTCTTACAGTCAGATGAGTTGATAGGCTTACATTTATTTTAGATGTTATCCAGTCAATGGGTATAATTGTGTTTCATAGTGATCAAGGTCTATATTTGACAGGCAAATGCACTGAAATAAAGCAGTGAAACTCATTTACTAGTAGAGTTAGGCCTTGCAGATGACAGAACAAAATGCAGGGGAAAGTAACTGTGGTCAGGTAAGAGTAACATGGCAATTTATGCATGCCTGTAGACTGTGAGGCAGCTGAATGCTTTCTTCTGGTTGCACAGGACTCTAAAACTTTTCATTAATATAGTCTTAAAAAAATTAGTACTTAACTCATGCATTTGTTGAATATTTTAGATATCTCAAAGCTGTGAAAACTGCTGCATAAAAGTTAAATTCAATGCAATTATATTATATTGGCATAGAACAAAATAATATAATCCTGATACAATTTTTCTCCTTGAATGTACATTTTCCTGGTAGCCGTCTGGCAGAAACTCCTTTTATTGGGATGAAATTTTGCAAGCATATTCCCATTTCAACAAACATAGTTTTTATCCAGCAAGTAAGATTTTAAATTTAGAAAGAATATACATTTAGATATTAAGAATTCTCCTTACTAGTAATAGTGGTTTGGGAAAATTTTAGGTATCTAGGAAAATGTGCAACGCAAAAGCTACTCAATAATATTGTGACTTAATTGAGAATTTCTTTCCCATTCATTTCTTAAAATGAAAGTCTTAATGCATGCTAGATGAGCTGCAATAAAAATATTCTGTGAGAGGAATGGTACCAAAAGCTAGTGTCCCACATACCAGAGGGATCAAAATAGAGTGTGTGATCATGTGTTTCTGAAACACTTCCAAGGAATTATCTTGCAGTGGTTTTTGTGGAATTGAGCGTTGCTTGGATATTCAGAGTTGATACAGCAGCAGCCAAAAAAAGTTGTTCAGGTTTTCTCTTCTGGTTTTTTTTTTGGGGGGGGGGGGTTGTTTGTTTGTTTGTTATTTGTTTGGGTGAGGTGTTTTTGTTTTTTGTTGTTTATTTTTTGTTTTGGTTTTTTGTGTGTGTGTGTGTGTTTTATTTGTCTAGAACGGTTGGAGGGAAATTTGGGTGACAGGGTTCAACAATGTACGAAGTTCAGTGCAAAGCAGTGCAAAGTGATTTCTTTGAATTGTTTGAATTTCACTGAATTCTTCACTGCTGAGTGAAGAAAGTACACTTGTTGGAATATTCAGCCAATGAAGACTTAGCTTTGTTTTCACCTTTAGTGCTTGTGCGTGGTTAACCTACTTCTTCCCTGCATCCCTCTGCAGAATCAGGTTGGCCACTCATCCTGTCAAGGCATCTTCAGTCTTATATCCAAAGTATGTCATCAACCCAACTCTGCATGGGTTGGAGATACACAGAATGTCATTAGACTTGAGAAGTACTCAATGGCATCTTTTCAGATTCTGTGAATAGTGGTACAAATATTAGAAGGCCCCTGAAGTATCAGCATTAGCTGAGTAGATAAGTCAAGTCATATGTGAGAGATGAAGCATAACTGGACACTTCAATAATTTTGAATGGTGTGTATGAAGAGGTCCTTTCCAAGTGGATGGCTGTTATTTGTTGTATGATGGATTGATACAGGACAAGGCAGTCTGAAAAATTTACTCAAACATCTGTGTCATTTGTGCTCCTCAGACAAGCATTTTGTTACAAATAACTTTCTGGGTAAATAATCTGGAAACCCTGCAAAACTGTAAATTAGATTTGTCTGTTCAACTTTGATAATAGTACAATAAATTCCAGAAAATCACATCCAGATATGTTTCAATTTCAAAACACAATATGCTTGACTTTTTTCACCATAGGTGAAAAATGTACATTCTTACTTTTTTTAGACACATAATTTTTTTTTATGTGATAGATTTGTGAAGAAGTAATGTAACAAAATACACTTCTAAATTGCAGTGTAGTTTTATATGGTTAATTTTGTGTCATTTACATTTGGGGTTCAACTACGGGTTCACAACCTGACCTTGGTTCAGCATCAGACTACACATTGTGGTATCTTTGTGTTATTTCATACAGAAAAACTAAGGCGTAGTCTTCCAAACTTGTCCAGGACATCTAACATCCAAGTTGAGTCTGTGAAAAACAGCAGAAGTGACTCAAACTTCCAAGTGCCAAATGGAGGAATACCTCGCATTCAACCTCAAGCCTCAGCCAGTAAGTACCTTTAGTGCTATTTCAGTGTAAATTTCAGAATTAAGTGATGGTATTCAGCTGTCTTCCAGTGTCAGGGCAAAGCAAAACATTGCATGCCACACTGAAGATGCTAATCTTGATTTTTAATCAGACTTCTGTGAATTTGTTTTTATGGTATACGAAGTACTCGGAAAAGTCAGATTTCTTTTTAAGGTGTCATTCACAGTTTCCTAAAGGAATATGTAGAAGTAATATAAAGAATATAAATACAGTATTTGTGCATGTCAGAAACTGTTTTCTTTCTAGGCTCTGAAAAACCACCTAGATTATGTTTATTGCTTTTTTTTCAGTAGTGAAACATGACCAAAAGTGTTAATTTCTGTTTAACCCTTTAACTTAACCCAAGTCTGCAGTTTCCTTCTTCTTTTTTTTTTTCCTTTTTTTTTCTTTTTTTTTTTCCTTTATTTTAATGTATATCCAATTGCTAATTTTATGTACTGAAGTGTCAGTTACTTCCTAAAGAGGGTTTGGATGAACCTCTGTCTCATAAAATGTATTAGCCCATTGCTGGACTCCTGCTTTCCTAGTTTCTCCACAAGTTAACTGCTGATATGAGAATGCTGCTATTCTCACAAATCTCTTGAAAATGGTGACCTTAAAGAAGCTAAAGCAAATGAAAATTAAATATTCAGTGTTTCTTTATATGTCAATATTGCCAGTTCTTGTTGTTTAAATGTTTCCTGACCGTTTCTTATAAAAGTTTCTGAATTTAATAACCTTGTGTGACATTTTCAAGGGAAGAACACATTATGAATATTTTTATATGTAGAGCTTTGAACTGTAAAAATTTTGTGATAAAGGTTCATCAGTAATCCAAATATTTGATGGGAAATGTAAAAATAATGTTGATGAATTTAACTAGGGGTATTTTACCTATAGAACAGTGAAGGCGTAGTGGCATACCTAGCTGGTTGTTTTAAAGCTTTCAAAATGACGTGTTAAAGCTTACCAAGGGCACTTAAATACAAAATAAGGAATAGACCATGCCAAAGACACCAAGATTTCTGTCTTTGTACAGACTCAGAGCAGATGTAAGGACTGTGTGGACAGTCAGTCCCAGGTGTGTGATGCTGTAGTAGATAGAAGTTAGTGTGACTACTGTTGTTCATATAAGTTGGTCCAGAATCCTTTCACCTTGGCCCTCTTGGGTGGAAACCTTTTGCAGACACTGAGAAGGTGTGATTTACAGCTGAAAGGACATTTGTGTAGTTCAAATGCACAACTATCAAAATATAAAGCACTCAGAGCAGTTGGACAGCTGTGCTGTTTCAGTGATAGGAAAAATCATCAAAATGAACTGAAAGAAAATGAATGAAAAATATTTTGAGTAAAACTCTCTACAGATTTTATTTGGTGCTTTAGAATTGGGTGAACTGGGAAGGGAAGAGCATAGAGAGCAACTTAGCTGGAAGGCTGTTTCCAGAATTCAAATTATATTCATGGCTAAACTTTCTGGAAAGATCAGACAAGAGGAGTCCCAGTATTCAATATTTAGTCCATTACTTCATTGCAGGAGCCAAAGTGGTGTGCTTGTGTTTATATTTCTTTTTTTCAACTTGTGGATGCATTAAGAATTACTAGGTAAATTTGCTTTTCTCTGATAGACTATTTCCCCAAATGTGAACCACTCTAGACCAACTTACATTTAAATGTAAGTTAAATATCATTAATAAAGGCCAGATTTCTAGCTTTTACAGTTTCCCTGCTCTTACAGATGTTTGTCAGAGTCTTGCTATTGACAATCGTAAAACGGTTTGTGTGTGAAGTCAATGAGTAAGTATCTTTGCTTAGTCTGGATTAAAAATTTTCTGCAAAACTGTACATTGTATAAAGATTTCCAGAATTGTGTCCTTTTTATTATATACTTTTTGTTTTATTCGTTTTCTATTTTGTCACTTTGCACAAAGCACTGTTAAATTGCAGCAAATTTTTGTTTTCCCTTGGCAATGATTTCTGGGTCTTGGGATTTGAAGCTTCCTCATACACCTGCTAGTTTTGCATGAGCTTACCTTTGCGAGGTTGCTGGCTTGCCACCTGAGGTCACTAGTTTGCTCCTTGTCAAAGATTTGCGGTTCATAATTGACTTGTACATTTGCTGTGGCTGCAGTACTGAACTTGCTATGGTTGCTGGCATTCAAAAATGAGCTAGGAATCCAGTAAGTTTCTGAAATTACAATTCCTCTTACAGTTTTATAGCCAAATTGTATTTGCTTACAGAAGAGAGGAAAGACACATTCAGAAGTTCAGATGTGTTTAGAGGTACACAAAACCCGGCATTTTAACTTTCAACTGCAATGTGGTGAACAATCCAAACTGTTTTTGAAAAGAGACTGAATTAAATAGCAGTTATAACAATTTGAATCTTCATCTACATCTGATTCTCTGTGCCATTCTGCCGAAAGTACTTTTTTTTTTAATGTGAAAGCTGGTAAATATTTCACCTTAAAACACTAGGAGATACAGTAATGTGTGTGTTCCCCAAGGAATAGGTATTGTCTAAAGTGTTAGTGATGGGAAATCTCTGTATTTGGGTCCTGTGCCACATAGACTGTACAAAGCTCTAGAAGTTGTAGGGTGGCTTCCATGTAGGAGCCACCTGGTTTTGGATTCTGTGTCATGCTTTTGTACTTAGTAGCACTACAAGCACATGGATGCTTTTAAGAAGAGCTAAACACAAAAGTTTCTCAAAGAGCTGTAGATTCTTAAAACTACCAGTAAAGTGACTGGTCTGCTTGCCAAGATCCAACTGCTTGGCATGTTCAGAGTGAAAGGAGGAAGAGTAAGTTTTGAAGAAACCAAGTAGTCCAGTTCAGTTGATCAGAAGTAAATGTAACTACATGTGTTCAGCAGGCAGCAGATGTGACAGGGAATACACAGAGCACTTCAAGAGCAGCAAGTGGCGTGGATAAACATGCACTGGGCGCTTATCTCAAATTGCATGTTTGCTCAGCATTGCTCAAATTGTACTGCCTAAGCTCTTTTCAGTGTTTCAGTGCACAGAAATGTTCTGTTGTTGAGTGTCTGCTTCCTGGAGTCTCCATTGAGAAGGAAAGAATTTGATAAATGCATATTTAATGCATATTATCCCACATCTCTGACTTGCAAGAAGTGTGAATAATGATGGGGAAGAAAGTGCCATGTGCATTAGCATATTGAAATCTGAGTGGATTGGGACAAAAGAAATTCAAAATATGAACAAAGAAGCTTTTCTTCATTTTGTGTGGGACAACAGAAACAGTGATTTAGTAAAAAATAATGAAGTGGAATACTTTAGGACAGAAGCAGTCTGGCCAATGGTCTGCCTCAGTAAATTTCTAGAAATTGCAGTCATATTTAGAGACCTTACTGTGCTTAATTGGCTGTTCATATGTGGGCTTTTAAAAAAGTTTTTAGGAAGACCATGTGCCAGTGGAGTAAAAATTGCATATTACCACAGGCTATTTTACATTAGATTCTAGTTGGTACAAGGAATAAGGTTTTTATTAGTAGTAGACACAGGCAGAATTTTACTGTGTTCATGAACAATCTAATTCCTTTTTGCTGTTTGTTGAACATGACAGTTTTAGTTAGTTATTAAGACTAAATTGAATAGACTGCCTAATCATAATTTCAGCATGATGTTAAAACACATGACAAATTTTTTATAGTTCATAAAATTCTGTGTATTTTGCACTGACTGAAGCATAGGAAAGGTGATAGTAATCATTAAATGCTATCAAACGAAAGGATTAACCAATAGTAGGATTCAAATTGTTCCCCCCCCACCTTCTTTATAGCAATATTCAGTAATTGGAGATGGGATTATACCTTACTCAGGGTCAGGATCTTCTTGCACAGCTGTTCCCCCATCTTTCTTCCTTCTCACTATGGAAATAAGCTAGTGCAATCAGTTTTATGCTGGTACAAAACTTCATACACTGAGATAAGCAGAGATGTTTATTCATACATTATCATTTTATGAAGTCTCAGTGTAGTCAAAGCTTTATTTCATTGACTACTTTCCTCCTTCCCCCCCTTAAATGTGCTGCGATGGAATTAGGCTGAGTCAATGCATTCCTTCTGGAAATAAGTAATTCTCTCCATGCCAAGATTCTGCAGCTCTTGGAACATTGGCTTCTCTCTTGGTTACTGGTAGGTAGTGAGATCATTTCAAGGCAGTCCCAGCCCTTGAATGTTACTAGACAAAAGGCAGGACAAGGGAGCAAAGGAGCAATAAAAACCAATTTCCATCATGCTGTGTACGTGCTGGCAGCTGATAAATCTTAGTGCTAAGTCTTCATTTTAAGCTTAAGTCCTATTGCATACCTTTTGAGGAGGGGAGAAAAAAGACATCTCTCAAGAAGGCTTAAGTCTCCATAACTGAAGAATACAATTTGTTTATATGATGATCATATTAGACAAAGATTTATGCTTTTGTATAGTGTTGGCATATTTTTTGAGGACACTTTTAAAATGAAAAATTTAGTCTAGCTAGGTCAAATACAACAGTTTAATTTTCATCTTTGTATCTAATCTTGCTCTCATATTGCTGTAACATGTTTGCTAGGTGGCTTGTTCTCCCTTTGGTGTTTTAATTTTTGTTTTGCATTACTGGGCTTTTTGCCCTGCAAGAAGCTTCACTCTTATCAAATCTGCGCATTTTGCACTGCAAAATTTCTGACACATTCCTCTGCAACTCTTTGCCATTAAAAGCAAGCACCATTCACAAAATTCCATCACTTCCAGAGTCATAACAGCTTTTTGAGTGTTTTACTCACACTGTTCCTTGATGCTTCACAAGTGGATACAATTCTGAAATTCCCATTAAATTCAGTTTTCTTTTCTTCTTAGACAAATATAATACTTCTTGTCTTTCAACAGCTCTGCAAAGGCAGAAAAATTTGCCTCGTGCTGCCTTCAAAACCAAACAGTTTCTTCAAACTCCATCTACAAAAGGAGGTAATTAACTTACAACCTCTTATCAAGCTCCAGCAAATCACAGATAATGGTTCGCCTGCATTAAATCTCACATGTTCTAGATTAGGAAACTTGCTCTTGCAATTACTGTAGAGATTAAGCAAGTGGTCCTTGCTGTATGAAAGTTAACTTTTTTGTCTAAATATTAAAAATAAACTCTGTATTATATAGAAGATTGAATTTTGAGGTAAAAATCCAAGGAAGGGTGGCTTTCTAATACTAATCAGGATTAGAAAAGTAGACTCCTAAATACATATTGACTAGGGCTATAGTTGTGTAGAAATTTTTTTAATTGCAAAATACAGTTTTTAAAACAAAAATTGTAAAAATACAATCCTTTGTGCTAGGAACAAAAACTAACAAATTTATCCTTGCAAAGATGAGTGTAGACTATCAATTTATTTTGCTTTTATTTGTGCTTTCTCTTTTCTCACAAAACCAGAAGGTTAATCCCAACATAGATGAATTAAGGGGTTTTGACTCAAGGAATTAGAGACTTTAGTATATAATATTCTAGTTTGACTGAATTTTTTTGGTTTTTTTTTTTTTTTAATAACATGAAATATTGAGTCTCTAATCCAGTTAGACAGTTTTGTCTGATTTTAATCAGCTCTGGCAGCCTTGTATGTGACACTGCCTCAGTTTCACAGGGTCAATAATGGTTTGGGTTTTAAGCATAGTCGGTCTGTTGTGTATTACAATCAAGAATATCTCATTTTAAAGATCATATTACACTTGAGAGTAATTCATAAGCATGTAGATGCTAGAATCCTTTAAGCACTGTGAGAGTCATTGCAGACATGAGGGGCTGACAGAATGTTCGTGTTTCTCTTGGGGGTTTAACAATGCCAACTCCTCAGAGTCATCTTCATGCCATGCAGAAAGTTTTAGCGAAGTATGATGGCTGTGAAACAGATTCACATGTCTTAAGAGGAAGTCTCTTAACAGTTTTCATACTTCATACCAGATAAAGATCTCAATGTTCTGCTTTGCATAAGACCACCATTGCTATTCCTCTGCAGAGCTTTCTTTACTTTCTTTCCAGTTGGCCATGCCTTCATTTGGATGTCTGGAACACTTATTAGATCAGTGGCCTAGTCAGAACCTGTAGGAATGTACAGAAAATGAGCTTTTCTTTGAGTTTATATTATTTGTAAAATTTTATTAAACCTTAGAGAAGGAGGAACAGTGCATGTTGCACTCCCAGTTATATATTCCAGTTTATGGCTGTTGTCATTCCTTACTTTAAATGAGGATCTTTTCAGATACTTGCTTTGTCTTTTTCAATTATTTTCTATTTTATAGCCCTTAATGTGTTGGTTTTCTTTCTTCTGATGTGACATCCTCATGAGTATAGAAGTATTTAGCAGTAATGAAGCAAGACTTTCCTTTCAGAGAAATGAACAGCTGAGCAACAGTTGATTTTACCTTCTTAAAATACTGTTCATTACATAGCTTGACACCTTTCACATACGTTGGCTTTTTTTTACCACTTTGTGGTAACATCTCCCCAGCACCTTCTCTTCTCCAGGCTGAAGACCTCTACATCTTTCCTGTACTGAGATGACAGATCAATTTATTGATTTCTATAGTTATACCTCATCTGTCCTTTCATGTTGAGCTGATTCATCTCATCATGATGGTTGTGATTTAACAACTGCATTAGAATTTAATCTGTTTTCAAGTTGGTGTGCAGCAGCTGGCCTTGGAGTGCAAGCCAAATAAGTTTGCAGCTTCACAGCATTCTACTTTGCCACATGGAGATCTCGTGCTCCCTGCCCACAATCCAGGACAGAATCCAGAGAGGGTAGGACATCTAAATGTCATGACTGCACCATGCCTTCTTTTCTTTTTTCTTTTTTTTTTTTTTTTTTTTTTTTTTGTTGCCAGATGTTTTAATTGTAGTTGTTTCTAGTTTACTTTATAAGGAGATTGAGTTGTGTAAGGCTATTAAGCACTACCCTTCTATGTTTACATGTTTTTGTTAAACATAGATTAGCTAAATACTCTACATGGTTAGTATATACACATGCAGTTATCAAATAGTCTGTGAGGCAGTACCTCGCTCTTTGTGATCCTGTCTTACAGAGAAGCCACCTGACTATAATGAATATCCAAAACTGCTCTGAGACCAAATTCTTTATCTGTAAAACAGAATTATTAGGCAGTTTGCCAGACTGCATCATGTGGACTGCTCTGGAAGACAATTCATTCCTTTATGTACAAGAATGAATACAGCTCTCAGCAATGTCTGCAATGCTGTGCTGACAGGAAATGTTTTATGAATTGGCAGCTCAAGTTTGCAGCATGGTAAAATACGGTCAGCAGAAGGTTAAAGAGAATGGAGAAGACTGATTCACTGGATCCTTGCTTCTGCTGGGAATGCAACAAGTTTTCTTCCCTTGCAACTTTTTGTTGCTTATATTGTGTACCTGAAAACCTTTTCCCTGTTGTGCCCCTAAGAGGCCCAAAGCTGAATTCAGTTTTTATACACTGGCATTGCCCTGTTGGTAGCCACTAACATGGTGCTGTGTTTGTGTTCCAAGCATTGTAATGAGGAGTTCAGAGATAAAAGCTCCCAATATTTACACTGTAGAGTCACTTGGAAATTTTGCAGATTTGATTGCATTGATGTTAACAAGCGAGGTCACGTTTTAGAAACTTACATATAATCTATCTTAGTCCTAGGAGCACTTGGATGCTCTTCTTGTCCAGTCATTCTGTTGTTAATGCTTTCCTTAATCCATACTCTGGCATGACGCCAGCTTTTATTTTAAGGTTTTTTACTTAATCTCCCTGCCGCTTAGCAACTGTCATGTGTTTTTGACCTCTCTGTCACCTTTTCTTGTCAGCTTTACCCATCAGCGGCTTCCTGCTGTGTTTGATATTGCTATCAGGGGAAAGGCCCCCTTGGGTAATCCAGAAAGGAATCAAATCCAATTCACATTTCTAATGAGGTACATATTAATCTTCCTAGACATCCCCTATAAGAAACGGCTTCAAAATACAATCTCAAAATTACCAGTTCCTCTGTAGCCCATTTAGGATGCTACATTCTGGCATTACTCGTCTCCTTTCTCACTCCTCATGTTCTTACTGAATCTGCCTTGAAAATGATGATTCGTTAAGGTCCAGCTTCTTTATGTACAACATCTGTCAAAAACAATGCAACTTTGGTCTCAGTGTAAAACATTTATTTAGTAGAGGGAAGAATAGTTTATGCAAATCTACTAAATGTAAACGTTTTTGTTATGTGATTGATTTGATCATCCTTTGTTGACTCTTACTGACCCACCCTAACCAGTTTGAAAAGCTGATGAAATTTCATTCCATTACTAAGATTATGGGTTAATTTAAGTATTCTGTTTAGTGATAAATTATGCATAATTTGTAAATATTCCTCCAAAATTCTGAAGAATTATGCTTAAGTTTTGGCATTATCAAAGGACTATTGTATATTCTGTTTTATTCACCTATCCCAGAAAGGACTTGATAACAAAACCTTGCTTACTAACTCAGATACAAAGTACTAGAAAACAGATATTAGTTATTAACAGGTATTAGTTAGGCTGATAATTTAGGTAATGTTTGTAAGAAGAGGAAGGCTATAAATTGTTAAGAGTTGTCTGGTTTAAGTTTCATAGCAGCACCTTAACATCTTTGGTGTTCGGGGTTGGCAGATGTCCTCCTTAACCCAAGCTCTACAGCATTATACCAGTTACTAGGAAGAAAATTAACTCTATCCCAGCTGAAACCAGGACAGCTGACCCCATCTTTTTATTTTCCATCTGCCAGAAAATGTGAGATGTAACCATGTGTTTAGACGAATTCTAATGCAGTGGTTAAAAAGAACAGCATATAAGAAACACCAGGATGCTCTACGCTCAAAATTTCATCATTGAAGGCTAATATACACTTTGAATCTATTTAAAACCTGTGTCACACTAGAATATTGTATTCTTCAACATGTTCTTTCATGGATGGGAATTAAGTTCACATGTTTCTGAAGCAGTTAAATTTCTTCTTAGGAAATACCTTCTTCTCTGTTTCTTTTGACTTAACTGATACAACAGTTATAGCCTGAATAGAATTTCTTACAAATCCAGAGAAATATTTGTAGTAAGCAAAGAAGGCATTAGAGTTATGATATCAAAAACACATGACAAAGATGACATCTGAATTCCTGTTTCTCATTGCTGCTTGGTTGGCTGTATCCATTATACATTCCATATTGTTTGTATAATCGCATAAAATAATTTCCAGTTTTTAATTCCAATAATACTGTACCGTAAGCTGAAAGTCATTTCTGTATTTTGCAGTACCTTCTTCGAGTAAGTTCCGCTCGCCTGCAGCTCCGTCTCCCTTAGCTCTCCGCCAGCCAGTGAAAGCGTTCGGTGCCCACGGCCCCGCCTCGGTTGCCTCTCCGGAAGCCGCGCAGCTGACGCACAGCAGTTCTTCCCCAGGGCCTCTGGCAGCCCAGAGCTCAGGCCTGCCGGGCCCTGCCGGCGGTATTAACAGTACTACTCTTACCAGACCGGCAGGGATGAGGAGTGGTTTGCCCAGACCCAGCGCCCCTTCCACAGGGGGCATCCCAGTGCCTCGCAGCAAACTTGCACAGCCTGTTCGCAGGTGAGTCTCTGACAGGCAGTCTTAGGTGGAAGTTTTCAAAATGCATTTTGTGTACTGTGTATTTGTGCTGCTGCTTCTTGCAGTTGTTATTTTGATCTCAAGGTCTTCAGAACAGAAATGGAGACCTCTATGTGAAGTATTTCCAAAATAGTTTTGAATCCAAACTGAGAGCTAAAGGTTCTTGAATGAGTGAAGGTGAATAAGTGAAAGTGAAATTAGTAATCGAAGATACTGAATTAAGTAAACAAAGTCTGGGCTTGAGAAGGCAGCAAGAATTTGTCTGCATGTGGTAAAAAGTTACCAAAATGTGGCTGGCAACAGAAAATTCATTTGTGTGAGTGACACATTCTGAAGTCAGAACTACTTGCCTCTGTAACTCAAGCAACTGTACCATGGTGAGAGTAGTTTCTCTCCTTGGGCAGCTGGAAACTTGTAGAAGGAAGATGCATCAAGACAGAGTAGCCATCCGTAGCATTTGCTAAGCTTAACATAAAAATCACTGCAGTTAACCCACAGGCTGAAACAGAATTTTTACCTTCAACATAACTGCTAGCACCCAGCTATAGAAGTTGCGTGATGTCAGTGTCTTTTGGAAAACTTCTGCAAGAGAGACTGAGTATTAACTGTGAATGCCAGTTTTCACTGAATGTGTCAAGTAGAAGCTGACATAAGGAAGCAGTCATCCTTGAGAAATATTAAAAATCTCCTTAAATGGAAGGGAAAAGCAAATAGTCTCTAGTACTGTAAGAGAAATAGCACAGTGGAAAAGTTTTGTTCTGCAGTGTGTGCTGGGCAGGGGAATGACAAGCGACTGTCACAGCACTGACTTCTGTGGTTAGAGCCTGCATTGGTCAGCAGTATGGAACTCTGTGTAATAAAAAGCAGTTGCTTTGGTAGGAATTTGCTAATAGTCATGAAGTGTGGTTGTCAAAATCACAGCTTGTCTTACAGAAAAGTGTTTCACTTACTAAACTTCTTAAAATTTACTTTATAATTTTTTTTCTAAAGTTTGCACGTGTAGGACAAACGGAAACAGCCCCAGCCTACAGCACAGGAGGTTTAGATTGGGTATTAGGGGGAAAATCTCACTAAAAGGGTTGTCAAACATTGGAGCAGGCTAGCCAGGGAAGTGGTGGAATCATCATCCCTGGAGATATCTAAAAGATGTGTAAATGTGGCACTTTGAGACATGGTCTAGAGGTGGACTTGGCAGTGGTGAGTTAGTGGTTGGACTTGATGTTCTTACTGTTGTTTTTCAGCCTACACAATTCCAGGGTTCTATAATGCTGACTCTGTACACATTGCAATAATGAAGTTTCTAGAATGTCAGATTTTGATGTCAGCAAAATGCAGTATTCGAAGCAAGGATTTGACTGTTCACATAGATCACTGAAAAAATGTCTATTTTAGGAGGAAGCAGATTGAGTTTGCATTTTCACAGAGTATAATAGCAATAAGTTCTCTATTTATTTATTTATGCTAAATGTGTGTTATTTATTTATTTATTTATGCTATATGTGTGGTAGTTACCAACATGTAACATATGCAACCTGAAACTGAAGATACTCTAGGGTTTAAGTAAACTTGCAGAGAAGTAAATTGCAGAGAAGTAAATTAATAAAGTGTATATTTCAGTTATTTATAAGATGTTTAAATTCTTACGTATTGTAGATAGAGACTTCAACAGTTATATGTGAAACTGAAAAACATCTCATTTCATTTTAGATCATTACCCACTCTGAAGACATATGGCAACGTGAAAGATGAGAGTTGGAAAGATGGCTGCTACTGATCTGCACAGCTTAATGCAGAGTTCCAGTGCTCATGGATACTTCCTCACCAGGCTAAAAGACAGCTTGATTAAACAAACTGTTCAGATGTGACTCTAGGAATTTGTAAAAATTCCAAACCTCTCTGTCTCTAATTAGCACAAACTGGCAGAGATTACTATAAAGCAGCACTTTAATGACATCTAACATCAGATGTTTGGTGGTCATACAATCACTTCTACATTAAATTGCTATCAGTTCTGGGGGCTTTTTATTGCTTGCTAAAAATGTTATCAATATGAGCATTTATGAGAGTGGCCAATGTCAGGGCAAAAATGAATGAATGTCAAAGAAATGCCCATCTTGAAAAACAGCAAGGATAACTATCAACATACATTATCCAAAACTTCATTTTCAGCCTATTTTAACTCAGCAGAAAGATTGGTGAATATGTACTATTGAAACAAGGCTACATGAATCAGAGCTAATGTTCTGATTGCAGACTGCTACAGTGCTAGGGAAATGTTGCTTTTGACAACTGTGTGAGATCCCACCTGGGACTGGATCCGTCCTTCAGTAGTGCAGCAGAATCAGCAGTTACTGAGGATTAGGCAGAACAGGGGCTCATAGCCATGACTTTTATTGCATTAAAAGGTTTGAATGTAGCAGACACATGCAATGCAATAGTATAGATTGCATCTTTCCTATGTTGATTTATTGGATTTACCTACTCTCACGTTTGATTGCCAAAAGGGCTTAATATCAATTGTACAATCTTCCTAACCTTCAATTCCTGGCTCAGGAAACATGGCCTTCACTATTGTAGCCACATTTTTAACACATGGCTTGCTATTTGGGGAAAGCTTTTTTAATAGCAGGTTTCCTTGCAAATGAAAGAGCAAGTGATAATTTTGATTTGTTCTAATACCATACCACTATACTTGCAGCCTGCAGCAACTGTAAATGCTGATAGTTAAGGAGAAGGAAACACAACTATGCACTTGTAACATACAAATTTTAAGGAAATGAGTTGACTCTTGATGCCAAATGATATTCATTTAGGTGATGTTCCATGGTATGAGGGAGTTTTCTGTATCCTATTTTTTTACTTTCATCCATTTCTTAAATTGGTTTATTTTAAATTGTAAATATTTTTACAGAAGATATTGCCCATGTAAGTGTGTTTAAATATGTACTTTGCCTTACATATGTGTATCTTACATTACTGGTAACAGAGTATGAAACTTGCTATGTCTGTTTACAAGCTATTAAACTCCTCTGGTGACTCTGACTTACTCTAACACATTTTACTCAGAACAACTGATATATTTAGCATTGAAACATAGTTTTCTGTTTTGGAAGACATCATGCAAACATCTGTAGCTAAAAATGTATTGGGTGGGACTAGTTCAGTGGAAGGGATTTTGTTTGAAGGTTTTTCAGTATTTTGGATGTACAGTTGATGAAGAGAATGTGAATGGTATATCCTTTGTGCAATGACTGACAAAAACACTACAAGTTGGATTGGATGGTAGGTAGCCTTCAACCCCATTAGTGTCTGAGTTTGGGACTGCTGGTGTATTTTGCCTCCCACCGCTAAGAGGATAACTCATCCTGAAATTCCTAGCACTTGAATTTTAGGCCAACATTAACATATTCCTGGATGAAAAGCCATGCAATACTACTTGACTTGGAAGAAACCAAATAGGAAGAAGTGGAGACTAACTTGCAACTTAAACTACTCAAGCAAGCTCTGGTTTGATGGGTGACCACACCCCAGACCAAAATCTGTGCTGAGACTTCGAAGTTGGGGTGTCAGATCTCCTGTAATTGTCAGACTCCAGCAGAGGTTACCTTTCACCAGTACAGAGCAGTACATACCACTAATCTAGCCCTGAGTCACCTGCAGGTACAGGAAATGGGTGTCAGTATCTCACATCACTGTTCAGCAGAGGACAAGACTAGATCAAATGTGCATATTCTCAGTAAAGCTTGAATTTTAATATTTCAGCATTTTAGAAATCAATGCTGCAGTCTTCACTGAAGAAAGGGGAATTTAAATTGATGGATTTTATCAAACTTTGCTTGACTTAAAAATTTTGAAACTCAATTTAGGTGATGATATTGGAGGTTTTATCATGGCTGCATCACACTTGTGTACGTTTCCTTAAGTAAAGTAAGTCATCGCGTGGGTAAATTCAGCTTGAGTTTTATAGGGATTTTTTTTCTCTGCTATTCCCCCCAAAATACAGCAAATGACTTCCTGAGAAGACAGACTGTCTGTTTGCTGGAAAGCCTTTGTGCATTACCAGTTCATTGATATCAGGAAATCATGGGGCTCTGTGTTTAGAGATTTACTGCAGAATTGTGAAAATACGGATTTGATAAAATAGTGCCTATGATTTACTTAACTTATGTTTGATATAGTAGTAAGGGTTTTATGAATGTGGATTACTTTTTGTGCCAACAGCTTGGAATTGATGTATGTGTGTAGGCAGAAGGATTTATTCTGCTCCCAAAGTTATTTAATTTTTTTTTGTTTGAATGTTTTTGTAAGTGTTAAAAGTGTAAAAAAATATATAAAATATTCTTACCACAAAAATACTTCCTGGATCATTATTTTTACATCAAAGTGTTTTTAAAAGCTTTTAGAAATTTAGAGGACGTTGTTTTATGGCTTTTTTCTGGTTGGTTGGGTTGTTTTTCAGGAACTGTATTCACTTTTCTAGAGGTTACTTTTCTAGTATTAGTTTCTGCCCACTGTAATTCATGAACTGAGTACAACACTGTATTTGGGTGTAATCTGTGATTTCATTGACAGACAGAGGTGGATTTGTGCTTCTGCTCTGGAAGGACCCTGTATACTTCAGCCTTACATGAAAAATTGTATTCTAAATTTTCATCCAGAGTGATTTGTATGGGCAGTTTGAAGTGTACAAGCCTGCCTTTCCATTTTTTCACGATTTGGGTTCACTTCAGACCACCACATGAAACAAAATTTTAATTTTGAAAATTCTGGAATTTATGCAGAAAACTGTGCAATGTAAAAGTGTACCTACTAAGTCCTCTTGGAATTTACAAGTACACATTTTATCTACCTTCTACATGAATGCCTCCATCTTTGGCTCACATACAAGTAAGAAATTAGTTTTGAACTTGGTATCTTTCTGTAATCTGCATTTTGCTACAAAGCAATGGATGCAATAATGTGAATGCCATCTTTCTCTTAGGTTGGTATAAATTAGGGCAGGTTTAATTCTATTTGGTAGCCACTTAATATGAAATTTAACAAAATTTAAGCTGTAAAACTTCTAATTAATTGTTTATCCCAGCATTGTCCCCTATTTGTAATTAAGCCAGTAGGTTAAAATGTTTCCTCCTAGTTAACTGACGTACTTATATAGAACTGGCTTCAGACCTGCTGTTTCTAAAAGGTATTGTCACTTTTCAGTCATGCAGTCAAGTTCCACTTGCCCCACTCCCTCAGGAAAGTACAGCAGTGTCAAAATCTGATAGTTAATAGCCTTTTGGCCTTCTCTTTCTGTAACAAACTCTTCTATATTAAGCTGTTGTCTATAATTAGTGTCATCACTGGATTGCAGGACTGAAGATTAGAAGTAGTATTTTTCTCAGTTCTCATTCTGAGGGAGGGTGTGACAGCTCCTTTGGGTCCTCTCACATTTCATGTGTGTTCCCCTCTAGCAGCCTGATTGCAATGGTGAAGAAAAAAAGCGATGAACATCTAAGGAGGTAGAAGGCTGAAAGTGCTTATGCTGCTGGTCTTGAGATGGCTGCAGAGTGCACAATTTAATCATTTACAACTTACATTTTTCTTTTTCAGAAGTACTTGCATTAAAACAGGTATGGGAAATGACCATGTCAGAAGTATTGTCTGCAGTACTCCCTCTTTCGATTGGAACAGAACAAACGTTAGATTTAATGTTTACTTTTTAAGTAAAACAGGCCACATGAGATGGCTTTGATTTAAGGAACAAACCAGAAGCCCCACCTGCTGCTGACTTGCATTTATGTTGCTGTGCACTCCGAGTGTGACACCTACAGGCAGCCTGTCTGTACTCGTCCTGCTTCAGGAAGGTGAGGCTGGGTGGGATTCGGCTGCTCTCCGGAGCATCCGTGTTCTACACACAACTGCTCAGAAGATGCTTTTGGATCTAGGAGTTAACTGAAAGAAGCATGTTCCACCAGACTTTCTCTCCACAAGATTTTTAAAAAACTGTTTTCAGCTGTGATACCACATAGAGTTGTGCTGTGTCATTGTCCTCTTTGCACAAATGATAAATTCTGTTGAGACCACGTTAAGCTCTTAGAAGGACGAAAACCGTAACTGTAGTGATTAAGCTGATTTGTAGCTCTTCAGCATTTATTTAAAGGATTTAAAGGAATTCGTAGCAAAAATGCTACCATTTTCTTATCAGCAAAGTGGATTTTTAACTTGGTGCATCATCCACTGTTAGAAATGGAATTTAAAAAAGATTAGATTCCAAAACTGGAATGCCTGAGATCTCTATGCAGTGTGCCACTCTCAAGGACAGAAGTGTACTGTATCTTTCACCAGACTAAAAAGAAGATACTTATATTGTAATCTGAGCTTCTGTCATCAGCAGCATAAGCAGACAGAATCATATGGTTGGTAAAGACCTCTGAAATAATTAAATCCAACCAAGTAAGTGCCATGTCCAGTCTTTCCTTCAACACCTTCAGGGATGGTGACTCCACCACCTCCCTGGGCAGTGCATTCCAGTGTCTAATCACTCTTTCTGTGAAGAAAATTCTATGTCCAACTGAAACCTCCCCTGGCACAGCTTGAGCCTATGTCCTCTTGTCACTGACTAAGAGAAGGGACAATCCCCACCTGCAAACAAAACTGCACAACTCATTACACAAGCTTTGTTGTCTGAGTGATCCTTACCTGCCTTTCACTCAGCAAGGCTGACACTGCTGTGCAAATTTTACAGCTGCTGCTGGTCTCTGTGCTGCACGTGAGTGCCAAAATGCTGCCAGGAGAAAGTAATGCTGGACCAAGCTCTGGGTTTCAGTGAGCTTGGTTCCTGTTCAGGCAGAGGGTAAGGCCAAATGCGCTGGCTGACTGGACCCAACACGTGCCGAATTAAAGGCAGTGTAAGTGTTCTTGTTCAAAGGTGTTTGTCTTAATGATGAGCAGCAGGACAGAGTATCTAGTGCCCCTATAATTATATCTTTGGTCACTCTCCTCCTTTAAAAATGAAAACTTTATTGAAGCACTTGCTACCATTTTGAGTCCTCTGTCAAAGAAAAAGAAAAAAGAGGGAGTGTCATGATTTCAGCACGTCTTCATTGAAGACTAAAAGGGGAGTAGTTATAGAAGTCCTTTATTGCATCTTTAAATCAATCCCATGAAGGCAAAGTTATTAGAGTCTGTAGCAGTACATAGAAGCCTTCTAACATAAAGTCTCTAAGTCCCAAGCAGAAGCAGCAGCCACAGATGCAGTAGAGGCTTCAGTAGTCTGTGTCGCACAAGCATCTTATCAGTGGCAGTCAAAGCACTAGCAACAACAGTGGCATTGGTGTTTTTGTGAGCACTGTGTGTGTGTTCTCAAAGTAGTGCATTTTATTCTCATTTTGCCCAATTAGGTACTTACATGAATTTTCTACATCCTTGCTGGACCAATCCTAAGTTAAGATTGATGTGCGAAGACAAATGCAAATTCTTACACAAATTCTACACCTATATCTGTTCTAAGAATGCATAGCAAGGTTACATTATTTTCATTATGTCTAGAGTTTATCTGTCTTTGGAAAAGGCAAAGCTACTTGAACTTTAAACTAGGCTTTAGGGCTTCTCTTACTAGCTAATACAGGCACTTAAAATCCTCTATTTATTTAAAACTAAACTTGCATTTCTGCCTCATGTCTGTGTGGATTTATTTTAGTTTTTCTGAACGTTCTAATTCAATCCTCACATTTCTGGGCACTCCTGGGCCTGTATGGATTTGGCCCAGGGGGATTCATCTCCAAAAAGGGAGATCAGGCAAATGCTCTGCCTCAGCTCTTGTACTAGCCTCATGTTTCTCAGCTCCACAGTGATCCATTTACCCCTACATCTACTCACCCAACTACTGAGCCCGCGGCAGGGTTATATTGTTTCCATTCATCTGTTCACCACCAGGCTAATGCAGACACAGAAAACTGCTGTTAATGCTTCTTCAAGAGACCTGTCTTCAAAGGAGCCATGAAAACCTTGTCCCGATTCTCATCCCTTTAGAACCGTGCCTACATGTCAGAGACAGCAGTGTGATATCACCAGCACAGCCTCAGGAAGGCAGCCCGGAGCATCCCCCTCCATCCACGGCCAGCCCTGCTGGAGGAACCGGCAGCTCCCGAGCCTCAGGGTGCCCCTGCCTGCACACGCAGCGCTGGCAGCAGGGTCTGGTTCTGCTGCCCAAAACTCCCTGCTGAGGGTGCAGCTGCACTGCCAAAGCAGCCATCGATAACACCAGGGCCAGCACTGCTCGTTAGCGCACACAGACCTCCTGAGTGCCTGTGGGCTCAAAGAAATAATTTGATATGGTGCAAGAGAGGGCTATAGAAGACCCTCAGCTGGTTCCCTGCTCTGCCATACACTCCCGAGGATGCTTGTGTGTTTTCTTGAGGCTCATTTCAGTTCATCAGCACTGAAATGACTCCCAGGCTTCCTGACTCACGTGCTGGGAGCGAGGGGCAGGTGGCTGCTGTGTAGAGAAAGGGACAGCCAGTCACTTCATATCTGCTCTGATACACCAAGATAAGTTAAGAACTGGGTTGACCTCGGTTTATGAGCCCAAATGTCAGAGAGCAGATAATACCTATTGTAAATGTCAGAGTCAAGGGATTTTTATTTTCCCTTTTAAGAGAACATCAACAAAGATTTAGTGACTATTGCTGCCATTCACACAGGCTCAGCATGAATGGTGCTGTCCACATACACAAACATACTGGAGAAATATTAAAGAGACTTGCTTAAAATCACGGATCTGGTAAAGCACCAAGCCCAGTTCAGCCTTCCTCAGCAGTAACACAGCTTTTGGCAACACAAGGCTCTGATAAAGTCTGGCAAATTCAGGCTTTCTTTACCAGAGCAGAACACAGGGATTTGATTGGTATGTGGTGAACTTCTCACCTTTACAATCTCTCCCCATGTGAAAATTTACCCAGAGGAGTGAAATACAGTTCTCTGCAGGTCCCTGCACCAAGCCACCAGTGCCAGCTCTCCTGCCGAGTGGTCCACTGTCAGTGGAAGAAATGGAAAAATCCATTTACAAAGCCACCTCACAACTTACTGCTCAAGACTTGCTACTGTGTAGTAGGCTCTACTGATTTTATACTCCATTTCCCCACCTTCACAAAGGTACACCATCAGTTTAAGACTCCTTTCCCCAGCCTAGATGCCTCAATGGCAGAACTGAAGTACAAAAAATAGATATTTCTTGTTAAGGAGCTCTAATCATGTATCCTCTTCAGGGCTTTGATTCAGCCCTTGCCCAGGCCATTTCTCTGTGCTGCCCTCCACCCTGAAGTCTCTCAACTGTTTTCATTAGCAGATTCTATCTGCGTGCTCCCACTTTCTGCAACCTTCTTATTATGAAGATAATGAATAACATGAATTACCAAAACAAGTCACTGAAATCTGCCTACCAGAAACCTTCTTTCAAAATTGAAAACAACTAGCAGGTTACATTTATAACCCATTTATGCACTGCCCCTCTATTTTTCTGTCTTTTTTTGCCTTTTATTACTCTATTAAATACTGCAGTTTTCTTTTTGCTGTTTGCTTCCTACCCGGGACCCTTCAGACACTAGAGGGTGATCTTGCTTTCAGTGTGCTTTTTCATCCCACGTTTGGTCTTGGTCAGCTTCAATTCACCACATTGTCCTGAGTTTTCACTGAATTGTCCATAAGGTCCTGAATGTAATTAACAGCTGCATTTATGCCAGGAAAGCCCTAGTCTGAGGGAAGATGAAGCCACAGAGCAGGCCATAAAAAACACCTCTTGAGGAGACTGAAACACCCCCCCTGGACTTTTTACTCAGTGTCACGTAGATTTAAACATCCTTAAACTGTTTAGGATTTCAGAAATATTTTTGGTCTGGGTTTTTCCAGCTAAATGAGTGGTGCTGTGTGGTCACACAGCAACATCTCAAGACTGTGGGATGTAAAAAGGCTTGTATTGGTCTACTCAGAGATGGCATGGATTACACAAGTCATACACCCCTCCTCTTCTTGCTGTGGCAGTCAGCACAGCACTCAAGTAGAGCCTACCCCCAGGGCAGCTCCTCTGAGCAACCCAAGCACAGTGAAATTACTGGAGGGGTTGGGGGTCTGTGTTGCACCAGGACAGCTTCTGCTTTGGGGCAAAAGCAGGGACTGCAAACCAATGCTGTTACTACTCTGCAACAGGGAGCATGGGTCAGTCTCCTTTTCTGCAGAGCCTGGCTTCTCAGGGCTTCCAGATTTGGGCATCTGATCCAAGAAATCTCCTGGGAAGAGCTCAGCTGTTACATGCATTTTTGCACAAGCAACAGTGGAATTTGCACTGGTATATTAGTGCTTCCCACACTGGTTAGCTAATGGCTCTTACTGTTTGTAATGCCCTCAAAATTAAATTTTTGGTTACTTAAGGCCTTTCTAAAATCTCCTTCTGAGTACTCAGATAGCACCTTTCATTATCTAATAAAGGCTATGATCGCTGCCAAAAATGTCTTGAATGTCAAAAGGCCTGGGATGCTAATGGTGAGTGCCAGCATGCTGCAGGGACAGGGAGCAGCCATGAGCCATGAGACAGTCTCTCCGCTTGAAGGGAAAATACGCTTGGACACCCTTCCTTTGCTACTGAATCAAAGGGTTTAAAGAAGCCCTTACAATGAATCACTGCTTGCTGGAGCAACCCAGCAGTCATCCTCCCTGCTGAGCCTCTCTGGGAGCAGAATTCACGTGTCTGTAGAAACTGGAGGTGACTGCTCCTAGGGGTCTCAGCAATACCCCTCAAACACTGCAAGAAGCTACAAGTGAAAATTGATTCTGTGGATGTTTGGCAGTGGTAGAGAAACAGAAGGTTTTTTTGTCATGAGGGATCACACTGTGCGTGCTGCCTCCTCAGGAGTATGGTACCAGCTGGAGCTCAGTGCAGTTGTCACCGGTGTGCAGCTTTGCCACAATTTCCAGCGTGATCTTCAGCAAATTAATCACTCCCATGTATAATTTCTCCAGGCAGGATGCAAGATGCTGCCAGCTGAATAAAATTTGCAAGCAGTTCAGGGCACAGAGTTCCTTTCTGTGCTGTGAATCTCACCTGACGTGGCCAGCTTGGGCAGGTGCCTGCCATCCCGAAGTGCTGCCAGCAGCTGCAGCCGCAAGCGTGGTTACGCCCCAGAGAGACGCAGGGTTGTGTTGGTACGGGCAGGTGTCAGCACGGAGGGTGAAGGGCACAAGGTGCCAGACAACCAGGGAATAGGGGCCAGGAGGAGCCTGGCGGGTCACCGGGGCTCGCTGTGCCACCCCAAAGAGAAGGCAGCAGCAGCAGCTCACTCTGCAGAGGTGTTTGCCTGGCCTTTCCCAGGAGATTGCCCTGCCCAGGCTATCCGGCCTTCAGCACCGCTGCTTTTATTTGCCCCATCAGTGTCTAATTGGAATCTCTCTCACAGCAGCTTAAACCCATTGTGTTTCTGAGGAGTTGTGAGTTTATAACAAGAGATTACCCTCAGCTAGTGGTAGAATGAAAATCTCATGCAGGACCATAAAACATATTCCCCTGGTTTCATACCCAGTATTTCTGCTTAGGCACCACAGAAAGGAAATAAAAGATCTTGTTGATGAAGACATTCATGCTTTCATATCTCTGGAAAATCAACAAATATACAAAGCCCAGAGTACATCTGCCTCAGCTGCAAGACATACAGGCTCTACTGATATCGTGGTTTATTCAAAAATGTTCTGTTTCATCACAGTTTTAAAAGTGCATATTACAGTGTGTCAAGGCTATTTTCATAGGATTAATATACAACATTAGCTAAGACAAGTATTAGGAGGTGCCTATTACATTTGAGATTTATTTCTCCCCATTTCCCTGACATTTTTTTCTAGACAGCTGGAGAGTTAATTTAGATAATGGTGCACCTGTTTTGAAGGGCTTGCTTATTTGCTGATCAGCATTACTGATACTCATTTTTAATATTTAGTAAAAGTTTGGCAGCAGGACAAGAAGCACTTTTATTCCATGGTTATGCAGTTTCTAACACAAAGCAGCTTTAGTCCACATCCAGGCACCTTCAATGCTATGATACTAATGCCTGGAAACTGAGTGCAAAGATATTTTTGTGTGTAACCTGAGATACAGAATATTGATGCTATTAACTCTTATAATTCCCATGGGGCTCACCATTAATATTCCTTTTAATATGGAGAAAGCTTTGGTGAGGTAGTAATGTAATTTTCTTTGGGGTGTCTTTCTTCACTTAAATGAATACTACTCTATGAAGCAACTGCTGCTGTAGATGGAATTAAATCTATTTATTTATTTATTTATGTGGTTTTTGACAACTAATTTAATCTGTGGGAAAGTATCTTGGTGTCATTTACTCTGAGTTGTTTTGTTTTGTTTGGTTTTGGTTTTGGTTTTCTTTTTTTTTTGCAAAACCCAAATTATAGATTGTATAGGCACAAAACCACATTTGTGTGATCTACCTCCACATTATCTCTCTGGATTTATGCCCCTAACCCTAGGTTCCTACACAGCAAATTAAGAGGGGGCTGGGATGGGACCCTCAGTGGGTGATGGATGTCAACTAAACCCAGCTGGACCTGGACCTGGACCTGCAGCTGCACATCCATCCTTCACCCCAGCATTCACCAGGCTGTGCACATCCCATCGGCACTGTCCCCCACACCATCAGTGAGGATGCTGAGCAGGCTGTTTGTGGCACTCCTGGCGAGGTCAGTCAGAGCTGTGACATCCAAGACACGCCTGTTTTTAAAGCCTATGACCACCTCCCTGTGAGAGCCTGTGCAAAGCAATACCCATGCCTGCAGTGCAAAATACCATTGACTTTTAACTCTGAATCCAGTGCTTTCAGGGTCATCCTCATCTCACCTCCTTGTCCCTGTCTGATGGGGCAGGATGCTAATTTTGGCTCTTCTGGACCAACGCATGCATTAGTCATCAGGTCATTTATTATGGCTTTTCATCTTAACCCTGATAATACTCCAGCTACAGAAAAAGATCAAACGACAACAAAAGGGAACAGAGAATGAGGCAGAATCCTTTCTTATTTGAATCTGGGTAAAGGTACCTCACACAGAGGCATATATTCGCTTAAAGGAAAACTTGCTAGCAATTGTTTTACAGTTGTAGGGATACAACTGCCTCAACAACTCACTGTCGGCAGTCAATTTACAAAATTGTTCTTCAATGATTCCCTGATTTCACCTCTTTTCATGGACCAGAAGACCTTTTCTAATGGGATGGTCGGCAAAAGGCTTCTTCATTTAGAAGGCAGATCACACAGCCTTTAAACACTTAGTTCTAATTCTGAATTACTGGAACATTGCGACCCGAGGCATTATGAACTTGTTGATTAATGGTCTTCAGACATCTTAAAAATAAGCATGGGGGAACACCAAGTGCAACAGGAGGATTTTATCTTAATAATGTCTGCCCTTGACTGCTATCCCAGAGCTGCAGTGAAAGGATCTGTTCCCATATGCTCAAGAAACTGAACACATAGGGAGGACACAAAGGAGGCTGCTCAGCTGGGTAATGAGGATTTTTCTTGTTTGCCTTCCACACCACTTCAATTTAATAAAATCTCAGAGGCTCTCTGAGCTGCTTGGGAGAGAGCACTGCTCCCAAGGCAGGCATAAATACAGAGCAGGACTGGACTGAAATAGGCATCATTAGGAAGAGAAACCCATGAGAAAAAGGGGACAGCACTCCCATGAACAGAGAAACCACAAAAACAGCAGAGCAGAGGAGAGGCAGACGCAGCACAGCAGAAGAGTGCCTGGAAGCCTTTGCCACTTCAGCCAGGGTGAAGGCAAGGATGATTTGATGGGATCTCACCTGTAAGAGCAGACAACAGGGACACAGCAATGACTGCTGCTGAAGAGGAGAGGAAGGGACATTTATCTAATTTTCTGCACCCTGAAATTCAGACCCTGGGACTGGTTGAGGATGCTGGCCATGGAATAAAAGATGCTGATTATTGTGGAGATTTGCCAAGCAGGATTGAGCAGCAGCACTTTGCTAAGGACAAGCCAGAAGAGAGTTTAAGATAAGCTCAGGATGAGATGTAACAGTGCTGCAATGGGGTCAGGTGTCGTGTTGAACAGTAGCAGAAAAGCCTGGGAGGCAGGAAATGCAGGTCTGTCTCAGTGCTTCTGCACTAGACAGTGCAGGAGCAATGAACTAGCAGGAAACCCACGACTCATGTGTTTTCTCCACCTACATGGTACAACTGCACTCTGCCTTTGTGTGAAACACAAAGAGCTTGGGGCAGGAGAAACATCCATCAATCAGCACATCCTCACCAAAGCAGCTTCTGCCTGTGTCCAGCTGGGGAGGTTTCTGAGGAAAAACTTAATTGCACAGGTCTCAATGCTTCACCCTATTTCCAAAATGTATTTTCTCACCCGTTTAAGTGACCAAACTCCCAAACAACAAAAGATTTTCAAAAAGGAAAAACTCGCTTGTCTTCTAAGATCTTACAGTTGCTGGCTCTGTGAGGGTGGGCTATGGGTGGGAGTGACAAAGGGTGCAAAGTCCCCAGTGTGCTGCCGCTCTTGAGAGACAGAGTGGGCAATGGGTCCTACTTCAGCAAAGGACCAGGTGATATGTCCTTCCTAGCACACAGATAACCATGGAAGAACAAGCAAAAGCACCCATATCTCTGCACAATTAGGCTCCAATTCCTCCAATTCCTAACTCTCCTAAGCCACAAAAATAAGTGCTCTGGATCTACATTATAAATAAAATCAAGCTTATGCATTTCACGGAGTTTACAGAATTACCCAAAACTGCATATAGAAGATCACACAATGCATGATAAAGGAATATTTTAATTGACGGCAACGGCAAAGACTTTTCTTTTTCCCATGGTAAATGATTATTGCCCTATTAAGTCTCTAATTTAATTTTTATTTCTCTCTATAGCCTAGGTGCCTAGGAAGTCAGGTAGAAATGAAGGGATTGTACATCCCCTGGAAATCAGAAACTGCTCCTGCTAGGTCTCACCTGCACATCACTTTCCCAGCAGTATTTTGTCCCAGCGTCTTTAGTAGCACCAGCGCCTTAAGGTGCTGACTGAAAGCTTTCCATCCTGCAGGACTCTCCTTCGGGGGCCTCTCCTCCTCTGCACACACCCGGCACAGCTCCACAGATCAGCTGGCACGGACGTGCAGGGAAGCAGAGCATGACTTATGGGAGGGTGATGCCACTTCCCGCAGACCCAGGCACAGCACGCAAGAGCCAAGGCGGGAGGAGGGGAGCTGGAATGGATATTCAGCTGCAATGGAAAGAGTGGGAAAAGGGGGGGGTGGCCACCCTTTGCTTTCTTAGCCAGCCCCACTGGCTGCTTTTATGGCGTGCTCATAATTACAACAGGCACACACATGAAGTGCAACATATCTGAGATTTAGGCTTCCAAGTTCAAGACTCTGGCTTATCCTTAACTCACTTGGGATTTGCAAACCAACCCCTCTTGCTTGAGGCTCTAGAGCCTGGACAGCAATAAGCACACACCAAACCTCCTCTTGCTGCCCCAAATTCAGCTCAGTGAACAACACCCACGGCAACTTCCCTTGGGGGTCACCAAGATGAAGCATGGACACAATGACTGCGATTTTGCAGTAGTCCTGGGCTATGCCCGATGCTTTTAACCTCTGTCAGGAGAAGCAAGTGATTGAAACATCACACAGTGTGCTGAAGCAGTCACTAACTGAATAAACAGCAAGACTGCTTTGCTCATTCCTTACAGTACTATCAAAATTCCTTACAAGTTTATCCTCTACTTTTCACCCTTGATTCTAGTTGAATAAAAGGAAGGCACAAAAATCCTTTTATAAAGGAGCAAACAAAACTCCTAGGTTCTGAGAGACTTCTGCCTCTCCAGACTGGCTTATAGCACAAGTGCTCTTCTGTGGAAATCAATGCTCTTCTAAGATTATCGTAAGACAATGTTTTTAATAAATGTTACAAACTACAACAAGCAGTCCTTCCCCTCCCTTTTCTTTGTTCTTGCTAACTCTTATCCTTTCACCTGTTTTTCAACAGAAGGACTAACAAGGAATAATTGAGAATGATGTATAATCAGGTTTACTTGCCAAGTCTTTTTATACTCAAATATTCAATTTGTGGCTTCCAGTAATAGCAGGGTAGGCAGTATCCTTTCTCCTGCCCTCCACAAAAGAAAGCAGAAAGGAATTATCCATGGATTTAGATACATTGAGGTGTTCACTGTGTGTGAGCTGCCTGCCTCACAGCCAGATGCTGCAAAACTACTCAGCATCACTCCAGACTCCAGACTGTGCTTTCAGTATGACGCATTAGGAAAGCCTGCAGCAAGTTAGAGGCAAGAACTATGCTCAGCAGCAGGTACAATGTTTTTTCATTCTGAATGCTGCATGTGAGAATATGCCGGGTGCCCACCTGGAGTGGAGGTACTTTGTGGATGGACAATTAGCAAAACACATCAGCTCTTCTCAGACTTGGCTTTCCCTGAAGGCAGCTTCACTGCTTGTGTTTAAACCAAGACTTTAACTTTAATTTTAGCTGACAAATTACAACAAAAAACTCAAGAGGTCTTGATTTTTTGCCATGCATTCATGACATTTTCCCACTGTATTTCAGTGTCCCTTGAAACTGAAGTTTATGCTGACAGGGTAGGCTCTGAAAGAGGCTGCACCTGCTTCCAGGGATACTGGACTCCTCCTGTAACTGCCTGCACAATAGGTGTCACACTCATTATGATATAAAAATATCTTCCTGTGACCAGCCCTGCTGCAGTGGGGTGTTTGGGGAGTGCCAGTCAGAGATAAAGCAGGAGGCCTGCTTTATCCCAGGAGGAGGTGCCCTCCTGGGATAAAAAGCAGGGCCTGCTTTATCCACCCAGGAAGAGGTGCCCTCCCCACCTACTCAATGAGCAGCTGCCTTGTGCTCACACAGTGGATCCTTCCCGGGTCTGCCCACAGTGACTCCTGGTCAGCCACACCACAGGGAACCACCCGGGCATTTCTTACAAACCAGGGAGGGTATGATAAGAAAATTACCTGAATGTTGCAAAGCAAAGTACTGGCTACATGACAGAATAAAATAT
Source organism: Prinia subflava (assembly GCF_021018805.1). NCBI lineage: Eukaryota > Metazoa > Chordata > Aves > Passeriformes > Cisticolidae > Prinia > Prinia subflava. Next base: position 26,125,311 of record NC_086253.1, read on the forward strand.
AACAGTGGTAAGACTTTATGAAGGACAAAAACACAATGCAAGCATTTTTTCTGCGTATACAAACCAGAAAATTAAATACGGAGAATGCTGTTGGCTCAAAAAGCCAACCAGATTCTGAGCTCCCCACCTCTAGAGCCCAAAAATACGAATGAAATAAAGCAATCAGGATCCTATTTGGTTGTTCAGCTCTGATGACTCATTTTCCCTGAGTTCTCTTTAGGCTAATGACAAGGAAACAAACACAGGCAGAACAGTATTGAACTTGGCATCATTTTGGCAAAGTTGTGTTCCCAGGATTTTGTCACCAGGTATTTGTTGCACTTCTTGTGTCACCTGTGCCCCAAGAAAGAACCAAAGGCTTAATAAGCAGACTATCTGTTTTTCTTTCAAGCCACCAATAATTTCTACTTGAGTCCTGGGACAGCCTAAAATTTTACCCAAACTTGCTGTTTGATGCAGCTTAAGACAAGCAGCCAGCCAGGGCAGCCCATAAGGCTCTGTCCTTAAATCCAATGTGTCCCCCTTGAGCTGTGACCCGAAATGCTCCATGCAGAAGTAGAGCCACACACAAAGTGCAGAAGCCAAGGGAAAGCCCCTGGGGATGCTCTGTCCTGAATCAGCTACCCTTACCCAGGAGTGATAATGTGAAGTGGTGGCTGTGACCCCTCTAAACCCTGTGGGCAAACGAGGGAAAGATTACATTCCTAAGACAAGGCCAATAGTGGTGCCAAAAGTGAGAATCACCCCATATCTCCTGCCCTCAGAAGCTGTCCTCCTCCCTCAAGAGCTTCTGACCTTGTGAGTCTAGTTGGGCATTCTATACAGCACTTTACTTCTGAAGGAACAGGGTGACACACAATTATTAAATGAAAAGGAATTGTTGTAAGCACAATTATATGACTGAAAACAATTTGATTGCCCTTGGATATGATTTTTGGGTGACAGACTAAATTTCTTACCCTATTTGAATATTTGTATGCACGTAAGCTTGTCTGTTTCTTTCAAGTGTACTGACTACCCTTTAAAAGGTATCATCTCTCCTGGCAGGTTTCTGCATCCCCACCAGAAGACAGTGGTGTCTCCTCAACCTCATAAAAGGGGTTTCCATCCTTCCTCACACATTCCAAAACCTTCACATCAATAGCAACTTGCCTGGAGGGGGAACGAGCTTGGCAATCCCTCAGCAGAGGGGTCTAGTGCTGCCCACCCACAGTGACATTGCGACGCTGATCGACCTTTTTGTAATGCCGATGCCAAAGGACTTATCCTGTGATACCTCAGCTCCTCCGCTGGAAAGGTCGGGCCCTGCCGGCTCCCGAAGAGGCTGCCGGGGGTGGCACCGGAGGGGGGATGCGGCAGCGAGCCGGCCGCCGCCTGCGCTTCCCTCCGCCGGGGCCGGGCGGCGCTGGCGGCCGGCGGTGACCGCCGTCGAGGCGGCAACGAGACACCGCCCACGCCGGGGGTGACCCCGCGTGGGTCCGGGAGCGCAGCAGACAGACACCGGCAGCACCCGGAGATCCGAGCGGAGCTGGGGAGGGATGCGGGCTCCGCCGCCCGCCGGGGCGAGCCCTCCCCGCGTCCCGCACTGACGGCCGCCCCGCCGCCCGCGCTCTCCTCCGGGGCTTGGCGGGAGCCGGCGGCTCCCGGGGCCGCGGAGCCCATGGCCAGTTCCGCGCAGCCCCCGGCGGCGGCGGGGCGCGGCCCCGACGGCGGGTCTCTGTCGGGCGGGGAGACCTTCGGGGACCGCTCCCTCAGCCAGGGCCTGAGCGTGCTGGTGGGGCTGGGGCTCTGCGTGACCATGCTGGGGCTGGGCTGCGCCGTGGAGCTGGGGCAGCTGGGCCAGCAGCTCCGGCGGCCCGTAGGGCTGCTGCTGGCGCTGCTGGGACAATTCGTGGCCATGCCACTGCTGGCCTTCCTCCTCGCCCTCATCTTCGCTCTGGACGAGGTGGCGGCTGTGGCTGTACTGCTGTGCGGCTGCTGCCCCGGCGGCAATCTCTCCAACCTCATGTCCGTGCTCGTCGACGGGGACATGAACCTGAGGTAGGTGCCCCGCTGCCCCTCGTCCCCAGCCGGCCGGGAGGCTGCGGCGGCCTCGGGAAGGGCTCGCTGGGCACCTGCCGCCGGTGGAGCCGGGACGGGCGGACGGGCGGGCACGGCGCGCTGGGAACCGCCAGCACTGCTCCCCTGCTTCTCCCGTGGAGGATCTTACGAGAGCCCCGACACACGCCTCCTGCTTCTTCCCTAAAAAGCTTGCGAGCCCGCGCCCTGGCCGGAGCAGGGAAGGGGGTGGAGGATGGAGAGGGGAGAGAGGAGAGCGAGCGGGCTCTTGCCGTGAGAAGTGCCCGGCCGGCTGCAGAACCCGCTGGGGCTTCCCGGGGCTGCCCCCGGCCGGGCGCGCGGTGATGGAGCATTTCTTTGGTCCCCCCGGCGCAGCATTATCATGACGGCCTCCTCCACTCTGCTGGCCCTCTTCTTGATGCCCCTCTGCCTCTGGATCTACAGCCGCCACTGGATCAACACGGCCGTGGTGCAGCTGCTGCCCCTGGGGGCGGTGAGCCTGACGCTGGGCAGCACGCTGCTGCCCATCGGCCTGGGGGTGCTCATCCGCTACCGGCACCTCCGCGCCGCAGACCTCCTGGTCAAGGTAGGCACGGCGGGGAGGAGGGAGGAGGGGGCCACGCCGCGGGGCATGCCCGGGGGCGGCACCGGGGACGGGCAGCCGACGGCAGAAAGCTTTCTGGTCCCTCCAAACCGGTGTTAGTCTCACACAGGTGTAGCCAACGACTGAGGTGGAATACAAAGACTTACAGGTTTGAAATAAAACGGTGGGACAGAGAAAGCGAGGGAAAAGGTGGGTTACCCCCTATCGCACAGGAAGGAGGGCAGCGTGGTAGGCATCCTGTAGCAGATGCATTCCGTGACGTTCTGCTTTCTCCCCACTCTTGCTGCACCCAGGTCAGGCAAAACCAACCTGCAGGCATGGCCACACTTCCTTAACACATGCAACTAAATTAGCTTAATTGAGAAAGGAAGAGTGAGGCACAGGTCCTGACTCCTGTTTCCCAGAAAGTCATCCCAAAGCAAAATGATGGATGGTGACCTCATCCCGTTCCTTTCCTGGGATATGATCGAACACCACCAAAATCCCAGGCCAGGAGCAAACCTGGGAAGGGCAGCGCAACCGTGTTTTGCCATTTAGACTCTTTAGTAAGCTCTACCTGCTATGCTTATCCTTTCGAAATAATAGCCCTCATGTTGTTTATCAATGTCTGTATCTGTTGCCAGATTTCCCTGTGGTCCCTCTTGGTGACTCTGGTGGTCCTGTTCATCCTGACCGGGACCATGCTGGGCCCAGATCTGTTGGCACAGATTCCTGCGTCTGTCTACGCCATTGCAGTGCTGATGCCTCTGGCAGGGTACGCCCTGGGATACGGCTTAGCCACGGTCTTTAAAATGCCCCTGCACTGCAGGAGAACAGTATCTTTGGAAACAGGGTGCCAGAATGTCCAGCTCTGCACTGCCATCCTGAAACTCACCTTCTCGCCAGAGCTCATAGGGAGCATGTACATGTTTCCCTTGCTTTATGCGCTTTTTCAGTCGGCAGAAGCGGGACTGTTTGTGCTGGCGTACAAGATGTACGGAAGAGACAGCTACAAGCAAGATGCACTTGGTGAAGAGGAAGACACAGATATTTCCTACAAGAAACTGAAGGAAGAGGAGGTAGCTGATACTTCATATGGCACAGTGACCACAGAGGAGCACAATTCCATTCAGATGGAGCCGACTCAGACGGCACTTTAGGCAGGACAAAGAGGTAACTCCCCCAGACATGAATGTGTGTCGTGCTTGCAACCAGGCAGGGGCTGTGCTCGCTGCCCTGCAAGCAGAGCTGCCCGGCCTCTATCGTTTCTCCAGCTGCTCCCATTGTACAAGGTGATACGTGTTTATTACCATGACAGTTCTTCTTCCTCCAAAATAAATGGGAAAAAAAAAAAAAAAAAGCATCACTGCTACACAAACCAGTAACTGTAAAACCAGTAACTGTAGAACTTCATGCAAGGAGACTGCTGCCTGGACGAGGGCAGCAGGAATAGGTAGAAGGAAAAACCAGTGTTTGAAGAGTCAGCACCAACTCAGTGTCAGTCAGACAGGAAAAACCACGTCTCGTGTGTATCTGTGCCTCCCACCTGCTGTAAAAGCATTGTTCTCTCATTGTTCTCACCACAAATACATGGCGAAGCCGAACCGAACCCGTCTTTATCCGCTGTTTACTCTCTTGGAGACATTTCAGAGCCTCTCTGCCTGGTTCAGCTGGGGAGCTGTGAGGGGGCGGGGGATGGCCCAAGGCCGCGCTCCAGGTGCGGATGGGAAGGGGCCGCAAGGCAGGCGCCCGTCAGGGGCGAGGGAAGCCCGGCCCCGCCCCGGGGGTATTTAAGGCCAAGGCTCGGGGCTTGCCCCGGGTCCGGAGTGATGGCCGAGGAGGCGATGGCGAGCTATCTCTACACCGCCTACCACCCCTACTCCTACCGCTACCCACCGCCCAAAGGCAAGGGAGGGGCGGCGGGCGGCTGGCGGCCGCGGGGCAGCAGCTACTTCTCGGGCTACGGGGAGACGGCCGCCGAGTACTTCGACAACTACCAGCGGGCGCAGCTGAGGGCCATCCTCTCCCAGGTCAACCCCAACCTGACGCCGCGGCTCCGCAAGGCCAACACCAAGGAGGTGGGCGTCCAGGTGAACCCGCGGCAGGACGCCTCGGTGCAGTGCTCGCTCGGGCCCCGCACGCTGCTGCGCCGCCGCTCCGGCCCCGCCGCGCCGCGGGCCCGTGAGGCGGAGCAGGAGCTGGGCAGCCCCGCCACCACCAGCACCCGCGCCGTGCGCTTCCCCCGCACCATCGCCGTCTACTCGCCCGTGGCGTCCCGCAGACTCACCGCCTTCCTGGAGGAGCTGAGCCCGGGGCCGGAGCGGCGGCCGCAGCAGCAGGACAAGGCGGCGGCCGTCGAGGAGGAGCCGGCCGAGCAGCGGGCGGCGGAGGCGGCTGCCGTGAGGGCGAGCTGGGAGAAGCCCCCTGCGGGTGGCGCCGAGCCGCTGGAGCAGCGCCCGGCAGAGCCACTCGGGCAGCACCCGGCCGCCCCCCCGGAGCCGGCGACGGAGCCAAGGCAGGAGGAGGCGGCAGAGGCGGTCGAGGCAGAGCCACCAGCCCAGCCGGCAGAGCCGCCCGCCTCACCCCAGAAGCGGCAGTCGTCGGCGGCCAAGACCCGCCTGCGCTTCCAGGTGAGTGTCGGCCGCGGGGGAGTGCGGCGGGGCCGGGCTGGTCCGGGAGGCGCCCGCGCCCTCGAGTAACATTGTCCTGGCAGTTCCTGGAGCAGAAGTACGGGTACTACCACTGCAAGGCCTGCAACATCCGCTGGGAAAGCGCCTACGTCTGGTGCGTCCAGGGCACCAACAAGGTAGGGCCGGCTCGGATTGCCCCGGCTCGGGCTCCGTGCCGCCGCCCCCCTGCTGACCCCGGCTTTCTCCGCAGGTCTATTTCCGCCAGTTCTGCCGGACCTGCCAGAAGTCCTACAACCCGTACCGCGTGGAGGACATCATCTGCCAGGTAAGGGACACCGCCCCGAGCCCGGCCGTTCCCGGGCCCGGCCGCCCCCGCTGACCGCCGCCTTCTCCCTCAGAGCTGCAAGCAGACGTGGTGTACCTGCCCCGTGAAGATGCGCCACGTGGATCCCAAGAGGCCCCACCGCCAGGACCTCTGTGGGAGATGCAAAGGGAAACGCCTCTCCTGCAATAGCACATTCAGCTTCAAATACATCATCTGAATGGGATGGGGATTTTTGTTTTCGTTTAGGGCTCTTCAAGGAAACTGCAAGTAGAGCAGATTTTTTTTTTTTTAATGGTATTGTTGAAGGTACTTGGTGAGAAGTAGCTAGGAAAGCATGAAAATAAAAGTATTGCAAAGCATACTCAAATGATCAGGTGGGTTTGTGCCCAGCTCAGAGGGGTGCACATTGTAAATTCTGTAACTTGCATAGGTGACAAGCCTAGAGGTGTATTGTAAATCAGTGATGGTCTTGGAAGGAACTGACTCAGGACTTAGTAGACTCTCAGGTGGAAAGGGTTTCTGTTACTGCTCCTGCTCTTGAACTAATCAAATGCTTGAAGTTAACATCAAACTTGCCATCTGCAGGAGGTAGTAGACCACCCTTCATGAACAAAACATTAGTAGTATTCACTTACTTTGCACACCTCTATTCGATATACAAAGTATTCTGCACCTGTTTTCCATCACTAGAAAATGATTGAGAAATGCTGTGTAAGGACTGAATCACTTCTACTGGTACAGCTGGTCTGCATTTAGCTAAACTGGTGTTGTCTGTAGGCAAAAGCCAAAGAAAGCTTTTTGGGATAGTTCTCACAAAATGCTGAGGAACAGTCACTGATGTTATGGTGATGACCTCTTGGTAAATGTGTCACTCATCTTACTTGCACAAGGTTATGGAGAGAAGGGACACTTAAGAGGAGCAAGGTACAATAATGCTGCATCTACTTGGCTTCCTTTCCAATCTGCAGGTAAAGTGCAAGAGCTATGCACTTAGCAGATTACTTGAAGGAGTTTGATCTAATTAGTTTAGATGCCTGCCATCAGAAGGATTGTACTTGTGGTGTTTGGTAGTACTGGCAGAACCAACACTGGTTACTTGCAGATGATGCTCTCCGTGGTGGTATCCTCTACAGGAGCACCATGCTTCAGCCAAGTGTTACAAGCTGACTCTGTGACTAACAGCATCACCATCTGAGCAGATTCACAAGCCAGTAAAACATACACCACTGCCTTTTAGCTAGGGAGCTGGGTAAACACAGATAAAAACTACTTCTGAGAATGCTACTGCCACTGTTAATTTTTAAATTAAGCATAGTTATCAAGCTTTTTGCAGAACTCTTGAGGTAGCTTCTCTTGGAAAAGAGTGGTTTTTATATTTGCTATAGCAAACCTATCTATATCTGTACCCAGCTTGAGAGACCAGTCTATTAAAGGCTAAAGGGAGAACCAGTCTGAGCCCATGCTGTAGAACACCTTCAGCACCAGGTGGTCTTGTTTCTTTAAGGGGAAGCTAGTGTGTTTCAGGGTAGGCAGACACTGTCCTTTGTATCAACATGTCTTGTTTGAGGGGCAGTGAGTGTTAATTCTATATGCTTAACTCATCTTGCCATAAATTCCTGCCTTATTTCAGTGTGCCCCCTGAACCTGCTGCAGTGGGCTTAATGCCTCAGTGTCAATTTACTGCCAAGCAATTTTATTTATTCTTGCTGCATTCATTACTACAGCAATGTGAAGCATTCTGGGAACAAGTATACTTGCTCCCTCCAGAGCAGAACACAGTTCTGTTTCATCCTTCCACCTGAAGTGTTTTTCCATGTATCACAGTAAAAGGAAATACCCCTTGCTTAACCAGCTTGCTCAGACTTTCACAGCAAATTCCATCCTTGGCCTGCTCAATTTGCAAAGTACCCTGCAGCTGGGCAGTGTTCTGTTACAGATGCATGTGCCTTGTACTCACCTGGAGTTACTGTCATGAGCAGTGGCAAGCCTCCAGCTTGAGGAAAGCACCCGGGCCCTCTCTGAAGCAACCTGGCCCTACTGCCTCAGTTTGCAGTTGCAGCTGTGATCTGGTGTGTCTTTATTTCTGAGCATACTCTCCTCCAAGGAAGTTCTCCAATGTTTTCCTGTTTGCCTTCCCCATTCTAGTGGCTGTAGTCTGTTCCTGATGTATGCATTGAGAAACTGTGATGAGTCTGTGCACCTTGGTAATGAGTCAGAGAACTGAAGCTCTGTGCCATGTCAGTTTGAAGTCATGGCAATATGAGCAGCTGAATGCTTCCTATTTATACAGCATCCTCACAGAACATTGCTGTGAGGATTACTTGGTGTGAATATAGTGAGTCTTACATGATTAGCAGTACCAGCCCAAAGTGAAATCTAGTACGACTTAAGGGTTGTCATTCCCACTAACTACAGTCAAATCAGCAGCTGGTTCTGCAGAACAAAATGTAGAGCAGCTTAGCTGATGTGCCCTGTGTGTTGTGCCTCACCAGCAGTTGATGAAGGCTCCATGTGGCAGGTAGCAGCAAGGAGACAACCCCTGCTTTCATCAGCTATCACAAGGCTCTGTGGCTTGGAGGAGTACAAGGCCCTAGGCAGTGATATTAAACAAGCTTTCCTTAAGCCTGCAGCATTCTTCAGTTCTAGAGCAGCTCTGCATTTCATCCCTCTTACATAAATATGTTCAGTGCTTCTATTGCTTGATGCCAAAGTACAATTCTATACTTTCTAGTTGCTTTTCAGCTTTACTGTCATATCCATGTCATCACTCACTGATTGTGGGCACTGGTTCCTAGACTCAGCAGGAAGAAGGAAAGCTACTCCTGACCTACTGTAATTATGCAAAAAGGAAGGGATCAGCTTTCATGGTGCCAGTTCCTCAAAGCTATCCTGCACTTGCACTGTATGGATTTTTCATAAAGAGATTCTTTTGCATGCTAGCTCAGTCAGTGCTGTGTCTTACAGATGGCTGATGTTTTGCTTCTTTCTAGCCAGCTTCACCATAGCTTTGCATTCAGCACAGACCTGGCACCAGGTAACGCAGGTGACAGCTCATGCAGTAGTTGAGTGATTTTTGGAAAGCTGAATGAAATTAAAGCAATATCAAAAGGCAGCTAACATAATTCTATTCCATAGTGCAGGTTTCACTAGCCATTATAAATGGAGGAAGATGTATAACACAATAAATTACATATATGAATTCAGGTTTGAGTTTCATGAGAAATGCATTAACAGCTTCAGAAGATGCCCAGAAAAATGCTGCTGTAATGACAGGACATAAAAGGAAAAAGATTACTTCAGGGCACCCAGGCCTCTGTTGTCAGTGTTTGGTCTGTTAGCTAAAGTATTTAAACTCTAGCTTGTAAAAATACACAAAATGAGAGATACAGTGTCTTTTATTTTTACAAAAAAAAAGCTGGTAAAAGATGATGTAAATAAAAGTGTAATGCACCCCTAAACAAAACTACCTCTCCCCTGTAAATACTAGTTAAGTAATTAAGAACACCATCTACAGTACCACAAAACCATCAAAATAATTCAATTTTATCAGGGACAGGGAAAAAATACAGTGGATATGAATGTGCCTTGACCAGTTACAGAATTTGTTAGGATAACATAACTACTGTCAGCAGTCCAACAGCATGCACAGTGCCTTCAATTAATGCATTTCAGCGTAATTGCATTTCTAGTGGGGCCTAATTTCCCCAAAAAAGGCAGAGCTAAGAATTTCAGTTCTACATTCTAAACTCTGGAAGGAGAGCCCATTAAAAAAAAATCACAGTGGGTAAGAGATGTATATAAAAATACTGGGTGTTCCTTTCAAATCACAGGAATTGTGGGACTACAATCTTATTTTCTTTTTTTTTTTTTTTTTTTCTTTTTTTTTTCCCTACAAAATGCTATCTGGTTTCAACAGAATCCAGTTTGTTTTATGCTACAGACTTTGAATATAAGTATATTGCCTGTTTGCACAGTCAGGGTTTTTATTTCTTTTTTTTTTCCTATAGTCCCAATTCCTTAGGCTTCAGTTGAGTCATGAAGATGCACATACATGCATTCAAACTCTTCAAACCCTGCAGGCTACTCAGACTGCAAGTACTGCATGTGACTGCCAAGAAGGAATGCCCCCTTCTCCTCATAGCTTTATACACCTACTGTTTTAACAGTGCATTGCACAAATTTACACAAAAAATACTGGTTTTGCACTATACAGTTTCTAGAATATATACAGAATAAAATAAGTTAACTTCTAATGAGAATTGCTGATGGGCAGCATATATCTTTAATATACATTTTAAAGTCTCTGCAGGCAGCTACTTTTTGGTTAGTTGTTATCAATATTTGTAACATAAGCACTGGTCAGAGAACTGAGCAGCATTCCAATAAAGTTAACAGATATATTATTTCTTTTAGAAACACTGGGAAATCCCAGTTTAAAATATTATTAAATGTTCTAACATTTACACACTATGAGGATTAGATCTAATAAAATAAAATTTCTTCAAAAATAATCTTGCAGCTCTTTTAAGCATGCTCTGAGACCTTATTTAACAATCATCCATACCTTCAAAAAACAACTGTCACATAGCCATACATTCTAACTCACACACATTATTTCCTTATTACAGACAACAAAAGCAAATAAAACACTGAGAAGTCAATGCTTTTTGCAGTCATATGTCATTCTACTCATGTTTGACTGCACATTCTTCATGACGTTGCCAAGTGTTTCATTAGGTGTTAGTTGATGGTTTTATCTACTACTGCTGGAAAGCCAGGAAGCCTTGCAGGTCTTCAGCCAAAACAAACCAGCCTTGATTTTAGCCTCATCCCACCTGCGATACTGATCCAACCTGTAGAGGCTGTCACTGCAAACATCATTTATAGTTCTGTTATAACAGAAAAGAATGTATACATATGCATTACGTTTAAGCCCTTTTCCTTGCATGTAGTTTTTATACATAAATTTGATAAAAAAATACTACTGCCACACAGGCTGCTGTATAGAAAGAGCAGTCAAGTAGGATGTTCACTTCAATTTTCAAGGTTTCACTTCTGATGAAAGAGTTTCTTGCTGTGATAAAAATGTGTTGGTTGTCAGGATTGCTGGAGGTTTGTTTTTGTTTTTTTTTTGTGAAAGGTGCTCAATAATAGTCTGAAGTGTCTTCATCATCAGTTCTTTTCTAAATGACAGCTGTTCAGAATCCAGTGGTCACAAGATTTATTCCTGTTTTGATCTTCCCTAGAAGCTGACAGGATTGCACCATGCGGAGAGACTCTCGGATTTCTAGATTGAGTTCCATCAGCTTAGAGCTGGCCTCAGACATGTCTTGGTTGGAGCCCACTACTGCAAAGCTGCCGGTCTGGCCAAGTGTCTGATGACGGAAATAGATGTGCAGCAACGTCTGAACTGGGTCATCTTCAGAACTGCCAAAGATGTCGTGGGGCCAAATAGATCTGTAAACACACAGGTTCGATTTAAAGAGTCAAAAAGAATTAAACAGACATTTGAATAGAAGACAGGAAAACACAAGGGAAAATAACATGCAATTTGGATTTAAAAAATCAAAAGTTTAAGTATTTTTATTCTTTAAGCCGATATTTGAACAAAAGACAAATGAGGAATGTTTCTTCCATTGAGTCCCGGTAATTAACAGTATAATTTCTCAGAGATAAATTCTAAAAAACAAGTACTACTAAAATTGCTTTTACTTTTCTTAAATTACTAAAAAAACCACCCCAAAATATGTAATGAAGCAACAGTGTTTGTCCTTTTCAACAAGGACATCCAGGAAGAAATGGAAAAAAAAAAAAAAAGGAATAGTGCCTATCCCTGTTTTTAATTTAAAAAGGTCTATTAAGAAACTCCAGATCTGAATGCAATCCTTACCTGAAAGCCTTGACCTGTGCCACAGCTGACATGAACTCCTTGTTTCTCAGGGATTCAATGAGGGAGTGAATCGCTGTTTCTGTGCTAGCTTGGGAAGCCTCTGCAATTTCAGTTTCTTCAATACCACTGTCAGACACTGCCTCGGCCTCTTTCAGGCAGCTCTCCAAAAGAGCAAGTTCTTCAGACATGTTTATTACCTAAAACAAGTATAAGTTATCTTCTCTAGTTTAAATGTATTTCAAGCCAAAATATTTTTCAGATCAGGGTTTTATTTTTTTCTCTGTGCAATAATGAGAAATAGAAAAAGAACGCCCAAATATTTTCTGCAGTTGTTTAAGTACACAGTTAATTTAATGGCTCAAGCGTGCATATCAGTTATTTGGGTTTTCCCTGATGAAGTTTCCATCTTAGTTCTTTTAAAATTTATTTCAAAAATAAATTTCTTTTCTCCTCATGTTACTTAATAACAAACTGACAAGAAGAATGAAGCATTTCAGAAAGGTATGGCAACAATGGTGCCATTACAAGGACATCTTAAATACGAAGGGAAAAATCTGGAGGACTGGTAACCCAGCACATTAACAGCAGTGCAGCCAGTGTATATAATAACATCTTCAACTTTAGCTACAATGCATGAGGAAAACACGAGGCCATCTCTCAGAACATGATTCTGCATCTAACTTAGGCAAGAAGTGGGACTGATGTGATGCCAACCTTCCACAGCATTCTTCAAACACAAACTTATTTGCAGCCTCTACAAAAATCTGGAAATACAAGTGAGGAAGACAGAGTATTCTTCTGAAGCTACTCATAAACCAAAGACCTTCACTCAGGGTTTTTATGTTCCTCCCTACTATATCTAGCAAGACCAAGCCTACCTTTTTTTTTTCCTGCTACCCCTGTTTATTGCATTCCAGACCCAGGGGAGAACTTGCAGAAGAAATTATTAATAGCATAATGCACACAACTCAATTAACATCACATATGTACCACAGGTCCACAGCTGAAAAACACCTCTTACTTGTGAATTTACTACAACTGCAAATCAGGAGTAAGGGGTCTAGAATACACACTAACTGTGCTTAGGATGGGGACTAAGGTTGCAGAGTAATTGAATGGTGGCTGCAGTGACACAGTTAAATGAATCAGTTGGTAGAAAGTGATGACGTTTGGCATAGAAAACACCAGGGCAATGGAAAGGGGCTTCATCACAGAGCTCTGCTGAGTTGGAGGTGATGTGCCTTGATTGTAGCTTGATTAGAATACACCAGGAGTGCTACTGAAATACTTTAAATCCTCATCACTGGACTCCCTACATTCCTGTCTTTTTTTTAAAGAGCTTCCAAGCTGTACAAAAATCAACACAGATAATTGAACATCTCAGAAAATTCTTATTAGCTCTACTTAAATATTTTATTAATTTGCTATAAAACAGCTGGAACCCTCCTCCAGTTTCTAAAAGGATGTCCCACTGATGAAAATGTTATCAAAATGTGTTTTAAATTGTCTGCTTTTAAAATGTCAACAATTACTAGCTGAACAGCATGGTTTTCATTACCTCTGCTTCTTTTCTGATTGTTTTTACTTGACTGATGAGTTTGCAATAGGCTTGGAACAGAAGTAGCAACTGGAAATGCAACTTGTACAGCCTCCGACACAACTCCAGCTCCTACAAATGTAAACAATACTGTTATATTCAGAAGTGCCAACCTCCTGCTATCCAGTACAAGAGACAATAAATCACAACTTCTTCATTAAGTGTGCAAAATTAGAAGTAGTTAATTTGGCTACTAAAGAAAATGCCAAAAATATTTAGAAGCTAACATACAGTAAGCTAATGAAAAGCAGGTGAAAGCTTCATTCAGTTCTAGATTTACAAGTAGCCTCCCACAGAGATTTAAAGTTCACTTTTTAATAAGTTACATTTCCAAGAAGTGGGGTGGAGTGGTATGTGAAGTGATTCAAAAGGCATTTTGAAATGTCTGGAACATTTCAAGATTTCACGTCTTAAAAACAATAGTTTCATAGATCACTTACTTTTATTGTTGATATTTTACTGTTTTAAATTCAAGATCTAATATCCAAAAGAAGCAGTTGTGGTGCGTAAGTATAAGATCTTTCATAACCATTAATATTTATATTGTAAGCACAGTATATAACCTGGCCCTTAGCTTACACTGCCTGACAAGAGTAGGAGAGTAATTCCATTCCTGGAGGCAGGAATAATGTTTTCTTTATTATAGGTAGTCCTTATTCTGCTTTAGAAAATAACACATGATATATTCTTAAGGAAATGAAATAGCAGTATTAATTTACACACGGTCTTGCTTCCATTTTTATGTCATTAAACACTAGTCAGAAGTGCAGACAGTGTTAATACTGCTTCACATACAGACAAAAAAGCTACTGCTAATGGAATAATCTTTATAACATTCTACTAACTACAGGATCCTATTATCTACAAAGGACCAACAGTCTAATGGGTTAGATGATGCAAAACTGAAGCACACATCATTTCTGTAATTATCTAGGACAAAACATCATTATTTCACAAATGGACAAGACAGATAGAGATCAGTTTGTTGACTGGTATGGTTAAGTATTTGATAAATCAAGAACTGTCACTTACTGCTAGAATTTCCATTTGCTAAGCAAGAAGATGAGCAGGTCACAAAAATACAAAGAAAGAAAAGAGAGCAAGAATTAGTGTAGGAAATAATTTTAATTAGGGTAAAAGATGTCCCAGGTAAAATGGAGGAAGAAATACAAGTAACATGCTCCAAATATATCCTGAATGTAAAAAATTAAGAGGCTGAATTTGACATAAAATTACTTGCTGCTATAACCAACAATAAAAAGTACTGGCTTTGTTGTCCCACAGCATGAATAACACTCTTACAACCCCGTCTGGTCTTTATACATTGTGTAGTCTGAAAAGTGCACAAATTTAAGATAATCAAAATCAAGGACACTTAGATCTGAACATCTGTACAAAGCTTCTTACTTGTTCTGTATCATAATAGTTTAAGCAGAAATAATGCATTTTAAAATTGGAGATGCAAGGTTAATTTGGATTCTGAATCCATTTAGAAATTCTTGGTTTTGCTAAACTTAATTCTCAACACCTCCGAGAGATTTCTGTAATGTAACTGCACTTGGTTTTTACAAGGCATTTCAGAAAAAATGTTTGGGGAAGAGGGATAGGCAGAGAAGCAGTCAGAAGTTACATGTCCCAGACTAGGGAGGTGAGCTTCACCACTCCTGTGCTTTGTACAGCACTGAGCATATTGACGGCACTTAGGCATCTACAGTGGTCAAAGCAAACCGAATCACAGAATCAGAACATGCTGAGCTGGAAGGGACCCACAAGGTCACTGAAGTGCAGCTCCTGGCCCTGCACAGGACAACCCCACTGCAATCACACCATGTGCCTGAGAGCAAAATATACAAAGATGCAGCGGATGTCTGACTCCCGACAGACAGAAGCAGCTGAGCTTTACTAAGCACATAGTTGTACATGATGTTATGGTAAGTTATATACTCTGTGCTTCCCTGGTTATAAACATTGCATGTTTTTGTTCTGCACTCTGCCATTATATACTCAGCACAATTACTGTATTTCTGATGCACAGAACACTGAAGAGGTAAGATCTTGAACTGCAGAAGTTAACATGACTCTGATGACTCACTTTAATGAAGCACAGAGAATCATTCTGAGAAGTGGCAAGGTTAACTATATAATAATTTTAGTCATTAAATTCCAGTGTTCTTAAAGCCAAGTCTCATTATTACTGTAAACCATAATTAATCCCTTTCCCCCAAAACACACCTTGATAGCTACCTTTTAAAAATTCAGGAGAGGTCTTCCTTTAAAAATGGCTTTGTATTGCTTCAGTGTCTTTCACATACGTGCTTACTTGAGAATTAATCTGATTTTTGTACCTGCCTGTCCAGTAGAAATGGTCTAGCCAGAGTCCAGATGCATTCTTTCAGGCTTATGTGTACTAACAGCAAGAACTGAATAATTAGATTTACTTGCAAGTCTGCTGGCAATGCACAAGCCAGAACAGAATTAATCTCGCTATTCCTTAGCTGTATGGACCACAGTGCTAAAAATTAGTAAGAAAATCTTATTTGTGTTAGTAAATGAAATATATCTGTTTTCCTGAGCAAGACAACACTTACACATTTTTAGCATTAACTGGTTGACTGCTTAGCCTTAGCAGCCCAACACTCCATTTACAAGGACTTCTGAAGAATTACCAGCATGCCGCCCTTGCAGACTAGGATTAAAAGCCAAAATGGAAACAAGTCCCCACAAACAATAATCAGTATGATTGGTTTTAAACTCCTTTTCAGAGGCTATCTTCAAACCCTGCAGAAACAGGGAAGAATAGGCGAAACTGCCTTGCCAGGGAATCATGGATTCTCTCTGTACAAGCTATTAGAAAGCCTGCATGTTGGTTGTCTTCCATTTCTTAGTTTCCCCAACTACACAGTAGGAACAGTAACATTTACCTACCATGGTGAGAATGGTTCTGTTCTAACAACTAAATGTTAGAACAAGTTCTTGGTGTATGTAAACAAAATTATAACTATGGACTGAAATTCATAAATGCTGCTTTTTAATTTATATATATACAGCACTTACTGTATCGTAATACTAAATTTTATCTATTTCTAAAAATATACCAGTAAGTATACAAAGATGTATACTTAGTGTAAAATACATTAAAGTTTGTGTTCATATGCAAGGTGAAAGTCCTTGCAAATAGTAGCAAATTACTTTGCTGGTTTTGTATTACCTAAGCTTACTCACTTGATTTTTTTCAAATGTGCAACTTCAATGCAGTATAAAAAATAACATTATATTACCACATTTTTCACTACTCTAAAAATTCAGGTACGTTTTGTGATTGAATTAAAAAGCTCCAAACATATGTGTATATATATGAAGTACAGCAAAAGAAAACTGTATAAAAGAAGAAATAGTCCAAAGATACGGTAAACATTTCTCTTGCTGAAGACTACATACAGCAGCAGAAACATGACCAAGTGCATCAACGAATAGTTAACTGAACAAAAGAAATGTAATTCCTCATTTTTCAGCTTGGATTTGAGATTTTTGTCTAACTGTCATTGTGAAAAGCTAAGTTCATCTGCTGCCTGCAGTTCTTTCTTACATCTTTCACTGTCCTTACCACAGTGCCTCAGATGGCAGAGTCCTTGTACCTACTCATGTTGGGTTTTGGATTTGCTTGTTTTACTGTATCAATATTATGCAGCTATTCTATTTTAAAAAACCCCAGTCCTAGCCCATTTTGGGAAAAGCTATCACTTATTACAGCAATTAGTAATATTAAATATGGATGAAAAAACATACAAAATATTCAACTAATATTAATGTTACTTAACCTATTGTTAGATGATATTTTGACAGAAATGTTTCATGAGCTTTTTGCCATACTGCTACTTTACTCCCTGTTACTTCTCACCCAAATATTGGCTCCAGAAAGGTCTCATGTAGTTCTACAGTATTAAATATATTAAATTCAATAGAAGTTTTTGAGTAGACAATGCATCTGAGCATATAACCAGAATTTTAATCTTTCTTCCTTCTAGAAACAGCAGCAGAAAAGCAGACTTGCTGGTACATAGATGGTATCTAGTCTGCTTATCTACTCAGTGTTATTAAGTCTAGAACCCAAGACAGATTGTCAGCTTTTATTAAGACCCATTTTTATTGCCACTTCATGAGACTCTGAGTTTCCAAAAGATAGGATGATAACTGAAATGAAAAGCTTTTCATACATTTGTAATCTCTCTACAAATACTGGAATTTTTGTGCAATAAAGTTGATTTCTAATCTCATATCCTGAGACTCACAAAGGACATACACCTACCTGGGCGTCTGTGTTAGTCCCATGAATACCATCATCAGAACCAAATGTCCTTTTGCAGTCTTCTAGCCACTGCAAAATAAATATAAACAAGATAGAACATCTGAAACTGAAGATTGTGCTAAAACTGCTTAAGACATTAAGAAATTATGGTATGAAATCAATTGTTTACCAATGTTGTTTGCAGTGATGATATCCACTGTGATATATCACTTTGTAGCTTGTATTCCTGTAGCCTTCATACACTTCAGCATAAATACTAAGACTTGACTGAATTGATACTGTTACAGGAAAATGTATGAGAGGATGGAAGCAGAAACATCCCTCTCTTTACTTTCTGCACAAGGTTTACACCAATGTGATTTATCAGCCTTTAAAATATAGCGCTAATTCACATTAGAGAATAAGTCTGTTACATTTCTTGGGACTACCTGAGAAACAGAAGGAAATAGAGCTCTCCTGTGTAAGTAGATGTAAGTGCAGGTTTACAGGATGGAATGAAAAAAACCAAATTCTCCAGTGGGAGTTTAGCATCACCTCCAGTTCATACAAGCCAAGGAGATGAAGTATTCTTGCATTACACAATGCAAACCTGCAGCTTCCATTCAGGGCTGCATTTTAACACAGTTCCTATACCAGATGAGAAATATATTAATTTCAGTGGGCAGTCTCTTTTTCTACCTTCAACCAACCATGCAAATTTCTCAAAAAAGAACCTCCATGTGTACTGGCATTCACATGAATATCTGTGTTACTATAAAGCATTTATAGAATCAAATATGGGTTTTTTTGACAATACAACCTGATTACCCCTTTGATACAGGGCCCAGCAAATTTTTCTGTACACTGCAAACAACTGCAAGCATGGGTATTACTGAAATAGGAATGCATCACGTTGAGATAAAATGCATAATATCATCTGAAATTTAAGAATAGGCTCTATACATTCAAGGAAGAATCATTTAGCATACTGCATGTGTTAGGTATCTTGAATCTCAAGAAGGAATCTTGGTGACCTTTTTCTAACCTTTGTCTGATGCAAGAAAAAGAAAAATGTGATTTCCCATCTGCTCAATTTAATAAAGGTTACTTAGTGAATTAACTAGGCCTGTGTGCTCATCAAGAGGAGAAATGGAATTCTCTGAACATCGCAGTGTCAGTTTCAATTAGTGACATGGATACCAACATCCACAGCAAATCTCATTTTTCTTTTTATCAGACAGCCTCCATCGGGAATGATGGAATAGGTTTGCACTGCAACAAACAGCATCAGCAATTAGGAAGCTAGTACTTCTTTTCACACACTGCCCTTTTAAGATCTCTTTTTAAATCTTAAAACCAGTCTGAATAAAGGGTGTGCCTAGAATACTGTGTGTATAAGCTTGTATTTTCTATTACATTTATCTGATTCAGTCTTTGTCCCTAATACACACATGAAGTCCAAGCAGTCCCCTTGCAAGAAAATTGAACAATAGCTTAAAAAAGGTGACAAAATGAATTTGTGCAGAATTTTTACAGAATATATGTTTAGCATGGTAGAAGGATCTATTGTTTTTCATTAGGAATAGTGTGACAGAATAATCTTCTTAGAGTGTTTGCTTTGTATCAGTTCATGTTTTCTCCATGTATCTCCTACAAAGTGTTGATGAAAACATAACAGAGTGAAGTCTGGGATTGGTCATAGCACAGGTTGGTTTGCCAGATTAACCCTAAACAGACATGCTAAACAGTCTATACCATAGTTATCTTTCTGTCTTATCTTAGTGCATAGGTAAGAGATTCAAGCAAGCCCAAGCCTTTTACTTTTTCAACCTGATTCATGTGAATGCTTGGACACCACACTGAGCACTGAGAGTGACAAACATAATCTATTAGGATAAAGTTTAAACAACAATTTTTCATTAAAGAAATTAACATGCAGATTCTTCCAGTCGTTGAACCAGACTAACACGCAAATTACATTTATTTATATATCTGTAAATTTTTATTTACTTTATTATATGATAGCCCAACCACTTAATTTGGTCATTTTTCTGTGTGTTTCTATGAAAAAAGCAAGGGTCTGCATTAAGTTGATTAAGGATTTTGCCTTAATACTTTCAGATTTAATAGGATACATAGCACAGCTGTGTGTAACAACAGAAATTCAGATTTTACTTGAGAAAGTCTTGCTCAATCACTCCCTATACTCTGTTTTAGAGGACAGAGTAAGAAAACAATAAAACATATATCTAAGACGTAGCTTAGAAGATGCTTAGTTTACATTTAATATAAAATACACCTTAGAAAAAGAGGGCCAACGGCTAAAGAAATACTTATAAAATGTTTTAGGAAAATAAATTGAGACTACTTCTAAATTAACATGCTCAATAATCACTTAAATAATGCACTAAATTGTCTAAATGATGTGCCATCAAGAGTCAGAGATGACTGGTCAAAGCTAAAAGTTTCTTCCTTCTCAGTATTGCTTCTTTTTATTTATAAATGATTAAATAAATAAAAAAAAACCAACCCTGCCAAAATGCTCTCAGTTGTTTCAGAACAATTCCTTTAACCCTGTGAACCTTCTTCCTGCTCCAGTCACTCACAAATCTGTGGCAAAAGACAGGCTGACCACAGAAACATGTTACTGGACTCCCTTTTTGACAGAAAAAACAACTCCTTCACTATGATATAATGACAGAGGCCATCAAACTGATACTCATATTTGTTTACCTAATAAAATAAAATACAAAGAAGTTCTTAATATCCAGCATGGATTTATGTCAATATGAAACTTGACCGTGCAAAATTAGATAATAATATCTTTAGTGAACTCATGGCCATCTGAAAGGGATGTAATTTTAATTTGTTATACTTTGACAAATCAACCACACAATACCATTGGTTATTGCTGTGATGAACTAGGCTAAATGGGGAATTGATGTAGAATTCCTCCATGTTTGGGTAGTCATCATTCTAATTACACACACACAGAGTCCTTTTTTCCCCTGTCACAAATCTTCCTGTCTGACCATGGAGCAAATCAGTTACACCCCCTGTGCCTCAGGGCTGCTCTCTAAAAGGAGGAATGAAATACATAATGCTCTCCTAGGAGTGCTGATAGCATTATGTATTGGAGATTGCCAGACATGAAATATTACATCGAGTAAAATAATCTAAGTCATTAGATGAGCACTTTGTTTCTGATTAAGCCTACATGGCAAAATGTAGCTCATTATATTATATCAAATAAATTGTTATTACCACAGAGCTGGGCAAACAAATGTAGCAACTCTTTGCAGAAATGCTGGTCTGGATCCTGCCGAGAGTTTATCTACATTAACAGTGCTGTGTGGCATACTTCAGCATTGGTTTCAAGGAAACCACATTTCTTTTGAGATCTTTTCCACAAAAAAATGCATGTCTGGTCTATTCAACAGATGAGCTGTCAGCAGTCTTTGTAAGGCAAAGGCCATAATTTCCTAATAAACTCAGCATGATCAAGAAACATGGAGCCATTTGTGCTGCAAAATACAGCTCTGCCAAGGCATCATGCTTTGAATTCTGTTCTGTTTTGTGTCACTCAGACTTCCCTACACTGACATTGTCATGGCCTCACAGGCTGCTGAGAGCAGTAAAATTCAGCATGTTCCATTTTCCTAAGAATCATCATCTCTACAACAAAAATCCCATATATTCTCTCTCTCCCTTTATTTGCAAAATTGATGGTAGATCTGTGTTTCCTTTTGGCTCCCGAAATACAAATCTTTCCCGTGTTACTTTTCTGAAGTTAGTATCTTACTTTCTGAACTTCACATAGAGGTTCACAAAACCAAATATAGAGACCCTTACTACAGAAATTTTCAACTTCTAAACTGCATTTCTTTGGAAAAAGGATATAACCACTAACATATACCTTGAAAACTAAACTGCATTATTCTCATTAATCAATGAGATCCACCTGTGAGGTGAGCCCTAGATTTACATGTTTCTGTGTGACAAGCTGTATAACCCCCATTACTATCAGTGGATATTCAGTCACCAAAAAGAAGTCTAAAGAATTATTCAGCTAAATAAGTCAGTATCTGTATTAGGATAAATGTGTTGCTTTCTCGATTCCTTTTAATATATTGACCTGCTCCTGGAATACTGGGTGTTAATGCACTTGGAATTCCATAAAGATAGTTATCTGTAAATGTCTTAATCTGGAGGTGAATTGCTAGTCCAATAAAATAAACAGAATATAAATTAAAAACCCCCCATTATTTATTGATATTTATGTTTGAAATACTTGAATATTTTTAAAAGAGGACTTTTAAATTAGGAATGTGCTTTTCCCACTGTTAGTGGATTTGTGCAGTGTTATATATTAAAAATCAATTTCAGAAATGTGTGCAACAAAAATGAATTACACATAAGAAAAAAACCCCTCAGGTTCAGATTATACACATGGAATAGTAGCAAGAAAAGGAAACAGGATTTTATTTCAGAAGTGTTTTCCCAAAGTTTACCTTTAGATGCCTCTGATGAGACATAAGGACCTGCAACATTTTCTTAATGAGTAGGTTCTAATATTTTTGTTTTGAGATGTTAGAGACTCACCTGTTCTGCTGCCTCTCTTTTGACATTATAGGTATCCAAGTGTTCTTGGAGCTCTAGAACACTGAACTTCAACGTTTCTAGCAGGCCACAAGACAGTAGCTGGAAGATAAAAGCAATCAAACTCTGTATCATGGAACATCTGACAATAACCCATACAGCCTAATATCTAAATTACGATATACAGAATCCCACATTCACGTTTGGAGAAACAAACAAATTAGAATTAGCTGGGCACATCACTTGTGACACCTTTAAGTGAATTAACACAAGTAGCTCTACCATTTCAATGAGTGGACAGTTTTGATTCCAAAATAAGTTGTTTTGATTCTAAAATAAGAACTAGTACCTAGTTAACATGTGAAAGAGAGATTTCAAAGCAATTTTTATATCTTTTATTATGATGAATAATGTTTGATACGCACATACCACTAGAGTAAATAGAACAGCCTGTAGAAGGAAGGAAAGATTTTCTGGATTGCTCCTGTAGCAACCTGAGGAGTATCCACTGAGGGTTACTCGCCCTCCTCAATATAAAAACTGTACCAGCAGCAAAGGCTTCTGCAGTCTTTAGGAAACAGGACTTCATCAAAGCAGGAACCACTGGATATTTGAAGAATTTTCTACTGTTAATGACTGCTTCTTTAAACATGGTTTCAGAATCTCTTTTTCCCTCAGGGACTGCTACCTCAACTTTCTTCCATACCATTTCTCCCTGTAGTTTTATTTTGACTTTAGTATTTTTATTAGTCCTTCTCCTGACACTTCCTGTAATAAACATCTCTAACACGATGCTTCCTCCCTCACACTGGTCAGTCCTTGCACACATTAAGAGCTCTGTACTTTATCAGTGAGAATTAATCTGACATGCAAGTTCATTTAATTTTCATTATTTAGAAAGATTTCTTTACACAGTATTTCTCAATGTAAGAACACTAATATGTGCATGTCCATGTACACACAAGTATTTGTGTACTACATTTATTTATATCCTTTTTATATTTTTGTTTGTATAGGTTTGCTTTTTTATTTTAAAATACACATGGTGTTTTAGTTAGGCACTAGTGTAACTTTTCTTATGGCTTCTTATCTTAAAGAAATTTATTTTTTTGATAAATTTCTAGTGCTTTAAAGTGGCATAAGTAGAAACAAAAAACATTACAGGTGGTTCCCTTGAAATGCACTATCTGTATCATGCTTTTTTTGTTCTCATAGCTTTCCCTTAGTAGCAAGGGAAAAAAAGTAGGTCAGGAGAAGTGTCTCACAGTGGGCATCAAGGCCAAAGATCCATCTACTGCAGCCCTGCAGCTGACAATGTCTAATGGCAGTTGTTTAGAGAAGGGCAAACGTGGTGATCCACCTGCCCCAGACAGCTTTCTTAGCCTCTGTCAATGTGTTGTTCTGCATATTGAAAGTATCTGTCCAGGGCTACCTCTTCCATGAATTTCCTTAGCGGCTTTTTGAAAACATGAACAGACACCATAAAAAGTGACAGCATTTCACAGTTTGATTATGTATCACATGAAGGACTTTGGTACTGTATATTTTGTCAGTCACTGCTAGCTTAATTTGATCACCCTTAACATCAATTAAAACAAAAATAAAATAATTTCTATCACTTGTCCATGATAAAACATCTGTGGACAGATTTATCTTCTAAAAATCCTAGCCTACATACTCATATCTTACATGTACATATTTCATCATACTTGTGATCTTTCTTTTCCATCCTTGTGATCTTTTCCAGTGCTACTACCTTTGCTCTGAGAGCAGGGGACCAAAACTGCCCCCAAAATTCAGGATGTAGGTATACTGGGAATATGTGCATTAACTCAGTGATGTTTCCTGTTTTGCTGTCTCCTTTCTTGACAGTTCTAGCACAGGGATTTTTTTGACTGCTGCTGAACATTGAGCTGACTTCTTGGATTAGTATTTATTATAACCAGGATTTCAACTTGCATGGCAACAAATAATCCAAAGTCTTCTCGTTGTGTATTTGTAACAAGAATGTTCTTTTTATGCATCACTGAATATATACAAAAAAACAATATAACATAAAAGTTGCTGCTAGATACGTAGTCTTCCTTTTCTTACCTGTGCAGAGAACATAGAATAATAAATATGAACAAGCAGGGTAAGTAAAGAGTAGTAAGGGAATTGAAGCGATATCTACTATCAGTGAGTTTCCTTACCATTCACTGTTACAGCTGGAGCCTGTTTCTTGAGAAAATGCATTTCTCATTTGTGGTTTCCAGTGTTTATGATACATAGTGGCCATTTAAGATTTTAATTCCCCTCTGATTTCAAATATTCTGATCTGATACCTTCAGAATTCTGATTTCTTTTTTTCCACATACTAAAACATCATTTTTTGTGTTATGTGAAATGTTTAAGGAGACAGATATTTCAACGTGCAGGTCTGAGATTCTTAACGTGCAAGTTTGAGATTCTTACCGTTTCTGCATCCACAAAGACTGTTGGACATTCTGAACACAACATCATCACTTCCAGAGAACTTTTAAACTTGGTTCCAATGCGCTGTAGACTTTCACCAAGAAAGCTGACTGAATCATTTGTTATAGATACAAACTTTCTTTGAATGGTCTAGAAGTCAAATCAGAAAAACATTTATCTTACATTGCGTTTTACTACTCTTCTGGCTTTTTAGGTAAGAATTTCAGAGCCAATTTCCATCCCGACAAATTTCTATCACATTATATTTTTTCATTAAATGAGAAACGAGTATGTAAATTTCTCCACATATTTAAGTAAAATTAGCTCTAGAAAATGCAATATATCAATAAAACCAGACAGTATCTATAAAGAAAATTACTCTTTCCACATCTAGGCCTCTGGCCTCAGTATAAGTGGATGAATACTTGCCTTTATGCAGTAGATAGTTCGATTTATTTTCACGTGTTTGTGTTTGCAGAAAGAGTTTTGTCAGTATGTGACCTGCATAGCACAATCTGCATCCAAAAGTGCCACCTGCAGGATTTCCACCTTCTTCAAAAATCAGTCCTGAGTTTATCATGTCTGATTATGCAGACAGCCTAATCTAACACTGCACTCTGCTATGTACTATTTCATTAATCCTGGAAATTACACGTAGAATAAAACTATATAAAGATTATAAAGACAGCTGCAAAGTTAAATACAGGAAGAAGGAGCCAGAACCCAAAATGGGAAGATCCAGTCAAATAAGGCCTCCTGAGTATCATTCGATCATTTTAACCTTCCCTCCTCTGTGCCCAGTAACAACTCCTCAGGAATATCTTCTGCCATGCTTTGAACCCTGGCTTGCTATTGTGCAGAACATCCAACTTTCCAGCTGTTAAGCCAAGTTTCATCTTTCTTCCTAGCTCCCTCTTTAGTGAACACAAGAGAATATGGACTTTCATTTTACCACCTTCAGGAAATGAATGAATGTGTGAAAACCAACTACAGCAAAGCTGTGGTGTAATAGAGAGAAACCAAATCCCTGATGTCTGGATGAAGCAAAATGATAAAAATCTACAACTTGTAATAGAAATTTCATGGCACTGTGGCCATGAAATGAGTTCAACATAAAATGGAAAATGGGTATAGATATGCAAAAAAACTCCATGGGAAAGGCAGAGTATGAATTCTTCACATCTAAGTTACTGCCCATACACATGCGACAAAATGTATGCTAGTGTGGGTCTTTCACAGAGAAATTTATTATGATATGCTAAACAGCAAGCAAAATTAATATTAGAGATACTAGAAAGGACTGGAGCCATAAGGTCTTGTCCTGAATATTCTCTTAGCTCATTTGGCATGTTGCCTATACATAAAATGAATTAATTATACTTATTCTACCCCACAGGAATTTGCAGGGAAGCATTACTTTTAAAATGTAAAAACTCATCCCCTACATACAGGGAGGAGGGAGCCAGAAAAATTAAGCCATAGGCATTTTGTGTTGGACAACAGATCTGTGGGGTAAATATAGTTCAAGAGAGGGATTTGAAACATCCAGCTCCAGTGGATCTCCTGGTATTTCAATTACCTCTCTGCAGAAAGAAACTCTTTTCTCAAAAGACAGATGCAAGATAAATTCATTAATGTTTGTCATGCTGTGATCCCATAATAATGATTCCCACCAAAAAAACCCCAAAAAAACAGGAGAAAGAAATTAATTCTGTAATCATCAGAGAACCTGTGTGTTGTTCAGAAAATAAATGAAGGGACACAGCCTGAACTAAGTGCTTGCAAGAAACACTGAAGTGGGTTTTTTGAGCTTTTCTCAATTTTTGTTTATTTTCTGAACAAGTTAACTCTTAGGCAATCAATACAGCAGATATCCTAAGGAAAAATAGTGCATGACAATGTAACATTCCTTTAGCAATGTGTTTTTCTGGTCTGCTTTTGATTTGCTTTCTGAAGCTTCTTGCTACCAGAATCTTGTGGCTTTTGCAGTTTCAAGGGGGAGAATAGCTTTAGAAGTAAAGGATTTCAGATGAGCAATCACACATGGAGACTTCACTGACCTGAAACAATCTTGAGAAGACATGAAATGTGTAGACAGCACAAGATCCATCTGTGTCTGACAGCATTTGATTGACGTGGCAGCGCCAGGCTTGCTCCTCATCATCGTACGCCACTGGCTGGAAAGCTGCCAGTATGGCAGAGAGGAACGGAGATGGAGGAGGGGAAGTTTGCACTTCTGGGAAACCATCCTGCTCTTCTTCATCTTGGCTACAAACAACAAACAACAGAATTTACCTCCTCAGCAAACCTTCTAGGAAAAAAGCACCTTCATTTTGGCAAGAAGGAAAAAAATAAGAATTTTGAATTCAGAATAGCTTTCTGTAAAATAAATAACAGATCAACTAAGGTAACTATGAACCAAGAAAAGAGTAAACAATCAAAAACTTTTCCTACTGCAATATATTAAACGTTGCTTATACTCTCCAAAATTTCCTACCTTTACATGTCAGTTCTACACAGAACCACAGACAAAGAGCTACCTGGAGGTTATATACAGGTATATGCAGCACTGTATGTACAGATGCCACTTAGAAACAGGCGTTTTTCTTGCCCCCAATAACTGAAGTAACATCCTGTTCTTCAAATTTTTATTGATCTGAACAGATGGTCCACCAATATCTGTAATAGGTTTTAGTCTTCCTTAAGGGAAGCACAAGAGCTTATTTAGCAATGTAACAGTGCTTTATAACTGTCTTAACCAACATAAGCAATCGGAGATAGATCGAAACACTTTCATTTTTATGGGCAATCAGTTTAACAGGCCTTTGTTACACAGCAATCTGCTGTCATACTTCCCATTAGGCACCAAACATCCAATAAAAATATCAAACTACCAATCAGTCAATGCTACTACTTCCAATCGTTAAAATAATGATTAACTTAAAATATTCTGTATTACAAGGGATGACACCTTTTGACATTTCTTCTTGTATAATTGTATGTAGGCATTACAAATATGTGTAGGAGGATTCCAAGTATACAGATAGTTTATTAAAACAATCTATTAAATCACATAACAGTTTTTCTCTATGACAACTGCCTCATCCACAGCAGCATTAAGTACATCTTAAACAAGACTTAAACATGTGTTAAACAAGAAATATGGGTAATGGTTTTAGATACCTTCATTTTGGTAGCACAAAGCTCAAAAGCTAAGACAAATCCCTTTTGATTATCATCTGTAAGCAAAGCTTCACAAAAGATTTTCAGCTATTTCCTAACTACTGTACCAACCCTATCACCTCTGTCACTCTTTAAACTAGAGCTATGGGGTTTTTCATTTGCTTGCTTAGTGTAAATAAAATAAAACCTTGAGAGATTGTTCAGTTGCATACGAGGAACTAAACTGCTCTTAAATGGTACCAGCCTTGAATTCTCACAAGGCATAGTGCAGTAGGTCATGTGTGGGATCACAAGAATCAAGTTTCTCTGTCTCTCCCAGTAAAACCTTCTCAAAAAACTTCCTTTATATCTCCTGTTGTGTTCTTTTTTGAAAAAGCCTCTTTGACAGATCTCTCTGAAAGAACAGATGTCAAGCCTATGTTCCTATATACACACCAAGTCTCTCTATTATTCAATCTAAACTACTGACCAAATTTAAAATATGAACAAGCCTATAAAAAATTTGGATTTTTTTTGATTGCTGAAAAAGTATTGAGTTTAGTTGCTATAACAGGCAAAACTGATCAATCACTATGTCAGATATGCAAACCATCATTTTATATTTCTGTATTATGGGATTAATGGAAGTCTCCATACCATAGAAAAGCCTGTTGGACAATGCACTGATAACATGTCATTTCTGTTACCTATAATCAGTATTAATCTTACCTAGATAAACCAGAGAAGTCAGCTTCTTCCTCTTCACATCTCTCATCTAGCTCTTTCAAAGCAAGAGTGACATCCTCTTCACAGACAGATTCAGAATAGCTTTCAGGAGCTGCTGCCTCTACCAGTTCTGGGGTCTCTTCCAACTCCAGAGCCTCGTGACAGCCCAGACAGTCTTGCTGCTCATGCAGTAGGTACGACCCAGTGCCTTCACTGGCAGTGCTAACCTGTTCATCCCTTACTGCTGAACTGCCTTCCTGTGAATCACACAGCCTTTGATTAGTATTACTGTCAGGGCCTGTGCAGTCTTATCAGCTTTTATAATGGTAAAGTAACAGTTAGAAAAGATTATTTACAAATATTTACTTTAACTATTCAGGTCTTTGGATCACTCACACAGTTTTATTTGGGCAAAGACAGGCAGCCTATTTGTAATGTTCATAACTTCTGGTAAACATTAATGTCCTTGAATGTGACTTACTTAGAGCAAATACAATTTTTCAAATACATTTAATTAAATCTGTTAGAGAATACTGATAGAAAAATATGCAAACAGCCTCAAACTCAGTGAGATCAAACAAACCCAAGACTTTCATATTTTACTTTTCTAGGTAAGGATCAAAATGACTGCCTCATGCTTGCCTTTGGAGTCTAGAGCAAGTACCAGAATATTTCTTGTCTTTTCCACTCTCCATTTTAACAAATTTCTAAAACATAACTACTTAGCAACAGTGTAATAGATAAACAGTGGAAAAGGGACATTCCACTGTTTTTATTATTTTGCCATTACTGCTAATATGGGCATCTTCAAGGGTTTTACTCTGAATCTCTAAATGTAGGCTTTTATTAACAGGCAATTATAGAGAGAGGACAATTAAACTTAGGTAGGTAATATTAGAATGACCCTTTCTCCCTTCCTCCATTAGCGTTATTATATTCATTAACATCACTATATTGAACACATGAATTAAGATTCAGTTAATTTATGATGAATTAATTTGAAACCTTTATATTGGATTTCTCTGTGGAATTAAAGTAACATTTGCTATTTCCTAAAGGCACAAATTATCACATATTTTCATTCCTAGTATGCTGGTCTTCCTCTACTGGCATATCCAAAACTGGTCAAGGAACCTTTGTACAGCCTCTAAGCATACACATAGACAATTCAGCTTTAAACAGAACCACGTAATTTTCTTTCACATTGATCCTTACCAAATCTCACTTTGACTATGGTATTCCTCAATGTGACACTGCTGCCATTTGACACAGCCAGTGACTTCACTTCTTATGCCTCTTTTGTTAAAGTAAACTCTGTTTTTTTTTTTCACAGAAGAGTAATTTTGTCCTACTGAGCAGCTGAGGTACGTGGGAATGCAGGACACTTTTACAAAACCTCAACAAAATAATTTGGATTGAACCAGTGGTCCATTTCTGTTATAGACGTTAACATAGGATACAGAGTTGCACTGATCATGATTGGTAAATGTACATATGAGAGATACACTTTTAAAAAATATTCTTATTATTAGTTAATAAATTTACTGCCAAGTTTAAGTCTTCACAGTGCCATGACTCCTGATTTCTTTTTCAGTGTCTCATTAGACATTACTACCAGTATGAATATTCCTCAAGTATCTTAAAAAGTGATTTATACAGTTATATGGTTACCAATGCCACAGAACCTTAGGAAAATTACTTCTAGTAAACCACTCCCTCACAAATCTAATGTGCAAATGAGCAAAACAGAGAATCATTTTAGTCAGAAACTTTCATATACATAAGCTTGTAAAACTTATTTTTGAACAAAATTATTCTTCTCAGACAGACAGTAAATTCTTAACTGGAATGTGAAATATCTTTTTTGCGTTTTCTGGGAATCAGTCAAATACATTTAAGTAAACTATTAATTTAAATACAGCATCCCCATGAGACAAACAAGGAACTCAACTCATCTAACCAGCACACTCTTGTTTATGAATAATGGCTTCAATTTTTCCTATATTGTCTTAGATAAACTTTGATACATACTTATTTATATTAAAAACGTTTTGAAAACTGACAGTTGGCATACGATGAAATGCTTGTGCTGAAAGAGTTTTATATATAAAGTACAGGAGCACAGGAAAAAACAATTGCCCTATGCTATAAGTATTCAGAACAAAATCAGTTTTATTGGCTTCATAAATATTTTGAGATGAGCCAACAGTGTGCACATTTTCAAGCTCATTCTGGTAAGAAGTGTAAAGCCAGCTCACTTTGTGAGGAACAAAATCCAACCAGATGTCTTGTAGAGTAATAACTTTGAGTGTTTGAACTGTGCTTGAAATCTATGTATTTCTTCAAATCTCATATTCTAACAAGGACAAAATAAACCTGAAACACATCATATCTAGTAAATGCATTTGTATGCACTTGCAGTATTTTTTTATATATACAGCAATTTGTTCTGAACACTGCCTAGTCATGGAATTATTTTACAGCCCAGTTTAAAGGTTTCCAATATTTTAAAATTATAATGGTGCTTTTCTGTGTGAATATTTTCATCTGTATTATAAGTGGTATAATGATTGTATAAAGGGAACTGTAGAAGAACAATGAATTCTAAGGGGAGTCTCAGAAAGAACTATGAAAATGTAAAAATTAGTTACAGCTGAGCATGTACCACATGCCAACAATGGAAAAGATAAAAGTTTAACTGTGGTGAATTTCATTCTACAAAATTCCAGCTTACATACTGATCCTTGCTTCTGAAATATTAACATAAAACATCTATCCTGTGTGCAAAAAATTCACCCAGATTAAGAGTTCTTCCTCCAACAAAATTCTATTGGATGAAAAAAGCGTGTTGTAAATGAGCACAAGTGTGACAACCATTCATTTGACAATCTAAGCACAGGTGTTCTGCAACAGCTGAGACAATTTATCAACACCAGTGTCATCAAATACTTTTTCTAAAAAGCACATAGATAATCATAATATGAAAATATGAAATATAGGGGAAAGCACCTTATGAGCGTCACAACATTACACCTTTAAAGGGTGAGGATTTTATCACAGGAAATCAGCCACTCTACCTTTATTGTACTCTTTTGTTCTTACAGCTTTCCTCATTAAATATTAGCTATGTCTGTGGTCTGCCTGTTAGTAAGAGCAATTTTTCTAGCAGCAAACAGGTAAACTAGAGCCTTTAGAAACTTGAACTAGCCCAGTCACTTGAACTGGTCAGCAGCTTGTTTAAACCAGGTTGGCTGAAGACTCATTCTGAAGTGTCAACAGTGCACTCACTGGTTAGTCAAATACACATAGAATGGCTTAATTTTCTGGAATACTCAATAAAAGTGCATATAAACTTAAAGACGGGATTAGCTAACATTATGCAAATAAAGATAAGACTGCCAGTAGCATAAATAATTTCAAATCTAAGAGATAAAAAGTTCACCTAAACTGAGCTTGGAAAAAAATTGTAGATGAGAGTTTGTTTTAAATTAGGGGTGTCTTTTTAAATTTTACATTATTCAAACATTTGAAAACACAATAAACTGAAGTACTCACAGATTTGCAGGCAGCCATTAGCTTGAAATCTGTCTCAGTCCACATGGGTCTTTCCAAAAAAGTATACCACTAGCATCTGTAGTCCTTTCTAAGGGATTATTTAATGGAACCAACTGCTAACACAGCTGGCCTGAGGTTTTATTCCCATATAGCACCAATCACAACCCAAAGAAAGCAAAAAACAAAAAGGGGGGGACAGGGGGAGGGAAATAAAAAAGTATTTGAAAGAAAATGTCGCTCAAGAAGGATTTCAACCATATCAAGTAACAGCATTTTGAATATTAGCCTGTTTCATTCTGCACCATGAAATGATCATGATCAGCCCTCCAAGAATATTTTTAACCTGCGGTAAAGTTCCCTCAGTCCATACAAGTTGTCTCCATGCTGAAGGAACATTTTGTAAGAACATGCCAACAGGTTAGAAATATTAAAAGCAAATCAACTAATCAGTGTAACAGATGAAAATTCAGTTGAAAAGAAAGCCAAACTTGCTACTACAACTAGAAGGAGCCCAAATCAGCCATGCACCAGCCCACATTTCTCCCCACCTCAGGCAGCTGGTTGCTAGAGTTATCTAGAGAAGAAGCCTCCAAACTTGGGGTCTCAGTTCTGATTTGAAGCACCTCTTCTGTTCCCACACTGCTAGTGGAATCTTGAGACTGAAGTGATAAACCAGCATGATCTGACACTGTTTCATCTATGGCAGAATCACTGATTAACTAAGACAGAAAAGAAAGAAACAAAATTCTTTAAAGGAAACACAAACTGCAGGTAAAGAATGCATTAGTTTTGAAATAGCCTGTTTCAGTATTGTCAGCTATTTGAATTTATTCATACATTATGAATTTCACAGCTTTACACTAGAACTATTATGAGCATCATATGCATTTCTGCAACATTTCACTTTGAAAAGAAGTTTTTCCTTTAAGGAAAATTATTTTCTTTCTTGTTTTAGGAGTTCTTTTTGTTAGATTGAAACCAATGAAAAGTGAAGCATTATGTTGGGAGCAACATTAATAAAAGCTTTGCCTAAAGTCTGAAAAGCAACATACACATCGAGCTGCTCCCTATCAAGTCAACTTTTTCTTAATTACATTTATGTAATGCAGAGAGACTTCTGAGTGACCAGCATTCTTGACTTTGCTAAGTTATATGTACACAGGCTTCAAAATCCATAATTAAATTAGCCATTTCTGTGCTTAAACACAACTTAGACCCTACCTATGACCACTTAATACTCTTGATCTTGTTTAGCAATTTGGGGTGGTTTTTTAATCTAGAAATCCACAAAGATACACACTTCCTATATAATAGATGCAATTTTGTGTTTATATTTAAAAATATAGTAAGTATAAAGACACTAAAAATTAATATTTTAATAAAAATATAAATCTAAAATTATAAATTATTAATTATATACCCAATGTGGTAAAGTAACTGTTTTCCTTCACTGATGCTGTTATGAAAAAGAAGCTTAGCCACATTAACTTAGTTCCTTACTATGTCACTTAGGCTGAAAGTGTGAGCCATTTTCTTAGTTTGCTGAGTGTTCATACTAAAGTAGAAGTGTGCAGCTTCTCACGCTCGTTAATGTAAACAGAAGATCGTGTTTTGTAAATATTGCCCTTGTTTTGAATTCCTTCTACAAGAGAAGGGGAGGTTGAATGACAGCCTCCTTGACCAATGTGGGTAAGAGGTGGGAATGCCCACTCTCCAATTCATAGTCACCTTGCCAGAAGTATATAAGAAGAAAGAATAAACAAGGCAGGGTTCTTCTGCCCTGCTGCTCTGAGCAACCCAGAACTCCAGCTCCGAGTGTGTCTTTCTAGCTAGGCTCACAGCGATACCACACTTATCCACTAAATGTGCTAGGGAAAGCTTAAGTTCTCACATTTCTTCCACAGAAAAATAACCAGTTAACCTACCATCTGTGAATGAGACAGTATCTGACTTGCAGTCAGTGCTGCTTCTTCTTCTGAAGACTCATCAGTATCCTCCTGGTTGGTCAAGTTCAAGCTGGGTGTGCTACCAGAGTACTGACACTCCTGAAGGGATGGCGTGTCTCCTTTGTCAATGCTGTCAAGAGAGCGCCTGCGAACGCCCCAGTTGAAGTTGTCCATGCTTTCACCCTGTAACAAAAAAGTTTGCACACATGTGGTAAGTATGAATTTGAACATAATTAAGTTAATACACAAATGAGACAGAGAAAACACAAGTACTGAATGTGTCATGAACAGAGTTTCAATCAGCCCTTTAGTTTTATTAAAATTTTAAGTACCTTGTTAAATGCTTGTAAATAAAATATATGGCAAAGGAAGTAGAAATCTTGTGAATATCTTCTTGGAAAATAACTCAATATGTAATCTAGAACTATATCAGTATTGATTTTATAATCTGACTAGAAAGTACAAACACATCACAGACAACAACAGATGAACAAGCCAGGGCACCAGGCTGCAACTTACCTGCAGCTCCTGGTTAGCAAAAAGGAAAACACATAGAATTAGAAAGAACGAGGACAAACACTTAAAGATACTCTAGAACCAGGGAAAAATGTTTTATTACATAGGATTTGCCAACAGTAAAAGACTGATTCAAGCTCTGGAAAAAAGCTTTAGTCAAAAAGCTAGTATTTAAAATAATGTCTCTTTCTAATGAGATTAAAAAAAAACGAACAAACTGACGACAAAACACTAAAATCAGCATGCTCATGATACATTTTCTCTAGCGTAACATGTAAAGCAACTGTTCCAACAAACATTGATGAAGTTGTTTAACTAACAAACAGGAATCTATACTGACCACATCCAACTGACAAAACACTACCAACAATAATTATATACAGGGTGTAGAAAACAGGATGTTGTCACTGACTGTTTTACTAGCTACTTTGTGTCAGTTCTATCAAGTGTACCCTGAATACTGGATCCATTCTCTTTGTGCATTTTCAAGCTGAGATATTTGGGTTTCAAATATCCATCATACTAAATGACATCCATATCTTAAAAACACTGTTATTTTAATTCACAAGTACAATAACGATCTTTGATTTCCTCAAGCACTTCATCAACCTTCAACAATTCAGCTAAGTGATACGGGAAACCTTGTGAAGTTCACTTCACTGGTCTACAGTGACTGAAACACCACATCTAGCTCCAAACACAGCTCCAAAACTGCCTTAACAGAGTACCTCTTGTGGTGGCTTAAGAAATCACCATGACTCATTAAATATGCAAACTAAACATTTTGTAATTTCTTTTTCTCTTAATTATTTCTTTTCCTCAAAAAACAATGAAAAGTTATGGCAAAGCAAAGTAATTTCAGGTACAACAAAGTACTACTACTGTAGGCTGAAGCACTGAAGTTTAATCTGGGTATTACTCAGATGTTAATGTAAAAGCCCCAGTTCATACTGTTGACATTTAATTATTAGCAATGAAGAACATTCTATATTTTGGTGAAAAAATAAGCCAGAGCTCTTATACCAAGTGCACAATTTATATGTAACACCTTAAATATGTACTATCTGTGGTCTTATTTTTTTTTTCTCTTGTGCAGCACTACATGTTGCATTCAAGCAAGTAATAAAAAAGAAACTGTCTCAATTATGATCTGCTATTAAAATAGCACAGAAAATGAAGTTAAAGGTTAACTTCATTTGGCAAAGTTTTCAACTTTTGCCATCCTATCTGCTAAGTCCTGTCTAGTGTTAAAATAATGTTTTAATACTACTGAGCCTCAATTCTGAACTGTTTGACTTGTATTCAATATAGGAAATGGTGTCTGAATAGTGTGTGGTTACATCTATGCAATAGACCGTAATGAGCCTGTACTTTTCCTAGAAGGTGCAAATACTGGCTGAAGTGAAGCAATACACAGGAAGCAGGAGGAAAGTGAAATAGAACTAAAGAATTAGGGGGGAAGCCCTGTAAAGAGTTCTAGCTAAAGCAAGAGAACAATCAGTGTTTAGATAGGTAGATATTCTTAGTAGCTTGCAGACTCATGACCAGCAAGGATCTCCATTATCAATAATTTGCATAGACTGTAACAAAACCACTGCAAGAAACTACAAAACATTTGACTTTTTCCTTCCCAGTTCCTTGTACAGTCATACTTTTAAGCTTCAGCAAATTCTGGTCTGAAGCCTTTTCTGAGTCTGAAACAAGTAAGAGTTGTTAACAGAATCTTTACTATTTCTCAAGACTTAGTTTTGTTTTACCTCCTCTCTCTCTTTTTGACAGAAAGAGAAGTAGAGGAAATATAAGAACTGCAATATACCAGATAGAATGTGAAAGTCAAAGCAAGCAGTTATAGAGAGCAAGTCAATGGTATATAATGAGATAGTGGTATCATACAGTTTGTTACTTTGAAAGCCTTCATCGAGTTCTCAAAATCCAGAAACATATCAGAAACAATGATTATGCCGTTTTCTTAATAAATTGTTCCATAATTAAGTTTTCTCCTGCATGGTACTCAGGTATTCATGCTGACATTGGCTTACACTGTCATATCACTTCACTTTCAGATGAAGTCCCTCCAAAAAACCCTCAACTCTTCCCTCCAAAACCAGCCAACAAATTGCAACAACTTAACCCTGCAAAGTTTTTGGCCCATGTTTCTCTATCTATGCTCCTTCATGTCATAAATTCTTCTGAATTGGATTAGCTAGTAGGGCTGCCAATTCCTTAGAATTGCACCAACACAACCTTATTTTTAATATGCTCTCAAATGGAAATACACAGAAGAAACCCCAAGGTCTCACCTCTGCATCTTCCAATTCAACATCTAAAAAGTCAAAGTCTTTAAAAACTCCAAATTGTTGTTCACTGGTATTGTCTTCTACAGCCACTTCCTCCTCATGAATCACTTCTTCTGTTGCTGAAATTAGACTAGTTTGTTGATCTCCAACTTCCAAGTCTTCATTAGAAGAGAACACAACCTGCAGATATAGGTAAAAACAGAAGTAAGAACTTCCAATTTCTGTAACTCCAAAAGTTAGCTAGCCTGCTTCCTGCCATTTAATGGAATTAGTGGCAGCAAGCATGACCCCTGTATTGATAACACTTTGCTTCAAGACTAGTTGGATTTTAAACTACATCTTTAAATTAGTGGTATAACTCCTTAATGTAGCTAAGAGTTACAAAGGTATAAATAGAGAGAAAAATATATCACCCAAACTTCATTTTCATAACCACAATGTCAGTCAAATTTGAGAACAAAAACATCCATCGTAATAACCATCCACACGACACAGACCATACTGTTTTCACCTACACACTTCTGTGGAAGGACTGTACACCTTTAAAAGGGATCCAATACTGGGCTACTGTGGCCTTCATAACCTTCACAAATTACAACATTCTGTTTATTTCCATGCACTGTTTTTCAATCTCTTCAGTTTCAGTTTTCAGGTATCTATTTTTATTTAATTATTTATCTTCCACTGGATTCAAGACTCTTCTCCCACCAATATTTTCCCCAGGTAAGAACTTCTATGCCACAATAAAAAATATATTCTAGATGACAACCAAGGTAGGCTATCCACTTTATTTTAAATGCTGTCAATGTCATCACCACCATCAAGTGTAGTTTGCCAGTGGGGTTCTTTATACAGAAGTAAAACCATCAACTTATTTTTACTCAACAGTTAAGACTGTTGTTCCTACAAATAACCATGTTTCAAGGTATATGATCCACTGGTTGTTTTCAGTGGATTCTATGATAATTTCAATACAGCATCAACACCCTTGCAGTCCACAGTTAATCCTAGCCCTTCTCTCAAAAGCATCTGTAATGGACTAGACAGAGATTGTCAGAACAGGGGAGACCTAGATCAATCCTCTTTTCTAGTCAACACAACCATGCCCATTGGAGTCCTTGAGGAATAACAGTAATCCATTACTTCTGATTCTTCTTTTTAATCCTTTGATTGGATTTGTAAACAGCTGAACCAAAACTAGCTTGTCCAAATCCACTGTTGATAACTACACCAACACCTAAAAATGCAATAGTATTCTGCTAGTTGAGTTCAAAAACCAAAACAAACCACCATCACCACTTACCGAAGGATTCCTGGGAAGACCAGAATCTGGACCACACAGAGAAAGCACATTCATTAACTTCTCCCTAGTCCTTCTCTGAAAAAGATACCAAAGAAAATCACATAGCACGGCAGCTGCTGAAGGTCCAGGTAAAAATATAAAACGCGTGCGTTTTCAACTAGTCATATTGCATATTGACATCCTCTAAAAAGAATCTTAAAATTTTGAACTTCTCAGTATCAGCTCTTAGTTTATGCCATATCAATTTACTGTTTTGCTAAGACATAATACAGACTTCAAATAACACTTCAATACATTTTAAAAAAATACATTCACAAACATTGTCTCTAATATATTTATAGACAATGTACCTGAGATGGCTGTGGTCTCTTCCAGCTGACAGGAACCAGTGCATTTGAGTTGGAGCCTGATGAAGTTGAAGAAGTGCTCCGGGTCACAGCAATGACTTTTGGCTTTCCATTCCTACCAGCTGCGCTGTGTTGATCACCATATTTATTACCAATAATTGGTGTCTAGCAAAGACAACAAATGCTTAAAATTCAAATCTACATTAGTAAAGACTACATATTTGACTTTAGAATTTAGTATTATATGAAATGTAGGAGGGTTTGTCTGTTTGTAAGCATTCTGTAAAGCCCATGTCTAATCCACTGAGCCTTGGTACACTGGGAAATACAAAGCTGAATACTTGTACCCAACGCAGCAAGCTGTCATTTGCCAACTTGTGTGGCTTTGAATTATGCACATTTTATGCTGACAATCCAATTATATTTTTAAACACACTTTAAAACTGTGTTTAAGTTTAAAAGATGTAAAGCTTGTCTGTAGAATCATTCTCTGACATAAACAGTTTCCACAGACCAGAAACTTCACAAACACACACACACTTCTGTAAAAACAATGATCAAAGTCAACTCTTTTGACAGCAAATGCTAATCCAGTGAACTCCATGGGAATTCATCTTTTCTCTCAATTATCCACACGCCCTGAAAATTTAGTAGTGAATGTACTTACCAATTTAAGTAATGTTCCTAAGACATCTATATCTCCAGTCATTATCTATAGTTAGCTTCAACCAGCAGAGCTCTTACCTCCAATCACTTCTCAAGTTTCTACAATTTTCAAGTCTATACATTACACTGCATGAAAAGGGCCATGCTCCCCTTTTCAGAAACAGAATGAGTACCATTGGTGGTAGGGGTGTTATTTTAACCATAGGAGGTTTTTCTCCAACTGTGTATATTGAATTTCCTACATTTTGTATCCCATCCCCTCCTCTAAATTTCCTCCTCCTTCCAAAGTCATGCCAAAAGTGCAGTACAGGGTTTTAATCCTCTGAGCCCTTGAATCTACAGCCCTTCATTTGTTGAAAGGCTGGTATGTTCAGATGCAAGCAGCAGCCAGCTGCATTGTCTGCTCTCTGACACAGCTGAGATACCCTTGAGAATAATCTCACTGACTTCTAGTAATCAGCTCTCCAGATATTCAAAAGGGGGAAAAGGCAAACAAACACCATAAAAGAATTTGAAATTTATCCTCCAGTATGACTCTCATTTACAAATATATAAAATTTCAATCTCTCCCATTCTTAAAGATTGTACTTATTTAAAAACATATAAATGTAGAAGGATAACAGAAAATAACACCTGAGTTTGTAACAGCAAGTCATAAGTCCATTGTCATCTAGACATAATAATTACCTCTGATATATCAAAATGAAAATCTAAGGTCTTCCCAGGGAGCTCCTTGGAGACATTATTAAATATTTTCGTGAAAGAGATTTCCGGAGAACCTATGTCACCTCCGTAAGACTTTGGAATATCATTAGGCACAACAAGGCTGGCTGACCG
The DNA here is from genome assembly GCF_021018805.1 of Prinia subflava. Lineage (NCBI taxonomy): Eukaryota > Metazoa > Chordata > Aves > Passeriformes > Cisticolidae > Prinia > Prinia subflava. Next base: position 26,165,087 of record NC_086253.1, read on the forward strand.
AGACACCACCAGTTTCAAAATATTAAGGGCTTCCTTCCAATATGGACTCTGAAGAGAACACACACAAATCACACAACAATCCTTTCAACCAAGACAGCAATTTTTATGTACAGTGGCATTTTGTAAGAATCCCCAACGCAAACCCTCTGAGCTGTTACACGTGGCTGAAGGGGCTAGCACAGGTGGGAAACCTTGCACCATGGTGCCAGGTCCAGCCAAGCAGGCTCAGTAGCTCCAGGTCGCTGGGCTAGCCACAACCAGACCGTGGAACATGTCCCTCCATCCCTGTAGTTACACCATGTTTTTCACCATTGTCTGAAGCATCTGCCCTTTGTGACCCAGAAGACAGAAACTGAGAGTATTTAACTATCACTTAACTACAGTAACTGATAATATTCAAACTATTTCACCTCTTGACATCTTTAATTATTTTACAGTTACAGGGAGAGTAAATGGAATTTGAAACAAGCAAAACTATTCCTTGCTTGAAATACAGGAGGAAATACAGAAGATTTTAACAAAGAAGTGAAAACATGTACAAAGTTTTTAGTATCAAACCAATGGAGTGCTTAAAACAAGCTATGGAAAAAGTACAGTGAGAATATAAGAGACTGAACCTGAGTTAGGTGGACTTTCCTTGAAAAGATGATTAAGGCAATGTAAATAGTTTAGTGGTTTGAACTACACACACTGTAGAAAGAATCAGAAGAGACATAAAATAAAAGCAGCTTTGTGCAAAGATTAAGATTTATACTCCCAGCAATGCAAGGATTCTGCCTGAAACTTAAATCTTCCAATTTTTGAAATCAACATGATGTCTGCTTTTTTTTTGTAATTAGGAGGCCACATTTGTCAAAATATTTTTTATTGCATTAAAAAAGTAAACACCCCTTTCAATTCTCTAAGTAGTATATGCTTTATGCTTCTTTGCAGATTACAAGAGTCTTCAATAATCTCCTGAACTTCTGTGCATCATATGCATAAAAAAAGGAGTTTCAAACTGGAACTATTCTGTAGCAACTTAAATTTATTTACAGCCATTGCCTTTGCAGAAGACTGAAAAAACCCCAGAGCTTAGCAGAAGCACATTTAAACAAGACATGATAATTTATGATCTTTTCTTTTGTCATTTATAGTAACATGTTTTATCAAAAATATGTTAAGACTTCTCTGGAATATTTTTTCACTAGTATCATCTTTTGATAGCTTACATGTAATTAAGATTACATTCCATGGTAGTGTGGACTTGACTTGCATAGAAAGCTCAGAGAGAGGTTAGAGGTAAAGCAAGAACCCACCAGGCCATAAAAACTACAGCTAATGCTAATCATTCCATTTTGCCTAATGCCCTCTGACAGGAGCACAATATCTAAAGTACATATCCATCAATAACAAAACATCCAGGGAACACAACTTTTCTTGGTTAATTATGATTAAGCCATTCGACTGAAATACATTCAGCAATAATGGAATTCAGAGAAAAAAGAAGAGCATGTTGTGCACTGAAGTGGTTTTATGCTCCAGGCATTTTCATAGAAATCTTTCAGTAAGATGCTAGACTTTCTTCTGTGAAATAGATTTTCAGTAAATTTGTGTTTTGAGTACAAAGGCTTAAATTACCTAGGGCAAAACATTGTGGTTCATTTTTTGAGGACTTAATTTAATAAAAAATATACTCAATTTTGTTAAGGTGCACCTTAAAGTTCCTCATGGATATATTACTGAGAGTGATTTAAATATCCATTTAACCGTAAAATTTTCTTTTTAAAATATATACACATAAATAAAACATTTGTGCAGTAAACATTTCCTTGTATTTTAATAGTAGGATCATCTTCTCATACCTACATATGATGAGTTGCCTACATCTGTAAACAGATGCACATTTATGCAGATAACTTGTTCCACCAGATGCAAATCACATTGGAAAATACAAAAGCATCTAGTCAATTACTTACATAGGGAAAAAAGCCCCTATTGAATCTAACTACAAACAACTATTTTTATATCTGAAATAAATTCCCCTCCAAATTCAAGTGTAATTTTGATATCATTTTGATAATGAGCAGACAGGCTTTTACAGTTCTTCAGAGTACCCACCTGAACATATTTACCAATAACCTTTATGATTTCCAAATTAAACTGCTTCACTGGAGCTGTGGATAGGTCAATATGACTCAGAAGACTGTAAATGATCTGCAGCAAGGACTGTTGCATACTGGATAAGCCTTTCTCTAACAGCTAAAAAAAGGATTTGAAAATATAAAATTTAATTAGAGCCTTCAATGGTAGCAAAAAGTGAAAGCAAACATTAAAATACAGCTAATTTCTACACACATTTATTTTTCCCTTCAAGAAACTTAAATGTATCACTTCCTGTTTTTTAAACTTTTGCTTTAGCACTAAAAAACAGTAATGCAACAGCAAATGGTTTTTATTCTAATTAATTCTTTCCCCTGAATTTTGACATATTTTACTTTACTGACGCATTTACACTTCTAGTAAAAGCTTACCTCTGCAAGATAAGTTATGAGGTTAAATGTGGTATCTGAGAAAGAGTCGTGCAAGTATCTACACACTACATTAATCCAGTTAGAACAGTCTCTGGAATAACTGTGTGTACTGTATAAACTCATCATATGAGCCAGATTGGCAAGAGTTGGTGACTTTTCCTCTGCACAAACCTGAAAAGCAAAACCATATTTAATTATATTAGAAATATTTTTTAAAATCCAAGCATTCATGAGTCATTATGCACTTCTCTCAGATTTCACTGCAAGATTTCACTTCCAAGATTTCACTTCAGTTATTTTTTAGTAAGTGAAATCAAACCAATCACACAAACATGACCTACAGTTTTTGTTGTATTTTGTTACTGTGGCATCCATGTTCCAAGTTTATCTACTAATCATACATTTGGTATGATCAACCAATATCCCTTGCTTGAGTAATACATGTATTTAGTGCAGCAGTAATTTCTGCACTTGCATCAGGCCCACACTCTTTGAGTCAGCCTGTGCACAGCTTAGGTTCACGTGTCACAGCCCGGGCAGCCAGAGGTGCATGACTGCATCTCCTGTGCCACACAGCTCCTTCCTCTTCCCTTTCCACATTCCTCCTTGAAGGAAAGATTCTGACAGGCAGTGCAACACCATCCTGGCTGACAGCACTTGTGTGCACCACATGCTGCTTTAACAGCCACTCCAGCTCAGAAATACTCCAAGGTGTATTTCACTGTGTACAAGTAATAGAAAGAACATAAAACCTTTTCTACTCTGGCTTCCAGTAAGAATCACTTCCTTCTCATAAGAAAATTAGGAAGCTTGCTTAAAATGTGATTAGGTTGACATTCAAAATTATAAATGGAAAAATAAGACAAGTATGAAAAAGCAATTGATATCATTAGTAATAAAAATTGTTCTTGAAATCTAAATTTTACAGAATAAGCTAAATGTGTTTTTTCATTGACAAACAAAGTCAGGGGTTGATACAAAGTCCAGCTATACAAATTAGACTGGACCACATCTTTAAAATATGACCTCTCACAATTACATGTATATTACTATTAGAATCACATAAAAGTATTACATAAGGGACCCCCCCCCCCCCCAAAAAAATACAGAAACAATGCTGGTATATATATCCTCCTGGATACTTCTCCAAGCATTATGTTACATACCTTTGCTATCCTGTCTGCTGTTTCTTTACAAAACTGAGTTGGGTTATCAAAATGTTGAATCAGATGAGGAAGTAGGCACAAGATGTTTAGGGGGAATCCTAAACACATACATAAACAGTTATAATGAGCCCTTAAGGTTTTTAATATGACTTAATTTAATGTGGAGATAGCTGATATTTAACATTCTTACAGCATGACATGTATTTTCACAGATATATAAATTATATATATACACATACTTTTACCTAAGTATGTATCTATGAACAATGTATATAAATATGTCTGTGTTAGTTATAAAAATACAGGGAAAAATAAAATCATCACTGGACGAATTAAGCAAAACTACCAAGAAACGGGATAGATTCAGTCACATTGTTTCTAAAAATGTTTGAACAGTGCTAATTGAGCTAGTTAGCACAAGATCATGAAAAAAAACCCACATAGCTCTTAAAACTCACTTAAAAACAATTGTTAAGGCACAAAGTTTACACACAATCTTGCTCGTGAGATAATCATAATCTGTAATGTATTCCCACTATGTAGCAGTGTAATATGGACAACTGCAGATAGCATTTAACAGAAGTGTTTCTTTAAGGCAAGTGTAGAATTATTACTGATTTTGACTTCATTTAATTTGATGAAAAAAAAAAATTATTGCATATTTACTAAAGATACCTGCTAACTGAGAAGGATCCACCAAGGCATGCCAGGAAATTGTGATGAGTTTACTGAGGAGATGAACTGTCATTTCTTGTGTAGAGGCTGAAGTAAATCCTTTCAGGAAAAGCTGCTGAAGGCCTGGAAAGTTATTCCATTTCAGTTTATTCTGCACCTTTTCTATCTTTTCCCGACTCTCTGATTTATCCAGAGGCATGTGAATAAGAAGCTTGTTGAGTAGCTTGAGAGCCAGAAGGTATTCATACTCATAATCTGACTCCAGCAACGACGTTGCAATCCAAAAGATGGTGGCCATCAAGTTGACAGGGTCAGTAGTGGGCTGCACATCATACATCCCTCCCTCTCTCAGGGAGGAAAGGCTTCTAGTCCTTGCCAAACTTCCACCATGATTTATCCTTCCATCCATTATATCCAGTGTGTTGCTCCGTCGCTGGTCGCCTCTCCGCTCACTGATTAAATTCAGTCTCAAGGAATTACTCCTTGTATTGCTGTAGTGTCCCAAACAACTGCCACTATTAATGGGACTTGTGCTTAGATTTATCTGTCCAGTGCTTTTCCTGTTAGCTGCATACTTGTTTCCCATTACAGAATCATGGTATGAGGTTCTAAAATACAAATCAGTATTACATATTGTTACACGCAAAATACTTCAATTACATGGAGTTTAGAAAAAGGGAAGAAAGAAAAAAGATGCTACACTAATCACATACACATGCAGTGAGTACTCTGGTTCCTAGGAGTATTATAATACATGTAAATACAGGATTTCTGTATCTATTATTAAAATATCCTTATGGCATAAGGACAAGATTGCAGCATCCTTCTATCTTTTCTACCAAATCTATTTATTACAATGCCAGAATACATAAATATTACAGTAAATCAGAGAAATTAGCTCATAACATGTAAAAGATTTTGTATAAGTGATCATCTAGCATCCCAACTTATTTAAAGATGTGATAAAAGTAAATAAATGAATGAATGAATACAATTATTATCATGTATTTGTCTGAGGTATCTGACCTAGGAAATCCAACACCTTCCCATTCTGATACTGAGAAATCAAATATATTTTTAGCAATCTCAGCAATTACAAAAACTTTGCGAGGAAGGCAAACAAGCACAGATTCTGTACATTTAGGGATTTTTTCAGTTTGATAAAGTCATCAAGGTAACCACTCAAACTGTAATGAGACACACAAATCACTCCAGACTGTTCAGTTACACTTCTTATATATGAACAACAAACCTGAGGCCTGAGACAGATCAACATTTGCAGAGCCTTTAAATTCAAGAAGTTTAAGAATTGACAATATTTCAGAACGTAGCCATAAGGAACACCTTGAACACTTTTTTTACAAAATTAAATCAAACCCGAGAGGGTAAATCAGAAAGGCAATAAGATATTCTTTTCAGGAAATCTAGATTCTTATAAGTTTTGCTTGAGGCAGAATGATAAAAACATACCAGATCAAGCAATTTTGCTATATGGATACAATTATTCTGCAAAGACGACAAGAAATTATTTCATTACATTTATAATACAGATTTTTAATAATTCAAATGTACAAAAATGCATAATGAAAATTGACTAATAAAAGAACTCACTGAGAAAGGGCAGAAAGCAGATCATAATGCTTCATGGTTTCAGCCAATGTATCAATAGCAGATTCTAAAGTCAAAAGCAGTTCTATGACGAAACCCTGGGGAAAGCCACATGATAAATTATGCAATATGCACAAGGAAGATCACAGAAAATCTACTGAGTAGTAATATAAAAATAAAAAATCAGTATCAGTAACTAAATTATTTCATGCTTCAATTAGAACACAACCCTCATGAGACAGCTCAAGCTAGCAGCATAGCTTCAAGACAAGGAAAAATTTCAATTTATTTATAAGCATTTACTGAATTAATTCTCTTTTGCATTGTTTTTAAGGACGGATTGAAGGATCAAGTCATTCAAACTCATTTTGCAGCATTAAAAGATTAGATACACTCTTAAGATGTACAATGACACTAAGTTGAATGATTGTTAACATTTTATCAGGTAACGTTCTTAAAAGAAAACCTAAATAATTTCTTATATGGCTGATCTCAGTATTCTCTAACAATGAGGGAGGTGGTGTCTACAGGAAACAGACATATCAAACTCTCTGAAAAGCCTATTGCTCTAGAAGAGAATGTGCACAACTTTTCCTCAGTTAATTAGGTGAAATTCAGGAAGTGTCACAGTTAAAACTGTTTTGATATTTGAAACACTTAAAAATACAAAGCAACTGTATGAAACAATGCTTTTAAATTTTCCTGTCATTGACCTAATAATGCACACACATCATTTAGGCAGACTTAGCTTTCTAATAAAGGAGGGACAAAATTCCAAATACCTGAGCTTCTTCTCCTGCATCTCCAACAGTTTCTACTAGTCTGGAGAGAACATCAGAAAGTGTAGATGGAGTGAGAGGCTGCTTCAGAGCCCTGAAAATCTGAAAGGACCTCCCAGCATAATGGCGAGAGGAGCACGAAAGCGCAGTTTGCAAAGCAACTTCACTGAGGCGATGTTCCAATTGATATCCTCCTACTAAAGCAAATAAATAGTCAAGCAACACTGCTTTATAAAAAAACAGATCCACTTGAATTTACTGAAGAGTAAATTGTCAAAGTCATTCCTAAATTTAAAATATTCTCACATCCTCTACATTTCTTTCAAGAGGTATTACTCTCAAAAATCTTTACAAGAATATAAACATGTATTCCAAATACTTAATGCTAGAGTGACTTGCAGACAATAAAACATTTATGATTTGAATATTAAGTGTTCACAAGAATCTAATGAGATGTTTTGTCTCACTCCTAAAAGATTATATTTAAATCTGTCATAACAGAAACAGGAACTGAAGTGTGCAATACACAAGAAAACTCTATTACTACCTAGAGTGATTTTATAGATAACCTATGCATTTCCATGCATTAAAAAGTGCATTGTTTAGTTTGCAGTCTTGCACATTCAATCATGTATTGTCTGTTTTCTAACATACCTGAGCTAGACTGTTTAAATATAGATACCACATGCTTTAAAAACACAGTTAACTGTTCAGCACTCTTTATATTAGGGTTCTTGGCTGAAACATCTTCATGATTCCAAAGTGGGCCTCTTTTCCTGAAAAAGATAAAAATAGAGTAAAGAGAGTATAAAACATAGCCTTTGTCCTTAATATTATTTCAATGAAATTTCAACCTTAAGGTTAATTGCAAAAGAATATACTATACATCACATAAAAGAAACCATCTAGAAGGCACGAATTGGAAAGAATTTTGACAACTGACCAATATACAAGTAGTTAAGACAAAGTGAAAAGCAATGTATCAGTTCCCATTTAAATAACTGGGTAAAAAGATGGAAGAGATGTTCTCTGGTATAGTTATAGTATAATAGTTCTCTAAGAAAGAACCAGTACAACTGGTACCACCATTATGCACTTCCTAACTTCCTTTCTTCCCAATTCCTTTCCATCAGTACACCACACTAATTTAGGTTAAGGTAAAGCAAACTTATCAAAAGTGTGGAGAAACAGGCAGGATTTCAGATTTACATCATCTTGAAAGCTTAATATAAACTATCATACAAACTGCACAAATGTAGATGATATTACCGATGTAATTGCAACAAATTCCTCAATTTTGAATAGTCAGCTCTCTACTACTAGGTAATCCCAAAACTGCACACAAATATTGCAGCTCCTTAATCACCTCTATGTATTCCTGCCCTAATTCAGAATAAAACATAGAAAAATACTTCTAAACAGTCAGGACTTGAAAGGTCAAAATTCTCTGAAAGTATTGGAAAGTTAGAGCTTTTCATACATGTATCGTGTAAAGACACTTACTGGTGATAAAACAGAGACAGAATTAGACAACATGATGCTAAATATTAAGAGGTTTGCCATATCTCCACAAAATACATGTCTTGACAAAAACAAAAACTGAAATCTTACCTTGAGGTAATAAATTCTATAAGAGTTTTCACTTTTTCATCTTGCTCTACTGAAATGTCAACCTCATTGAGGATTGTGGTGTGCAGTTGAGAAATGGCAGCACTTGTATTTCCTAAACTGATGCTAGAAGAGGTAGAACTTGAACTAAGCCCTGAGTCTGTCATTGGGGAGGGCTGGTAATCGGGTATAAAATCATGAACACCTGCTGAAATTGAAACAAGATGATTACACACCTTTAAATGACAGTTAATATTAAATATACAACAAGAAAAAATAGCCCTCTAAAAAGATCAAAAACTTAGTAACTGTAATGAGAATACTTAAAAGAGAATAAATACATGGATGCAATAATTTCAATGAAATCAACAAGTCTCATATACGCAAATTCTTCACATGACTTATATGAACTTTAATTGAGAACTGCTAGACCCCTTTTTAAAACTCCTGTATTATCCTTGATTTTGAACGAATAGTATGAGAGCTCATCAGCTTCTGAGGCATCTCAACTTAATTTAAAAAATTATATAGACTATTTCCTACTAATGAGCAGATAATTTTTTTTCTTAAAACCCAGTCATAGTGTAACTGACAGTATTTGAAATTGGTGAACACTAAGTATTAGTGTTATTATAATATAATTATAATTAGTATTATAATAATATATATTATTATATATCTAGTGAATGGACTCAAAGCAGAGCCCCTGTGGCTGTACAAAGTTTCTCTCAAGTTAGCTTAATCTTGCAGCCAGATTTTTGTCTACCATATAAAGAGTCACGAGCAACAAAATACAACTGCAGTGACTCCTCACATTGCGCTTCTATCCATCTATGAAGGCCTGAGAGAATGTAAACTACCAAGGAAAACTGGCAGGGCCTTTGACTGTAACACCTGTAAATAAATAAACATAAGACTCACTGACCAACCACAAATTTTCACTATAGAACCACAGTTTGGACTGGGGTATTTGAGCTTAGCTAGCTCAAACAAAATTTAAAAATGGCTTGTCCAACCTTGTGCTAGGCATGCATACCTGTAAACAAAACACCTTATCCTAATCTCCAGCTGGAAATGTTTGATGCTGACCCTATTCTAGTTTCTATCAGACATCTTTTGTTTTATTGTGTCATGTTTAGAGAGTTTTATCCAAGCCCTTAAAGATTAGGAATGTAATGGTTTGTATTTGGCACTGTGTAGATGCACCATTAAAGTTCGGCTGAACAAATTCATATGAAATGATCCTTCCACTGTACACAGTGGAATTTAATTCCTCATTGCTACAAAAAACCAAATTCACAAATCAGACGACTACTTTTGCTAAGTAATAAAACCATTGCTGATGTGAACAAAAGAGAACAAACAATTGTATGGCAATATGCTGCCAACTACTGAAATAACATGAAATAGTACATTTAAAAAACCTCAGCTATTTAAATAGAAACTACAATGGTCTCACCACCAGAATATCACCTTCATAAAGAGATACACAGAAATATAAAGTGTACTGTCTAATTACAATACTGTAAAGTTAAGGTGAATATTAAAAGGTAGTATCTCAAAAAATATTCTGATGGCCAATAAAGAATGCAATCACAGCTGACAACACCTGGAAATTTTAACTTGCTATAAACAAGTAAGAGATGTATGTATCTTCTAGTTTGTTTTTTTTTTCCCAAAGGCATCATGAAAACTGCAGTATTGAAGTCCCAAAACTTGGAGCTCCCTCTTTGATTTCCACTACTATTCATCATTCAACTGTGCTCCCTAATTTGATGACTGAGCACGAAGTGCTAATGAGAACTCTATTTATTTTGACTTCATTAAAATCCAAAGAAATACATTTTGATGCCAAGGCCTCTGGAAAATATTACAAACAACAGAAATCTTGATAACACCTGTAAGAAGAGAGAACTTCCCATTTAAACAACTTGTCATTTTAACAACCTGCATCAAAAGCATACCTGTGAAAGTGTAATCTAAATGGGTAGTTTGCTTGACAGTGAGCACCCTGGACTCATTGAACTCTCTGTTTCTGAGGAGGACAGAAGCAACAGACTGGACATTACTGCCAGAGCCCATCACTATCAGTAGATGCAAAAGTAGTCGTTTACAATGCTCATAGACCTCAGGGTGACCGTGGTCAAAACCTAACACAAAAGGAAAACAGCAAGGATTTATGATATTCCAAGGGCATGCTGAATTACATTCTTTTAAAAATAGCAGTATTCAGATTGGTCTCTTATACTTTACCAAATAATAGATACAGAATTTGCTAAACAATATTTTTTCAGTGTTTCAGTAGAGAAACAACAGCATACAGTTTAACAAACTGTATGTTGATCAGACTAGAATATATCTGATAATCCCATGCAAGGTTAAAGTACAAAGTAAGAAGAATTTTAAGTAAGAACTTAATTTGTGCTCTGTATGAAAATTATTACACTTTGAAATAGAAAGAAAAAAATTGAATTTTACTGTCTTCTACAAGAAGTAAAAGTGACTCCAAAAGTGCCTTAAAACAACTCCAAAAAATCTTAATTATACTAACTAAACTGAAAGACATTTAATGGAATTTTTAAAAATACTGTAAATATCAAATTAATGGGATTTCAATACAATGGCAAAAATTAACTTAAACATCAAAAATAAAAGGTGAATAACCCTCAGGTTACTGTAAGTATTTCTGTAAGAAGTTACTTACCTATAAAAATTGCATGAAGCAAAAGATGCAAGTATCCTCCCCATTCCACCTTTACACTGTGGTCAACTATCAAATCAGTCAAAAGAATCACTGCTATATTGCATCTAAAACAAAAAAAATAGTATGCTAGAAGAATGTAACAAATTTCATGAAGAGCTGCAAAGAGCTTCATATGCATCTAACTTGTATTCTTCAGTCTATAAACATTCACAAAGCTGTGTTATAAGGGAAAAGATGAATGCTCATAATAAAAATAGAAACACTTTAATCCTCCAGATTAAAAGGTTGAGTAATCTTAAATTGCTAGACCTGTCAGTAAACCCACAGAAAACAAACATATTATCAGCTGCCCTTTAATCTGCTATCTTCAAATTACTGTGTTTGTGCAACTCTAATGAAAACAAAAGGAACTGCCATTGGCATTGCCAGAACAGCTACCTGTGAAGTGACATGCCCGGAGGAGACGTTTCAGGCAAGTAATCCACCAGTGGGGACCAGCAACCTCCAGAAGGTGGGAAAGGCAGAGGCTCCCCTTGATTGTGCTCCATCACCTTCAGCCGCCAGTTGGAATAGAGAGGCATTGAATCACCTAACACAACAGAAAATCAAACCAGAAATATATTTAGAATGCATATTTCTGTATGTTACAGTCTTCTGAAGAAAGAAGAATTTCTAAATTCTTGAGAAGCTGAGATCTGGAGACGGGAAGGAGAGCCAGCTGTAAACAGTAGTAGTTGGACACAGACTTTTAAAAGAAAAAAAGTGGTTATTTCTTGTAGTATAAGGATGATTCTATGGAAGTTACATAACAGAGTAAGATGTTTTTGAACAGGTTCATAAAAACTATGATAAAAGGCAAAGTGATGCGATGTAATTCCCCTGAATTTCAAACCTTATGCCAGATAGGGAGTTAATTAAGGCAGGGTCCTAAGATTTAACTGAACTCATCTTGAAGAGCATTTCATTATAAGCTAAGGAAGTATTCCTCAAGAGCACCTCTTGATAGGTCTCAGAGCAAAACCCCACCAGGGCTATGTGCCAGATAGTGCTGGCTTGATCCATGAGTAACTTGGAAATTGCCACTTTTACAACAGCATAGCCCAATCCCACTGGTTGATAAAAGTTACTGCTCAGAAAATCAGTAAATTTGTCAAGAAAGCACAGAAAGACATTTAGATGTTTTTATTAAGCTTCAAAAGTGCAAGAAGAACATCAACTGTTTGGTATGAGAGTATACTGTGTCAACACACCCAAAATACTTCTCTGATTTAAAAGTTTTTTTGGATTTCAGAACTAATAGCCAAGACTAGAAACAAGGAAACTGCCTCAACAGTTCAATGTTTCAGTGATTCTACCAGCTCTGTTTGGAAGTATAGCTGCAGAAGTTTCAGATGTTCACACAGGTATCAGCTCATTCTCACCTTCTACCCTGGAAGTGACAAACTTCTTAGTGATGGAACATGTGAAATATCATCTAGTTTCGATACTCAATGTTGCTATCACAAGCAGCAAACAAATCTGAAGCTGACTGCACCTGTGATTCTGGATAATGCCTATCCATGCAGTAATAAACACTCTGGCTGACCAGAAGGCAGCCACTAACCTGTTACTGACCCGAAGTTTAGCAGATGGTGCATTAGTATGTCCAGCCCTTAGGACAATCTCTGTAGAGGGCATTAGGTTTCATCTCCTCGACAGAGGCATTAAGAACCACATATTCACTCTAAACCTCACACTGTGCAAAGAATCAGTCATTGAGGAGTGCATCAGAAAATCCTCATGGACTCTTGTTGCTTCAATACAGCATGGACAGGATAGATTCCATATTCAGATCTAAAGCTCAAAATGCAGAAGTTTACCTCCTGTTGTTCAGTCACACAAGAAAATTAAGGAAAAGGCAGTGTTGTACCATGTGCTGTAATATACCCAAGTGACTTAACTGGTAATAAAATGGTCAATAAAAAATTGAGTGAAACCTAAGTCTGTGGGACCATTAGCATGACTGAAATATATCTGACTATCCTATGCAGGGTGAAGTACAAAGTAATTTAAATTACTAACAACCTGTTAGCTGAAAGAAGAATTTCAGTCAAACAATTCCTCTGATTGAGCACACAGAACCCACTAATGTAACACCTCATTTAATGTCTGACCACTGTCCTCATTTTTGCCTGATGACATGACCTGTTTGGCTTTCCCCAGCATTGCCATGGTGATTTGTATCTTAGTCATTGGTACAAAAGTAGCCATAGTTAATAAGTCTATGTAAAGGGAATCTTTCCAAAAGGATAATGGAGTTTCAGGAGAAATTTTTACCTCTTTCCATACCTCTGCATCTCAGAAAAACAAAACATAGATCACGAAAAATAACCCAAAACACGTTTTCAAAACAATATCAGAAATTACATGTACATGAAGAGAACTTTTTTCCCTGCTATATTTCCTTTGCTATGGCTTCAAAAAAGTTTAGTATCCTTTTTTAAATAAGCCAAGGAATGCCATCCTTTAAAAGAACAATTACTTGTAGTTTTCTTTAAAAAAACCCCCTTCTTTTCCACCACCTTTTTTTAAAATCTTATCTTCATCCTGCTTATCTCTGTTTCTTGTACCTAACTGTCAAAGGAAATAGAGTAAAACCATTTCATTTAGGAAGATGTTCAACACTCATTCCACAGGACAACAAAAAGAACATAGCATATTATCTTCCTTGAGTATTTTATTGCAGTCAAATGTATGCTAGACTTGAATAGCAGTAACAAGATGGAGGAAAATAAAAAAAAACCCTAATTTTAATAGGTTTATGCAAAAAACACTAATAATGTTTATTTCTTTATGTTCCACAACCTTCAGTAGAAGTATTAACTTGTGAAAAGTCTGTGTGCTATGTGTGTGAGCAGATAAGATAAGGCCTGGCGCCGCGGAAGATCTCGGGATTGTAACGGAAAGACAGGGACCTCCCCCTCACCCCCGGAGATGTGTAACTAACTTTGAGAACAATGTAGCCCCTCCAAACCCAGTAGTTTTCCACTAACCTTTAACCTTCCCTCCCCTCTGACTAGCGAAGACCCCTTAGACTATATAACCCCATGTAAGAACCTAATAAATCGCCATTTGCCGTCCACCACATTGGTGTCAGCGTGTCAGTGGCCCGAGTGGCTCGGGAGAAGGTCGAGCCGCCGTGCTAGCTCTTTGGAACCAGGTCGCCATTGCCTCATATCGAAGGCAACATTAGTGGTGCCGAAACCCGGGAGAAAAACGCTCGGGAATCGGGGTTTTCACCTGGACAGGAGCAGCGGCCGGGGCGGGACAAAAGGACCGACCCACGGCGGGGGAGACGTCCCCGGACCCGCGAGGATCATGGAGGCCATCGCGAAGGTCGTGAGTTTGATTCATAAACAGTGGGGAATTAAGTGTAAGCTCAGAGATCTTCAACTTGCTATGGCAAGATTATTAGAGCTTGGGGTGATAGACCGCCCAATAGATATACTCCATTCGGAGGTATGGGATAAGTGCACGATTGCCCTGGCTAAGGATACGAAAGCCTCGGGCAGTGCGAAAAGTCTCAAAGCGTGGGGAAGAGTCGAGCGGGCTTTGAGCAGGGCGCTGGAGGAACAGGAGACCTGGAGCGCCGCACGCGTGTGTTTGCTAACTGCACCCAAATCGGGAGTGGCTGCCACCACGCAAACGGCATTCGAACGCGATTTGCCCGAGGGCGGGGAGCCGCGGGAGCCAGGCGCGCTTCCCCGCTCCCGGAGCCCAAGCCCAAACCCCCCAGTGCCCTTAGAGAATCCCCCGACCCCCCCGCCGAAACCGTCGGGTCCCCCCCCGCCCGCGGAACCTTCCCAAAAAACCGCGAGTCCCTCGCCCGGCTCTTCGCCGCTGGCCGGCGTTTCGGAGCCCGAGGTGCGGCAACGCGCGCGGTTCTTCTGGGAGGGATTGGCGGGTGAAGCCAGAGACGCTGAAAACGCGGCGCGGGCGGCACCGCCGCCATACGCGTTTGAAAATGGCGCCGGCGGCCGTGAGGAGGGGCGGGGTCCGGATGTCTGTGGCGGGGAGCCGCGAGTATCCGCTGATGCGCATGCGCAGGAGAGAGACGGGGAAGAGGGAGAAGAGCGCACGCTCAGACAGGAGCTGCGGGCTTTGGCTGATGCGTATGCGCGGCAGGAAGGGAGAGGGTGCGTGCTCAAAGCGGCGCCGCGGCTCTCCACGGGCGCGTATGCGCGGGAGAGTGGCAGAGAGCACCCGCTCAGCCCAGAACAGCGGGCTTTTGCAAACGCGCGTGCGCGGGAGAACAGCAGAGAGCGCATGCCCGATCAGGAGCGGCGCTCGGCGCTGCTTCCATCTAAGGGAGAGACCTCCCCCTGCGGGAGGCAGGGCAAGCCCAGGGGGCGGGAGCGGCACCACCCCCGGAGGGAGGGGCGGGGCCGGAGCCGCACGGAACGGCACCGCAGCCCGGAAGTGCGCTGGCATTCAGCTTCCGACTCTGAGTCCAGCAGCAGCAGCTCTAGCAGCTCGGGAGAGCTGACGGAAGATGGCTGGGACTCAGAAACGGAAAGGGAAAAGCCGCTGCGGTTTAAAGCGAGAAAGAATAAAGGTTTAGACCATTTCGGAAAGGGTCCACAATGTGAGCCAGCCCAGCTTACTGACTGGGGGAAGATAAAAATAGCCTGTGCTGAATGGGCACCAGCGGCTGCAGTGAAGGTTTTCCCAGTGAGAGTTACGGGGCCAGAAGGTAATCAGCAAAGAACATATACACCGGTAAACCCCAAAGACATACAAACAATCGTAAAAGCAATCTCAGAAAAAGGGTTGAATTCAGCCATGGTCTCCACTCTGGTGGATGGCCTTTTTGGCAACTATGACTTGCTCCCTTTTGATATTAAACAAATAAGCCGCATGATATTTGATGGTGCGGGGATGATTGTCTTCAAACAAGAGTGGAAGGACAACTGTACAAATTTACTGGCTCAGTCCTCTGGAGCAGGGCAGCCACTGCATGATTCCAGTCTATCCAGGCTGATGGGAAAACATGACACCATGATAACCCCACAGCAACAAGCCATGAACATGCGGGCTGAGGAGGTCAGAGCCACCACCCAGGCTGCTCGGGAGGCCTTTCGAGCTGCATCCCGCGTGGTGGCCAGGCCCTCTCCATGGTCCCATCCCAGCCGGGAATGTGGGTGTGCCATCTGACAGCCGTGAGTCTCTGTGTGTACCTTCCCAAATTTAATGATTCTGCAGACTTTTGTGTACAGGTCCTGATCGTTCCCAGGCTTCTGTACCACAGGGAAGAGGACATGTATCTCCACTTTGAGGACCCCAGCCACCGGCTCCTGAAGAGAGAGCTGCTGACAGGCATCACCATCGCCATGCTGCTCGGGTTGGGAGCAACATGGGCGGGCACAGGTATTTCAGCCCTCATCACCCAGAACCAAAGCCTCTCTCAACTGCAGGTCACCGTGGACGAGGACCTGCAACGCATCGAGAAATCCATCTCCTTCCTAGAGAAATCAGTCTCCTCACTTTCAGAAGTTGTCTTGCAGAACAGACGAGGGCTGGACCTAGTGTTCATGCAACAAGGAGGCCTGTGCGCCGCCTTGAAAGAAGAATGCTGTTTTTATGCTGACCATACAGGAGTCGTTAGAGACTCCATGGCAGAACTCCGAGATAGACTGGCCCAGAGAAAGAAAGATAGGGAAGCCCAACAGGGTTGGTTCGAGTCCTGGTTCAACCAATCGCCATGGCTCACCACCCTAATTTCCACCCTGATGGGCCCACTGGCAATGCTGCTTTTAGCCCTTACCTTTGGACCATGCTTGCTGAACAAGCTAGTTTCATTTGTCCAAACACGCCTAGAACGGGCCAACATTCTATTCGTAGAACAGCAACTATTGCTGTGAATGAAACTGTGAACACTGCCAGTCGCGAGATTTGTCTGATCTACCTCGCAAATATTTACTCAAGTTTTTCAAACCCCTCTTTCTTTTATTAAGTTACTACTTTGTACCTCATTTTAATGCCCATATTTTAACTACCTCATTTATTTGTGAGAGGAGGGGGGGAGATGTGTGTGAGCAGATAAGATAAGGCCTGGCGCCGCGGAAGATCTCGGGATTGTAACGGAAAGACAGGGACCTCCCCCTCACCCCCGGAGATGTGTAACTAACTTTGAGAACAATGTAGCCCCTCCAAACCCAGTAGTTTTCCACTAACCTTTAACCTTCCCTCCCCTCTGACTAGCGAAGACCCCTTAGACTATATAACCCCATGTAAGAACCTAATAAATCGCCATTTGCCGTCCACCACATTGGTGTCAGCGTGTCAGTGGCCCGAGTGGCTCGGGAGAAGGTCGAGCCGCCGTGCTGGCTTTCTGAAACCAGGTCGCCTGCCTTTCCATCGAAAGGCAACAGTGCTATTCACAGAAATATTTTAAAATAAAGAATATTACTTTTTTCCTCCTCGTATGATCCTCCAGAGCTGCTGCTGTAGCGAGATTCGAGTCTGTGGTGCTGGCGGTTTAAGTTGCCGTTCAACCCGCTGTAGATGTCTAGGTGTGCGTAGCTATAGGTGCAAATAAAGCAGAATTAGTGATTGACATTCTGTGACAAACATTACTCAGGATCTCTCAGAAAACCTGTATTTCTGCAAAACTCATACAGAAAACAATTCATCTTACAAGGATAATCAACATGATGCCAAAGCAGTTCAGACAAGTAAGACATACCTTCTCTAGGAACACCAGATAAGGGGACTCAAAGAGATTATCCACGACAAATTGCATTTCTGTTCTATCATTTTCACTAACATTAAAGTACATTAAAATATTTGTTACCATTTTACATAAGTTCTTCTCCCTCTTGAATAAAATAAGGAAATCCATATGTGATCTGGCAGTGACAGATGCAAGTATACACACACAGTGTCCAAGATGCTACCTTGCTAATCTGATAAACTATAAAAAAAACAGTGAAATGAAAGTGCTAAAAGCACCATTTCCAAGATGTTTCTACGTATGTTTCTAAAATTCTCTCCTCCTAGCAAGTCCAAGATGTACAGGGTACATCTTATAAAGAAGCATAAACCCTGGGGAAGTTTAAGACAACCCTTAAGTATATGCTGCAACTCACACAGACTTTCAAAAGTGCCTTCATTACTCTACAAATTTCTTCAGCTTGAGCCCCCACAGCAGCCAAACACTTCTCTGTGCCTTGCTAGGCTGAATTCTGAATGACACCTCACATTCCAGGTTTCTGTGATTTACTATCATACAGCTCATCTCAATTTGATTTAAGTATTGGGGTTGCCTCTACCAATATATTTACTATTCTAATTAGATTGACATAATTATACTAGGGAAAGAAAGAAAGTGTCCAACTGGGAAATTATATCAGAACTGTAATTATTAAAGCTCTCAAAAAAGTTATCAGAAAGTCATTTGCGAACTTACGACATAGTTGCTACTCCACAGTAGTAGAGTACATGTGCACACTTTTGCTCATGCTAATTAGAGTCTCCACTGCCTTTTCACTTGAAGGTCAGCTACCCATATTAACACAAAATGACAGCATGCCCACAGTCAGTTACTGTTGAGCTTCAAGTACACAGCCTGACTAACTCTGTATCAATTGTTTGCTTTCCACCAGCCACAGTAACGGTGTCTGCCAAATTTCTCCAAAAGATTATGTTTAAATAACTCAAAAAAAAAAAAAAAACAAAACAGAGGGAGAAACCTGTTTTAAAGTTACCTTTAAGGCATCTTGACACAGATACCAGGCATCCAAATACCCCAGTTAGGAAAAATAAACTAGCTTGCAATCATAGGAACTGTTCATTTCCAGCGAGGTAATAAACCAATTCATGAGTCATAAAATCACAAAATGACTTGGGTTGGAAGGGACCTTACAGATCATCTAGTTCCAACCCCCCTGCCATGGGCAGAAACAGCTTCCACAAGAGCAGGTTGCTCAGAGCCCTATCCAGCCTGGCCTTGAACACTTGAACACATGCAGAGCTGGGGTATCTACTTCTCTGGGCAACGTGTTCCAGTGTCCCAGCAACTCCACCTCACAGAACAATTGCTCTTATGTGAACATACACCGCCCAGTGTAATAGTAGCTACTTTAGGCATCAAAAACAACATAGCTGTAGCAATACAATGCCTGACCTGGACTGCAGTTCAAAGTACAATTGAGGCTGCTACTGTTAATCCCAACAGTATTCCAGTTCTGCTGACATGACATTACATGGAATGTAATCCCTGCAATGTAGATATACTTGGAGCTGCTGAGTTGGGAGTATTTATAGTACCTAGCAAGAATTCCTGTAATTCAACTATAATAGCTGCTCTTTGAGGAGATACTTACTTCTCTTCAATGCTGTCTTTCACATGTTTACTGTCAGGGTTGCCATCTGTGGGAGCCACCATTGTATTGCTACTAGAAGTGGTACCTGTGAATTATGGACAAGGAAAAAGGTTGGTCAATAAAAAGGAAAAGTAGTCTTAAGCACTACATGATCACACTTATTTGCTGGTCCTTGCCCAGAACCCTAATCAGGTTTATTCTACAGCTATCAGCACAAATACAAACTGAGCCATATAAGCTACTTTCACGTGCAATAAAGGATTGTGAGCTGCTACCATAATTTCACTAACGAGAAAAAATAACCTATTCCAGGCCTCTCTAACTCTTCAATGTATATTAAGTAAAAAGTTTTTTAGGCAGTATCTAGAGACCTATTTCCTTTTTTCCTGTATTATACACCTCATAGTAATCTGCAAAATGTAGTTGGACTTTGTTATCCAGTTAATTCAAACCACAAACAGATTAAGGATTAAAACCTAATAGCCAGTGGTGAAGCTTTTAACAATTTTCTTTTAGGAGAAATTTGCAAGCATCACACTGAACTGACTGCCACAACTGGAAGTGATTTTGCACCCTTCCAGCCTTTGCTATTCTAAAGTGTAAGAGCCCTAGATTTTTTTTCATATTTTTTAAACTCTTTCAAGAAAAAGTGCCAATGAATACACATTGTGATCCAGGTTACGCCATGTGATAGGTCCAGGCTGCTTCATAATACTGACAAATTTGCAGCACAAAAGTTAAGGCCTTGCTTAGAAACCCTCCCCACATCTGTGTCTTTTGCAGCTCAGTTTGACAGATGGATACAAATCAAGACCGCTTTTCCCCACATTTCTCTGCATGTTCTTGGATTGAAGCATGAGGCAGACACTTTTGGCATTTTCAGCACTTGGGGGATTTTTTGATGACTGATCTATTGTTAATAATTTCTAGCTAAATTTTCCTAAGTAAGTGAACTTAAACGCTCTTGAAACAATTCCTATGGATGCCGTTTTTGTCTGTAACAGAACTTAAAATATAACAACTTGGATGGATTTAAAATTATATACACTTTCCCCATGGTTTGACTGACTAGACATAAAAGTCATACAGTGAGAGTAAACAGTGCAAGGTCTGAACACAGACAAAGTTTGATGCATATATTAAGACAAACCCTACCCTTGTGAACTTATCAGATGTTCTTCACTAAGAACTCTGGATACACCAAAAACTGCAGATCTTGTAAAACAATTTTTTAACCTTATTTTCAGAAAGAACCTTGCACTCCTATTGAACATTTACAAATGCACTCAGTAGCATAACTGATTGATAGCACCACGTTTATAATTTACAATAATAAGAGTTTAAACTAGTTAAGTCAGTAAATGCTTACCTGAAGTGACAGAGGGGATTTTGTAACTGGATGTAATGCGGTAGTATGGTGGATTATCCATATGGGTGACTCCTGAACTGACAGGATCTGTAAGCTGAAGTTCACTCACCAGCTCTTCTAGTAGTTGCATTGTTTTGTCTCTACCCAAATAAACAATGACTTTCTTTACCTGCAATTAAAAAAAACCAAACATACATATATAGATATACATATTTATATGAAGAGATTTGAATACCACAGCTTGTTAGAATCAGTATCTACCTGCACTGCAAGCGAGGATACAGGAAACTTACTCCAGTTCTAAAAGCAACCAAAGTTGCTTTTCCAGCTGTCAATAGCATCAAGCATGGGAAACACACCACAACAGTAAGAAAGTAAATCTTCTGAGGTCCAGTCTTCTGACAATAAAGTTTGAAAGTATGTCTTTTCAAAATTATTTAAGACGAAGATTTTCTTATAAAGGCTTTAGCAGCACCTGAGATCCACACAGGAATGAATGCACTCTGATATAATTTCTTTTTGATATTTCACCATTCTGTTCTATACTATTTCTTTTCCTGCAGCTGTATTTTTCTTCATGCTATCCTGCAGTGCTCTCACATACACTGTCACATAAAATAAAATTGGTTTTGAGGGTACTTGAGATGGTTGGTGAGGTTTTTTTGGTATAATACTTGGTCATGAAAGAATGATGCTCTACAGGGTATAACTGGTGTCTTATTTTCCTGTATTATCTGTCTGCTTTTTAGGAAGGTAATTAATTATTGCATGGGAAAAAAATTGTTCAGTGTGTACTCTTAATGAAATTAATACAAGTTTAGCTATCAAACCCTTAAGGTTTCTTTTTATGACAAAGGAAAAATGTTAAGACATATATAGAATTTTAGTAACTCTTTAACATTTTTTATTATTTAATCACTACATAAAGTCTATGGTCTTCATAGAGTCCTGAATTTTGACAGCTCATAACTGGTAAGACAGCTAGTGGGCTGTTTCAGACTTATCCCCCTCAGCAAATCAATAAGTTGTCCTAAGGAAGCCTCAGCAATCTTTGAGGTGAGATATGCTTTCTCATTGATTCCCCTTCTCAAGTCCATTCTATGAATTACAAACTAATTGATTTAATTGACTGACTAATCAAAATTGATTCCGTAATTTTGACATAGATGTTCAAAGCAATGCAAACAAAAGAACTGAATTTGATTTGTTCATAGTGGTTATAAAACACAGGGTGGAGATTTTGATACTATAAATCCTACCTCACATTTTTGTTTGGTGATCTTTGCTGCTAGACATACTACTAATTTTTAAAATATCAGTAAGCACTAATGAGAGATCTGTCACATACTCACATAAGGCAAAAGGCTGGGTTCACTGTTCACTCCACAAATACTGATCAAGAAGTGCAAAATTATTTTCAGATTCTTTGGCCAGCTGTCTGCCAAAGTAGTCCAGACATTTTCTATCTCTGACCAAGCCACATCATCACCATACTAGAAAACAAAATAAATGTATGTCCTGAAAATTTCATCAGAAAATGCTGTACTCAGAAGTGATCTGTACTGATCAAGTGAAATAGGCTCTAGAAAAAAGTGTCATAAATCTTGTAGAAAACTGTTGCATTTTTAATGTTCTGGAATGATGCTTTCACATGTATTTTTAAAAATATATTCTGGAAATAGCTATTTTCTTTTACAGATGTAAATGTATAAAAAATATATCTAAAGATATGTGTAGATACAACGTATTTCACTGATATATAATACATTAGACTGAGGAAGCTGGGCCTTTTTGGTCTAGAGAAGACTGAGAGGAGGGGTCTCATTAATGCATATAAATACCTCAAAGGCCAAGAGGATGGTGCCAGACCCTCTTTGGTGGTGCCCAGCAACAGGATGAGGAGCAATGAGCATACACTAAAGCACAAGAACTTCCACCTCAACATGAAGAATTTCTTTCCATTGAGGGTGGCAGAGAACTGGAACGGGCTGTTGGGGGAGGTCATGAAGCCTCCTTCCCTGGAGACCAAAAACCCATTCAGAGAAGTTCCTGTGTAACATGCTCAGGGTGACACTGCCTTGGCAGGGGTGTTGGTCCTGATGATCTCCAGAGCTCCCTTTCAACTCTAACAATTCTGTGAAATTTAACAGAGACCCAGTCTCCCAGTTGCTGACATTACTGAATAAAACTCCATGGACCACACACTGACAAGAGCTTTTAATTGATAGTTCAAAACATGATCTCCCATCAGTAGGATTCTCATATAACAAGAAATGTCAGGAGCATTGCATGTGAGCAATACTTCTCTGTTGTAAGTAGCTATGATGGGAAGAAGGAGAGTCAATCAGCCTCTGGTAGCAAGACAGGTTCCAAAACTCCACTTTGAGATCATAGGTATACAGGCATTCTCTATCCAGCTAGACACCTATATTGCAAAACATTAGTTATATACTGTTACTATACATAACAATTACTGTAACATTTATGTTGCATATTAGATATTTCTTGGAATACCTCAAAGCTATAGGGTATAGTTTGGGTATACAAAGCATCTCCACAAATATGAACAGTAACTCTTGAAAGCTTGGTGACACACTATCTGAACAGTGTTTTCTTGCATGCTAAACAGAGCAATCCACCGAAACAAGATAAGCACCTAAGGAATTAATTTTACCTTTGCAGTCATGTACATGAGATTGTTCAGAACCATAGCTGTAGCCTGTGGTGATCCCCAGCCTTCTCCTCGTAGCCATCGTCTACTGTTCACCATCATTTCTCTGTCTTTCAATGAATCTTCCTCGTCTTCATCTTGCCGACAAATGGTTGGCAAAGGTTTCAAGTCTACCAACTCAATGTTGTTCATCCATGGCAGCAGATAATGCAGCATCACCTGTCTCCCAGCTGGGTGAGCTGTTTGGATCCTCTGACTTACTTCTGCCATGCAAAAATGAGGTACATACATGAATTCCAAATCAATAATGAGAACTGGCTTGGTGATAATAACAACCGTGAGCCTAGCATACCATACTGATATAATGTAACACTGACATAGATGCAATTTTTTGTTTAGCTGGCAAGTGCCATTTCATAATGATAAAGTCCACAGTCTTCAGCAGAGCTAACTGAACACACTGCTGACAAACAGTATGCTGAAGAAATCACATGAGTATGCATATACATGTGTGTGTGTGTATATGTACATATATTCCTCGAATTGAAGGAGGGAACTGAAAAACCTATGGCAAAAAAAAATGTACCAAGTTTGGAAAAAAAACACTTAAAAAATTTTCTTCCTTAGATTAGTCCTAGTAGGTTTTTTTAAAAAAAATTATGTAAGAGGTTATTATTCTGCAATTGTTTAAAAATGCTACAGAAAATGTAGTGAAGAAAATCTACAGTAAATAACACACTAGAGAGAACAATGAAAGAATGATTTTTAAAAACAATTGCAAATTATTTCTATAATGTGATTTTCCATGGCAATTAGAAAGTCACTAAAAATATTTTTGATTCATGTTCTTTCCCCTTGAATATATTTCAAATACAAGTGAACAAAACCCGTCACCTAGGTTTTTTTGTCTTTATTTGGTATGATGATGTTGTTGTCTGATTTTAGTGAACTACATAGAAATCAGTTATTGAAGAATAAGAACGACACATTTTGTACAATGCTTTTGACTTGAAGTTTTTTGTTCTGTGTTAAAATCATACCTGAGAAGATAGCAAGTGTCAGCTCAGGATACGTCCTTGCTAACTCTTCTGACAGTTGATAATACGACATAGAATACAAATGTGGCAAAGGAGAAGGCTGTCCCAAAACCCCATCCATCCGCTGAACTTCCAGTTTGTGAGCGTAACAGAACATCTTTGGTTCCAAAATCTACAACAGTAATGTTCAGAATTTGAAGCTAAGTATAGAGCTACTACAGAAATTTTATATAAAAATCACTTCTTAAGTTCATGTATCTACTCTCATTTAATGTCTCTTATCTATGCAGATCTCCATACACTCACAGCATTTGCTAACACTTAATAGAAGACTAGGTAAGATACATTCCATTTGGTGAGTTTTCATCAGTAAGGTTCCAAAAATCTGCTTTCACAAAATACCATCTTAAATACAAATTTATTTCACTATATTATAATGAAATGAAAAATACTATTTAACATTTGCATTTCCAAACAATACCAATTTTTGTTCATCTGTGAGACGTGGATAGGGACAACACAATCTTTGATGTGGTAGAGATGCAGCAGGAGACTAAAGCACTCTGATACTTTAAAAATCAATTTGGGCTGATCTTAAAAAGTAGTGTCCACTTGAGAAGAAAGATGGGGATGATGTATCAATAAGGGTGTGACCAGTGAGGACTTCACTGTTGAATTTAGCTGACAACAAAAACCTTTGGAAAAAACTCCAAGACCTAAATCTGAACTACTATCAGCATAGATTTTTAAACACTAATGCTGCCTTAAGCACCCCTAAATGACCTCAGATAGGAGGAATATACAAAAGTAAATTAAATGGGTAACAAGATTTTTACATGTCATCTCTCCACATGGATAGATGAAAATATGTTTAGTAATAGCACAAAAATCTGAAAACTGACTGCTACCCCAGCAGACAGTGAAGGCTTGGGAAGCAATTTGCTTCTCTCTGAGGTGCTTTTGGACAAATGAAGCTATATATCACTCTGTTTCAGGTACAAATCAACAGAGTCCTGATTTAGGTTGTTTCTTGAAAAATCAGATATTATGAAAATACAGGTCTCGAGTGCATAGAAACAGACAGACTTTCAGGGAAGTGCCAAGTAAGGATCTGGTTTAACTATGTACTAAAATAGAGAAGAAAAAAAACAACATTGTATTTCATTACTGAAAGCAGTCAATCAAAATCAGGTTTTTTAAATATATAGGACAATATTTATTTTTAAAGAAAAAAATAATAATCAGAATTAGCTTACAAACCTGCAATAGTTGCATAGCAACTTCATAGATAGCCCTAGTAGAATCAGCTGCTTTAAATAGTATCAGATTCAGGAGGGTCACTGTATCACACTGGTAATCCCTAGGAAAAAAAAATTACATTTGTTTTCTAAGATTTGAATTTATTTAAGTTTATTTTATAAGTAACATGATAGGGGATAGAACAACATTTTGAGAAGTTTCTCTAGTAACACACACACACAAGCAGCAGCGATCTTTTCTCTCTGTGCAAGCAAAAACCACAGTTCCACATGAAAGCACACTCTGAAAATGGGAGTTTTAAAGATTTGAAAGATGCTGCAGTACCTGTTCTGGAACACGCTGGCTATGGCTTTGAAGCAGCCAGCTGCTACCCGCTTGGAACCCGTGTAACACCGGTCAACGGCCCAGTACATGAGGTTACTCTGGTCAGGATTGAGTTCCAAGAGCAGCATGACTGCCTCGCAGCCGAGCTGGTGAACCTAGGGAAGAGTAAATATGTATTTCAAAATGTAGAAAAAAAGACTAACTTACAAAATGGCATAAAATAGGAAAATAAATATTTAAGAAACCTGAAGCCATTGGGAACATAAAATCTGTTCCATCCAAAACCAGTGACACCATAGCCTAAAACAACAACAGATAACTCTGTCACACTGTTTACTGTTCAACTTGCACACAGTCATAAATCATTGATACAAATAACTAGAGTTCTACTGACACTTTTTTCTCTTCAGTTCCAAGGCTAGCTTGAGCTATTTACCATTTTTACGCCTTGCACTGAAACACTGCCCTGAAAGCACTAGATACAGAGAAGCATTTAAACACATGCAGGAATTCCAGTGGGATACAAGAGATAGATTTGCATGGAGACCTGCACCTTGCCTGGAATCAAAGTAGCCCACAGGAACTGTATTTTTATTTAGTCCTAGCATTACAGGGCAATAGAGGTCCTACCTTTAAAGCTCGCCTTACTGTTTAGATGAAAAGTTTGGTCTTACTAACTCCAAAGTACCCCAAAGAACTCTACAGTCTTACAAGAGTTCATGTTCAAAAACTCCTTTAAATTTGTGGAACACTTGACTTACTGTAACAACTTAGCATGGTTGATCACTTTATAGAGAATATACAGTGCTTCTTCACCCCTTGTCCCTTCCTCTTCCATTCTGTTTCTCTGTTCTTAGACTGTGATTAGGGACCACCTTCCTCAACAGGGTGAATACACATGAAAAGGGCAAAACCCTGCGCTACTAAAACAGCTTTGAGCTTAAGTAGAGCATTTAGGCAAATTTGTCTGCAAACTCACTAAAACATGTTTGAAGGCACTGACAGTTGCAAAGTGATGTTGACATTGCCTGTATTACCTTTTTATCTTGTGAATCCAAAATATTATCCAGCCATTTGTATAAATAGCCATCAGATGAAAGCCCAACGTTGTCTGCAACAGGGCCACAACAAAGTACCGCAGACATGGCCTTTGGAAAGCAATTGAAAAACACATTTTAGTAACTAATACAGGAAGTGCTCTTAGTCAGCCCATTGAAATATCAGGTAACTAAATTCTAGCCTGTTAAGAGAGGAAGACCAAGGGTAATAAAAAATGTTTAACATTTATTCAAGAAATTATTAAATTATATTTTTCTCAACTTTCAAATACAAGGAAGGGTCAATATTAAAATGCTGACATAGTGAAGAGTTAATACACCAGTTTCACTGAGAAAGTACATTTAGATGAAAGCCTTTAACTTAAGCAAATGAGAACTAAAGTCACAGGAAGTGAACATTCAGTGGTAATTGTAAGAAATTTCTATAGCAAATGCAATAGTTACAGTATGAAAGAAGCTGAACTGTCATAAACACACATGTAAGCAGAAGGAATAAAAAGGCGCTAAAGCATGGATGTGAAAACCACATCTAAAAAGCCCAAATGTGAAATTTGCATCACGTTGACACAACAATCTATTTACTAAATCTATTTATTAAATTCAAAAGTATTGAAATACCTTTAATGCACAGTATTGGTGTCTGTTTATTCGCATGTTTCTGTCACTGTATCTGTCCAGGGGAGTAAACATGATACTAAAAGGACCTGCCCAATGACTGAACAGCATAAATAGACTGTGGCGTAGACTCTGCTGTGGAAAGACACTTCTTCTCTGGTGAACTGTAAGAAAAGCCCACAGTTATACACACTCTTGTAATTCTTTAAGATAAAGCACGTAACACAAACAGACCCAAACTATGAATATAAAAGAAAAAATCCATGTAAAGACCCACTATTATTTTAACACCATAATGCCTGGATGTAGGCTTGCTACAGTCCTGTTTAATGCCAGTAGTGTACAAGAATAAGCTATTTATTAGTCCACAGAACTCAAATACACAGACAATCACCAAGATTTTGCCAAACAGTACCAAAAATCTCTCTTAAAACTCATACTGCTAAAGTTATACTCAAAACTGATGTCATAAATTATTTTAATGAAAGTACTCTGAAAGTTCAGATAAAAAGTGCCTTTTTGTTTAGTTTCTGTTTTTTCTTTTTTTTTCTTTTTTTAGTGCATTGTTTATTAAATACAGTAATCAATCAAGAAGCAACATTTTTACATACCTGGAACATTTTGTATGATATTTGCCACTAAGGCACTAAAATGGCATCGGATATCTTTCAATGTATCAGAATCCTTTTCATTTTCTGCTTCTAGGAGTTGTCTTGTTAGATCAACATACTCAAGTAAAGTGTTGTTGAGGGAATGTGTTTCATTATCAAGGCCACCACTTGCACTGAACAAATAAAACAAAATTTGAAAATCAAAGAGCATGGTAATTATATACAACATTTGAAAATTATCTTTTTTTTTTCTTGGCTTTAAAAATCCCTACAATCTCATCACTGCAAATACTTAATTCAAAGTAATTTCTTCATCCAGCTTCTACTTCTGCATTAAAATAAAAAGTCCAGTGAAAGCAACTAAGAATCAAACCTAATTATCTGAAGTCACCCATCCTTCCACAGAACCCGTTCTTATACTGGGGAGAAGTGTTAAAAATAATAATTAAAATCCTCAAACACAAAGTCCCTTCCCCCTCCCCTAATGAGAATCTTAAAAGATAAGGGAAAATATGATTTTAATAGTTGGACTCTAAAATATCAGCATGCTGATAGACATTTCAGCAATGCTTCTGAGGCAACATTCTGAAATCTACCTGAAGACTGAGAATTTCTCTCTGGTTATATTGTTAAGGCTGACAAATAGTTGCCAAAGTATCATAGTTGAACAGAGTGGGGGGAGAGGGCTAACCATCTCCTAGCCTACTTGCTCTTACACAATCCCATATGCATAGGAAAAAAAATCCTAGAGGCTTCTGTAAAACATATGCCAAAACTGCCTCTTTTAAAGTGTCCTTACACAAGCAGGGTAAACTGAGGGAAAACATCTCAATAACTAAGTTAACATTCTCCATCCTCCACAAGTCCAAAATTAATGATCAGTAGCCTTCTCTGCATAGGATGTGCTGACCAGCACCAGCACTCCAAGTAAGGCCAAAGTACCTGAACTATCACAGAATAGTTATGATTTGCACAACTGGTGCGATGTTTGAGCACACACAAAGAGGGACTATGACATTACTGCCTGTTCAAAGTAACGTCCTGGAGAGTAGTAACATTTTAAATAAAACACAGAACACAGTGATGAAGAAAATGGGAGTGAAAGGGATTAGAAAGCCAGCAAAATTCTGAGTTTTATAAACCCATGTCTATTTATTTCATGATATACTGAAACTCACTAATGAATTTTGCATGCTCAGTATAATGAGCTGTAAGTGTATCAGTGATTGACAACTTCTCACCCGTGCTGCCCTACCTGTGACTAATGACACCAGCATCTGCCAACAGTTCAAAGATTCGTACTAGTTGTACTCGTAAAATATCTCGACGCCTGCGCCGTTTCATGTTCTGCTCATCAGAGGAAACACAAAATTAAATGAAGTAGAGGAAAAACTAAGTAGAAAACCAGAATAGAATATAAAAACATTATTATCTATCTGTACTACAACTGGCATCCCGTTATCAGAGATGCCAACCTTTTAAGGTAAGTTACTAAAATTGCTAAGAAGCTTAATAAACCAGACAACAAACGTTTTCCCTGTTGTAGCTCTGAGATACACCAGGTTTGCTATTACATGTATTATGTAGACCATGGTTGTTGTTGGTCTCTCCTCACTAAGTGCAACATGTAAAACCATGAAGTGCAAAAGGCAGCCCTCCTACATATTTTGAGGGAGGTCATTCTGTCCTGTCTCTGGAGAGCCCTCCTGGAGTGCTGCCTCCTGGGGCCCACAAGCACGGGAAGGACATGGGCATACTGGAGTGTGTCCAGAGGAGGGCTGCAAAAATGATCAGAGGGCTGGAGCACCTCTCCCGTGAAGAGAAGCTGCAAGAGCTAGGGCTACTCAGCCTGGAGAAGAGAAGGGTCCAGGGAGGTCACTCATCATGACCTTTCAGTGCTTAAAAGGGGCTTGTAAGAACAATGGGGACAAACGTTTTAGCAGGGCCTGTTGTGATACAACAGGGGCAATGGTTTTAAACTAAAAGTGGGTAGATTTAGACTAGGTAGAAAAAAGACACTTTTTATGGTGATGGGGGTGAAACTCTGGAACAGGCTGCCCAGAGAGGTGAGAGATGCGCCATCAGTGGAAACATTCAAGGTCAGGACTGATGGGGCTCTGAAAAACCTGATGTAGCTGAAGATATTCCTGCTCATTTCAGGGTGGGTGGACTAGGTGACCTTTAAAGGTCCCTTACAACCCAAAATGTGCTATGATTCTACAATTTATATGCAAGCCTGACACAACACACTACAGTACAGTAACATTTTGAAACACAAGTGCTGTTCCTTCCCACCGTTTTCATTAGAACAGTCAGGTGAGTTTACAACCTTTTTCACTAAAAACCAACACCACCACACTCCAATAAAGTTGGTGGACAGTAAAACTCAATTCTATGTCATAGGTACCACTAATTGTGGGAATGTCACTGATGATATAACGAAGTAACAACTGTGTAAAACTATAATTAGGTTAAAGAAATTAAAAGAATGTGGAAAAGGTTACAGTGTTTTTCATCATTTGAAACAAAATCTCTGATACAGGAACAACAGAGAGCTCAAAAAAGCAGCTCTTCTAATGTAAATACAATCATTTAAAAAAGAAACATTTCACCTGTTATATTGACTCTTTTTACATGCTCAAATTAAAGAAAATAACTAACACTTCCCCTTTGTGAAAAGGCAGTTAAAACTGTACTGAGTATAATGGAAATTATTCAATTACCTCTGGCCTTCTTTCAAGCGCTTCCTTAATTATAGGATGTAATTCTTCTATTAGTTCCCTGAATTAAAAAAATTAAAAGGATAAAAACAAACATTAACATCTTAAGTGAAAGATGTTTCTCGTGAACTAGTGTTACAACTCAAGTTAAAAAACCCTCAGGTTTTCCTTATTTACCTGTAGCTTTTAAAAGAAAAGTTTCCTAGAAAGATATTTTCCTAATTTAAAACAGATTATTAAATAAATGTCTAAACAATTATCCCTAAATTTGCATTCTCCAATTATTATGGCTTATTTCTATGACAGATGATTTTCATTTATTTTCATATTAAGGGTTTTTAACAAAGCCATATGGTGCAAACAGATATCATAAGGGGAAAAAAAAAGAAGTTGGCAGCTTATCATACAATACCCTTTCAGCTGTTATGGTGCATTTAGTTGTTCATATTGTTTCTTTAAGTCCAGTAACGAGACACTGACATAGGTCAGATCAGTCTCTTTGAAAACTGAAACAGTTTTTGGCACTGTGCTTACATTCCCCATTTGTTGTGAAGCTCCACAGTCTTTATTATTACTTGGTTCCTTCTGCCAAACTAAGATTCTGCTATGACTTCAAAAAGGAGGCAGGGAAGGGAGATCAGTAGTATGGAAGTATGCAGACAAAATACTAAGGTAAAAATACATCGGGGTGATTTTCATGTTTCTTAACATCATAACTACTGCCTGCAGATTTGTTGGAGTGGACACCTTCTACTTCCTGTGGTGCTTTAATTGAGATACACCACAAGCATAAACCACTTCAAGTTTTCCTGGTAAATGACTGACTCCTCTGATACCTCATGCAAAGTTTCTCCTTCAGAGAATTGGTCCAGGTGATCAGAATGCTGCACAAACTTTTGTGGTGTACTCATTTACAAGAAAGTTAAGCATGGTTAGATATTGTTCTATATTTTCTTTCAAACATAGAAAACACAGAAAGTAATTTGGAGGAAACTTTTTTGTGCTAAAATATAATTAAAGGTCACCTTACAATGGAAATCAAGAGATACCTAGAAGAGTTCATACGATCAGTTACACAAAACAAAAATACTATTCTAATAAATTTACATGGATTGCATATATATAATCTATAATGGAAAAAGTTCCTGAGTAAGCACAACAAGTGGGGAGGAACAGTGCCTAAAACCACAAAAGCTAAACACCCAATCAGTGCAGAACAGCAATGGTGAAGGGTGGGTTACAGCTAGCAGCTGGTGTGAATACATGCACTGGACAGAGAAAAAAGCTAGTCATAGAAAAAAAAAACCACCTTCTGAATACAGAAATTATAAAAGTGATGAAGATCAGATCTTTTTTTTTCACTTGATGGATGAGTTGTTTCTACTTCAGAAATCAAGGATTTCTCATAAAATTATCTCTGAAAGCATTTTCTAGACTTCAGAGCTGTTAAGCAGCTCTTCAGGATCATGGCACAAAGTCTTGCTTTACTCCTAGTAGCAAATAAAGTCAGATATTATATAAAATTATAAGATTATCAAGTCATATAAACCAGAATACGACAACTGAGAATCTGGCATTAGTTTCAATATTGGCTTTTTATCTGTGATAATATGGGACACAAGTGACTGGAGAGAAGCATCATCATAAGATGCTTAGGTTTCAAAACCTAAAGTATTAGCAATCCCAGGTTCCTTCTGCAGAATCAGTTGGTTGCTATGCATGGTACAACCTTGTAACTCTCATGATAAGAGAGTCAGAGAATATCTGATGGCCTTCCCAGGAAGTTTTCCTGCTCTCAGATGTTCTCTCTCTTCATTCACCCTCATAATGAGCAATTGGCAATATCAATAAAGAGAGTTTATCAACTCCTACAAAGTTGATTCTAATTAACATTTCAAATGTTTTTAGTTCACATAATCTGTTCTTTCAGAGAAGGAAAGCTTTTAATACCAATAAGCTGTTTATTCTTTCTACTAACTTATTTTTCTTTATGCAGGCATGTGCTGTACATAAAATTCTTACACCTCTAACCATCTCTATCATGCCTATAAATGCTAGAGAAGACAATGAGAATCAGTTGTTACAGCTTTTTAACCATTCTTAAAAGAAGAAAAAAAAAAAGAAAAAAAAGAAAAAAAAAAAAAGAGAAAAAAAGAAAAAATAAACTCCAATTCCCCAGATTTGTAACCAATTAGCATAGAAACACATGAACAATGAAACACAACAGTTACCTAAAAGCTCCTGGGTTGGTCCTGCCAAGTCCCAGGACAAGAGATTCTGTAATTTCCATGCTCTCAGAGCGCATCATTGGAACTATGTGCTTAAACAGGGAGGAAGGGGATGGAATGCCAATAATCTAAGAAGAAAACCAGAATAAAACACAATGAAGAGTTACCACAAGGTGATGACATGAAAACAACTGCTGTAATTTCACAGTCTTCTCACACTGGACCAGTAACTCAAAATCATAAAAGTGAAATTTATCTTCAACATGGAAAAGATTTCCGGAAATAGTAAAGCAGTATTAACTATTTCTTGCATAACCTGAATTTTCATAGTCAAATGACAATGAAGTACACAACTTGATATACAGATGCTTTGCATGTTAATGTATCTGCCCTCCTTGGAGAAGAAGTAGATTTCTGGTGTCCAACTCCTTAGACTCCCAAGTGGTTCTCAAAGAGAACAAAGCTTTCAGTCTACAGTTTCTCAGACTTAGGGAAAGTATCTTGGTACCAAGCAAGTAGAACAGGCTGCTTCTGCCAAAAATCTGCTGCATAGTCCATGAATTATCATCATCTCTACTGTACCTTTTACAGGAAGCCAAAAAGGAGATGAACAAAAAGAATGAAAGAGGGAAAAAACCATAATCTGCAGATGATATGAAGCAAGGCAGACACAAAAGTATCTGTAATTGGGAAAATATAACAAGATACGTTGTTCCTGAATAGGTCCCTGTTCCAGTTATTGAAGTGAGAGGCTATTTGCTCAGAACTACAGAAGTCTAATGACAGCAAAACCACCCCTTTAACAGCAAAGCATTTCCTTATTACTGCTAGATAAGACTTTGAGACTGGGTAAATGTTTCCACTGTGTGACAAGATTTGCTTTAAAAACATACACAGCACAGTGGTCTAAAAAAAACGAAAAACAAATGTGTCCTAAAAATATTTTCAGACAAATGATACCAGTTTCTAATCACAATAGTTATTACAGAACACCTCTGATGTTTCCATTCCCAATAAGATGTAGACTTATTTACAGTAAGCATTAGAAGAACCTACTCTTGAATCAATGCTATAACCACTGTCTGGGGTAGACGCCAGCGTCTCAGGAGGGGAACATCTCACAGAGCCTGTGGAAGCAGAGGAGTTTGAAGAAGATGCTGCACTGCAGCAAAGAATCAGGTAGTTTCTCCAGAGCCCAATATAGGAGTCACTGCTTGTAGTAGTATTTACTTTCTTTGCATTGATAGGGCTGCTATTAAAAAAGAGAAAGAGAAGAGTTCAGTAGAGTAAATGAAGCTTACCACATTTTACTTCACTTTTCTACTGAATTTATTTTTCAATTATGCATATATCATTGCTTCATAAATTGTTAACATGGTAAACTCTGAATAAGTTATTCAGAGCAGACTTGTACTTCAATAATGCATGCTTTTATATTCAAATCTGCTGAACTACAACACGGCCAAAGGCATTAATTAATTAATGTTTACTGCAGTTGATATTTTATGCAGATAAATCTACTCAATTTTTTGTTATATGAAGCTGAACTAAATCCAAAGACAATATCAAGAATTTATATGTTGCCTCTCTGAAACAATAATGATACTACAATGATGATAAATCTTGAACAAATACTCAATATAATATCCTGTATTTACTTTAGAAATCAACATACTTGATATCCACTTGTGGAGACAGTAGCTGAAGTCTTGTGTAAGCAAACGTCCAAGCATAGCTTACAGCTGTTGGGCAGTGTTTTGGAAGATTTTCCTGCTTCATGAAACTGGAGAGGCTTATAATCCACGGATCTTGGCCTTGAGTCACATGTGCAAATATCCAAATATGTGAGGGACTGACCACATCAAACTGGTGGCTGATTGGGGAGGAATTCCAGTCAGCCAGAGTTTGTAAATCTATTGAACTGGGGCAGTACAGTAAAGTAGTCTGTGTGCACAGAAAAGACAAGGAGACAATATTTAATATCCATGTATTTTAGGCAACAATCTCTTTTGTTATATATCTAATAAAGTATCAGTGTCAAAATCATAACTGGAACAGATAAAAAAATAATTTATGGGGCTTTTTACAGAAATTCTTAATGTGAACAGCTACCGAAACATTATTTGTGAACAAACTGGTATTAGGAAATAGACCCTTTCATGCATAATGATTTAATTCTTCCAAAAGATTTGTACTCTGAAAGCCTTACTACTGAATTTCACTTGTTTCCTAATCCTAGAATCAGAGGTTTTGCTAATACTTAGGAGTTTATGATAAATACGTAAGTATGGAATTCAGTTGTTATTCACTACCGGTTATTACAGCTTTCCTCATGGATAAAAGGCACATTGACTGTTATTACACTATATTACTGCAGAAAAAAGCAGTGCCCTCTGCTTTTAAGAAATTGCAGTTGGTGAGCAAGATGAGAGAAAACAGATGAAGACACAGCTCTCAGTGTTTATATGGTGGTGATAACAACACACTATCAGACAGAAAGTTTACAGTGGTGCTGTCAACCTCACAACATTCCTTAGACTTTTGCCTTTTTGTTTGTGGTGACAAATTGCTGATAAAATTATCATGAACATAGTGACACTATCATTTGAAATATACACTATTTATTTGGAACAGCTTTGCAGAATTACCTCATCTTACAAAAAACTTTACATAAAACCTGTCCTACCTGGTCAGCCCCTGTGAGATGTATGAAACTCTCCAGGATAGTAGCACTTAGTCTGTCCATTACATCTATGGCCAACTCATCATCACTCTACAAAACAGAAAGCATATCAAACTCAAAGAATGTCAAAATAAAAGTAGTTTCACCAGGCAGCCCAAGAATGGCTCATCAACTCTTACCTTGGAAATTTCTAGAAGTGTGAACAAGGCCCTTATTTCTCTGAGAACGCTGACAGCTAACCGCCTGGTGGCAGGCCTTGTGCTGCAAAGGATGACCAAAGCAAAGCCTTCCACCACGTGAAATACACTGGAATAAAGGCTCCTCTCCAGGGGAAGGGTATGGGCAGCCCCATTGGATACGCCACGCTATGAAAAGCATCACAGAAGTTAAACAAACAAACAAAAAATAAACACAAGATACAGTTCCATTATTTGCGATGGCAGATTTAATCATAAAATATTTAGATTTTTGGCTACTAGTCAAATTTTGCATTATGAGAATAACATAATACTAATCACTCCATTTTTTATTACCTCTCTGAATTTAGTCCAAACAAATACCACAACATCTTTATTGCACTTTCTCACAAGATGATGCAATGACAGCAAAATTTAAAAAACCTCAAGAAATAATTTTTTGTAAAAGATTATGATATTAAATTATTTGAACCCTTTCTACTGGCTAGTAAAAAATGGTGGATTTAGTTCTACTGTTTAATAACTGCTACATATTTCCAGCTACACATGATGAACTACAATGTAAGCAAAATGTTGTCATGAATTAGTGTTTAGGTAATACTTAATAATACTTAATAATTTAAGACTAATTTTGTTTTGATAAAAAATGTTGATTTAAAATAAGAGATCTAAAGGTTTTCAAGCACTGTAAGAAATTTAGCTGAATTTTTACAAAACCAGTAAAGCCCACTACTAACTTTGTATGTAGATTCCAAGTATGTTTAACATCAAAGGACCTTATATAGATATACCTGAGAATCTTGTGTTTTATTGTGCATTTGGGCTGCTTGTTTCCACTGATTTATGAGCTGCACTAACATTTTTACTGCATTGTCAAGAAGCGTTGGGTGGATGTCGGTCACTTCACGCACAATAAAATATACAAATCCTGAAAGAACATCTTCCCGCCAATCTGGAAAATCAAGCATTAATGCTTGGAGTGTATTGAAAGCCAAGGCACGAAGTTCTTCATCCATATGAATTGTCAGCCTGTTCAGAAAAAATATTGGTATCATCACCCTAGATAGGTATACTCTTAAACAGCCTTTGTCATTTAAAGTTTCGTGTTTACTCTTCCCTCCTTACTGTACAAAGTAGAACCGTTGCACAGAGATTCATTTTCTACACTGAATAAACCTGAAACTGGCTAGTAAGAGAAGGCCCTTCTACTACAGCAGAATAATGCAAGGTTTGACAAAACTTAATACAAATAAACTGTTCAAGAGAGACCATCAAGTGTCTAACAAAGGTACATCTTTGCAAGCGTCTGAGCAACCACCTTAGAGCTCAGCAGACCAGAACTCTGTGATGTATAGGCTGTTTTCTTCAAATTAAAACTGAAAAGAACACATTCGTTTTGCAGTTAAAGGAGATTTGGATATGAGAAAAAAATCACCAAAAAATCTTTTGCACATATACTTAAAAATCTGTCTAAGCTTGCTATGGTAGAAGACACCTATATCCCAGTATTGCATTATTACTTAATACTTTCATGTCTTTTATATTATTTTAAACACTGAAGAAGGAGTGCTAGAAAAATCTTATTCTCTTATGTTATTACTAACTTTTTATATATGTAACTTAACACATTATATGAAAATGGATTTATAACTTCAAAGCTATAAGCTGTCCTGTATTTCTGTGCCAAACTATCATCACATTAAAAATTAAAAAAAAAAAAATCTTCCCAAACATTTATCAGTATTGATAAGGTACATTCAATTTAAACTCAGATATGAGATGGAAGGATATGGGTAGTGCTGGATCACAGAAAAATGGAAAAACAAAGAAGGATTACTAGAGAAAAATCATAAATTTCCTGCAGGTGCCTGTCTCAAATTTTGGTAATGTCAAACAAGAATGACTTCATGACAATTTATAGTATTCACAACAGAAAGAAAAAGAAAGAAAAAAAAAAGTATAGCATTTACAAAAAGATAAAACAACCTCAAAAACAAAGCAACAGAAATAAATTCCTACTTCTCAAAATACTCTCTCTAAAATAAGTGCAACGTCTCCAGGATAAATTTACCTTCTGCTACTATGGCCAGTAAAACCTGACCAAGTGCAGAAGGTTGGCAGGAGCAGCAAGGACAGATTCTGCATGCAGTGACTCACACTGCAGAGCGAGTGAGTGCACTGACAATCGTGCACACTCTGCATTTATAAAAGAACATCCACTAAGAGCAGAATTCCATTTCTCTTACCTTGCAAGCAATTCAATGAGGTCAGTCCTACTCATGCCATCTGGAATCAGTCTTGGGATAGCAGCAATGCAAGTTCTGAACAAATCTATCTTAGGTTTCCTCTCACCCCTACAAATACAGTATATAACCAACAGCACTTCAGTACACTAGAAATGTATTTTCAATTTCATGCCACAACTAAGGAGGTAACAAACATTTTCATCAATAATTAATGAAACAAACATTCACTTAATAGTCCAGTAAAAACCCCACAACTGCAACACGTTAATGATTGCATCTACAACACTAGAGCATAAAAATACTGTGATGCTACTGTGACAGTGTAAATGCTGCAATTCAGTACATACGTAATCATGTCTTCTGGTTCTTTATTGGACATCTGCACACTGGTCATGCACATGGGCCTTCCAACTTCTTTGTCCAAATGCCTAAGAATGTTATCCAGTGCTTTTCTGACTTGAGGATAGTATATAGACATTCCTGAAAAGTCAAAGAGTTCCATCACCCTTTTTCATATTTTTATTAAAATATCTGCCACTTATTCAGCTTAGGCCAAATTTCTTACTGCACTGATGACATAGTTCTAGTTTAAATTTAACATGTTGAAACAGTCCTTTGAAGATGACTACCTCATTCACACAAGATCAACAGGGCACAGGGATCAAAAGTGTCTTACTCCACTCCGCTGTGAGAGATTTGGGACATTTTAGAGTTATATCAAGGGGAAAAAAAAAAGTTTACCATGCTATTTACCACATTAACTGCACTCAGGCTTCTTTGTGCTTATTTTGCAATGCAAAACACTTCAAGAAAAGCCACCTATTCAGTCTGAGACACCAGAGAGTCAACACTGTTTAGCAGCCCTCTCTAATGAATCAAAGCAATTCTTGCTAACAATCAAAATA
Source organism: Prinia subflava (assembly GCF_021018805.1). Lineage (NCBI taxonomy): Eukaryota > Metazoa > Chordata > Aves > Passeriformes > Cisticolidae > Prinia > Prinia subflava. Next base: position 26,204,427 of record NC_086253.1, read on the forward strand.
AATACATAAATAAGGTTACACTAATGTACTGCTTGAGAATAATTTGGAATATATACATACATATTGAAATGCCACCTTACAAAAGAATACAACATACCTATAACTTTTGCTTCCTCATCTGTCAGTGTTTTATTAAGAAAAATTTTCTTCACACGTAGAGTATTTCCTGAAGGAAGAACAACTCCTGTTGTTGGCATTGGTGGTTCACCATCTTTTTGCTGCAAGCTATCTGCTATGACAAGGAAGACTCTGAGGCCAATATTCATCCTCTTCACGAACAAAAAAGGGACAAAAAAGCAAAGAGAAAACAGAAGAAATTACAATACTGAAGTAACACAGAGACAAAATACAAATTGCATTTCTCCTCTCTTTTAAACAGACCACAAAACAGTTCCAGTAGAACAGACCTTATTTAAATGTTACATATTAGGATAATGAAAGTAACAAGAACAAAGTTTTAGCTTTCTGTGCTGCTCCACACTGATTCAGGTGAACTGACTTGGCCCAGGCTAAGATATATTTTATAGTACTGAGCACTCAAGGACTTGATATGAACCTCTAGATCAACACACTGAAGACAGACATTGCTTAAACATCCCATCTGTTAGACTGGGTCTTGAAGAGCTAGGTATGACTTTCCTGAAAAAATGCTTTACAGTTACACTGTAACAAAGAAATACTTTCTGAAATTATTGTTGAAATGAGTCTTAACTGTAGAGCTGCTGCTGGTTTGCTCACATAAAATCAAACAGCAACTGTGCACAACAACAATTACTTCTTTACTGTAAGAAGAACACTCCTTCAGATACTCATCAATCTGCTTCTAACCTGGCTCAAACGTAGTTAACCAATTCCTTCCCAAAAATCCCTCAATGCCCTGTTCTCATGGCATGCAAGTGATGAGCTTTTATTACCTCTGGATTAATAGTGAAGGTTTTAGGTGATTTTCCAACACTAAGAAGATCAAATATTATTTCTTTCATTGCAAAATCCAAACGTTCCTATAAAGGAAAATAGATTAGCATGATCATCTCTTTTCTGGTAATATGCATAATTTCTTGGCTTTGCACAGCTACTGGGTATTATGTCTTAAAAGTTTAAAAAAAAGTTTAGAAAATATTTATTTTTTCCTCATTCTTATGATTTTTTTTAATCTAGTACAGCTAAATACAATTCATCTCCTGATATGGTTGAACCATTTTTCCTGAAAAAACTTCCAGGCAATTCATGATTCAATTCAATTCTCACATCCAACACATTTCTACAAACAAGATGAGCTGTTACAGAAAACAAAAAACTGGGATAAAAAGAAGGCCTAAGGAATAAAAAAAATTATAATATAAATACAAAAAAATATAAATAGTGATGAGTTGTGTATGCTGCCTCATCCCTGTATGACCAAAAGCAAACAGTTTTGAAAGCTGAAGCACAGACAAGCTATTTCTAAGACAGGAAAAGATGTCTCAGTCTATACGGTTAAAGATTAATGAGAGTTCATCTTGTGAGACTGTATCTTGCATTTTCATATTAGAACAAGAGAAGCACCTAAAATAATATAAATCAGAATGCAATGCCGACTATACACTACTGCATTCATTGCATACTATTTCTGTCTATAGAAGCCAGTCTCCAGGCTAAATACAAGTAAATATTACTGTTCTAATGCTTTGTCCCTTATAAAAATATCATAAAGGAAATAGTAATTATATTAGTGTACCATATAAATATATATATACACACAGCCCTCAACAGTGCAACAGAAATGCAAATACTAATCCTCATGTTCATACACAGCAGTTTTTGAAGTTTTATAAAAATAGTTTTGCCACTACTAGAAAAAAATGAGTTCTTTCATTTGTTACAAATACTTGGAGAAATTCTACTCAAGATATGAGACCACTAATTCAGTGCCAACATTTCAAAAATGAACCTTAAATTTACATTTCTTCCAAATAATGTTCATCCCACTATTATAGGTCTACCTAGATGTTTTCTTACCTGAGCAATGAACTGAATAATCTTCACAAATATATTCAGAGGTGTGTCTCGTGGGACCACACTACGCGATCCTTTTGGGAAAAGTGCTGATACAATGCTCATGAGACGGCTACAAGGATTTAGAAACAAAAAGAAATAAAAAGGTCTTTCAAAAATAGCTCCTTATAACAGCATAGATGCTACAGTTCAAATCTGTAAGTGTGTGTTGGGGGAGGCTACTATGAAATAATACAGGAGCCCATGAGAGCTAGGACCACGTAGAGGAAGCACAGCCCCAGCTGTCACAGGCAATAGGATCATGGGTTCCTCTGTGAAATATCCTGTTTTAAACCATTTACTAATAGTCAGGAGGACGGGCAAAATCTGAATGACTGTTCCAAATTCTCATTATACACAATTCTAAAGAAAACCTTTTCATTTCCAGTCATACTTAGTGATGGACACTTCATACCCGATTTGTTCTGTCACTATTAGTGCCTTTAAACTTGAATAAATTCCCTGCTTATCTTTCTGCCTTCTTCTATCCCAGCAAAGACAATTCCAGATTCTATTCCTTCTTTCTATCAAAGTACTCAAGGGCTTTTGGTTTTCTCTATTAAGACAAAATGTTTGGTCCTCTGTTTACATGATTAAATCACCCCTGAGCTGGCTTCAAGATCTCTTCTGATATCACTAGGTGGGAATAAAATCTCCATCATCAGCAGTTTAAAATACTTTGCATAATGAACTTACCTTTGAGTCACAGTGTTGCTTTCACATTTAATTCTAATAACATAAACCCACAGTAACCTATACAAAGATTCCAGTGCAACTCGGGACATTTTGGGATCTTTATTCTGTAAAATAAATTTAGAAATACAGTTATTGTTGCCTGTGAGACACTGAAAAAAATTATATTATAATGTTTATTTACTTTTGAAAATAATTTTTTAACAATGAAAGCAAATGGGTTTAATACTGACTACAAGTTTTTGATATTTTTTCATAAAAGGAAGCCTGTATTGCATATTTCCAAAACTCTCTCAAATTTTAACTAGTAATTCCAGCTCATTTCATACATCTCTAAGTCTGAGAGCAGAGCAGTAACTAAGAAGCAGATATTCCTCTTGAGATGAACACACCAAGAGTATATTGCTTTCAAGAACTTTTCTCAGAAAGCCATTGGCAACAAATGCCTACTTCATAGCAAACTAATTTATAATTTGTCTAAAATATTGGAGTAGCTGCTTTGGATCAGGCCCAAGGTCTCATTCCATCACTCACTCTGTGACAGCAGACAGTAGCAGGTGCAGAAGAAAATGCAAAACAGGGCAGGCACACAAGGATGCATCTCTGAGTGTGGCTCCACACAATGCAGACACTCCTGCAGGCTGTATTAGTGCTTGCCCACTTTCAATGAATTTTTATTGCAAACAATTATGCTACCTTTTCTTGAATTAATATAAAATCTAGCAGCACAATTCAGTTTAAATTATGTACTGAATGCAAAATTATTTTTGTCTTAAAGCTGCTACTATGAGTTTAGCTTTGCTCCTCTGAGCTCTTGAATTGTGTAAAACAGTAAGTAACTAATATTCTTTGTACCACCTCCAGAAACCTGCTTTTCAAATAGGGATCCTTGGAGTTCTTACAATCTAGAAGTGTTCAGCAAGATTCCTGGACTTGGCCAGAAATATAAACTCCTGAATATCATAAATGATTCCCTGTCATCAATGTTTTAGGCATTATCCCAATTCAAAGTAAGAATCCCAAACAAAACCAAAAAAAGGCAAAAAAAAGAACCCCAAAACCACAACTCCTCCATCTCCAGTGAAGTCTCTCTGTTTTGAAACATATCTATGGTGACTTAAACATAATTAATTTCATAATTTGTGCCACAAGCCAGTGAGTCAGAATAGCAGATGAATTTGTCCTTCCAGGACAAACAGAATGCAAATTCACAAAGAGTGTAAGTGGAACTAAAACCATATTGCTCAAAAAGACATGGTCTCATTCATGGTTCTCTCCCCCACAATCTCAATGCTCCCTATACATTAATTCCGGCAGTAAGTCCAACTTGCACTGTAAGCTGATCAAAATACCTTCATGTGTGTGTCTGTGTAAAAGACTATATACACAAAGGAGAGTCATTTTAGTAGCTTTAACACTGCTGGGTCCAGACTATTGGTTTTGGCAGCATCTTATTTTAAGGAAGGCTAGAAGCCTATCACAGAATCACAGAGGCAGAAGTGGTATTTCAAAGCAGTACAGACAAGTAACACACAAGACTGACCACCAGAATATTAAAGGGAATACCTTAACCCAGTTTGCATCAGTGATAGTGCTGTTCTACCCTCCCTTCACACATCAGTGTGTGCTGCCATCACCTCACTGTTAGCACCTGTCACCAGGCAGTGGGTAAATCTAGGAAAGTGATCTGGACGAAACCTATCCAGGAGGAAGTTACACCTGTCCCTGGTTACTATTCACACTGATAAATGTCTCACTGCTCAGGTAATTACCTGCAGTGCTACTGTGAGGAACAAGCAAATGGATCTGTATCAGAGGGTAAGACTGTGAAAGCTTTGACTCGAATCAGCTTAAACAGCAAAAACTCCACAATACCATTACTCATTGTATTAATGTACAAGCCAACAATTCCTGATTGTCAAAGCAAGCTGGGGAATCCATTGGTTACAAGTGTTATCAAAGTCTGTATGAAATGCATCTGGAACTGAGTAATGCTTCAATTTTCTAATTTCTGATATTCTCCAGGGGAGCTTAATTTACAGGTCCAGAAGTAAACAAGAAAATTATTGTTGGCTTTCAATCATCTAATAAGAAAAGGCAGAGGTAGCAGGTATTTTAATAATGTGTAAACAATGTTCCATCTGTTAGCAGGTGTATCATCCAAGAGATCTACTTCTGAGTAGTTATGACAAAGTTTGCTTGTTACAAAGAAAAAAAGGAGCATATAAAGAGGCATTCACCTTTTATAAATAGTTACAAAATAAATCCTGCAGTACTTTTATTATTTTAAGCATTGAAAATTTTCATTATCATTTCCTATAATGAAGAACTAAACAAATATGCTAGAAGAAAATTGCTTTTGGAGTCTGAATCACTGCATACTTCATGTACACCTGGTATCAAGATGTCAGTATTTATTTTCTCTTAGACATTAGAGCAATCAGAATAAGGAATAGATGGCTATGTAATTCAACAACCTGGCTGAATTTTAGTCTTTTTTTAGATAATGTCTGTCAGATTTTAAAGTAGTCTATATTGGGGTTTTTTAACATTGTTTTGTTTAAAATCCTAAAACTTTTAACATAAATTATGGCATCAGCAGACTATGAGAAAAGTTGTCGGGAACAGTGTCTGTTACAAAACCGAAAACGTAAGAGCAAATTATGGTGGTTTTACATGACACATTAAAATGAGTCAATGAAACAAATTTCAATGATGGCAAGAAACAAAATAGCATTTTTTCCACATTAGTCAAATGTAGTCACTTACTGAAGAAAGTACTTTTTAATACTGATGTTAAACTTTTCTTCTGTTCTGAACTAAAACAATTTCTACTTTTTAAAACCTGCAAAACCAACAGTGTAAAAGTCTTTCAAGTTAGTGCACTGCAAGTTGTGACAGTAAATCAGTTTCACATTTTTGTATTGTGAAAATGTTTTCAGTTTGCTCACATGCAAGACACTTTTTGAAATGAAGTAACAGAAAACCCATACATCTGAATAGGTAGTTATTTTCCAGTGGAAACATGCACTGCTGTTCAGAGAAACCAGCTGTGATATTAATAATTGATCTCACAAAGCCACAATTTCACCCCCAAGGAAAAATTGGTATTAGACAAATTTCTGTTCTTTCTCCTTTACTCCCTTGGCAAGAGAAAAAGATCTTTGAAACATCAGCTATTCTTAGTCCTGTTGCTTCTTAATGGTACTAACAGCAATTTTACAAAGAAAGGAAAGCACAAAATACAACAAATAACATAAAAAAAACCAAAACAAAAGTATTTACATGAGACAAAGCAACATTTCACTGAGTTACAACAACATATTAACTCACCTGCAGTGTTTCTATTTGTTTTCTGATACTGTTGTTAGATGGCATCTAAATAAAGCAATGTGAGACAGCAAAACATAACAAACATGAGAATGGAAGGCACATGCATGTTAGATGAAAAAAAGCTCAAAACCAACAGATAGCTGTCTAGCAAGGACTCTATTCAGTAGAAATAAAGGGTTTCCTATAGTGGCAGAAAACATTCCTTCAGCTTTCAAGGTTTTGTGGTAACAGACACTATATGTAAACTGTGAGGAAAAAAAAATACTTTTTCCAGCCAACAGTGGTGCAGAATGACAGACACTGTTCTCTCCCATTTCTGCAGCTTTTTAAAAAGTTCCCTCCTCTCTCCAGAAGAGGTAGCAAAGATACCACAACTCAGATTCATCCAAGAATTTATCAACTTTCTGACACACTTGCTAGAATTAGTCTGTGTAAATACTAGTCAAAAAAAGTAAGCAAAGTGTTTTACAATACTGACCAGCTTTACTGACTGCCAAACAAATTCAGAATTTTGCCTACACTACAGTGTGTAAAAAACCTGCTGGGCTTGGTGCTGAACCACATCCCAACAGCTTTGTGGGACAAAGCTAGCTATACATATACCCGAAAAAACCCAACCCTTTCGTACACTCTTGGTCTCAACTGACTCTTACAACTCACTGATGTGCTATTTGCATTGGTCCAGACCACTGGGTTTCTTCCTTTCAGCAAGGCTGGGATGTTCTCCCCACACATTAGGTCTGCTTTGAGGATAACTAAAGGCAATGTGCATTGAAACCCAGCACAGTGTTTACAAAGACCATAAATACTGCCAGGCTGAGGATTCAGAGCACTCTCAGGAGCATTATCAAATTTGACGTAGCAGCAGAAGGTAAGGCAGGGTATGAACAAACTGCATCAGGTACTGTGGGGAGACTGCAAAGGTGTGAGCTTTCACACAAATGGGAAATGGCTGATTTCAGTCACCAAAGTGCAACGTGGTGTTCAAGACTAAGAGTTTGCACTGGGCAGCCACCAAGGAATGAAGAGAGCACGATGAATCCATGACCTCATTACCTCTTGCTGACTTGCTAGCCTGCCTGTACTCTTCACAGAATATCCCTGTGACACACTCTAAATGTTACCATTATTTCAATTCCTAATTTGCTAATTTCAACAAATACAGTAGGAGTAGATGAATCCTGTTAGTGCTCTAAGTATCTCCTAGTAACTCTCAAATTTACTTCATTAATAACAAGGACACTAGAGGCAATGGATTTGGAATTTCTTATTTCATTTTACATATTTAAGTAACTCCAAATAAAATAATTTTAGTCATTAGAAAATCAGGAAATAAAATGGGAGGGAGGGGGGAATCTGAAAGACTAAACTGCTGTGAAATTCAGATTTATAAATTAATGAGATTACTTATTACAGAGTGCATGCATTTAATTAGCTTCAGAAACAAAGGAACACATTAATTCGTAAGACACATGAGGACAGTGGGGCTGTATTTTTCAAGATTAAGCTCAACAAAGTTTCTGAACAAGGCAGGCACCCAAAAAACTTGATAGCATTTGGTGTGCCAAATTAAACCAAGCCATAAAATATCCTAAAGAACTCATTGACAGCATAGCATCATAACACTGCAAATTCTGAATTGCAGAAATTCATATGTGGAATTTCTGCTGAATAGAGCCTTACAGTAAATGTGTTAAGCTGTTAGTGGTTAACAAATCTAAGTAAAATATAAAATGCATGCTCAGCAACCACCAGTAAAACTCACTGGCATTTATAGTTTTAATACATCCATTACCAGCAATGGACATTATGCCAGAAAAAGGCAACTCCAAGATTGTAAGGAGTTTTTTAAAAGCTTTAAAAACAAAAGCACAAGCAGCCTCCATAAGCAAAATAAACCACAAAACAAAAATCAAGGCAAATATTGCAAAAGAACTGCAATAATGTTAGATGAAAAATATACAGAACCCAACAAGCAACAGAAAGGTGTGAAAGATGTTGTAAGAACAAAATGACCCTTCAAATCAATCCAAGCAGCTAAACCATTTTCCTTTGGACTTCATGCTGGTTTACATATTTTATGAATAAACTTCATAACTGTCACTCACAGCTAACCAGAATCAGTGTTGTGAAGGAGGATCAAAGAATTTGTTACATTTTCAGAATCAACACATTAGGCAGAATCATGAATTATGTTAATCATAATCAAGGAAAGAACATGTACAATAACTACAAGAAAGCGACTGATTTGTAAGTATCTTGATGTCTTTATCAACCAATTGATGGTTACAATTATATCAACAGAAGGCAAAAGTTAAAGGGACACTGTAATTATTTTTTTAAAATATGTATCACAGGCTGTAGATAAAACATCTTTTCAGGTCCCACAGTTTATTTTCTGTTCTTTCAATAAGTGAACATGAGACAGAAAGTTTGCACTTCCTAAACATTCTACTTGAAAGAACAGACAGCCACTTATGTTCTCGCATATAATTGGCACGTAGAGAATTACAGTCTGTATTATCTCTGGCATGAACAGCCCTTATTAGCAGACACTTCTGCAGATTTTATTCAATAAAAATTATAATCCCCAAGGGGACCACACTTATTTCCAACATGACATTGTTGGATATTAAAACTTAACTGCTAAGTTTAATACAGTGACTCGAAACACTTAATTTCTTTTTAGAAAAATATTTCAGTGTCCTTTTAAACAGCCAAATATTATTCATTGTTTATTTGGCACAAGAATACTGAGAACATATTGTAATAAATGCTAGTGATTTGCAACAGTTCCTTAATTAAAAAGGATTCTTACCTTTAGATGTGACAAACAGTTCTGCAGGAAAACGTGCCAGTTATTTAAAAAAAACTGTTTCTGACTGACACACAACAGGCAGGTGATCAATGGATACAAAGCCTATGAGTAGGGGGGAAAAAGAATTGATCAAATTGCTCTTTGCAGACCTCCTAAGCGCTGTACATTGAGAATGAGACACAGTTGGTTGTTGCCCCTCACTCTCACAGTTTTGGCACTGCGTGGCAGCCTCTCCCCTGCACTGGGACCCTCGTGCCAGGCACAGTGCCCTGGGTAAGAGCTCAAGGGGTCAGACTGGGGCACTGGGACCAAGGTGAAGCTGATCCCCCAGCTAGGCCTGATGTCAAACCAGGGCTGGGAGCAGAGTGACCCTTCACACAATGCTCATGCTTTCCCTGAACCACAGGACTCAAATCATGTAATTCCACATGCTGCGCACGTGAACTGCCTCCAAGAATATTCAGGAAAATCATCAACTCAGTAAAAACTGAGACAGACTTGAAGTTGTCAGAAATGTTACTTCTAGTCAAGATCTACTTTTAGTGAGGAATGAACCACAGTATAATTTGATTTAAATCTGTGAATATGCAGAGTATGATTTAGCTTTGCTCTAGTAAGGTAAGATTTGATTAAGTACCACATACTTTAACACATAATGGTGATAGGTACCAAATCTGACTGCAGCTTTTCTTGTTACGAAGCAAAACGAAAGGATGAGTAGGTAAATAGTACTCTTGATACAACATTTCTAACTTCAAAAATAAAATGACATTTTGAATACCAGTATCAACCACTTTATGTTATTCTTACCTAAGGAGTTTAACCAATACAATGATATATGCTTTGTAAGTGCAGAATACTAGAAAGTGAAGTTTGTCCATAACATGAAAGTGAGAATAAAACATTTTAAATTCACTTGCATTTACTGAATATGCCAACTGAAATGCAAAAATTAGCTCTACATTTTCACTAAAGTGAAGTGAACCAACTTGAAACATGGCTGCCATAGTCAGCAAAAATAACCAAATACTGCAAAAATAAGAGATAATAAAAAAATATTGGAAAAAGAAAAACAAGGGAGAGGAAAGGTTCAGAGAGGAGAGGTTCGGAGAGGTTCGGAGAGGTTCGGAGAGGTTCAGAGAGGTTCGGAGAGGAACAGGCAGAGGAACAGGCAGAGGAGAGGAACAGGCAGAGGAGAGGAACAGGCAGAGCAGGGCTATTAACAGGCTGCTATTTTACTGAAGAAGTCTTGTCCGACATTTGCATCTTTTAATTAACCCTAATTTAAATATATTCAGACACCCTGAATGCACGTTTTTAGTAAAGAGACATTAGGTTAAATAACTCTGCTAAAGCCCACTAAAATAATCAAAAAGAAGCATTGATTTCAAGACAATCTCACATGTGAGATAAGAGCACGTATCTGCACAAAGAAACAGCAAAAATAGAACAAATGCACATACACTGTGGGAATTTAATTATTCTGAGGCGTTAAGATTTAAATTAATATGGGCTTGATAAGCTTTTCCTCATATAATGTTCTAGCTTAAGAGCCTAAAATTATCAAAACTGAGAAGTTGAAATATTTCTTTAAAATACCAGCGAGTGCTTCTTTCTTGAACTCAATTCAAAGGTAGTCTGATAAAGCATCTCCACAAAATTTTTCAAACATGGCACATTCACTTCATTTTTAACAGCCTATTAAAAAAAAAACACCACAAATTAATGCGCTTAAAAATTTACACAGAAGGCAATTTAAATATACATTAAGATATCTATGAATTCAAAATAATTCAAAAGTTAAATTTCACATTAGGGAGGTATTTAAGTGTATTTATCTGAAATATAAACAGAAGCATAAGAAATCATGTCATATACTACAACCACATGGTTAAAACTAACAATTAAAGCAAACATACAAAAAACTCCACCCCAACAAAACAGCCCACTAAAATAATTTGGTTTAAGAATGTGGTCTCTATACCATACTTAAAAAAGAAAATGTATTTGATACCAACTAACAATTAAAAACAACATTGAAGCTCTTCATATGCATATTTACATTTATTTAAAAAATAGTATCTGTAACTTTCACAGTTCCCCTCTTAACTGCTCCTATTTTCTTTTCTGTTTTAACACTGAAAACTGGAAAGTTAAGAAATAACCCACAGGATTACCCATCAACCAATCGTGCAAGTTGTCTTTGCTGAGCTTTCAGAATTAATGAAATGCACATGGAGCCCCACATCCTTCTTGCACACAGAACAGGTTTCTTTCCACAATTTAGGCAGATACCGCCTTCTTTACTGAAACCCCTGCAAGGCTCTTAGGCTTCTCTCTGGATCCCCAGGATGGACTGTTTAAACACTATTTTAAACCTACTGTTTTAAGCTGTTTCTGCTTTATTTGGGTGGGGTGCTGGAGATTGAAATGGCTTTTTTGGAAGAGGTCCTCTGTACATGTAATTTCCTTACAATGTAAGATTTTTTTTGTTATTTTTTATTATTTATAGTTATTAATATTATATAAACATTATATCTACTAACACCATATAAAGAAAAATCATGTCCACCTTGCTAAGAACACTCTAAAACCATCACGATGTAGAAACATAAAAATAGCATGTATCTCTGTAATGTGTACAGACTCAAGAAGAAAAAACTGAGAAAGTAGTTATGATTTAAATTGCTTCCTATGTACCAAATTATTTATCTTTTGCTAATTAGCTATTCTTAGGCTATAGACTGATTAGTACTCTGCTATCTCCAAATGAGAAATCAGACAGTTGCTGTCATCACTTCATTGTTGCTTTGGGATATAACCTTAGGCTTTCAGAACAGCCCCAACTTCCCTGCTGTAAAATATGCTGTGATTCATCATACCTGCAGGGTCCAAATCAGGTCAGGTATCTTGGAATGCCAGAATGACTAAGCAAGAGAATGACAGTAAAGATGTCTCAATGCTGAAACCCTACAGCTTCCTCACTTGAGTGATTTTCTGTATCCAAGATACAGAGAAATCTACATTCAATTCCTTCAGCTGCATAAAAAATATTCCAAGTTGCATCTCACATCTTCCAAGAGAATGACTAACCTGCTCAAACTGCACCTCAGCCTGGGTGGGAGCTCTTCGCTTCTATTTAAGAAGCTCCATTTGTATGAAATGATTAGAGACTGAGTGAGTCAGAAGGGAAGATCAAGCCTCCCTCCCCAGCAGAGGCGCTGACTCAGGCTGTGCTTGCAGGAGGGATCACACACCACCACAAGCGCTCGGCACAGTCAGTGTTCGTGCCTCTGCCCTTGCCAGCAGATAGTCCCAACTCCCAAATGCTGCTTATTCTTCATTATTTCAAGGGCAGTTTTCACTGTGTTTATGATTCTGCAAACTAATATTTGCATTTACCTAAGTGCTAAGTAGTTTCACCCAGCACTCCCACTCCAACTGCCAAGCAACTACAGAATTCAAAAAGACAAAATGTGTTCACTCTTTGATAGAAAAGAAATTCTTCTGTTCTTCTGTAGAAGACTGTAAGCATGCCTGGGTAAGATCAAAACTTCTTCCCATAAACAATTACTACTAGAAGCACCTCTTTCCAGTTATGTCTTATGAAAAAAGATTGTCTCCTTTGTAATTTAAAAATAATAATAAAAAACCCAAACTCCCAAGAATACCAAACCTAACTGGCCAATCAAAAACAGCCAAACCAAAAAACTAACAAACAAAAACCAAAACCAAACAAACCCTACAAAAACACAAACAAAAAACCACCACCAGCACCAAACCATCCAAAACAAGAAAACCACCACCAAAAAAAACACTCAAAAAACGAAGACTGAGACCACAGAAGGGAAAGAGGCCTTTGCCCAGGGCAAAGTAAACGATTTAAAAGAGGATGAAGAGTTCAGAGTTATCTTTCTTTTCCTATGATCTTGCTCAGATGGCATGCCCTCCCAGCATGCTACTTTTTGTAGATCCTATTCTACAAAACAAGATCTACATGTTCCAGTTAGAGCCACAAACTACCATCTTTTGGGATTGCATGCCAAACACAGCGTGGCCTGGCATCTGCTAATACAACTAACGTTTTACACAACAATCCTAGCAAGTATCAATCTACTATGATGGAATTAACTGAGCTTGTGGTAAATATCAACTTGAATTATACTCGGGTGCCGTAATTTCTTCTTGACCTATTGAACAAGCTTCACACAACCAAACAAAGCTGCCTGGGAGGAAAGAGAGCCTGTTTTGACTGAAACACTCTCACAAGCAGCGTTACAGGCACAGTACATCCAACACTGTGATGATAATGAGGTTTTTTTCCTTGTTCATGGCTGCTGTGTGAAATTTCTACTTTTAGATTTAAAATACACAGAGGAGATGATTGACTGCTCTTCCACTTGAAGGACTAAATCTAGTGGACATTCACCTCTACAAATGATTTTTATTTATTTAGCCAAAACCTATGCTTTTCCTTCCTGCATAGGAGTTTATACTCTCCTTATCATACTGTAAAAACATTACATAGCTCATTACAGAAAGAACTTAAAAGGTTTCAGCTAACAAAGAAAAGTCAACAAGACCTGTGGGAAACGGATTTGTAGAGAATTCTACAAATTCTACAGATCCATTTCCCACAAGACCCTTCAAAAAACAAATATTAAACCAAGGAAATTTCAAATTTTTAGAGCACATATAAAATCACACAATGCTCTGGTAAGAAAGGTGTCTAGAAAACAGATAATGCTTTAAAGTACTGAAAAAACTTTGGAACCTAGCTGACACATTTAGCCAACCTACTTCCCTTTAAGACTGTGAAGGTGCTTGTAATCTAAGTAACAGTCACAGAATGGTTTGTGTTGGAGGTGACCTTAAAGATAATCTAAACTCCCTTCTCTGCTGTGGGCAGGGACACCTTTCACTAGACCAGGTTGCTCAGAGCCCCATCCAACCTGGCCCTGAACACTTCCAGGGATGGGGCATCTACAACTTCTCTGGGCCACCTGTTCCAGTGCCTCACCACCCTCACAGTAAAGAATTTCTTCCTAATATCTAATCTAATCCCACCCTCCTTCCGTTTAAAACTGTTCCCCCTTGTTCTATCACTACACGCCCATGTAAAAAGTCCCTCTTCAGCTGTCTGTAAGCCCTCCTTAGGTACCAGATGTCTTTCTGAATCTATAAAAATGTAATATTTTGAGGATTTATTGAAGAATTTTAATAATGAGACCCCAATTGAAAGTGGGAGGAAGAGTGTGCAGGGGGGATTCAAATACTTACAGCAGCCACAGGTATGAGAATTTCCACAAACAAACCAGCAAGTGCATGTTTTATATCTTTGTCTTTTACTTCCAGGAAATACTGAGCACACTCCTTAGTAAGAAAACATTAGAAAAATATTTAGAAAAAAGAACACAAACATAACTATGCCATAAAAACACTAGTAGCCTAACATTCGTTGCCTATTCTAATTTAAAACATGTAATGTGTTTGAGTTACTTTTATGTTCCTTAACAGTATCAACTTCACAAAACATAAAAACTTTAAAACTGTTTGCCCAGCAATAGACCTAAATGAATTGAAAGGACATTTGTAATACCAGATAGCTATTTACTTTTTACTCAGAATATAAACAGTACTCAGAATACAAAAGAATATAAATATGTACATTTTCCCTCGGATTATTTTGAAGCTTAAAATAATTTAATGCTTACCTTTATTCGAATTACTGGAAAATTATATTTTATTTTTAAATACTAATTTTCATTTTCAAAATACTTTGATGCAAAGAAAAGTAAAGATAATTAAATATTCCATACACAATAAATAATCCATAGTGAAGTGTTTTTAAAGAAAAGTATGTCTTGACATCTCATCTGTTAAAAATGATATATCACATAATTCTTTTTCTTTAATACACTTTCCTAAAGTCAGAAAATTATTTGATTGCTATCCATTTTCATTCAGTCCTAAATTCATATATTACAGGTTTGCCACACTACTAAGGCAATTGTGAAAGTTCCAGGTACTCACAAACTGCAAAGAAACAAATAATTCATACCTCTGAAAAACTAGGAACTAAACAGAAAAGGATGAAGGATGGCACACAAGTAGAGAGAGTGACTGATCACAGCAAGTGTAATCGTACCTTCATGACTTAACATTTAAAATTATACTCCTTTCAGTTTACTGAAGCATTTGTTTACCTGCATGAACTGAAATGATGCTTCAAAATCCTCCACAGGATACATCTTTACTCGAAAAAACTTCATTCCCATAATCAAACTGATGATACTCTGTACTACATGAGGACTCTGTTCTTTTTGTCGCAGTTCCTTTAATTCAGTGACAAACTTCTTCCTAACAGCTTGAAACCTGAAAAGGCATAGACATGGCAATTATTTGCATTCTTATTTGCTTTCGTATGAGGCCTATAATTTTGAACCAATTCCTTGAGTCTGTAACAATAACTGCAGCTGCTGTATGAGAAATGCAAGCAAGACGAACGCTGGTACTTCAAATCTAGGCATCTTAGAGTGCCTACAATGATCAGAACATTAGATTATACCTGTTAATTAAATAACAGTTGACTGGCAGAGGGCCTCTCTTCCCTGCCCCTACAAGCTGACTGCAAAGCAACTGTACTAAAGATTATTTCTTGATTTGCTCAATTTTCTTGCGCTGGGACATAAGACAGACACAACACACTTCACCTTACCCCACTTGACACTTACAGGATTAGCTACTGGGGACATGAATAGATTCTGCTATATCAAACAGTCTTTAAGTCTACATTGGTTTGTCCCTAAACACAAAGAGCCAGAGACTGAACTTACTTTGATTGAGCAAGAACGCCTGTCACTTCTGCATATAAGTCTGCAATAATATGCACATTCCCAGTGTTGGTTCCTGAATACCTAGAGAGGAAAAAAACCCCAAACAATAAAGGGAAAAAAACTCACTAAATACATGAAATACATTAAATTAAACAAATTGTTCTTCTAAACACCAAGCAAGTTCTCAATTGGAATGAAATGTTTGTCCCCTAGCAGGCAAATTATTACCATAAAAACAATTAAATTCAAATATAAAATGCATGGGTGACATTTAAAGTAATGTAGTTTCATTTCTTATTTCAAAAGGAAGATATTCTGGATAGAAATTCTACTGAATTTATCCAAACTCAGATTTTTCTTACTATGCCCGAGGACTCAAATCATTCTGTATATTCTACACAAAATAAACTCAGTGTTACGTTGAACACAGAGCTGTGTTCTTTCAGGATATGCTTTCAATTTGAAGACATCAACCAGTGTTCATTCCCACCGGTATTATCACCAACATGTTACATCTGAGGCGAAGGACAGCAATCACAATAAGCAAGCACAAGCTGGTAATACAAAATATTTTAAAGTACACAAGTGAAACTTACCCTTCCTTATGTTTAAAGTGCTTAAAAGCCAAGTTTAGAACTTCGTGTACTAAAGGATCTGGCACTGGATGAACAGGTATCTGAAATGCACATATCACTTACATGTATGTAGCACCTATACATACATGTATGTATGAAGCAAACAAACAGTACTGTGAGATGCCTTGGAGAAATCTCTCCCACCAGTGTACAAGGACACATCTTTTGCTGGCATATATCATGCTAATTCTGCAATATATAACGTTTACACAATCTGCACTGGTATTCTTAGACAAATAAGGATACTCCTAAGCAAAGTTAGATACCTTCTCTAATTTTTAAGTACATTTTAATCTCATTATCCAACAACTTCAACCTGTATTTCAAAAACCTTTAAGCTTGCAAAGGGTACTGAACATAAATAAAATGTTATTTTTTACAGTTCTGCTTTTTGCAGTACATCAGCAGCTTTCCAAGACACTTGAACTGAGATAATGCAGGCATGTAAAGAAAAGGCAGGAGAGGCCAAAGGCTTTATGTAACTGGGAGTATAATTACAGCCTTGCATATGCTCATCATAGATATGTTCTAGTTTTTAAAATAAAAATTTAAAGGAGATTATCAAAACCAACATTAAAATCAAAATATTAAAATTAATTTGCCAAAGCAAAAATCTTACCTGTTTTAGAACCTCTATTAAAACTAAACAAAAAATGAAATCTACAGCTAAGTCCCTCCTTTCAAGTAGATAATCTCTTTCACGTTGTTGGTCATCCCTAAAGTAAGAAATCAAGAACACAGGTATCAGACACAAGACTGAACACAAATATTGCAGAGACAATGACTGCAGTGTTTTGCATGTAATCACTGTTGCAGATGTATATAAAATGGAGAGGTGGAAAGACCTGGGGGTTTGGCACAGCACTGGCATCTTGCCCCCTCCTCCTGAAAGGACCTGACAATAATCAAACCAAAAAAGGGACCAACTAGCTTAGAATTACCAGTATCCAACTGGTATATCTTTCTGTATAGCCACACCAAAACCATTAGGTCACTTCATGTATATTATCTACAGATAATTAAGTTAAGTTAAATTACACTACCTCAAAGAAGTCTGTGTACCTTCTATACAAATTTAGGTAAATCCAAATACAACATACTTGTCACTGAAGTACAGAGCACACGTTTTCTTAAGAGAAAGCACAGAAAAATCAAATAGGCTTCTGCAAGGAAAATTCTTACCCCTTTGATTTTGTGCTTGACCGAGGTCTATATTCATAAGATTCATCTTCTGTTCCATTTTGACGCCTGTACCAGTCAAACAAGGTGCGCAGTAAGGAGGGGAGACAGTGCTCTGCTACTGAGCTCATAGAGCTTATCAACTGAAAGAGTGAGAAAAATACTTTAGCCTGATGTAGCAATAAAAATCCTAGAGTTTAATCATTCTTTCAAATTGGTTTTTAATGTTAAAAACCATATATCACATAACTTCACAAATGGGCATCTTAATATTCATTTTCACTTAGAACAGATACTTTTAATACTATACACAAAGTCAATTATGAAAAAAAAATTAAGCAAAGTCTGCCAAAGCTCACAGGGGTCACAAAATGACAAATTTATACATATATGATGTGTATAAAACCACTGAGAAAACAGCAGAGGTTTTAGGATGTCCCTGAATGTTGCCTCTGAAGTACACACACCTTCACATCACAAATGACAGGTAAGACACAACCCTTCAAAACTGAGGAAGTTTATAACTTTAAAAAACCTGCTTCTTTGGTTATCATATAAACAGAAATAAGAGCCTTTTAGATATTCTACGTTGCCTTTAATACATTTGACTGGTCTGGGTCTCAAGCTATATTTACTTTTAGCATAACTCCCCTGTCTACTGCTTTCTTTCAGAAAACCCATATGAGTAGTAAATTCATCTGTGCAACAGATGTAGCAATAGAAACCGTTATATAAGGAAGACTTTAAGATGTTATTAAACTCAAATTCTCTAGGCTTCCTTTAACTCAAAACTTAAAGGGAACTCATAAGTACCCCAGCTTGGAAGGGAGAAGAATGACTGAAGACATCATAATGCCATTATAAACTTGCTTCCAGGAGGCAGCAGGGAGCAAGCCCATTCCCAAAACACAGGCTGGAATAGGAGTTACCACTTTGCTCACTGATGCCATGTATTACTTATCTCTTGGATCCTTCAGATAAGATGTTCTAATAGAAGCCATGCTCATGCTGTAACTTATCTATTATTCACTATTTCTGATAAACAATATAATATTGTGCCAATACATGTTCTGATCCAACATTAATGCAGTTGTTTCTTTTTCCTCATTTGAAGCATCTTGGGTTTTTAGGTTTGTGAAAGGGATGGGGACAAGTTAACCACAGGGAAACATCAGAAGGACCCCTTTCAATCTTCTGAATACATTACTCAGCCTGTTAACCAGTCAGTTATTCAAGTCACAAGAATTGAATAGTGTTCTGAACTGATAACCATCAGAACCATGTTATTAGCAGAACAAAAAAAACCAAGCTGCATTTTAAGCTTTACTAAAACTTTTCCTTAGGTTTTCCTGCAAGTTTACACAGTTTATCAATACTACCACCATTCATAAATGTTCCAGTCGTTAGTCAATTTACACTGTCTTCCACAGGAACAAGCATGTATCACATGCATTCAGAAATGTAACTGGTAAAGTGCTAAACCCAGAGACTATTGGCATAATAAAGCATTTTCCTTTTGAAAAATAAAAAGTCCATTTCACATAACAATTATTTACTTCCTGTCAAGTTTTGCATTCTTTGTATTCTAATGAAAAGGCACTGGAATTACTGGGAAGATGATATCTTTGCTAATATTGCATAGCATCTAAGCAGAACATCAGCTACTCTTCATTTAAAATAATTCCTACACTGCTTGGATACTAAATTCAAAATCATCTTATAGTAAGAGTTTCTTATATGAAAAATGTATTTCTTATACAAGAAAACTCTTTTATTTTAGCATTACATTATGCCCAGATTGAAAGCAACAGTCCAGACAAAGAGTGATCCTATAATACCCAGGAGAACAGGGCTGCAATAGATATGATGTATACTCCAGTTCCAGTTCCAGTTTCAGGAATGAAACAGCAAATCCTGCTCAAGTCTTAAAGGCTGTAACATATTGCTAATTGCTTCACATAACATACCCAACACCACAGTGAGAGGTAAAAAAAGAGAAGCAGAATTATAGTAAGATGCTACAGCACAAATTCCAGCTTTGGCCAAAATCCTGATCCTGAAAACACAGCTCAAGCTATGCCTAATCATGAACAAGGCTGAACCTCACATACATCTGCTTTCAGTCACTGAGAAAGTTAATACAGGCTTCTGTGTGATTATAAAGTTTTGGTGTCTTAGGACAAGAGCAGGAAATTGCCAAGTATGTTTCCTACAACAAACAAAAAAGAAAAACACAAGCTATTTCAGTTTCAAGCTGTACAAGCAAAAATATTTTAAGAAATGCAATATATGCTCTATAAAAAACCTCCTGTCCAGTAGCTTCCTGATGTGCTAGGAATGATAAAGAGAAAGCGCTGGTACTAAAATGCTAAAATTTTTAATACTTCATGAGTGTACCAACTTACAGATTTCCTTCTCCTTTTCCAAAATGTCCCTTCTAGCTAAATTTATATTATTGTTCCAATTAAGATATCAAATGACAGAAGATTTCTGCTGTTTGAAAATTAAAAGCTATTGATTTTTCACACTTGTTTCAATAACTGCCCTCTTGCTCTGGTTATGTTTCCAACAGAAATTACTTATAATCCCATTAAATGCAATTTGCTTTTTCATTAGAGGGACAGGCAACACTACATGCCTTCCTCCTCCATCTCTTTTCTCATCACTTACAGAGCTCAGAGAATAACTCTCAAACAGATGCCACTTTAGTCCCAGAGCCCTCTTGTGTTCCAAGCATGCTCTTCATTCACAAAGTACAACACTTACCAGCTCAGACCCCAATATCGGTACAGGCAAAGACACTTTTTAGACTAAGATTCCTGGCTGCATAAAGATCTCTAGGTGAACAAGGTTGGCCCAGCAACAGCCCTAGCTTCTCTGCTGGATGCTATGGCTGTGATCTCTGGATCCTCCTCATTCCCACACTTTGCCAATCACTTTTTAAATCTCTAATCTCCAGACTGCTGGAGAATTGTTCATTATAAGGGTTTTATACACCGAGCAATGAACAGGGAGACACAATCTTAATTTCTTTTCCCAAACAATGTGCAAAATTCCCTAACAAAGTTCATAATCTCAGTCATTCAGGTCTGTCTAAAACAGTTATTCAGTTGCATTAAAGTTCAGATCTCGACTTCAGAGTAGATTACAAATAACAAAAGAACAAAATAAGAAGTCACACACATAAATATAGACACACAATCAAAACAACTTTTTTGAAAGAACTGTATTTTCAGGAAAACTAGTTTCTTTCTATATTATCAAATTTTTAAAGTTATGTGTTTTATTTCTTATTTCCCTTCACTCAGCCTGTTTTTAGAACCTCTCCGTGTACAGCTTAGTACACTAAGCTTCATACAGCAGATGTTATTCAGGAACAGTCAAGAACAGGAACAGGCAATTAATGGGGCTTCCTCTGAATGCTGCCTCTCCATTGCAAGGAAGTGGTTATGGGACACAAACGTGCCTACACTATTGAAGAATTAGAAATACAGACAATAAATATGAATAAATTGAGCAGAGAGTCATTCCAGACACAGTTCACTGAGAGTAAGTGAAATGGAATTGCCTAGCAGTCTATCTATATTCTCAGCAAAGGACAAAGTAGCACTTTTGTAACATTTTGAATCTACTCTACACCTTCTGCCATAGAATCAAAGAGCCCTCAGTAAAAGATGTGTTACTGAAATAAAATGAACACTGTTTGTTTATAAAAACAGAACCCCAAACACTCCAACAGTAAGTGATAACAGAAATAACCTAAGACTTTTTGTCCTCTAGTGCATTTCAGCATCTTTCTTCCACTGGTTTTCACTGCTACCTTCAAATAATTACCTATTCAAGTAGTTTCTTACTATCATATTCTACAATGGAAAATAAAAGTCTAACTAACACTCAGAATCTAAATCTTCCGACAGAGATGCAGTTGCAGATGTTCTCAGTTATTACAACAGTGACACCACTATTCTGCAAAAATAAAGCCCACTTTAATCCAATAAAAGTTACCTTCAATTATATGTCTCCTACCTGATCAAACTGAAGATCTTCACCTCTTTGAAGAGATCTGGACAAGAGCTTTTCCTGTAAAAAAAAAGAAACATGCATTTCACAATGTAATTAACTATTATCAAAGACAGATTCCTTCTTTCTCAGTTATATTACAGAACAGACAAATAATTTTTAATGTAAATATTGCATGGTTTTTCAGATAGAAACATTTCTGGAGACGTGAAGAATACTCCCAAAACTTAATTCAGTAGTAATATTAAAGACTGACAAATAGAAGATATCAGAGGCCAAACAGGGACCAGCTGGTGGTGGGTGTCAAGTGTAGCTTAGAGGGAAAGCCATTCCCATCTCAATTAAAAGGTCTATTCATGTTCATATATGGCAATCATTCTAAGTTACAATAATGATTTTTAAAATGTCTTCACAAAGGCAGAGACAAGCTTTCAATGCATTTCCAATCTGCTCTTTCCCTGAACTGCAATGAAACACAGCTAGAAGACCTACTCCAGTAAAAGGAGAATGTGAATAATCACTTCCTTTAATTTGAAATAACTGTAAAGGACAAAAAAAAAAGCAGTATTACTAGAATTTTACTTATTACAATATTTATTGCTACTAGTAGCATATAACATACTGCTCTGTTAAGAGCAAAATTAAATTATATTCCCAACAAAATAATTTAGTGAGGATTGAAGCATCACAGAAACAAACTCTAATGGTAAACTACTCTTACTAATTAGTGTGTAGAGTATGAAATTACACACTTACTAGATATACAAGTTTTATACCTTGCTCAGGTACCCTGGAAAGTTTAAAAAAAAAAAAAAAAAGGTAGAAGAAAGAAAAAAACAAGGAAGAAAAAAAAAGGGGAGGAAAAAAGAAAATAAGAAAGAACATTGAGTCCTGTGGACTGGCTCTGAGGGTCAATGATTTACAGCAACCCAAGTGCCACAGTAACAGCTTTAAGGGCACACTGCAAAGCAGTAAATTATATAAAGATCTGATGGGCATTTTCTGTTATTTTAAAAAATTTTAAACTTCTCTTCACTTGGTAATAGGATAAATGAGTCCAAATGCTACCTTTCACAAGGAAAGTAAAAAAAGTACCTAAAGTAAAGAGTTAATAGCTCACAGATTGCAGTAAGCAAACAAGGAAGTTTTATGGAGCAAGGTAAGTCAAGTAGTTAACTTGCCTGGTTTGGCATGTAAAAGGAGGTGTGAGCAATACTGATAGCCAGTTCTGCTCTCAACAGGTTGTAACTCAGCACAAAGTAACTGCTCAGTAGTTTAGTATGAGACAACACCCATGCTGTCAGGCTGCTGACAAAATTGAGAAAGTCAACACTGCTTGGTGATTAACACTTGCAAGGCTGCAAGAGACACTATATGCTCAACAGATAACTCATATTGCATGTCTCAAATCCAGGTTTGAACTGGCAACTTATTTTTTCTTATCCTAATTGTAATCTTGAAAATACAGCACAGTTTCTGGCATTTTCCCCTATAAGTGCAGCTGTATTTGGTGCTAAAAACTGGAAACTGTTACAGCCTCTGAAAACTTGAATTCAACACTGCTCAGGCAAAAAAAGGCATTTGCCTACTCTGAAAGTATAATTTGAAATAATATAGATGCCAATTCACAAGTCATTTTCACTTTCCATAACCCAAGAAATCCACTTAACTAGCTAGGAAAATACTACCATTTATGTTTACTTCCAGTGCCCAAATTAAAAAGTATTTTAAGAAGGGGGTTTCAGAAAAATGCATTGATTATTCTGAAAAAGTTCTACTTTTTGATCAACTTTAACAGTTAATGTTGTTTCACTGTCTATTCAAAAGCAAGGGGGAAAAGGTTTCACTTTCTTGATTCTTTCGAATTTATGTAATTTTACATGTTAAATCTGTTCAAAACACTGTTATGAGAATTGGTATTTTGAATCATACACTAAAAGCTCCAGAGAGCACTTGCAAAGCCGAGTTTTCTTTTAGCTAGCCCTCCTCCCTCCTTTTTTTTCACATGGAAACACCTGCTTTAGGTGAATTTGTGTTATCTGTATTATATTTTCAGATAAACTGCACAATAATTGCTAGCTTATCTATAAGGCTACAGATATTTCTGCTATAAAGCACAAATAAAAGAAATGTTGCACTCTATCCAAACACTGCATCATTGCTAACTAAGTTAAATGAGAAAAACTAGAAAACTCTTTCCTCAGAAGATGGAAAAGTGCCTTTCCTGTAAGAAGATGGGAAAAGTCAGGTTCCTTAAGTCTCCTTAGGATACAACATCCCAACAAACCATGTTTACACCATAATACTACAAAAGTATTACACAGGTGAAGAAACCCTGGGTTCACTATACCCATTGCATGTGTCTAAACCCAAAAATTGTTAAAGGAAAGAATGACAAATCAAAGAGAAGTGAAATAATCTGTAACTCTTCAGATAAAGAAGCTGAAAAACCATGTCTATAGAGAGCAAACTAGTTCTGAAAGTTTAGCTGCCCTCTCATAATCCATACTAATTTAGATACTTCTCTATATCAAGTGTTTAAGATTTTAAGGTCAGAAAGAATGAAGACCTAACAAGTTCATAACCCTCTCTATTATGTTTCCTCAGCACTAAGGATCTTACCTGTTAAAGGTAAATACACTG
Source organism: Prinia subflava (assembly GCF_021018805.1). Taxonomy (NCBI): domain Eukaryota; kingdom Metazoa; phylum Chordata; class Aves; order Passeriformes; family Cisticolidae; genus Prinia; species Prinia subflava. The sequence continues at coordinate 26,228,618 of NC_086253.1, forward strand.
TAGAGTTAATGTAACACTGATCAAACAAAGGTGACATAACCAAATAATACTCTTGAACCCAATCACAGGTTTATCAAGGCCTTTGAATTATTTGTATTTAGCTTGGCTTTAAAATTTATTTTCTTTTAATGTCTTCTTCTACCTCTGCTTTGTCATGGCTCTAGTCATCTCATATGATTTAAAAAAAATGATTCAACGGCATAAAGTAAAGGTCTGGAAACTCTAACTGAATTAATAATTTAAGATTTATTTTCCTGTCTTCCTGAAGTTCAGAGAGAGATGAAAATAATAGGTCTACATTTATCATTTGCAAATGAAATTAAAAAACCCAAAACATTATTGCATTAAGCAAAGAGCAGTTTGCATCCATTGTGTAAAGGAGAAATGTCAACATATGGCAGGCAGCAGGGATCAGGATGTGGATGTGCTGTGCAAACAACTGCACCCATGGAAAAAGGTACCACCCATCGGCCTCTCTCCAGCACTCCCTGGCACCGTCCTCTGTGGCTGGCACACCTCAGCAGGGTGCCTCAGGTGTGCACAGCAAACCAGAGAACTTCTGGCTCTTCTCCAAGCTGCAGGGAAGAAGTCAGACAAGGGATGGTGCCTTGCCTCCTGCAGCCCAAGGGCTGGGCACTGCCTGCATCCTTGCCCCAGGGGCAAGCAGAGTACTGTGCTACATTTTACTTCAGACAAACTTTTGAAAGCACATAGGCAGAACTTGCAAAAGTGTACAGTGCTAGTCTGAGCCATATTTACTACTTCCACAATAGAATAAAATCACTTGTGTTGGTAACAGGCTCAAATACTCTTGTTAGTTTTGACTTCAACATGAGACAACTACAATTTATTAGGTTAGCAGCTTATCAACTTGGTGGCACTATGTTAAACTCTCTGCTTAAATTCTAACCATCCATATTTACATGCAGCTTGACAAAACACAAAATAATTGAGTTTATCTATTTTTTAACGGATATAGTTTATGTCAGATTTGGGAAAGGCTGGTGTCATTCCTCAGTGTCATCCTTCTCAGCTGAGAAGGAGTATTTTTTAAGCTACAAGACTATTCTTAGGCTCATTTTCCTTAATAACTATGTACTGCTGCAAAAGATTTAGCATAACTGGTTAAAAAGAAAAGTGGTTTTATTTCATTATTTACTAAAAGGATGATCTTCCTTCCTGACATTACACTTGCTGCTTTCATTTAATCATTTATTTTATGCATTTGCTGATAAGCTCTGCCTGTAACTTTGAAACTGCTGAGGTATTACAATTTTGCAAGCAGAAACTCTTAATTAAATTAGTAAGAAGAAAGTAGGTAAAATTCACAGCCAGAGAAACCATTCCGTTAATTTTTGAAATCACAAGTCAGTTACTTTTAAATGTAATCTGCACATCTAGCAGAAATTATACTACCCCTCACCCACAGATCATGGCTTGATCTGCAGTGATTTTTTAAAAAAATTATAGTTTAATTAATTTTTGCTCCCCTGCTTGCATGTTCAAGCTTTAAAAAGTCTGGTTCCTAATTTCTATTGATCTGGCTTTAAATTCTCTCAAACAGCTTCACCCAACAGCCTAGCTTTATTAAAGATTTATGTAACCCTATATATACTCTCCACACTTCTGTTTGCAGCCAAGTCATTCCACAAAATCAAATCACACTAAAATAATAAAGGGCTTTCCACTCTTCCATTAAAGCCTTTTATCCAATCACAATCAGTGCTTTTCTGGTGCTCTTCCAGCCTTTTAATCTTTCTTTTTAAATTTCATACACTAGAACTGAATGTTCAGTGTTTAAATTCTACATATATAAAAAAAGCTGCTTCAATACTTGAGTATTTCATTTCAGTGGGACACCTAAGGATTCCTTTCTACCTCTTTATGTTATACAGGTTCAGAATGTTTCACTTTTACCCAGTTTTTGGCACCTCTCTTAATTTACTGGTTTTCTATACAGTCCTTCTTCACCCACCAATATAAAATAAGAAAAGCTGGCTATACATATAAATTACATTTGGTTCCACTAAAATACATTTTGTTTAAAGGAATTCAGCTTAGCAAATGAACCCAGACAAAACTGTTTAAAATAGACAACTACTTTAGTAATATTTGTAATTTCTCACTTTATCCTAAAGAATTTTATGCACACAAAATACTGAGTTCAGATTCTTATCAGTAAAAAATCTTGACTAAGGTAGACTTCATGTAATCACCATAAAACCTCACCAGGCAACAAAGGTGGGAATCACTCTTCTGTGAAAAGTGAATTATTTAATTAGTTTCATGCGGTTTCTAATTTTTAATCTAGTGACGTGTTTCAATTTTGTATGATTAACAGATTAAAAAACATTTGTTTAATTAACAGTCAACAGCATGGCAAGGAGACACAACCTGGGATTGATGACAGAGGATTTATTTAATCTGATCTAGGGACAAGTTTGGCAGCACAAGTCCAGGGCTATTATATTTACCTAGCTACCATTATCCTGGTTAGATTTGACTGCACATCAGCTGTGTCTGCAGGAAAGGCCCTCTTCAGCTCCTCTCAGTTCCAGGCAGTCTGTCCCTCTGGCCAGGCACTGCCCTCCCTGTCTGTTTAGCTGATGAGTGGAACCAGGGCTGGAGGAGCAGCATTCGGCACACAGACGGACAGTGGAGCTACCACAGCCTTTCCACCCACAGCACCGCTGCCACTACAGCTCTCCTCTCATTCTGAGCCAGGTACCCTTCATCACTTGTGTGCCCCTTTTTGCTATGAAGATTCTGTGCTTTCTTATAAACCCCTCCTGAACACATGACTTTTTTGGATGTCTAAAAACAAGTAGACAAGTTATACTTAAGTTGTAAACTTGCCTGGTGCACACAGACATATATATAAAGCATAGGTATAATGAAAATTTCATTTTCCTCAGCCTTTTATTTACTAATGGTTGTAGTTGAAGATGATTCCATAATCCGCAAAACAGTTTTAGCCCTGCTTCTGTGGTCTTTGGACTGTTTCCTATGAAATCTTTTTCCTGAAGTTTCATAACTGGGGCTCAAAGTCTCACAACGTATGCATGTCCTACACATGAACACCTCAGCAAGCAGCAGCTGCCAACAGAAGCTTTCTGTGAGCTGCCCTTCTGCAAGCCACAGCATCTCACCTGCCCAGAGAATTCCCAGGATTTTTTAAAAGTTGGTTTTGTTTGCTGTGGTTTTGGAGTTTTTTGGGGTTTTTTTCCAGAAATTTGCAAATTAAAAGAAATCCATTTGTTTCAAGACCACGAGGTCTGGATCACTAATGGAATTTTGCCTTTTTGCCTAATCTGCAATATATGCACACTACTATATTATTCCAGCTGTTATTATCATTACTTCAGAAAACAAATCAAATGCATCTTTTTGTCAAAGTATATTGTCCAAGTATTACTTCAAAGAAACACTGACAGGAAACACACTTCACAGTATTAATGAAGGAACACTTTTAGTTGTTCCTATTTCCTTTTGTAACTTCACAGACTTTAGCGATACACTAAGAAAGAGATCTTGTTTCCAGTAACTACTAGGTAACAGTTTTGACACAAATCAATAAAACAAACCAGGTAGCAATCCTGTTTGCAGAAGCCTATTTATTCCTGAAGTATTTTCTTTGAAAGTCAACAGTAACTGGGAGTACTTTTTTTCAGTAACCATTCATATGATAAATCAGCCTATTTCAGAAAAAAAAACCAAGATCATTTTGAGAGATACTAGGAAAAAAAAGGACTCACCAAAGGTTCAGCCATTACAAGTTCAATTTTCTTTTCAGCTTGAACAGCAAATTCAGCAAAGAGGCTTTTGATGACATACTCGCCCGGTTTCACATCTGGGTCAATAGTAATGTTAGACATGATGATGCCTCTCTTTTCCCAGGTGGAAACAACACTTGGAGAAACTCTACGTTTATTTACTCTGCTGGGTGGTGCGGAGGCTATGGGTAAAAAAACAAGAAAAACACAGAGCTATAAAGCAGAGCTTCTAAACACGGTGCCAGTCAGTTTGTATTTTCCCATTCACCACACACACATTTCCACACAGTAAATTCCCTAAAACAGAAGGAAACAACTAGCTGTAACATACAACAAGAATTTGTTTGTTTTAGTTAGGTTGGAATTTCTACTTTTAAGCTGCACAAGGATTTACAATGTGGGTCACTTCTGTTACTGATAAAATGCTCTACAATGACCATGATTAACATACAGTATCTTCAGTTCAAGTATAAGGTTGAATGGAAAGGGTTATCCCCCTATATTAGGAGAAGCATGGCTTAATTCCATTTTATAGATCGCCCATGAAATTCACGTTTCTATTTGATGTCCAAATACTTTCAAGAGAAATTCTTCCTTGGCACTTTTTGTCACTAAGCTGATTTTCCTAACAAGAATGCAAACCCTTTTTAGACATGTCATGCTAACTGATCTTCTAGTCCCACGTTAAAAACTTGTAAGAAATATTTATTAATCAATACAAGTAACACTGTATATATCAACTTCATTTTCTAAGAATTAATGCTTTTGCTTTTATACCAAAATTGTCATATATATATATAGTTATCCACCTTTAATTTTATTTTTCTCCCTAAGCACTCCAAACCATTTATTTATTGTGAAAGCTGCCAGCAATGTGAACTGCAGTACTGAAAATCTTGTTTCAGAACTCGCATACAGAGGTTTAATACACAAAACAATCAGGGTAAATAATTACAACTCTTGTCGTGCACACTGTATCAAATAACCCTTGACACCTCTGTCATGGGTTAGCACTGGCCAGATGTTAATGCACCCATGAATATATGTTTTTTCTCTAACAACTCCTGTGGGATGTGATCAGGAACAGAGCAGAGCAGGCTTAAATCTTGAAAACAAAAAAAAAACCCCACTAAAACTTTATTAATTACATAAGAACAGGGACAGAAATACTCTTAAACACACACAGAGACAGAAATAAAAACTTCTTAGAACATTTCTTCTCCCAGTTTCTACCTCCCCACCCATCACTCTTCACAGACCAACCTTTGGGTTTTAGATCAAACAATCACCACTCAAAAACAAACTACTCTTCAATTCAGCAAGGGAGAGAGGAGTCTCTCTCGCACCACAGACTGTTCTCTAGAACACACAGGTCTACTCCTTATGTGTTCCCATGTCACCCGTGGCACCGCCTGGAGAAGTCTGCCAGGGTGACACTCTCTTTTTCCTATGTTCAGCGCTCTCACCACTGTCTCATAGGCCAAAACTACATACAGGGCTTTTTAAGGATGCTGCATGCCGAGCTCTCCCCCTTTTTACCCAGGGGCCAGGGTTCCAGGAGCAGGTCTCCCCTGAGGGCAGAGGGCGCCACCTCACCCTCCCCCTCTTTTCTCTGCTCGCTCCACTCTTCAAGTGCCAGTCACTGTAGCAAAAGCAGGGCAGCTGCATCCACCCAAAATGCAGTTTATGTTCAAAAGAGACTTAAGTTCAGTCCATGGCTGACATTATGCAAGAGAAGTCCAGCTCACTGATTGGACTGCCTACATCTCCCTGGAAAAATTCACCTCCCCCGCAACCATGACACACCTCTTAATGATGACCCAGATGTACCAAGGGAGGTCTGGTATTTCCCTAGCGGATTCCATGACTGCAGACGCTGTTTATCAATTGATATTAGGAATTGATATTAACAAGTCTTACTTATTAAGATTTTACTTTCCTAAGACAGTCATGCAGGTAGCCTAGTTCCCATCTGTTTAATTTTGTTACATTTCGTGACTTGTTTAGTTAATCTTTTTTAAGGCTTTTTGCAGGTAAAGTGTGAGGAGACTCATTTGGTTTATTTTACTGAACCTGAAAATTTTTTTACACGTTCTCAGTTTTAACATGTGCAAACTCTAATAGCTAAATATTATCTGCAACTTTTACTCAAGTGTTTTTTCCAACTCATTTATGAAAAAACATGAGAGCAAACATGGAGACCAAATCTTTGTACATCACATCTTCTCAAGTTAAGTCTTGGCCATTAATTATATCTTCTATCAATTCAGAAAGTGACATTTTACGTAATATAACGCAGACTCCCACAACGTCCATTGAAATCTATCACTTATCAAATGCATCAGTGAAGTGAGCAATTCTGCAGGAGTGAACACTGAATGCCCCCAAATACCTTAGCTTCTAATCCAAAAGGAAGGTTACCTTGCATAAGGTTGTGAGTACTACACAACCTGTTTTTAATCTCTGTGCTATTGTCCCAAGTTGCTGTTTAGCTGGAGTCATGTGTATTTTTTCCTGTACATAAATTGCAGTATCCTTTCTTGAGGCTGGAAAGACTTGCACAAGGTCATAAACTGAGTTCTCGGGAACCAGGGCTAACGCCAGAATAACAGGCACACACTGCACATGTCATAAAACATTTCTAAACATAGTCTAACACTTCAATCCAGCACTTTGATCTCAGTAACAGAGGCCCTAAAAACAGAATAGAGCATATTCCACACAGCAGAGACAATGGGACATCACAGACACTGCTATTATCCAGATCCCTATGGTAGAAGCTCACTACATATAACTACACAAAAGCATTTAAAAAAAGAACAAAGCACAGGCTGCTAAAGGAAGATGACAACCCAAAACTCATTCTCATCCCACATCTGATGATTGGCTCATCCTTCAGTACAGAAACATATACATTTCAGGGACTTCAACAAATATTTCAAGTCTTTACAATGCCTGTGTTCTCCAGCATCCATACTCTTGCCATCCTTAAGCCCCGATGTTTCCAAAGGTGGCCCAGAAAATGAGAGAGATGAATTATGTGTCAAGAACAAGAGATCAGAGGTTTGAGAAGAGGTGAAAAGAAGGAATAAATACATTATGGGATAGGCAAAACAGAAGAATGCTGTAACATACATGTTTTGAACAACTTTCTTTTCATCTCCATCAGATAAACAAAATAGAAATTTGAGTAGCTAAGGACCCATTACAGATACCACATATTTCTAATATATGCAGTTGCTTTTATCCTAAATATGAGAGTTCTAAAGAAAGCTAAAGCCTTGTTCTAATCAACAGACAAGTTGGACTGTCTTATTTTAAAAGACATATGACACTAACAGGCTGGAAAGAAAGGAGAGTGTTCAAATCTCCTTTTGAGTATTATTACTTGTGTCTTGTCAGAAGAAATCTAGCAAAGCAGCAGCTTCAGCTCATTCTGGACTTACCTACTGGATATGCTACAACTGTTGTATGATCTGGACTGAAGTGAACATGCCAGAGCTCAGGTCCAGTTCTACTGAAGAGTGAGGAGCTGGTACTCCATCAGATCTTTTTGCTCTCTGAGAAAACTAAGAAAGACCACTGTGCTCCTTAGTCCCAAACTACATTTAGATTTGCCTTACGTAGACAATTCTTAATAGTGTGTTTACATAATACATTTCTGTCTTCAGATTTTAAAAGATCACATTCAAAAAGCCCCAATCACTTCAGAATCAGGAAACATTTAGAGCTGATCATCTTTAAAGTACTATCTTTACTTTGTGTTAGCAATTCAATCCTCGGTAAGGGATCACCTTGGTGTGTTAACTTTCAAAGCTGTAAAACAGCTTCCCTTACTAAGGATGAAACTACAAGGCTCTCTACACTGATCTAAACCCAAGTAAACTCCCTCCTCAGGCTCAAGCAAAACCATAGGAAATGGATAAACTGGGCAAAAATCTAACGCTGGCAAGAAAAAAAGAAGCAACTGGACTATAACCAGACTGAGTCCTGTAAGTGCTGCAGAAATTCAAGTACAAGGCTGAGGTTCATGACTGTGCAGCCAAGGAAATGTGGTGCCAGGACAGCCTCATATCCACCAGCGTTACCAAGGACCCCACTCCCTACAGCTTCACACAGCCCCCTTTGGATGGCACATGCTGCAGTACTGTCAAGGAATGCAATCCCTTCCAGCCAGCTCTCACTTCCTGTGCAAGCAAACACAACAGAGTCAGCTGTGCAAAGAACTGAACTGGAAAAGCAGCAGGCATGTTAATTTTTTCCCAGGTTAATTTTGACACAATCATTTGTCCAAGGCACACGTCACACACAGGTGTGTGCCAGTACACAGAGTCAGGGGCAGGGTTTGCATTTTTACTCTTTCATCAGCAAAGCAGAGACAAGGCTCTCCTAGAGTCACTCATGTTACTAATCTCTGTGTTCACATGCACAAACTCTCCAGGTAGCAATGAACTCATCCCACCAAAAACAGGGGAAAACTGTCAAACTGAAGCAATTATAAACACTGCCAGGAGAGTATTACAATTACATTAGTTTCACTAAAATGTAAGAGTATGTAAAAGGCAGAAAAAATTACTAGGATTTATTTTCATCCATGAACTTGCTGAGGACTCTAATTCATGACACCACTAATGGCTGACATTAGCATAAGACTCTTGTCTTGCACATGACAATGTTCAGGGTTTTATCTGCTTTGCTAAACTAGTAATTTAGTTAAATACATACAGAAAACAAACATGCAGAAGCCAAAATAGAGAGGGAGCTCAACTGTTTAGTAAGAAAATATATAAGAGTTTGTTAAAGAAAAGTTAAAATCTCTTCTCAGATTTCCTAACTAGGTCAAACAACATTATTATCTGGTATAATTATGTTCCATGGGATTCATTTACTCATGAATTTGCAATCAATAACATTGCAGGAAGGATCTATATGGATTTTAAATATGCTTAATGGAAAAAATATGTCATTGCAGGACAGAATTAAATAATTTTTTTCTGCTATTCTTTGCCATCAAAGCATAAGGCATTCTTTACTCTTAGCTGCCAGAGAAAATGTAAGTCTCAAACATAGTCTGGAAGCTTCAAAGCACTAAGCATTCTACAGAACTTCAGATGAGATCTGGAACCAGAAACCATACAACTTGCAACAGTTCAAAACTCAAAAACTACTTTCATAAATTGCTTGAAAACAGTGAACATTATTCACTTGAAACAATATCCTGTTTGTTTGCTCTGATGTGAGCTACTGGTACGTGGGAAATCTGGGAGCAATGCAGTAAGGAAATCTTTGTTAAACAGTATTGTTTGGTTGCTAGGGCCACACCAAATTGTTTGGATAGTTGCAAGGAACAGTAAAACAATACAAAGGATAATTAGACAGACAACACACTCCTAGGTCAAAAGGCAACACGCCCTGATGTATGCTAAATGAGAAACAAGGTTGTTTCATGTTAAACACAAGTTTAACAAGTCTAGACTAGGAAAGGTTATTTAATACCCAAGTTGATAGTAAAGAATGCTACTATTTTATCGTCCTGTTTCCCTCCACGTAGCCCAAAATGCATCAAGTATTCAAGGATATAAATTAGCACCCTATTTACCAATGAGACTTTTCAGGGCTCAAACTTACAAAGCAGGTATGGAAAGGTAACCAATGCACCCCAGCCAGTGACTGTTGATGAGTCCATTTTACTTCATGGCTAATATAAATTGATGATTTTTAGCTTTCAGACTTTTCTTTGGGTACTACTTTACACTTAGCCAAGCGTTGGCACTTCATATGTGCTTTTCCCTTGAGCTTTTCATGGTTTTTGCTTTAACTGAAATTTGGGTTCAGTTGCTGCTGTGCCTCAGGAGGTTGGAATGGTTGGACTGAAGTAAACTTCCATCATTCCAGATACCAGAAAACACATCTGAAATGACTTTATATCTTTTTAAAATAAGGTACCCAACTATAAAATAAGCATGCTTAACACAACCTTGAGGGCCCTCTGCAGTTTTCATCAAGATTATATTGTTGGTTGCTATTTTTAATCAATTGCTAAAGTAGTAGATAATTTTACACAGCTCACATTTAGCAATTAAGCTTTTTACTGTTATTTTTGCAGCACATGTATTTTCACAGGTACTTTATATTTCCCGTGACACTTGTTGCAGAATAGGGTTTGCATGTCCAACTGACAATACAGAAATTTCCAAAGACTAAAAATACTATGTCTGGTTACTTAAAGGAATTTTAATTAGGCTCCTTGCCTTCTACTATGATAACATCTAGAACATTTATCCTGCCTCACTGAAATGATATTAATATACATGGAAACTTGTCTGTAATTGTTAAGAGTGTTTCAGTGTTTCATAACAACAAATCTTTAGCTATTTTATCAAAAGAATTTTTTTTTCCTAAAAAGGACATCAATGCTCAAAAGAGATGGCAATCTATCCACAATCATCCCAAAAAATTATGAATAGAGCCCAAATGTTAAACTTAGGTTTCCCATGTAACTGATCAGAATCCTGGTTTTCAGAGCAACATCTTCAATTAATTTAGCATCATTTCACAATTCTAAAACTCCTGTTGATCATCTGGTTTCCAGCATTTCCAAAGTCTGCTTGCTCCTACCAGTGGAAAAGAAAGTCTTGTGACTTGAATAATAGGAACAGTGAATAGCTTTATGAACACAAAAAAATTCAATGTACACTGCTGTAAAAACAGGTGCACATTCCAGATCTTAGCCTCCAACCTATAAACAAATACAAAGAAAGAGCCGTTCTTCACTTAAATCTCTTGGATTTGCTTTCACAGTAGTGATGGGAGGATGCAGCCTACCTGGGTTGCTGAAGCATGTGATGACACAGCAGACAACCAGGTCTACTTCACTGGTTTTTGTTCAAACTATGTAGCACTATTGACAGTGCATGAAGCCTGTCTGGAAGCTGGATTTATACCTGCCTTACTTGCTCCAGCTGTACTGAATCCCTGCTGATGTCATGCACAGCCAGCACTGTGGCACATGTGGCTGGTTCCTTGGTTCACCAGCATCACACAAGTGCTGGACTCAGCAGCCTCTGCAGAATTAGTGGACACTTCTGCATTATGCTGCATTTATCCAGATTTTCTCATTTATTTAATTAACACTTACCACCAAGATGGTACTAATCTTAAACTGTGCTACTAGATACAATAAAAGAAAAAAAATTCAAACTCATAAAATATATGCTCATTTTAAGCACATCTGTTTTCATACAAATGCTATTCTGATTTTCTTAGTTATGTAAATTAGTCTCAATAATATGTTTAGACAGACCAAGAAATCGAGCTTCTGCTAGATGCCCTTTTTGTGAGGCATTCTTACGAGGCCCTTAAAAACCCCATACATAATAAGAATATTAATCTTGACAGTGGTATGAAACACTCAATGCCAAGGGACAGACACAGCAGCCTCCTGACATCAGAGTAATGTCACTTTTTACAAGACAACCTAAATAACATGAACAAAATTCAGAGTCTTTGACAGTGAAATTAACTGTCTATTAAGGGCCACTGACCACACATTTTCATGCAGTGTGATATCTAGATATTCCTTTACTTAATACACATGAACTGATTAGTAACACTACAAATACAAACACAGCAGTAGAAACTGAAATCAATTTGAATACATTAGAATATACATGATCAGGAAAAGAAATCTGCTCTTTCTCCCCTATATACCTTAGTCTTGATAAATAGTTCTTGATGCACAAACTTTGTATTATTTTCATTACAGACTACACAACTAATTCATGCAGCAATACCAGCTATGGAATTGTCTCTTCTTTCTCTGTGTACAGAGAGAAAAAATTTTCTTTGGAAGATGTTTAACAAATATTTTGTCTTCATACATGTGTCCAATTACACAAAGGGCAAAGACAAACTATTACCTCATTAACAGCTCACATGGACTAAGCCCAGAGCACAAATTCTTACCTCACCTCTCTGAATTCTTTACTCATTTTAAGTGACTTTTATGGAAATAATTAAATAACAGCAATAGTAGCTGGTACTTCTGTCATGCATTTATGATATGTCACATGATGATAAAATGAATGGACTATCTACCTGTGAAGTAGAAACAGGCTTACAAGTGCCTTCATTCACTGGTACAGTTCAGTGTAAAGTTTGCAAAGCCAAGTCAAGCCTTTCAGTGAGAGGAAGTTTTATGTGTATTGATGACTTCCTCTGCACATCTAAATCGGAACTTACATTTTACTTCTGCAGCAGAAACACTTCCCTATTAAAAACTTATCTGAAGAGTTTCACATATATTTAATTTCAGCCAAACTCTAGGACAAAGAAACATAAATGAATGCTGCATCAATAAACAGAAGATAAATTCATTCCAACAAGTAGTTAATTAACCAATATGGCTGTAACACGAAGGATAACCTGGGAGAGAATACAAGAAGTATTTTTGAATTTAATGTGGAAACTGGTGCTATGACAGCTGAGCTTTCATTTGGACTAAAAACATCCCTACAGAACAAAATCTTCACAGAAATCATCTAAGTATTATTGTAAAGATTATTTTTTACCTCCAGCAAAGATGAATATCCTTTCTTTAGGGAAAGTTAACTGAGAGAGCAGCTGTAAATTTGTCTAGTTACAGGTACTCACATGAAGCTTGTTTTCTGCTTTCAAGTCCTCTGAAAACACAGGCAAGAATGGTAATATAAACATTACTTCTTGCCAACACAAAGACAGCAGAAATTCTAGGGCATAAAACCTTGTCTGGCAATATCTGATTTTCTAGGTATCTGGGCCAGATTACAATCCCTTAGAAGCCCTGCTGCTACAGATGATCCTCAGATTTTGAGCTTTGCCTTATAATTTAGTCCTTCCAGAGATTCAGTAGTCTTCTTCTCCACTGCTGTTAATATCTCTGGTACTTTCATTCTTAAAATGTGGTTTTTAGATTTTCATTTGGCATAAATTTCCAGAAATACAATCAGTCTCCCACAAGAAAAAAAAAGCAAAAGAGAAGTAATATTGTATCAAACCTAAAAATGATGTTTTTATAATTAAAAGAAAAAAACCCAACCCAAACAAAAAAACAAACCACAAATATTTCAGTTTAGAAAAACATTCTCCAGCACCTGTGAATCTTTTCCACACCTATAACCATTGTCTGGGATGTATGAAGTTAATTCCCCATGTGTCAAACACAAAAAAGTCCTTGAAAGGTCTTTTTCCCTTCTAAACTCCCCATTACCATAATCCTCTGGAAACCTTTTGCTATATTCTCTGCCACATTGCTCCTTATTCACTTTTTATACTAACATTCAGATGCTCTTTGAGCAAGCATTATGAAGAGAACAAGGCATTCTTCCTGTCTAGCTGCTTTAATGGCTGAGCAAACTCTAAGCAGCAAATACTCTGATTCCTGTATAAGACTTCATCTCTTGTAGTCCCTTCCCTACTTTGAAAAGTCAAAAATGAAGTAAGTATAGGATTTCTTTCCTGACACTCTAGAGCAAATAGAAAGAAAAAATGGATTACAGACAAAATCAGGGAAATTATTTTTAAATACTTACTTTGTGTACATTGACACACATGAGAAGAGAGAAACTGGGCCATGAATTTCTCCAAGTAAATCTTACTGGCTTAGCCATTATGGACTGTGGCAGTCATTCCTCTTGTCTCTATACATAGGTGAGAAGCGGCAACTCCACTAAACATTCTTTCTAAAGCTCTATCCTCATACGTAGAAGAGCACCTGCTTCTCTACAGAGCTGTGACTGAACAGGACAAACAACAGCCACATAAACAATGTACAATCGCCTAAATCAGATGGTTGAGTATTTTTTATTTACTGGAATAGAACACCCAAATACTTTTATTAAGATATTTAATGGTTGAAAAAGAGATCAGATCTGACACAAAGGATAGTGTGAGGATACCCAGGGCAGTAGTCAGAAATAGACTGTTAGTTGTTACTGGGCTCCCTCTGTCCACTGAGAATGTTGGATTTGACAGCATCAAAGGCTGCTAGAAGTTACAGCTCCAAAGATACTGCTAAAGATCTTCTGATCTCTAGTGCTGTGTAATTCTAATGTAGTGTCTGAGAGCAGGACAGAATGTCCCATGTATGGCACAGGCAACTACCACGGCAAACAAGAATTCTAAAATTAAATATTATTTTTTTTAAATCATGAAGATGAATATAAGATAAATTTTACATACATATTAAAAAATTCTCAACAATACAACAGCTAGGAATAGATGAGAAATACTGGCTGAAATTTCTACATGCATATCCAAGAAGTACAACTCATTTTGTGACTCATTTTACAGAGCCTTGTATGGTAGACCATGCATGTAGATTATTATCAGGCAGGAAAACAAGAAAAATTAAAAAATAATTTTGATAGCACAAGATGCCAAAAGAGCAAATCATACACAGTGGAAAACAATGTGATAGAAAACAAAAACTGGAGGGGGAAGAGGAAATCAGTTTGAACTCAATTGTCTCAAGTCCTGCCCAGTCACTCTTGATTACGGCATGCCATCAGGATATCCTGGCCATTAAAGTGTCAGATCATTAAAAATATAGTTTATGTAATTCCTTTTCTAGAACAACTGCCAGAACAGAAAACCTCTTCAGATAAAATACTTCACTTAAAAAATATTTTGAATTTCACAGAAACCCTTACTTAGAAAGAAGTGAGATTTAATTAATAGCATACTTCCAAACGAATAATTTATTTGACATGCTTTGTTTCATTGTCAGAAGGCTGCTCTCATGCAAGATCAGCTTCAAATAATGTAAAGGATAAGTCTCATCTGTCCATAATCTAAACATAATCCATCACATTTGGAAGCAGGATAATGGGAGGAACGTAAAGGTTCATTTTATACAACTGTAGCCTTCAATTCAATTTTAAGCTGCACATATAATAAAGCAATTTAGACTTTGAATTTCTGCTCAAAAACAGTTCTGTAATCAAGTTGCAAACTTCTCAGAGAAACAATACCGCCCCAAGCACACATCTGGTACCTACAGTCTCGCAGTGGACCTTGCAAAGACTTCACACGCCCTTAGCTGTTGAACCACTTTGCACAGCAGAAGCAAAGAACTTAGGTATCCATCCTGGTATCTCAGCTTCCTTCAAAACACTGAACTTTTACAAGGAGCATATACAACTATCAATATTCACTCACATACAAATTTTGTTCCCTCAAAAGAATAACCACAGAAGCATAAAACCCTCCCAAAATTTGTTTCTTTAATTCCTATTCTCATTAGCATTAGGCTTCTAGGCTTCTACAGCATTGCAAGTCATACTTTCATTAGCGATACAAACACAGAAGCAATTCTATTTCAGTATGATTAACTTGCCAAAAAAAAAAAAAAAAAAAAAAAAAGCTTGCAGTATTAATTTTAAAGGGCAGTATCTAATGCTTGTTTTTTATTTAACTTCATTTCTGTAACAGGAACAAAGACATCAACTTCCCACTGAATATGGAGAGCAAAGACAGAATTGCATAACATTGGCTTGTTCTGTCAGGTCTTCTGATCCACCTGCACTTCGGAAAATGTAGAAGAGCCCCCACTAAGCCTGAGCCAGTAGTATTCCCTGCTTTTCATGGGGGCCTGTAAGTTGAGGGTCATCACAATATTAGTCAGTTACAGTGGTTTTAGATGGTATGTGCATTCATGTAACAATGGCTGAGAGGCCATAACTCATCGGTGTTATTTCTCCTTCAGTTCTATCTTCTGGAGTTTTTTATTATTTAGAAGAAGTTTCCAAGGGGGATGTAGATTCCTACAGAGCAAATTTAAGTTTGCAGAGGGCAGTTTGGTTTTTCATCATTCCCTCTCCTGGCTGATTTGAGAACCACATACTGAGAGTCAACTTTTCAAGCAACAGGGAAGGGCGCGCTGGTAAATTTGCATGCACTCATGACCTTTCTGACTGGCACAGAAAGTATGTCCTGCTCAGCCCATGGGGTGAGGGAAGTGGGGCAGAGAAGAGAACATTTATTGCTAAGAGAGAAACCAATTTTTGCCATCAAATTGAAGGCTGCACCAGGCTGGAAACACACTGATGCTCTGAATCCTGTGTTAAGCATGAGCTAACAAAAGCAATAAAATTATATCAATGCTTGGCTAAATGATGTTAAACTAAAAAGCAGAAGGGAGGCAAAGGCAGCAGTGGAAAGATACACTAGTCAGGCCTGGGGAGTGAAAGAGTAGGAAGAGAAGGAAAGAGAATTTTATTCACTAGTGCTTATTCCAGATTTCCTTATACACTGTTCTGTGAGTTAAGGAAGCACACATTTCCACAGCAATGATGAGAGTGAACCTACTCTGAATAAAGAATTCATTTCCATGGTATGCTAACTACATGAAGAGAAAGAGAAATACAAACTAAATTTAAAGTTTTAAGAAGTAGCACTTCAAATCTAAAGCTAAGGCAAGGATGTAGCGGCAAAGGAATACACATAAATACCGGCTGCACAGACTTCACTGCAAACATATCACCTGTGATGATGTTTTACTTCCTTCCAATACATTAAAAGGTATGTATACACCACACAGAAAAATGCATCTTGTAGCAAGGTCAAAGTGACCACAGGCATGTCTTTGTTAACCAGCAAACAGAAACTTAAAGACCTTATCTTTCCTAATCCACAGTTCTCTGGAAAAACAAAACTTCACATCCTCAGTTTGCAGACTTAGGGATATAAAAAACTCTATTGGTCCACTGTACTTGAAGAAAAAACAATGTCAAAGTGCTCAATGAATTTATGCTTAATCTTATTTCCAAATAGATTGTGTCAGAAGCCAGCAGCTTTTGCTAAGACATCTCTTGCAGAGCACAACCCGAGGTAGTTTGTTTAACCTTCTCTCCCTTCGCTGCTTGCTTATTCTTCCCTTGTGAGAAGAGGACAATTGCAGCTCCCAGTTCAAAGAGGAAAATACTTTTCCTCATTATCCTCAATTATCCTCATTAATGTCAAATTGATACCTTTCCTGAGTAAATGCAAGAAAGAAATGAATGCTGGCAGTTTTGCTCTAAAAGACTATTTTGGAAAAGGACTCTGAAACATCAGTTATAAAGTAACCAAGAACTTCAAATAATGTATCATTTAAAACACACAAACAAACAAACCCACCCCCAAACCAATACAATATCCCAGACTGGGTCCACTTAAAGAGCACGTTCACACCTTTGTAAATAATTGTCTAGTGAAGTGCTCAGAAATATCGTAATAGTATTTCTGATACCAAGGTATGTTTTGAAAGTTGAAGTGTTAGGTATATATACACAAGGACTTAAAAAAGCAAAGAAGAGAATAAACAAACAAATACAATCAAGCACTGGAATATGCTCAAGCATACACAAATCGGGGATAGAAAATGTCTCATGCCTTAAATATCAATTTCAGAAAAGAACAACTGTTCTGTGCTCCGATTCTGTCAGTTTTGCCTGGTAATCCTCCATATGAACATATGAGCTGAGAAGGAAAATAAACTAGACTAACTCAATCTGCCACATTTAACACAAACATGTCAGAAAGAAACATAGGCAGAAAAACACAAAAAGTGAAACCAACATTTTCAAAACCATATTCTTACAGTAATTTTGCTGAGGAATTAAAAAACCCCTTTTATTTTTACATCCCAGTAACT
Organism: Prinia subflava; assembly: GCF_021018805.1. Taxonomy (NCBI): domain Eukaryota; kingdom Metazoa; phylum Chordata; class Aves; order Passeriformes; family Cisticolidae; genus Prinia; species Prinia subflava. The sequence goes on from NC_086253.1 coordinate 26,246,063, forward strand.
ACCTAAATTTAACTGTAAAAAAAATTATCTGCTCATTTCCCTGAATGAAATTTTTTGCACTCAGGAGATCAGCTCTTCTAAAATTCAACTCCAGTGGGTTTCAGTTCCCAGTAACTATTACCAAAGAGTTATTAGTACATAGGAGAGACTGACTACTTTTTAACTACAGCATAAATTTCCTTGTGGAGGCATACACATATCTTATAATGCTATTTTAAGGTCTGTTTTTAAATTAGGTGTAGTTAGTTGTCTGTGTTTTTTCTGTTTATCAATTGTACTCTTCTGAGCCAAGTCCTTTCATTCACCAAATTCTACAGAAAAACAGTGGTGTCAGCTGCTTAATTTATTGATAGTCTGGGATATCTATTTTCTTTGGAAAAAAAGTTTGATGAATACAAAAATTAACAAATATATAGAAAATTTAGGATTGTTCACTAGGATACTTATCCAAATCAGCTTTGCATGTGTTGGTTAGTGTGGGTATTGTTTTTTGAGATTTCTCAGTGCTTTTAAAATCTTCAACAGCAAAAGGTAGTGCTGAGTTCACGTCATACCCTAGTTAGCATTTTTTTTTTAAGAATAAGCATGAGACACTTGTATTTCTAATCAGACTTTCCGACTAAATTTATCTGTCCTTACTGCAATTAAACGTAAACTAAATTAGGAAGAATCCCAAGTTGTGCAATTCCTTAGGGAAACAGATGACAGCCTTTAGGGCTTTAAGTCCTCAGATGAAGCACAAGGGCACAGCACAAACCTGGCAAAAAAACCCCACTCAGCATGCAGACAGCCAGCACTCAAACTGGACTTCTATAAGAAGACAATACCCAGTGCCATGCAGAGCTATTCTTAGCCACCATAAACACACCAAAGTTTCAGAGTTAACAGCTTCTTTGTCAGATTCATGGGAGGAGACTAGTCACATCTGAAATAAAAATAGGTTGTCATATGCTCGTCCATGGAACTCCAAAATACATGGCTAAATTGGTCATTTAAAAGATTTGAGCTGCTTGTATTGGTATCATAAGGGAAAAAAACCCACCTTTTTTTCTCCTACCTTCCTCAACTTTCATTTTAAGTAGGAACCTTTGTCTGGTTTCAATACATTCTTTCAAGCTCTAAAAAGCATTAAGAACTGTAACTGAGGGGCTGAGACTGGTATGAACAGGGAGCTCTGGCTGTGGAGGCACCAGGGAACGTGGGGCTTTGAGCATGGCCTGCATGAACAACACCCGGCTGAGTGGGTACAGAGATCCCCCTGCATCCACCACAGCTTCACAACACACCCAGATCTGGAGACAAAGAACCATGTAATGACTCACAGAAGTGGGACAGGATGGGCACACTGAACAGTGACAACTCCAAAAACACTGCTCCAAAATCTGTCGCCAACTGAAAAGGAGCCCAGGACAAGTGGAGAATGTTACACCTGGCACTCTTGGCTCCCATACCATGACCATCGATTACAGATGTAATAGCTTGACACAAGCATTGTGGTGCCTTTTTGCTGGACACACACCTTGAGCCCCCCCATCCTAGTGCCTGGGTGCTGGGTAGACCTCTTGGATACATATGCTTTGCTCCCCTCAGTTCACATTTTAAATAACATCTGCTTTCCCTATTACAAAGTCTCACATCTCCATCTGCTTCCATGGTTTATACAATGTTGAAACAGCATTTCCTACACCTTTGTGGGGTAAAAATTAAATAGTAGGTTTTGTATTTGTGTAGGAAGACATGGAAAATATCCACAGTCTGTCAGCAAAGTAACAGATATGCTGGCTTACAAGCTGATGGACAGCAATAAAAACATGTTTATACATAAATCCATATCTTTAAAAGAGCAGCCTGTAAGGAGGTGAGACAACTGTGTCATAGCTACATTCAGATCTGCAGTCATTCAAATACTACCAAGCTTTGAGGCTTGAAAAGGAACTAAGTTTCTAACTGCATGTGCTGACACCAACTGTGGCTGGCCAATAATGACAGCACTACTTGCATGGTATTTAGAAGACTACACAGTTCATGACAAATGTAAGAATGAGGAATTTACAGGAAATAATAAAAGAAACTTTTAAGTGTCTGCTTTAAAAATTCTCCAGAGTTCATCCCTCTTTAGGAAGAGAGGGTGAAATTTCCTAGTAGAGGATATCACAAAATAAATAATGGTCTGATAATCTGTAGGGCTCCTTACTACTGCTACATGATAAAAAAAATAGGTCACTTAAGTTTCTGATCGGAATTAGTACAGACAGGTAGCCAACGCTGCCATCTCCCAAGCTCAATATATAAATATATTGGCAGCATTATTTTTAAAATGGAGCAATACTTCCTTCATTCTTGCTCAGGTATACTATTAACAGAAATGATATTATGCATTGCCCAGTTACTCCCACTTAACCCTGGGAATCTCACACTCTCTGATCAAGGCTTTGGAGCTCAAGCTTCCTCAGTATATTGAGGTCACACAGGCAAATTCTGATCTGTTCTAATAAAACACTACCTCATTAATCACTCTCTGGTAATAAAACACAGATGAGATGAACACTGACCAGCTTGTGGGGGAACAGAAGCAGAGATGCAGTCTGGCCACGGCGGGACTGCACAGCTCAGCCGGGGGTTAGGGCCTCAAAGCAGGGAGCACTCCAGTCCTGACACCTGGAAGGAGACCAAATGCAAACCACGAAACGATAACAAGCTCTGGCCTCTGCCAAGCTACACTCTTGGCCAGTGACCTGGAAATGTGAGTTTCACATCCAGAGCTCATTGCTCATCCTTTTCCCTCAGGATGTGGTATTTAAGTTTGTGTGGTCACATATTAACACCACCACAAAACACCGAGATGTGTTATTCATCCCAGGATGGCACAGCTGCACCTCACAGGTCTCTGTCACCTCTCTCAGTCCCCAAACAGCTAAAACTATCCAACACTCACTATTGCTTTCTGGAAGTCAGTCTTAGTAACCTCAGTCTTAAAACCGCAAACAATTCCCAAGGACTTATGGTGTCAGCAGAAGTAAGCAAGCAGAAAAGAGATACAAAAGCTTGAGAAAAAAATACAAACGTGCAAGAATATATGTTTTAAAAAACCCAGTATCTAAATTAAAGTTAACCAAGAACACAGTACTTCCTCACTTCAGGTTTTCAGAATAAGGAGTGCAGTGCATACTGTTGTTTTTTTATTTTAAAAACTTACATCTACAGCAAGGCACCAGTTTGGCACAGCAAGATTGACTTTTAGTGATGCTGAACTTCAGCTTCAATACGCTTCAAAAAGTTTTTGTGCTCAGTGGTGGCATAATTCACATCCTTTACCACATTTTAGATAGTGAAAGCCTACAAGTTTGCTTCAAATAATATAGAACCAATGCCAAGGACCTTCCACCCAGGCTCTGGCCTGCCATCCTCCCCCCTGCTTGATTAAACACATTATGTTCTTCTTTTCCTTGTCTGCTCCAAGATGAGCACTGCAGTTTTCCAGTTACAGTAATGTCATTAGGGATAATGTGGCCATAAAAGATAGGTATAAACTATAAATTAAAAATAAATACATAAGTAAAAATTGTTAAAAAAACCCTTTGAACAATACTACAGTGATAGATACTAGGTAAACTTCTAAAAGAGAAATCACTTTCCTTTTGCCATATTAGTGAAACTTGGGGTTTGCCCATAGTTTTCTTAAGGTAGTTCTTTCAGAATTAGTGATATACTTTTTATTTTTCCAGTGGAAGAAAAATTATAACTTTAAGTAGTCTTTCAGGGTTTTCTAAATCATTATTTAAGAAGAAAAAAAAGTAAGAGAAAAAGACTGCAAAACCTTTCCCATCCATGCACTTCTGCTAGGTTACTTCTAGGTTTTGGGTTCCTCTTTCCTTTTTTCCTACCCAGTTACTTTCTGAAGAGAGAGAGGTTCAAAGACGAAAATAGCCCTACAAGCAGAACAATGTATGATTCCACCTTAATATCCCCAGCTTAGTCTGTTGTGGGTTTCTGGACACAGAGTTCAATCAACTACCAAAAAAACTTTGAACTTCTCAGCCAAACCTCAGTACACCTGGGTTAGCTTCCTTCTCTCTTCACGATGCTGTCATAAAAACAAAGTGCCAGTTGCCAGCCTCTCTTTTTTTCAGGAGAAGACCTCATTTGTAGCTGAAAGAACAGCAAAAATCTGGTGATATTTGGCCCAGCTGCTATGTCCTGCTGACAGCCAGCACAAAGCAAGATGTTGGAGAGAAAAGGGAGGCAGGTTTCCACTGAGATGTCAGACACGCGATTTTCTAAGCCCAACACGGGCTGCATTAAGAGCTGCTGGGTTGTTATTGAGCACTGACCCTGGCACCCTTGCAAACATCACTGCTTGTAACCTGAAGATCTTCAGCTCTAGTTCAGCAGTGTGAACAAAGGCAGCTAACAAGGACGACGAATAAAAGAAGCAAAAGGAAGAAAATGAACAATCCCCAGAGCTAGTTAGGCCACTTTGATAGCACTGTGACTGTAACAATTCTTTCAAATATCCATGAATTAGGCAGCATTGATTTGCAAGAGCTTAAGGCATTAAAACATCTTCCTAGACCACCATTCTTGTCTGTACCAGTTGTCTGCAGAGAAAACTTCAAAAAATAAAGCTGAAAATATCCCCAAATCACACACCAGCTGTGTCTGATGGGCAGAAGCACAGGAGTTATTTATACCTCTCATGCTGTGCTTTCCTAAGATCTCTTTACAAAATTAATTGCTTCTAGAACTTAAATGAATTCTTGAGCAAGAAACCTATAAATATTTATGCTTTAAATTAAAAATTTTATTTTTGACAATTGAAATGGTTGTTTTTTAAACTCTTAGAAGTCTGTCTCTGAGGCTACATATATCTGACAAAAAGTACTCTTTCTTTCCTTTGGATTTGCAAATTCTTGATTCTTAGGAGAAGAATGAGAAAAGGCAAAGAATGAGGAAAATGTTTCATATGCCGGCTGTTTTCTACTTCTACTACTTTGAAAGCATTCAAAGTATTTATACATATAAATTCATTAGTTGCATTTGTTCTGAACTGAGTAAATCTGTCCTATGCATCATGCTTTTCTTGTTTTTTCTAATTATACGTACTTAGGGCATCAAGTTTAAATTCTGATGAAAATTAATTAAAGAATCATAAACCATATAATTCTGTAACTGTATTGAAATATTTTCCATATCTAGGTTTTTGACCATCACTGTATTTTAAGTACTTCTAGATCAGTCTATAAGAAACTCCCAGTTTTGTGTAATGAGAATTATCAATGCAAACACAAGGATAAAAACTTTATTTCTTTCTGTACATTAATTTTCCAATAATTAATATTCTAATATTAAAAGCAGTTAAAGCAATTCTATGCCTTAACATTTTATTTTCTTCTGTTATTGCAGCTTAGTAGTCTGTTGCACACATCATGTTTCATTTAACTCCCCTGAAATCCCTCACAAAATGTAGTTTCCACCAGACCTACTAATATAAATCTTTGCTTGTGACATTCACACAGGCAACTGGGAACGTTAAGAGTTTAAAAACTTAATTCTTATTTACAGTAGTATTGCCCAGTTTCTTTTAGATTCCAAGTGTCCTTTCTGATTTAGAATGGCCTTTTCCTCTTTAAATTGACCCTTTATTTTGCACTGTACCTAACAGAAGTTAACAGCTCCCGTTGACTCTTTGTATAGGAATGAGGAAGAACATTTACTTCTATAGAGTGGAAAATTTCTACCTACATGTACACAGGATATAATATGGCAAACAAAAGTTGGCAATCACCTTTCCAAATAAATAAATGTCATTGTGTTAGTTATCTCTTAAATGCTATTAAAACCCCTCATGTCTAAACCTTTCCCCTTCAAATACAAAGGCACCAGAGCTAGAGTGTAGAAAAAAAAAAGTCAGCAGAAATGGGGTATTTGATATGGCTTGTTGCAATTGGTTTATCTGGAGCTTTCCTGAAGTCCATGCAGAGCATGCAGTTTGTTCCAGCAACAGTAGCTGACAGAGTGGTTTGCATTTGGTGCACTTTTTCCTTTCAACAGCATTCTCTTCTGCAATTTGAATCATTACACAATGATTAAGTTATGGGCTTAGCAGAAAGTCTATCACTTCCATAGAATGAACTTCCCAAAGGGAAGCTCATTCTAGCATATCTATGTCTGATGAAGATAAATAATATATATACCAACATAAAATGTACTTCCTATAACACAAGCATTATATAAAAAAATTAATGCAAAGAATTTCACACAAAACAATCTTCAAAAAAATTTTTGTTTTAAGTAACTATTCAATCATTCCATTTTTACATGCAGAGAAGTCCAAAGTAAGGCCCAAAACATCATATAACATTAGCTAATTACAACTTGGTAAAAATCTGGATACATACACTTTCCTAATGAGCATCCACACTCTAATGCCCAATTTACATGGAAGGTATTACAGAACAGACTGCTGACATCAAATAGGTAAGGCAGGCAAAAAGTATACATGTAGGTATGAATGCTTAGCAATACTGGAAGGTAGACCAACCTCAAAATACCCAAATAAACCCCACACACATCTTCAGACATACAGAAGAAAAACAAGCAAATATAAAAGGGCTGCTATGCAAAAGACACAAGAACAAGACTCAAGGATCCAGCTGGGCTGAGATGTCCATACATGCTGATCAAGAGAGGCAGGCAGCCTGTCACTGCTAGAAAGCTGATCCTCAGCATCCACCCTCCTTTCCCTTCACTCATGTATGCTGGGTATTCTTCAGCTTCAGGGTGGTACATGGCTTCAACTAGTTTGGATGTTATAGTTACAGCCTTGTTATCTTCTTCCAGCCTACATCCACTTCTAGATCTTGTTATTCCAAACTTACCCAGAAACAAAGAAGGAAGGAAGGGGGCAAAACCCTACCCAATTTTCTCTTTACATAGCAAATTTTACTACACACAGCATTACTAGCACCTCATTTAATGGAATATATGCCAACACCATATATCAGGAAATGCAGTGACTCATGTGACTCAAGATGTACTGCACAGGACATCATCATCAAAGGCCACAGAAGTTCATAAACAGAGCCAAATATGGAGGTCACACTCCACAATACATTAATACGTTGATATATTCACACTGTGTTGGGCAGTATGAATATATCAATGTATTAATGTACTGACAGAAACTTGCTTTTCATGTGACAACTTAAAGTCTGTGAAAGGTCATCATATGTCCCTTTAACAAGAAAAAAAAAAACTTGCTGCACAAATTACACTTAGATGTAATTTTTTAAAATGTTTTGTTTTGTAATGTATTGGTTTTGTTTTTGTTTTTCAAAAATGCAGAATTTAGTAGTTTTTTCAAAATGTAACACATTTGGATTCATCTTTCATTTAAAAAATTCACTTTTCATTATGTCAAAACAATTTTGGAAGATATAATCATAAAGAAAAATTGCTATATTCTCTAGAAAGAGCCTATCATGTTTCAGCATACAAGGCAACACTACTAACTGAGGTGATCCTTTGAAGTCAAAGTTTCAATAAAGAAGAAATTTCCTACAAAAAAGACTGATCATATTATTGTTTGGGATGCTTAACACTAGAAAAATAAATTTAACACCCTACTTAATATTGTATTTATTTAATAACTATTATTATTTTAAAAGGCACCAAAATAATATCTCATGAAAATAGGATTTCTCTACATTCTGAATTAATACTGATTTTTCCACTGGAATATAAAAGCTGTATGAAAATTCTCTACAGCACTGCAGTGCCACTAATAACTCTTAGCCCAAAGGACAGTCTGGAAGGAGAAGCAATCATGTAATGTCTCAGACCAATTTTTTCCTCGGGTTTTATTTTTATTTGCTGTTTAACAGTTAATAGGAAAACAAGTTGAAATTTATCATACAATAATGACTTCTAATATGTTAAAAACTGGTGCTTTTATCACATTTAAAAAGTATAATCCACTAGCAAATTGGCACAGAAGCAGCACACCTCCACCCTCACCCAT